>NC_088380.1:59812500-61132500 GCF_037993035.2 Macaca fascicularis
CTCTGCCCTGGAGACTGACTTGGGTGGTCTGTATCAGAAGCCTCTCATCTTTGACTTTTAGTTCTGTTCAGCTAATGGAGAGTTTTGGCCAGAGAGTCAAGGAGGGAGGGGAGCAGGGTCAGAGTGTCTACTCACTTGGTTCCCTCCTGCAAGGTCACCTGGTGCTGAGCATCCAGAGGTGTCAGAAAAAGAGGATGACTGCAAATAAGCCAGGAAGAAAGGATTTAATATAGAAAGAAGAGTTTAGGCAAAAGATGGAGGGCACTAGGATGAGAAGGTCTGGATGAGAGATTCAGAGGGTCAGAGAAATAATCATAGTCACTCTAGCCAGTGTGCTGGCATCAGGGCTTCCCAGTACAATAGAGCTCATAGAAGAGTCTACAAAGCAATGCATGTTTGGTTATTGAGTGGGACCCAGAAAGGGGAGGTTGTCAAGAAGTCTGTGGAAGCTGCCGCCAAGTAGGGTAGGCTTGAGGCTGATTGGGTGAACAGTGTCAACCCTCAGAGAAACATGCTATATTCAGAGCAAGAAGAGAGAGGGCCAGTGGAGGGGGGCCTGCCAGGAACATGGCATCTCTCTGTCACTGTGTCTGGCCAACATGACCTCCCAAAAGTAATGGTTTTTCCCTCAAGTTCACCTTCCAAATTTCACGTGAATTCTTCTCCTTGGCAAACCCTAACCTGGAACTATACTGGGAAGGGCATTCAGGAAACTGACTTTCCAGACTCAGACAGGAGCAGAGGTATCAAGCTGACAACAGTCTCGCATAGGGCAATGTGTACCATGACTGAGGGCCACGTTGCTTTAAGGAAGCCTCATTTTCACCACTGCAAGTTCTGGGGTTTGCCTCGGCTCATGCTTTTGGGCCTGAGATGTCCCTTTTCAGATGTTAGGAGTGGTAAAGCTTCCTTGGGTGAATGCCCTATCCCTTGTGATTCCCTAACACTCTGCCCTCCCCTGTGAATAATCTTGATCTGAGGGTGCTGTCTGCATTCCACTGTGACTCAGACTGAGAGTTGGTCCCCTGGCATCTTGTGGGAGGCTATATTAAAACAAGAGGGCTTAGTGTCTCCGCCAGTAACTAAAGGACACAGGAGAGCAACATTTTAAAAAGAGATTTGCTCAAGTCTAGGAAAATAAAGCAGCTTTTCCTATCTTTCTGCCTGGTTTTTGTTAAGGCTTTACAATACCTTTTAGGAAAAACAAACTCTTTATAATATTACTAAGTTAAAAAAGAAAGTTATCAGGATGTATTTCACATGTTATAGTTTATTCTTTAGCTAAGAAATATCAAGATTCCAATCACACATTAAGCTTAACATTCATAACTTCTTGGTCTTCCAAAGTGTACCTTGTACTTCTTTTGGATGGGAGGTTGAAAAACTTCCTTTGTTTCCCCATCCCCAGTTGTTTATCTTATGAGAGGCTTAAACTAGATGATCTCAAGTATCTTTTGTATACTAATAAGGGATATGAAACATTCCCTGTTTCAGTCAAGTTTGTGGAGTATATTGATTGGTAAGGAAAATGTATAGAGATCTTTTTGAAGTACTGGGTGGATATATTGTGAAACAAAATTTACCTCCTCATTTGACTAAGAGAATGAGAGACAAACATTTTCACTAATACCTTTGAAAGCATTGTGTAAAAGAGTGCATGGTTCTAATAGAAGCCCAGCCTAGTTCAGGAGTTGGCAAACAATGGCCTATAAGTCAAATCCAGCCTGCTGCTTGTTTTTGTAAGTTAACTTTTATTGAAACAGAGCCATGCTCATCTGTTTACATATTGTCTATGGCTGCTTTCTCACTACCACTACAGAGCTGAGTAGTTGCAACAAAGATTATCTGGCCCACAAAGCTTAAAATATTTACTACCTGGCCCTTAACAGAAAAAGTTTGGCAACCCCTGGTTTAAGTAATAAAATTTGTAAGCAGCTCTCTTCAAGTAAAATTCCCTCTCCAGATTTTTCAGAAAGGATATAACCTGAGATCCTAACAGTTGGTAACTTGAAGTACAAATAAATGTCTATTTTGAATGCATGAAAATTATAGTACCTCGTATAACACGTCAGAGGCAGCCTGATAGCCCTGGGATCTAATCTCAATTTTGTTGTTTACCAGTTTAATGACCTTGTGCAAGTTACCTAATCTATTCTCAGTTGTAAAATCACATGAAAGAGTATGTGAAGCGCCCTAAATTTCTATCCAAAATAATCCAGAAGTGAAGGATTATTGAATATTAATTTTTACATTTTAGAAGGGGGAAAGATCTGAATCTATGGGGTTAGAAGGTTGGAGATGCATCATATGGGTATAGAACTTAGAATGCAATGTACTCTAAATTATTAAACAACCTTTTTCTTCCCGTTGTCCCCATAAAGCCACTCCTTCAACAGAGAAACTCGACTCTCTTAGGCAACATATTGGGAACTGTGCATAGGAGTGAGAAACGCAACAGCAGAATTTAGAATGAATGTAGCCTGGCAACTGTGTGTACCGGGACCCTGGCCAGTAAGGCCTCAGGATAGGTGAGCTCTCAAGCTATGAAGAACACTACAGTGGGCTCTACAACTGGGCTGTGCAATGGAAGCTTCCAGCTGTGGAGGCAAAAGGAAATTGATCTCTAAATGAGGAACAGACAACCTGCCAAGGAACACCTATGCTCTGGATCTAGAAGGGTTTAGAGACACAACCCAGAGGAAAGCCTCAGAAACACACAAAGGTTTAAAAAGACCATCCTTTTGTATTTACTTTCGGAACGAAAGGAGAAATAAATCTAATTCTTCTCTTCTGGCTCTGTAAAGTGCGAAGTCCACCAACACACTTCAGCCTGAGCTGAAATTCAACAGATAAGAAAAGATTCTTAATGATTAATCAGCCCCAGCATGGTTCTGGAGCAAGAAAGAGACTTTATTTTCATTTTATAGATGGGGAAACTGAGGCTGTGAGCAGTCAGAACCCCTTTAGGGTCATATAATTTTTCTGTGCAGATTGAGAAAGAATCTCTGGGTCTCTGACTCCTGCTCTACTCTTCTTCTCTGGTACCCGGAACTTGGGTAGAATACACTGGACCTCCTCTGATTTACAACATGACCTTGGCATGCTGGGGAATCTCTCTGTAATTTTGTTCCCTTCTCTGTAAAATGGTTAGAATTCCTGTCTATCTTTCCACATAAAGATATTGAAGTTCAAATGTGATTACAGACAGGAAATCATGATTCAGTGGATTTGGCAGATGCTTATTTTCCTACATAAAATTCACCCTCTTCTTTCTAATTGCTTGCAGCAATCTGCCCAGCTGCAGGGAATAAATCATGACTAAACCACTACAGCTATGGTAGTCCCATGCCCTTTTGCCAGTGGTTGGACTAGATATTTTCACGTGACCCAGACTCCTCAATAAAATCTGGAGGAAAGCCTGAAATGGGTTGTAGAAAACTCTAAGGATAGTCCTGTTATACCTGATGAAAGTCACAGGTGGTAATGTGCAGAAAAGTTTAAGTGTTTGCAAAGGACACTCTCAATGTGCAATGAAGTAAGACGGAAGACAGCAGGGGTGGAGCAAAGCACAAATCAGTTACAAACTCTTGCACTGATCCAACATATATTTATGGTGTGCCCATGTGTTAGGCACTGGAAACATATCAGAGAACAAAACAGACCAAAATTCCTGGGTGCCATGGTAGTTACATTCTAGCAAGGTGAAACAAGAGAAATAAGTACAACATGCAGTATATTGGTGATAAGTGCAAAAGAAACCAATGAAGCAGAAATGGGGATGTGAATGAATTAGGGCATTGAGATTTTAGGTAGGGTAGTGAAGGATGTCCTCCTGAAGAAGGCAGCTTTTGCAGAAAGCCTGAAGGAAGTGAGGAAGTGAGCCATGGTGGAATCTGGAGTCAGAGCAGCCGTCTCAGAGGAGACAGTGAGGAGGCTGGTGTGGCTGGAATGGAGTGAGCCATGAGGGAGGAGTGGAAATTGTGATTAGTGGTATTCAGAGCCATGTCAGTTGTGCGAACCCTCGAAAGCACTGTGGCTCTTACTCTGAGTCACACAGGAATCCAGGGGAAGGTTTTGGGCAGAGAGATGTGGACAAATCTTCATCTTAGCAGGATCTTTCTAACAGCTTTGTGCCAGCAGGCTGAAGAGGCACAAGGACAGAAATGAACCACATAGGAGGATATTTAATATAGGTGAGAGTCATTGGCAGCTTCAGCCAGAGTGGTAGCTTGGAAAGGTAAGAAGTTGTCCAGAATCTGGATATAGCTGAAGACAGAGTTGGCAGGATCTATTAAATATAATAGTGGGGTTTGAGGAAGTTGAGGATGACTCCAAGGTTTTTGATTTAAGCACCTAGAATGATGGAGTCTGGAAGATTATAGGAACATCAGGATTTGGAGGTAAGGCCAGAACCTTGCTTTTCATCTTGTGTGAGATGCCCATTAGTCATCTAAGTGGACATGTCAAGCAGGTCGTTGGATAACAAGCTAACAAATTGGGCATTTAGTTGCATGGAAGAAACACCAGAAATGAGTCACGGGGAAGCATCTGACTCGCTGTGTGAAAAGCAGGATAATTTCTTCAAACCTCAATTTCCTCATCATTGAAATGGGAGTAACAACCAGTGTTGTGAAGGTTTGATAAGATAAAAGGACCTAGCACAATTTTTTTGAGGAATAAACAGTAAATAATATTATTCATTACTTACTATTTTTACATTTTCCTGCCTGAGTAGAATCTACAGAAAATTAAGTCCCTTGACCTACCATTTAGTTTCCTTGTCCTAAGAATGAAAGAATCTCTGAGTATTTTTGATGGGCTTGGTGACTTACAATTTCTTATAGCTGTCACATAGGTCTGGGGTAAAGATGCAATTTTTTTTCTGTTTTAGAGATGAGGAAACAGACTCAAGTAAAATAACTTTCCCAAAGTTACACAACTAGTGTCATCTTTGAAGATCAGTTTTTCAATTATTTTAACTTAACACATTGCATATTTAAGAACTTTCTCAAATATATCTACTTTTTACTGACACCGATTTTTAAAAAATGAACATTTTCCCTCCATGTTGATAAATAATTTTTAGGAAGAGGTTCTCAAAATTTAGTTTTCAGAGAACAAAAGTCTAGAGTAGAGAATTCTTACCTACAATAGGAATTAGTGCAAGTATGGATGTTTCATAACGAATGATGATAACCCTCTGGGTTTACACTTATTGGATATATCCACTTGACAAATGGCATAGTGATTATCCAACACTTCCCCATGTAGGTTGATCCAGAGTAACAAATGGTCATACTGCCCAAAGTAATTTATAGATTCAATGCTATGCTCATCAAGATACCATTGACTTTCTTCACAGAATTAGAAAAAGCTACTTTAAATTTCATATGGACCCAAAAAAGAGCCCCTATAGCCAAGATAATCCTAAGCAAAAAGACCAAAGCTGGAGGCATCATGCTATCTGACTTCAAACTATACTACCAGGCTGCAGTAACCAAAACAGCATGGTACTGGTACCAAAACAGATATATAGACCAATGGAGCAGAACAGAGGCCTCAGAAATAATACCACACATCTACAACCATCTGATCTTTGACAAACCTGACAAAAACAAGCAATGGGGGAAGGATTCCCTATTTAATAAATGGTGTTGGGAAAACTGGCTAGCCATATGCAGAAAACTGAAATTGGACCCCTTCCTTATACCTTATACAAAAATTAACTCAAGATGGATTAAAGACTTAAAGGTAAGACCTAAAACCATAAAAACCCTAGAAGAAAACCTAGGCAATACCATTCAGGACATAGGCATGATCAAAGACTTCATGACTAAAATACCAAAAGCAATGGCGACAAAAGCCAAAATTGACAAATGGGATCTAATTAAACTAATGAGCTTCTGCACAGCAAAAGAAACTATCATCAGAGTGAACAGGCAACCGACAGAATGGGAGAAAATTTTTGCAATCTATCCATCTAACAAAGGGCTAATATCCAGAATCTACAAAGAACTTAAACAAAATTATAAGAAAAAAAAAAAAAAAACATCAAAAAGTGGGTGAAGGATATGAACAGACACTTCTCAAAAGAAGACATTTATACAGCCAACAAGCATTTGGAAAAAAGCTCATCATCACTGGTCATTAGAGAAATGCAAATCAAAACCATAATGAGATACCATCTCACACCAGTTAGAATGATCATTTAAAAAGTCAGGAAACAACAGACGCTGGAGCGGATGTGGAGAAATAGGCATGCTTTTACACTGTTGGTGGGAGTGTAAATTAGTTCAACCATTGTAGAAGACAGTGCAGCAATTCCTCAAGGATCTAGAACCAGAAATACCATTTGACCCAGCAATCCCATTACTAGGTATATACCCAAAGGATTATAAATCTTTCTACTATAAAGACACATGCACATATATGTTTATTGCAGCAATGTTGACAATAGCAAAGACTTGGAACTAACCCACATGCCCATCAATGGCAGACCAGATAAAGAAAAAGTGGCACATAGACACCGTGGAATACTGTGCAGCCATACAAAAGGATAAGTTCATGTCCTTTGCAGGATCACGCATGAAGCTGGAAACTATTATTCTCAGCAAACTAGCACAGGAACAGAAAACCAAACACCACATGTTCTCACTCATAAGTGGGAGGTGAACAATGAGAACACATGGACACAGGGAGGGGAACATCACACACCAGGGCCTGTCAGAGGGTGGGGGGCTAGGGGAGGGATAGCATTAGGAGAAATACCTAATGTAGATGACGAGTTGATGGGTGCAGCAAACCACCACAGCATGTGTATACCTATGTAAAAAATCTGCGCATTCTGCACATGTATCCCAGAACTTAAAGTAAAACAACAATTAAAAAATAATAAATTAAATAAAAATAAAAATAAATAAATAAATAAAAGCTAGCAAAATTGTAAAAACTAAGTACCCACCAGTAAATGTTTAAATTATGCTTAGCCCTATCATGCTCTATGTCATTATGGAGTGCTTAAGAAAAACATAATAGGCCAGGCATGGTGGCTTACGCCTGTAATCCTAACACTTAGGGAGGCCATGGTGGGCAGATCACCCGAGGTCAGGTGTTTGAGACCAGCCTGGCCGATATGGCAAAACCTCGCCTCTACTAAAAATACAAAAATTAGCCAGGTGTGGTGGCGCATGCCTGTAATCCCAGCTACTCAGGAGGCTGAGGCAGGAGAATCACTTGAACCTGGGAGGCAGAGGTTGCAGTGAGCTGAGATCACGCCACTGCACACCAGCCTGGGTGACAGAGTAAGACTCTGTCTCAGAAAAAAAAAGGAAAAAGAAAAGAAAAGAAAAACGTAATAATACAGAAATTGTGGTAAATAGAATAAAGGCAAGCTAGGACTAATATCATACAAGATGCTCTGGCCTACAGGAAATATGCATGCATTAGAAAAAATACCTTGTATTGTATTTCCTTTTATTATGTTTCCTTTTATTGTGTTTCCTTTTGTGTTCCCAGTGGCTGATATTTCCCTATTCTTGTAACAGTCAATGGCTTGTGTGTTTACATGTGCAAGACCCTGCATTTAGTATTTTACAGATATCCTTATTTAAACATTAACCATAGGATGAGATTATATCTTTTTTTAAACCATTACCATGAATAATTTTATTTTTTTAGCACAGACTATTGTAAGTGGATGACCAGTTTTCATCCTTTTTATTTAAACAGCTTTAATGTGGCATATTTTACATATCACAGAATTCATCTATTTCAATACAATTCAGTGATTTCTAGTAACCTTACCAAGAAGTGCAGTCATCACCATAGTCCAGTTTTTTTTTTTTTTTTTTTTTTTTTTGAGACGGAGTCTCACGCTGTTGCCCAGGCTGGAGTGCAGTGGCGCGATCTCGGCTCACTGCAAGCTCCGCCTCCTGGGTTCACGCCATTCTCCTGCCTCAGCCTCCTGAGTAGCTAGGACTACAGGCGCCCGCCACCGCGCCCGGCTAATTTTTTGTATTTTTAGTAGAGACGGGTTTTCACTGTGGTCTCGATCTCCTGACCTTGTGATCCGCCCGCCTCGGCCTCCCAAAGTGCTGGGATTACAGGCTTGAGCCACCGCGCCCGGCCATAGTCCAGTTTTATAACATTTTTATTTCCCTACTAAGCTCCTTTGTGTCTCTTTACAGTTAATCCCCATTTCTACTCCCAGCCCCAGACAACCACTAATTTCATTTCTGTCTCTATATTGCCTTTTCTGGACATTTTATGTAAATGGAATTATACATTATGTGGTCCCTTGGTCTTCTGCACCTGGCTTCTTTCACTTAGTATAATGGTTTTGAGTTTTGTCTATTTCATAGCACAGCAGCAGTTTATTCCTTTTTATTACTGAGCAAATCTCCCAGTATAGTGAATATACCAGCTTTTGTCTATCCGTTCACCAGATGATGGACATTTCAGTTGTTTACAGTTTGGGGATATTATAAATATATACCATTTCTTAGATGAAGCAACTGTGGCCTCCAAGAAGGTCCGTGACTCTCCCCAGATTGCACAGCTACTCAGTGTCAGAGCCAGGGTTTGGATCCAAGCTTACCCAACTCCAAAACCCAATCGCTCTGTTTATCGCTAGAATTAGGTGATGAATTTTGTCCTTTATACTTTTGTTTCTATACATCTTATGATATATATTTTATAATTTAAAATTTTGTTAGAAGTGTTTAAGTATCTTTAAATTGTGACCAATAAAGCTATGATGTGTTACCTCTTCCAGGGATAGTCAGATTTTGTAGATAAAGTGTTAGCTTTATTCCTTCAGTAAAGCTGTCACATTTCAGCCCTCAACAAAAGATCAACCAAAGGCAGGGACCATGGTAGCAGGCTAGCTACCCCAGAGACGCCTTGCAGGTTTACCTCTGCTGCAGCCTTCTGGACTCTGTGCTAGCACTGCCGTAGAACTGCTCAGGGTCCTCCTGGAATCATAAGACATCCAGGGCTTCTGTTTGAAGCTGAAGGTTAAAGATGAGGCCAGAACAAGCTGAGTGATAGGAATAAAGTCTTCCTCAATGAAAACTTTTTCTGATCAATCTGTCTTTTATGAAGTCAGACAAAAGTTGACTAAATCCTGATATTTTTACTTGTTTGTTTTTCAATGCTTGGAAATGTTTTACTGAGTATAGGCGTTTTTCTGTGGGTCTTAACAGCAGTTACTCTTTATATATTTTTAATCATCTTAAAACACACCTAATGTAAAATTTACCATCTTGGCCAGTTTTAACTGTACAATTCAGTGGTATGAAACGTATTCATAATGTTTAATAATCACCACCATCTGGTTCCATAACTGATTTTCATCTTATAAAGCTGAAACTCTACACATATTGAAAAGTAACTCCTTATTTCTCCCACTCCCCAGCCCCTGGCAACCAGTCTATATGTTTCTATGATTCTGACAACTCTAAATACCTCATAAAAATGAGATCAGGCAGTATTTCTTTTTGTGAATGGTTTATTTCACTTAGCATAGCATGCTCATAGTTCATCCATGTTATAGCATATGTCAGAATTTCCTTCCTTTGTCAGCCTGAATAATATTCCATTGTATGTATATACCACAATTTGCTTATCCATTCATCTGTTGAATGGACACGGGCTGCTCCATGTTTTAGCGACTGTGAATAGTGCTGCTCTGAACATGGGTGATAGATTTCTCTTTGAGACTTTGTTTTCAATTATTTGGACATATACCAAGAAGTGAAATTGCTGGATTGTATGGTTATCTGTTTTTAATTTGTTGATGAACTGCCATACTGTTTTCAACAGTAGCTATACCACTTTACATTCCCACTAGCAGCGCTCAAGGGTTCCAATTTTCCACTTCCTCCGCATCCTCACCAACATTTATTTTCTGTTTTTTGACAGTAGCCTTTCTAGCAAGTGCAAAGTGGTATCTTATTACAATTAAGATTTGTATTTTTCTAATGATTAGTGATGTTGAGCATCTTTTCATGTGCTTATTGGCCATTTGATTATTCTCTTTGGAGAAATGTCTATTCAAGTCCTTTGCCCATTTTTGAATTAGTTTTTTTGTTGTTGTTGAGTTTTAAGAGTTCTCTATATATTCTGGACATTAATCCCTTTTCAGATATATGATTTGCAGATATTTTCTTCTATTTGTGCTTTGCCTTTTTTCTCTGTTGATATTGTCTTTTGATTTATAAAATTTTAAAATTTTCTTAAAATCCAATTGTGTGTTTTTCTTTTGTCACCTGTGCCTTTGGTATTATATTCAAGAAATCATTGCCAAACCAATGTTGCAGAACTTTTGCCCTATGTTTTCTTCTAAGAATTTTATAGTTGAGTTCTTACATTTAGGTCCTTGGTCCATTTTGAGTTAATTTTTTCATATGATATTGGGTAAGCGTTCAACTCCATTCTTTTGCATATGGATATTCAGTTTTCTTAGCATCATTTGTTGAAATGACTGTTCTTTCCCCATTGAATGGTCTTAGCAGCCTTGTCAAAAATCATTTGATGATATATATGAGGGTTTATTTTTGTGCTCTGTATTCTATTCCATTGGTCTGTTTGTCTGTCTTTATGCCAATAACATAGCAGTAAGTTTTGAAATCAGGAAGCATGAGTCCTCCGGGTTTGTAATTTTTCAAGAATGTTTGGCTATTTGGGGTCCCTTGAGACTCCATATGAATTTTAGAATGGGTTCTTCTATTTCTGCAAAAAAAGAAAAGTCATTGGTATACTGATAGAGATTGCATTGAATCTGTAGATTGCTCTGGATTTATATTGACATCTTAACAGTATTATCCTCCATTCCTTGAACATGGGATGTGTTTCAACTTGTTTAGGTCTTTAATTTCTTTCAGTAATATTTTGTCGTTTTCATTGTACAAGTCTTTCACCTCCTTGGTTATTTCCTAAGTATTTTATTATTTTTGATGTTATCATACATGGAATTGTTTTTGTAATTTGCTTTGCAGATTGTTCATTGTCAGTATATAGACTTCCAACTGATGTTTGTATGTTGACTTTGTATCCTACTACTGTGAAGAATTCCTCTATTAGCTCTAAAAGCTTTTTGTGAAATGTTTAGGGTTTTCTGCATATCATATTATCTTTGAACAGAAATGATTTTATTCTTCCTTTTTAGTTTGAATGATTTTTATTTTTTTTTTCTTGACTAATGTTTCAGGCTAGAACGTCCAGTACTATGTTAAGTAGAAATGGCGAAGGTAGGCATCCTTGCCTTGTTTCTGATCTTCGAGGAAAGGTTTTTGTCTTCTACCATTGAGTATGACGTTTGTTTTAAATTTTTCATATACGGTTTTTATTATGTTGGGGTAATAGGTAATAGGAATATCCTTCTATTCCTAGTTCATTAGAATGTTTTTATTACGAAAAGGGTTGATTTTTGTCAAATGCTTTTTCTGCATTTGTTGAGATAATTGTGGTATTTTTTCTTTATTATTTTAGCATGATATATTACTTTGATTGATTATTATATGTTGAAACATCCTTGCATTCCAGAAATTAATCCCACTTGGTACATAATCTTTTTAATATGCTGCTAAATTTGGTTTGCTAGTATTTTGTTGAGAATTTTTGCATCAATGTTCTTAAGGAATATTACTCTGTAGTTTTTGTTGTCTCTTTGTCTGGCTTTGGTATCAGAGTAATGCTGGCCTCACTGAATTAGTTAGAAAGTGTTCCCTACTTTTCAGTTTTTTGGGAAAATTTGAGAAATACTGGTATTAGTTCTTCTTTAGTTGTTTGCTAGAATTCCCCAGTGAGGCCATCAGGTCCAGGCCTTTTCTTTGTTTAGGAAGTTTTTTTTATTACTGACTCAATCTCCTTACTAGTTATAGGTCTATTCAGATTTTCTATTTCTTTCTGATTTAGACCTGGTAGTTTTTGAGTTTCTGAGAATTTCCTCATTTCATTTAGATTATTCAGTTTGTTGGTGTACAATTGTTCATAGTACTCTCTAATAATCATTTTAATTTCTTAAAAAGATAATACTGAATCAGTAGTAAGTTCTCCTTTTATTTTTAATTTTAGTAATTTGAGTCTTTTCTCTTTTTTTTAATCCATCAAGCTAAAAGTATTTCAATTTTTCTCTTTTCAAAGACCCAACTTTTGGTTTCACTGATTTTCTTTATTGTTTTCTATTTTCTATTTATCTCCGCTCTAGTATTATTTTTTCTTTCTTCTACTAGCTTTGGGTTTAGTTGTAAAGTTAGGTTTTTGATTTGAGATCTTTCTTGTTTTTAATGTAAGTATTTATAGCTATAAATTTACTTCTTAGCATTACTTTCCCTTCATCCCTTAAGTTTTTGGAATGGTGTCTTTCTAAAATTTATATCTAAGTATTTTCAAATGTTCCTGTGATTTCCTCTTTGTTCCATTGGTTGTTTAATAATGCATTTTTTAGTTTCCACAAATTTTTAATTTTCCAGTTTTACTTCTTTATCAATTTCTAATGTCATCTCCTTGTGTCAGAGAAAATACTTTTTTGTTTTCAGACTGAATCTCACTCTGTTGCCAAGGCTGGAGTGCAGTGGCACAATCTTGGCTCACTGCAGCCTCTGTCTAGTGGGTTCAAGCGATTCTCCTGCCTCAGCCTCCTGAGTAGCTGGGACTACAGGCACGTGCTATGACGCCTGGCTAGTTTTTTGTATTTTTAGTAGAAATGGAGTTTCACCGTGTTAGCCAGGATGGTCTTAATCTCCTGATCCTGTGATCTGCCTGCCTCGGCCTTCCAAAGTGCTAGGATTACAGGTGTGAGCCACCACGCCCAGTCAGAAAATACTTTTTTTGATAGTTATTCTTTTAAATCTATTGAGACTTAATTTGTGGCCTAACATATAGTCTATTTTGGAAAATGCCCCACATGCCCTTGAGAGAAATGTTCATGCTGTTGTTGTTGGGTAGAGTGTTCTGTATATGTCTGCTAGCTCTAATTCATTTATTGTGATGTTTGTCTTCTATTTCCCTACTTTTCTTTTCTCTGGTGACCTATTCATTATTGAGAGTGGGCTACTGAAGTGTTCAACTATTATCGTAGAACTATTTCTCCCTTGAATTCTGTCTGTTTATGCTCATAGATTTTGATAGTCTGTCATTAGGTGCATAAATGTTTATAATGATTGTGTATTCTTGATGTATTAAATCTTTTATTAATATATAATGTCCTTTAACTCTTGTAAGCTTATTGTCTGATGTTAGTATAACCACCTCTGCTCTCTTTCAGCTACTATTTTCATGGAATATCTTTTTCCATTCTTTTACTTTCAATCTATTTGTGTCTTTGGATCTAAAATGAGTCTCTTGTAGGTAGCAAATAGTTAGATCATGTGTTTTTAATCCCTTCTGCTAATCTCTGTCTTTTCACTAGAAAGTTTAAGCCATTTGTACTTAAAGTGGTTAGTGATGAGGAAGGACTTACTTCTGTCATAATGTTATTTATTATCTGCCTTATAGCTTTTTGATCTTTATTTTATGCATTACTGTCTTATTTTATGTTTAGTTTATTTTTATAGTGAAATGTTTACATTCCTTTCTCATTTCCTTTTGTGTATATCCTATAGCTATTTTCTTTGTGGTTACCATGGGGATTACATTTAACATCCTAAAGTTATGACACTCTAATTTGATTTTATAAAAGTTTAACTTCAATAACATACATAAAGTCTGCTCCTTTACAGCTTTGCTTTTATCTCCTTAGTGATGTCACAAAATTACATCCTTGTACATTGTGTACCCCAAAACATAAACTGACAATTCTTCTAAATGCACCAATCTCTTAAATTATGTAGAAAATAGTGTGAAGTTACAAACCAACATTACAATAATTCTAATTGTTAGACTAATAATTGTTTTTTAAAATGTATTAATCTCTTAAATCATGTGGAAAACAAAAAGTGGAATTATAAAGCATTGTTACAATATATTAGCTTTTATCATTGCTCATGTATTTACCTTTATTGATATCTTTGTTCCATTATACAGCTTTGAGTTACTGTCTGCTGTGCCATAATTTCACCCTGTAGAATTCCTTGAGCATTTCTCACAGGGCAGGTCTACTAGTAACAGACTCCTTCAGCTTTTGTGTATTTGAGAACACCTTAATTTCTCCCTCACTTTTGAAGGACAGTTTTGCCAGATATGGGATTCTTGGTTCACAGTTGTTTTTTTTTCTTTTAGCACATTGAATGTATTAGCCCACTGCCTTCTTACCTCCAAAGTTTCTGATTTGGAATTTGCTGACAATATAATTGAGGGTCAACTGTATTTAAAGAGTTCTTTGTCTCTTGCTGCCCTCAAGATTCTCTTTGACTTTTGAAAGTTTAATTATAATGTGTCTTGGTGTCGTTCTCTTTGAGTTCATCTTACTTGTAGTTTGTTAATCTTCTTGAATGTTTATATTCATGGTTTTCAACAAATTTGGAAAGTTTTCAGCCATTATTTTTTCACGTATTCTCTCTGCCTCTTTCTCTCTCTCTTCTGCTTCTTGGACTCCCACAATATGTTTGTTGGTCCACTTGGTGGTGTCCCACAGGTCCTTTAGACACTGCTTTTTTTTTCAATCTTTTTCTTTCTGTTCCTCAGACTTGATATTTTCTATCATCTTATCTTCAAGTTCACTGGTTCTTTCTTTTGCTTGCTTAAATCTAACTTTGAATCCCTCTAATAAATGTTTAATTTTAGTTATATATTTTGGCTCCAGAATTTCTTTTTGGTTTCCTTTTAGGTTTTTAATATCTTTTTGATACTTTCATTTTGTCCATATGTTGCTTTCTTCTGCTTTCTTGACTTCTTTTTTTGGTTGGTTGGTTGGTTTGATACAGGGACTGCTCACTTTGTCGCTCAGGCTGGAGTACAGTGGCATGATCTCAGACCACTGCAACTTCTGCCTCCCAGGCTCAAGCAATTCTCCTGTCTCAGCCCCCCAAGTAGCTGGAGCTACAGGTGTGGCAACTGCACTCAGCTTTTTTTTTTTTTTTTTTTTTTTTTTTTTGTAGAAACGGGGTTTTGCCATGTTGCCCAGGCTTTTCTCAAACTCCTAAGCTCAAGTGATCCACCTGCCTTGGCCTCCCAAACTGCTGAGATTACAGGTGTGAGCCACTGCACCCAGCCATGCCTTCTAGACTTTCTCCACATCTCCCATTAGTCCTTTGAGCATCCTTAAGACAGCTGTTTTAAAGTCTTCATTTAGTAAATCTGCCATCAGGTCTTTTTTGGAGGGAAGTTTCTGTTGATTTATTTTTTTTCCTTTGAAATGGTCACACTTTCCTGTTTCTTTGTTTGACCTTGTAATATTTTTAACCGGACATTCGAATCTAATAATGTAATAATTCTGGTAATCAGATTCTCCTCTTTCCCTGTGGTTTGCTATTGTTTCCTTTGTTGTTTTTTGGTTTTAGTTTTTTAAATATTTGTAGGTTCTCTCTGCCAAGGATCAGCCTGAGGTATAAAATTAAGGTCTTCTTAGGTCTTTTCTGAGCCTGCACCTTTCCCTGGGCATGTGTGGTCTCTTTCTAATTTTCCTTGTATTTGCAGTTGCTTTTGAATGTTCTAGTCTTTAATGTCTATCCCCTGAAAGTGGGGGAAAAAACATGAAAGGAAGGGGAAGAAAGGACAATTGCCTTTTAAATTCCCTGGAAGTTACTTCAGCCAGAGATGGAGGGGTTGGCAACAATGGTGGTGGGGTAGGAGGTAGAACAACAGTGGCCCCTCTCTTTTTCTGCACCTCTGTGATCAGAAGCAGCAATCAGTGATTAGAATGGAAATCTCTGATGTTTGGATGACATAGCCCTTTATGTTCACCCTAGCTCCTGCAAGTTTTCTGCAAGCTGCTTCAAGGACATGTGTGTAATGTTACAGGCATGACTACCTGCCATGGGGCTGAAGGTGAGAGATGGGTAGCTGCTACTGTGCTAAGAACTAAAATTGATCAGAATTAAATATCCTTTACTGTCTAAGCTTCCTCTGGAGCTTCAAGCCTTCAAAATAGACTCCAGAGCTTCAGAATAGCTACATCAGACATATTTTGCCAGTAAAATTGTTGTCTAGGTGGGGTGACAGATTCCTGGTGCTTCCTACTTTGTCACTTCCTCAGAATCCTCTCTTTTTATATGTGTTGTGTCACTAAAGATATGCATTTTAGTTAAAGTTGAAAATATAGATCAATGTGGTATGGTAGCCAGACTCCAAGATGGCCCCCATCTCCAGATATTCATACTCTTAGACAGTCTCTTACTATATTATACCTAAGTTGTCTTGTATATACAATGGAATATCGAAAAGTAATGTGTTACTGCTGGCAACTAGGTTATAAAAGATACAGCAGGCTGGGAATGGTGGCTCATAGTTATAATTCCAGCACTTTAAGGGAGGCCAAGGTGAGAGATCCGCTTGAGGCCAGGAGTTTGAGATCAGCCTAGGCAACATAGCTGGACCCTGTCTCTACAAAAAAAAAAAAAAAAAATAGAAATTAGTTTGGCATGGTGGCATGTACCAGTAGTCCTAGCTACTCAGGAAGCTGAGGTGGGAGGATTATTTGAGCCCAGGAGTTCAAGGCTGCAATGAGCCATGATTGTACCACTGGATTCCAGCCTGGGTGTCACAGCAAGATCCTGACTACAAAAACAAACAAACAAAAAAGCAAAAAAAAAAAAAAAAAGAAGAAGAAGAAGAGAGGCATTGCAGCTTCTGTCTTGGTCTCTCTTTCTCTCAATCTATCTCTCTTGGATCACTGGCTCTGGAGGAAACCATGTCATCAGCAGCCTTATGGAGAGGTTTCTGTGGTAAGGAACTAAAGCCTCTTGCCAGCAGCCATAAGACCAAACTTTGAAGAGGATCCTCTAGCCTCAGCTGCCACCTAAACTACAGCCTTACTAGAGATCCTGAATCAGAGCCAATCAACTTAATTGCTTCTCAGAAACTCTATGAGATAATAAATGTTTGTAGCTTTAAGCTACTACATTTGGGGGCAATATGTTATATATCAATAGACAACTAATACTTAGGGGGAAATTAACCCATAATTTCATAGCCCAGAAATTACTGTTAACATTTTGTATGTAAAATGTTCTCTCTTTTTCTGTGCTTTACAAATAGTTAAAGAATATGAATATAGAAGCTGTCGTGAAAAACAGTATGACAGTTCCTCAAAAATTAAACAGAATTACTACATGCACCAGTAATTCCACTTCTAGGTATATACCCCAAAGAATTAAAAGCAGGAACTCAAAGATATATTTGTACACCCATGTTTGAGTAGCATTATTCACAATGGCCAAAATTAGAAACAACCAAGTGTCCATCTATGGATGAATGGATAAACAAAATGTGGAATATACAGATAATGGAATAGTATTTAACTTTAAAAAGGATACATCTCTTTTGGGCATCTCTTCTCTCTCTGTCTCTCTGTGTCTCTATTTCTTTGTCTCACTCTTTCCCTTTGTCTCTTTCATGATTTTAATTGTAGAATTTAAGAGCCTTTCTCTTTACAAAAATCAAGCTTCAAAAAAACATGAGTGGAGTGGGGTACAGGAAAAATTTCCCTCATTTGATTTGTTTTTTCCCCTTCTCTAGCAGATTGAGAAGCTTTCATGCTTTCTCTCCAGTTAGCTTGAGATTTTATTACCAATAAAGTGTCACTCAGTGCTGTTTAGAGCCTTACACCATTTGTAGGCTCACTATGGGCGCATTTGTATTGCCGATGTGCAATCTGTGGGTTAGAAGTAAAAAATGCTAATAGAGCCTTGAGAAGCCTCCTTGCGGTGATAAGGGTTATCCTGGCGGACAGAGGCATCCTAGCAGGCTGGCTCCCTGGGAACGCAGATGGAGCTCGAGAGGAGTGGATTCAGGACCATTCCTGTGGGTGCAGAAGAGGTTTCAAAGAGGTTTTTCTGAAATTTCATTCTCTGGTTTGTTTGTGTGCTGTACAGGTAAGATTGACCACCTGTTTGGGGCTGAGCCTCCCAGGGAGGATGTGCTCTGGCAGAGTCACCAGGGGGCAGGGTAATATTTCTTTCCATCACACTTTATTTTGCAGGTTTAGAAACTTGATTTTATCAGAGGTGCATAACATGGTTTGTTTATTTGCCAAACTCGAAAGAGCCTGATTTGTATAAAGGGTCCACCTTAGAATTTCCACCAAACAGCACCTATCAGGTAGGCCGTGTTAACACATTTCCTTATTGATAGGTAGTGGGTTGGGATTTTTTCCTCTTAGGATTCTGGGCTTTGGAGTCAAACATGCAAAGGTACAATAGCTTCTAATCTTAGAGAAGCTACTTGAACTTCAATTTCCTCCCCAGTAAACTAGAAAAAAAAAATACATTGTAAGATTATGAGCAATACATGTAATACAGTACATAAAGTATCTAGCACAGTTAGTACCGCTCGCAGTAAGCTCTTCATCTTTTTCCTCTTCCTAGATGAGATTAAGGGGTTTGTAATCAAGTCATAAAACCCAGGGCAGCCACCCACACAGGCATGTACTTAATAAGCCAGTCAGGGTGCTCAAGTCCAGCTAGGCCTGGCATGCTGTTCCCTGGACAGGGTTGGTATTCAGTCCAGCAAATGTATGAGGCATGTATGGTGTCAAACACTGTGGAGGACACAACAGTGTCCAAGTCGTAGTTCCTGCCCTCTGAAAACACATGTGCATCCACAGAAGCCTACAGGATTTACATTCAAGTGATTAAAATCTCACCCAAGACTTGTGCTTCTCAAAGTGTGAATCCTGGGCCTCTGGCAGCCTGACAGAAAGTGACTGTCACATTCACAGACTTCTTGCAGACAACGTAGGTAGTTGGAAAAAATCTCTTAGAAACCCTAATTTATCCATATCTAAATATAAGTGTATAGCATATAGTTTAAGGAATAAGGAATAGAACTCAAATAGTTTTCTTAACTTGTACCATTGATCTTAAAGAAAATTTAAAAAGCTATCATGGGGAAGGATCTGAAGTTTACGATAAAAAATGACAGGTTAAATCTCTCCTCCTGTTTGATTTGGGAACATGGGTCATCACCCTGTGATACACCTGGTGTGCTATGATTTTCAAGAATAAGGAATGTTAGATTTCACAGTTGCTTGGTGTATGGAATCTGAAAGTTGCTGAGGTCCTTAGTCTGCTGGTTGCCTGCCAGTCTCAGCATAGGTTGTGTTGGTGCCTGAATGATTTTCCCTATTCAGATATATTTTTGTTAACTTTGATATGGTATCTCTTTTATTTTGAGACAGAGTCTTAGTCTGTTACTCAGTCTGTTACTTAGTCTGTTACTCGGTGGCAAAATCTCAGCTCACTGCAGCCTCCGCTTCCTGGGTTTGATTCTCCCACCTCAGCTTCCCGGGTAGCTGGGATTATAGGCATGCACCATTACGCCTGGGCTAATTTTGTATTTTTAGTAGAGACAAGGTTTCACCATGTTGGCCAGGATGGTCTTGAACTCCTGACCTCAAATGCTTCACCCACCTCAGCCTCCCAAAGTGCTGGGATTACAGGTGTAAGCCACTGTGCCTGGCCCGGATATGGTATCTCTTGATGCCCCGTCGGTATCCTAGAAGTCAGGGTCCCCTGATCTCCTGGGCCTGCACCCCTATATGAATGGAGAAGGAAAGCAAGCTGTATGGTCTGCAGAAGTATTTGACTGACTAGTTTGGTATTCTTAATTTAAATTCATTGTCCTTAAACAAGGTGCTAATGTTCTCCACATGTTATGCAACAGCACCACTTTGTTTTCTGCTGTGTTTCCTGAGACATTTGAGTTCTTCATCTTGGCTTTTTGGTAATCAAAGCTTTCCCAGTCCAGCTGAATCTTTCTTTCTAGGCCTGTCGATACCTAAAGTCCTTCCCTATTACCAGCTTGATAGTTGATATTCCTTGAGGAATAACCCAAGGGCTCTGTGTCTTTACTAGGTCTGTTTCTTTTTTTTTCTTTTTTCTTTCTTTCTTTTTTTTTTTTTTTTTTTTTTGCCTTATCAACTATTTTATTGACTTTTTTGTTAATATGACAGTGGATGATTTTTTTTATACTTTAAGTTCTAGGGTGCATGTGCACAACGTGCAGGTTTGTTAGTTTCTTTTGGGTAGAATGCCTCTCCTGTTCATTTGTCCAACCTGACCATTTTGTACTCCTCCCGGAAATCTCAATTTGCACATCACCTCTGTGAAGCTTTTCTCACTGAGTCTGTCCTTTCTACTCCCTAGAATTAGTCAAACCTCCCTCCCAATAGCTCCTTGCCGGTACTCCAACCATGGTTTGTATGTGTTGAGAAATAAGCCAGAAACAAACTTAGAAGTTCCTTAAAGGTGTCAACCTTAAATAATGAGATTCAAAAAATATAACTAAGTATAGAGTTTATTCCAGTGCAAAGTCTGAGGATAGCCACCCAGAAACATTGACTCCAAATGAATGCGACAAGCATTCCAAAGTGGAGAAGCTAAATTTCAGAGCATGGCAACGTTTTCCATACAAGACCAGTGCACACACACGTGGTCACAGTGATTTGATTGGTTACAAACTGCTACATTCTAAGGAAGATTGCTTTATTACTCAAAGAGGAAGAGCAGTGAGCTGAGGGAGTCTTATCTCTGGGGAACTTTGTTCTTAATTATTTACAGAAAATAAAAAAGGCAGAAGTTGCAGCTGCATGCCACGTGACTTAAGCTGCATAGCCACATTCCTCTCAAGTCTCAGGATAACTTAGTTCTAACAGCTTTAAGTTTGAATTATTTGAAGTTTGAATTATTTAATTTCACAAAGACTACAGCCATGTTTTCTCTGCTCTTTCCTCAATGTGGGATCCTTCATGTCATTGAATTATTTATTGAATATCTATTATGTATAAAGCCCCAAAAGATAACTGATGAGGAGTTTCTTTATCTCAGAGTAGGATGGAGGTGTGAGGCCAGGGAGCAGAGCCTGCTCTAGATGTTATCACTTTTCTCAAAGTACTTAACTTGCTTCAGTGCAGCCATTGTTACCGCCCACTGGTGCACTTCTGAGGTTATTCTCCACCGTGCCAGAACCTCCCGCCGTCCTCTGCTAGGGGAAAGATGAAAAAGCATGCAATTTACTTTTTTTAGTCTTTGTACTTTGCCTCCCTCAAGGATGGGCAGGAGCATGTCTGACCTCCTGATGTGGATGTTGCAATTGGGTTGAGGCTGCTGGATTTACTTAGTGCCAAATGCTCTCTTTTGCCTGACTTCCTGCTAAGCCTAGGTGCATATAACCACCTGGGCGGTAACCACCCCCAGTGATATGAACTCATAGGACAGTAGAAATATGTGAATCATGTTGCTTCAAGAAATTCAGTTATTCTCCAAGTTCTAAAATAAAATCTGGTGGATGTTTGTTAGAAGCTAGGTACTTAACTCTTCAGAAAAAGGAAAATCTGAAAGAAAAATATATTTAAAAGTGGCCTAAGATGGCTGCATATTGGACATAGACAATAGAAACTAGGCCTATGAATTAAAGCTGAACCCTCAACGGCAAGACTGCAGTCTGTCAAATATTTCACTGACATGTACCAATTATAACACAACCCTACCTATCAGATACAGCACAAAGGCAGGAATAGAATCAATCATCCCTCTCCAGACCCTAAGACGCCCACACACTTGTTAACCTTTTACCCTATATACTTTAACCAGTAAAGAATATATACAATGGTAAGATAAACCATTGTATGCTTTATCTTAGGTACAATGTCTCTGAGCACCGATCAGAATTGTGAGAATGTCACCTTTGCTTCATTACCCCTTTCCTTCATTTTCTATGTAATGGAACGCATAAATACCATGCCTCATGTAACCCACTCTGAGACTCATTCTCAGGTTGTGCTAAGTCAGTGTTTTCAGGGGCTATTTGTCCTCAAACTTGGCTAAGGTGAAATTAACTTAAAATTTTTAATGTTATAATGCCTTTTATTTGAGCCTTCAGTCAACACTTCAAGGGAGGGAAGAAAGATTAAATATTATTTATATACCTGTGTCCCGGATAGTCAGAAATGTAGGCTTTGGGATAAGCAATGGTCTGGAGAACCTGGAGGGAGAGACAATCAAGGAAATTGCAATCCTTTGGGCTTAAACGGAAGCTTCAATTAGAGAAGAGAGTTGAAATGGAGAGAATTTCTGTTGTCTAATTCAAGGCTGATGGGCTTCCTAAGTGTTTTAGGCTAGAATGAGCTCACATTTGGAGAATATTCTGAGCTCTTTAGTAATATTTAAGCTATATTAGGCATAATGAAATATGTAGTCATTTAAAGATGTTTCACTTTTTTTTCCCTTTCAAAATTCTATTAGAGTTTTAAAATGCAAGAACTGGGTTAGGGAGTTTCTTCATTTCTGCAAAATGAAGACCATTGAATTATTTCTCTCTGTGATGAACTGAAAAAAAAACGCTAGGTCTAAAATCAAATTGTCTGCAAGTTTAAGACTTTGACCAGCTCAGATTCTGGCTATATTCGAATATTTGAGTCTGTTATCAGGAACAAGTGCAGGCCTGCTTTTTACCTCGTCCTATGAGTATTTTACCTTCTATTTCAAAATCAAGAACAGGGAATCCAACCCTGAGGGTTCCATTCCTGGCATATTTATGCCCCAGGCAGATTGAGAGAATAAAATAGACTTTTTACAAATGAAGAGATATCACGCTTTTTAGCCCGGGACAGGAAACTTCAGCTGTTGCCAAGGCAACTGCAGAGTTCTGGCTCTTAAGCTGGCTGTGTGAGGAGTATCTCAGAGCCTCAGACGCCTCTGCTGTCACTCACTGTCAGACCAAGTGCAAAGGACTTGGTAGTGAATTCACAGAAACAATTAGACTATTTTTGAATTCTGAAAAGCAAGTGAGGACTCTCAGGACAAAGTATACACATGGTACCTGCTATGGTTTGAATGTTTTCGTTCCTTTCAAAACACACATGTTAGAAACTTAATCCCCAATGCAACAGCGTTAAATGGTGGGGCCTTGGGGGAGGTGTTTAAGGCATGAGGACAGAGTGTTCATGAATGAATTAAAGCCACTATAAAAAGGGCTTGAGGGAGTGTGCTCTCTGTTCTGCTCTCATGCCATGTGAGAACACAGAGTTCCTTCTCTCCAGAGGATGCAGCAACAAGCTGCCATGTTGGAACCACAGACTGAACCTGCCAGCACCTTGCTCTTGAACTTCCCAGCTTCCATAACCATGAGAAGTAAATTTCTGTTCTTTATAAATTACCCAATCTGTGGTAGTCTGTCACAGCAGCACAAAACGAAGACAATACCCTTTAAACAATGGAATGATACTATAATGGTCGATACATGTCATTATTATTTGTCAAAATCCATAAGAATCTATACCACCAAGAGTGAACCCTAATGTAAACTACAGACTTTGAGGAATAATGATGTGTCAATGTAGGTTCATCACCTATGAGAAATACACCATTCTGGTATGAGATGTTCATAGTTGGGGAGGCTGTGTATGTGTTGTGGGGTGGGGGGCATATATGAAAACTCTCTGTACCTTCTGCTCATGCTTGCTGTGAACTTAAAACCACTTAAAAAAAAGTCTGTTTTAAAACAATGGACATCCTTGGGGCTGGGAGAGAAGGGGACAAGTCCAAAGGGCTCAAAGCCAGGCTGCATGGAAAAGTTGTATTAGTCTGTAGCACAATAAGCAAAGAAACCGTGGGTATGAAAGACCCAAAGAACACTCTGATGCTGATAAGAACATCAGGCTGCTTGCTGTCTGGGGGAGAAAATAATTTGGCTTGCTCAGGCTGGAAAACCAGTAACACTGGAACAGACTGTCTTTCTTGTGGATGAAATTTGTGGATGAAATGTGGAAACATGCTGAGATTTGTAAAGGTTATGAATGAGAGAATATGGCCTTAAGAAAGGTGATGTTTTATATAATGATCTAATTAATGCAGACATCTATCCATCTCAGCCCCCTGCCTTGAGCCAGGAAACCTTACTCCTCCATGTCTATCCAGGGCCCAGACACTAGGGAATATTGTGTAACCACTTGAGCAGCTCCTGCAGCTACTGCTGTTTTGTTTTGCTCCCCTGCTTTTTCCTAGTCTCTGGTAACCATTTTTGTTGCAACTACTACTGTGGCCCTTGAAAACAAGGGGTGTGTGTTGTGCCAGAGAGTAGATGATATAAAAGTCAAAGTGAGAATGAGGCGTCTCCCCAATAAAGCAATCTTGGGAAACCTGGGGTTAGGGCTGCATATATCCACGTCCACACCTTGCTGCCACATGGGGTCCCTTTTCCTGCTCAAATAGACCAGTCTATTCCAGTGTCTCTTATCTTGACCTTAATAAGTCATGGATGACCTTTTGATGAAGTATGTACATGTGGAAAACAGAGTGGAGCAATTCAAATGCTATTTTCTGCAGTTAGACTGCCAGGGTTGGAAGTTCAATTCTACCACTTCCTAGCTGTGTGACCTTAAGCAAATTACTCAGCTGTAGGTCTCTTGGGTTATTGATTTGTAAAATGAAAATAATAATAGCACTGACCTCATTGTAAGTTGTGAGAATTAAATGATGTAATCCATGTAAAATGCTTAGAACAGTGCCTAGTACTCTGTAATCACTGAAATTGGCTTATTGTTGCACTATTGGCTTTCTGGCTTTCTTTTGTTTAAAGTAAGGCATAGCTATCACATGGCTTGATATAATGCACTTGGGAATGGAAATGCTGAGCTACGTGACAAGGAACAATATATTCCGGTACAGTTATATCAAGTTTCAATTTCATAACACAACTGAAAAAACAAAGTTTAAAAATCTTGACATTTTTCTAGGTGGTTGCAGTGACAAAAATATAACCAACACAACAGATTTGAATCTCTCTAGCACTAACACCTGCTTTATGAAATATGTTCCATGGCATGTTTTCTTTAAGAGGTCGAGAAGCTTTAGATGATAAATTCTGTCCTATAATTTTAAAAAAGACAACAGTGGTGATACATCCTGTGAGAATGGAAAAATCTACTTCAACTTGGTTCTTGTACTGTGTCTTGTTTTTCCATAAGAAGGAGGAGATTGTCCTCTACCAATTTCCTTTACGCTTTTCTTGAGCCAAGACTGTGCTTGGCCATGCTTGTGGGTTGGCGCTTAAAGTGACGAACCAGTCACTGGGAAATTGTAGCTCCTCCTCGCCTTCCCCCAGTGTGCTATCCTTACCAATCAAGTGGGGGAAACGGCCTTCTGGATTATTATCTATTGCTTTGGAGGTAAGGGTGGAGTGTGGGTGAATTTGAGTCACATCTACATTTCCCTAGGGAGCCGTTGCTTTTATTATGGTATTAGGAACTTTACAGATGTCATGCTACTATTAAGCTATTCTTGCTTAAAAATATTTTATTATATTAATCATTGTGGAATAAGGGTTTAAAATGTTTCTGAAGTTACTAAATGCCAGGATAGAAATCAAACCCAAAAGACTTATAAAAACATATGTAAAATTACTTGTCTAAGAGAACTTTCCGTGATGATGAAAATGTCTATCCTGTGCTGTATAATATGGTAGCCAGTAGCCACATGTGGGTGTCGAGTACTTGAAAGTAGCATAACTGAGGAACTCAATTTGTAATTTTATTTAATTGTAATACATTTGAATTTAAATAGCCAGATGTGGCTAATGGTTACCATATTGGATAGTGTAAGTTTAGAATATAATGAAAAGTCACCTAACCTCTCTAAGTCTCATTTTCTTAGTATGCAACAGGTGTGAATTAGGCCAATGGTTCTCTCAATCTTGGCAGTACAATGAAATCACTCAAAGAACGTTAAAAGAATACTGATACTTGGGCCTCCTGCTGTATTAGACTATTTTCACGCTGCTGATAAAGACATACCCAAGACTGGATAATTTATAAAGAAAAAGAGGTTTAATGGACTCACAGTTCCACATGGCTGGGGAGGCCTCACAATCATGGTGGAAGGCAAAAGGCATGTCTTACATGGTGAGAGACAAGAGAGGCTGAGAGCAAAGTGAAGGGAAAGCCCCTTATAAAATCATCAGATCTCGTGAGACTTATTCACTACCACAAGAACAGCATGGGGGAAACTGCCCCCATGATTCAATTATCTCCCACATGTTGTGTGAGTCCCTCACGCAACATGTGGGAATTATGGGAGCTACAAGTCAAGATGAGATTTGGGTGGGGACACAGCCAAACCATATCACCTGCCCAATATTGTTTAGTTAGTCAGAGTCTAGGTATTGAGATTTTCTAAAGCCACTCAGGTAATTCTAAAGTACAACTAAGGTTGGGAACCATCACTGAACTAGATTACCTTTGGGTTCTCTTTCAGTTCTATAGTACAATTCTATAGATTTAGCTGCAAATTATACTAAATTTAGAATTCTATAAGGCAAATAGGACACTTATTACTAAAGCTGTTGCAATAGAAAACTACATATAGATGCTGGCTTTTTATGAAGGCTGTTTTTCCTAAAATATTTCTAAAATTTAATGATAGAAAACCAATAAGCCATGTTATTGCGGTCTATTCCTCTTTGGGGTTTTTTCTGACTTTCTCAGACCATGGCTTAGGCTATAGACAAGGAAGAGTCTATGTGTATGTACTTGTTTGGGATCTGACTGCAGCCTTGTGTCAAGGTTTGGCCATCTGCCCATAAACCTGCATGGGGTGACATCACTGAGTAATCCAAGCTGCCAGTTTATGGAGATCTCAGTAGGAGGTCTTTGGGCTAATCATTTAGAGCACCACACAGCAACTGCTGAGTTTGTATCTTCCCTGGGATTAGAAAAATAAAGTTTTTGGCAAGTCATTCTCTCAAAGCTACTATACAAATGGTTCCAGAAGGTATCAGGACAGTCGTTCCCAGGATTTTTAAGGCCTGAAACAAATGTATATTTCTTCTAGCTAATAAACTCCTCAAATAATGAGTGAAATAGTAGGTACAAGTACTCAGTTTTCTCTAAAAACAAAACAAAACAAAAACAAAAACAAAAAACTATTTGGTTTTAAGAGTTAGTTTGACTCATAACAAGATTTTGTTTTGTTTTGTTTTATTTTGTCTATGGACCTTGACTAATTGATATAATATTTCTTTATGAGAGAATAGAGGACTACATATAGGGCAAATATTGGAGATTAGGTGTTGGGGGAATCACTTTGGTTTGGCTGTGTCCCCACCCTAATCTTATCTTAAACTGTAATTCCCACAATTCCTACATGTCATGGGGAGGAACCCAGTGGGGGGTGATTTAATTATGGGGATGGGTGTTCCCTGTGCTGTTCTTGTGATAGTGAATGAGTCTCACAAGATCTGATGGTTTTAAAAAACGGGAATTTCCCTGCACAAATTTGCTTGCTGGCAACGATGTGAGATGGGACTTGCTCCTCCTTGACTTCCTCCTTGATTGTGAGGCCTTCCCAGCCATGTGGAACTGTAAGTTCATTAAACCTCTTTTTCTTCCCAGTGTCAGGTATGTCTTTATCAGCAGCATGAAAACGGACTAACACACGCTTTAACAAACTGCTTTATTTACTATCACTTTACAATAAAAGAGCAGAGAATGGACCAGTGTAACAGAACAGAATCTGGAACCAGACTCCATATGGGTTTACACATCTGAATGACAAGTGTGCTATTATAAATCAGTGGGGGAAAGGAATACTGGGTAAAGCTCACTGAGAAAATGCTTATCTCTACAGAAAAAGTGAAATAAAATAAAATTAGATTCCTACCTCACACCAATACATAAATCAATTCCAGGAAGATTAAGAATATAAATGTGAAGAGCAAAACCTTTAGGCAAATTGTGGATGTAAATTATTCTCCAACTCTTAGGTCATACAGATAAGACAAAAATATCAATGAAAAAGACTGAAATTTGCCTACACAAAACTTAAAACTTCTATACAGTAAGGTAGCAAAAACAAAATAAACACACACACACACACAGAGACTGGGAAAATATGCTTGCAACCCATAGTTGATAAAAATTGAAGGCTCTTGCAAAGAAAAAGTAATAAGATCAAAAGAAAAATGGTCAATTGAGTCACACAAGAGGGTATGATATTTGCCAGTAAATGTGAATAAGATGTACAACCTCTTTAGTAACCAGGTAAATTCAATTTTTAAATAATATATAATTTCAAACTTACCAGATTGGCAACAAGAATAAAAACTGACAATATCAAGACTTGGTAAGGATGTGGAATAATGGGAACTCTGAAACACTGCTGTTTGGAGTGAAATTGGCACAGCCACTTTAGAAATTTAACAATATCAGGAAAAGTTGAAGGTATGTAATAGCTATAATCCAACAATATTTTTGTAGCATGTATCCTGCAGAAAATTTTGCACTTGTGTGCAAGGTGACATTTATGTAACTACTCATTAAATTATTCCTTATAAAAGCAAAATATTGAAAGGAAAATTGCTATCAATTGGAAAAATGCTAAGCAAGATATGGTATAATCCTACAAATTAGTGAATTACAACTGTGTGTATCAATATGGATGTGTCTCAACATAATGTTGAGTGAAAACTAGTTATAGGACAAACAAAATGCTATTTATATAAACCTGAAAACAAGCAAAATTATACTATTTATTGTTTACAGGGCTTAGATATGTATGTAGTATAAAAACATTCATGGTTGCATTCACTTTGGGGAAAGGGGATGAGATTAGGGGAAAACACAGAGGGTTTCAAATACCTCTAAAAATTTTTTTTTTTTTTTAATCAAGTGGCGTGGTAAGTTCACAGGTCTTCACTATATATAGCTTAAATGTTAAAGTGCTTCACCAAAAAATAAACAGCAGGCTGGGTGCAGTGGCTCATGCCTGTAATCCCAGCACTTTGGGAGGCCGAGGTGGGTGGATCAACCAAAGTCAGGAGTTCAAGACCAGCCAAGCCAACATGGCGAAACCCCATCTCTACCACAAATAGAAAAATGAGCCAGGCATGGTGGCAGGTGCCCAGCTACTCGGAATGCTGAGGCATGAGAATCACTTGAACCCAGAAGGCAGAGGTTGCAGTGAGCCGAGATCACGCCACTGAACTCCAGCCTGGGTGATAGAGCAAGGGTCTGTCTCCAAAAAACTAAAACTAAAAATAAAAAATAGCTGCAGGTAGACCATCTCCCAAAGAATAATCAATGATAAGATTTTGGTGATTAAGGAAAGAACACCACAAACTCACAGCTTAAGAAAGTGTACGATACTAGACAACACAACATAGTTATTGAGCTTATATGTGTAGTAGATGTGAACTTCTGCCCAAAATTCAGGTATGCAGGAAATAATTCTTTTTTAGAAAAATATTTTAACTTTTATTTAAGGTTTAAGTGTAAATGTACAGGTTTGTTACACAGGTAAACTCATGACTCGGGAGTTTGGTGTACAGATTATTTTGTTACACAGGTGCTAAGCATAGTACCCAACAGTTTTTTTTCTAGAAACTCTCCCTCTTCCCAGCCTCCTCCCTCAAGAAGGCCACAGTGTCTGTTGTTCCCCTGCTTCTGTCCATGTGTTCTCATTATTTAGCTCGACTTATAAGTGAGACCATGCAGTGTTTTGTTTTCTGTTGCTCCGTTAGTTTGCTAAGGATAAAGGCCTCCAGCTCCAACCATGTTCTTGCAAAGGACATGATTTTGTTTTTTCACGACTGCATAGTATTCCATGGTATAGATGTACCACATTTTATTTATCCAGTCTACCTTTGATGGGCATTTAGGTTGATTCCATGTCTTTGCTATTATGAATAGTGCTGCAATAAACATACACATGCATATGTCTTTATGGTAGAATGATTTCTATTTCTTTGGGTATATAACCAGTAGTGGGAATGCTGGGTTGAATGGTAGTTCTGCTTTTAGTTCTTTGAGGAATTGCCACACTGCTTTCCACAATGATTGAACTAATTTACACTCCCATCAGCAGTGTATAGGCATTCCTTTTTCTCTGCAACCTTGCCAGCATCTGTTATTTTTTTACTTTTAAACAATAGCCATTCTGACTAGTGTGAGATGGTGTCTCACTGTGGTTTTGATTTTTATTTCTCTAATGATTAGTGATATTGAGTATTTTTTCATATGTTTATTGGCTGCATGTGTTTTCCTTTGGAAAGTATCTGTTTATGTCCTTTGCCCACTTTTTAATGGGATTGTTTTTTGCTAGTATGTTTGTTTAAGATCCTTATAGATTTTGGATATTAGACCTTTGTCAGATGCATTGTTTACAAATATTTTTTCCCATTCTGCAGATTTTCTGTTTACTCTATTGATAGTTCCTTTTGCTGTGCAGAAGCACCTTAGTTTAATTGGGTCTCATTTGTTAATTTTTGCTTTTGTTGCAATTGTTTTTGGCATTTTTGTAGTGAAATCTTTGCCAGCTCCTATGTCCAAAATGGTATCCCTTAGGTTATCTTCCAAGGTTTTTATAGTTACAGGTTTTACATTTAAGTCTTTAATTCATCTTGAGTTGATCTTTGTATATGGTGTAAGGAAGGGGTTCAGTGTCAATCTTCTGCACGTGACTAGCCAGTTATCCCAGGACCATTTATTAAATAGGGAGTCCTTTCCCCATTGCTTATTTTTATCAGTTTGTCAAAGGTCAGAGGTGTGTAGCTTTATTTCTGGGCTCTGTATCTATTTCATTGGTCTGGTGTCTGTTTTTGTAGCAACATGCTGTTTTGGTTACTGTAGCCTTGAAGTACAGTTTGAAGTCAGGCAATATAATTCCTCCATCTTTGTTCTTTTTGCTTAGGGTTGCCTTGGCTATTTAAGTTCTCTTTTGGTTCCATATGAATTTTAGGATAGTTTTTTTCTAGTTCTGTGAAGAATGTCATTGGTAGTTTGATAGGAATAGCATTGAATCTTTAAATTGCTTTGGGCAGTATGGCCATTTTAACAATATTGATTCTTCCTATCCATGAGTACGGAATGTTTTTCCATTTGTTTGTGTCATGTCTGATTTCTTTGAGCAGTGTTTTGTAATTCTCACTGTAGAGATCTTTTACCTCCCTGGTTAGCTGTATTCCTGGGTATCTTATTATTTTTGTGGCAATTATGAATGGGATTGCATTCCTGATTTTGCTTTCAGGAAATAATTTTTATTTATAATAAAGATCGACCTCTTTCCTGTTTCAAGTCCCTATTCAGGCTTCAGTCAGTTGTAAGAAAGAGGAAACTGTTTGGTTTGAAGTGTGACCTATCCTGGTGAACACCTCTGGCTCTACTCTCCTGGCCGGCCTGACTGGTTTTCTGTTGTTGGTTGTCACAAGCCATGCCCTGACCATTTGAAGGGCTCTCTATGTTCTTTCCTAGCCATACTTTGGGAGCAGAAATGCTTCTGTGAGAATGTCTGCCCTGGCCTTGACTGTCTGGGCAGAGGTAGGGTAGTACACATTTGCTGCTATTTAAAAAATATGACTCTGCCATATGAGGGAGTTTAGAAAGAAAAAGGATATATGGGGGAAAAAAAGTAGCTGCTTAGGAAAATACAGCAAAAGTTAGCAGATCAATAATTTTTAAAAGCGCTGACTTTTTTTTAAAAAAGAAAAAGCACACATGCAAGATAGCTAAAACATATTACATTTCAACTCCTTATCTTTTCCAAAACTTTGTTCCTAGCAGGTAATACATGGTAACTATTAAATGTGAACTCAAAAACAAATGTTCTGGAAAATAGGCAGATGCATTGGATGGTCTTCAGATTCAGCCAGAATAGTTTTCCCATTCAGACAGGATTAAGAAGTGGGTAATGCTGTGAGCAGACCTACTTGAGGATGAATGAGGCTCTGGGCCTTAGAAAGTTCTTCTATTTCTTGCCAGGTCCCAACTTGGCTGCTTTGTAAGAAGTGCCCTTCTGCCTCCTCAGCCAAACCTGAAGAATAGAACCAGGTTTGTCTTAAGGAGTTTGGCATATATTCAGGCCCCTCTTGGTACTTTAGATTCTATCTACTTTTTGGTATCTGCATATCTTTTACGACAGGAGACTAATTTCTTTTTTGTTATTCACAATTGGAGATATCTTTAAAGACAAGTACCTGGTGAGGAGATAACATTTGCTAAAACTTATTCTCACTCAGCCAGTGATTTTCCAAGTGTGATCCCTAGACCAACAACACCAGCATCACCTGGGGACTTGTTAGAAATGCAAATTCTTGGGCTCCACCTCAGGCCTCCCTAATGAGAAACCCTGGAGGCCCAGCCTTCTAAAATTTGGGAACATCTGAACAATCAAACTAACATTTTCTCAAACCAAACCAAAGAGTTTTCTCTTTCTCACAACTGACTGAAGCCTGAAGAGGGACTTGAAACGGAAAAGAAGTTGATCTTCATTAAAATTAAACTGAACAGTCAAAGAAACAGATAGGAATAGTATCTCTTCTACCTCCCAGCCCTCTCATGCTTCCTAGTCCCAACTTGATTGGAGATAAAAGCTAATAGATAAAGCAGAGGAACTTTGGGGCTGGAGGAGAAAATGCAGAAAGCACAGAAGTTGTGTTAGATGGTGTTCAGTGGGAACCATGTGTGAAGGCACACCTATCCTTGGTTGCTCAGCAGAACAGTGTTGAAGCCAATGTTGCCATTTGCAATACGCAAATGCATAATTTGTTGAATGATTGACTAATCACTGACAACCTGTGTGCCAAATACAAGAGAAACATGGATGGACCTCAAGAGTCTACTGGGAGAAACAGGTAAGTAATCAAGCAGTTACCCTTGTAGCTCCTGTGTCAGTGTATCGGATCCTGGGAAAGCCAGATGAAAGACCCATAACCCAGACGTGGGGTTCAGGGAAGGGCTTGAGACCTAAAGCACGAGCAGCTGTCAGGTGAAGAGGGTGGGGCTCACTGAGTTTTCTTTCTTAATAAAGAAGCTCTGTTTCCAGATGATTTATTAATCTCTGTCATTGCACACCGGACATTTAAAAATACCCAAGACATTTCCTAACTTGTTAAGAAGTGAAATATAATAAACATAACAAAACAAGTCAGCTCCTGATTTATTTGGGCCCTTGAGGCCTTCAGTTTGGCCAAATAACCTTTCACCTGGCTGTGAACACTAAATTTTAGATTTGAAGTTACATAGGAAATTACACCCACCAAAGTCACCATATGTGATAAAAAAAAATTACAGGATATCTTTGTAAAGAAGTTACAAATCATGGTTGCTTTTTTGATCAATGTTTCCAGTAATGAGTGGTAGTATCTTTAATTTATTCAAGGAGAGTTTTGTTGAATGATTTTCTTTGACATTCATTGAACATCCACTCCATGCCAGATGATACTGAGAGAGAAACTAATGCCACAGGGTCTTGAAAGAAGTCAGTAATTTTTTAAAAAGTTGTGTTATCAATAAGGAATAAGGCCCACTCCGAGGCTTTACACATACTAGAAGGCCTCCGATACACACTAGGCATTATTGTCATCACTTCCTTCTCATTCTTTCCACATAGCTTCTTTTGTGGCAATTTTCTCCCAAGAGGGATTTCCCTACAGTGGACCTCCTCCCCAGTGGTACCTTCAGCCGTCAGAACACCTCGCTTTAGATCTGTGCATCCCAAATTTCATCAAATCCAATGCCCATTTCTGTGGTAGGTACTTTGCTATATACACCTTTTACTATCTGGAAATGAAATAATTATACCTACTTTCTTTGTATGTATCTATTAGATTTCCATTGGTGTATTACATTAATTTTTCTTTATACATTTTCTTTATAAATGTCAGTATGTGTGGTAGAATAAAACCCCACTAGATTAAGATACAATGAAGTTATAGAACTTTAATATGTTTGTAGACTCACCTTGAATGCTACAGCTACAAATGCAGACTGACGGTTGTGGTTTTCTCTCATTGTAACCACCTTGGTAAAATTCAAACAAAACAATGTATGATAGTCCCTCCATTTATATGGCAGTTGCAGTCCTGGAAATTTCAGTAAGTATTAAAGTCATACACAAATTCTTTCTTTCTTTTCTTTTTGTCTTTTCTTTTCTTTCTTTCCCTTTTTTCTTTCTTTTTCTCTTTTTCTTTTCTTTCTCTCTCCTTCTTCCTCCCTTCCTTCTCTTCTACCTTCCCTTCTTCCTTCTTTCCTTTTCTTCTTTTCCTCCCTCCCTACTTTCCTCCTCCCTCCCTCCCTCCCTCCCTTCCTTCCTTCCTTCCTTCTTTCCTTCCTTCCTTCCTTCCTTCCTTCCTTCCTTCCTTCCTTCCTTCCTTCCTTCCTTCCTTCCTTCCTCTCTTCCATCTTTCCCTTCTTCCCTTCTTTCTTTCCATAAAAGAAAACATAAGCCCTTTGCCTGGGTAATCATAAACAGGTTTCTCAGCAACGTGAATGCTCTTAGAACATTACAGTTCCCATAGAGCCATTCTCCGTTGTGTGGAACCATCCCTTTCACCACAGGCAGACTAGCATCTCTGGCCCTTGGCTCACAAAGACTCCCCACAATTTCCAAAATGCCTTCCAGAAGACAGTGAAAACCATCTTCCCCACACACCTTGAGAACTATTATTCTAGAATCTAGATGGATTTTATCTTCCTCTTTCTCAAACCAGGCTTGCAGCTAGCAGTCAAAATAGAAACATCTGAAACTCATTTAACACAAGTGTCTTTGACAACTTTATCTCTTTCTTCCAGGGATAATTTACCTCTTGCTAGAATAAATGCCTAATATAAGGTAGAAAATTATAGAATTCTAAAATTTAGCAGCAATTTTGATAATAAGAATTTTGCCTGCAGAACCTTCCAAGTCACCTCTTGCCATTTGTTTTACCTACAAAGCACATGTGAGGCCCAGAAGGCGGTTTTTCATACCTTTAAACTAATGACCATCTGGGCAGCAGCAGGAAGTTACTGACTTCTAGGAAGATGACATGGACCTTAAGCTAAGGCACCTGGGCTGGCTCTGAGACTGCCAAACTGTAAACTGTACTGAAATAGGTATTCATTCAGGGCCCCAAGGGAAATAGCACACTCAAGTTAGGATAATTCAAGGAGGTAATAATAAGGGGGTTGTTTAGAAAGCTATGGTTAGGGTGAGGGAAACCACAGCGATATTACTGTCCCCTGAGCCTGAAGGGATAGGGGAGGGAGGAGTTCCTGAAACCTCTTTAAAAAAAAAAAAAAAACAGCACTCATGGCTGGGTGCGGTGGCTCACGCCTATAATCCCAACACTTTGGGAGTTTGAGATGGGCAGATCACCTGAGGTCAGGAGTTTGAGACCAGCCTGGCCAACATGGTGAAACCCTGCCTCTACTAAAAATACAAAAATTAGCTGGGCAGGGTGGTGTGCGCCTGTAATCCCAGCTACTTGGGTGGCTGAGGCACGAGAGTCGCTTGAACACGGAGGTGGAGCTTGCAGTGAGCCTAGATCGTACCTCTGCACTCCCACCTGGGAGACAAAGTGAAACTCTGTCTTTAAAAAAAAAAAAAAAAATCACTCAGAGCAGAGCAGCTGCCTTCAGAGGACTCATGTACTTTATGGAAAAATGCAGTTAGTCCAAGGTGACCCTACATGAAGGGAGTTGGGGAACTCTCCTTCCTCCCTCTGTTCTATTGGAGAGGAGAAAGCCAATGGGAATCTAGAAGGCAAGGAAGACTGTTGATGTAGGTCATGGAGGTCCACCTCCTGGGCAGTGGGGGAGAAGGTGCACAGTGAACCTGGAGGGAAAGCAGCCAAGTATCTGCTGTGCTGGACGTTTTCTAACTTCTTTTATGGAACTTCTGGAATGGTAGCACATTGTGAATTGGTAGTCTTAACCTTGCCCCTTAAGGTAAACACATTTACCTACTTTTAACATGCATGGACATGACCCAGTTGAATGTATTGTGCATAGTATACAATTATGTTTGACAAATGAAAATGGAGCAAATTGTGCTTGAGACTACAAGTCAAGAAGATGAGAAGTGTCTTGTCTTGGCCACAGACACAGGGCGATGAACAGAAAGTCATCATTTGAAAATCATTGCAATAAGGAGTAAACATGCTGCCGCTGTGGCGCTAAGGCCTACCAACTTCAGAGGTTGATCTGTGTCAAATGCAGCCACCCTGACAAGCACAAGAGAAAGTATAACTAGAGTACCAAGGCTGAAAGAGGAAATGCCACCAGGACTGGTCAAATGAGGCACTTAAAAATTGTACACTGCGGCTGGGCAAAGTGGCTTATGCCTATAATCCCAGCACTTTGGGAGGCTGAGGCAGGTGGATCACCTGAGGTCAGGAGTTTGAGACTAGCCTGGCCAATACGGTAAAACCCAGTCTGTACTAAAAATACAAAACAATTAGCTGGGTGTCATTGTGCGCACCTGTAATCCCTGCCACTCATGAGGCTGAGGCATGAGAATTGCTTGAACCTTGGAAGCAGAGGTTACAATGAGCCGAGATTGTGCCACTGCACTCCAGCCTGTGCAACAGAGCGAGACTCTGTCTCAAAAATAATAATAATAATAATTGTACACCCCAGATTCAGGCATGAATTCTGTGAAGGAACAACGCCTAAACCCAAAAAGGCAACTGTTGCAGCATCCAGTTTATCTTCAGAACGTCAACAATTCATCATGCAACTAAATGTTCTAGTTTTACAAAATAGAAATAAAAAACAAGATGCAAAGCAGAGTTAATAGAAAACAGTTCTAGCAGATTACTGTTAAGACTCAAACTATGCACTGATGTTCAGTCCTTAGTAACTAGTCGCAACCCGGTGGAGAGGGAAGACCACAGGCTGTGGAGTTGGACCTGGGTTTGAAGATTGGCTTTGCATGCCTAGCAGGATGCAAGCTTGGCCCACCGACTTCACTTCTGAGCCTTGTTCTCCTTGTCTGTCAAGTGCAGGGGAAGGGTTAGTGAAATCTATCTTACATTTTTATGGACACTAATGAGAGTGGGAATGAAAATGAGACGCCCATAAGCATCAGTGCCTCATAGGTACTTGGCCAGTGGTTCTCGAAGTATTGTTCTCAGACCAGCTGTATCAAGATTATCTGGGAATTTATAAAGGAATGGACATTCTCCAGGCCCAGCAATCAGCATACTAAGCTTGAGAACTTTCTAGGATCTGATGAAGAAGACAGGACAGATTTTGTTAGATGTATTACACAAGAGGCAGGCAACTGTGCACAAAAAGACCCCACAAAAATACAGAAAAAAGAACACACAAGAGGTGCTTTTGGTTTTGCTCTATAAGCTAATCTGATAAGTGAGAAGTCCTGTTCTTTCTGTAACTGGGTAGGTAAGTCTAATTTGGAGGCCAAGTATTAAAGCTCATTGTAGCCACATGTCTAAGCCACCTCCTCCAATTTAGCTTCTATCAATAATAAAGTTAATACTTTCATCTCTTTGCTTGATCCTTGCATTGCATCTACTTTTCAATTGGTTCTGGCAAGGGAGAGAAAAGGAGTTCTTTTAAAAATTATGCTCTGTGATAGCCTCCACAATTACCCCCTAATAATCCCAATTCAGGTACTCCCACCCTCCCTTGTGGTTCCAGAGTTAGTTTGTGTGATCAATGCAATATGTCATTAGACATTAGGTCTCTCTGTCTCTCATAGATCACTCATTCTGGGGGCAGCCCACTGGCATGTAATGAGCAGTCCTATGGAGAGGCCCAAGTGACAGTAGTAGCCTTGTGAGTGACACTGGAAGTGAAACCTGCAGCTCCAGTCAAGCCTTTAGAAGACTGCAGCCCTGGCTGACAGCTTAACAGCAACCTCGTGAGAGACCCTCAGCTCGAACAACTCAGCTAACCTCTTCCTGGTCCTCAAAAACTGTATGAGATGAAAAAAAAGTTTGTTTTTTTTAGCTACCAAGTTTTGGGATAATTTGTTATCCTAATATATTTTTTAATACCTAGAAGTAAGGTGCTACCATAATAAATACCTAAAATGTAGGCACAGCTAGGAAACTAGACAGTGAAGGTAGCTGGAAAGAATTGAAGAAGCATAGTAGTAAAAGTCTCAAGAGTCTTGAACAAAACATTGGAAAAAATTTGGACTTTGACCAGGCTGCTGGTGGAGGTTTAAAAGAAAGTGAGAAAAATCTTGTTGAAAACAGGACAGGGAATCCTTACTATGGAGTGGCATAAATCTTAGTAATATTGTTGTCTGCAGTAATGTATGTGGTGGAAATGTACCTGGTAAACTGGGTGATCTAATTTGCTATTCATAAAGACATAAAGACTCTCAGCTTTTACAGAAGGTGAAAAATGCTAAAATTAAGAAATGGCTGAAGGACAGAGGTCAAATCCTGGGCACCATCATGGAAACAGAATCCAAAGATGAAGCTGAGGTGTGACTATAAATCCTTTGTTATGACCTCAGGAAGATCAAAAGTGGATCCTCAGAGTACAAGTTTAGTCACACAAAGGCCCTCTAAAGTTTTTAAGGCTATGACTCATAGATTCTTTCAAAAACAGGGCTCCTAAGAAGCTTAAGAGCATAGTTTTTCAGCAGAATCACAAGGTGGGAAAGGGATTATCTCAAAGAGATTTTTGGGTGTGACTTTTGTCTAATGGAATGTACCCCTAAAAATTCGTAGAAGATTCACAAATTTTTAAAAAGAATTATATTAGTAGAAACATGCCAACTAGAACTCAAGGGACAGAGACAGTATAAAATGAAAAAAGGCTTTTGTACTCACTTTGCCCCTGTTTCATTGCAGGTTAAGAAAAAATTTCAGCTGCATACATGTACTAACTTGCATGAAAAAGAAAGAATAGCCAAGCATGGTGACTCACTCCTGTAACCCCAGCACTTTGGGAGGACAAGGTGGGAAGACCACTTGAGCCCAGGAGTTTGAATCAGCCTGGGCAACATAGCAAGACTCTGTCTCTTTAAAAAAAAGGATGACTCAGAAGGGGAAGCTAAGAGCCTCAGAGAATAACTCATGCGTAGAAATAGGACTAAATCCTAAGGCGCTTCCAACATTTGCCTGGCTGGATTTCAGAGCTGCTATGGGGACATAGTAGTATGTCCAGTACCTTCCCTTTTTGAATATTAATGCATAGTGTTTATTCCTGTTCCACCATTGTGTGTTTGGGGTGTGTGTGTGTGTGTGTGTGTGTGTGTGTGTCTCTATGTGTGTGCGTGTTAGTTTCAGATTGAGAGGAACTATACCCACGGAACTAGAGTTAAGAAATTATACCTAATGAACCTCTGTGTACCTGGTCCTGATTTAAATGACAAGACTATAGACTTTGAGTTGATGCTGTAATGAGACAAGAATTTTAGAAGTGTTGGGATGGAGTGGATGTGTTTTGTATGTTGGAGGGACTTGATTCATTTGAGCCTAGAAAGCAGACTAGGGTAGCCAGCCCCCAAGATTGTCTCCTCCTGGTATTCATACCCTTGTAAAATTCCCCTCCCACAACGTACTAGAATTTATCTGTGTGACAGAATATGGCAGAAGTAATGATATGTCACTTCCGACATTAGGTTATAAAAGACATTGTGGCTACCATCTGTCATCACTCACTCAAAGGGAAGCCAACAATCATGCAATGAGAATCTCAGGTGATGAGGACCTGAGACCTGTTGTCAACCATGTGAATAAGCTTGGGAGCAGATTCTCCAGCCCCAGTCAAGCCTCAGAAGGCTTCAGCCCTAGGTGACAGCTTGATGATAATCTCATAAGGCAGAATCACCCAACTAAGCCACTCCTGGATTCCTGACCCTGACACTGACCCTCAAAATGGTGTGAGGTAATAAATGTTGTTTTAAGCTCTTAAATTTGGGGGTAATTTTTTAACGCAGCCATCAATAATTAATACACACCTCTAATGTATTTGTACTTAGACCACATACCATGGGATCTCACAAAAGAGCAATTTTAAAGCTTGCTTGGGTAGTCGATATCTTTATTTTCAGAACATATTCTTCATGCATAAAGAAGCAGAGACTCTTTCCTTCAGTATAATCCTTTCGATAGAAGCAAAAACTTAAGTCTGGCAGTGTTCCTAATATATGTTTTTCACACTTTTCCTTTATTTTAGGCAATTCTAAATAGACAAAATCAACTTGAGAGTGTTCTTGGATTTAATTTAGAAACAACCCCAGTTAAGCTCTTCATAAAACTTTTAAATTGGGCTGGCTTTTATTTTAGGAATATGAATGTTCTTGGAATTCTTCCAAATCTCTAAGCAATAATCTTCTACGCAATCCCCTTTATTTTTTTCTGAAAAAAGGAGTCTAGTTAGTTCCTTTAAGTTTTACTTTTTTGTAAAGGTATCTTTAAAACACCCAGATGCCTCTAGAAATTCAAGATAGAACGAGTCACTCACAACTTCTCTCTGCCTATGTTTCATCTATTTTTCTGTGCTATTGTGTGAATTTTGACGTTTTATTTTGTCAAGAATAGTGGTGAAAAACCAATGAATTTTTAAATGATTCAACTCTAACATTTCCTACATTCTCCTTCCACAAAGTAAATACACAGTAATCATCATTCATTGTTACCTTCTCCATCTCACAACTGCCTTTCACTCCTCAAGTTATTGTGCATTTCACATTCTTTTTTCTACCTAGGACTAATTTGTCCAATCAACTGGACATCTGTTTTTCTTCCCCCTTTTTTGAAAACAGGCTGCTTCTATGTTTTCAGAGTCTTCCTTTCTAGAACATGTAAGAACTTGTTCTCAGACTACTTGTAAGCAAGGCACTCTCTCTGAGTTTACAAGTCTGGAAGCACTTTCTGAGAACAATGAAAAGATCTGTCTGCCTGTTAGTGCGTTCCATGGGAATGTTACACTGTTTGGGAAGAAAGCTTTGTGTAGGCAACAGTCACTTCTACATAGACAATACAAATGGCACCAAATGGCACTTCATTTTATTAACATTACATGTCTAGATAACTGACTGCCCTTGGAAAAATATATACGGAGTGAGGCAAGCTTAATAAAACCTAAATAACTCTGAAGATCTCTTACTTGGTCTGTAAACTTTCTACTTTTTTTTTTTTTTTTTTTTTTTTTGAGACGGAGTCTCGCTCTGCCGCCCAGGCTGGAGTGCAGTGGCCGGATCTCAGCTCACTGCAAGCTCCGCCTCCCGGGTTTACGCCATTCTCCTGCCTCAGCCTCCCTAGTAGCTGGGACTACAGGCGCCCGCCACCTCGCCCGGCTAGTTTTTTGTATTTTTTAGTAGAGACGGGGTTTCACCGTGTTAGCCAGGATGGTCTCGATCTCCTGACCTCGTGATCCGCCCGTCTCGGCCTCCCAAAGTGCTGGGATTACAGGCTTGAGCCACCGCGCCCGGCCAACTTTCCACTCTTATAGCTCATGTATTTTCACAGGAAACAAAAGCCCTTAAGGGCCAAATTTCCACAACAAAACAGTGAATCCTTTCAGGATATAATCCTTCAATTCTTTCCTGAGTACATTTAGATAATTTTTTTTTTTTTTTTTTTTTTTTTTTTGAGATGGAGTTTCACTCTTGTTGCCCAGGCTGCAATGCAATGGCCCGATCTTGGATCTTAGCTCACTGCAACCTCCGCCTCCTGGGTTCAAGTGATTCTCCTGCCTCAGCTTCCCGAGTAGCTGGAATTACAGGCATGTGCCACCACACCTGCCTAATTTTTGTATTTTTAGTAGAGACGGGTTTTCACCATGTTGGCCAGGCTGGTTTCGAACTCTGGAACTCAGGTGATCTGCCTGCCTTGGCCTCCCAAAGTAGTGGGATTACAGGTGTGAGCCACTGCACCCAGCCCTTTTAGATAATTTTTGAATCAGGAAATATATGATGGTGATGACCACATGTGACACCCCAGCCATGAATAAGTTCTTGGCCTTTCTTTTGACTTTAGCCTCATTCCTCCCTTTATTTTCTTTTTCGCACTTTCTTCACCTGCTTCTCTGTTTCTCCATTTCCCTTTTCTGAATCACGCCATGATGCCGTAAAGGAATCTCCTTGGGATCTCATGCTGGATGCAGTCTAGGGGGTGCCCTTTGTCAGAAGAGGGTGAGTGGAAAGGAAAAGTGGCCATAAGCAGGCTGGTCAGTTCCCAGGCAACCAGGGAGGAAAGACAGGGTAGGAATCTGAGGAGCCTCACCAGGGAAGCCCCAAGCCCTGGGTCCCAGCAGTTTGCCTTGAGCCTCAGGAGAGCTCCCATGAGGAGAGTTAGATCCAAGGCTCCACTTTCCTTTCAGTGTTGTGTTTTTAAACTCTCCTCATGTCTGACTAAATGTATATGGGTGGCCACATTGGAGAGGAACTAAAGGGCTCTAGGAGTTTCTCACCAGGTTCCTTTTGTATCTCTTTTCACTAGCGGAAGTGTCTGCTATGGGTAGGATTCCATCTGGGGTTCCCTTTGACCAAGCTTCTGCAGCCAGAAGCACTGAGGAGGGCACTGGGGTGATAGGACTGACCCTGAGGCCCTGGTCACAGTACTCTGAAGTAGGAGTTCCTCTGAGGTGATATGCTAGGCCCTGGTTTATCAAACCAGCAATGGGATGTCTGGAAAAGCCTCTGGGCGGCTGCCGGGACTGCTTCTCAACACACCATGTGTTAACCTGCATTAACACTGAGCGAAGCAGGAACTTACAGTTTTCTGAGCTTGGCTCAGTTTGTCTGTAACAACCAGGCTGAAGTTTCAGGGGTGGCTCCATTTGGGGTTTAACCTACAGACCAGAGGGAGGGAACAATGAAAGACTAGTTATGTTTATGTGGTCTGGCAGAGGAGGTGAAGAGAGCGCAGGATAAATCACTGAGTGCTCATGTCAAAATATCTGCAGACTGCTCACCTTGGTTGCTGTTGAGCTCCCTAGCTCAGCAGCAGCGGGTCGAGGACCAACACTTACCCTTGGATAATAATAGCTACTATTTATTCAGTCCTCCCATGTGCTAGATGACATATTAGGTGCTTTTTGTATACAACTTTAGCAATCCTTTAAGAGAGATGATATTCCCATTTGTCAAATTTTAGAAAGCTAGATAGTCCAGAGAAGATTAGTGGTTTGTTCAATGTTAGGCTTCTAGTAAGTGACCAACATTTTAACTTTGGTACAGAGTTATCTTTGCTATGACATCATATGCATTCCTTAAAAAAAAAAAAAAAAAGTCACACTTTTCAGTTAGCAATATACTATACTTAAAATAATAGGGCTTATGAGAAAAATGGGGTTAGTGTTAGAATTAGGAAGTAAAAAACGCAAGAGTGTGATACAAATAGAAATACTAGCATGGCTGAATCTCTGTAAACATTTGCCTTTAGCATCAAAGACAGCCCTTTGCAGCCTTATGTCCTGGGACTCAGGCTTCTTGTAGGTCCTTGGGGCATTAACTCTCAATGGAGAACATAGGCATCAACATTAGAATTCTGATCTAGGGTTTCAATACAGACGGATGTCTCCTCAAAGCGTCTTCACCTGCACTCATAGCTTCGCCAGATGTAACAGAAAACTTAGTGGCTGGTTTAATGGCTTCAAGAATCACTACCTCATTGAAGGTCTTCACTGTATGGATATACAGGTTTTTCCCTAAAGTACTCATGTATTTCTTAGACTTTCTCCCTCCCTGTAAGAAAATTTACCCTGATCACCTCAAATGATGTGTTGGCAAAAATCGCATATTCACCACCACAACTTTTGCATCATGATCTTCACTCCCCAGTTTGCCTGTCACTTATGAGATACTGTTTCATGAAAGGAAAGAAATGCTGCTTCAGATAGAACCAGCCTGTTTTAGAGCCCACGTGATTTCTTTTGTGTTCTAAAGAGTCCTCATTGGCCTTAAGGGAAGTTTAGACTGCCTGGAGCTTTGCTAACTGATAAAGACTATTTTTCCTCCCCACGCAACCGCCATGGCATGATGCTACTCAGTGAAATGTACAGTAGTTTTTTCATTTCATGTAATCCTGAGACTATATTAAGATTTTATGATAGTCTCAAATGCTTTTTACAGCTGGTTTGTTCAAATTAGGATCCAAATATGGCCTAAATATTGCATTTGATTATTCTATCTGCTATGTATTTTATTCCATACCCTTCTGCTGTTTTTTAATACAGTTGATTTGTTGGAGAAGCCCAACCTTCCTACCACAGAGTATTCCATATTTGAATTTGGCTGATTGCTGTCTCATGATGGTTTTAAAGAGTAGTTCCTCTATTCCTCATATTTCCTATAAACTTATTGTTAGAGCTCAAAACACGTTCAATTTGATTAGTACGAATACTTTGTAAGCGGAGCTTTATAGTTCCTATGGCATTGTATCTTGAAATACAGTGTCAAGGCCTATCTAACTTGAGTGATGCTAAAATTGATCAGTGCATTAGGAAGTGGCAGCTGGATCCCTCCATTATAATATTTGTCAACCATTGATTATCCTAGATCCATAGTATCTCACTGAAATTGAAAGATCATGATTTTCTAAGCCCATCATTTCTTCTGCACTTGTTAGCTAGAATTCTGTGAAGTACATGACCTCAAGTCTTTGGATAAATGGAAATGCAGCTTATTAAAGAAAAGTAAAATCTTGATTCTTTCTTTTTTATCAATTTTGAGAGTAGGCCAGGAACAGTGGCTTCCACCTGTAATCCCAGCACTTTGGGAGGCCGAGGCAGGTGGATCACTTGAGATCAGGAGTTTGAGACCAGACTGGCCGACATGGTGAAACCCCATCTCTACCAAAAATACAAAATTAGCTGGGCGTGGTGGCACACACCTGTAATCCCAGCTATTCAGGAGGCTGAGGCAGGAGAATCGCTTGAACCTAGGAAGCAGAGGTTGCAGTGAGCTGAGATCACACTACTGCACTCTAACCTGTGCAACAGAGGGAGACTTCATCTCAAAACAAACACAAAAACAATTGAGAGTAGAGTTGGTGCCCTAGCCAACTCAGATGGTGACCAGTGAGTTGGTCCCTGAGTATTGTCGTGAACTACTGAATTTTATATATTTATGTTTCAAGCACTTACATTGTTCCTTTTGGCTCGAATTGTCACAACTTTGCCAGCAGAAGCCTTTTCAGTTTAGGTCCTGTGTACTTTTGACATGACCTCTTTAAAGTTTGATTATTTCCTTGCTTTCTGGCAGGAAAATATGTCTACTCATCTTGTAAATGTCCTGATGTGGACCTAAAATCAACTGTTTCTCAAAAGGAATTTCTTTTAGTGGAGAATGATATTTAAAAATCACAATTCAAGCACTAAAGGGGATTTTACTCTTGAACAAGAGCTGATTGCAATCACATAGGTTTTTCTTGGTGCCATTTCAATTTTCTAGCTGTGCACTAATAGTTATAAATTTTTTTCCTGCAATTTCTTTGAGAGAAAATATCGTTATTACAAATATAAAACTTGGTATTCTTGACTCCATTTTTCCTTAGGAAAATTTTTTTTCTGCTTCTTTAATAACATAAGTATTCTTTAGAAATAAAACTATTTAGTTTAGCCAAATCAGTTAGAGAAGTGAACTGGTAGCAAGTACTAGGGAATACCCTAGGTATTTCAAAATGCTCAAATATGAGGTTTTGGACTCAGAAGCTACGCTTCAAAATTTGTTTCTGTTTTCAAATATTAACAAATTTAAAAGCATAAACATTTGTTCATTTTTTGGTTGCAAACTTAATGTTTGCCATTTTGTAGATTATTTTTGGTATATGGATATTAACTATTTTGTTTCTATCCTTGGTTCAGAAATCTGTTCATTTTATTTGTGGCTGTCATTTGCAATCCTTTAAATTAACATATGAAAAGAGATCCAATTCCAACTTTATTAGTAACCAAATGATATGCAAATTAAAACAAGAATATTTTTATTACAACAAATTAGCAAAGACCTAAAAAATTATACTCCATTCCAGGAAGTTTTAAATGACAGTCTCACTTTTTATGCATGCCCTGCTATCATATTTCTCGGTTTTGGGTTTTTTTCTACTTGATGTGTCTCCCATTTTCTCCCTTCCTCAATTACAGTATCAGAGTCCCCCTCACCATGCCCTCTATTCTGACCTGCCAGGGTTGAGCAAACACAAAGATGCCCAGCATAAAATTCAGGGGCCCATGAATTATTCTCTGTAAAGGGCCAGATAGTAAATATTTCAACCCGTGAGAGCTAAGCAGCAAAATCAAGATATTATGTAGGTGCTAAGAGTATGGTAGCTCACTCCTATATTCCCAGCACTTTGGGAGGCTGAGGCCAGAGGATTTCTTGAGCTCAGGAGTTTGAGACTAGCCTGAGCAACATAGTGAAACACCGTCTCTTTCTCTAAAAAAAAAATATATATATATATATAGATAGATATAGATATAGATATAGTGGCTTGTACCTATAGTACCAGCTACTCAGGAGGCTAAGGCAGGAGGATCACTTCAGCCTAGGAGGTTGAGGCTTCAGTGAGCCATGATCATGCTATTGTATTCCAGTCTGGGCAACAAAGTAAGACCCTATCTCAAAAAATAAATAAATAAATAAAAATAAAATGTAACCATTAAAGATGTAAAAATCTACTTTTAGGTTGGGGAGCTGTACCAAAATAGGCAGCAGGTTATATACAGTTACCAACCCCTGGCTTAGATACTCCTACCAGAAAGGACTTACTGCCCAGCTGAGAGGAGGAGTATTATCTAACAGCCCCCAGCAATTAGTTTCATCATGGCCCACTCCTCAAACCACCTTGCTCTTCCTCTAAATCCATCCCACCTCTCCCAGTCAATCACTTGATCCCAGGAGCAAGGCCTAGTCTCCTGCCAACAGCCAGCAAGGAAAAGCAACCTGAGTCCTATAGCTGTAAGGAACGACATTCTGCCAACAACCAGAATGCACTACAAAGTGCATTCTTCCCCAGAGTCTCAAAATAAGAGTCCAGCTCACACCTTGACTTGGGCTTTCTAAGCAGAGAACCGGCCAAATTAACCCCGATTTCTGAAGTATAGACCTATGAGATAGTAAATGGGAGTTACTTTAAGCTGCAGAGTTTGCAGTAATTTGTTATAGAGTAATAGAAAATTAATAAACTGGGAATTGTAGTTTGCAGAGGATAACCCCTGTAACATGGAACAGACAGGGGAAAGACAATGAATGGATCTGGGAGCAAATAAGCCAATGGCCACACAGACCTTATCACAACTTTGTTTTGTACGTCCTTCAGCCTAGATGTTTTTGGCATATACAGCTCATTCTCTGTTGGCTCAATGAGTAGAGAGATTTATTTGTGATGATCACTGATACGTTAGGGATTTCGGCTCATTATTGTTAGTTTTATTGGAGAAAGACTTTGTTAATCGATTAATGGCCATGCGAGCCTTTTCTTTCTGTCTGATTCTCTCCCTTCTGCTGTGGTGTTCGCAATTGAGGAACAGCTACTAAGAGGTGGCAGCTGCAGAGAAAAGCCCAGATGAGGCTAGGAACTCTGACCAGCACTGAGTATTTGAAAGAGAACTTGGCAAAAGGCTATTATTACATGTAGCAGATACCTGTGACTGCATATAGGGAGTGAAGGAGACAGTCCAAAGTGCGCTTGAGGATAACAAATGGCCAGCCTCCACATGATCACTCAGGAAAATCCAACAGAACCCAGAAATCTCACTGAGCTTGAAAAAAATCCATTATTTTTTTCAGACAGAAGCACTTAGGGAAGCACAATGGCTGATTTCAGCATGAGAAAGCAACGTAACAGTACAACTAAACTTTGAGGGTCTCCTGATCAAAGATTTGTGACACTAATAGCTTACACAGGAAAGAGATGATGGCCCTTTTGAATGCCTTCTGAGCACTCTTATGAGATGTACAATCTAATTGTGGTGTAAATATCAGCTATTGATAGTGGGTTTTGTTCATCTGGTTTGTGTTACCACAGTACCAGAGGTCTGTATCTATTAGTGCTAGTAATGTATGGATGATGAGGGCTGGTCCAGACATCTCTGCAGCAATAATAAATGGTAAGAAGATGCAGACAAAGCTGAATTTATTGTGTTTGAGAAGATACAACATTCAATTTCCCTGATAACCAAGCTTAATTGCACAGAATTATGAGACCTCGTTAATGAAACACAATGTAGACAGTTTATATTAGTAATGGCATTACATTGATTATCTAATTTCAGAGTAAGGAATTAAAGGGGGACAAATTAGGGATTATTCTGCTTTTACATAACACCTGTAGTCAGGAAAAATAAATAGCTCCTGTTATTAAACTAAAGCTTTCGTATACAAAAGAATGCTAGATAATAAATGTAGAAATAATCATGGAAATAGAAAATATTTTTGCAAGACATTATGAAATAATCCAAACAAGGATCAATAATGAATGCTAAAACTGTTAGTTGAACAGTGAACAGAGAACTAGATATTCAAAAAGCACCAAAGTATCACCCTTAAAATAACAAGTAATTTGCTATTACTTGTTAATAGCAAATGGAGGAAAAAGTACCCTTTACCGTGGAGAGATATGGCTATTATCACTAGGTAACTTACTACCTGATTGTCCCACTATTAATGACGCTGTGTGACTTCTGAGATAATGCTTTATAAATTATATGACAGCACCTGTCAATAAAGTTTAAGAGATAATGTTTAAAATGGAAATGGAACCTAAAGGCTGGATTAGATTCAAGTTAAAGGAAATACAAAGCAGAGAAGAACAAATTAAGGGAAACTTGAACACATTCAGAATATGGGACAGAATAAGACAACTGTTATGGTCTCAAAAAAAAAAAAAAGCTAATGACAAGGAAAAAAGGAAGAGGTGCTAGGTTGAGGGACTAAACATGCAAAACCAATTCAACATGGGATTCTTGAGTGGATTTTGGTTTTTAAAACAAGCTTTAAAAACACTTTGGGTTAATGGTGAATTTTGAATATGGAATATTCAAATATCAGGCAGGGTCCTTGCAGGAAACCAATGGCAAACTCAAAAGAACTTAATCATCAATCAGTTAAAGAAGGGACTATTGAGGGATGTGGGCAGAGCTAATGGAATCAACAGGGGGTGCTGAGGCACTCAGGATGCAGCAGGGAAGCACTCGTAGACCTGAAGGAGCAGGCATGGGGGCAGTTATGAGGGTCCAGTCACAGCTGGAGCTGCTGAACAGAGTGTGGCTTCACAAGGGATACAGTGGCAGCTGCAGCCAATACCAGACCAGGAACTCAGCAGGGAAGAGCAGAGAAAGAGTATCCCAGCCTCTCTCCCACCCTCCGATCTCTTGCCAGTGCTCCCCATTGGCCTCTGATGTCTTGTAGGTGCCTCCCGTTGGCTGACCCTAACTGGCCACCCATGGCAGTCTGCAGAAATCAGCCTTTCACAGGTCAGAGCAAAACTGAGAAAAGTGGAGAATGCATCTGGAGGTGGGAGGCAAAGGGAGAATAAAGCACAACTAGTACAGAGTAGAACTGTTAATTGTTAGATGTAATAGTTGTCTTGTGAGATCAGATAATGCTCTTAGCAGTTATTTTTAGATGTACATTGAACTATTAAGGAATAAATATCATAATGTCTCATTCTGAACTGATTCAGCAAGATAGATAGACAGATAGATAAGTAGGTAGATAGACTAGATACACAAAGCATATATAGACACAAGCTTTTTTTCTTATTTATTGCTACCAACTTCATGCATCCAGCCTCCAATCACGTCATGCCTAAAGAAACAATCCTTGCCCCCGTTTCTTAGACCCAGTACCTGGCACATGATAAATGATAAAAAATAAGTTCTGACCCGTGCATCCCTTTTTCAGAGGAAATTATACTTCTTGACTGCCCCATAACACTTCTATTATAAAGAAATTTATCATATTGTTATATTTTTTCACCGCAAGAAAAATTATCAGGGTGAAAGAGGGGGATTAACTAATGATAAAGGTGTAAACAGTGCAAGAAGACTTAATCATCCTTAGCGTGTATGTGGTTAACAAAAGAGCATAAAAATAAATGAGGCAGAAACAGATAAAAGTGCAAGGAGAAATAGATAAATCCAGTATCATAGCTGGAAACTCCAACACTCTTTGATCAGAAATGGACAGATCCAGCAGGCAGGAAATCAGTGAGGACAAAGCTGAACTCAGTAGCAGTGCCAATCAACTGGATATGATTGATATCTGTAGACTGCTTCATCCAACAGCAGGACCTTACACATTCTTCTCAAGCTCACATGGAACATTCACCATAATACACCACATTTCAGGCCATAAAATGCACCTAAACAATTTAAAAGAATAGAAATCATACATCTGCTTTCAGACCATGATGTAATTAAACTACAAATCAATAACAGAAAGATAGAGACCTCAGCTCCTGCTTATGAAAAAATAATAACAGAAGGATAGCTAGAAAATCCCAAATACTTGGAGATTAAGAAACACTCTCCTAAACAATATATGGATAAGAAAAATAATCTCAAGAGGACGTAAAAAATGTTTCGAACTAAATGAAAATGATAATACAACTCATTAAAATTTGCATAATGCAGCAAAAACAGTACTTAGAAGGAAATCTATAGCATTGAATACATAAACTAGAAAGGAAGAAAGATCTATAATAATCTTTTTTTTTTTTTTTTTTTTTTTGAGACGGAGTCTCGCTCTGTCGCCCACGCTGGAGTGCAGTGGCCAGATCTCAGCTCACTGCAAGCTCCGCCTCCCGGGTTCACGCCATTCTCCTGCCTCAGCCTCCCGAGTAGCTGGGACCACAGGCGCCGCCACCTCGCCCGGCTAATTTTTTGTGTTTTTAGTAGAGACGGGGTTTCGCCGTGTTAGCCAGGATGGTCTCGATCTCCTGACCTTGTGATCCGCCCGTCTCGGCCTCCCAAAGTGCTGGGATTACAGGCTTGAGCCACCGCGCCCGGCCAAGATCTATAATAATCTAAACTTCTATTTTAGAAAACTTAAAAAGAAGAGCAAACCAAATGCCAAATAAGCAGAAGAAAAGAAAATGAAAAATTAGAGCAGAAATCAGGGAAATGGAAAGTAGAAAATTAATAGACAAAATCAAAAGCTAGTTATTTTAAAAGATCATTCAAATTGGTTACTCTCTAGGCCAAGAAAAAAGGAGAAGACGCAAATTAGAGTTGTCCCATGAAAACCCTGGGGAATTGTTCCAGGACTCTCCATGGATACCAAAATTTATGGATGCTCAAATCTCTTACATAAAATGGCACAGTATTTACAAATAGCCTACACACATCTTCTCTCCTGCTTTAAATCATCTCTAGATTACTTTTGATACCTAACACAATTTAAATGCTATGTAAATAATTGTTACAATGTACTTTTAAAAAATTTGTATTATTTTATTCTATTTTTATTTTTGCTTTTCAAAAAATACTTTTAATCCATGGTTGGTTGATTTTATGAAAGGGGAACCCATGAAGATGGAAGGCTGACTGTACTAATATCAGAAGTAGACGAGGAGAGGCATCACTGGAGTTCCCATGGATATTGAAAGGATAATAAAGGAGTTCTCCTATAAGTTGTAAATTCCTACATAGCAAGAATTCTGTCTTACTCATCCTTTAACAACTACTGTGTACCTTATAATGTTTCATAAAATATGCTATGATTTGGTTTTATTATTCACAAAACGATGCTATAAGAGGTGAAAAATGGAGAGGCTAGAAAGCATAAAAACAAGTTACATCAGGTGGTAGAGCTTGGTTTAAGGGTCAAAGATAAAAGAAGGGAAGGTTAAGGGCAGGGCTTTAGAGAGAGAGAGGATAAACACAGTTTGATTAAATAGCTGATTTAGCTGGGTGTGGTGGCTCATGCCTAAAATACCAACACTTTGAAAGCCTGAGGCAGAAGGACTGCTTGAGCCTAGGAGTTCAAGACCAGCCTGGGCAACATGGAGAAACCCTATCTCTACCAAAAGACAAAAACAAAAACAAAAATTAGCCAGGTGTGGTTATACACACCTGTAGTCCCAGCTGCTTGGGAGGCAGAGGTGGGAGGATTGGTTAGGCCTAGGAAGTTGGTTAGGCTGCAGTGACCCATGATTGCTCCACTGCACTCTAGCCTTGGTGACGAGATCCTGTCTCAAAACAAAAACAAACAAACAAACAAAAACATATATATATATATGTTTATATATATATGATGTTTATCCACAGTAAAGTTCAGTCTAGGGTTAATAAAAGATTCTAGGGTCACTAAGGCAAAGAATAGTCTCAGTAGCAGAGCATTGGGTGAAGCTAAGGTCCCCAGGAGATCTGGGATGTCTGTGAGGAACAGTGAGGCTTAGTCATTCAGACAAGCCAGCAGAAGTGAAGTTCAGAGAATGTGGATGGGCCTCAGGCTCTAGAGATCAAAGCAAACAGATAGAAAAGGCAGAGTGTAGAATCCAGACAGAGAGGCTCCCAACAAGGTATGCGATTCTGCATAAGCAGATTTGAGGAGACACCAACTTCGGACTGATGTAGATAAACATTTCTGGTAATTCTAGTTAGTGATTCACTGAACTCACATAGGATAGTATCTCTTCAAAGGCACTTGTGTTGTAATTAAATGCACACATAAGAAATAAAGCTTATTGAGCACTTAGCAGGTACTACCCACTCTTATGCATACTATATGTTTAAACCATTTAAACTCACACCAACCCCCTGGGGGTAGGTACTATTATTATCCCTGTTACAGATGAGGAAAGTGAGAAGTAGGAGTTAATTGGTCTCATGATCCCCTACAAGCTGGCCTTCCAGAAAAATTAGGTGACTTACCCCAGGATCCCCTGGAAACCAGTCAGAATGAATTGCCTTAAACTCCAGCTTGTAGTCCAAAGCAAGGCTTGCCCACAAGTCTTGCCAGTACGTGGTTGAACAGAAAATAGAATCCAGGCAGCCTGAGTCCTTTTCCTGCCAGACAGGGGCTGGGGCTTCCCCAAGCATGATGGTTCAGGTGGTAGATCCTGCCACTGCTTTGCACACCAGCTCCCTGGTGCTAACCTCAACTGCCAGGGCTGAGCTGGAAGGATAGGACTGGAGGCAAAATCCTACCCCATCATGTTGCTAGTGTATTCCACCCTGGTATTGGTCACACCAAGGAAGGGCCTGGACTTTCCTAATCATGCAGCTTAAAAGCAACACAAGGCAAGCGGGGGAGTCCGCTCTCCTGAAGTCTGACATCCAGGAAGACCAGATTGCTATGTGCTGTCTTTGACTTACTGGGAGACGCACACACCTACACTAGTGCCCCCTTATCTGAGGGGGATACATTCCAAGACCCCCAGTGGATGCCTGAAACTATAAATAATACCAAACCTTACAAATGCTATGTTTTTTCATATATATATATATATATATATATATGTAATACCTATGATAAAATTTAATTTATATAATAGATTAGGCAGAGATTAATAACAATTGCTAATAATAAAATAGAATTATAACATACTATAATAAATTTATGTGAACATTGTCGGTCTCAAAATATCCTATTGTATGTAATATTTTTGGACTCTGGTTGTTCGTGGCAAGTGAAAACTCAGATTGGGGGGTGGCACTACTATATTTTCCTGTCTCCATTAGTGGTTTCCAGTGAACGCTGCACCAGGAGGTTGGCCATTTGTCCTTATCTATACATCAAACTAAGGCATGGAGAGTAAGAACTTGCTAAGGTCATATAGCCAGGAAGTGGTTGAACTGAGATTCGAACTGAGACAGTCTGAGTCCAAATTCTACCACCTCTTGTGTGTGATATCTAGTGGATAAGTGGGCTTTTGTGACCAGTGTCTCTGCCTTTCCTCATGATTCACAGCACAGAGACTTGTGCATACATTCTCACTTGATATCTGAATGACTGTAACAGTGATGTAAATTAACAAGGAAGGGAGATAGCCCTGATTTAATTGGAAATCATTGACAGAACTAGCCTAGTAAACTTTCTACAAACAGAATACAAGTGTTTTGTATTTAATTGCTAAAGTGTTTTAAAATTGAACTCAAATCAATAAATACTTATTGCATCTGTCAGTTAAACGAAAGAGCCAATAAACAACCAACTCTGTTTTCTAATCAAGAGGGACTGATCCTTTAAAAAAAAATAGTTTAAGGGAAGACATGATCAATGTAAAACTGGATCATAGACTTTTAGAGTCTTTTTTTTTTTTTTTTTTTTTTTTTTGAGAGGGAGTCTCGCTCTGTCGCCCAGGCTGGAGTGCAGTGGCCGGATCTCAGCTCACTGCAAGCTCCGCCTCCCGGGTTCACGCCATTCTCCTGCCTCAGCCTCCCGAGTAGCTGGGACTACAGGCGCCCGCCACCTCGCCCAGCTAGTTTTTTTTTTTGTATTTTTTAGTAGAGATGGGGTTTCACCGTGTTAGCCAGGATGGTCTTCTCGATCTCCTGACCTCGTGATCCGCCCGTCTTGGCCTCCCAAAGTGCTGGGATTACAGGCTTGAGCCACCGCGCCCGACCTCTTTTAGAGTCTTAAGAGATGAGAAAAGAGATAAAGATGGATAGATATGGAGTAACTAGAATAAGACTCTCTCACAAACTGGACCTTAAATTGATTTAGGAGGAAATATAGGATTGGGATAGAGAAAAAGAAGAGAAAGAATTGCCTATAGGCACAATAAAAAGCACAAGTGAATCAATCAACACAGAGGGTACTGTAGACCAGTGAGGAAGAATCATGATCTAGATTAGGGGATTCATGTTGGAAACAGTGAGACAAGTTAGAAAGGATATGATGGGACATATTATATGGTTCCAAACATAATAGATGAGCACTTGAGCTGGAAAGTAGTATAATGTTCACAGGTGGTAAAGAGGTATAATGAGAAAATCTGTACTTCACAAAAATTAATCTGATGGTGTTCAGTGGGTTGGAGAGAAGACCAATTAGAAGGTTATTTGTGGAATTCCAACAACCCAATGAACTGAGCTGATGGAGAGAGATGGTCCTCCCACTACCAACACTCAAACGTAAGGCAAAAATATTTACAGGTGATGAGCAATGATGAAAAAACAAAAGAACAAATGATAGATGACATGAAGAATGGGAATAGGGAAGACCATATTTAAGATTCTGAGGTCATTAAATGATATAATGTGTTTACTAGCCCAAAAATACATACTAAACAAGTAGAAAGAAAACAAAATTTCCAAATCAGGAGCAAGCATCAAGAAAACAATCGAAATGGAAGGAAAGAACAATGTCTCTTGGAACATAACAACATGATATAATATGAACAGTATCTCCTTATATGTAATGTAGGTATTAAACATAGGGTGAGAAGTACACATATCAATTTCAAAATAGTGGTTTAATCTGAAATTGTTAAACAGAGAGGGAGGGAAGCAATAGAACTGAGAGTTCAAAAGCCTTTTGTTGTATCTGTAAAGTATTTTATTTCTTAAAAATACAATTATGTACCACATAATAACATTTTGGCCAATGGACTACACATATGACATGGTCCCATAAGATTATAGTACTGTCTTTTTACTGTACCTTTTCTATGTTTAGATATATTTACATACACAAATGCCACTGTTAAATTGCCTACAGTATTCAGCACAGAAACATGCTGTGCTGGATTGTAGTCTAGGAGCAATGGGCTACACCATATAGCCTAAGGTGTGTCGTAGGCTCTACCATCTTGGTTTGTATAAGTATACTCTATGATGTTCACACAATGAGGAAATCATCTAATGATGCATTTCTCAGAATAAATTTCTGTCGTTAAGCAACCCATGATTGTATCTGAAGCAAATATCTATATCTCCTTATTAAACCTTAGGGTAAGTACATAAATTAGAGAATAAGTACATAAATAGAGAATAAGTAAGTACATAAATTAGAGAATAAGTATATTATTCTCTAATTTTCTATTGTATTATACATAATATACATATACATATATTATATATACATATACATGTATAATATACACATATATGTGTATAATATATACATATATAATATACATATATGATGCAAAAACAAATTAGACAATAACATACATTTAGGTACTTAGCCTAAGGTTTAATAAGGAGATATAGATATAGATATGATATACTATATTATACATATAGTATAATATTTGAAAACCTATTAAAGTAATTGAATCCTGAGGTGAAGGGTCTAGTTTAACGTTGCACAAGAGGGAGTCCTCCAATATGACTTTCTGCACCTCCATCCCTGGCAGAAATCCCCTAAATAATATCCATGGAGCTGGTGTGGCAACCAGATATGAGGTTACACATTCACCAAGTCTCAAAGATACGTACCTTCTTGCTGTTACTAACAGTTTAAGATTCAACAGTCAAGCTCTGTACCAAAAAAGACAAGGTCCAGGGGTTTTATTCTGTAATCTGTTTATAGTGCCCTCTAGTGGCAGCTCTGCAGAGATCTAATGCATAACTCACTTTTTTTGTGTTGAACATTAATTAACTTTGTATTTATTTTTCAATATATTAACAAAACATAAATTGGATTTTGTTTTTGTTACTAAGCAATACGAGTAATTATTAACTTTAAAATTGTATTATTCATTCATTACCTACCAGGAAAAGATCATGCTGTTTGCTTTAGGTGGTTAAATCTTGTACATTTGCATAGGTAAAATGTTCTCAATATAACGCTTTAGAAATTCTGTGCTTCATGAAAAGTCCCTAGAGATTTGCCGATGCCTTTATTTTTAATATGTTTGAACCTCAAGGAAAACACTGAAATAATATGAAATAATTCTGATGAAGTTTCCTATACTTATCAGTTGTAGTTGTCTGATGATGTCAGTAAAAAACCCTATAGGGTAATCAATCATCATTTTATTATGTGAAACTTGGTCACAAAATTACTTATTTAATTCGAAACTAGCAACTTATTGGCCAGTGGTTTTTAACTGGGGATGCATGTTAGACTTAGCTGTGAAGTTTTACTAAACTGTAGATGTTTGGGACTCACTCTAGACTTGCTGAATCTCCTTACTTGATATTCTTGAAATATTCATATTGGCATAGTCTTAACATACTCTTGGTACACTGTATCTCAAGATTATTACATGTAAAAATTATGTTCATTCTTTTTAATCAAATGTAACACATACTGACATGGAAAACTGGCTAATCATAGTCTTTATAGACATTGAAAATTGGCTATCGTCCCTATAGACATTTTGTTTAAAACTTTTATTTTGCACACCGCAGAAACAACCAAACTTTCTTGTCAGTTGCATTATTCTTGCTATGAACTCTCATCAGGCCTTTCACTCTGAAAATAATCAGTAATCAATTTACCACAGTTGTTTTAAGACTTTATCATCTACAGATAGGGTGTGTTTTCTTCTAATGCTTTCCTGAAGGCTCTGCAATCAGCTACCCTCCAGACTTGCTGCCTTGAAATAATGGCTATCTCAGAAACTGATGGAAAAGAACTGTACCACATACTTTAAACTATTGACACTTCTAAAAATAGACTCTTTCGTATAGGCTTCTGTGTAGCAACTTTTAGTCTGTCCCTGAGGATTGAATCAGGATTTTCAGAACTCTAACGGAGAAACAGAAGGCTTCATAAAACTGCTAACCCAAGCTACCACAGAACAAGAATTAATTACATAGCAGTGAATGAATGGAGGGATGATTGTAGTTATGTGTTTGGAATATTGTTGATACTATTTTAATGCTGTCTTTTCTAGATATATAAGGAAATTCTTTCTTAAGCTATCTGTAACCCCATAACCCCATATCCATTTGCTTTTGTAAACAGTAATAAAATATTTTTAAATGATATATTTTTCTCACTGACCCCTCCCACCTACCGCTTGAATTCACAAACTATTATCAAGTATTCTTACTTTTCATGGCAATATACTGATTAGCAAATATTCAATAAGAATCTGTCCTTTGTTTACCAGACCATAATTGGAAAAATTGTTTATGTAATTAAGGCGTTGCCTGGAATGTCGTATTTGGGAAAGATGTTCATTTAATCAGATATGATCAGACAATTTTGAGGAACTAAAGAACCAGCACTTGGAAAATTCTCCCAGGGAAGCTGATGTGGTACCTGGCTTGTAGGCTCTCTACAGGTAAGTAAGGAAGATCAATGCTGGGAAGGACAGGAAGGGCAGGGTATTTTAGGGAACTCAAGGACAGAGGAATTTGCTGATTATAGATGCTACTGGTAAAATCTGGTAGAGAGAAATTCTTCAGCTTGGCTAAGAACCGAAGCCTTGGAATAGCAAATAACAAAGGCTTTTAAAACTCCATCTGAGATCCCTATGGTAACTTCCAGAAAAGTAAACTTCAGAAGACCCATATCATAAAGTAATATTCTTGTTGCTTCTATGTAAATAATCAGGAAAACTTATATGGTTTTTCTTACTAGTTTAGATGCGATCTATATTTGCTGGGTGTTAACATTCTGATTAAGATTTATGGTAAAAATGCTATTAATATGGTTTCTATTTCTTCTTTATAAATGATTTATTGTAAAATTCCTTGCTTCATTATTTAATATGAATGAGATGGAAAGAAGAATGCACTCATTCCATTTTCACACCCTTTAGGGAGAGACAGAGTATATAAGGTGGAAGGGAATTAGGGGATGGGTGGAGGGGAATACTGAGTCTAGGAAATTAAAGAAAGAAAATGACAGGTTAGGGTTGAATTTCAGAAATATCAACACACTTGGCAGTCACCCTTTCTCTCTTCTGCCACAATTAGAAGAAAAAGCTATTTTCAATTTTGCACTTAATTCTGAGAAAACAATATTGTTGCCCCAATGAAGTGTTTACTCCTAATAATAATGATTTGAGGTAAATTATATTTTCACCTGCACAAATTATCTATGGTCCATTTCTTATTCCTTCTAGCATTTTTTTTCCTCAAATTCAAAAAAGGAGGATTGGAGAAAAAAATAAGTTTTTAATTTGTTCACTATACCTCACAGCTCACTTCTGGTCATACCACAGTCTTAAGCATTTTCAGTGATTCCCATTTACTTAACTCATCACAACTGGTTTTAATTACTTGGTTAATGGACCATATTGCATCCTAGACTATAAGGTAATAAATATATTTTGTTCAAGACAAAAAATATGTAATGACATTCAAATACATCTAAAATGGAAGTAACGAGTTCTAGATGGCATTTGCTCCAGTGGGCTTTGCTTTTCCTGATGCACTGTTTGTGCTTCCACGTCCCCACCCACCCCATGTAAGAGTAGGGGACTATGCCTAGAAGTACCGTGATAGTGCAGTTGGCGCACACATTTCATGGGAACTTCTGGAAATAAAATGGGTGGCGTGGGTAGAATATGAGTTTAAAATACACACTCAGAACTGATTACTTCAAGCCAGCTCTTACCATATGAAAATTGGTTTTGTGTGTGTATTTTAAACATACAGTCCCCCTTATTTTATTTCTAGACATTTTCATGAAATGCATGTGCCAACTGCCTGGCATTTTCCTCCATTTTCATGGCACTTCCAGGCATAGTCTTCTAATCTTTTTTTTTTTTTTTTTTTTGAGATGGAGTCTTGCTGTGTCACCCAGCCTGGAGTGCAGTGGCGTGATCTTGGCTCACTGCAACCTCTGCCTCCCAGATTCAACCGGTTCTCCCACCTCAGCCTCCTGAGTAGCTGAGATTACAGGTGCCCGCCACCATGCCCTGCTAATTTTTGTATTTTTAGTAGAGATGGGGTTTCACCATGTTGGCCAGACTGGTCTCGAACTCCTGACCTCAAGCGATCCACCCGCCTTGGCCTCCCAAAATGCTGGGATTACAGGTGTGAGCCACTGTGCCCAGCTGAGTTCTCTAATCTTATATGGAGTAGTTGAGGATTGGGGGTAAATAGCCACTTCTCCGTGTAGCCCAGTGGTTAGGAGCATGGACTCTAGGGCTTCACTCTTCCTATCCCTGCATGTTTCCTCCCTGCGAGCAAGCTATTTAAACCTTCTGTGCCTCCATTTTCTGATCTGGAAAAGAGGCTTGGTCCTGGTACATATATCACAGGGTCGCCGTAAAGCCTAAGAGCAGCAATTGAAGAGTTTCGTATATGGCTAGCAACACATTAAGCACTTAGAAGTTAGCTACTGTTATTATTTCTACAAAATTCTTTTTAGTCACTCAGAAGACATCATTCTCTCACAGAGTTCCAACTGAAGTGTAAAAGAAACAGGAAGCCATAATACAAGACATAGTAAGAAACGGCAAGATGGAAAGCTTCAGATTTGGAAGGTCAGTTATATTTCCTGTCTTCTTGGTAGAAACTAGCATTAAGTTTTAGAAAAATCAGCTTCTGTTTACAGACATTGCAAGATAACAAGTGATTGGGCTGCTTACCTTTAACCTTTCAGTGTTGGAGGACGCTCATGTCTAGAAGCTACAGCTGGGATATCTGACACTGTTAATAAGCTTCTCTTCCTAAGAATCCTAGGAAAGAGGCTCAGCAAAGGGACTTCCCCTTATGTCATGTTTCTCTTTTTGGCCTCCCCTCACTTCAGATACCACTAGAAAGGATTTAATGAGTTATTAGTATCTATTTCTTTTCCATCATGCTTTTCTTCCCAGGTATTTTCTATCCATGCCCATATATTGGATGAGCTAAAACAAAACCACCCCTTTCTTATAAGCTGCTATATATCGCCAGCCTATGGTGCTCCCATGCCCAGAGAGAAGTGAGAAGCGGTCAGTGTTTGAGAGAATTGCCTGCAGCTGACTTCTAGGCTGGGCACTGTCAGCATTAGTTACTATCTTCTTTCCAATAAGCATAAGCAGGTATCCTTTTCTAATGTTGTGGATTTTAAAAACATGTAGCATGTTAATCTTTTGAAGCTTTGAAAATTAAATTGTGTTTTTACTGCTCGCTTTTCCCATAAGCCACTTCTCATGGTTTATTTGATAGGAAGGGAAGTTATGATAAGAGAATCCTGAGTTGCTGTCACTGTATATGAGTTTATCATCTTCTCCTTCACACTGAGCACTTGGCTCATCAGCCACAGAATTTCCAATGTTTTGAATCAACAGACTGCAGCAGGATGGCATCAACAGAAAAATCAGGCCGATGTGCCCACAAAAAAGCCACTCATTCTCCAAAAACTATTCGAAGCAGCCTCTTTGAGTCTTCAAAAGCAAAAAAAACTTGGGGACCAGACACGGTGGTTCATGCCTGTAATACCAGCACTTTGGGAGGCCAAGGTGGGCAGATCACTTGAGGTCAGGAGTTGGAGACCAGCCTGGCCAACATGGTGAAACCCCGTTTATACTAAAAATACAAAAATTAGGTGGACGTGGTGGCACACACCTGTAATCCCAGCTACTCAAGAAGCTGAGGCAGGAGAATGGGAGAATGGCTTGAACTCAGGAGGTAGAGGTTGCAGCGAGCTGAGGTCATGCCACTGCACTCCAGCCTGGCCAATAGAGCTAGACTCCATCTCAAAAAAAAAAAAAGAAAGAAAAAAATTTATTTTTCTTTCCATTGAGAAGAAATTGATTTTGAACCACGTGGGCGGGGGTATAATTCCTCCACTATGCTTCTGGTTGTGTTATTGCTGGCCCCATAGCTTCAAATTATATAGGTGATTTGCATGGAGAAAGGGAAAGAAGACATTTCTCTGGAGGGGAAAGATGGTGGTAAGACCACTGCCTTCTTCATTTCCCTATTTTCCGGTTCAACGTCAGAAACTAGGTCTTGTTTCTGGATGTAGGGGTGTTAGGCAGCGGTGGAAAGAGCTGTGGAGACTCTGGGGCACAAAGCAGTGCCTTCTCCAGTTTTATAGGGCCAAATGTGACCCCTGGGCAGCTGGAGAGCTGTTTTCTCTGTTTCTGTGGTGTGCCATGTATATAGTGTTTGGGGAGAAATAAGGCCGGAAGTTGCATGGCCCCTTTAGCATGTGGAGGGATTTGCAGCTGTGGAACCCGGGAGTGCTCAGGCAGTGGGGGCAGCCTCGCTGAAGAGCTAGGAGCAGCAGACATCAGCAGGAAGAGCAGAGGATAACATCAAGAGAAAACCTGCCTGCCACCACCCTGCATGTCCAGGGTTATTTCTGGGAGAGCCAGAGCCTAAGGGGTCTTTGGTTTGCTCAAGACTCAAGTCACCTATGGGTAGGTGGGGGCCAATAATCTGGCAAAGCGGGGCTAAAGACAAACTAGACAGCTTGGGCATGAGGTTTGAAAATAGGAGGCCTGGGATGTTTGGGTTACAGTCGGAAAACTAACATGGCTTTAGCAACTTCACTAAATCAAAGTCATAAAATCTGTTTCTCTTTCGTGGCTCCAATACTTTGGTGCTCTTAGTACCAAATGTAGATCAGAGGTGCAGGAGAATCAACTTTTAGCAAGCTGAATGAATGATCTTCTAGTGATTAACTCTCCTCTAAGTTTTCGTGAAACGCAGCAGTCGTCTCGGTGAGTGTGAGCATCCTGTGTTGAACTGGATCATTGGTGTAGGTTTGGGGAGCTCTAGTGAGCATTATGGGGCCTTTCCTCCTGGAACACCAAGTTGTAGGCAGTAACTACAATTATAGCGATTAGTTATAGAAAGCAGTTATTAGCATACTTGCTCTATTTTACTACCACTTAAAAGCAATTAAGATGGAGAAAATATAAGCAATACTTCTCATTAGAGGTTTAGAGAATACATTAAACAAAACTTACCTTTCTTTCGAAACCAGGGAATTGTTCCTATTATCAGACAGAAGTGAAGTTTCTATGCAAAGAAAGCTGAGATACTTAGTCCATTGTTCTAAAGAGCCTTTTTTCTTTTAGTGATCCAAGAAATGCCACTAGTTTCCCAAAAAGGGTCCTCTGGTTAAATACTGGTAACCAGTGAGTTAAGTAATGTTAAACAGGTTTGATTACTGACTTCTCAAAGACTTTAATATGCCCACATATGTGGTCTGACTTCCATGATAGAGGAATGAGAATAGGCACCTCACGGACAAATACATTCAGGACGCTGCCAGTACATCTTGCAGAAGGCTGGTGCTCTAGAATGTAATTTCAAAAATGCCAGACCGGGTACAGTGGCTTACTCCTATAATCCCAGCACTTTGGGAGGCTGAGGCAGGTGGATCGCCTGAGGTCAGGAGTTCAAGACCAGTCCGGCCAACATGGGGAAACCATGTATCTCCTAAAAATACAAAAATTAGCTGGGCGTGATGTCAGGCTCCTGGAATCCCAGCTACTCGGAGGCTGAGGCAGGAGGACCGCTTGAACCTGGGAGACGGAGGGTGCACTGAGTCGAAATCGTGCCATTGCACTCCAGTCTGGGTGACAAGAGCGAGACCTCAGCTCAAAAAAAAAAAAGTCATATGTGATAGATGTGGAGAAGCACCACCCAGGTCCCCTTTCAAGGAGGACTTGCTGTCCACCGGCAGGGAGTGACAGCAGACTGTTTCAGCTGTCTGCTTCTTCACACTCTGCCTGCACTTCAAAGAGCACCTTGCCCTTCCATGAGCAGTCCATCTGGTGGCTGAGCGAGGTGGGTATAAAGGACCTGCCCTCTTCTCCACCCGCAACAGTAAATACTTGCTCCAGAGCTCCCCAGGAGAGTGGCTAAGACTTGTCAGGCCGGCATCACTTCTCTCTGCCCAATCCTTTTTGCCCCCTTTCCTTTCACAGTTGTTTATCCCCAATCAACAAGTTGCACCCCCAGACTTTGTCTTAGCATCTGCTTTCATAAAACCCAACCTGAGCCATTACTGAGATTAAAATATGTAAGATTACTCTTTTCTATGAGTGAGGATTCCTACATGTCAATTTTACTTATTTAACATTTGTTAATTTCCATGACATAACCAAGCATTTGTTACCTAGGCTGGTTATAAATGGAATACTTCCCATAATGAGTTGCCCATTTACAGTTTTGTAATACAATTAATTAATTTTTCTATTTTAATATATTTCAAGTTCTAATATTGCAACGTCTAATGTACAAAAATTTGTTGAACTCAGAGTGGTTGAAATACTCTACAGATGTAAAAGTATATACTACAGTAAAATTAATACTACTAACTGAATAAAACAAATACAATCTAATGGAAAGTGTGTCAGTTGATTGGCCAACAATCCCACTGGTTGAATTAGAGGAGGTTGCCTTTGAAGAAGTTCAGAGTCTTAGAAATATTTAAGGATGTGAAGAAAATTTCTAGACATTTTCAGAACCTTTGATCGCATTAAATGTTGATGGCCCACATACTTCTAATCCTTTCATGCCCCTGATAGACATAGCCAAATAGACAAAGCCAAATAGACAAAGGAAAAAGAAAATAATCAATTTGATTAGTATTTAGATTATAAATGAAACAAAAAGGAGGGGAAAATGAGTTGATAGGAGAGAAGTTGAAATAAAAAGAAAATAAAAGAAATATATCCATAGGTGAGACAACTGTAACTCAAGCAGGTAAAAGAGCCAAAAATAAATAAATAAATAAATAAATAAATAAATAAATAAATAAATAAATAAATGGCAATGAAAACATGTGAGGTTCCCCTGTTTAGGAAATAAGGAGGTGATAGCAGAGAGGCAGGAAGCCCAGCCATCCTCCAAGGGACCCAAGTGACAGACAAGGGTCCCAGGAGTAGGTGGAAGGGAAAAGCTACATGTAAGGAGCCACTAATAGGCATGGGAAGTTTGTGTGTGCTTAATTCAAACATTTCTAATAAAAGCCATTTAAAATATCCACCAATGTTCCCACTCTTCAATCAAGTGGGAGCAGACATCAAATATTATATAGAATTGGGTGTAAAAACCATTGGGTATTTTAATAACATGAAAGTGCTAAAGAGAAATAGCATGGAAATTACCATTTTGCTGATTTTATTATTCCATAAGTACCGTTAATCATATTCTCATTTTTGTAGTTTATATTTATTGCATTCTTCCTATGTGTCTACACATGGGTTAGCTCATTTAATCAAGTCTTCAAGGGACTTGATGTCAGAGCTGCTCTCTCCTTCATCAAATCTAGACCTTTCTCTAAAAGAGTTGATGTCTCTAGCCTAGAAAGAAAGACATGTGATGATGTTAGAGTCAAGTCCACAAATATATGGACTGAAATACAGAGAATCTGAGCCCCTGGGTAGAATATGCTATCAGTGTCGGAATGGATGGGTGACACAGCCACCTTCCTCTTGGCTGGAAGAGTCTGGCCTTGCTCCCAGAGTGATGGCTGTTCTGTTTCTGCATTCTTTATTTAACTTGACAACACTTAAAGCAAACCTGAGGCCAGTTCCTTCTGAGCAGTTGAATCTGAAAACATGATTTCCTTAAATAGGATCTCATTTTATCTGCTGATTGGCATTGACTGAAGTACTTTGTTACTTTCTGCTTTCCATGTGTCTGGAATGACAGTGCTGGCTGTCATTCCCCTTTGACTACTTAAAAGTCATTTTATGGAACTTACCTACCATGTCTCTTTAATCTTCTTCAGGCACAGATGAGTAGAAAATATTTAGTGTGATCAGAGAAATGGAGGAATCATTCTTTCCAATACTATGTCAATAATGACTTTAAAAATATTTTTATTGCAACACATTTGGTGGGTAGATAGAAGAAAAGAAGGAGTAATGATGATATGAAACAAACAAAAAAACCCAGACACCTGCAGTTATCAATTGCTATGTAACAAATTACTTCATCAATTAGCAGTTTAAAGCAATGAACTTTTATTATCCCAGTTTCTGTGGGTCAGAAATTTAATAGTGGCTTAGCTCAGTGGTTCTGTCTCAGGTTCTCTCATGAGGTTGCAGTTAGGATGCCACCAGGGGACTTTGAGACCTCATGTCTACAAAAAAAAAAAAAAAAAAATTGGTCAAGTGTGGTAGTGCATGCTTGTAGTCCCAGCTACTTGGGAGGCTGAGGCAGGAGGATCATGTCAGCCCAGGAGGCTGAGGTTGTAGTGCACTGTGATTGTGCCACTGCACTCCAGCCTGAGTGGCAGAGTGAGATCTTGTCTCAAAACAAAAAAACCCAAAAAGATGTCACCAGAGCTGCAGTCACTGAAGACTTGACTGGGACTGGAGAATCCGTTTCCAAAATAGTTCATCCATATGGTTCTAGTTGTTGGAAGGAAACTTCAGTTACTTCCTATGTGGGCCTCTCCATGGGATGCTGGAGTGTTGTTATGACACACTGTCTGGTGTCCCCCACTATGAGTAACATAAGGGAGAGCAAGGAGGAATGCGCAGTGTCTCTTATGGAAGCCTCAGGAGTCACTGACCATCATTTCTATGACATCCTGCTGGTTACACGGCTCGGCCTTACTCAGTTTGAGAGGGGACTACACAAGGGCATGAACACCAGGAGGTGGGCATGACGGGGCTACCAAAGAATGTCCTCTGGTCCCCTAGTGATTCACCTCCTTACCACATATAAAATACTCTCACCTCCCCTCCTGACCCCAAAAGTCTAATCCCTTTACAGTACCTGCTGAACATCCAAAATCTTGCTGTGTAAATCAAGCACAAGACTCCTCGGATGAGATTTCTTACGAGCAGTTCCTTAAGTTTAGCTCCTTGAATACCATTCTCCTTCAACTGAAGACCTGCAAATTTAAGAAACAAGTAACCCACCCGCATCATACACAACATGCAATGGGAGGAAAAACACAGGGTTTCTATAGTTGTAGATAACCCTGTTCAAAGTGGCCCAGTCCAGGCTGGGCACAGTGGCTCATACCTGTAATCCCAGCGCTTTGGGAGGCCAAGGCAGGAGGATCACTTGAGCCCAGGAGTTTGTAACCAACCTGGGAAACATAGGCAGATTCCATCTCTACAAAAATTTAAAAAATTAATTGGGTGTGGTGGCATGTGCCTGTGGTCCTAACTACTCAGGTGGCTGAGGTGGAAGGGATCACTTGAGCCTGGGAGGTCAAGGCTGCAGTGAGCTGTGATTGTGCCACTGCACTCCAGCCTGGGCAACAGAGCAAGACCCTGACTCAAAACACACACACACACACACACACACACACACACACACACACACACCCCAAAAAACAAAATCACTCAATCCATGCTACCTCCACCTTATTGAAGGAGACAGTGTTGCTAAATTTTCTACCACTACCTAACAAGGATCCTCTTTCCTTTCGTTTTTTTGTTTTGTTTGTTTGTTTGTTTGTTTTGGCTTTGGCTTTGGAATGAGGAAATGAATGGAAGCTGGAAAGACTTTGAGGAGAGTGTTCGTGAAAGCATAACATGTTGAACAAACTGATAGTAGAAGCCTGATAGACATTCAGGAGGCTGCCAGTGTGGGATTAAAGGGAAGTAATGAAATTGCCGTCAAAACCACAGGAGGCCGGGCAGTGGCTTACACTTTTAATCCTAGCACTTTGGAAGGCTGAAGCAGGAGAATCGTTTCACACCACATTTGAGGTTTTGTTAGGATAATGCCTCACATTCAGGTACCCGATATCTGTGTTAGTTATCTCTTGCTGCATAACAGATCATCCAAAAATTAGTTGCTTAAAACAATGCTAAATATTACCTCACACAGTTTCTGTGAGTCAGACGTTGAATAGTGGCTTAGGTGTATAATTCTGGCTTGGGGTCGCTCTTGAAATTACAGTCAAGGTATTGTCCAGGGCAACAGTCATCTGAGGGCTTGACTGAAGCTGAAAGATCCCCTTTCAAGACAGTTTGCTTACATTATGCATATTGTTAGCAGGAAACCTCAGTTCCTCCTCATGTGGGTGTCTCCACAGGCTACTTGAGTACCCTCACAAGATGGTGGCTTCCTTGCCTCAGAGGAAGAGACTGAAGAAAGTAAGGTAAAAAACTTCCATGTCTCTTGTAACTTAACCTAAGAAGCCACATATGGGCATTTCTGCAATATCCTACTGGTTACATAGGTTGGCTTTATTAAGTATGGTACAGCACTACTAAGGGTGCAAGTACCAGGAATCTGGGATCCTTGGGAAACATCTTGGTGGCTTCTTACCACACTAATCAACAGAAATTGAGAGGGAATTCAAACACAGCCAAGGGAGGCAGACCTTGGTGGCTAGATGATGGCCTCTGATTGTAAAGCTGGAAGGAAACAGACATGGAGATGTCCACTGTGGGGGTTCAGGTTCTACAGGACACCTCACCAGCCGGGCAGCCCATATACACTATTCAGGAGGAATCTGGATAGGACAGGTTGAAAACTAGTGCTCTTGGGAGATATGTTCTTTAGAATTAATGGCTCAGAGAGCTTTCCTGTTGACATTTGTACTGGATCCATCTTATCTTTCTCTTGCTACATCTTGGCAGTTACATTTAAGATGCTATTTATCTTCCTCACTTCAAACTGTGCCTAATTTTCAAATGATTTCCATTCTTTTTTGAAAAATGGCAATTTTCTTGTAGTTCCAATGCTTCAGTAACTGGGGACCTGGATACTACTTTTCTTTTCTAAAAACTGATATGACCCAGATAAAGGGAATTTTATTCTGAGTGTTTAACTCTAATCTTCTTTTTGATTATTTGTCTCTTGCAATAATCTGAGCACTTTTAAGAGATGAATGTTTTATCCTAGTATCCAGTGTTTTTTCCAGACCTGACACATAGTAGGTATTCAATTAATGTATGCTGCCAAAATATATTTCAATGTTAGAGGCCAATGAACAGATATCTTTTCATTCTCTCCCCTCTGCTACCTACATAAGGAGCCAATGAAGCACGTTTTTAAAAAATAGCACATTTGTAATTGTTTCAGAGTTAAACCTTTATACTTCTTTGGTTAACTTTATTAGCTGAAGTTGCTCTTCTTTTCCATACTATAAGAAGATTATCTCAATTAGTGTTAATTGTCTCCTTCCGCGTGGCCCTTCCTCTATCTGTCTTAGGGGAATTTTCTTGGTGTTTTTCCATCTCTTTCAGACATAATGGTGTGGATGGTGGGTGGTTTGGGGTTACATATTGCAGCTATGTAAGGAGTATAATTCCGATGATGGTTCTGTGGCTCTAATCCCCTGCTCCCCTACCCCCACTTTTTGAAGAGGGTGTCAAATATGGATTAATTACTTATCTTTGTGACCAAAAAAAAAAAAAAAAGAAGAGGCCTAAGTTAACTGAGGGAAAAAGACAAGGAAATTTACTAATAAGTGTCCCATGGAACTTGTGGATTAAATAGCAGTCAGATATCATCAGATCTCTCTCCCTCCCTCTCTCTCTCCCCCTCTCCCTCCTGCTCTCTCTCTCTCTTTCTCTCCTAAGTGTATGCTTCATTATTCTCTTTATATAGATTGTTTTCCTCTTCTCTATTCCCATGCATGCCCAAGTATGGCCACTGAGTTAGCTGGGTCCTCTGTGAGGCAGACATTGAGGTGGTGCTGGGAGCACATGAGGTTTGTTGAGATGTAATGCCTGTGAAAGAGAAGAGGAAGAGGAAGGTAGATTGGACAGGGAAAGTCTTCACACCATGATGCATACTGAACACCTATTAAAGGAAAGTGGGAGGAATCAGGATTGGGCAAGTGAGCCTCAGATCATGATGTGGACATGACAAAATTCAGACCAAGCCAATGGGGAACTCCAGAACAAGGTGATCTGCTAGAAGTGTTCCGTGTTGGGGAGAAATGTCCAGGCTCTAGGACCTCTGTGGTGCTTAGTCATTAGCTGGGGGTTGCCTGGAAGAAGTATGGCTCCAGCTCAAAAATTGAGGCAGATTTTGAAGGCACTAACAGCTGGAGGCCGTCAGCTAACTCCGCTCTCGCACCTCCCAACTCCACTCTTTTCCTGAAGGAAGAGCTGAGTAGTGGTGCATCTCTATGGCTGCCACAGCCACCAAGACCCAAAAGTTCCCTCACAGTGAGCATCTATGTAGAGCACTTACCTGTGGTAGAGTCTGTGTGTATCTGTCCTCCAAATCACCACAGAGTTCTGGCCCAGGAGAGTGGGTTCAGTTTTACAAAATGATCCCTGGGGCCACTGCTATGGTTAAGAAGATGAGCTAGACATTTGCTCCTAAAGATATTGTCCTTATTATGTTGGATGAAATTTGAAGGTCAGAGGGCACCAAATCAAGTAATAGAACTCTAGAACATAGAGACATGAAGAAGCATATTTTATTTATTTATTTATTTGAGACGGAGTTTTGCTCTTGTTGCCCAGGCTGGAGTACAATGGCACAATCTCAGCTCACCACAACCTCCTCCTCCTGGGTTCAAGCGATTCTCCTGCCTCAACCTCCCGAGTAGCTGGGATTACAGGTGAGTGCCACCACGCCTGGCTAATTTTTTGTATTTTTAGTAAAAACGGGGTTTCACCATGTTAGCCAGGCTGGTCTCAAACTTCTGACCTCGGGTGAGCCTCAGTCTTTCAAAGTGCTGGGATTACAGGCATGAGCCACCGTGCCCAGCCAAGAAGCATATATATATATATATTTTTTTTTTTTTAATTTTCATTTTTGCAACCTCATTAGCAGAAAGCATACTTCTGTTCAAAAGTATTAAGATAATCATCTTCTGACTTTATGTTTAATTGCTTCAATGATAAGCAGTGTCTTCTGCTCCCCTCCCCACATCCACCTCTTAGAATTTTTCCAAGATTCTTCTTATCCATTCTATTCAGATTTATAGAATCCATTATATGTGGCAGAGGGGAGGGAAATGTGTCAATAGAAATATGTAAAGGCATTCAAGTGGGTTGGTATTTTCGGCATTAGCTAATCATTCTTTCTTTGGAATAATGTACCAAAAGCGTATTAGGACTTTCTGGTTGAAATAAACTACTGTTAACTAGCTTAGGTAAAAAGTGAAGAATTTAGTGAGGAAGCATGTTAAGTTGTTTGGTTTTTTGGAACCCAAGCCAGTGAGGCGTCGGGAATGGCATATTATTACATATTGCTGTGTAACAAATTGCCAAAAGCGTAATGGCTTGAGAAGAACACAAATTTATAATCTCACAGTCTCCATGTTCAGGAATCTGAGTCTCTTCAAGGCTGCATTGCATGTGTCAGTGGGGGCTGTGGTTCTCACTTGGAGCTCAGGGCCCTCTTCCAAGCTCATTCAGCTTGTTTGTGGGCAGAATGCAGTTCCTTGAGGTCAACGGACTGAGGCCTCCACTCCTGCAGGCCACTTGTCTCCACAGACAGTCACCAAGAGCTGTTCGCTTTCTTTCTTGAGCGGGCAAGAGACTCTCTCTGCTGCTTTTTAAAGGAAAGTTTTTCACCCCATTAAGTGAAGACCAGTGAGGATTATATTCCTTTTAACTCCAAATCAACTGATTTAGGGCCTTCATTACATCTAGACCACACCATTTGTCATATAACATAGTAAGTTGGCCAGGTGTGGTGGCTCATGCCTGCAATCCCAGCACTTTGGGAGGCTGAGGCAGGTGGATCACAAGGTCAGGAGTTTGAGACCAGCCTAGCCAACATAGTGAAACCTTGTCTCTACTAAAACTAAAAAAAAATTAGCTGAGTGTGGTGGCGGGCACCTATAACCCTAGCTACAGGGAGGCTGAAGCAGGAAAATCGCTTGAACCCAGGAGGCAGAGGTTGCAGTGAGCCAAGATCGCACCATTGCACTCCAGCCTAGGCAACAGTGTGAGACTGTCTCAAAAATATATGTGTATGTATATATATAATAATAAGTTATGGGAGTGATATTTCATATCTGCAGATTCTTCCAATGTCAAGGGTAGGCATTATACAGGTCTATATCAGGGTTGGACTCTTAGAATTCTGCCTACCACAAATGGACTCAGTTTAAGTGCTGGAAAACTGAAAAAATCTCCTTCTCTTCTATCTTACCTCTTCTCTCTAACAGTCTCTTCCCCTTAGATTCTCCAAATTACCAAGGAAGAGCTCTGGCCTAGCTTGGATGGGATGTCCAACCCTGGTATTATCAACTGTGGCCAGGGGCATGGTTCCATGTTGTATAAAATAGCTTGTCGGGGTCCACTGGTGTGGTTGAGAAGGTAAGGGTAGTTCACTTAAGGAAGGGCCGTATGGGCTGGGAAGATATTCCAAGGCTATTTACCTCATGCTGCTTTTTATTCAGTGAAGAAGACATTCTTCTGATAGGTCAGACAGCAATGGGTAGTAAGTGACAATGGCCCTTGGGCAGCAATGAGTTGTGCTTGTGTCCTCTTACGTCACCCTGCAATTCTCCCAGAAACAAATTCATTCTAAAACTAGGCTGTGTTCATTCACGCCACATTCAACAAATTAGAACAATGCAAAACTGAAATAAAAATTCATATAGGGCGATGGCGAGGAATTGGGGAATGACTGGTAATATGTACAAGGTTTTCTTTTGCGGGTGATGACAATGTTCCAAAATTAGTGTATATATATTCCACTGCTATTTGTAGAAATGGCCCTACCCCATAGATTGAGATCTCTTAATACTGTCCCCCATTAAAAAGATCCCGGGCCCCATGGGGGTAATGACTTATTCCAAGTTTGATGCATGGAAGATATCAGGTGAGCCTGGTACGTCTTTTGGGGTGTCTAAAAGCAAGAGTCCAGGGATTAATAAGGTCAGGTGAAAGGTTTGGTCAGTTTTAACTCCTTCACATTGGCTACAATGTTGTGTGTTATTGTCTGGCCTCATAAGCACCTATTCAGGGGAGTACAACAGAGGAAAGCTTTGTCCCTCAGGCACCTGGGAGGTCCTGCAGGTGATGCGTGAGGCTGCAGCTGGAAATGTTGCTTGAGCCTGCTGGGTCACTGGGAAGTGCTATGCGGTCACAATGTACTTTTCAGGCGGCGTTGTGTGCCATCTTAGACTTTTTTCCCCCCAAGTTTCATCCCTCCCACCCCTCAGTTCATGAAATTTCACTCTCCCAGATACTATGTAATATCTACATTTTTTCACAGCCCCGCCCCTCCTCCCTGCCACCAGGACAATTTTTGCCCCCTAAGGGCTGATATTTCCTTTACTGAGAATGCATGCTCCACTCCATGTGTTCTGGCAAGTGTGGGGAATGTGGACATTTATGTAGGGTGGTGGTAGGGAAATGGGGAATGACTAGTAATATGTATGGGGTTTTTTGGGGGGAGTGATAAAAATGGAGGACCCCAAGTGACTGTTATTTTGGGGCCCAGAAAAGGACCAGGGTACTTTTCTGAAAAGTACCTGATACATTTCATCATTGGGATTCAAGGCTGGAATCTTTTCTGATTGAGACTCTTGGGTCATTTGGACAGAGAAACAGCAAGACAGATTTCATTCCCTTCTCTCCCACAGGAGCTGACCCCAAATGGGTCTCCTGCATGCTGACAACCATCTCGAGTCCACTGCCCAGGGAACCCACCTTGGGATCATTTAGCTAAATATCTCTAATGTGTGGTTGATTTATTACTGCTGGGTCTAAAAGCTACTGTTTGAGCATTTATGTAGTGTGCAAAAAACTTGTCACTATGCATACAGTGCTGTCTGTCTCTCGTTGACCCTCCCAAGCTACTCTCCCTCTGCTCCGTCCTCAGGGAGACTAGCCATAAGGATTGCATCAATGGGTCCCTTGCCCCAGCTTCCTGATGGGCTTGGCCAATGGAAGGCAGCAGGTAGAGCATGAGGTCAGAGTATACCCTCAACTCCTCACCTGTCAGGCCACAGGGGGTTGTCTATTTCTCTCTGCAAAGGGTTTCTGGTCCTGCTATGTGGACCCCTCTCTATATATATTTCTTACTGTGGGTTCAAGTAGCTACATTCTCTCCTTGGCTTCTCAGGCCAAAACTCCCTGCTCTTGCTGGCCCTGGAGACCCTGCATTATCCCTGTGTTTCTCCTAGATTCTGCCATCCTTTGTAAATAGTCTATATTTTGAACCCTTCTTCAACTTCTCAGTTTGCAGATGCCACATTCGCCTGCCGGGAACATGACTGACACATTCAAGTCTCCTCGAAAGCAGTTATTTCCAAGATGGTATAGCATCCTGTCCCTGCCTCAGAGGTCAGGAACAGTGACCTGGAACAGAACAGCTTTGTGGATAACCTAAAAGCATTTTGCAAGCATAGAGGGTGAGGTGATTAGCTCCATCTGATTGAGTGGGGGAAGGCTTCTCAGAAGAGGAAGCAATGTAGTCCGACAGGAATTTTCCATACAGAAAAAGGAACTGAAAATGCAAACGCATGAAGGCTTGAAAGGGGTGGCCTTTTGGAAATCTAGAAAGAAGTTTCAACAGGTAAAGGTCAAGTGTGTGCACACAAACTTGTTTGCAGGAAAGGTAGGAAGGGGAAGAGGCATGCAGTGAAGTTGTAAGGATAAGTTGGATGCGGAAGATGCAGTCTTGAAGGCAGTAAAGTATAAAAGTGTATAGTTTTCTAGAGGTCGGTAGAAGTGTTGTACAGTGTTGTAAGAAATGAAGGTAATACATTTCATAAAAGCACACGCTGTAACTACCAAGATATTATCACAAGGAGGTAGTTAAGAGATGGCTAGATTGTTGCAACCCTACATGGTGACACAGTTAAGTTAATGTTTTGTAGAAGGAAAGGAAAGAAATAAAGGAGTGTTTAAGTGTTTGCTCCATGCTAGTGTTCCGACATAACATTTCACTGTAGGAGACAAGCCTGTTGACTTTGCATCTTTCCATCTGTAAAGCCAATGAGTTTGCCACTGGATAGTGCATCTTGCTTTGGGGCTTAGAAAAATACATCACCAGAATACTCCACTGTGAGGACCCCTGTCTGACACATATACAGAGAGTCCCTGACTCATGACTTTTCAACTTCAACTTATGACTTTTTAACTTTATGATGGTACAAAATGGATACACATTTAGTAGAAACCATATTTTAAATTTTGTGGGGTTTTTTTTTCCTTTTTATAAAAAAGAAATGGGGTGTCACTATGTTGCTCAGGCTGATCTCAAACTCCTGACCTCAAGCAATCCTCCTGTCCTAGCCTCTCAAGTAGCTGGGATTGCAAGTTCTAGCCACCGTACCTGGCTTAATTTTGATCTTTCCCCAGGCAAGCTATATGTGGTATGATATTCTTACATGAGATGTTTAACACTCTACTATAAAATAGGCTTTGTGTTAGCTGATTTAGCTTACCTGCAGGGTAAAGTAAGTGTTCTGAACACATTTAAGCTAGGCTAGGCTAAGCTATGATGTTTGGTGGGTTAGATATATTAAGTGCATTTTTGGCTTACGATATATCTAAGTTATGCTGGGTTCATCAGAACATAACCCCTAAGTCAAGGAGCATCTGTAGTGGTAAACACATCATTAGGGTTTTTAATTTGGTTATTACTGAGAAATTGTTGCAGGTTGTGAGTTTCTAAAATGAATTTTAATTAATTCCCTTGATTGCTAGTCCTGGGTACTAGAATCGTAGGACCACACATGGGTTGCACACGTGTCCACACCCCACAAGCCCATTTCTTAGTGGTCTCTCTAACTCCTCTTGTGATCAGTAAGTTAAGGTACTCTATGTGCATACATGCTAGCTTTTATTTTCTGTAAAAGTGTGCAGAATAGTGTTTGGAACCCACTGGATACTCCATACATGGTCTTTTGGGATCTTAAAAGAACACAGTGAGGTGGGCATTCAGTAACTTGTCCAGGTTGAGAGTGGAGTCAGGATTTGAACCCAGGTGACTGTATCTTATGCTCTTGATCATCACACAAGGCCACCTTTCATGAGACTTGAACAGCAGATGGGGCCGGGTGTGGTGAAGCCTAGCTCTTTGGGAGGCTGAGGCACGAGGATCACTTGAGCCCAGGAGTTTGAGGTTGCCGTGAGCCACGACTATGCTACTTCACTCTACCTTGGGCGACAGAGCGAGATCATATCTCAAACAGCGGAATGACAAAGAAAGCAAAAAACAAAAACCCCAAATAGCAGATGGGCTGTGAGCATGGAGCAGATTGCATCAGCTGCATGAGCTTTCATTCTTCCTCCAAAAGGGCCTCCAAAGACAGCTTTTTCAAAGTCTAGGCTATAAAAATACCACCTTGAGTTTCACTTCTTTTCATCTATGAGATCTTAGATCTTAGTTGCTGTTTGTTTTGCAAAGGACATAAACAGCCTGCCCAAGCGTGTTCCTCTAGAATTCCCACCGAAACCAGGAAGATAGCACAGGAAGCTGCCCGTGGACTGAAAGGACCCCAAGAAGACCCTTCAGCCCTAAAATATGTTTCCAATAGCTCATCTTGGTGTCTGAAATGTCCTTATGTTAGAGTTATTACTTCAAGTCATGAGCTCATTGAGGTTTGAGCATGAGAATGAATTTCTTCATGCTCTTCTGCCTGTATGTATTTGCTCTTTAAAGGCTAACAGAAACCTACTCAGACCAGCTTTAGAAATAAAGAGAATTGTATCCCAATGACACAAGTGTTACTTCCCAGAGCACAAGGGCGGATAATGACTTGAGAATTGGTTTTTGGCAAGTTTTTGGTTTCTGGGCAATTCCTAGTTCTAAGGCAACTATTCTCCCTGAAGCTGTGTGATCCCATTTCTGCTACTCACTACAGAGCCGGGACAGTGAGGCTGACCTGAAGGCTGGTGTGGCCTGCTCTGCTTTGGCCTTCTTATGGCAGGAAATGGCCACCTGAAGTCCATGCACACCTCAGTTAAAGGGCCTAATGCACACCTAACGCACGCCCCAGTAAGGGCCTAAAGTCTCAGAATCTCAATTCCAAATTTCCGGTCAAGGGTCCACCCTGGGTCCACTCACTGGACTGGGGTTGGGGCCACATGCCAGGCCATAGTGCCATTGGATCAGGCTTTCAATCAAGGGGGCATACAAGGCAGCCTTTCCAGGAATGTGGGGAAATGATAAGGATCTCCCTTATAACATCCTGAGGACAAATGCCTTCCCTCAATTTAATTAACTCCTCATATCTGATGGTAGGGTCCTCACATAAAAGTGTGCTTTTGGGCCAGGCACAGTGGCACTCTATAATCCCAGCACTTTGGGAGGACAAGGAGGGAGGATTACTTGAGCCCAGGAGTTTGAGACCAGTCTGGGCAACATAGTGAGACCCAGTCTCTACAAATAATAAAAAAGAAAATTAGCCAGACATGGTGGTACACACCTGTGGTCCCAGTGACTTGGAAAGTTGAGGCAGGAGGATCACCTGAACCCAGGAGGTCAAGGCTGCAGTGAGCTCCACCCTGGGTGACAGAGTCAGACGCTGTCTCAAAGAAAAAAAAAAGTGCTTCTGAATCACCTGCCCCTCTGCCAGCCTTTAGTGCTGGAGAAAGGGCAACCCTGGCTGGTGGTGTGAAATGAATGGAAAGGGAGTTGCTGCAGCTGGGGAGTTGGTGCACAAAGAATAAAATGATAATGTTTTTGAGAACACTTTGGCAGGCTATGTGTAATTAACATGATACTCAAGTGGATTTTTTCTTCTTTTTCTTCTTTTTTTTTTTTTTTTTAAACTTGGAAGGGACTTTGTAAATTTAGTTCAGTCCCTTGCCCTATTTTCCAGCTGAGAACTGGGGTTCATGGATGTTTTGGTCACCTACCCGGTGTTAGGAAACTCGTTATGACTCCTGTCTTCTTCCTTTGCCCTTGATTGCCAGTTCTTCCCTCTACTCTCTGCCCTACTATCTCCAATTCTACATTTTCTTTATCTTGACATCCTTATCTGATCTCTCAGTTAAACTATGTTGTGGAAAAATAACTCCTAAAGCCCCAAGAACCACTTCTGAGCAAGCCATAACAAGTATTTCCTTGGAATTTCCCTCAGGTTAAAAAGCAGACTTGAGTTTCTCAAGCTTAGTAGCTCAGCAACTAAAAAGTAATGTTAATACCACCAAAGGGCTTAAAAGTAAATTGCAGAAAAAGAATAAATATTGTTTGATCACAGCTGATAAATGTAATTCTAGTGTGATAGGGAAGTCTTAGTACATTCCTTCCCAAGTTCTAGCTTGATCTGAACCTCATCTGTGTAGAATTCGTGGCTTTTGTAGTTATCCAGTAACATCTAATATTTGCCATGGCCTTGACTAATATTTAAAGAAATGTGGGCAATGCTGCATGCTATTCTTTTAAAAATAGCCATAACAGAGTTGAAATGGATCAGCTTTTTCTCCAAAGAACTTGCATCCTCTTACATACTATAAATAATAATATTTAACATGTATTGAGCACTTACTATGTGCCAGGTTCTATTCTCTGTTACATCTTCTTTCTAACACTCAAAGCAACCTAAAAGATATACATACTTTCCTCATTTTACTGGTGTAGAAGAAATGAAGGCTTAGGGAGACTGTGACTTGCCCTGGATCCAGCAGATGATAAAAGACAGAGTGAGGATTCAAATTTAGGTCTTTATGTCTCTTAAAAAAGGTTTCTTTTATCATACTAATAAGATGCCTGTTTCAGAATATACATGTAGAACCAGCATAATTTGTGCTTTGTAGCTTCCAATCAGAAAGCACGGGTTCAACATTTATCCTTCAAAAATTTTCCAAATAGGGAGTAAGATTCTAGGCATTAAAAAAATTTTTTTTTCCCCAAGCCTGCCACCTCCCATCCCACATAATAGAAGTAATTTAAAAGCTGGTCAGATCAAATAGTGAAATGGTCTCAGTATATGGGGATCTTTATTTGGAAAATAAAGTCAAAAGTCAAAAGTCAAGAGGAGTAAGAATTAATTATCTCAGTTATTACTAAAGAACCAGCCTTTCATCAGTAAAATTCCAGCCTCTCCCACCAGAGGGCAGTTATCAGATAAACCAGAAAACCCTCTTGGCTTCACTTTCAGACGCCACATCACACCACATCTGGAATTAGGTTTACAGCTCAGTACAGATCCTGAGAACATCTCTGCTTCTTTCAAGTCTGAACCTAACATGTCATGCCTTTCTTTTTTGCCTAGCAACTTAAAGGAGCTTTTGATATCATAGAAACCATCTCTTCCTAAAGGAATGTTAAAATGGGCCAAAGACAGATGCTTGTATTGGTCCTATTTTGAGAGGTGGAAACCCTGTACCAAAAACTCAGTGACAGAGTAAAAAACATTTTTCTGTGTCTAAAACTTTATGTTTTATTTCATTTATATACCGTCTGGGTTTCAGTAACCTGTATTTCCCCAGAAAAGTGGTTTTATATGCTTTTTCATGAAAATTCTAAGGATTAGCGGAGAAAAAGGATTATAGTTTTCGTTTTGTTTTTGAGACAGGGTCTCACTCTGTCACCCAGGCTGGAGTGCAGTGGTGCAATCTTGGCTCACTGCAACCTTTGACTCCTCAACTCAAGTGATCCTCTCACCTCAGCCCCCCGGGTAGCTGGGACTGCAGATGCATGCACCACACCTAGCTAATTTTTTTGTTTGTTTTTTGTAGAGATGGGGTTTCGCCATGTTGCCCAGGCTGGTCTCAAACTCCTAGGCTCAACCGATCCACACATCTGGGCCTCCCAAAGTGGGATCACAGTTTTTGATAGACAACAAATTACTTTTCAAGTGTCCAGCCTGCTTATGTTTTGGAGAGACCAACAGAAACATTATATATCTTGATCACTTAGCACAGTGCCTCATAGAGAACATACTTTATGGCCAGAATCAAATTCAATCTTTCCAACATCTCTGGATGGTATATTCTGTAGTTATACCCATTTTAGAGAAGTTGAAACATTCTCAGGTGAAGTAACACATTGAAGGAGACACCCTTAGTCCATGTTCTTAACCACCATGAAGTAGTAGATCTGTCGGAGATGAGATGGGCCTAGGTATAGAGACTTGGCAGGTTGAGGAGGGAGGCACACTGGTGCTCAGAAGTCAATGTCAGGAAAAGGAGGCTGAGGCAGGGTGGGTAACTGTGGAAGCTACCCAGTTGCTCTCACTGGCTGCACTACAGTCTCCCCTACTTAGTCAAAGGGCATGGCTGCTCAAGTGATGTTTACAGACCATTACTCCTTGAAGCAGGAGGCATGGGTGGCTAGAATCCCTAAGCCCAAAAGTCAGACAGTCTGGCAAGAGCCTTGTGTGATACTTGTATGTGTCAACTGACTGGGCTAAGGGATGCTTAGATAGCTGGTCAGACATTCTTTTTGGGTATGTGTGTGAGGTATCTCCAGAGGGATGAGCCTTTGACTCCATAGACTGAAAAAAGATCAGCCTCACCAGTGTTGGTGGCAATCAGTCAATCCCTTAAGGGCCTGAATAGAACAAAAAGCAGGAGGAAGGGTGGATTTGTTCTCTCTCTCTGTGAGCTGTGACATCCATCTTCTGCCCTCAGACATAAGAGCTCCTGGTTCTTGGGCCTTCAGACTCCTTGGAATGGAAGTTATAGCGTCAGTTCCCCTGTCTCAGGCCTTTGGACTTGAACTGAATTTCCTAGCTCTTCAGCTTGCAGATGGCAGATTATGGGATGCCTTGGCCTCCATAATCACCTGAGCCAATTCCAACAATAAATCTCCGCTTATAGATCTCTATATTAGCAGCTTATTTGTTCTGTTTCTCTGGAGAACCCTGACTAACACACATGGTTAGCAGATTGAAGGCACAGAACTAGGATCTATCTCTGTAGAAAGAACAAATGGACTCTAGAGGAAATACCACTGCCCTAGCCATCAGCAAAGTATCAGTTCAGGGCAGGATCCAGGCCTTTAGAGGGACTGTGGTATTTGGCTGGGAGGAAAGCAAAGAGAGAAGAAAATCTTGGCCAAATGTTCAGCTTTGTGAATTGCACCAACTCCAAGAGTAGGAGTGGCTGTGGTCTGGAATCTGGTTGGAGATTTGAGAGGGCGGGCAGATGCTCAGCTGTTGAAGCTATGCCACAGAGTCTGGCAGGCTAAATTCATTTCCAGTCCTGGTGAGACTGAGCTGAGGCTGTTGATGATTTGTTTGCTTTGGTTACAATCAACTCAGTAGCAGAGCAGAGCTGAGCCTGAGTATGGGTGCATTGGGGAGCCCAGCAGTGGGGACTCAGGGGAGGCAAAGTGAGCACAGTGGGGCTTGCTCCACCTGCTAACTCCTGGTTGCTGACATTCCAGTCCCTTAGCAGTGCCTGATGAATCTGACTCCATCACGACAGTCCCAGCAGGAAAAATCTTATAAATAGTCCCTTCAGAGTTTATGGCCCTGAAGTTTCATGAGCACATTAGATACCAGTTCAACTAGTAGAATCTTCCCAAGCTTTTTTCTTGTGCTAGTTCTTGAATACCAACTCTCTCTCTCATGTTTCCTAGCCTAGTGTCTCGCTTAACAATGCATAAAAGAGATCCACAAGTTTATGACTATGGTGCCAGGTGGGCCTCATACCAGCAAGTACAGCAAAACTGCATCCACCTGAAGCCGTATGGGAACTCTACAGGGAGGAGGAGTGTTTGGGTCAAGGCTTAAAGGAAAAACACATTGAGCATCAGAGGTAACATCTGTGTCAGAGGGTAAGGGTATCTGTATTCATATCCTGTGGCTCTGGTAACAACCATAAACCTGATGGCTTAACCAACAGAAATGGACTTTTTCACAGGTCTGGAGGCCAGGAGTCCAAAAGCAGGGAGCTGACAGGGCTGTGCTTTCTCTGGAGGCTCTGGAGGTTAGTCTGTCCCTTGCCCCTTCTAGCTTCTAATGGCTGCTGGGATTCCTGAGCTTGTAATTGCATTGCTTTCATCTTCAAGGCCTGCATCTTCCAATCCTCTCTGCTCTGTCTTCACATTGCCTTTTCCTCTGTGTTTTTCTGTCTCTCTCTTATAGGGACATTTGTGACGGCATCTGGCACATAGCCAGATCATCCAGGATAACCTCCTCATCACAGATCTTTATTAATCATGACGTAAAATCTTTGCCATATAAGGTAGCAGAGTCTAAGGATTTACAGATTCCAAGGATTAAGATGTAGATATCTTTTGGGGGGCATTATCAAGCCTACCATAGCAGCCCTGCTGAAAGAAATATGTGAAGAAAAAAAGACAGAGAAGCAGAAAAATGTTCAGACAGCAACCAGCAGTTGGTTGGAGGGTTGGGATGGTACAGAACAATCCTATAAGGTATGGCTTCTTACAAACACCTATTTGGTGGTCTTGGTGGGCTCCTTGAATTCCAGACCAAAGAGTTTGGAGCATACGATGGAGGAAATCCTAAAAATACAGATTTGGAAAGAAAGTTAAGATCAGATTGTACAATTACAACAGTTATGTGAGAAAGCCAAGAACCACTGCAAGTATTTGATCAGGGGAAAGATGATGTGATCGAAGAAGGAAGATTGGAAATCTTAGGAAGATTACTTTCCTCATCCTTCAACTCTCTTTGTATTTGTGTTTATTATGGCTCCTATGGAAGGACAAAGTCCTTAACATTCCAGGCTAACATTCCAGAGTTGACTTCAGCCTTCAAGAGGGTCCAGGGTCCAATCAAACCTCCTGTCATAAACTTTTTGGATGCCCTTGGGTATGTGTAGATGTTAACTGGGTTGCCAATTTTATCTCTTTCCAAACAGCTATTTTCATTGGTTGTCTCATTACTGCTTCTCTGGGTAGCTGAGGCCATTCACTCTAATGTATATAATATATAGTACAGTCCCTTCCTTAATTTCCCAAAGCCTAGTTGACATTAGGCTGTAGGGCTGAACAAAACCTTACCAATGACTTGAGGATGACATAAGGAAATTACTTTGTTTAAAATAAATGTTCCAAATGGGATATTGTTCATCTAGGTCTCAGACTCAAACAAGCACAGCCTGTCAGGGTCTCTTGCTAACCACTTCTTTCCTATCCATCAGTCTAATGGTCAATTATCTTTTGTTTTTGTTTTGTTTTTTGAGACAGTCTCACTCTGTCACCCAGGCTGGATTGCAGTAGCAGGATCTTGGCTCACTGCAACCTCCGCCTCCCAGGTTCAAGCAATTTTCGTGCCTCAGCCTCCTGAGTAGCTGGGATTACAGGTGTGCACCACCACGCCAGGCTAATTTTTGTATTTTTAGTAGACACAGGGTTTTGCCATGTTGGCCAGGCTGGTCTCGAACTCCTGACCTCAGGGGATCCACCCGCCTCAGCCTCCCAAAGTGCTGGGATTACAGGCATGAGCCACCATGCCCAGCTAGTCAATTTTCTTAAAAGCATCTTATTAGACAAAACAAACCTGGAATTTATGTTAATTTTTTCATCCCCTCACATGCTTAAAATTGTAGTTTATATGTAATATTCACTCCCTGACCAACTACAGTTCAACTTCTGTCCCTACCTTGCCATGGACTCTCCTCTCAATTAAGTCAAAGAAACCCTCACTGCTAAATCTAGGATTCCATTCATACCTTCCTTAACCTCTTCAACATTTGACATAAGCCATGCTGCCTGCTCCCACTGTACTCCTTCCTTCCCTACCTGCTCAATGCCTCACCACAACCACAGAAGAACAATCAGTTAAGACCACCACAGTCACTCTGCAAAGATGTAATTCACCCCACAAACATGATAAACTTTAATAATGGAAAAACTTAAGTAACTTTTCAGACTGTCAATTTTAACCAATTTTGGGGTCATGAAATGAATTTAGAGTTTCAAGGATGACTTTTCTTAAGCTACATAGAACTGAATAGAGACCATCAGAGTGTATTCATCTAGGAAAGCTAAGTGTTTTGTACCCAGTGTGTGTATATGTATATCCACTGGGTCATGATAGTAAATATATTTCTTATTGTGGGTATGGTCAGAAAAGTTTTTAAAAAGGCACTGATTTGAGTTTTCCTGGAGTTAACTCTATTATTCCAAAATAGAATCCAAACTTTAATTTGGAAAACAAACAAACAAACCTCAATAGGAATTTTGATTATGAGGAGATGAAGAATCATCTTTAAGATTTCTACTGTCACAGCTTAAATAACTGGTGAAAGTTCAGGCAACTTTAAAAATGTTATTTTGTCTCAAGACAGATGACAAGGCTTTTCATGGCTGGTCCCTGCCTCTCCAGCCTCATTTTCCCTGTTTCCTACTTTGCAGTGTGCATCGTGGCCATGCTGGGGTTCCTGTGTCTTCTCTTGGCATGATGTTTTGTTTTGGCTCCAGGACCTTGAACATGCCATCGTGTTACCTGGAACACTCAGATGTCCTCCCTCTCCTCCCCTGCTCAAAGCTCCCTGTGGCCCACTCTGTCAGCCTTCTTATTCCAGCTGAGTCATGGCTCTTTTTGGAAAACCTTCTCAGACTTCAAGCCAAGCTGTTATTAGAATTTGCCGCCTGTATTCAATGGTCAATGATCTCCAAGTCACTGAGATTTGACATTCACCCTACTGGTGCCTCTGACCTTGGTTTGGTCAAGGACAGCCTTGCTGCATCTGTACTGTCATCCTTATCCACCTAACCTCTTCAGCATTTGGCATAAGCCATGGGGGTCTTCATGGGTGACTAATGAAGCAGACTACATAGCATTTCTCACCTGTTTTATTACTGTATCATTTGTCCCCTCCCAGATATCTTTAGACACTTTCCACCTAATTTCTCCTCCATCTCCCCATTGAAATTCTAATAACCCAGATACATGTCCATTTATGCACTGTGGCCCTTTGGAGGATCACAAACCATTACATAATATCTCAGATTTTATATAATCTTTTTTTTTTTTTTTTTTTTTTTTTCTCTATAGGAACCAATTTTTGCCTCCTTGTGGGCAATATCACCCCCAGTGAGAATGCATGCAATAAAATAAAACTCTATTTGTCCTCTTGAGAGGGGCAAGAAAAAAAAATAGTTCCCATTCTTTAATAAAAGAAGGTAGATTATTTTCTGTATATTATGATGTTTTGATATGTTAAAAACCTTTCCATCTGGAAAGAGACTGCCCCTCCCAGGGCTGGCCAATCCTAAGAGACAGCAAAGGGCTCAGCTGGGAGCATGCCTTTGATATGCAAACTGCCCAACCCAGAGCCATCTCTCCTCTGTGTGGCCTCTGCCCTCCAGGAGGCAACATTCCTTTGCCTTAGTCAACCAAAGGCCAGGTACCAGGCAGTTGGAGACACCCTGTAGCTTAGCGCCTGCTGAAATTGTTCAAACTAGCCAGTTCTAAACTGTTCATCCTGCCCTGCCTTGCCCTTCCTGTGGAAACCCCAATAATGGCTCTGGCTAAATGTTCCACTTGCTCCTATCTTCTGCCTCCTGACTGCCCGTGTCTTCCCCACGCCCTCCATGGCCAGTTGTCTCTAGGACCTGTGAGTATAACATACTTTGTTTTCCCGAGCCTCTCTCCTGTATCTCCTCTTGTGACCACACCGCCCTGATCATGGCATAAAAGAATACAAAGCAAGGGTAAAATAGGGTTCTATGATGGACAACAAGAGTACTTTCCGTAGATGGTCACAAACGACTTGGCTGAAGAGGTAACATGTGACCTGGAGCCTGAATGATAAGAAAGAGGCAACCTTAAGACAACTTGAAAGTCAAGTTTTCAGAACAAAAGGGACTCCAAGTACAAGGGGCCTGAGGAAGGGAGAACCAAGCTTAGAGTATCCAAGGGACAGAAAGGAGGCCAGTGTGGCTGAAGCAGGGGGACCACCATTTTAGGCATGGTCACCAGCATGCACAAAACGTACAACACGAAGACTGAACCCTAGTGTGAGGAGGAGGGGAGCAGGGCAGAGGGGCCGGATTACAGGTTCTCAAAGGCCATGGTAAGGATTTTGTATTTCACTCTGGTTGTGATGAGAAGCTTCTGACTTCAAGTTTGAAGCAAGGGAATGACGTCATCTATGTGATGCTCTAGAACAACTGCTCTAGTTACAAAGCGAAGGATGGACAGGAGGGCAGGAGAAGGAGACCAGTGAGGAAGCCTGACAGATTCTCCAAAAGGACAAAAAGTCAAGGTAGCTGATGATCATGGTGAGGGCAGTCAGGCTTAGGACTGGAGTCAAAGGGCAGTTTTGGGAAAATTCTGGGAAAATGGCAGAAGTAGAAGTCTTGAATGTTACATCAGAAATGTGATGCTCATTTTTTTTTTTCTTTTCTTTTAGGCAGAGTCTCACTCTGTCATCCAGGCTGGAGTGCAGTGGCACGATCTTGGTTCACTGCAACTTCCGCCTCCCAGGTTCAAGTGATTCTCCTGCCTTAGCTCCCAAGTAGCTGGGATTACAGGTGCACACCACCATGCCCTGCTAATTTTTGTATCTTTAGTAGAGATGCGTTTTCACCATGTTGGTCAGGCTGGTCTCGAACTCCTGACCTCAGGTGATCCACCCGCCTCAGCTTCCCAAAGTGCTGGAATTGCTCATTTTTAATCTCAACAGCTCATTCACAGATCACACATGGAAACTTATCACTCACACTTAAGCCTTCTTTGCCTGTCTTAGAAATCCCTGGTGCAAGAAACTGTAAGATTATTCGACACATTTTCTCTGTCTCACCCTAACAGCCTCTTTCTAGTATTCATTTTAATAGCCTTATTTTTTTTGAGAAGTTTTTTAGAGCAAGGGTTAGGGGAGACAGAGGGATGAATAAGTGGAGCCCAGAGGGTTTTTAGGGTAGTAAAACTATTCTACATGATACTATAATGGTGGACACACGTCACCACCATGCATAAAATGTACAACACCAAGACTGAACCTTAGTGTGAAATATGGACTCAGGCTGATAATGATGTGTCAGTGTAGGTTTATCAGTTGTAACAAATGTACCACTTTGAGGCTGGGAGCCGTGGCTCCTGCCTGTAATTCCAGTACTTTGGGAGGCCGAGGTGGGCAGATCACCTGAGGTCAGGAGTTCAAGACCAGCCTGGCCAACATTGTGAAACTTCATCTCTACTAAAACTACAAAAATTAGCTGACCATGGTGGCAGGTGCCTATAATCCCAGCTACTCGGGAGGCTGAGGCAGGAGAATTGCTTGAACCTTGGAGGTTGAGGTTACAGTGAGCCAAGACAGTGCCACTGCACTACAGCCTGGGACACAGAGTGAGACTCCATCTCAAAAAAAAAAAAAAAGTACCACTTTGGGGGCAGTGTTGATAATGGGGGAGGCTGTACATGTGTAGGGGTAGGGAGCATATAGGAAATGTCTATAGCTTTCTCTCAATTTTGCTGTAAATCTTACTAGTATTTTAATGCCAAATCCTTGAGATCATATCTATTTCTTGTCACTGGCAGTGGGTTCTGTTCTTGACTTTCTACTCAGAGCAGCACTGATGACAACATCCCACAGTATTCTATGAGCCAGAGAACATTAACATATCTAAAAGAGTACATTTTCCCCTAGAGGGCCACCAACCTGTAAACTGCTGGTCAAAAAGCTGAGCGTGAACAGCATTGTTAGGACATGTTTCTAAGTGTATACCGAAATGTCCAGAGAGGTTTTTTAGACTTATAAAGGGAGCTAAAGAAGATTTTTGTTCCATTTTCTGATTTTTAATATTATATAGACTTTTTTTCATTTGAAGAAAGTGCATATATTTTGAAAGGAAAGGTAATCTTGAGTCTATCCATTTAAGAAAATATTAATCTCCATGGAGAAGAAAGTGTCCATATTTTAAAATTTATTGTGTGTAGGTATATTCCATATGCACTCTATAAATAAAAAACACACTGGCTGAGCGCAGTGGCTCATATCTATAATCCCAATACTTTGGGAGGCTGAGGCGGGCAGACCACTTGAGGTCAGGAGTTTGAGACCAGCCTGGCCAACATGGTGAAACCCTGTCTCTACTAAAGATACAAAAATTATCTGGGTGTGATGGCAGGCGCTTGTAGTCCCAGCTACTCGGGAGGCTGAGGCAAGAGAATCACTTGAACCTGGGAGGTGGAGGTTGCAGTGAGCCAAGATGGCACCATTGTACTCCAGCCTGGGCAACAGAGAGAGACTCCATCTCAAAAAAAATAAAATAAAATAAATAAAATAAAATAAAAAGCACACAGTATCACAATAATAAAAAAAGTAAATAAATAAATAGCACAAAAGTATTTATAGTAAAAATTAGGTCTTCCTCCAGCCCCCACCTGCCAATCACTAGCAGGAGGCACTCACTGTCTCCAGCTACAAAGCTTTCAGAGAGATTTTATTAATATAAGCAAATACATACTTTTTAAAAAAGTATAAATAAGGCCTGGTGCAGTGGCTCATGTCTGTAATTCCAGCACTTTGGGAGGATGAGGTGGAAAGATCTTGTTTCATGTGTTCGTGTGAAGAGACCACCAAACAGGCTTTGTGTGAGCAACATGGCTGTTTATTTCACCTGGGTGCAGGCTGGCTGAGTCCGAAAAGAGAGCCAGCAAGGGGTGGGATTATCATGAATTCTTATAGGTTTTGGGATAGGCAGTGGAGTTAAGAGCAATGTTTTGGGGGCAGGGGATGGATCTCACAAAGTACATTCTCAAGGGTGGGGAGAATTACAAAGAAACTTCTTAAGAGTGGGGGAGATTATAAAGAACGTTGATCAGTTAGGGTGGGGTAGAAACAAATCACAAAGGTGGAATGTCATCAGTGAAGCTATTTTCACTTCTGTGGCTCTTCAGTTGCTTCCGGCCATCTGGATGTATACATGCAGGTCACTGGGGATATGGTGGCTTAGCTTGGGCTCAGAGGCCTGACAGATCTCTTCAGGCCAGGAGTTAGAGACCAGCCTGGGCAACATAACAAGACCCCTATCTCTACAAAAACAATCAAAAAAACTAACTGGGCATGACGGCATTGTTCTATAGTCCCAGCTACTCAGGCAGCTGAGGGTGAGGGATTTCTTGAGCCCAGGACTTTGAGGCTGTCACCCACTCCAGCCTAGGTGACAGAGCAAGACTCTGCCTTAAAAAAAAAAAAAAAGTACAAATAGTAGCATATTGTATACTGCTCTGGACTTTTCTTTTTGATTTAATATACCTTGGAGATCCTTCCATAGCTGTGGATAAGGAGTTGCCTCATTCTTTTTCAGGGTAAGTTTAGTATTAAGGGGGGAAATTATATGTAATTTTTGCCAACTCAGTAGCAGAGCTGTGACAAGATTAATCCTTAGATTTTTGGACGTTCATATCAAATCGTTCAAAGCTTTGACATTTTTCTCTTCTTTGTGGCACTATTTTCGTCACTAAGATTCCCCATCCTATGCCCCTCTAGCCCCCAGCTGACATTTGTCACTTCTCTAGCTTAGTCATCTGATCTAATTTTGATGAGTCAGATGTAAATAAACCCAGATAATGTGTCTCACATGTTCCTTAAGCCCAAATGACTAAAAGACAAAATAAAAGGAAATGCGTAGGACAGAGGGCAGTTTGTTGAATATTTGAGATTTGAATACATGTGTGTTAATTCTTTCTGAATTACAGCGAGATTCTGCCCTCCTCAGCTTTGTATCTGGAGACTAGGGAAAATGTGATCCCAGCTCATATTATGAGTGCACATCTCTGACTGTTCTAAGAAGTCCTATTCCCTTAGATCACTGAAGTTCACAGGGAGAAAGCACCCATCCATATATTTTTGGTTGTTCTTTGTTTGTTGAGATGGAGTCTCACTCTATTGCCTAGGCTAGAGTGCAATGGTGTGGTCTTGGCTCACTGCAAACTTTGCCTCCTGGTTCAAGCGATTCTCCTACCTCAACCTCCCAAGTAGCTAGGATCACAGGCATGAGCCACCATGCCCAGCTAATTTTTGTGTTTTTAGTACAGACAGGATTTCACCACGTTGATCAGGCTGGTCTTGAACTCTTGACCTCAGGCAATCCACCTGCCTCAGCCTCCCAAAGTGCTGGGATTACAGGCGTGAGCCACTGCACCCACCCTCACCCAGATATTTTTCAAATACCATTTTCGATTCCCACTTCTTTTTGTCGTGAAGTAAGCAAGGCAGATACCTTTGCCAAGGATAACTGAGAATGTAAGGGCAATCCATGACTGGGCAGCTTGTGCAGGCTGTGTGCTAAATGCAACTGGGAAACATGCCCTATAAATAGCCGTTCATTGTCAGCGTGCATGAAAAGACAAGAGAGCATGCCGTGCTGTGATTCAGTCCTAATTAAGTGATTGCGTCTGGGCACAGCTATAAACCACTAGCTGCTTCAACTGGTAATCCAGTCAGTAGGCAACTGCAGGGGCTCGCCACTGACTAAAGGTTGGCTGAAGGAGGCTGTTCAAGGCTGTTTTTGCCTTCACTATGGCAAAAATCATCTTGAGGCACCTCATAGAGATTCCAGTGCGTTACCAGGAAGAGTTTGAAACTCGAGGTCTAGAAGACTGCAGGCTGGATCATGCTTTATACGCACTGCCTGGGCCAACCATCGTGGACCTGAGGAAAACCAGAGCAGCGCAGTCTCCTCCAGTGAACTCAGCAGCAGAGAGGCCACCCCGAGAAGGCAAATCCCGTTTTCAGATCCTGCTGGACGTGGTCCAGTTCCTCCCCGAAGACATCATCATTCAGACCTTCGAAGGCTGGCTGCTGATAAAAGCGCAACACGGAACCAGAATGGACGAGCACGGTTTTATCTCAAGAAGCTTCACCCGACAGTACAAACTACCAGATGGCGTGGAAACCAAAGATTTGTCTGCAGTCCTCTGTCATGATGGAATTTTGGTGGTGGAAGTAAAGGATCCAGCTGGGACTAAGTGACATCATATTGGTTCCTGTTCAGACGACACGGGGAAGACGATCGTTCAGCCACTGGTACCACGAGAATCTTTGTATTACCCACATTTGAAATGATTTGCCACGATTTTTATGAAGATTAAAAATATATTCACAGTTCCTGGTATGTTGAGGTTGTCTTTATTATTCTTACTCAGAAAGGAAAATTTATAAATATGTTTGTGTGGCTTAAACTGATACTATTCTTAACAACTGAAACATTGAAAATATACGCAGCTGTATTTGGATATCAGAGAGGACTCAGAATTGTTTCTTCTTATTCCAACAATGCCCACTGCATTTGTAATCACTGACGGCAAAAGAGCCATACTCATTTAAGGAATTCCTATCCATTTTATGAAAATCTTTTATTTTGCCAAAAAGAGTTGTGATTCCCTTCACTTGATAAGCTTTTCTTTTTAGTCTATTTTAATTAAAGTGAGGTTTTGTAAATATGGAGTTCAAAAATTAAAATACAGTATTTGGAAGTTGGGTCTGAAATCTTATTTCTGATTGAGTATAGTTGTTACTGCCTTAAACGTCAGTGAGAATTTTCAGATATAAATCTTATTTTTTAAAAATTCAAATATGTACCTCATTTATCTTTTTAAAACTATACTGAATCCTATCTGAAGTGTTTTGACGTTTTAAAAATAGTATAAGTTCTATGGACACGTACAAGATGTTCTGAGATATGTATAACATATCCTCTTGTAAATTAATATGAAGTTTTAGGACACCACTTTTGAAAGTTTGATTATTGAATTCAGTGAGTTTTAATCTGTGCTTTTTAGATGCTCCATAAACTTAGTTGGCAAAATGTAACTATCTGCTATCTCTGCATAATCCTCAGCTTTAAATAGCCTGGTAGCCAGTGGAAGTTCAACACCTGAGCTTACACTGCGTGTCTGAGTTTACACAGCACATCTGAGGATTGGTGCTTATTATATTCTCCCAAACTGCTGCCTGGGCTCAAAGTGGAGACGTTGGTAGAGGTTAAGGACTAGTGCTTTCAGCAGCTGCTCTGGGACATTCCAAACGTTTGCTATCGCATTCTGTATAAACCAAGTATTTCTTCAGAGGCAGTGGCTGCCTGCCTTTTACTCCGCACTGAATGTGAGCTGACAAGCAGCCCGAGGACAGTGCTAAGAATAGACAGGGAATGCAGGGTGTGGAAAACGCCAGGGCAACTGCAGATTGCTGACAGTATCCCAGTGCTCCTCCACGTTGTTTTACTGTAGTTCAAGTTAAAATGTAAAAGACATGAAGCAATAGAAAAACGAATCAAACAGTTCTAAAAGTTATTTTGAAAACAAATGTAATCTGAGAAGGATGTTTACTGTCTAATTAAATTGAAAAGATTTTGCAGTTATATGCATATCTGAGGTTTATGCTTATACACGGAGGTTTGTGTGCCCAACCCAGATATGAAAAATTTTGTTTGACCAAGTGACTATCACAGATCAGCTTGGCTGCATAACAAAGTTAATAGCAGTAGTTGAGATTCCAGATCTGCTAATATGATCAGAATTGGGATACCGTTTGTCTCACACTGGATTATCATTCTTTCCCATTGATTGGCAGAATAGCGCGAAAAGAAACTAATATGGTGAGAAACAAACAAACCCTGTCTTTTGGCCTTGATCTCACTCTAGATGAGACCTTCCTCCCGGGAAAATTCAGGAGGTGAAATTCCTACCATGAGGAGCCACTGATAGAAAATATTTTCTGTAAAAATAAGATTAAACACAATTCTAATGAGCTCTTATTTTTTCCCAAAGATAAATGTTAAAGTCTTATATCCATTTTTTTTTTATTTGGGAGATATACCAAACACTATAAATAATAAAAATCATCTATGACTCTTCTGCTACCATGAGGTAGCTATTTTAAATATCTTGTTCAACAACAGGACGACATAAATGCATGTATCACTTTTCACAAAATTAGGATTATATCTGCATGGAGTTTGATATCCTGATTGTACTGGCTATTTTCTGTTGCCCTCCCCACTCCCACCAACTCAAACCATTCTCTGCCCTTCTCAGTCCCACTCTGAGCCCAAGCAGGCTGACCCTGATGGGCCACATCATTCTAGTTTCTGGTTGGGCTCAGCCAATAAGAGGCACTGACTGGAGACCAGAGATTGCAGAGAGATTAGTGGGAAAGAGGGGAGAAAAGTCAAGGAATTTTTCTGTTACTCCTAACCTGCTGCAGACTGAGGCCCTGTCAGGGCTGCATCCTTCATGACTGAGTTCCTCCAGGGCTGCCACTCTCACAGGGCTCAGGGTTGTAACACTGTCTCTTTTGTCTGTTCAAAAGGAGGAGAAGGGGTGACTCTCTGCTCTTTCTTGTACCTAGTGTGAATCTCTTATTGATTCTCCTTCCTTTGCCCACTCTCTCATAAATGGTCCTTTAGGCAATGAAATTATTTTCTGCCACAACTCTGATTGTTTGACCTTTGAATCGATTACAGGGTAAATGCATTTGATAACAATCATTTAAACACACCTTTAGAAAGACCCAGTATGGTAGATGTACCCGAATGTGTGTTTCAAGCCACAGAATCTGTGCATGGCCAACCTGGAGATTTGTTTTTTATCTGTGGTAAACATCTGAGCCCCCACCCAGCCTGTTCCATGGAATATGGGCCGTACAGGAGACTGAGGCCTTGAGTTTTGAGTTAAATGATAGTTGGCAGGTGGAGTTCTTTAGATGGAGGGTGTTAAGTGAAAATGCTGTAGAAACTGCATAATGTTTGCAAGCAGTTTTGTTCTCCTGGCCAACCTGCCACTACTGGACTCTCTCTCCTGTATTAATCCCCTAATAAAACACCATGTTTCATCTGCTGGCTCTGGGTCTCTTCTTTGGCCTCTTTATCCTGGGGCTTTCCCTACTGGGATTGATAGGGGTTTGCTGCAACAGTGACTTTTTAAAAATTAGTGCATCGCTTTCTTTTTCTGCCAAACAAGAACTGATTTGTAATGGCTATTCACTATTTCAACAAAGCTCAATTGTGTTAGCATTTAACTATTTCTTTTTATTCTTGGTTCCAGTAGGAAACAGTTGGATACTCTTAAACAGGAAAAATTCAAGAAGGGTTTATTTATAAAGAGACATTACAGGCTGGGCATTGTGGCTCACGCCTGTAATCCCATCACTTTGGGAGGCCAAGATGGGTGGATCACTTCAGGTCAGGAGTTCAAAACCAGCTTGACCAACATGGTGAAACCCAGTCTCTACTAAAAATATAAAAATTAGCTGGGCGTGGTGGTGCGTGCCTGTAGTCCTAGCTGCTAGGGAGGCTGAGGCAGGAGAATTGTTTGAACCTTGGAGGCGGAGGTTGCAGTGAGCCGAGATGGCACCACTGCACTCCAGCCTGGATGACAGAGTGAGACTGTCTCAAAAAACAAAACAAAACAAAACAAAAAGAGAGAGAGAGAAACATTACAAAGGAGTGGGGAGGGCGAAGAGGCACCGCAAAGGAAAGTGCAGTAATCTGAAGTGCAGTGTGCAGTTGTTATGTCCCCCAGGTCCAAAGGGATGGGAGGAGGAAGCAGGTCTCAGAAATCAAAAGCAAAGTCTCATAGAGGAGACTACCAGTTGTGACTTTCATCTGAGGGCACGACCAGTCCAAGGAGACCTCTTACAGGGAGAGAGCCAGGAGAACAAATACTTCCTCCTTCCCATCTCCTGCTAGGGTCCCCCATTGGTTGCATCTGACTGGAGGCCAGAGGGCATGGGAGTCCTGTCAGTCTAGTTCAACAGCCTCCCAGGGCAAAGGGCAAGATGGAGAAAAGTGAGGGTGACCCTCAGGGGCAGGAGGATAATATCCAGTACTTCAATCAAATGAGTCCTGTTGTCAGAGTTCTCTGTTAGAAAGTCTCTTTCTACAAAGTAAAGCCTGGGACCAGGATTGAAGAGCTGACACTTTATTTGGAAAGTGCAAGCCCAGCATGGTGAAGATGAGGAAACAGGAGAAATGAGACAAGGAAAAACTGGTAAGCCAAGATGGTGTGATGAGGGGATGTGTACTGTGCTGGTTAGCACGTCACAGGGGGCTGTGAAGAGGCTCAGCAGGTCTGTGGGCAGGCATGCCGGCTCAGCACATGGAGCCGCTCCATGGAGAAGTTCTTTTCAGGGAGAAACAAATCTTAAAGAAGTCCTAGCCAGCTGCGGTGGCTCATGCCTATGATCCGGGCACTTTGGGAAGCTGAGGTGGGAGGATCATTTGAGCTCAGGAGTTCCAGACGAGCCTGGGCAACATGACGAGTCCCCATCTCTACAAAAAGAACAAAAATTAGCCGTGAGTGGTGGCGCATACCTGTAGTCCCAGCGACTCTGCAGGCTGAGGCGGGAGGATAGCTTGAGCCTGGGAGGTTGAGGCTGCAGTACAGGCTAGGCAACAGAGCAAGACCTTGTCTCAAAGCAACAACAACAAAGAAAACCCAAGAAAGTAAAAAACAAAAACAAAAAAGTCCCCCAGGAAAATTAAGGGAATAGAGGGAATTTACCATTCAACCTCAAATTTTTAAAAACCCACGATTTCCACTAGTTTAACAAAAATACTTTTTACTAATGACTAATGTTCTCTTTAGAGCCTGTCAAATAATGTCACAAAGAAGAATTAAAAATTAAAATGTTGGTTTGGTATAGCTCTTATATTACATTTTGAAAATAACTTTATTTAGTGGTTGAGTTGGCCAGATCCCACATCCACCTCCAATCCCCCCACAAAATAAGAGAGAGAGTATTTTTAATCTGAAAAGTAAATGATTCAAACTGCTGTTTACATTTCCTGTGTTGTTTAATACACAAGTGTGTGTGTATATATACAAATATAATCCTATGTACTAATGTTTTCTAACCTCAAGGAAATACAGAGAACGTGCAATGTGGTAAGATCAAATGATCTATATGATACCATTCTTTGTAATGTGTTGTTCAAATAGTCTATGTTCTTCCCTTTTTTCCCCTGATCCTAGAAAACATATAGATTGGTGTCTTCAAATCTCTCAATATAAAAAGGCAGTTTTCCATTTTTAAAAAAAGTTCTGGCCCATTTATTCCTTTGTGTATTTTTCCATTATGTTGTTATACTTTTAAGTTTGCTGTGTAAATTTATATAACTTACTTAATTGTAGGTTTAAAATTGTAATTTCTTTCTATTGAATTGTTTCTTATATTATTATGTAGGCCCACTTTTTATCCCTATTTAATACTTTTAGCCTTAAATTCTGTTTTGCCTGAAAAATACTGCTTTTTTATTATTTACATGGCAACTCTTGTTCTTTTATATTCAATATATTGAATATACTACAGTATTTAAATGTGTCTTTTAAAAGCAGTAGCATGTAGTTGAATTTTTAAAAATGCATTCTGATCATCTGTCTTTTAGTAGATAAGTTTAATCCATTTACTTATTGGAATTAAATATTTGAATTTATTTCTTATTTCATGTTTCTGTTTATCATGCTTTTCTTTACTTTTTTCTCTTTCAGATTTTAGGTTTACTTCTTTGTTTTTTCCACTGATCTTTAAGATGTTAAAACTTAAACACTGACTGAAAATTTATAGGCCAATATACATTTTTGAAGGAAAATAATACAAGTATAAAAATTTAAACATTTTCTTTTTCTTCTTTTTGAGACAGAGTCTCACCAAGGTGGAGTACAGTGGTGCAATCCCGGCTCACTGCAACCTCCGCCTCCCAGGTTCAAGCAATTCTCTTGCCTCAGCCTCCTTAGTAACTGGGACTACAGGCATGCACCACCATGCCTGGCTAATTTTTTGTATTTTGAGTAGAGACAGCATTTCACCATGTTGGCCAGGCTAGTCTCAAACTGCTGACCCCAGGTGATCTGCCCGCCTCAGCCTCCCAAAGTGCTGGGATTACAGGTGTGAGCCGCCACACCCCACCAAAAACATTGTCAATATCCTTCTCCTGATTGTGACTAGGTCATTTGTGTCCTTACTACCCACTGAACGCTGTCCTCCACCTTGTTGTTATTCTTAATTTTACTTTTAGACTCGGCTCAATGTCTCACGCCCGCAATCCTACCACTTTGGGAGGCCAAGGTGGGAAGACAGTTGAGGCCAGGAGTTCAAGACCAACCTGGCCAACAATAGTGAGACCCCACCTCTTATTTATTTAAAACATTTTAAAAATTAAATTTAGTTTTGGGCTGGGCACGGTATCTCATGCCTGTAAACCCAGCACTTTGGGAGACTGAGTGGGGAAGATTTCTTGAGGCTAGAAGTTCAAGACCAGCCTGGGCAATAAAATGAGAACCCTGTCTCTACAAAAAAAGAAAAAGAAAAAATAAAAAATGAGATGGGAGGATCGCTTGAGCCACAAGGTCAAGACTGCAGTGAACTGTGATCACGCCACTGCACTCTCACCTGGGTGACAGAACAAGGCCCTGCCACCAAAAAAAAAAAAAAAAAAAAAAAAAAGGTTTTACTTTAAATATTGACTATTAAAATCCTACTGTTGGCCAGCCATAGTGGCTCACGCCTGTAATCCCAGGACTTTGGGAGACCGAGGCGGGCAGATCACCTAAGGTCAGGATTTCGAGACCAGCATGGCTAACATGGTGAAACCCCGTATCTACTAAAAATACAAAAAATTAGCCAGGCATGGTGGTGTGCGCCTATAGTCACACCTACTAGGGAGGCTGAGGCAGGAGAATCGCTTGAACCCAGGAGGAGGAGGTTTCAGTAAGTCATGCCATTGTACAAAATTAGCCGGGCACATGCCTATAATCCCAGCTACTCAGGAGACACAAGAATTGCTTGAGCCTGGGAGGCAGAGGTTGTAGTGAGCCAAGATTGCACCACTGCACTCCAGCCTGGGTAACAGAAAAACAACAACAACAACAACAACAACAACAAAAATGACGGGATCTTGCTCTGTTGCTCAGGCTTGGGTGCAGTGTTGTGATCATAGCTCACTGCAGCCTTGAACTCGTGGGCTAAACTGATCCTCCCATCTCAGCTTCCTGAGTAGCTAGGACTACAGATACATGCCCAGCTAATTTTTTAATTTTTTTTGTAGAGACAGAATCTTGCTTTGCTGCCCAGTCTGGTCTCAAACTCCTGGCTTCAAACAATCCTCCTGCCTCAGCCTCCCAAAGTGTTGGGATTATAGACATGAGCTTTTATGCCCAAACAATAATAGACATTCTTGATTAATTTAGGGCTATATGAACAATATCACTATGAATATTTTTGTACATGTCTATTGACTTCCGGATGCAAGAATTTCTTTTTTTCTTTTTTCTTTTTTTTTAAGAAGCAAAGTCAGTGTTGCCCAGGCTGGATTCAAACTTCTTGGCTCAAGTGATCCTCCAACCTCAGCCTCCCTAGTAGCTGGGATTAGACATGTGCCACTTCACCTGGCTAATGTGCAGGAATTTCTTTAATGTATATACCTAAGAATAAACTGATGAGGTATTGAGTATGGTTACCTTCCATTTAATAGATCATAACAGTGTTTTCCAATGTGATTTAACAACTTATGTTACCGTTAGAATTATATGAGGGTTTGAAATTATCCTAAATCCTAATCAAACCTTAGCATACTCAGGCTTAAAATTTTGCCAGTCTAATTGTCTTCATCTGTATATACTGCTATAATGGAACACTTGAGACTGGCTGATTTATGAAACATAGAAATTTATTGTTTTTAATTCTGGAGGCTAGGAAGTCCAAGATCCAGGAACTGGCATCTGGTGAGGGCCTTCTTACTGTTTCCTCACATAGTGAAAGGCAGATGTGCAAGAGGTAATAAACAACACTCTCTGTCAAGTTCTTATATAAGGACCCCTAATTCCATTCATGAGGGAGGTGCCCTTGTGGTCTAATCACCCCTTAAAGGCTCATCTCTTAGTACGGTGAGATAGGCAACACCTGAATTTTGGAGAGGACTCATTCAAACCATAGCACTGTATAATGTAAAGCACAGAGAGATACGAAGTCTCATTTTTACCATGTTACTGCGTTTATCTCATGTATTACATGTGTGTTCTCAATGGCTATGGTTTTAATTACACTCTTTATCAAACTATCCTTTTGTTTTTTGAAATGGAGTTTCACTCTTGTCACCCAGACTGGATTGCAATGGCATGATCTCGGCTCACTGCAACCTCCGCCTCCTGGGTTGAAGCGATTATCCTGCCTCAGCCTCCCAAGTAGCTGAGATTACAGATGCCCACCACCACGCCCAGCTAATTTTCATATTTTTAGTAGAGACAGGGTTTCACCATGTTTACCAGACTGGTCGCGAACTCCTGACCTCACGTGATCCACCCACCTTGGCCTCCCAAAATGCTGGGATTATAGGCGTAAGCCACCACACTCAGCCTATCAAACTATTCTGTCAGCCATTTCTTTCATAATTTCTTACTCTTTTTAAATAGACATAATTCTTTATATAATTTTTTGAGCATCCTAAACATAATTATTTTCAAAGTCTTTATTGGATTGTTCTATATATTAATTTTATCTGGAGAGAATTCAAGTTCAAAATATGGACTTGCTTGATTTTTCTTAGCATTAAGTTTTTTGAAGTACTTGGGAATTTTGGTTTTCAGGCTTGTTTTGTGTGAAACAGTAGTTGTTATCTTCCCTCTACCCCATAATCAACCTTCCCTATCTAGAGGATTTGCCGTTAACTTGAGGATTTTAGAAATCTCTGCCTCAAAGTGACCTTGTGAATACTGCAGATTCAGTCATCAAACAAGCATGAGGCTTGGTGATTTTCTTCTTTCTTCTTAGAAAGCCTGCAAGTGGTTTCCGCTCCCTTTACAGGACGGGAGGGTCTCCACACACCACAGCTCCCAGTCTCACACAGTGAATCTGGTTCCTGTCCTCTGAATTCCTTGATTCTCATTACTTTTCAAGACGCAAAGTTCGCCTGTCACTGCCCATTTCTGCCTGAAAGCCAGCAGGTACACGGTGGCAATCCACTGCTTTCTGTTTCTGTGTCATTTGAGTCTACAGAGCTGTTTTTCTTATTTTTGAGACTGGCTATGTCTTTTTGGCTTTCTCTCTGTTTTGTTTATAATTGCCAAGGGTTACAGCAGTACAGTATTCTACTAGATTCTAAATTTTCTCATGAAATATGTCAAGTGATGGGATGGAAAGTAGAGATTAGATATCTAGTAAAGACTACAGTAAGTTCAAGTGTTGATGAACCCCTCCTTTCTCGCTGCAAATTGTCTCCCATCCATGGCAGCTGTGGCTAAAATTAGCTATTTTCTCTCCCACCTCCCTCATTTTCCAACACTTTAAAGATAGAGTAATGCAGCTGCATTTAAGATGCTTAAGACTTAACTTAGTTTTTCAGAACTCATTTCAAACTTTTCTCATTACTGGAGCAGATCATCTGGACGAAATAATATCTCATTTTTGTTTTCATTCTTTTGCAATTACATGCATATTTGAACTAAGTTCATAGTTCACATGATTCACAATGCAAATGCAAACCACATTTAGAATCAAGAGACAGAAGATAAAAGGTCTTTGGAAATGTTGATAGAACTCTCTTCTTTAATATTTCCAAATAAATATAGAGGGGTAGTGGAATAAAGATGGCCAAACGTTTTTAGACTCCACCTCTAATGACAGGAGTAGCAATTTGCTCTCCCGTGGGGTGTAAACTGGCTTTGTGTCCCTCTTTGACCAGCAGAATAAGAAGTAAGTGTCACCATGTAACTTTTGAGGCTGGGTCTGAAGAAAGCTACAACTTTCCGATTCACACTCTTCCAAACACTCCTTTTTAAAATCCAAGCCACATGGAGAGGTCCTTGGAGAAGAACCAAAGCTCTCTGGTTGACAGCCCCAGCTAAGCTCCTATCCAACAAGCAGTCCTAGCTATTAGCTGTATAAATACCCCTCCTTGACATTTCAGCCCAGACAAGCCTCCAGATGAGATCATATGGGGCAGAAGGAATGCCCAGCTGAGCCCATTAACACACAGAATTGTAAGAAAATACAGATTGTGGTTGTTTCAAGCCACTGAATTTTGAGTGGTTTGCATCAAAACAAGAGGAAAATGAATTCTAGTTACTTTGGTATCTTGCCAAAGCAAAATTATGTGGCTAATTATCAGATATTCCTATGTTTACCTTTCAAAAAAACTCCACCTCTTCTTGTACAATCTAGTCATATATATTGAGTTTCTATGTTAGGGAACTAATTGGAATTTGTACATATCTCTTAATTGTATATATCACTTCAAAATGTATCTGAATAAGAAAGCTTTTTGTATTTGACAGCTCCCCCCAGTTTTCAAAGCTATTCCTATTATTTTTTCCCCAGAATTTTAGAATACGTGGGAACTGCTCTACTAAATGTTAAAAACGTAATGTTACAGTAATTAAAATATGGTTAACATAAGAGTAAATCAATAGAACTGAGTAGGAGACACTGATCAGAACCCCATTACATCCTAGAGTTTAGTTTGATAATAGTAGTAGTTGTAATACATGGTAACATGATTCTGAGAGAGGAGAAAGGAAGTAACTGGTCAGGCAAGCAGTTAGGGTGGGTCTTCTGTTGATTTCTTTCAAACAAAAGAACATCCCAAAAAATCAAGCGACTGGCACAGATAAGGGAACTTGCATGGGGCTTGCCTAAGACAGGCCCACAGCCACACAGATAAGAAAGGCTACACAGGCGAGTTTCCCAGACATGCCCTCAATGAAAAGTTTTGTACCCTGACACATGTACAGTAAGGGAAACAAAGCAAGATGGAGTAACTGAAGATAAGGGCCCACGTGTGCACTAGGAGGATGGGGTGGAGCTACCACAAATTCGCACCTTACACAAATAAGATGCCCAGCTCTCGTCAGTTTCCTATAAAAGCCTTTGCATTCAACTGTAAAAACAGTAACCCTCTTCTGGGTCCACCCTGCACAGCAGAGAGCTTTCTTCTTTCACTTATGAAACTTTTGCTCCAGTGTTACCCTTGGCGTCTGTGCTCCTTAACTTTCTTGGTCGTGAGACAAAGAACTTTGGGTGATACGTCGGGCTATGAGAGACTGCTACGTTGTGGTGCATTGGTGAGACATAGCAATTCAATAGATGTACCTAAGGTAACTGTAGACCTGTCTAGAAAAATGAAATTAAAAGCTCATCCCTATTATATATATCTCAAAAAGAAAAGTTCCAAATGGATTAAAAAGTAAATGTAAAAACAAACAAACAAAAAAGCCCTGCATGTCTGCTGCGCTGGTTGTTCCCATTCTTCCATCCCCACCCCTGATCTCTGATCTTCCCTGCCCTGTTCTGTGTTCTGGGGGTCTGTCCTCTGGCTTCAGGTTGGATTCACTCAATGGAAGGTACCAGCAAGACAGCAGAGGGTGGGAGGAAAGTGGAGTTTAGGAAATTCCTTCTCCAACTCTCATTGCTTCAGGTCCAGGTTCTGGCAGGGGCTGCCTCCTGCAGTGACTGCCTCTCTGATGAGACATTCCTCTCTTTCCTGGCTCCAGCCCACATTGGGCAAGTAGTTCCATTTTCTTTCCCTTATTCCTTCATGCTCTTGGGGGTAACGGCATCCCCCCTATTACAGGTATCTGGGTGTCTCACCATTTTTGTTCATCCTTCAGTCCTGCCCACATCTCTATAAATAATCACTTTATTATATCTTTTTAAAATCCAAGATAAGTATGCATTTTGTTTCCCTTTGGTACTCAGGGTGATGTATCAACCTCTATGTTCTTCTAGGGAAGACCTTTAAAACAAACAAAAAGACAACAACAAAAAAATAGCAAAACATCAAAGAAAACTTTTTTTTTTTTGAGACAGAGTCTTGCTCCGTTGCCCAGGTTGGAGTGCAATGGTGCAATCTCAATTCACTGCAGCCTCCGCCTCCTCAGATTCAAGTGATTCTCCTGCCTCAACCTCTTGAGTAGCTGGAATTACAGGAACACACAGCTATGCCCAGCTAATTTTTTTATTTTTAGTAGAGATGGGCTTTCGCCATGTTGGCCAGGGTGGTCTCGAACTCCTGACCTCAAGTGATCTGCCACCTCAGCCTCCCAAAGTGCTGGGATTGCAGGCATAAGCCACCACGCCTGGCCATGCCTGGTAATTTTGGTCAGTTTGCTTAACCCCTCTATGCCTCAGTTTCCTCATCACATATTCCTCATGTGATATGCTACCATCACATACAGTTGTTTGGAAGACCAAATGAGATGAAGGTGTAGAGTGAGCAACAAGTCTGGCTTGTGCAGGCCTGAGCAGTTTCTCAAGACACAAGACTTACAGTGCTAAAACTGGGACATCCCAGGCAACCTAGGAGAGTTGTCAAGTACTCAACACAATGTGTGGTACAGAGTATGAGTTCAATACATGTTAGTCATTATTTTATATATTTCAAATATGTATTTGAGCAAATTCCTAGTCATGTTTTTTATGTATCTTAATTAGACACATCTCTACCTTATTTAAAGACTAAAACATAATTTTAAAAAATTAAATGCTGCATTAGTGAATCAGTATCGCTTTTCTTTTCTAACATCTATTTGGTTATTTCTAAAATTCTATGATTCTGTCCTTTTTGGTTTTGTTTTGTTTGTTTTTGAGACAAAGTCTCACTCTCTTGCCCAGGCTCAAGTGTAGTGGTGCGATCTCGGCTCACTGCAGTCTCCACCTCCCAGGTTCAAGTGATTCTCCTGCCTCAGCCTCCCGAGTAGCTGGGATTACAGGCGCCCACCAGCATACCCAGCTAATTTTTGTATTTTCAGTAGAGATGGGGTTTTGCCATGTTAGCCAGGCTGGTCTCAAACTCCTGACCGCAAGTGATCTGACCACCTCATCCTCCCAAAGTGCTGGGATTACAGGCGTGAGCCACTGTGCCCGGCCAATTCTGTCTTTTTGTTGATTGCACTGTCTCTGTCTTCGCATGGCCACCTTCCCCCTGTCTGTCCCTGTGTCTTCACGAAGTGTTCTCTCCCTGTGTCTCTGTTTTCTTATTAGGATGCCAGTCACATTAGATTAGGGCCTACCTTAATTGGGTGTGACCTCATCTTAACTTGATTACATCCACAAAGGCCCTATTTTCAAACAAAGTCATATTCAGAGGTACTCAGGATTAGGATTTCCAACACACCTTTTTGGGGGACATAATTCAACCTGTAACACTGTGAAAGACCAGCTCAGTTTCTTAACAAAAATAATTGGGTTAGCATTCTTTACTTCTAAGGTCCTGCCCAAGCAGCCTGAACTTGTCCAGAAGCTTAATCTCATGCTTAGCATGTCCTGTCTCATATGCTACGTATCTCTAAAGATTTCCTCCAAACCAGTACAAACTCATGAAGACAGGCAGACAATGAGCCTCAAGTTATTCTTTTTTTAAAATAATAGCTTTATCAAGATATAATTTACATACCATAATTTACCCATTTGAAGTTCGCAATTTGATGGGTTTTAGTGTATCTACAGAGGTGGACAATATCACCACAATCAATTTCTGAACATTTCTGTTGCCTCAAAAGAAACCTTGGACCTACTAGCCGTCACTCCATTTCTCTTCAACCTCCCCTGTCTCCCCTACCCCCCAGCCATGGGCAACCACCAATCTAGTTTCTGTCTCTCTGAATTTCCCTATTTTGATCATTTCATGTAAATGGATTCATATAATATATGGCCTTGTATGTTTGGCTCAGGTCAAGTTATTCTTCGATTTTAAATGGGTGAAAGTCCAACATGTTGGTTGGATGAATGAGTAGGAACCTTTGCCCTGAAAATCACTTGCACCTTGTAATTATTGCAACATGGCCTCCCAAAGAGTTATCACAACGTTCCTGCATCACCTGGGCTTCAACAACTGATGACGATTGGGTTCTGCATGTGTAGATCAGATCCTATAATTACATCCAATGTTGTAGAACATGGGTGCTCTTCACCCCAAGGACCAGCTGGTCCACTCTGTTGTGGCTTCTCATTGGGCAGGGCCCTGCCTGACCTCCACCTCTCTTAAGGGAAGATGTGTCCACTTAGTGTTCAGCCTGGCCGAAGGTGCTCTGCAATGTGCACTCCCATCCTCCATCCCCGCTGAAGACCCATTTCTTGTGCAGGTGGATCCACATTCTTCCACCCATGAAGTGGTGTATTCTCTCATTTTGATTTTTCTTTTTGTATTTTTTTCTTCCACAAATGCCTACTTACCCTAAAGCTTTAAAAACTGAAAAGGCCACTCAGATGATCTTTTATTGGGCAAAGAAAATCAAATTCTATCCCTCCTTAGTGGTAAATAGAAAAACATGTGAGGCTACAAAACCAAACACTAGAAATAGGACAATTGCTGAATTCAACAAAATTCCATATATCATTTAGACACTTAGTTAACATTTGTTAACTATAGGACTTAACAAAATTACAGATATCCCGAAGGAATCAGACTAAATATAGGCTGACCCGGTAATTTTCCAACAGATGATAGTATCACTGTCTTTGAGAGACAAGGGAAAACTACATTTATACAAGTAATAATCATTTTTACCTGATTTATTCCATTCTTTTCTCCAAACATTATACAATGCTATATTTTATACATAACACGAAGAAAAAGATGTACTGTTTGTTTCAGAAGGGACATTCTGAAAGAAAAGAAATCACCATGTGTAGAAGGATATATTTTAACAGACCTTCTTTATTCCTTTTTTACTCACTGCTCATCACCATGGCATATATACTCCTATTTATATTTTTATTCCCTCTAGGATTGTTCCTAGATATTTGTAACTAGTTCTCTATACCTGTAAGTTTTCATTTGCCGAGCGTTATGTCTTCTTTTATTTTGAATTTTCTTCTTGTATTTTCCTCTTCCACAAGTGTGCTTTCATTCCTCCCTCCCCACACCATGCTTACTTTCTGTCAGCCTACTTCTCTTTCCTTCATTTTCTCTCTAGCATTTACTTCCTTCCAGTTTTTTGGTCTAGAGTCTTCAGTGCTTGTGTTATTTCTTGGCTGTATGATGTAGGATCTGTTATAGGATGACCAATCATCTGGTGAGCCCTATGCTAAAACCCCTCAGTCCTAGGCCAACTAGGATAGTTGATCACTCTATTTAACAAGTTACTTGGGGAAATAATATATTGACACTAACGTAGAGAGGACGAATAACTGGAATCAGTAGCATCCTGCTGTGTTGCTATTGCTTTTCGGTGAATAATTGTTGGAAAAGAATGCAAATGCAAATAAAATAAATAGCAGTTATAACCAGTTATTAGCAATATTCTAATGACCTGAGGAACCAGAGAAACCAAGTATGTGAGTAAAACAGAATTTGAAGATGAGTGTGAGAGACTGAGTTTGTCATTAGAGCCATCGTCTGTAAAGTTTGTGTGCAGCCTGAACCACTGTGTGCTGCTCTCCAGGAGAAAATAGGATGCCTTCTGCACTGAGGAGTTTGAGTTGGATAAAAACCATCGTGCTGACAATGTAGTCTACTCCAGAGTAACTGACAAAACAGGGGGAGACATTAAGGACGTAATAACATGGTTCTTCCTTCTCATGAGAAGCATTGTCAAAGCTGAGCAGTTGCACCAGTTTGAGTTACAGCATTGGGGAATTCCCCCCTGGAAGCTGAGTGGGAGCTCTACCAGGGGCTCAGTCTGTGTCTGTCACTTGTCTTCCTGCCCAGAGCTTATTAGAGAAGTAGGGGCTGTAATCCTTGGCCTAAAACACAGGCTTCACTACCCCTTTCATTCTACCATTAAAAGGGCCATTCCTCTTTCATCTTCAGATTGTCTTTGGACATGCCAATCTCCTTGGTAAGAGGTGATGCTATAATGTAAGTAATCCCTGCTAAGATGTTGTTGGGCCAGACGCCTGTTGGCTGCAATAGAGATAACACCATGTCCTAGAGACCAAAAAAAGAGACCAAGAGACAGTGAATGAGAGATAGTGCTTATATAGGGGACTTACATACAGGGATGGTCCAGTTATGCTGGGCTGGAGAGGAAAACTACTACCATTTGTAAAAAGCATGCAGCTTATATAGCATTTTCACTTAGCACCCTCTACCTAGCAACTTCCACTTAGCAACCTCCAGGTAACCCAAAACAAAGGGTCTCCATCCCCTGTATGGTCTGCATTCCAAGGGAAGGGCCAGGGGTTCAGATGTCCTTCATACATAAGGAGTGAATCTTCAGGTTGGCTGCTCCCAGTTTCCTTAGCCTGGAACTCTGAACACATATTCTTCTTAGACTATAAAGCCATTCTCAGTGTATTCTCAAGTTAAGTTACTGCTGTCAGGTGTGTCTGCCATACAGCTGATAACTGATGACTTAAGCTATTTTTAAAAGTCATATGAAGAAAGGATCAGTTATCCCTTCACTGTGAGATAGTATGTCCTGCTTTCAGAGACACACAATGATCATTTGAAAAATTTACTAAGACCATTCTGAATACATGAGAAATTATTTCATAATACACCCATTCTAGTGGAAAGCATGGGACTGTGAGATTATTGATGGATAAAGGAAATAGACTTTATGATTTCCAAGTAGTTATGTAGAAAGTCAGACTGAGCCATTCTTCCTTGCCTTTTTCATTTGGCAAACTTCCCTGAGCATTCACTGTGTCCTGAGCACCCTGCTTGGTATTGCAGATGAAAAAGATGGAAATAGTGCGATTCTTGACCTCAAGGCATTTATGCTAAGATTTCTAGAATAGAACATACATATGATCAAAGAACTGTAATGAGGGTTACAGGTGCTATTGTATAACCATATTCAGATCACAATGTAGGTACTAAGAAAGGTGTGGTCTGCTGAGAATGATGGTTTCCAGCTTCATCCATGTCCCTGCAAGGGACATGAACTCATTCTTTTTATGGCTGCATAGTATTCCATGATGTATATGTGCCACATTTTCTTTATCCAGTCTATCACTGATGGTCATTTGGGTTGGTTCCAAGTCTTTGCTATTATAAATAGTGCTGCAATATATATACATGTGCATGTGTCTTTATAGTAGAATGATTTATAATCGTTGGGTATATACCCAGTGAGGGGATGGCTGGGTCAAATGGTATTTCTGGTCCTAGATCCTTGAGGAATCGCCACACTGTCTTCCACAATGGTTACTTCTCTTTGAGCCAGGGGAGGGTGGCTGTGGTCTCTTTAATGGTCTAGCCTGCTACCTCTGGAGGGTAAGGTCTGTGACTGTGGTCACTTTATTCATCATGGTATCTCTACCATCTCGCACATAGTAGGTGCTTAGTGAGTAGTATTTAAATGAGCAAAAGCTGATGTTGTTAGGGGGCATGGTAGACATGAAGCAATGTAAGCAGTTTAGCCCAAGAGTCAAGGTCCTGCATGATCAGGCCCCGATTCCCTCACCAGCTTCATCTCCCGAGCACTGCTCACCTTCTGCCACGATGAACAGTTTGCGCTTTATCCTGGCTCAGTGGGGACCCATAGAAGAAGTTTAAGCAGGGCCATGATGTGATAAGCTTTGTGTTTTAGAAAGCTCTGGCTGCAGTGTGAAGGATGGACTACAGAGGGCAACTCTGGAGCTGAGAAGATCATTCAGCTCTGTAGTAGGTCAGGTGGGAAAAGGCACCTAAGAATCCCCTGGTGTTTGTCCAGGACCCACCCCAGGCCATTTAAATCAGAATCTCTGGTGATGGGATCCAGGCATCAGTAGTTTCTAAATCCTTCCAGATGATTCCAGTGAGAAACCAAGGCTGATAATCACTAGTGTGAATTAAGAGAGTTGCAGAATGGAAAGGGGGTTATAGATGCAAAGGCTGTTAGAGATAAGGGGACAGCATGCCTAGCTAACAGAGTAGGGCCAATGAAGAAAGGGGAGGAATTGAATTATTCACAAGTTCTGATTGGAGTCATTGAAAATGGGAAGTAAGGTGATCAACCTTCCCATTTTGCCAGGGACTATCATAGTTCTCTTACTGAAGATCTCTCATTCTGCAATAGTTCATTACTGACATGGCTTGGATCTGTGACCTCGCCCAAATCTCATGTCGAAGTGTAACCCCAATGTTGGAGGCAGGGCCTGGGGAGAAGTGATTGGATCATGGGGGCAGAATCCTCATGAATGGTTTAGCACCATCCACCCTTGGTACTGTATAGTGAGTGAATTTTCATGAGATCTGATCTCCCTCCTCGCTCTCCCTCCTGCTCTGATCATGTAAGATGTGCCTGCTTCCCCTTCCCCTTCCCCTTCCCTTTCCACCATGATTGTTAAGTTTCCTGAGACCTTCCCAGAAACAAATGCCAGTATCATGCTTCCTGTACATCATGTGGAACCATGAGTCAATTAGACCTCTTTTCTTTATAAATTAGCCAGTCTCAGGTATTTCTTTATAGCAGTGCAAAACAGACTAATGCAACAGGGAGGATGTTAGTACCATTCACCCAGATAGGCAATACAGGATCAGAGTGTAGTTGGGGGAAAGGTGACTAATTTTAAACATGGTAACAGCTGCTAAGTATTGGTGACTAAGGCCATTCTAAGCTCACAGCTGAGGATCAAATAAGTTAAATCCCCCACATTCTAAATTCCTAGAACCACAGCTGTTGGAGTGGGTCGGCCACACCCTGACAAGGCTTGCTAAGAGAAACCAGGAAGCAGAACCAGCACCAACATCTCTCATCCTAATATAAAGTGAGGCTGAAAGGCAGAAGGCTGTTGCCTTCTGCAGAAGTACAGTGCTCATTTAGGATGATTTATTCCCCAGAACAAGGGTAGGGGGTGGGTTGCCTCCCATCCTCAAAGCCAAGGGTAAGAGCTGTCAAGAGAACTACTCACAGGTTTGTAAGTATCTGATATGTGGTACCTGTCTGAACAGTGGAAGGATGCTAGGGTCACTGTCCAGCCCCTGTGCCACCACAGTAGAGGAAAAATTCGTTGGGAAGAGATGGCATAATGGGGGACTGCCAGGCAGGGCAGGGGTCAAAGCTGTCTTCACTTGAAGTCATGGTGTCCTGGAGGCTTGAAAGGTCGATTCCACAAAAGCCTGAAGACCCAGGAGTTGGTTGTGGTAAGTAGACCATATTTGGAGTCTTGGTCTTGTCTGGCTATGCTGCAATATTGGGCAAAGAGGGGCACACATCAGAGGAATGGGACATAAGGCCACCAGCTCAAGGGCTGGGCTTGAAGTTGAGAATGAATCTCTTATAAGGATCCCCTAGCATCTAGAGTTACTGGTTGGGAGCAAATCCCTTGTCTGATGATGTTGTCTTCCTTTATCTGTCCACACTGACACAAGGGCAATAAGCTGGGTCTCACAGGGCACCTCTCCCTTCCATTTTTTTCCTCCCTGGTCATTACCAGCAGGAGGTATGGTAGACTTACAAGTTGTGTGTGACCCAGGTCACATCTCTATTCTGCAGGGGATAGGAGAGGAGGAGAGAGCCATGCATTAGATATGAAACTAAAGCTTTACAATAAAATCATACATTGGATATGAAACTAAAGCTTTAAAATAAAATCATTGGATCTTAAGGATAGGGAATCTTTTTTTTTTTTTTTTTTTTTTTTTTTGAGACGGAGTCTCGCTCTGTCACCCAGGCTGGAGTGCAGCGGCATGATCTCAGCTCATTGCAACCTCTGCCTCCCAGGTTCAAGCAATTCTCCTGTCTCAGCCTCCAAAGTAGCTAGGACTACCCACCACCAGGCCCAGCTAATATTTTTTGCATTTTTAGTAGAGATGGAGTTTCACCATGTTGGCCAGGCTGGTCTTGAACTCCTGACCTCAGGTGATCCACCTGCCTCAGCTTCCCAAAGTGCAGGAGCCACTGCACACTGCCTTTTTTTTTTTTTTTTTTTTAACAGCTGGTAGTAACTATTATAATGACTAAAAGTGACCAAGACATGATATGGGGCTGAAATTATTAAGGAAGTCTGCTTTCCATAGAAAACAGGATTTTGACCCAGCAGTTACTGCCATGGTGTGGGCAACTTTATAGAGAGGCCAAGGTAATGAGAAACTGAAGCCTTCTACCAACAGCAAAGTAGACCCCCAGCCCGTTCAGATGTGACAGCTTGACTGCAACAGCATAAGAAACCCTGAGATGAAACCTGAAGCTAAGATACTCCTGGATTCCCGACCCCCACACATGGAGAGTTAATAGATGTTGTTTTAAGTTGCTAGTTTTGGGGTCATTTGTTATGCAACAATAGATAACCAGTAATTGTCCTGAGTTGGGCCAAGGGGACCAGAACTTTACATCAGACTCATTGATTAGTCATTGGATGCAGGCTGTGCTGGAAGGAAGCGTGACTCTGGACGAGGCCGTTTTCTTCAGTCAAGGCGGCCCACACAAGAAGGCGGTCAGCTGAAGGCTGTTTTTGGGCAACATTCACAGCAGCCAGGTGACCAAGTCCTTTATTGCTAAAGAGGGGGGATCTGGGCAGTTCATCAAGTGGTTAGTAGGAGGCTCCTGTGGGTCTCCTGAAAGAAGTTTCTCTACCCAATTAATCACTCTAGCCCAAAATGTCACCTGCCAAGGGAGAAACTGGAGTTTGAGGAGCCTGGGAGCCCTGCTTCATCTTCTATTTTCCTCTTGACCACTGGTCTCCTTTTAAATGGTGGTATTTCCCTGGTCTTTATCCTTGACTCCCTCCTACATCTGTAGGAGGAGACGTAGGGAGAGCAGTGTCCATCAAGTCAAGGAAGAGGAGGGCATTAGGAAGACAGTCGTGGTCAGTGAGTGTTCGCTGAATGTATTGGTTGGGGTCTAAGGTGAAACCAGACAGCACACACAAGGGGAGTGGTGAAAATAAGTTTAACAAAGGAATTCCTTACAGAATTGAGGTCAGGGGTGAGGGGCCCCAACAGGGACCACAGGACTCTTCCCAACCCTAGGCCTGAGGGTGTGAGCGCATGGAGTGTGGGCCGGCACTTGGAGAGGGCCATCTTCATGGAGAAATCTGACTGTCGGATGAAGCCATGGCCTTCAGAGAGGAACACAGGCTGGTACTGCCCATAAGTCAGCCTTGCAGGGCACACGGCAGGGTGAAGGAGGGCAGAAAGCTCATCTGCAAGGGCAATAATGAAAGGGGGTCAGCAGACAAGAGTTAGAAATGTTTGGTCGGGCGCGGTGGCTCACGCCTATAATACCAGCACTTTGGGAGGCCGAGGTGGGTGGATCATCCGAGGTTGGGAGTTCAAGACCAGTCTGGCCAAGATGGTGAAACCCCATCTCTACTAAAAACACAAAAATTAGCCAGGCATGGTGGTGGGCGCCTGTAATCCCCAGGTATTTGGGAGGTTGAGGCAGATAATTGCTTGAAACAAGGAGGCAGAGATTACAGTGAGCTGAGATCGTGCAGCTACACTCCAGCCTGGGCAACAGAGTGAGACTCCATCTCAAAAAAAAAAAAAAGAAATGTTCATGACTGATCACCCTCTTAATAGCAATGTAAAATGTGAATGTTTGGGTACACTACTAAACTTTAAGGATGATATCAGAGAAACTAGTACTCTTTTTCTGTAAGTATTCCTGGTGCCACTGACAGATCCTATCTAAACAGACCACTGGTCTGATTTGGTGGAGTATTAATTTCCTAGGAAATTATAAAGTTCCCTAGGACACTGTAATTAGCTGTGTCAGTGCTGACATGCCAGCTGTGATAGTGCACTACAGTTCTGCAAGATGTCACCATTGGGAATAACCAGCTAAAGGACACAAGCTATCTCTGTATTATTTCTTACGACTGCATGTGAATCTACAATCATCTCAAGATTAAAAATGTAATTAAAAATTCACTTATTCTACTTGAAGGAATTAAGAACATGCTATCCCAAAATATGCTGCTTTGGTATATTGGCTATTTTGAGTTTAGGGACTGAAAAAACAGCAGGACAAGAGGATCACTCGGCCCTTCCTTTTGTTTTTTTGAAAGCAAGAGATGAAATTCCCATGTGAAAGATGCCCTCCTTATACCAGAAAGAAGGTATTATTCTTATCGTCAAGGACAGGAGATCTGTGCTAATGAAACTTGTTAAACGAATCCTTGTTTTCCTAGTCATTTCTCTACCCAATTAACCACCCTAGCCCAAGTTCCTTTACCTTGTCACATTTTAATAATTTGTGACTCTTTGTCTAATTCAGTATAAGCATTCAATTCTGCATCTTTGAATCTTCATTTCCTTAGCCATGTAACATGTATATTACATTTGTGTGCTTTTCTCCTATAGATCTGTCTTCTGTCAATTTAATTCCTAGGCCCAACTGAAAAACCCTAAAAATGCAGAAGTCAAGTTTTACTCTCCCTACATGCTTATGAGAATTAAATGTGAGGCTTTAAACATCGATATAGAGTTCTCCAGTAATAACTGAACTACTTAGTATTCTAATTTTACCAGAATGAAATCTTTGAGTTACTTGATCTGCTATGACTTGAATTTTATTTCTGTCAAACCCGGCTGTCATTGCCTTGAATAGGAAGAATAAATCCAAGGGCCTGGGAGAGAGGCCTGAGACCTTGCAAAGCCAGTAAACAAAATCGTAAGTGGATCTGCCTCATGTGCACACAGGCTTTTATGTCTCCTGTTGATCTTGTGATAGAACTCCTCTGCATGGCGGGCTGTTCTCCTACAGACAGATTTGGAGATCTTACATGCTGTTGTTCTTGAACAGGCTTTTCAGTTCATAGAATTAACCAGCTCGTTTATCATCAGGACAAAGTAGTAATTTAAAAAATAAATCTACATTAATGGACTGTTTGGGGGGAACAACAGCTGCTCCAAGATCACAGAGGAGAAGGAGGTGTTAAAACACCTGATCCCAAAGATATTTCTAGATCAGAAGCTTGATGACTAATTCAACGCAAATGAGTGTGTTGGCCGCATAAATGTCTTCTTTTGAGAAGTGTCTGTTCATATCCTTCGCCAACTTTTTGATGGGGTTGTTTGATTTTTTCTTGTAAATTTAAGTTATTTGTAGATTCTGGATATTAGCCCTTTGTCAGATGGAAAGATTGTAAAAATTTTCTCCCATTCTGTAGGTTGCCTGTTCATTCTGATGTCGTTTCTTTTGATGTGCAGAAGCTCTTTAGTTTAATGAGATCCCATTTGTCAATTTTGGCTTTTGTTGCCATTGCTTTTGGTGTTTTAGTCATGAAGTCTTTGCCCATGCCTATGTCCTGACTGGTATTGCCTCGGTTTTCTTCTAGAGTTTTTATGGTTTTAGGTCTAACATTTAAGTCTTTAATCCACTTGAATTAATTTTTGAATAAGGTGTAAGGAAGGGATCCAGTTTCAACTTTCTACTTATAGCTAGCCAGTTTTCCCAGCAGTACCATTTATTAAACCCCTGTTGTTTCTGTCAGGTTTGTCAAAGATCAGATGGTTGTAGATGTGCGGTGTTATTTCTGAGGCCTCTGTTCTGTTTCATTGGCCTCTGTTCTGTTCCATTGGTCTAGATCTCTGTTTTGGTACCAGTACCATGCTGTTTTGGTTACTATAGCCTTGTAGTATAGTTTGAAGTCAGGTAGTGTGATGCCTCCAGCTTTGTTCTTTTTGCTTTGGATTATCTTGGCAATGTGGGCTATTTTTTGGTTCCATATGAAATTTAAAGTAGTTTTTTCCAATTCTGTGAAGAAAGTCATTTGTAGCTTGATGGGGATGGCATTGGATCTATAAATTACCTTGGGCAGTATGGCCATTTTCATGATATTGATTCTTCCTATCCATGAGCATGGAATGTTCTTCCATTTGTTTGTGTCCTCTTTTATTTCATTGAACAGTGGTTTGTAGTTCTCCTTGAAGAGGTCCTTCACATCCCTTGTAAATTGGATTCCTAGGTATTTTATTCTCTTTGAAGCAATTGTGAATGGGAGTTCACTCATTATTTGGCTCTCTGTTTGTCTGGTATTGGTGTATAGGAATGCTTGTGATTTTTGCACATTGATTTTGTATCCTGAGACTTTGCTGAAGTTGCTTATCAGCTTAAGGAGATTTGGGGCTGAGATGATGGGTTTTTCTAAATATACAATCATGTCATCTGCAAACAGGGACAAGTTGACTTCTTCTTCTCCTAATTGAATACCCTTTATTTCTTTCTCCTGCCTGATTGCCCTGGCCAGAACTTCCAACACTTTGTTGAATAGGAGTGGTGAGAGGGGACATCCCTGTCTTGTGCCAGCTTTCAAAGGGAATGTTCCAGTTCTTGCCCATTCAGTATGATATTGGCTGTGGGTTTGTCATGAATAGCTCTCATTATTTTGAGATACGCCCCATCAATAGTTTATTGAGAGTTTTTAGCATGAAGGGCTGTTGAATTTTGCATCTATTGAGATAATCTATTGAGATAATCATGTGGTTTTTGTCTTTGGTTCTGTTTATATGCTGGAATACATTTATTGATTTGCATATGTTGAACCAGCCTTGAGTCCCAGGGATGAAGCCAACTTGATCATAGTAGATAAGCTTTTTGATGTGCTGCTCGATTTGGTTTGCCAGTATTTTATTGAGGATTTTTGCATTGATGTTCATCAGGGTTATTGGTCTAAAATTCTCTGTTTTTGTTGTGTCTCTGCAAGGCTTTGGTATCAGGATGATGCTGGCCTCATAAAATGAGTTAGGGAGGATTCCCTCTTTTTCTATTGATTGGAATAGTTTCAAAAGGAATAGTACCAGCTCCTCTTTGTACCTCCGGTAGAATTCGGCTCATCATCACTGGCCATCAGAGAAATGCAAATTAAAACCACAATGAGATACCATCTCACACCAGGTAGAATGGTGATCATTAAAAAGTCAGGAAACACAGGTGCTGGAGAGGATGTAGAGAAATAGGAACACTTTTTTACACTGTTGGTGGGACTATAAACTAGTTCAACCATTGTGGAAGACAGTGTGGCGATTCCTCAAGGATCTAGAACTAGCCCAGCCATTCCATTACTGGGTGTATACCCAAAGGATTATAAATCATGCTGCTATAAAGACACATGCACATATATGTTTATTGCAGCACTATTCACAATAGCAAAGACTTGGAACCAACCCAATTGTCCATCAATGATAGACTGGATTAAGAAAATGTGGCACATATACACCATGGAATACTATGCAGCCATAGAAAAGGATGAGTTCATGTCCTTTGTAGGGACATAGATGAAGCTGGAAACCATCATTCTGAGCAAACTATCTCTAGGACAGAAAACCAAACACCGCATATTCCCACTCATAGATGGGAATTGAACAATAAGAACACTTGGACACAGGGTGGGGAACATCACACACCGGGGCCTATTGTGGGGTGTGGGGACGGGGGATTGATAGCATTAGGAGATATAACTAATGTAAATAATGAGTTAACACCAACATGGCACATGTATACATATGTAACAAACCTGCACATTGTGCACATGTACCCTAGAGCTTAAAGTATAATAAAAAAAATTGAAATTATAAAATATATGTAAATAAAATAAAATAAAATGAGTGTGTGGAATATGTAAAGTCTCCAGGTACGTTTTTACCCCCAGATTATTTTTTTTTCCCACAAACAATACATGGGACTGGGAGTGGTGGCTCATGCCTGTAATCCTAGCACTTTGGCGGCTGAGGTGGGAGGATCGCTTGAGCTCAGGAGTCAAGACCAGCCTGGGCAATATGGTGAGACCCCATCTCTTTAAAAATAATAATAATAATAATAATAGATTGGTAGGCTAAAGTTACAGAACAAATATAATTCTTGGTCCTATATACAAAACAACCCTCAGTGCTCTTTATTCATCTCCTTGAAGATCAAAGTTTAAGTAGTTTTATTTTAGGGTAGGATGTGTTTCATGCAGCATTAATTTTTTAATTTCATGCAGCATTAATTTTTTATTAATTAAATTAATTATAAATTAAATTAATTAATTATAAATTAGATTAATTAATTTTAAATTAAATTTAATTAATTAATTTTAAATTATTTAAATTAATTAAATTCATTAATTTAATTTTCATGCAGCATTAATTTTTTTTTAAACATATAACTGATGAAGTCAGGACTGAAATTTTATTCGTCTCCTCATATGAAAGTACTATCAGTAGCTTATTAAACAGCACTAGACCAGGAAATACAAGGGCATTATAATGAATAATTCTAAGCTCATTGTGATCTCAGTGAACAGGTTCAGATTCAGCACAATGTTAGAACCGACGTTTATTAACATTGATGGCACGAAGTATATATCTAATCCATTCTAATGGAGTCATTATTTAGTGTGGCACTGCACCGCCAAATGCAGCCATGTTTGTGGAAAGACAGGAAGTTGTTACAGGGCCAGGAGCAGTGGCTCACACCTGTAATCTCAACACTTTGGGAGGCCAAGGTGGGAGGATTGCTTGAGCACAGGAGTTTGAGGCTAGCTTGGGCAACATAGTGAGACCTCATATCTCTAACAACAAAAAAAAAAAAAATAGAAAAAATAAAAAATAGGAAGTCTTGACAACATAATTTTACACCAGAAAATGTACTATCAAGACCCATAGACAATGTAAACATGGTTCCTTTTCTAGGCATGCACACTTATACCTTTGTCATCTAAGAAAGATGAAGGTCTAAGGCAGAAACACACCTCCTTTATTAAATAAAATGTCTTATTACATCAGATCCCTTAAATTATCCCACTAATTACATTTAAATAAAAAATGTGGGGACAAATTAGATTTAATCGAATTAAAACAAAGTTTCTAACACAGCTAGATGGCTGTTTTGCTAGAATCTGTTTAGCTGTAAATTCCATTTAGAGTTGTTAATAGTATTTCTCTTTAACTCTTTAACCTGCCCATCATTATGGTGAATTGTCAAATGTCCTACAAGGTGGAATAAACATTCTTGGACCTCTTCTCAGGTCAGGCATTATTGGAAATTTCCCCTTTTCATTTTACTATTATTTTTAAGACAGTCTCACTCTTTCGCCCAGGCTGGAATGCAGTGGTGCAATCTCAGCTCACTGCAACCTCTGCCTCTCAGGTTCAGGCGATCCTCCCACCTCAGCCTGTACAGTAGCTGGGATTACAAGTGTGCGCCACTATGCCTGCCTAGTTCTTTTTATCTTTTTCCTTTTTTTTTTTCTTTTTGAGGCAGAGTCTCACTCTGTTACCCAGGCTGGAGTGCAGTGGTGCGATCTCGGCCCACTGCAACCTCCACCTCCCGATTTCAAGCGATTCTTCTGCCTCAGCCTCCCAAGTAGCTAGGACTACAGGCGCCCACCACCACGCCCAGCTAATTTTTTTTTTTCTTGTATTTTTAGTAGAGACGGAGTTTCGCTATATTGGCCAGGGTTCATGTGATCTGCCCGCCTTAGTCTCCCAAAGTGCTGGGATTACAGGCATGAACCACTGTGCCCAGCCTAAGTTTCCCTTTTTTATTTACCAGTCCTGAGCTGGGTTCATAACCTGAAGTAAGTCCTTGCTGTGTAATTGTGTCATGTTGATGAAATCATATGACTTTGCCAAGCTTCAATTTCCTCATCTGTAAAATGAGGATAATGTTGCAGAATTCAGAGGTAACATATAAGGCACCTAGCACAGAACCTGCCCACAGTAGGCCCTAAATCAGTGGTAGTCGACATCAAATAAAGCTGATTAACCAGCTTGATTTGAAATTTATTTCTACTTTAGATAATTTCACAGTAAGTCTGAGACATGCTGTAACAGATTTTCTTGCCTCTCCGTGATAAACGTAAATGAAGCAAAACGAAAGCTTGTGGCTTTTCAGATAAAAGACTAGGTAGTGACCTCTAGTGGTAAACAGACAAAATGCCTAAAGGCGATTGATATATTTTCTCTCCTACTTAGGATGCAGCCTGAAATTGGTCACAGAAGTGCAATGTAAAGCTATGAGATCAAATGGAATTAATACTTGGATAAGAATTTAGCCTTCATGACATGCTGTAACACAATGAAATAAAGGAAAATGTCCTTGCCTTCTATTATGCCAAAATTGCAGTTTAATCATATGAGCAACAAAAAATCAGGGCCAGGCAAAGTAGCTCATGCCTGTAATCCCAGCATTTTGGGAGGCCAAGGCAGGCAAATCACTTGAGCCCAGGAGTTTGAGACCAGCCTGGGCAACATGTGAAACCCTGTTTCTACTAAAAATGCAAAAATTAGCCTAGCCAGGCATGGTGGCATGTACCTGTGGTCTCAGCTACTTCGGGGGCTGAGGTAGGAGGATTGCTTGAGCCTGGGAGGTTGAGGCTGCAGTTAGCCATGATCACACCCCTGCACTCTAACCTGGGTGACAGAGCAAGACATTGTCTCAAAAAAAAAAAAATCAGAGCCAGAAAAATATCATATTTGATTTTTGACAAATATCAGCCATTTTGATTCATTTTTGCACAAATGACCAGATGTTACATTAAAATTTACTTCAGTAGTACCTTAAGTGGAATTAAAAACTTCTTTCCAAGTATACAGAGTTGTTTATAATGGATCATTTTACAGAACTTCTGATATTGTAGTAAAAAGAAAATGTGCTGTCGGATCTTCTCTGATGACATTCTCTAAGCACTAGTTATTACTTATAGAGCTTGCCTTCACTGGACATTAGCAGGGCTAGTTCCCATCCAGCTTCTGAACTCCTACAATCCCCATTTCTACCAACATTACTATCCCTGAAATTCAGTCAGTGCAGTACAGGATGGTGGTTAAGAGCGTGAACTCTGATCCCAGCTTTACCATTTGTTGGCTATGTGAGCTTAATGCCTCAGTTTCTTCATCTATAAAACATCAGTGTTAATACCAGCTACCTCATAGGTGGTTCTCATGGTGGATTAAGCTAACATATAGACAGTGATTAGAACAGAGCCTGGAATTATTATTGAGCAGCTGTTACACACCTACACCATGCTAGGGACTATGGAGAAAGCATCAGAAGCTTAAAATCTAGGCCCTGTCCTCAAGAGTTTATGGAAAAATTTTGCTAGAGGAGTAGGTCTTTATTCCACTTGTTGGTTTGCAGCAGGGGGACCTTTTTTTTTCTTTTTTCTTTTAAACATACCCCTGGCTTCTTATGCCCCTATTCTTGTTCTCCTGCAAGATGTGGGGCAACTTTCTTGGAGTGAAGTGGCATTGGATGCAATCCCACACGGAAAAGGACACATATTTTTTAATGCAGTTAGGAAGTATGTTTGGCCCTTACTCTATAGTATAGTATATCCTTCAATCTGCCTCCATCAATAATAAAGGTAATAACCTGGGTTCTGGGTGTCAACTACCTGTTATGGTTCATTTTTTTCAGAACTCAGAAGTGGTGAACTATTTACTGAGGAGACACTTAGAGACCCCACAGAACACAAGAGCCATTCAGTGCCAACTTCTATGGTGTGAACCTACTATAAAAACATTTCCAGAAATGAGAATTTGGTGTAGACTGAAGCAACAGGAATCAATTTCATGGAAGTGGGACTTAAGCTGGTTCTTGAAGAATGAGATAGAATTTGGATGGGGAGAAGGAGGAAAAACAAGAGCCCTTCTGCAAGCAAGCAATTTTTTTGAAGTTTGTACTTCTATATAATTGAAATATATAAAATATTGATTAAAATTAGTTATATTCCTGTTTGACACATGGTGACCTAGCCAGGCTACAGCGGAGAAATAGGTGACATAGGTACTCGCTGCCTGATTTTTTAGTATTATGTGACCCAATTGCCAGGAATGTTCTAAGCACTTTGCACATATTGAGTCACTTACTCCTTACAACTGTTTGGCATAGACATCATCTCCCACTTTGCAGCTGACGTCACTGAAGCATAGAGAGTAGTTATCAGCCTAATGTCACACTGCCGGTAAGAGACAGAACTGGGGTTCGAACCCAGGTAGTTTGACCCTGCATCCCATTCTCTTGCATCATTCAGCTTTATGATTTCTCAGTCCAAGGGAAGAGGTTGGGTGGTCTCTCTTGTGAAGGAAACCAGTGAAGAAACCAGAGTGATGGCTTGGACTTTGGAGGCTGCCACATGAAGCTGGGAGGTAGCAGGGGCTCATCAATGGAGGAGTTGGAAAGCCAAGCACAGGAACTTGACTGTGGAGAAAGAAAAAGAAGATTCGTCTTTCCGTGTTCCTGATGGAGAACAATTCCATACTGTTCCTTGCATGAATTCCAAAGATTTCAAGGGTTCCAGTTTGGTAGACTGGACATTATGTACATATGAGAAGAGAGTACAACAAAAACAGAATTGGACCCTCTATGCATCCTCTGAGTTGCTGCTGGGAAAGCACGTAGCTGAAAGTGGAAACGTGTTCTCTTGTCCTTTTTTTCCAAGCACCTGCCTAGAAGACAAGCAAGGCCGGAGGTATGAATTTGAGGTTTCACCTATATTTGAGAGCTGAAACCACAAAATGTAAAACTCCCTGGGAAAAAAAGTCACTAAAGAAGCAGAAGAGAAACACCGACAGAGGAGGGCATATGGGCAGCACGGTGCTGTGGAGGTTACTCTCTGCATAATTTAAGAAATTCCCAGTCAGCTACTTCAAAGAGGTGGTAGAAGATGAGAACTGGGATGAAGCCAGGAAATCTAACAATGAGCCTAAGAATGTTGAAGAGAGGAAATGAAACTTGGCTCTGCCCTTATGATGCTATTGCACAGGGTCAAAAAAGGCATGTCTGGTTTACGTGAGCCTCCTCACTGTTTCCCACCCTCCCGGGACATAGGGCCTCTTTCAAGTTGGCTGGGATGGGCATGGGGGTGAGGACCTGAGTCCTCAAGTTACAAAATTGAATTCCTTTTTATGCATTAGGCTTTGCTCCTTGGCACCACACCTTATCCCTCTCCCATGGGCTCTTCACACCCCTCCTACTCTCCTGATCTTTGATATTCCCTCTGCTGTCAGCTGGATTTGCCCATGTCACAGGCAGTTCAGTTCCTGGTGACCACCCCTGTCCAGCTGTGACCTTCAAGAGAGGCCCTGACCCGTGTCTCTGTCAGCTCCCGCCTGACCCCAGTTTGGATTGTCCCACTCCTTCCAGGAAGCATTAGCCTCTCCTCCTTGCCTCTTCTGGCTCCTTAGAGCTACTCTGCCACCCCCAAATTACCTTGGAAAAGGTTAGCTCTGCCCACAGTCTTGTTACTTTGTGCATCTGCTGGCCTTCTGCTCACCCCACAGGCAGGGTGGTAGACGCACAGCAAGGTGACCCCCAGGGAGTCCTGCCCTCGTGTAGTCCCTTCCCCTGAGTGCTGGTAGAATCTGTGATTTGCTTCTAACCACAAGAATATGGCAAAGTTGATGAGATGCGTGATATGATTTTATATATGTATATATATGTGTGTGTGTGTATGTGTGTATATATATATATATGTGTGTATATATATATGTAAAGCATGAAAGTAATAGTTCCTGGCTCATAACTCCCATAGCCCTCTTGTTATAGCCCTTTTGTTATAAGGTTGGAGCATTTTAGGCCTCAGGAACAGGCCTCAGGAAACAATCTCTCTCTCTCTGAACTTCTTTCCTCCTTTTACCTGTCCAAGGCAAGTCAAAAGACCCTCATTCCAGAAAGAATCCTGCCCCATACTCTGAAGGAAGGAATGTTGCACAGAGAGGCCAACAAGAATCTGAGCAGGTGGGTCTTACTGGGTTTCCCCACTCAGCCTATTTGTAGGAAATCATACCCTTTTTGTCCAATCACATTTCTGCACCATTGTCAATCATGCCTATGTAATGAAGTCTCCTTTAAAACATAAGAGGACCGGGCAGGGTGGCTCATGCCTGTAATGCCAGCATTTTGGGAGGCCAAGGCAGGTGAATCCCTTAAGCCCAGGAGTTCAAGACTAGCCTGGGCAACAGGTGGAACCTGGTCCTACAAAAATTACCAAAAATAGCCAGGTGTGATGGTGGGTTCCTGTAAGTCCTAACTACCTGGGAGGCTGAGGTGGGAGGATTGCTTAAGCCCAGGAGGTTGAGGTTGCAGTGAGCTACAGTTGCACCACTGCACTCTAGCCTGGGTGACAGGGTGAGACCCTGTCAAAAAACAACCCCACAACTGCTCCCGCACAACAACTCCACCACACACAAGAGGACAGGGTTCAGAGAGCTTCTGAATAGATGACCACGAGGAGGTTCCTGGAGGGTGGTATACCTGGAGAGGGCCTGCAAGCTTTGTACCCCTTTCCCTTTCCCTTGCCCTACACACTTCTTCATCTATATTCTTTGTAATACCCTTTATAATAAATGAGTAAATGCAAGTAGGTGTTTCCCTGAGTTCCGTGAGCCACTCTAGAAAAATCAGTTGAATCCTGCTGGACGCAGTGGCTCACGCCTGTAATCCCAACACTTTGGGAGGCCAAGGTGGGTAGATCACCTGAAGTTAGGCATTAGGGACCAACCTGGCCAACATTGTGCAACCCCTCTCTAATAAAAATATAAAAACTTGCTGGGTGTGGTGGTACACCCTTGCAATCCCAGTTACTTGGGAGGCTGAGGCAGGAGAATCGCTTGAACCTGGGAGGCGGAGGTTGCAGTGAGCTGAGATCTGGCCACCGCACTCCAGCCTGGGAGACAGTGCGAGACTTCATCTCAAACAAATGAAATGAAATGAAATGAAATAAAATGAAAATTAATTGAAACCAAAGAGGGGGTTGTGGGAACCCCAACTTAAATCTGGTCAGCCAGAAGTTCCAGACGCTTGGACTGGTGATTGGTGGGATTGAGCCCTCAACCTGTGGGATCTGACAAAATCTCCAGGTAGACAATGTCAGAACTGAACTGGAGGACACTCAGCTGGTGTCCACTGCAGGATCTATTGTTTACTTGCTGGTGGAGAGAAATCCCCACATATTTTCGGGTCATAGAAGTCTTCTGTGTTTATTGTGTTGATATGAGTAGAGGAGTTTGACTTGAGAGTTTTTTCCAAACAGGATATCATTCCCTTGATCACATTTCATTATACAAGACTGTCTAAGCTAACTAGAGAGACTTTCTTGCTGGCTCTGAAGATACGAACTGCCATGTTGTAAGAGGGTCATGTGACAAGGAACTGTGGGTGGCTTCCAGGAGCTGATGGCAGCCCCAAACAACAGCCAGCAAGCACGGGGCACAGTGGCTCATGCCTAGAAGCCCAGCACTTTGGGAGGCTGAGGCGGGAGGATCACTCAAGACCAGGAGCCAGCCTGGGCAACATAGTGAGACCTGTCTCTACAAAAAGTACAAAAATTAGCAAGATGGAGTAGCCTGTGGGTGTGGTCCAAGCTACCTGGGAGGCTGAGGCAGAAGGAACTCTTGAGCCCAGGAGGTTGAGGCTGCAGTGAGTGAAGGTCACACCAATGTACTCCAGCTTGGGCAACAGAGTGCGATTTTATCTCTCAAAACAACAAAACAACCAGCGAGGAAATGGAGACCTTTGTTTTACGATGCAAGAAATCCATGCCTGGACTCCTGACCCACTATGAGAAAGTGTGAGATAATAGATGTGTGTATATTTTAAGCTGCTAAGTTTAAAGTAAAACATTGCACAGCAATAGACAACAATAAAGGCAGGCAGAATAGATGCACTTGTGAGAGGCTTGGCAATGCAAAGAAATCCAGAAAAGAGTAGCATTTTTCAAAGATCTTTTAAGATAGGACTTTATAGACTGTCCCAGCCCATGTTACCATATGTATATAATCTTCCTATATAAATATCATGATTATGTTTCAGAGAAGATATTTGTGTCAGGCTCCCACCAAGAATCAGAAACCATAATGATTACTAGAAATAGGAGGATGTAATATACATAACTCATTATATAGGTGACAGAAACAGATGAAAAGCCAAACAGAGGACAGTGAGGCAACCCAGAGATTAGCAGCAACAGGAAGCCACTTTTACTCAATTCTAGCGTGCTAGAGGGAAGAGACAGTGTTAGCAAAACTCAGAGGTAAGTTTTGCCCAGCAGAAGCTGGTAATGGTGGGCTCAATGTCCAGGGAAGACTGGACAATGAAGAGACGCTGCTGCTAGAGTCTGAATAGGGCTGGGGAGATACTCTCACTTTTCCCTTCCTCCCAGTCTACAATGTCCCTGCAGAACCTACCAGTGGCCAAGCCCCGCTGAACATTAGCTGGCAGGGGAGCCTGGGAAATACAGCCAACAGGGGTCAGGCCCTGCATGAGCTGAGTTTTGTCCCCAAAAATTCACATGTTGAAGCCCTAATCTCCAGTAGCTCAGAATGTGACTGTACTTGGAGATAAGGTTCCAGGGTCTGAATGTTTGTGTCCCCCTCCTAGAATTCATATAGTGAACCTAATCCCCAGTAGGATGGCATTGGGAGGTGGAGTGAAGCCTTTAGGGGGTGATTAGACTGCAAAGGCGCCATACGTGAACAGGATTAGTGCCTTTATGAAAGGAGCCCCAGAAAGCTGCCTTGCCCCTTCCACCATGTGAGGACACAGCAAGAGGGCACCATCTATGAACCAGGAATTGGGCTCTCACCAGACCAAATCTGCCAGTGACTTGATCATGGACTTCTCAGCCTCCAGAATTGTGAGAAATAAATTTCTATTACTGATGGTTAACCAGTCTATGGTATGTTTTTATAGCAGTGTGAACAGACTAAGAAATTTGGCCTTTAAAGAGGTGATTAAGTTAAATTGAGGCTGTTAGGATGGGTCCTAATTTGATATAACTGGTGTCCTTATCAGAAGAAGAAATCTGGGCTGGACTTGGTGGCTGATGCCTGTAATCCTAGCACTTTGGGAGGCTGAGGCGGGTGGATTACCTGAGGTTAGGAGTTCGAGACCAGCCTGTGCAACATGGTGAAACCCCGTCTCTACTAAAAATACAAAAATTAGGTGGGCGTGGTGGGGCATGCATCAGTCCCACCTACCTGGGAGGCTGAGACAGGAGAATTGCTTGAACCCGGGAGGTGGAGGTTGCAGTGAGCCAAGATCATCCCATTATACTCTAGCCTGGGTGACAGAGCAAGACTCTATCTTTCTTAAAAAAAGAAAGAAAGAAATCTGTACACATAGACAACAGGGACACACATGCACAGAAGAAAGACCAAATGAGGACACAGTGAAAAGGCAGCCATCTGCAAGCTAAGGAGAGAGGCCTCAGGAAATCAGCCCTGCCAACATCTTGACATGGGATTTATAGCCTCCAGAATTGTAAGAAGATAGATTTCTGTTGTTAGCCACCCAGTCTATGGTATTTTGTTATGGCAGCCCAGGCAGACTCCCATAGGCTCCATGATACAGAGGAGAGCAGGGGACTGGCCAGGGGGCACCCAAGGGCAAACATGTCCTGGATCTGAACAGTGCTGTAACAACATTTGACTTATTTGTTGGGAGTGATCTCTTCTTGGCACAGAGAAGCAAAGACTCACCTAAAGGGTGGGATTATTCCTCTGGACAGTCACCACAGTCCTGTTAACTGATTTTTCCTACTGGAAACCAATTAGATTAATTGGAATGACTCCTGAAGAATCAAGGTGTCTAATGGTAGTCTCAGGTAGTATGCCATCTAGTATCTTGTACATGGAAGGGAGGACAACTGAGAGTTAGAGGTGAAGAGGCAAGGAGAGGAGCCCATGTGTCCCAGCTCCAGCCTTTGGAAACTGTGAGAGAGGTTCTTTGTACTGAGACAGGGAGCAGAATGGGACACAGACTGTGAGAGTGGGAGGCTAAGGCTGGGTGTGGTGACTCACACCTGTAATCCCAGCACTTTGGGAGGCTGAGGCAGGAGGATTACTTGGGTTTAGGAGTTTAAGAACAGCCTGGGCAACATGGTAAAACCATGTCTCTAGCAAAAATGCAAAAAATTAACCAGGCATGGTTGTGCACACCTGTGATCCCAGCTACTTGGGAGGCTGAGGTGGGAGGATCTCTTGAGCCTGAGAGGCAGAGGTTGCAGTGAGCCTAGACTGCACCACTGCACTCCAACCTGGGTGACAGAGTGAGACCTCATTTCAAAAAATTAAAATTAAAATTAAAAAAGAGTGGGAGGCTAAGGAGTTGTAGTAGGAATAGAGACCTGTGCCTCGTGAGCCAGTGGGTTTATGTTTTATATGCTATGGTTTGGATGTGTCCCCCTGAAATTTATATGTCAAAAATTTAATCCCTATGCTCACTTAAATGGATTCATAGATTACTGAGGGCTCTGCTCTCATGATTGGCCATGCTCTTGGACTTTGCAGCCTCCAGAACCATGAGCTAAATAAACTTCTATTCTCTAGAAATTTTCCAATCTGTGGCATTTAGTTATAGCAACAGAAAATGGAGTAAGACAGCATACTTTCTCTCTTGTTTTTTCTCAGTATTTTTGTAAATTTAAAAACATTTTTGAAAATCCCTACATATTGCTCTGGTGTTAAGAAGATTGGTGAGTTGGGTGGATTTTTGTCCAAGCTCATGCCATAGCCTTAGAGGGTCAATAGATCTCTAGACAAGTGGTAAGGGGAGAGATTGACATGAAAGGAGCCCAAGAGGAAAATAAAACCTAAAACAGAAGTTCCAGGCAGAGAGATGCAGCTGGTTATGTGCCCTGACTACATAATGTTATCACTAAAGCTTGGTGGTTTGAAGTTTTAATAGCTAATAGTTATTGAGCACTATCTAATGCCAATCACTGTTATAAGCACTTTGCCTATCTTAATTTAACCCTGATAACAACTCTATGAGGAAGGTAGATATTATAGATGTAGAAATTGAGGCTTAAAGGTTAATTTGCCTTGGGTAAATTATGGAGCCTGGATTCAAGTCCTGGCAGGCTGTCTCCAGAGTTGATGTGTTTAACCACTATTAGGAAATCTGGGCAACTTGCAAACCAGAAGAGAAAATGTCTGTGGAAAAAGAGAAAAGATTCTTGAAAGTGTAAAATGGGGGAGACCTCAGAAAGTGGGAAAACCAGGAAAGGAGAGGACAAGTGGTTAGTTATGTAAGAGTTTATGCTGTATTCAAGATTACATCAACCAAGCTTAAAAGTTTCTACAGGGGAATGGAGAACACTGTTGCTTTACAGCCTTCTCTAACAATTCCAATATGTGGATTCCCTGTGGATCTATTTTTGTTGTCTGTTGTTTCTGTTCTTATTTGTGGTCTAAACTCCTCATATATCTGACCATCACTGCGTGCTGGTGTTGTGTTGTGTTAGAAATATTTTGAAGCCTAGAATTATATAACCATCCTCTAAATAAGACTTGTTTGATCTAGGCTTGTGCTAGATATCTGGGAACAACTTAATTCAAGTTCCAGGCTTGAGGCTTTCAGAACCACCAGATGGTAGTAAGCCAAGCCTTGCATGAGCTGGTTTATTTCAGATTTACTCTTTCTCCTGAGGAAGGACTTCTGGGTCTCAGGCCAGAGCAAAATACTATTTACCATGAGGAAGGTGTTATAAAAACAATGAGAAAGCAATGAACAGATTGCTACACATTTAAAAAAAAAGTTGGTTTTGCATTTCCTATCTTAGACCTCTGCTTTCTTTGTCCCTATCAAGTAATGGTGATTTTGGACTATTGATTGCCACAGGTGGCATAGTGAAAGATCAGGGTGGGGAGCACCATCAGTAACCCAGAAGGAGAGAAAGAGGTACAAAAATGGTTGAGTCTAAGTTAGATGCTGAGCTTTTAGGAAAACCCTCAATGACCTGACCTCACTCACTCTGCTTAAGAGAACCAAAATTACTAATGAGACTGCTACAAGCTGCTTGCTGGAGTCATCCTCTCATATCATGAAGACAATGAGAATGGAGGGAGGAGGCTAAGAGGGGCCTGCTCAAGCACAAAGGGGCCTAGACCAATGGGCTCCTTGACATTGTTATTCTGTCCCTACTTATCTCTTGGCTGCTATGGGGGCTCCAAGGAGCTGCTAAGGGGAAAACTGAACACCGTGACTCAAAATTGACAGAGCAGGGAAGGTCATGATCTGGGACTTGATTTTATCATATTTTTAGGCAAATACATCAATCTGTTATTGTTTCATGAGTGTTGGCAGAAGACATCTGACTCATGGATCAGAGAGAAAGGACTTTAATACTCGTGGCACGGAAAGCATGACCACCAGCATGTTTGTGTTGGTTCTTCTTGCCTCCCTCTGCCAAGTCCCATGGGGGTAACACAGAGTGGCTCAGATGGATGCCTGTACATGCAATGAGTTGCATTACAGGAAAAGACATTGAACTTGAGGAACCCACTGCTTTATAGCAAGCAATAAACAACTTCCCCTTGTCCTAGAGAAAGATATGGCCTCATTTCTCAAGGGTTCTCTTTGTAAGCATAACCCTTAGAAATAGCCTAGAAAAAGACTGGCCAGGGCTTTGTTTCTCAGTGTTGAGGCTCAGAACACAATATCCCAAAATGTAGCACATTAGCAATTAAAGCTACAGAAGCAAGAAGGTGACTCTGACCTCCCACTACCTGCCTGTGTGTGAGTTGGCCATAAAGGAATTCTTTGACTGATCTTGCCTAGAAGTAGGTTACTAGGCCCTCATTCAAGAGGGGCCCTGCCTTATATCAGAGGAAAGAAGTGCTACACAGTCCAATGAGAATCTGAACAAACAGGCATTGCTGAGTTCCCTGTAGTTTATTACCATTAGGTCATATGCCTTTTTGTCCAATCACATTTCTACACAACTGTCCCCTCTTCATATAACCTAGGCATAAACATAAAATTTTTCATGGGTCTTTGGGTCTTCATTTCTGAAGTCTCCTGTGCTACATAAAACATAGTTAAATAAATTTGTTATTCTTTTCTCTTGTGAATCTGTCTTTTGTTATAGGGGTATCAGTCATGATCCTTGCAACAGGTGAGGAAAAGGTGTTACTTTTACTTTCCACATTGGCATACCCAGCTAGAATGTATAGGGCTGTTCAGGGTTCACAGTAGATTGCATTTCTCAACAGATGGAGTAGGGCGTGACTTTAAATGTGCATAATTTTTAAAAATTATCATTTTCCATTTGTATTCTCTAAATTTGGGTTAGCTGGATCCAAGCCCCATGATTCTGCTACATATGGGATCCCAGTCCACCTATCTCTAGCATACTTCCTCCATTATTCTCTCTTGACCCTTGCCACCTCATTTTAGCCAGCTGTGCTTGTTTTCACTTATGTTATTTTATGAGCACTGCTTATTTTGACAGGAGCACACATAGTGGAATGATGGCTGGTTCTGGCATTTAAAAAGTTGGATTCACATTCAAGCTCTACCATTTGCCAAATAAGAAACCAATACTCCCATGAGTCAACTCAAGTAGTAAAGTTGGAATAACATAGTGCCTTTTATTTTTTCCCTTATAGGAGTGTAGTAGTGAAGGGTATGTACCTCAAAATAATCTTGTTGAAAGTCAAGCTTCTCCTCCTTTCCCCAGAACTTGTTCCTCCACCTGAATTCTCTACCTTGTTACAGTCACCATCCATCCATCCCGACCTCCTCCTCTTCATACCTTTGCATCAAGGCTTACCAGTTTTACCTTCTCAGCATTGTTCTTCTACCCTTCTCTTGACCTCCTGACTGCCATTGTCTATCTTTATCATGTATCAATTCAGTAGTTCCCTGAGGGAGCTTCTGGCACCATGCTGGCCACCATTCTATGATGTCTTTCTACTGCCTGAGTTTGTCATTTCTCTCATTGCAAACACCTTTCATCCTCATACAGTCCCGTTTCCTTACACATGTTTTTGCCTTAATTCCTTCTACATCTCACCTGCTGTTGTTTTACACTGTAGTATTAATATATTAATTATTTCTTGTATTTCCTAATATCCACCATGGCGTTTAACATTTTTTGTGTCTTTGATGTTCTTCCTACCTGGAATACCAATCCCGTCTTTGACTAATTACAACTCCTTTAAAAATTTAGATCAGCATGGGACGTGGTGGCTCATGCCTGTAATTCCAGCACTGTGGAATGCTGAGGCAGGAAGATCAACTGGAGACCAGCCTGGCAACATGGCATGACCCCCATCTCTACACACAATTCTTTTTCTTTTTCTTTCTTTTTTTTTTTTTTGAGACGGAGTCTTTCTGTGTTGCCCAGGCTGGAGTACAGTGGTGAGATCTCAACTTACTGCAACCTCCACCTCCTGGGTTCAAGCGATTCCTCTGCTTCAGCCTCCCAAGTAGCTGGGATTACAGGTGTGTGTCACCATGCCCAGCTAATTTTTGTATTTTTAGTAGTAGGGATGATGTTTCACCATGTTGACCAGGCTGGTCTCGAACTCCTGACCTCAAGTGATCCACCTGCCTCGGCCTTCCAAAGTGCTGGGATTACAGGCGTGAGCCACCATACCCAGCCACAATTTTTTTTTTTTTAATTAGCCAGGCATGGTGGTGCATGTGTGTAGTCCAAGCCAGTTGGGAGGCTGAGGTGGGAGTGTGACCAAGATATGTGGAGTCCTCTGTTCTTAGTCTTCTTAGGAGAAGAAATTTGGCCAAGAGACTAATTTGCAAAGTAAGTAAAGACATATTAAGGAAGTAAGAATGTGCTCCAAGAGAGGAGTGGGCTGACCCTGCTGGGAGTGGTAGTAGCAGCAGTCTGTTTAAAGAGATAGTATGCTCTGAAAGACAGGTCAGAGTGGGTTGCTAGAAAGAGAATGAGCCAGCAGCCCCTAGGGTTCTGCATTGAGATTTTTATTATGTTGGGACTGTTTCTTTAAGTTCCTGCCTCTGTCTCAAGTCTCTACCTTTATCTTTATCTAGCTTCCCCCTTCTGCATTAAGTCCCTGCTTTTTTCCTGCTTGGTTCCTGCTCTAGGTTTGTGGGATTCTCCTTTACTGGTAGTTAAGGCACATGCAAGGACTGGTGTTGGGTACAATCCTACCTAATGGCAGCGTTGCTTATTACTGCCACTCCAGGAAGGTCATATAGCAGTTATATGTGTACGTATTGCGCCTGTGTATCTCTCAGAGTCTTAGAAATTTCCCCTTTGCCCTCTTTTTTTTTTTTTTTTTTTTTTTTTTGAGACAGAGTCTTACTCAATTGTCCAGGCTGGAGTGCAGTGGTGCAATCTTGGCTCACTGCAACCTCTGCCCCCCAGGCTCAAGCCATTGTCCCACCTCAACCTCCCAAGTAGCTGGGATTACAGATACCCACCACCACACCTAACTAATTTTTGTATTTTTAGTAGAGACGGGGTTTCACCATGTTGGCCAGGCTGGTCTTGAACTCCTGAACTCAGGTGATCCATCCACCTCAGCCTCCCAAAGTTCTGGGATTACAGGCGTGAGCCACTGCACCCGGCCACCTGCTTTGCCCTCTTTCCCTCCTTATCAGCAAGTGGCTAGTTCCATTCTGACAGATTAACTGCAGAGTTAGTGATCACTGGGCATCTTAAGAGTTGTTCTGAGGTATTTCTTCGTACATAGGTATTTTCCCTCCTTTCTGCTCATATCTAGCATGCAGGTTTCCAGTGGTCTCTGAGGTGTGAGATTTTCCAGATCTCCCTTTCTCCAGGCTCCCCCTCCTGCTCATGTCTAGGTATCTGCCTGCTCTAACAGGAGAACTGCTTGGGCCCTGGAGTTCGGGCTGCAGTGAGCCATATTTTGGGGTGAAATTCCCTGTGTTCCCTCAGTATGTCCACATAATTGGATATTACGTTGCTATAAAAAATGAGAACACTCTATTAATGGGGTCCAGGACAAGTCAACCCCAAATATGACTTTAGGAGACCAGAATATGCCAGACTAAAATATGACTCTAGCATAAGGATTATTTTGAGCTGTTATTTTGAGAAATTGTAGACACAGGAGAGGCTCTGAAAAGTTATCCTGTGTGAGATAAATTTACATCAATCAAAGAAATCTCCATTTGTGACAGTGTCTCCCTGGCTATACCAGGAAGAGAAGGACACTAGATCGCTTGACTCTTAATCAATGGAGAAGGCATTGACTTAAATCTGCATAGCAAAACTTATCTTTGTTTATGGTGCTTTTCCTGGTCATCTTGTCGTACTGAAACTACCATCGCAAAATCATAACTGAGACAGTAAAAGAGATCTGACCTAACTAACTCCATCTTGCTTCTAACTTCCAAGCTGTCCTTGTTTATTCCTGGGTGTAGGCCGAACTAACTTTGGGAGGAACTTAGTTTATAGTTTAAAACAAAGACAATAACAGCCCTTTCCCAAAACAGACCGCCTTCTTGACTGGGAACTAGACTGCCTTTGTAGGACTAACAAATTAGCCAAAAGATATGAAATTATGGTTTAGGAGTCATGCAGCTGGAGGTTGCAAGATTCTGATCCTCTTCAAGTTGTTCCTGGAGATAACATCACTATTGTAAGGCCTAAGATCAGTACTTGAGATATTTTGCAGAGTCATATTTTGAGGTATCACCTCTGTAGGGGTGAAAGTGTAACTGCCCAACAAGTTCATTTTGCCCACTGCCCAGATAGAGTCAATTTATCAAGACAGGGGAATTACAATAGAGAGTTTAATTCATGCAGAGCCAGCTGATACTGGAGTTTTGTTATTCAAATCTGTCTCTGAAAATTCAGAGGCTAGGGTTTTTTTAAGGATAATTTGTTGGGTAGGGGCTAGGGAATGGGTGCTGCTGATTGGTTTGGTGAGTGCAATCATAGGGGTTTGGAAAATGTGCCCTGAGTCTGTTTGTGGGTGGAGCCACAGGACAGGTTGGTGGGTCTGAACAGTCATCAGAAACGCAAAAACCTGAAAATACATCTCAAAAGGCCAATCTTCAGCTCAACAATAGTGATGTTCTCTGCAAGAGTAATTGGGGAAGTTGCAACTCTTGTGGCTAGTTTGTTAGTACTACAAAGGCAGTCTGGTCCCCAGGCAAGAAGGGAGTTTGTTTTTGGAAAAAGCTCCAACTTCTGCCTCCTGGGTTCAAGTGATTCTCCTGCTTCAGCCTCCCTAATAGCTGGAACTACAGGCACGCACCACCATGCCCAGCTAATTTTTGTATTTTTAGTAGAGATGGGTTTTCACCACATTGGCCAGGCTGATCTCAAACTCCTGACCTCAGGTGACCCACCTGCCTCAGCCTCCCAAAGTGCTAGGATTACAGGCATGAGCCACCGTACCTAGCCAATAAAATTTCTTTAAAAAGATTTCTTTAAAAAGGAAACTGCCCATGTTCACTTAAAATGTTTTATTTCCTGAATTTTAATTAAATTTTTTTAATGTCCCTCATATTCTATATGATAGTACTGAATTTTAATCTTTTTTTTTATTTGATATGAAAGCAGCATCTCTGGGGGTGAGAGTGATACCCTGCATAATTGTTCTCTAGGTATGTGTGTGTGTTTGTGTGTGTGTGTGTGTGTGTACTTTATTATTATTATTTTTGAGACAGATTCTTGCTCTATGGCCCAGGTGTAATCTTTGCTCACTGCAACTTCTGCCTCCCAGGTTCAAGTGATTCTCCTGCCTCAGCCTCCCTAGTAGCTGAGATTATAGGTGCCTACCACCATACCCAGCTAATTTTTGTATTTTTTGTAGAGACGGGGTTTCACCATGGTGCCCAGGCTGGTCTCGAACTCCTAACCTCAGGTGATCCACCTGCCTCAGCCTTCCAAAGTGCTGGGATTACAAGCATGAGCTACTATACCTGGCCTTCTCTAGGTATATTTTTGAGTTGGTTTGGAAAATTGTGACAATGATGCCTGGTGCATATGTAGATCTTGTTTGTTTGTTTTGAGAGGGAGTCTCGCTCTGTCACCCAGGCTGGAGTGCAGTGGCCGGATCTCAGCTCACTGCAAGCTCCGCCTCCCGAGTTCACGCCATTCTCCTGCCTCAGCCTCCCGAGTAGCTGGGACTACAGGCGCCCGCCACCTTGCCCGGCTAGTTTTTTTGTATTTTTTTTTAGTAGAGACGGGTTTTCACCGTGTTAGCCAGGATGGACCCAATCTCCTGACCTCATGATCCGCCCATCTTGGCCTCCCAAAGTGCTGGGATTACAGGCTTGAGCCACCGCAATATGTAGATCTTTATGTGAAATTTGTTGACATCAGTGCTATCTATGCCATTGAAAGATCATCTGATCCATTTCTCCACCGCTCCTCTAATTTTTATAAAAATGTTCTCTTAGTTTGGCTAATTTACATATAATGAGATGGGGAAAATGTTCAAGCACAAGGAACCCATCTTTTCCTGTTATGAAAAGGAACATTTGAATTCATGTTAGAGAGCAGAGATTTTCTCTAAAGGAGGGGTTTGTCCAAAGCTGCTCTGGGGAAAATCTATCCAAGTGTTTGCCACGCCTATGGCCTGAACTCCTAAAATATATTTTGAAACATCCAAGAGAGGCGGGGCGCGGTGGCTCACTCCTATAATCCCAGCACTTTGGGAGGCTGAGGTGGGCAGGTCACTTTAGGTTAGGAGCTCAAGACCAGCCTGGCCAACATGGTGAAACCTCATCTCTACTAAAAATACAAAAATTAGCTGAGCATGGTGGCATGTACCTGTAGTCCCAGCTGCTTGGGAGGCTGAGGCATGAGAATTGTTTGAACCCGGGAGGCAGAGGTTGCAGTAAGCTGAGATGGCACCAGTGTACTCCAGCTTGGGTGACAGAGTGAGACTCTGTCTCAATAATAAAGAAAAGGTAATCTCCAAGAGAGTTATAGTGCATGCTATACAGCATCACCTCCGAGATATCAGGTACTTTTTTCTACAATCATGATTAAGACAGGTAAGAAATAACTTGGTCTTTCAAAAACAGCTGTGGCATGCTGGAGGTCAGGAGGGCAAATCTCGCCATTAGATACATGTTGGCTGGTGCACATAATATTTTTAAAATTACTACTTTTTAATACGCAAATCAGAATTTCTGGCTTCTTAGGAAAATCAAGCTATATGACAACACAAGGTCCATATTCCTGCATAAAACCATGGGGGCAGGGGTTCAGTCCAAGTGTCCCCTTTAGATGGGCAAGTACTCCTTAGTTCACCAAAGGCCCCTACCTCTCTACCACTCCCTACTCCTCCACCAGGCCCACATGTTAGTTACCTGTTGATGAAAAGAGTCGAATTCTGTAACACATTTGAAGAGATTTATTTTGCGCCAAATATGAGTGACCATGGCCCATGACAAAGCCCTCAGGAGGGCCTGAAAACATGTGTCCAAAGTGGTTGGGGCGCAGCTTGGTTTTTGTACATTTTAGAGAGGCACGAGACATCAATCACACACGTTTAAGAAATACATTGGTTTGTTCCAGAAAGGCGGGACAACTCAAAGCCGAGGCTTCCAGGCTATAGGTGAATTTAAACATTTTCTGATTGACAATTGATTGAGTTTGGCTAAAGACCTGGGATTGATAGAAAGGGAATGTTCAGGTTAAGATAAAGACTGTGGAGACCAAAGTTCTTTCGAAATGTTATAGCGGCTGCCCTAAGAGATGACAGATAACAAATGTTTCCTATTCAGATGTTAGTCTCTTCAGGATTGGGAGGGTCTGGAATGAAAAAGATCTAGCTATGTTAAGAGAGTCTTTACAGATTCAAACTTTCCCCCACAAAGAACAGCTTTGTAGGACCATTTCAAAATATGGCAAAGAAATATGTTTTGGGGTAAAATATTTTGATTTTCTTCCTTGTCTCAAAATGTTATGATGCCAGAGTCTGTTTGAAAAGTATGTCATGATATATAGAGTTAAATAAAACCCATCTGATTAGAATTTATGATTTGTAGGGCATGACTCCCCAGACCTCTTAGGTAGGAATTTGGGCAAGATAAAAAATCAGAGTTTGGTCGTTATATCCAATGAGGGCATTTGAATTAATGGCTTCTGTTTGTTTTGTTTTGTTTTGTTTTGAGTCAGGGTGTTGCTCTGTTGTCCAGGAAAGTGCAGTGGCACAAACATGGCTTACTGCAGCCTTGACCTCCCAGGTGTAACTGGGGTTACAGGTGTGTGCCACCACACTTGGCTAATTTTTGTATTTTTAGTGGAGACGGGGTTTCACTGTGTTGGCCAGGCTGGTCTTGAACTCCTGACCTCAAGTGATCTGCACCTCAGCCTCCCAAAGTGCTGGGATTACAGGCATGAGCCACTGTGCCTGGCCTGGATTCTTTTTTTTTTTTTTTTTTTTGAGACGGAGTCTGGCTCTGTCGCCCAGGCTGGAGTGCAGTGGTGCAATCTCGGCTCACTGCAAGCTCCGCCTCCTGGGTTCACACCATTCTCCTGCCTCGGCCTCCCGAGTAGCTGGGACTACAGGAGCCCGCCACCATGCCTGGCTAATTTTTGTATTTTTAGTACACACGGGGTTTCACCGTGTTAGCCAGGATGGTCTCAATCTCCTGACTTCGTGATCCACCCTCATCAGCCTCCCAAAGTGCTGATATTACAGGCATGAGCCACCGCACCCGACCCTGGCCTGGATTCTTTTTTGACGGTTTTTTCAAAATTTTTGATCATTATTTTAATCAGTTAATTGTAATTTTTCCTGCAATTAACTGATTAAAAATGTCAGAATCAATATTTTAGAATGAGAAATCTCCTACATTTTAAATATTGGTCACATTAAACATTAGGCTAGATTCTGGTCTTGGTTTGACAATTTGTGGTTTCTGGTACAAAACGTTGAGGAATGTTGATTTGTAAACTATAAAAATGTTAGCCCGATGCAGTGGCTCATGCCTGTAATCCTAACACTTTGGAAGGCCAAGACAGGTGGATTGCTTGAGACCAGGAATTAGAGACCAGCCTGGGCAACAGGTCGAAACCCTGTCTCTACAAAAAATACAAAAATTAGCTGGGCATGGTGGCGTGTGCCTATAGTCCCAGCTACTGGGGAGGCTGAGGTAGGAGGACTGCTTAAGCCTGGGAGGTCGAGGCTGCAGTGAGCTGTGTTCATGCCACTGCACTGTAGCTCCCGACTTGGGCTACAAAGTAAGACCCTGTCTCAAAAAAACAAAACAAAAGAAAATGGGACAGTTACAGAGCAAATGGGGAAACATACCTATAAGAACACACTCATCAATCAAAAGCTGAGTTAATTTAGTGAAATACACATGAGAGAAAAGAGGAAAATTTATTAAGGGAAGTGTCAGGTAATAAATACTGAATCAGGTCTTTGATTTTCAAGCAGAAATGAGCTATGTATGAAGGAGGTCCAGTAATTATAAACAACGGAAGATTTATTCAATAGAGGTGAATAATTTTCTAGGTACTTGTACATTCTCAGCTGTAAATACCACTGTAGAAGCAGCTAACATCATAAAATCCAAATACGAAAATTTATCCATGCTAAGTGTTCACTGCAAGAATCAATTGCATAAGTTGGGAATCTGATTTTAATAATCGGACTATATTTTTAATTATATTAAAATTACTTTTCATCTTGAGCACTGTAAAATACCATACAAACTTATTACTTCATTAAGTCCTGATATGACCCAATGAAGTAGATTATTTGTATTCCCACATTTGCTAAGAAATAAAGGTTCGGAAATGTTTCATTCATTCATTTGACAATTATTTAATTTAGTATGTAGTAGTGAACAAAGCAAACCAAACCTCCTGCCTTCATGGAGTTTAAACTCCAGATGAAACCCAGTAAACAGATACAGTAAATAGCCTTCCTTTCAGACACAGCACTGTTTGTTAATTCAGGCTTTCTTTCTTTCTTTCTTTCTTTTTAAGGCTGGAGTGCAGTGGCATGATCTCAGCTCACTGCAACCTCTGACTCCCAGGTTCAAGCAATCCTCATGCCTCAACCTCTCAAGTAGCTAGGATTATAGGTGTTCACCACTATGCCTGGCTAATTTTTTTATTTTTAATTTTTTAAAATTTATTTGTTTGTTTATTTTTTGAGACAGAGTCTTGTTCTGTTGCCCAGGCTGGAGTGCAGTGGCATGATCTTGGCTCACTGTAACCTCCACCTCCTGGGTTCAAGTAATCCTCATGCCTTGGGACTACAGGTGTGCACACTTGTATTTTTAGTGGAGGCAGGATTTTGCCATGTTGGCCAGGCTGTTCTTGAACTCGTGACCTCAAGTGATTCACCCGCCTTGGCCTCCCAAAGTGCTGGGATTGCAGGCGTGAGCCAGGCTTTCTATTAAACCGCAGCTACAAACCTTCTAATAAGTGGCTGATGCTCTTCATTTTATTTTATTTATAATATATAAAATATATAACTGTATAAAACAATATTACATATATACATGTGTGCATATGTGTGTATATATACACATATGTATAAAATGTATACATAATTTTATTTATATATAAATTTATATATAAATTTTTATGTATAATATATAAACTTATATAAATTTATATTACATATAATTATATAATATATATTTCTATAATATGTAATATATGTAATATATAATTTATATATTATATATAATTTTTATATATTATATAATTTTATATATTATATATAAATATGTATATATGTTTATAAATAATATATAAATTTATATGTTATATGTAAAACATATATAGGTAGGTATGAGCCACTGCGCTGGGCCTGAATGCTGTTTAATAATAGTAGTAGTTTTGAGGCACCAGCAGAGTGCAGACCTGTGACCCAGTGAACGGAAGTTCTCAGGACAGCTGAGCAGCTGCTGGTTCCCTCCCCAGCCACCTGACCTCAGCAGAGGATCCTCTCTGCAGTTGGCTGTCCTAATCTGTGATAGTGGGTATGGCAATATCTGCTCCATGCATGGATGAGTTGGTGTGAAAATACAGCAGGAAATAACACAAGAAAGGTGTAAGTGCATCTAAAATCATGTGTACATATTTGTGCAATGCTTGATGCATTACATGAGTGTTTTCAAGTAAAAATATAAATCTAGTGTTAATAATAATGACCCACTCCGCAATGGTGAAATTTTTAGCAATCTGAAAATTTGCAGTGGTGTTCTGGGTGGTTGCGTTACCTTTAACATTGTTGATTTAAAGAGAAGTGTTATGTAGCTGCCTTAGAAACATTTAATTACAGCTGGGTGGCAGAGGGGACCAGGCAAGCTGACCCAGACACAGTAAGAGCTACTGGAGAGAGCTGACTTCATCTAGGGAGGACATAAGTGGACATTCTTTCATTCATGTAACAAATATTAACTGGTTGCCTACCACGTCTGTTTTGTTCATTGCTATATCCTCAGTGCTCAGAAAAACTCATTGCCCTGAAAAGGTTCGCATTGTAATAGGGGAGGCAGTAATGTATTGACGTGTTTATCTTAGGTCATAGGTGCTACAAAGAACAGTGAGACTGTGGGATGGACAGGGGATGGGAGGGAGGGAGGGAGATTAGGATAATTAACACCAGCTGCCTCAGCAAACCCTGCAATTTCAGTGGCTTAGTCGGACAAAGGATTTTTCTCTCACAAAGTGTGATTGGGGTCGGTGACTCAGGGACCTAGGCTCCCTCTGTCTTCCGGGATCTCCAAGGCAGGAGAAGAAAGGAGGAATGGAAAGCCCCCATGGTTCTGACCAAGTGAAGCGATGATGTGGTATGGTGGATCTCCCGGGGAAGAGGGCTCTAGGGAGAGAGAACAGCAAAGGCAAAATCTTCAGTGAGAAACGTGCTTGGCCTGTCTCAGAAATAGCAAAGCAACCACTGTGGCTTCTTTCAGTGAAAAAAGCGCTGGAAAGATAGCCAAGGGCCAGGCCATCTAAGGCCTCTCAGGCCAAGGGAGGAAGTAAGAAAATGCAATTGTTTGGGGTCATTTAGTGTCCCCTAAAAACTTTACAGAAGCATTATGGGTGGTTATAATGATTTTGTAAACTAAACTGTGAATAATATGCTCCATTTTCTAGAGAAATCTTTACAAAATGTGTTACTGTATCTATTTCCCTGAGTGAACGGTTATAGGTTGTTAATACTTCAGCACAATTTTCTACATATCTAAGACCCTCTAGAGGTAGGGGTTTTCCTGCCACTAGTGGCCATAGGCCCAAACATCATGACAGCCTGTCCTCATCCTTCTGGAAGCCCAATGTGTGGCAAGCACAGAGGCCTCCCACTGGACCCCTACAAACTAAGCACCTGCAGATGCCCATGCCTCAGTGCTACAAACAACCTCGGACACCCAATAATTCCTCAACCACCGTTTCTACACAGTAGCTCAACCAGTCTGTAAAAAACCATCACCTTAAACTCCTGGAATTTTCACACCTGAAATAAGCCCAAAGTTACTGTACTTTATTCTAAAAAGTAACTACTAAACCAATAGAAGGGGTGAAACTATTTATCTTACATATTCTAGGTTAGCTTTTCAGAAGTAAAATGAGTTGTATTCTAGAGGTTTAGTTAATGTGGACTTCATGTTTCTGACCACATGAAATGTTGGCATTGAAATTCAATGACCCCTGTTGCTTACTGTGAGAACAGTCAAAACCCAGAATTTTCAGCTAAAAATGTAATTTAGAATATGCTTACTGAATTGAATTAAGGTTTTGCATTAGGATAAACACTGTGGGAGTGATTCTGGTGTAGTGGGTTGGTGGTTTTGTGCAAGATGCTTACAATACCGCAGCCCTTAGAATAATTGTACACTCTTCTGGCCCGTTTCCCAGATTTCCTTGAAAAGGGTCAGAGGACAGGCTGAAATTAATGACACATGAATGTGGAACCCCAATTAGAAGTGTCTTCAAAGGAATAATTAGGCTAGAATTAATAAGAGGGGATTATGAGAAGAAAAAGCTTTGGGCAAATTATACACTGAAGGAAAAGAAGATAGGAAACAAGGCAACGATAGATTGGAACTGATTATTTCAGGAAGTCATTTTTGTTCTATTTATCTTAAAAATAATATAAATATAGTGAGACATGGAGACAACGGATGGATGGTCACTGACCTCATACTAGGAGTGGCAATGTGAGCATTGGGACGCTTCCTCGTGCATGTACCCTGCAATTGTGAGTTTAGTACCCCTATTCCCTTTGTGAAAGAGGCCAGGGATTTTGCTTCCCCCAAATAACAATAACAACAGCAAAAGCAGCAGCAAACCCTTCAAATCTGCTTACCCTGCCAGATATTGTTTCACTTTCCTCATCTGTAAAACAGGGATTACTTTATGATGAAATCCCCACAACAACCCCTGGAGGTAGGAACGATATAAGTGACTTGCTCCAGGTCATACAGCTAGTTAGTGTCAGAACACAGATTGAAATTTAGAAGCCTGGCTCCGAAGTTTGAGCTCTCATTCACAGCACTACATATATCTTTGGGAGGAGAGACAACACATGCATGTAATAAATGTGTGCACATTTATTGTACTGGAAACTCTCCCTCTTTGCTTCTAATTTTGTCAATCACAGCACCTTCCCTGGCTCTTACTTTGTTCTTGTCAATCTCCTCTCCTTGAGCAGAAGAGGGAAGGGAGCCCGCTCCATAGGCGAACAGCCCCTCCGCAGAGGCGTCCTGTTTTCTTAGTGCAATCACTTATTCGCATTGCAAAATATTACATGCGTGGGTTAAGCCATTCTAGGAGCATTCACTGAGCGCTCAGAGTGGAAACGTTTATCATGCATGCAAATACTAACTTACTTTCTAGAGAATGTTTAACTTAAAAGACTAAAAAAATCTCAGATAATTCATTTCAGAATAGAAACCTCCTTCAGCTGCACTCACTATGGCGCCCGGCTTCGCAGCACCGGCCACGAGGGGGCAGTGGCCGCCGCAAAGCCGAGGCGGGAGGTGGGCTCGGCGGCTCGGCCATCGCTTGCTCTCGCCTGGCAATGGGCTCTCGGCCGTGGATTAGCGCAGCTGGAGACGTGGGAGGCCGCCGGCCCCGCCCCCGACCGGTGGCGGCTGCGGCGGCGCAGCGAGGCAGTCGGCACTGCGAAGTGGAGGCACCGCGAGCGGAGGGCGCGACCGGCGGGTCCGGGCAGCGTGGGTTCGCCGCTTTGGGGGCTCCAGTCCGCGCGCCAGGGTCGAGCTGCACCGCGGGCTCCTTAGGTGGGCCTCGGCTCGGGACGCCGGGAGTCGGGACCGCTAGTCAGGGCGCCGGGACCATGGCGTTGCGCGCCCGGGCGCTGTACGACTTCAGGTCTGAGAACCCGGGCGAGATCTCGCTGCGGGAGCACGAGGTGCTGAGCCTGTGCAGCGAGCAGGACATCGAGGGCTGGCTCGAAGGGGTCAACAGCCGCGGCGACCGCGGCCTCTTCCCAGCCTCCTACGTGCAGGTGATCCGCGCCCCAGAGCCCAGCCTGGCGGGAGACGGCGGCCCGAGCGCCCCGGCACGCTACGCCAATGTGCCCCCCGGGGGCTTCGAGCCCCTGCCCGCCGCGCCGCCCGCCTCCTTCAAGCCGCCGCCAGACACCTTCCAGCCGCTGCTGCAGCCACAGCAGGCGCCGCCTCCGAGCACCTTCCAGCCGCCAGGCGCGGGCTTCCCGTACGGTGGGGGCGCCCTGCAGCCGTCGCCTCAGCAGCTCTACGGCGGCTACCAGGCCAGCCAGGGCAGCGATGATGACTGGGACGACGAGTGGGACGACAGCTCCACGGTGGCTGACGAGCCGGGCGCTCTGGGCAGCGGAGCATACCCGGACCTCGACGGCTCGTCCTCGGCGGGTGTGGGCGCAGCCGGCCGCTACCGCCTGTCCACGCGCTCCGACCTGTCCCTGGGCTCCCGCAGCGGCTCGGCGCCTCCGCAGCACCACCCGTCGGGGGCCAAGAGCTCGGCCACAGTGAGCCGCAACCTCAACCGCTTCTCCACCTTCGTCAAGTCCGGCGGGGAGGCCTTCGTGCTGGGGGAGGCGTCAGGCTTCGTGAAGGACGGGGACAAGCTGTGCGTGGTGCTGGGGCCCTACGGCCCCGAGTGGCAGGAGAACCCCTACCCGTTCCAGTGCACCATCGACGACCCCACCAAGCAGACCAAGTTCAAGGGCATGAAGAGCTACATCTCCTACAAGCTGGTGCCCACGCACACGCAGGTGCCGGTGCATCGGCGCTACAAGCACTTCGACTGGCTGTACGCTCGCCTGGCGGAGAAGTTCCCGGTCATCTCCGTGCCCCACCTGCCCGAGAAGCAGGCCACCGGCCGCTTCGAGGAGGACTTCATCTCTAAGCGAAGGAAGGGCCTGATTTGGTGGATGAACCACATGGCCAGCCACCCGGTGCTGGCGCAGTGCGACGTCTTCCAGCACTTCCTGACGTGCCCCAGCAGCACCGACGAGAAAGCCTGGAAGCAGGGCAAGAGGAAGGCCGAGAAGGACGAGATGGTGGGTGCCAACTTCTTCCTGACCCTCAGCACACCCCCCGCCGCTGCCCTTGACCTGCAGGAGGTGGAGAGCAAGATCGACGGCTTCAAGTGCTTCACCAAGAAGATGGACGACAGCGCGCTGCAGCTCAACCACACCGCCAACGAGTTCGCGCGCAAGCAGGTGACTGGCTTCAAAAAGGAGTATCAGAAGGTGGGCCAGTCCTTCCGCGGCCTCAGCCAGGCCTTTGAGCTGGACCAGCAGGCCTTCTCGGTGGGCCTGAACCAGGCCATCGCCTTCACCGGAGATGCCTATGACGCCATCGGCGAGCTCTTCGCGGAGCAGCCCAGGCAGGACCTGGATCCCGTCATGGACCTATTAGCACTGTATCAGGGGCATCTGGCCAACTTCCCGGACATCATCCACGTTCAGAAAGGTAAAGCCTGGCCCTTAGATCAGGTGATATGGAGTGTATTGTGCAGGCTGAAAGGGGCGACTTCGACAGCAGTACTACTGTGGGTAGTAGTACTGGTAGACTCATATTCTACCGGTGGGGAAGCGAGCAGAGACGTGGACGCCTGGCTCTTTTCCCGAGTGTAAGGTGGATTGCTCGACAGGCAGCTTCCTCCTCGAGTATCTCCCAGTAGGGAGTGAGTACTCTTTCTCGAAGGTTCAAAGAGTACCTTTGATAAGAGTGCTATAGTTTTAGAGTTTGAATAGTTGAGTAATGAGCTGCTCAGATCTGTAATCTTCAGACGAGGGTAGAATTAGAAGGGGACCCAAACCATGTTGGGCATCTCTTTGAACACTGCACTGTCACTTAGTGATCGGTTTCAAAAAGCGAGGAAATAGTGGAGAAGAACGGATGTCTGTAAATAAAGAGAAATCTGCTTTCACCCTGCCACACCTCTCAATCTCTGCTTCGGTAGAGGAATTAAGATCAATTCTCTGAGCTTAAGAACTTCCTGCAAAGAATTCTTGCCTGCAACCTTCGCGAAGTAAAGTAAAAACCCTAATTTACTTTGTGAAGTGAAGTAAAAACCCTAATTTTAGGAAAAGCGTACTCATTTTGAGTTTGGAATCATTAATGTACTGAAATTGAGAACGTTGTTTAGGAAAATTGTATAGGGAAACGACGTAGAGTGAATATAATCTGAGGATTGGATCTGAGAGCGGCGTTACTGGTATCCCTGTAAGTTAGCTGTCCAACTGTCAGAGTTCATGAGTTATTAATAGTTGTTAGTGTCTCTGACCTTTGCTAAAGCACTGGAATTTGCAAATTAAAAAAAATATATGTAGCAGTAGTCCTTGTCTTAACATTTCTCACTAATGTGCATTCTGATATAATGCCTTGATTGAGAGAATGGGGAGGTGTGGGAGTTAGTGAGGCAGTCTTGCCTGTGAAAGTCCAGTGTAGGGGCGGCTAGGCAGCAGGGAAGCCTACTGTCCCTGTTTCCTGAGCAGGTCTGGCCTTTACTGATGAAATGCTCACTGCCTTTCTTGTGGGCCAGTCCGTTTATGAGCAATCCTAATCTCTGGCATGTCTTTTCTTGCATTGAACTGAAGTTTGCCTCCCTTGATTGTCTTTCTGTTCCCTGGGACCGCCTTCAGACATTTGGAGACAGCAGTCTCGCTTCCTTCCTCTCTGCTTCTCTCCTTCCCCTTCCAAATGTGTGACTGGTCTTCTGACTCTTATGGGGAAAGGGGCTTGCTGGGAGAATGATCAAACGCTTTCAGTCTTGTTGCTGCTGCTGAAAGGGAGTACCCTGGACATCAGTACTAATTTTAGTAGAGAGCGGTAACTTTCTTGGCAATTTGCAATTTGTAAATGCAGTCTAATATTGAATTCGCTTTTTGTGCAATCACATTGCTGTTGGCCTATATTAAACCTGTATTTACATTCCCTATGCCTTTTTTAAAAAATGTAAATTATTATGAATCTTTGACTTTTTTGACTGATGTTGGTGGAACTCCCTTTGTGAGCCTTAATGGAGGGACTTAGCGTTTAAATTCCATTGTGTTACATCATTCTGGACCTATGCTGGCTGCCCTTTTACACATTTCTGTGAGTTTGTGCAAATTACCAGTAAATAGTTGAAAGGATGGAACCAAGTACAGACACTTGGACATGTGTGCTGGGCCGCCGGTGTCTGTCTACTTTAGGTTGGCATCAGTTCATTCACTGTCAATCACACCATGCACTCAAGCCTTTGTCAAGTGGCCTGCTTTTGAAATTATGTATTAGAAAAAGTATGGTGTGTGTTCTAATATCTATTTTGAGTTTATAGCAATGGTCTACTTGATCTATTAAACCATCTGGTTATGGCCAGGATCATGCCTGTAATCCCAGCATTTTGGGAGGTCGAGGCAGGAGGATTGCTTTAACGCCAGGAGTTTGAGACCAGCCTGGGCAACATAGGGAGATTCCCATGTCTACAAAAAATAAGGAAGTTAGCGTGGCATGGTGGCTCATACCTATAGTCCTAGCTACTAGGGAGGCTGAGACTGGAGGATTGCTTGAGGATAGGAGTTTATTTGAGGTTGCAGTGAGCCATAATTGAACCATTGTCCTCCAGCTTGGGTAACAGAGCAAGACCCTGTGTCCAAAACAAAAAAAACAAAAAATATGTAGTTTATTTACTTACTTATTTATTTATTTTGTAGAGACAAGTGTCTTGCTATGTTGCCCAGGCTTGTCTCTAACTCTTGGGCTCAAGCAATCCTCCCAGCTCAGCCTCCCAAAGTGCTGGGATTACAAGCGTGAACCACCGTGCCCAGCCTAGTTTATCTTTTTTTAATTATAGAACTGGATTTGTCTCCTGTCACTTGGGATTTGAAAAACTTCCTTCATTAAAACCAGTATCATTTTATGTGGCTTAAACAGATTCAAGAGCACTAAACATAATCTCTAGGAACTTTGAAAAGAACAGCAGTTGATATTCAGTATAGTTTGTTTCTGCTGTAATCTTGGTGTGTAATGTACAGTGAGCCTGTGTCCCTAGATGACACATCTTTAGAAAGTACTACCATTTAAAGTGACAGTGCGCAGCACATAAGGCTAAAAGCATTTGCTTATAGCCAGTGTTTATCAAGGATGCTAGTGTAGGCCATTTTTAGGAGTATAGATGAGACAAATATCATAAGCCAGGATAAAAGCTTTTTGAGCGTATTCAGGACTTGTGATTGTAAAGAGCACCTCAATTCCATCACCTCCCCCACTCCAACTGTTACACACTTGAAATATGGCTAATGTGACTAAGGAACTGAATATTGGTCAACAGAGATGATAGAACTTTTCCATCAGTGCTGAAAGTTCTATTGGGCAATGCTGTGTTAAACTGCTGGCTGCAGTTTAACTATCAACCCCATCGTAAGCTTCTCCAGCAAATTATTATCTTTTAATGTACCTTCCTGATAGCTTGATTTTTGCCTGGTCATCTCATGGCACCTCCTCCTTCCCATGTAGGCTTAATTAATAAAAACTGGGAAGGGGAAGCAAGTCCTGCTAGACTCTTCTTTGCTGAACTTCCCAGGCACTCTGCCTGAGTGACATTTCAGTAGTGTGAGCATCTCTTGCAGTGTGCCTTTGTGTCCCATTCAGAAAACACACTGGTTTCGGGACGGATGTCTGAGGCCATCCTGGTGAGAACCCAGCTACAAAATGAGGGTGGAAAACTCGAATACTCTTAAATGTGGTGGGCTGACATTTTCCTGACTGTACTAAATACTGAACCCATTCTTTAATAATGGTTTTAGTGTACTCACTTTCTGCAAAAGTGAAGAAAGCGATACAGTTCCCTCAGCCAAAAGAGAATTCTGGAATTTTGATTTTTTTCCATCAATGAATGGAGTCTTAGATAAACAGAACTATTTAGGTTAATGGAGTTGAGCGAAGAAAGATGGTAGTTTGCTGTAGTCTGCAGTACATTAGATGGGAATTCAGAATCTACTAAAATTTTATTTGTGTTTTGCTTTGACCTAACAGGAGTCCTTTAAGTTCTTTGTTCATAGGCAGCTCATCGATCCCCGACTAGGCAGTGTGCCCATGTTTGTCACCGAAATGTAACCCTTGTGGTCTTGATTTTTTTTTCTTAAGTGATAGCATTTTATTTTCTCCCTTTTTATCATGCCTGTCTGCAGTATATCTTTATGGTGTTGATGTTGGTGAGTTTGGGGTAGTACTGAGGAATATATTTTATTATTACTTTCTTGGCATATTCAGTTTTGTTTCCAAAGATGTGATTGATTTCTAATATTTAATAAAGCTAAATCTAGGGGCAGCAAGTTGAGGTTTAAAAGCTTTAGGTTTACCTCTTGGGGTTATTGCAAAAAGGAAAGACTATAAAAGATGATGAGAAATACTGGTTTCATCCTTGTTTAGGAATTTGGACTAAATAAAGATGGCTAGAGGGAGTTCCTTTAAGTGAAATGTCTTTATTCTAGAGAAAAGGTGTATAATAATGTTAAATTGATTTGTCGGTTTGGGCTGTGTAAAGTAAATCTAGTATTTACTTTACTAGATAAGTAAATAGGAAGTCCTGTTTTCTGTACTCTTAAATATACAAAATCTACTTCATTGCTCTCTTAAGTGTCCCAGATGGAGCCTTTTTTCAATAAAAAATAGCCCCAGGACCTCAGGAATGGTATACCAGTAGTGGGCCTATCAGTCTTGCTGGGTAGAATTTCACCATTGTGCTTCCTTTTACTACTAGTAGAGTTGGCCTCATGTCCTTCAGACATTAATTAAAGATAGCTGGAGTCCCAGCAGGGCACACAAGGTAAGGCTGGGCCACACTGAGACCTTCCCTGTCTGCTCCCCATTCTCCTGTAGCTAAAAATAGCCCTGAAAAGGTGGTGCCAGGAATACAGAAAAAAGCTCTAAGAAGTCAGGGCAAATTGCAAATTCATCCTTATTTTTGAAACCTCTGGGCTAGAAATTGAGGCTGTTCATTCTTTTTGTTTTCACTCCATCTTTAGTTGAACCCATTTCTCCTCTCTGCTGCATTTACCCCCAGATGTTCTCTAAAAAGACTTCATGTCTCTAAAAAGAGAACAGGTCTGGGGCTTACCCTTTGCCCCAGTTTGTGTTTTCTTAGGGAAAATAAGGTAACCTTTAGTGCTTTTGAAATACATGACTCAGTTCCTTGGTTAAAATATAAATGTGACTGCCCAAGGACAGTCTTGGGCATGAAACTGGGTGTGGGCACTGCTCACACCACCCTGTCAGGGGTTTCTCAGACTTCTTTTTTGAGCCACATAGCCTTCAGAGTCACACCGATCACAGAGGGACTGAAGGGAGGCAGAGGACCTGCACTCCCACCCTCCTCCCAGTAACTCAGGGAGCCTAGGGGGTTTCCTTGTTCAGAAATGTTGTCCTGTCTGGCCATCTTAGGACTTCCAAGCATGACGCCAGAACCCAAACAAGTGAGAAGTTCTGTGATTCACTTACAAACCCTTCCCTTAAACTATTTAACATGTTCCTTCTCTTCGGTCTGAATAAAAAACTATTATTGTATTGCCTCATGTATTTTTAAATCAAAGTTTAAATATCAAGTTAGATTTAATTTGCCATATAATTTTGAAGCTCCATATCATTAACTAAAGGATTATAAAGTGGCAGAGTAATGCTGAGCTCTGTTTGACGAGATTATATCCGGAAGGCAGATGTGTATCATATCCCACATTTATACAACACCAACTAGAATCTGGCCGCTCTGCCGGTGTCTGCAGGAGGGCTGGGTAGGCCTCTGGTCTTTAGTGAGTTCTTTGACTAGCTATAAAGACAGGTCAGTCAGTCTCGGCAGTTCCTTGTGCCAGGTTTCTGAGAGCCTGGTGGATGGGCCAGTCTGCCCCAGAAGTTGCACCAAGGGGATGAGACTAGGCTGGGTCTGCTGAGAGAGCTGTGCCAGTGAAGGGCACAGCCAAGCCAAAAAGCTGTGGGTACAGAGCCTCATCGCCATGGGAGCTGGCCTGTCGGGACCAGCATGGGCTCTGGAGAGCCAGTGTGTGAGCGTGGAGGAGTTTTGAACAAGTTATTTTAACCTGCGTAATGCTCAGTTATCTTTGGCCAAGTGGGGGAACTTCCTCACAACGTCAGCATAATAATTAAATGTTATGGTTCATAGTAGCTAGTCACTAAATGTTTATTTTTGAAAAATAGGTGAATTTAAAAGGCAATGGCAGCTAGGCATGGTGGCACATGCCTGTAATCCCAGCTACTTGAGAGGCTGAGGAAGGAGGGTCACTTGAGCCCAGGAGTTCAAATCCAGCCAGAGCAACACAGTGAGACCTTGTATCTTAAAAAGGAAAAAAAAAAAAAAAAAAAAAAAATTAGGAGCACTCTCCTTTGAAGGACAATTTCAGTAATCTTATCATCCCTCCTGGCAAACTATTGCCACCCGAATTGCAGGCAAAAGTACAAAAGCTCAAGGAGTCTTCAGTCTAGCAATTAAATATCTACTTTAATCAGTTTGCCCTGTATTGCACACCGGAAGTAATGGTAACTGGGATAAATGTCGATGTTATTTGGAGTAACTGGTTTGTTGTTGTTCACATTGAAGAGTGTATGTTAACTGTCTCCTGCTGGCTCCCCCCAACCCAAATCACTTGTATTCTGGTGCAAATCACTTAACTTTCTGAGCTTCAGTTTCCTCATCTGTAAAAGTGAGGTTCATCATTTCCTAGGTACCATTTTGTTAGTTGACTTTTTAAGAAAATAAGATTAGTCTTAAGTATCCAGGAAACTTTTAGACATTGTTTCAGGCTGGTTTTAATAGTGTTCTGTCTGTTTATGTGACTGTTATCTGGGAGCATGAAAAGCCCTTACCAATTGGTGTGAAAGAACATTTATGTACGTTTAGTTCAGATCAGCAAACATGCATTGCAGGCTTACCTCACTAGGAACTTGGAATGTAAAAGTGATTAATACCTGGCCTGCTGCCGCCTGGTGAGGTTTCCCAGGTATTCTGAAGCTGCAGTGTGGTAGACAGCTGGAGCGACCTCTCTCTGACCCAAATTAATAGGACCACCAAAGAGATAAATTATGATAGTTTTTTTAAGATGGAGGCTTGCTCTGTTGCCCAGGCTGGAGTGCAGTGATGCGATCTCGGCTCACTGCAACCTCCGCCTCCCGAGTTCAAAAGATTCTCCTGCCTCAGCCTCCTGAGTAGCTGAGATTACAGGCATGTGCCACCAAGCTTGGCTAACTTTTATATTTTTTTAGTAGAGATGGGGTTTCACCGTGTTGGCCAGGCTGGTCTTAAACTCCTGCCTCAAGCAATCTACCCACCCACCTTGGCCTTCCAAAGTGCTGGGATTACAGGCATGAGCCACTGAGCCCAGCCTCTGATATTGATCTTATAGCTTGATTAAACTTTAATTTGAACGAGTTTTAGTTCATATGTCATTTCTGTACCTTTTCTTATGACTTATCTCTCACTGTAATTTGACTTTCCTCTTCTGCTAAATAAATTGTTATTTAGCAGGTAAGGGGACAGTGAAGGAAGGGGAGCTAAAATCATTAGATTTATTCATAGAATGCTCTAAAAGATAAACTAGATTTTATTCAACAAATAGGTGTGTACCCTTCATTGTCTAGGCACTATTCAAGATGCTAGTGTTGCATCAGTGGCCAAAACAAAGATCCCCACCCTTGTGGAGCTTGCAGTCTAGCAGGGTGGAGACACTCAATGAAAAACAAACACAGGAAGTAAGTTTTAATGTATGTTGGAGTTTGGTATGTGCTAGGAGAAAAAAGTAGAGCAGGGAAAGAGGGCATGGGAGGCGGGATGAAGTACTAGAAAGAGTGCTCAAAGTAGGTCTCATTGAGAAGGTGAGATTTAAGCAGAGACCTGAATCACTCTGGAGTCAGGGGAGTCATCCAAGTAGGTATCTCAGGGGAGAGCTTGTCAGGCAGAGGGTTTAGCTAAAGTGAGGCCCTGGAGTGGGCATGTGCCAAGCAGGTTGAGGAACAGCAAGGCCAGGTGGTTGGAGTTAAGAGGATCCTAGGAGATGAGGTCATGGAAAGTGAGATTTGCAAGGCTTTACAGGTCACTGTTAGGACTTGGGATGAAAGCCCAAGTCAGATGGATGCAATTAGAGGGTTTTGAGCCAAGGTATGACATCCAACTGGACATATTAACAGACTTAGTCCAGAGCAATGAGAATAGAATGGCGTGGGGCAGTCAAAGGTGGATGGAAGCAGGGAGCTAGTAGGAAATTCTCAAGTAATCCGGGTAAGAAATGCTGGTGGCCTGAACCAAAGTGGAGACAACAGAGGTGGTAGGGGAGGGGATCCCCCTCCGGATATATTTTGGAGGTAGAATCAACAGGTTTTCCTGAGGGATGGGATTGTGAAGGATGTGACATGCGAGAGAAAGAGGAGTCATCAAGGGTGACTCCGCAATTTTGGCCTGGCCTACAATAAGAATTGTCAGAACAGCAGTGGGGAGCAGCAATCAGGACTTGAGTTTTCTCCTTTTAGGTAGATCAGGCTCATGCATTCTGTTGCATGTCTCCCCACCCCAACACAAGCACTTTCAAGCTTCAGGTCTAGTCTCCTTCCTTGGAGTATCCCCCTTGGATTGTAGTCCTTTTGTGAATAATTGTCTTATGCGGTGCTCAGTTATTAGTGTGTGGGTTTTTTATGTTCCTGTGTTGTGTAGCTGTTAAATACTGTTTTATACATGCATAGCAAGTACTTAATGAATGCTTGTTGAATTAATGAAGTAAGCACTCAGTAGCTACTTGGTTGATCTTGAAATAGATTTATAAGATGTTTTTGTTTTTCCGTTTATATGATGATGGATAACAGTCTAAAAGTGTACAGGAAATAAAGATAGAATCTGGATGTATTTTATGGATGAAGTCATTAACAATGTGAGTGATTTAAAAGTCTTAGAGTTATGTGTTTATGAAATGACTTTCCGTAATTCACTGGGGAGGGGAGAGGAAGTTTGAAAATGCTTAAAGTGCCAGAGAATTAATATTGTATACCTCATGATTTCACTTTATATTGATTATTGGTGTTTAAACTTACGCATGCACACACACACATATACACACACACATTTTCCTCATTAGTAAGTTTTAGTTATAATATTTTTACCGGGGTCTCATTTGCTTAATTCAGAGCACAAGATCCAGAGAATACATTCACCTTGTTGCTTGACTTGGATGCACATGGAGCACTGAGCTCATGTGTGGAGGTACTTGCCCTCATGGAAGGCTCTCTCAGTTCCATGAGGGAAGTAGAATGTGTGCACAGAGGACTGAGATAGAAGGTAGATTTAACTTAGTGCTGCGAATAAGACGGTGCATGGGAGTCCAGGGGATAGAGAGGAATTGTCAGTTTATGTCAGAGGCTTGAGTGGGCAGCATTTGGATTCTCCCTTTGAAACATGGTCACAGTGTGACTTTTGGAGGAGCATAGGGGGAGAGCGCACTCCTGATCTTGAAATGCTTTAGCATGGGTTTGATAAGCATACAGTAATTGATAAGCAAAGTACCCAGTGCTCAGGTCAGTGAAGGGAACTGAAGTGAGGAGCTGTCACTGTACTGTGCGACACACAGTCGTGGACATGCACCATGATGTGAAATAGTACAGAAGGAGGAGTAATTATGGAGAGTGGATGGGAAGGTTCAGGGGTGGCTTCTGCCAGTCTCAGTCTAAGAAGAGTCTTGAAAACAAGTGGAAGTTTGCCAAGCCGGCAGAGTGGGGGAAGGGCATTCTGGGCCGAACCATATGGGATCAATCTTGACTGCCTCTCAGAACCAGCTGCTGAGGGGATACAGCAGAAAATGGGGCCCCACCCTGGATCTGAATCAGAATGTCTGTGCTGCCTAGACATTGGTGTTCTTTGAAAAGCTCCTCACATGCTTTTGATGTACTGCTGGGTTTACAGCTGCTGTTGGAGGTGATAGAGGAAACATGGAAGATCATATGGGATGCTGACATGGTCAGGCCTGCACTTAAGATGGACAGGTCGTGGCGGCAGGTGTAGAACGTGGTTGGGGGTTAAGTGAAATGGAGAGCTCTCACAGTAATTCAGACCAGAGGTGATAACATCCTAACGGGGGGAGTGTCCATGGGGGTGGGAGCAGGACACAGAAGGGGCTGCTTGCCTGCAGCGTGGGGTAAGGGACAGGGAGAAGTACAAAATGGCCTGCAGATTACAGGCTCTGGGTCACCAGTAGAGATGCCTGGAGATGGCCTGGAGCGGGGTCTGCAGACTACAGCCCACGGGCCAGATTCACCCAGGCACCTGTTTGTTACAGTGCTTGAGCTAAAAATGGTTTTTGTATTTTTAAATGATTCTGTGTTTAATGGTTCTATAAGTCCCCACATAATAACCTCAATTTTCCCTCTTGACCTGCAAAACCTAAAATGCTTACTGTCTGGCCCTTAAAGAAAATGTTTGCTGACCCTTGACTTGGAGGACAAGCAGGTTAGGGCAGTGGGAGTGGCTACTCTTTATTGAGCACTCACTATGTGATAAGCAGTATTCCAAACATTTTATATATGTCCTTTTTTTTTCCCCCCCACTAGAAAATTCAGAAGTGATACCTTGTCTTAATTCCATGCAGGACTGGGTATGACAGCAGTGTGGTTGTTAGCATGAAATAAAACCAGATGGGTTTGAATTCCTGCCAGCTTCACTGTGTAACCTTGGGCCACACACTTCTTAACCTCTGTTTCCTTGTGTGTAACATGGAGTAACTATGTTATTAATACAGTAGCTGATAATGCTGAAAAATATTTTTCAGCATTAATTATCAGCTATTGTATTAGTTTCCTGTGGCTGCTGTAACAAATTCCTACAAACTGGGTGATTTACAACAACAGAAATGGATTCTCTTAGAGTTCTAGAGACGAGAAATCTGAAAGGACATTGTGGCAGTGCCATGCTCCCTTTAGAGGCTCTAGGGGAGACCCTTCCCTTGCCTCTCCAGCTTCTGGTGGTTGCCAGCACCCCTTGGTTTTCCTTGCTCTGCAGCTGGATCACCTCAGTCTGTGCCTCCATCCTCACGTGGCATTCTCCCTGTGTCTCTGTCCCTGTCTTCTCTTAAGGACACCCGTTGTCCTAGATTCAGGGCCCACCCTAATCCAGAATGACCTTACCTTAACTAATTACATATTCAGAGACCCTATTTCCAAAAAAGGTCACAGTCAAAGGTTCCATGTAGATTTTAGGGGTACACTATTTAACTCAGCGCAGTTTTTAACTCCCCCAAAGTGGTGTCATCTCATTTGGTGGCTGTGAAAACTGAGGCTCAGGGAAGTTAAGTATTTCTAGGCTCACGGAGCTAATGAGGAGAGCTAGGATTCGAGCACATTATTTGCCTTAAGTTGAGACTGGTACTTCTTATGCTACAATACGTAACATGCTTGTTAGAAAATTGACTTATTCTACAGGCAGTCAGCAGCCACTAAAGGTTTCAAACTGAAGAGTGACATTTAATCATAATCAAAATAGCTATCATGTTTTGAAGACTTCCTGTGTGCCAAGCATGGTGCTTTGTGTTTTATATTTATTATATCTATTTAAGCTTCATGGGAGCTTTTGAGGTAAATGCTCTTCTTATACCCATTTTGCAGACAGGAGCTGAACCACAGATTTTTTTTTTTTTTTTTTTTTTGAGACAGACACTTTTGCTCTTATTACCCAGGCTGGAGTGCAGTGGCGCAATCTCGGCTCACCATAACCTCCACCTCCTGGGTTCAAGCGATTCACCTGCCTCAGCCTCCTGAGTGGCTGCGATTATAGGTGCCGGCCACCACGCCCGGCTAATTTTTTGTATTTTTAGTAGAGACAAGGTTTCACCATGTTGGCCATGCTGGTCTCGAACTCCTGACCTCAGGTGATCTACCTGCCTCAGCCTCCCAAAGTCCTGGAATTACAGGTGTGAGTCACCACGCCCAGCCAAACCACAGAAATTTAAACTGAGAGTTTCCGGAGGCATCCTTTGCTGGTGCACCCTGGCTCCCTGAGGCAGGGCTTTTGGAAGTTACTCCTGTTTGGTCGGGCAGAGATGAGGAGGCTTTTAGAGTACTCCAGGGGAAGAGTTGGTTTTGGAAAGGAACAGGTGAACTCGAGACACCTGCTAAGTATCATGGCAGGACCTGGTGAGGCGCTGGCTCTCCTGAGGAATCTAGTGTTACCTTAGAGGTTTTAAGTTTGGGTGGTAGAAAGTAGTGAAGCCAGTGATAGAAGAGGTAGGCAGACTGAGAAGAGGAGCAGGACTAAAAGGAAAGACAAGGAATGGGCCTGAAGGGAGTCTTAGAAAATCCTATTTTCCAGGCCTTTTATTGTGTTTAGTTATGTTGACATTTGTGATTTTCACCAGAACCACCTATTGTCTGCAGCAAGACATTTTTAACTAAATACTAATAGATGTTAGTGTGGACAATCTGCAAATTTTCACGTTTTATGATTTGTATTTCACGTATATTTTAAAACTTGATACATTTTTAGATGCTTTGTTTTGTGTTTAGTTGGTTATTTATGATTTCATGCAAGGATGTCCAAATGTGGTCAGAGTAAAGACTCTCAGCCACCGGACACCTGGGCCCTGCCAGTGCAAGGCAGCAGGAAAACCACAGGAGTGAGGAGTGTCCTTACCTTTAAAACAGCTGAGTCAGGAATTATCTCCACAGCCTCGTGATCGTGAAGGGATGTGAAGTGGTACTCAGGATAACGAAGAGTGCTTGTGCTGTTCACCAGTCAGTACCACCATGGCATATGTGGCAGTTGGGACAATGGCGTTTACAATTTCAGATAAAAACTGGAAAATTACCTGAAAACAAGAAATGCATTCTTTGCAAATATTCTGCTAACTCCAGCATGAACCACAGTGCTCTCAGATAGGGTCCCATAAGTGCCCTGGCTCCGCGCGTGTGGCTCGCCTTGCCTTGGCTTCTCTTCTAAAGAGCAGGGCCACTTTACTCTCTTCCTGGCCCCATCTAGTGGGACTTCCGTTTAGATTTATTTTAGCAGCTTCTATTTAGATAAAAAGAGAATAAGGTTTTACCTTTCATTAAAGGTACTTTCCCGAGTTCACTCTTTTCTTTGGTACAGATATGCTTGTTGTCATGTGTCAAAAGTGTTGGCAGCTTGCAAACATATCTACTGTTGCTTTTTTTTTTTGGTAGAGACCAGTACCAGTATCTGTGCACATGCCTCAGGTAATTAAAGAACTGGGCACTGCAGACTTCAGGCCCCAATTTGTGTTCTCTGAATTTGAACCATTATATGAGTTTTACTTTACAAAGTCAGTTTTTTAAAAGTTTCATTGTATGGTCAGCATTATCAAGGATAGTATGTCTACCTTATTTTATTAAGATTCTATGGGTATCAGTTCTTTAAGAAAAGAAACAATACATGGTTTTCTTTCTCATTCTCAAGATTTTAAAGTCTTCATCTATATTTGCTTGGCTATAGGCAACATTTTAGCCATCATACCCAAAAACACTTCTCAAATAAAGACACTGTGTTTTCAGAATTCTCCTGAAACTATCACCCTAGTAATTTTATCACGTATTTAACATTCATTATAGACTGGAACACAAGAACCTTTATATATATAAAATTACCAGCAAGAAACAGTTTTGCCAAATAAACCACAAGAGGTACAATCATGTGTTTTCTCTCTTCATTTTTGGAATGAGGTGAACTGTATGAATACATATGCATAGTAAGTAAAAGTAATCATGTTTTAAGGTATTTATACTCAAGTGAATATTGGTATTCAAACTGAATGTCATTCTGCCTTTAGACATTAGGTGATTGCTGAATGAAACTATAAGAACTACTTAATTAGAGTATAGCAACACTTTTACCTGAAACAGACTGATGATATCTTCAGGATGAAATCAAGCTTAGAGGCCTGAATTCTTTAAGTGATTTTTTTTTTTTTCCATCAAGCAACCAGGTTTTTTTTCTTTTTGCAATTGACTATGCTTGTCTTTTTCCTCTTCCCTCCTTTTCAAAATGGTTCAAAAGTTCTCTTTGTCATTTATTATATTTATGAATTTAAAAGTGCATTTTAAATTATCTTTGAATTTTGATAGTTACTAACTTTAGGGACCTTTATTAGTCCATTCAGAAAATTGCTTTCCCTGACGAGTTCAGTATTAATTTTGTACCCTCCAGGGTTTATTAATGTGGTCCAAATCCTGGAGCCCACTTAGTATGAATCCATGCAGGAATAGTATTTAGGGTCTGGAGGTTGTTTGTGGGTTGCTCATCCCTATGTTAGTGGCATAGGCTCCTAGGAGGCGTGGGGTACTAGTGTAGTGTGCTGTGTTTGAGGCCGGTCTGTGGGGCTTATGCGATTGCCATGGGTAGGGCATTCCCCCTTCGGCCACGTACAAGGGAATTGCCTGAGTTGGGCAGACCCAGGTTCACATGCAGCTGGACACTGAGTAAAATTATTTAGTTTCCCGGAGTTTCACTTTCTGCCTCTGAAAATGGTGGCAATGATTACTTTTATTTCAGGGTTAAAGAGAAGAAAATGAGACACGCAAAGTGCAGAGCACAGGTGTGCACAGTGCAGGCACTCCTCCGTGATGGTCGAGTGGCTGGATGGCCGTCCTGCTTCTCTATTTTAAGTGGATGCTGGCCTTTGCTTTTTGAGACGTTTTGCTCAAAACAATATGAAAAAGTAAAAATAAATATTAGAGCAGAGAGGGGGAAGGGTAATCAACAAGTAGGTGGAGACCAACAGGGAGGGAGGAAAGGGGAGGGGAAGAAGTTAATGGGGAGTTAGCAGGGAAGGCCAGGGTGTGGATCCCAGCAATGAGAGGATAAGAACCCAATAGGCCACGTTGACCAAATTAGCATTTTCTTTCAGCATGTTACATGTGCCAGGGAATGAAGAAAAACAGGCCGAGTCCAGTCTTGAGCGACTTCTAAGCAGCTGTCCCTGTTGCCCTTCAGCCTGTCTCCTGTTCTTTCCCGTACACCAGGGCTTCTGTGTTTTGGGGAAGGGCCCCTGGAAGACAGAAATCAAGTTAATGTTTTTGGCACATTCATGGTTTCAAAATTAAATAAGGTGCTTTCTTTTTTCTTTTGTTTTTTTTTAAGGGAGAAAATGTAGCTTTGGATTCCTGTTGCTTAGTGACTGGGCCTTTTGTATAATTAGTCTTAGAAGAGACAAAACATACTGAGAATAAGAGATTGGATTGAGGAAAAGAAGGCAAAGTTCAGGTACAAGAACTGGATGGGGTTGGGTGGGGACCTCTTGGAGCCATGGCAAGCCTCGTGGGGGCCTGAGTTTGGGGGCAGGCAGAAAGAGGGAAAACAGGAAGGAGGCCAGACAGCTTCTTTGAACGGAGGGCAAGGCCTTGCCTAGTTAAAATGGCTGAGGCAGTACAGTGTATGAGGGCTTTTTTTTTTTTCTTTTTTTTTTCTCCCCCTGTCTCACTTTGATGGGTCAGAAGTTTCTAGGAAAATTCTGGTTAAAATGCCTGCGGCAGTACAGTGTATGAGGGTTTGCTTTTTTTTTTTTTCTTTTTTTCCCCCGTCTCACTTTGATGGGTCAGAAATTTCCAGGCAAGTTGTTTCTCCCTGCGAATGAGAAGCAGAGGAACATGAAACAGAAAAGTTTAGTGCAGTGCAAGTGCATCTGCTAGTGTGCTCGTTGAGTTTCAGCTTGCAGTGCATTCGTAATATGTGCACATGGGCTACATGACTCAAGAGATTCACTGCTCTCATACTGTCATTCTAGAAAAAAATTGGCATTGAAATCTTAAGTGTTTTTACTGATGGAAACAGTTTAATGATATGCTATGTAAATAGTGTGATGCTTTTGAAAATGGTGCTGATTTCTAATTCATAATTTATAAATGATTTTTAAAAATTTGAGCCTTTTAAGGTAATATTAATGAACCTTGTCACATGATTAAAAATTCTTTTGTTTTCATTGTTTTATATTCATTGCAAACATGAGTAATATAATTCCTCTGAAATGGAGAACATATGTATTATAAACAAAAACATAGTTATTTCTTGCTTTCCTCATTTCAGCCTGAGCATCCTTTAGAGCTGCGAGATGGCTTACAGTGGTTAGATACAAAGAAAAATGGTAGGAGGGGGGATGGAAGTGAATTTAGGACATTTGCTTTCTCTGGAGCTAGGACTGGTGATGGAGAAGTGGGGCAAAGTACCTTTCTCTGAGCTTTGGCAATTGCACTGATATGAAAATGAGCCCTGTTGGGAATTTTACAGGTACAGAATCAGCTTGGGAATCTAGGAGATTTTGTTAATAACAAATCCTAAAACCAAAGTAAAAATATTGGTTTAATTTTCCTTTTAATTCTCAAAATGTAGAAGGGAAAGGATCCTTTTCAACAATGTAGCAGGTTCAAGTCTCCATCTCAGGCCTTAATCCACTCAATCTATGCCCACAAAAAAGGTAGTAGGTCTCCTGAATGAGGATGCCCTGCTTGGAAGGGAGAATGGGACATGCCAGGGCTGGCAGGCAGGTGGAGGTGGGGTCTTTGCCATGAATTAGCTGTGGGACTTTGAACAAGTGGCTCACCCTCTTCTTTGTAGAATGGAGAGAATTGTATAGAAACTCTTCTAAGACCTTTTTAGCATTAAAAAAAAAAAAAATCTGAGAGCCAGCTCTGCCGTTCTCACCTGGGAAGCAGCTCTGCCTAGCCTTCCCCAGAGGGCGTCTCTAGGACTGGAATGTGAGAAGGTGCCTTCCGGCTCCTTCCTCTCCTTTAGGAATTAGAACTGAGGGTTTTTAGTTCCTGAGTTCACTTTCTATCCTGTGGAAGAATTCGAGCAATCCACCAAACTAATGCAATAATTAAGTTGAACTCTCTACCAAAACTTCACTTTCAACAGGTAAACCTTTTTAGGAGGGGCTTACTCTAGGATCCTTCCTGCCTCCTTCACAGAGATCCCCTGAGGAAGAAACAGCTGCAGTGTGTTGGAGGCTCAGCCTGGGGGAGGCACTCTGGGCTCCTATTGCCTATTCAGGATCACTATCTTGGGATGTCGTTGAAATCTATTGCCTCACTTTAAATAATTATTTTTCCTGTACTTCAGATTCATTTTAAGAATGTATTTTTCAGGCTGGGGGCGGCGGCTTATGCTTTTAATCCCAGCAGTTTGGGAGGCTGAGGCGGGTGGATCGCTTGAGCTCAGGTGTTGGAGACCGGCCTGGGCAACATGGTGAAACCTTGTCTCTATAATTTAAATTAAATAGAGAGAGAGAAGAAAATTTATTTTCAGTTTTGTAACTTGGGAAAGCTGCACTACTTCACGTGTAAATAGTGTTTTCTTCTGAATTGGAAAAGTTACTACTTCATTGGTAGGTTTTTTAAAGAGTATATTCACACTGGTCTGTATTGTCAGCCTCTTATTTAATCTCTATTTAATGTGCACCTGAACTTTCTTTTCATAATAAAATCGTAATATGTTCATGCTATTCCAGATGCAGCTAACTAATGTCTGTTACTTTAGCCCAAGAAGCAGTTTCAGTTTACAGTGACATTGTCGTTGGAAAATGTTTTTCCCTCTGATTACACCTGTTTATTATTTTCTTTCATCTTAAAGCTGTTCTAACTATGAGTACTGTGGGATCTTTTGTTTGTTCTAACAGTGATGCTTTTGACCTTAGACTTCATTGTATAATTGCTCCCCCATTCTTTCATTTCCCTCTTCTGTTTTGAAAGCAGCGTGGTGGCAATATGATGTTTATGAGGGGAGGGGGCTGGCAAGGGGGCATGTTCCTCCTAAATTAGCCTCTTAAAAAGCAGAGCTTTTGATGCTATTGCCTGTTTTCATGTTGGTTCCGTGATAAAAATGTGTAGCCCTTGTGTTATTTAGATTCTGGGCAACATTTTTAGTTTTCATTTACACTCCTCTGGTTTGGTTAAAAAACAATGCAGTATAGCCCTGAGAATGCTTTAAAAATGCTCGCCTACTTTGTTACAGCTCTGCAGAGAATACTGAAAAAACGCTGTCATACTTTGTTACAGCTCTGCAGCTGGTTGTATTGTACCTCTGCAGTTGTTTCTTAGGCAGCTACAAATTACTTAATTTCTAAAGTTATCCTAGAAGTAGCAAGTCTATGATCATCTAACTCTGCTCCAATAGTTTCTGCCTCCAACGTGCTAGAACTGAAAATTTTGCTCTCTGCCTTTCTTGTGATATTTAAAATTTTGAATATGAAGATAATTGTGAAACCTAAAAATATGTACACATAATTCCCAGTTTGAGCAGTTAGATCAACTGTAAGAACCCAACCATTTGTAACAAAACCAAATTCTACTTCTAATAATAATACTATTTCACTCACATCTAGCCAACGCTTGTAATACTGTTTCTATTGGAAAAATATGTTTCCACTTTCTTTTTGATTGAACTCAGAGTTAGGAGCTAGGCAGAGTTAGGCAGAGGTGGGTAGAGGGAAGCTTCCTGGGAACCCCAGAAAGTGGTTCTGTGTGTTAGTCCCCAAGTGTTAAACACTCATGCTGTCTGTCTGTGGATCACTTGAGCTGTTTAAAAGATGTCATTTTTTTTTTTCCTGTTTACTTCTAGTCAGAACTAGTCAATTGACTTCCATAATTAGCTTACCGTTTTCATAGGGAGGAGAGCACTGATACCTTTACTGTTTGTTAAAAGGTGTACAGAAAAAAACTAATTGGAAGTTGGAAAGTTGTGAGATTAGTTTTTAAAAAAAGAAATTATTTTCTTGGGAAAAGATGTATATATTGTAAACCTTTGCAAAGTATTTTATAAGAGTTAACTTTTTTTATTTGGCTTCAGATGTTGGAAGGTCCTTGGCGTTGTCATTCTTAACATTAACAGCTCTTATCTTCAATTCAGGATATATTCAGGAACTCTCGATTTTTAATTTGTTCTAAGTATATTACCGTCAACTTGTTTTATTGCTAATCTTCTTTTAACTTTCTTTTGAAGGTGTATCTGGGAGAAAATCAATTTAGTTACATCTCAGTTAAAGGAAGTTATTTTTGTTTTTAAAAACTTGTTCTACATCTATGGCTACAATTTTATGGAGACATAATCTTCCTTGATTACACGTAGCTCTCCTTATTCTACAGATTTGTACATTTAAAGTATGCTATTTAATACCTTAGTTTACCATTTTATATAGTTTTTATTTTTTAATTTTTTAGACAGGGTCTTGCTTTATTACTCAGGCTGAAGTGCAGTGGCATGATCACAGGTCACTGCAGCCTGGAATTCCTGGACTCTCCTGCCTCAGCCTCCTGAGTAGCTGGGAGTACAGGTGTGCGTCACCACACCTGTCTAGCACGTTCTCTTCTAAATAGTTGTAGTGCTTGCTTTGAAGTCAGTTATGCAGTCAGATCCCATCTCAGCCTCCTGCTGGGTTATGTGGATGACGGTCAGGCTCAAAGACGTTGCATAACTTCCTCAATTTCCTTGTAGTAAAACTAGGAGTAATGTCTGTTGTAAAGTTGTAGTGAAAGTTAGATGGAAAATGTCTAGCATATGTTATTGCTATTTATAGCAGCTACCATTTACTGTTCAGATATTCTATTCTCTACCCTCCACCCTGCCACCATCCATAGCGCAGTGCGCATGTAGCAGGCCCTCTGAGTATTTTCTGTTGTCACATTGGTCACATGTTATCTTGGAGAAAGCCGTATTCAACTCCCATGCAGAATTGTGTGCTTCGTGGACCTATCTCACTTTGTGTCAGGGTAGTTTGCCTGCCCTGACGGTGCTTTGCGGTGTGGCTCCTGTTTGAATCTCCCTGTTCTATCAGTGTGCTCTATACATGACAGGCTTTCCATAAATGTTCACATTAAAATTATCACCCGGGAGCCCAACCTTTTGGGGACTTTTAAAAACAGCAACATTTTGTGTTATTCACTTAATAAATTCATACTTGGGGAAAAAATGAGTCTTTGGTTTTTTTTTGTTTCGTTTTGTTGTTTTCTTGGTTTTTTTAAGATGGCGTTTCACACTTGTTGCCCAGGCTGGAGTGCAATGGTGCCATCTTGGCTCATTGCAACCTCTGCCTCCTGGGTTCAAGCAATTCTCCTGCCTCAGCCTCCCGGGTACCTGGGATTACAGGCGCCTGCCACCATGCCTGACTAAAAATGAGTCCCAAATTCTTCTTGGCTTCTCTAGTATGTATGCTTAGGAAGCTTGAAGTTATTACATGCTGGCAAGATCCTGGGGCCTCAAAGAGATATTAATACTCATTGTTGTATCCGAGACTTTGGAAAATGTATGCTGATATAAGTTGTAAAAACTTTAGACTTGTTCTTTTTTTTTGTTTTTTTTTTTTTTTTGAGATTGGGTTTTACTCTGTCACCCAGCAGGCTGGAGATGCAGTACTGTGATCACAGCTCATTGCAGCCTCAACCTCCCGGAATCAGATGATCCTCCCACCTCAGCCTCTGGAGTAGCTGAGACTATAGATGTGCACTGCCAGGACTGGCTAAATTTTTGTATTTTTCATAGGAATGGGGTTTCACCATGTTGCCCAGGCTGGTCTCAAACTCCTGGCTTTGCCCATCCCCCTGCCTCAGCCTCCCAAATTGCCGGGATTTTAGGCACAAGCCACCGTGGCAAGCCTTAGACTTGTTGATTTTTAAATTGGTTGTTACGGGTGCACATCTGTAATTCTATATAACGCAATGCAGTTTCTCAAAATATGGTGAACTAATCTGGAGTTTGACAAGCTGCAACTTAGTTGACATTCACCCAATTCAAGGCCAGGTTTCAGAGCTTCTCTATACTGGACTCTATTCTCTATGGTGAAAAGCCATAGAGTAGTTAGAGCAAGTAATACTTGCAGAATATTACCAATACAGGCAATAGCTGTTACGTAGGTCAGGCTCTGAGCAGGGCAGGATCCTGCATTCTGGTCCTTAGCATTTGAACATAGGACTGTGGCTTCCTCGGGTACCTTGGATTGAAATCAGATGGAAAATATAGTCAAATCATTTGAGATTTTTCTCTTTTAATTTCCTATTCCCTTTATCATTATAAAACATGTATTTTTTCACTACACATTCTCAGTCTTTTTGAATTTTTTTTCCTGTAGTTTTACCTGTTATACTTTCCTCGTCTTGTCTTTTCTTTTCTTCTTTCTCTTTTTTTGAGACAGTTTTGCTCTTGTTGCCCAGGGTGGAGTGCAGCGTTGTGATCTCAGCTCACTGCACCCTCTGCCTTCCTGCTTCAAGTGATCCTCCTGCCTCAGCCTCCCGAGTAGCTGGGATTACAGGTGCCTGCCACCACGCCCAGCTAATTTTTGTATTTTCAGTAGAGATGGAGTTTTACCATGTTGGCCAGGCTGATCTCGATTTCCTGACCTCAGGTGATCCACCCACCTCAGCCTCCCAAAGTGTTAGGATTGCAGACATGAGCCACTGCTCCCGGCCCTCCTGTCTTTTCAACTTCAATTTCTGTATATGAAATGTGAAACCTGTACAAATATAACAAAGATAAATGTTTTACAATAAATTATTACTAATTTTTTATGTTGGGGAGATGTCTTTCTCTTCAAGCAGGCAAATTTTAGTGCTTTGCTGATACTGTCAGCCATAGTAGAAATGTTTAAAAGGCCTTACTTTCAGAGTGATGGCTTCTTAGTAGAACTGGGGTGGGGTCTTCCTCTGTCTAGCAGAGCGCACTTCTCTGCCATGGCTTAGGTGGAAGTGGTGTGGGCATGTGTGCTCCTTGCAGCTGCAGTACCCATGTGTTCTTGTTTCAGGGCTTTGCTGCTTTTCACTTAAAGGGCTCATTTAGAATAAATCAATGAAAATAAATGTGTACATATGTGCACACCTGCACATACATTTATATGGATGAAATTTGCTGTTGGTGCTTTTTCATTTCTCAGGTCTTTGAACTATGCCAAAAAAGCATACTGCTTTACCTTAAGGGTTTTGTTTAATATTGTATTTTATATTATTCTGTAGGAGATTTGAAGAAATTTAGAAATAGGGCATCTTCCCTCATATATTTCACCATTGGGTAAAACAACATTTCCGAAACAAAGTCTCTCAGTTTCTGTACCTCCTTCTACTCAAGGTTCCTGGTTCCCTCCTCAGTAGTACTGTGTTCTCAGACTGCCAAGCCAGGCACTCTAGCTGCTTCTCTCTGTGTTCTGTCTTGTCTTTCAGTATGGTTTGGTGGAATGAGTGCTAGGCACAGTAGGGAAATCTGAATTCTTAAGCTGGCTTTGTTCAAGTGATTTCAGCTTTATCATTACTCATTCCCAAGAACTTAGGAATAGCCTATTTCCTACCCTTAAACATCCTCAATCTTTTGTGTCTTTGTATGACTGTGCTTCCAGGGGAAGGCCTGCCTTCATATGGCACCTGCCGGAGTGGCCAATCTTTCACCCCCACCCCTGCAACACCCTCTGTTGATACTTCTAGGCATGAGATTATGGAACCGCTGGCATCATTCCTAGGTCATCATCGGGGCAGAGTTAACACTCAACAATCCTGATAGTCCCAAAAAAGGGGCAAATTCTTATTAAAGCCCTTGTACTCCAGGTGTGGGTCTCCCGATGCAACGTGAAGTCAAAATCAGACATGTGTTCGCAATTCACCCCTTCACCAGGCACTTTCTGTGTGTTGAGCACTTCAGCTAGGTGTTTACTCTGGATGACAAGATATGGGCTTGGCCAACCCTGATGAGGGTGACCTCCAATTGTAGACTGGCAACATTGCCAAGCACCCCCTACGACTGTGACGTGATTCCAAAACACAACCTGTGTTGGTACTAACTTGTTTCAGAGACTGGTTCTAGAGTCTTAATTATTTAGTGAGACTTTCTGAGGAAGTGGGTTTGGATCCTTTATGGGATGTTTTTATAAACAGTGTAATTCTCTTAATATATGTGGAAATAATGATGTCACACCTTTTAAGCGTGTGAAAACTGCATTTTCTTGTTGCGTCTTTTAAAGGACATTTCCTTTCAGTTTATTATCAATTATGTATAGCATCTCTACCTGGAGGAGATGAGATACTACAGATTCTTGGTCAGTATGGCAAACACTAGTTTTTGAAGAGAAATTTTAACAAAGGGAGTGTTTTCAGAAACTTTACTGGATTCCTTCTTTTTTTAAAATGAGTAATTATGGTCCTTACTTTAAATTTCAAAGGTATTGAAAGTAGTTTGGGCAACTATTTGCAATGCCCAAGATTCTGTTTAATATGTAGTTATGTCATTGGGATTTGTGGATATATAGGATTTTAATTAATTGTTATTTTTAACTACAGGAGCTCTTACCAAAGTCAAGGAGAGTAGGCGACACGTGGAGGAAGGGAAGATGGAGGTGCAGAAGGCTGACGGCATTCAGGATCGCTGTAACACTATTTCTTTTGCCACTTTGGCTGAAATTCACCACTTCCATCAGATTCGAGTAAGAGACTTTAAATCACAGATGCAGCATTTCTTACAACAACAAATAATATTTTTCCAAAAAGTTACCCAGAAGTTGGAAGAAGCTCTTCACAAATATGATAGTGTTTAATGACTGGACATTGGATTGTGGACTTTTTCAGTTCAAGGATAATTTCTACAGCAGAATAAAAACTGCTGTCAAAGAGCTATTGCCAACTATCAGTGGTGGTACAAGGACGGTTTTGTGTTCAACTGAAACCCAGCTGAATTTATAATTATGTAGGAAATAAACAGTTAATATGGTTATATAATAGAAACAGTACCACACATTGTAACTAAATTATACTATGTATGCCTACACTACCATTGTAACTTTTGGAATAATGATTATACTATTTGCCTTATTGCTTTTTGAAGTATGGGTATTTTAGTGCATACTTTGTAGACCTCAAAACCCATGAAGGGTCTCAAAGAAGCTGGCTGGATAAAAGCCTGCTGTGGATGCCTTTTTACTCTCATAGATTGGGATTACCTAAATTCAACCTATTCTCTGTTTACAAACTCCAACTAGAGCAGCTATGCGACCTTGTGCCTTTAGACTCTTGGTTTTTCATTTCTCCCCGTCCCTTCCCCACCTTTTTAAAGTAAGCCACAGCTTTTCTGATTGAAAGAGTGAAAGGCCAGTGCATAATGACAAACTGATGATAACCTCATATTGGCAGTAGGGGATGGGGTGGGGTGGGAGGATCAGCTGTCATCAATTTGCACAGCAAGTATTATCTCCTGATAACATGCTGGTAAATGCAGGGGAGTGAGATTTATTGCTCATCTTTGGATATGAAGTCTATTAGGGAAGAAATGGTGCCACTATTCCCTTAGATGCAACAGTAGCATAGCCTCTTCACCCAGGTGTCCCAAAAGCTTGGCGTGAAGATTTCAGCAAATATGTCTTACAACATGAGGAGGAGGAGTCTAAATCAGTCAGGGGATAAAAGTATCGAATCATTGACAACACACACTTGGCTTTAGTTCTTAGGAGGGTTTTGTTTTTGTTTTTAGCTTGAAGATTTCTTTTAATATTCAGTTTTTAAAAAAAAAAAAATGGATCTACACTGTTAACTGATTGAGACTCCACTGTGATTCACTCGTTTACTTAAAAACTTTTCAGGGATGTCTGTAAATTTCAGTGTTATATGTTATGAAAAGTGGTGTTGATTGATCTAAGGAGGGACCAGAAATAATTTTTGCTATTCCAAATACTGAAGGAAAAAGATAATTGATTTATACTATGTTTAAAAAAAAAAAAAAAAAAAAAAAAAAAAAAGTCTTGATGAGCCCCCGCAGGACATTTAACCTTAAAATTTATTTTAAATATATTCTTTTATTATTATAAGGGAAATACAGATGGCTGATAAATACCAAAAAGATTCAAAAGCAGCTTAATTTAAAAAGCACAAAGAGATTCTGGCTTACAGTGCCCCAATCTCAATGTTTTTATAGTTGCTGAGCTAACTAATGTGATTATTGAGTTTACAGATTTAAAAACTGTCACTGTTACAGTATCTACTGTTTTTATGAAGTCAAACTTATGCTGCCTCAGAAATCCCTGGGTACTGAAATGGTAACACAGAAGTGAAGAGGTCACTTTGAAATATTGGTGAGTCACAAAGATTAAAGAAAAGGATCAGTTTGCAGATACTCAGTAAAGGTTATTGAAATAATTACTGAACAGCACATTTACTCTCTAAAAAGTAGTTTCATATGGGTTGAATTTTTAAGATCAGATTATCATTTTGATATTTGGTCAAAATTTTGTACCTTAGGTTACTTAGAGCCAGATTTAACATCATGAACATTATGTGGCTTTGTCTTTACTACAGATATGTGGAACTGTAACCAAATATATTGTTCTCTAAAGCTTGTTGATTGCAAAATACAGTTCTATAAACAAAACCCATATGTATATATAAATGTTAATTTTGCAGAAGTCTGGAAATTACAACTATAGCATTTAAGTTTGAGTCTGTATTGGACAGATAAGCACCATGCTTTTCAAATGATTTAAAAATTACTTTTATTTGCCTCTTTATTTTGATGGTGGTTTGATTTTTTTTTTTAATAGTAAAATCACTAAACTTGTGCAATGGTAGCATGGAAATTATCTGAGGTATATTGTATGATTGTACTTTAGCCAGGGTGGACATAGCTTAAATTATAAAAACTAAAGATGAAAGTATAAGGAAGTATAAGTTATACTTATATAAGTATAAATTCATGCTGCCTACTTCTAAGAGAACTTTCATTCTTCATAACCACATAACATTATAATGCCACTGATTCATAAGGGGTTTACATTAATTCTATGGGGGAGGACACTAGAATTATTAGTGTTCATTTTCATCTAAGATTTTTATTCTCTAACGTTCTTGGTCCTATTGAAACATTGCAGTATGCAAAACTACTGCAGTGTTAAACCCAAGAGAAAAGCCATTATCATGTGTATGCTGGTCATCATGATCAGTGTGGTACAATTTTTTAAAATAAACTATCATGCCCTTCATGCCATTATTTGTCTTTATTTCTATGATTTGTAATCCTGATATGTGATGTGTTTGTAACACAGGGTGTGCACTTGAGCCTGGTTTTGCTGTTTTAATTAGGCAGAGTTGTTGATGTGCTGTAACTGTAATGCAGCGAGACTGGTTCTACAGCCATGCGGTGTGACCTCGTTCCCCATCCAAGCTGTTGTATATGAAGGTACCTACCCAGTTTGTGCCCAGAATGAGGGAACGCATTTGAAAGTGAAACGTAAAGCCAGTGCATGAATATTATAGTGATTGAGATTTTCCCAGGCTTCACTGATACAGTTGTTTTGCATTTATTCACAATAATACAGCAGATTCTTACATGCCGATATTTAATTGTCTTAAATTTTGCTGCTGTTCTCATAACTAAGGACTTGAAAAATATTTGAGTCTGTCAAGTATGTAAAGTTTGTGTATAAACTTTTAAATGTCATTCTTAAGTTCATTGCCATAGCCATTTTCCATTTATGTCTTCATTTTCTAAAAATCAAATGCCATGTCTGGTACCTTTAAATCCATAAGCATTCAGTTTTCTCATTTCCAATTTCATCTTTGGTTAACAGAATAAGTAAAACAGGGTTTTATTTATTTGTAGTCTAGAAATGTTGAATATTGTTTTATTTCCTTCAAAATGTTATGATTAGTGCAGATCAGCCATGTTTATCTTTTTAAAAAATAAACAGGTTGCTTTATTTCTGAGCTTCAATGGAATATTATAATTATTTTTTCTCCACTTGTCAAGGGGGCATTTATTTAATGTGAAGAATTACACAAAAAAGTAGAAGAGCATGTTCTCTGTCTCGAGCTTCATCTGTGGTTACCATAGAAATTATTCATCAAACACTGTAGCTAATTTGATTAATTTAAAACCGTAGTTATTCAGATAGTGGCATGGAGTATCTGCTTACATTAGTGACATCAGGAATTAAGCACATAGCAGTAAGTTGTGAGTGAGAGGTTTTGAAATAGTAGCTCCCATGAGTCCAACACCTGAGACAGAAGCAGGTGCTTGAGTACTTCACATACTGTCTGTTGGTTGCCATAAATAGGCAAACTCCAACACACATAAGCCAAAATATTATGGCTATGGGACCTGGCAAATCTTGCAAGGGGCCAAAGTCCCATTTGACAAAGCTTGCCCTCTTTATGGGGCTTTGTAGTCTTGTATCTGCTTATCTTTACAGATTTGTTTTACACATATATATTTTTTCTCCTGGCCTGCCTTTCTTATCATCTTGTAATGTCTAAAATGGCCTAGCCATCTTTTAGTTCACAGATACACTTGGACCAGTGATGGACATCTGGACAAATCACCTTTGGTTTGGGGAGGCTGTGAGAAGGAGAGGTACACTTAAAAGTATGCAAGAGAAGAAAGGACATGGCTGACACCTCTTAAGATGACCTTTGTCTGGTCATCCTCACAATGAAGCTATGAGGAAGATAATATCTCTAGTTTATAGATGAGTTAAAGAGATCAGTGAGGTCTAGTTTCTTTTGACCAAGATCACACAAACTAAATGACAGAGCTGAGATTCAAATTGGGATCTGGCTGAAGCCTATTCTTTTTAAACTAGATTACACTGAATGCAATTTCTCTGCTTTTCAGAAATCCCTAATATCTTCCCAAGTCTCCACTGCTGGAATGATAGGGATTCCATCATTCTTTGGGCACTGGGCACAGAAGTACAAAGGGAACTTCCCAGAATCTGCTGTTTGCACCCATTTCTGCTGGAAAAGCTGAGAGTCTGTGGTGCTGTGCCGGGTCTGTCAGCAGAAGGGCTGACTGCAATCTTACATAGACTGGGAAGCGCGCCAGATGTTACCTTCCAGTATTGTTACGAAGAGTGAGAGAAAGGGTCCAAAACTGACTGTTTCCCCTTCTCTCCAGCTTCCACCTCCATGCAATGACAATAGAAGCACATTCCAGTTGCCATAAGAATGGCCTTGGCAGAACCACAGGTCGAAAGTTTAACTCCAGTTGGTCAGAGTCAGGGTTACTCATGAGTACCACTTGGTCACAGGTGGGACTCAGGTGACAGCAACAGAGAATTTGCTGAGAAATGAGCTCTGGAGAGTTTGAAGAGTGGCAGGGTAGACTTCTAGGCAGTGTAGAGAGGGATGCTGCTGTGCTAGGGCTCCATGGGCAGGAAACTAGAAAAACCCAGCAGTGGAAGCCAGGCCTCTGAGGTGGCGGAAGTTAATCTGGGATTGGCTCATGGCTATAGCCTTTCCAGGGATCACAAGTCTTCCCTACTTGGCCCTGATCCCAGAATGTCTCAATCCTGTCATCCCTGTGTCAGAGCTTCTCAAACTGCCTGCCTGTCTTAAAGGCCATTTCAGCTTCATTGGGTGACTTGTACCAGAAGCATGCCAAAGGCAAGACCAATTGTCCATTTGAAGCCACCTTCAAGGGAGCTTAAAAACACGGTGTGTGGTATTTTGTTGCTGTGTGTCCCATCAGCCTACCCTGGAATTGATCTGTAAGTTTGAAGTGGCCAGATGCATTAGACCTTATTTTTGCAGTGGTTTAAATTTGCTGTCACTCCAGGAAATGGCTCTCAGGATGGAATTGCTGAGTTGTTGAGCTTCTCTGCAAGCTGACCCAGCATATCAGTGAGAAAGGCAGCAATTTGGAGCCAGAGACCTGGGTCAGATCCTAGTTGCTCCACTCTCTGACCTCAGGCAACTCACTAACCCAGCTCTGACCTTCAGTTTCCTCAATTGTGTGATTGACTGACTTAGATTGTATTGAATTCTGGAGGGTGTTAGATTAACCACCATGTGAAGCCTTAACCATTTTGCAATACTCCCTCTGCGACAAACACGGGAGATGATAACAATTTTAGAAGTAGGTACTTAGTAAAAGTTCTGTTCCTGAACATCATGTGACCATGTGCTAGTGACTTAACCTGAGTCAGTTTTCTTATCTATAATGGGGTATACAGTCATCCCTCAGTATCTGCAGGGCATTGGTTCCAGGATACCCCAATCCCACCCCACTCCCTTCAGATACCAAAATCTGTAGATGTTCAAGTCATAGAATGGCATAATATTTGCATATAACCTATGCACATTCCCCTGTATACTTCAAATCATCTCTTTATTCCTTGTCATACCTAATACAGTGTCAAGGCTATGTCAGTAGTTGTTACACCGTTGTATTTTTATTGTATTTTTTTGTATTGTTACTCCCTATTGTTTGAGGGATTTTTTTGGAATATTTTCAATGGTCCATTGGTTGGATCCACAGATGTGGAACCCACAGATACTGAGGGCCAACTATACAATCCCCTTTGTGGACATATTATGAGAAATGAATGGCAGGTGGAAAGCCCTGAGCCCAAGGCATTGACAGTATGGAGAGAGTAAAGACCCTCTGTGGTTATGTGAGAAAGGGAGAGCTGCAGGATTTAAATAATAAGAACACTGTGTCAGCTGTGCTATGGAAAATTAAGGAGTTCACCCTTGGGTCCCAGGTAGGCAGAGGTTCCTGCATTAGCCCTGGTAACTTCACCTTCTGCCCACTTTGCCCACCTGGGTCACAGGACCAAACCCCATTCCAGCTTCCTGTCTTGCAGAGCCCTGGCACAGCATCCTTCTTACTCTGCCTGGAAACCTACTTCTCCACTGCTTCTCAGACCCACCAACACCTCCTGTTAGGGTGGGGAGGGGCTCAGCTCTCCAGAGATAGCCCTTTGCAGCAAGGCTCCCCCTTGGTCTCCAAAAGCTAAGTGCTAATATGTTTAAGAATTTGTCCTGTAGCTCTAACTAGGAATATCTGAAAAAGACAGTTCAGAATTTGTCTTTATTCACCAAATTAATAGTGATTTTATTGAATTCTTTTTACATCCTAAAAATATGTACTTGAGACCTAGGACAGAGAGAGGCAGCCTACTCTATGTTCACTATCCCAGCCCTGGCCTCGTGTTAGATACAGACGTTGTAAGATGATGGTCAATGTGTCACTCTGGGAAGTTGAATTTAGTGCCTCTGAGTGGCTTTTGCAGCAGCCATGCCTTGAATCAAAATATTAGCGTAGACCAAGTTTGATTAGGCAACTTGTTTGTTCCACTTTTGTTCAACCCAGCAGTTTTAAAAGAATGCAGAGTCTTAGTTCAAAATAGTTCCTTTTGCATGAAAAATCTTTAAAATATTGGAGTGCAGTTTAGGATTTACCAAATTAAGGTTCAGCTTAAAGCTGATGATGCTTCTGTTGGTGTTTGTTCAGAATCTGTATTTTTAGTCACTTTTTAAAAAATTACTTGGCTGCTGTTTGTGAACTCTTGTAAGCCAACTGAGTTACCTAGATGCTAACTACATATTCGCATGTGGCTGTAACCTCCCGAGAGTGTCAAGTCCGTAAGTCTGTGTTTCCTGCATGAAACGAAGGACTTATGGGGAAAGTGAAACCTGTAATTCCAGAGTAAAGGAGCTTTCTTCACAAATGTTGCTTTTTTCGTGGCTCCTATCCCAGAATCAATGGAAAGAAAATTGGATCTTTTAGGTACTTATGCTGACAGGTCATCTCATAACAAATTTCTCAGCTTTCTGAAGGATTAAAAACTGTAGGTATCTATCATTAAAAAAAAAAAAAAAATGAGGAAGCTCTTCATATACCAATATAGAATTTTCCTAGGAAAAATTAAACAAAAAAAAAGAGGCAGAGAAATATTTATATGCTACCCTTTGAGTAAAACAAAGTGAATGTGTTTGCTTATATATGCGGTAGATGATTATTATTATTATTATTATTTTGAGATGGAGTCTTGCTCTATCGCCCAGGCTGGAGTACAGTGGCACAATCTCAGCTCACTGCAACCTCCGCCTCCCGGGTTCAAGTGATTCTCATGCCCTCAGCCTCCCAAGTACCTGGGATTACAGATGTCTGCCACCACACCTGGCTAATTTTTGTATTTTTAGTAGAGACGGTGTTTCACCATGTTGGCCAGGCTGATCTCAAACTCCTGACCTCAGGTGATCCACCTGCCTCGGCCTCCCAAAGTGCTGGGATTACAGGCATAAGTCACTGTGCCTGGCCTATGTGTAGATTATTTATGAAAGTAAATGCAGAAAATTAGTAGCAAGGCAACATTGTTTGCTTTCAGGAATGGGAATGGGGACAGGAGGGAAACTTACTGTATTCCCTATTATCTCTCTTGAATTTGAACGATTGACTGTATTTCCTATTTTTAAAATAACGAAATAAATGTTAAATTTGACAAGGGGACTAGAAAAAAAAAATGTCAAAAGGTGGGTGGAGCTGCAGCTCTGTGCCAACTCCCTCGAGACCCGGCAGTGAATTGTACAAGACACAGGAAGAACTGTCTTGTTTGGACAGTGGACTCAACGATCAAGTCAATCTTCATTGTGTTACTTTGCGAAAATTCAACAGCATTAGGAAATGGACTGTTAAGAGAATGTATAATGTAGGCAGTAAAGACAGATGTCACTGGACCATAGTCTGTTGTTTTATATGGTACCAGGTATTCTTTTGTCTTCTGAACCAAAAATCCTTCTCCTCCCTTCCCTGTGAAGCCTTCCACGATACTCTCTAATCCCAGTGTCTTGTCTCTTCTCCGCCCTCCGATCACTTTCGTGATGGCATTTTGCAACTAATTACGTAACATCTTGGGCTAGTATCAGTTTCTTTTTCTTACCACATCGAGTGTTTATTTTGCTCTAGGAATGATACTGCCATTACATTCATTCTTGGATCTATGGAACTCTCCTACAAAACCATTTTACAAAGAGGAAACAGGCTTACAGATATTCCGTAATGGTCACGTAAAGCGGCAGAGCTGGGATTTGAATGCAGTCACCTGACTCCACAGCTTGCAATCTTAATTCTTTTCCAATTTACTTGAGACTGCCAAACAAACATACAAGCCCTGATTAAGTGGCGATGTGGTGGTCTCCTGGAAGACAAGGCCTATCCCATCTTACACTTTCTCTGGGGTCCCTGGAGCACACCAGGCCCAGAGCAGTAAGTACAACAGAACTGTGGTTTTAGGAACAGAGACCTTTGTGATCCTCTATGTGTGCACAATCCTAAATTGCCCTTTATGAAAGAAATAAAATAGTGATATGCTGGTCCTCAGTGTTGGCATCACCAGCACCAGCAGTCAGCCTTCTTAGGAAGGGCAGCTTTTCACAAAGACAGACCTCTGTGCTAGTTTCAGGAGAATGGAGGACTTGGCTCCAGGAGGAGAGAGCAGCCACAGTGCTGGCTTTGTTCCGCTGTGGGTGCTGTGTCTGTCCACCAGCCTGTGGAATTCAAATCTGTGCCTCGGTGACGTGACCCATTACCACGCATCACACCCTTCTGAGACATTCATGAGCGGCTGGCATTTTGACTGTCAGATCCGCGTCTGCCAAGTTGCTGCCGTTTGTTCTCCCTAAACACATCTAGCAGAGTTTAAAAGAGAGGCTCAGGCCGATTCCTCGTGAGGAAATCTGGCCTCCGAGGGGGTGGCCCAAGGGGTCTAAAAAGGCTAAGACCAAGGAACTCACCACCATCAGAGCTTTTGCATTCTGAAGCCCTTAATAAGATGAAAAAGTCATAAATCATCATGCTGGTTCTTTGATTGTTTCATACAAAACTTTCAATGAGACCAGACTTCGGACCAGCATATTCTGTCCTCTGGACAGACCCTGTGGGAAACTAAATCATCGTCATCTAAAGGTTGCTGTGAGAAAGGTAGTCACCCCAGTGCCCGCACACATTGGAGTCATTTTGCTTGAAAAGCTTGATGAAGCCATTGGCACAGTGGAGACATCCTGGACGCCGGGTCTGATAGATTCCTTCATTCTATAGATACTTATTGAATGCTTGTTATGCTTCGGTCAAAATCAACAAAAATTTACATTCTAGGTGGTAGGTGAGGCAATAATAATGAAATAGATTAGTGAACTAGATGATACGGAGAAGGTGGTAAGTGCTATGGGGAAAAACTAAGCGAGGAGGAGGGAGGGAGCGTGAGGAGAATTTGTTATTTTAAGTGAGGTGGTCAGGAAAGGCCTCTGAACCTAAAGACCTGAAGGACTGAGAGTGAAGTATGTGGAAGACCATGGGAGGAACATTCCAGAGCTTCCACAGTCGGTGCAAAGGCCCTGAGGCAGGAGCACAGCCAGGGACAGTATGGCTGGAGTGGGAGAAGGGTGGGAGGGGATGGGGGATGCAGGCTGGGGAGGAGGAGATGCACCCAGAGGTGAGTGGGGAAGGGTCCAGGTCGTAGAGGGTCCTACAGGCTGCTCTGAGGACTTTGGCTTTTTCTCTGAATGAGATGTGAGGTACCCAGGGATGTTGAGCAGGAAAGAACATGATCTGCCTCATGTGACAAGGACACTTTGGGCAAAGGCAGAAGCAGAGAGACCAGATCGGAGGCTTTGTGATAAACCAGACATGGTGGCCCACACCAAGCCAGTGGCAGTGGAGGCTGAGGACCTGGTGGCCACCATGTCTCCAGTATAGAGCTTGGCAAGCACAGGAACAGGTCAGGGAGCTGATGGCCACCATGTCTCCAATCTTAGCAAGCACAGCAACCGGTCCCTCCTCTGTATTCTGTGCGTCCACAGCAAACAGCCACCTGCTTTTGATCAGTAATTTCTAGTTTAATTAACAATCATCTTGGTGTGTTGCAAGGAACATTCTCCTTAGAGTGACTCTTACAATCTATGAGTTAGCTCTCAGAATAATTTTATTTATAGGTTCTTGGGAACCTATAAATAAAACCCACTGCTGTCCCCAGGTATAATAGACTGAGGTCAGAGACAGAAAACTGCCTTCTAAGTTTCTGGGTGCATACATCTGTGTGTCAGCAGTAGATTATCAGCCATCCTGGTTATGGCCTGAGAACCTTGTCTCTCTTGGTGCAATTACATCTGCCTGGTTCCCATAGGGGCTGCCTCTGATTAGCTCTAGCATCTCCAACGTGGGGGTTGAGGCCCAGTGGTTGCCTCTCCATGCACTCTGGGGACCTTATAACTGCCCAGTCAGGGTGCTGCCACATGACATTTGCAAACTGAATCAGCAAACTTTAGCACACTGTTCACAATTCTTTTGGATTCCTTCCCATGCCCTAATGTGCAAACACTGGATTCGCTGTTCTGCATGGCTGGGCCTCCGTGGAGCTTCCATGCTCTGCCTGCTCACCAGGGCTCTGCTGCTCTTTTACCACCAGATTGCCCTTGGCGAGGCTTGTATTGAACCTTTCTTCTGCTTCCATTTGTTCATCTATTGTTACCATTGTTTGTCTTCTAAACAAATATCTGCAAATGAGCTGATAAAACTTTAAAGAATTCTTTCCTCCATCTCTCCTACTTTTGGTAGTGGTATTTTTGGACCCTGGCTTTACCTTAGCATCAACTGGGGAGCTTTTAAAAATATTATCATGCCTGGACCCCACTTTAGACCCGTTGAATCAGAATGTGAAGGGGGGCTTGGGCTTCAATATGTTTTAAAAGCTCCCCAGATGATTCTGATGTACAATTTTGCTTTCTTGCTGCAAGTAGACATAAACAGGGTCTAGGTCCGCAGGCTGTTCAGGCTTCTCATTCACCAAGGCACTCAAAGGTTCATCTCTAAATGAGGCCTTGGAGAGTCACAGGGAGTCAGTAAAGGGGCTGAAACATGAAAACGTTCATTATATGAATTAAATTCTCTGTTCCATTACCAGAACACATGGCCTGTAATGAACTATGAATTAATACAGTTTTAGTCCATAATCCATTTTGAATAGCACAATATTTCATTGTGTTTTGTGTGTATGTATTAAAAGCAATGATGTGTTAATTTTAAGTGATTAAAATATAACACAAAATGTTTTCCATTCTTTAATGCATCATGTCTTTAAAAAACACCGAAGTTGCCCCAGCCTGCGTGGGAAGGGCAAGGAGACTTTCTGAGGAGCAGCCGTGGCCTGGGAAAAATGATAGAGAGCGGGGATTTCCAGATCATATCGGGGTCTTCCTTTTTCTAGTCCTGAGACTCTGGGCAGATTCCTTAAGCCCTCCTCCAAAAGGAAGATTTTATGAGTCGTTGATTGCCAAGGTAGGAAAACTGAGGTTCAGAGAACTTCAGAAAGATAATTGTGTAAAAGTCCTTTGTGCAGAGTTTGCTGGCTTTCTCATGCCACCCCAGCCATACAGCCACACACCCACACTGGACATCATGCCAGCCAGCCCTTTGTAAACTGTTTCCTCTGCTGGTTCAGCCTTCCAAGTCTTTGGCTGAATCCCAGTCTTCCTTTGGGATGGGGTTCAGGCATTACCTGCTACTGCCAGCTGTCCCTGTCCCATCTTCCCACCCTGTCTTGGTTAGGTGTCCTCTGTTGTACCTGGGGTACCCGATGCTTTCCTCTACCTTGACATTTGTTGCACTTGGTATAATTCTCCTGCCTTCCTTATTCCTCCTCCACTAGTCAGTTGGCTGCTTTTCTCTCCATTTTCCAGTGTTCAGCATAGTACCTGGCATATCTTTTTATTTATGTATTTATGTATTTATTTATTTATTTTTGAGATGGGGATCTCATTATGTTGTCCAGGCTGGTCTCAAACTCTGGTCCTCAGGTGATCCTCAAGCCTCAGCCTCCCAAATCGCTGGGATTATCGATGCACATCATGGCACCTGGCTAATGCCTGGGATATCTAAAGATTTACTGTAAGAATGAAATTGAGGTCAAGCGTGGTGGTTCATGCCTGTAATCCCAGCACTTTGGGAAGCCAAGGTGGGCATATCACTTGAGGCCAGGAGTTCAAGACCAGCTTGGCCAACATAGTGAAACCGCGTTTCTACCAAACAATACAAAAATTAGCCAGGCATTGTGGCACATGCCCGTAGTCCCAGCTACCCAGGAGACTGAGGCAGGAGAATCACTTGAACCCAGAAGGCGGAGGTTTGCAGTAAGTCAAGAGTGTACCACCGCACTCCAACCTGAGTGACAGAGTGAGACTTTGTCTCAAAATTAAGATTGGGTAAAAGTATTAAAAAGTATTTTTAAAGTATTAAAAAGTATTAAAGCCTCAGTGTTGTGTTACATTTGCTACACATTTATAAGCAGGACGATTTATTAACTGGGGTTTCCTTGCTATAGTCTCCCTCCTTTCTAGTCTAAACGGCTTGGTCAGCCCTCACCAAAAGCAGAAAGAGAGGGTACCACCAGCAGCTCTTTCTTTGGTGAAAGCCTAAAATCTTCAACATCCATAGTACTAACACAATATCTTATCAGCCTCTTATCAGTGGCTGTTTAGGTTGCTTCTAATTTTTTATTATGGACGATGCCGCAATGAACATCCTTAGTCATTATGTTAGTTCCCTATTGTTTGTATAACAAATCACCACAAACTCAGTGGCTTAAAACAACACAGATTTATTACCTTGCAGTTCTGGAGGTCAGAAATTCACAAGAGACTTTTGAGCTAAAAATCAAGGCATCAACTGGGCTGCATTCCTCTCTGGAGACTCTAGGGGAGAATCTATTTCCCTCCCTTTTCTAGTCGCCTTCATTCCTTGGCTCATGGCTCCCCTCCATCTTTAAAGTCAGCAAAGTCTCATGGAATCTTTCCCACATTGAATCACTCTGACACAAAACATTCTTGTCCACATTTAAAGCACTCTTGGGATTACATTGGCTCCACCTGGTATAATCTAAGAGACTCTTATATTAAGGTCAGCTGATTAGCAACCTTAATTCCATATGGCAACCTTCATTTTCTCCTGCCATGAATGTAGCCTAGTCACATATTCTCAGGTTCTGGGCATTAGAATGTGGACATCTTTGGGTGGGGCTGGGGAGGGTGGGGGCATATTATCCAGCTTACTGCAGTCCTGTCTTTGAACACTTGCATAATTATCTTTGTAGGATAACTAGAAATGAACTTGCAGGATTGGGGGGTATGCACAAAAACCTTCAGCTGCCCTCGTAAAGTCTAGATTTCCATGAGCACAGTGTGGCAGGCCTTACTTTCCTCACTGTGACCTGTCTTGAATATTTTAATGTTTTAAATCTGGCATGTCCATTTACATTAAGAAGCTGATAGGACACTGAATCGTCCATGATCCAAAAGCTTGGACGTGTTTGCCTTTCAAAGGACACAAGCAGCATTTTTCATCTGCTTTATCTTTCAAACTGTGTTTTGCTTAGGTTAATATTTAAATAATTTGGTGTTTCTTTGAGGACCATCATAGTTGATTAGCAAAGATATAGCACAGAATCAATGGCAAGGGAAATGCCTTATGATGAACATTTTATTGCCAGCAATTCATAAAATAGTATTCTAATACACTGATGTATTAACCTAATAATCAGTTCATTGGTATTTATCATACACCCAATGCGTATCAGGCACCACCTAACCTCCGGGAATTTACGAAGCAGGAAAGCGAATATGACACAAGTGCAGAACGCGTGACAGGGAATTGGAGAATTGACTGGATTTGTGTAAAATCCATCCATTGCAACTTATGTGATCTAACTTGTTACAATGGGTCACTTTTATTTTGGAGAACTTCACGTTTTTAGCGAAATAGTTGGATAATCATACAATATGGCAACATAGCACGCAGTTGCCAAAACTTTTGTTTGAATGCAACAATTTCTCAAGCCTGAAAGAGGAATCTAAAAAATCGATGATCTGAAATAAGCCAACCACAAAAAGACAAATGTTGTTTGATTCCACTTATATGAGGTGCCTACAGTAGTCAAATTCATAGAGACAGAAAATATAATGGTGGTTGCCCCAGGCTGGAGGGAAGGGAGAATGGGAGTTGTTAAAATGGTACAGATTTTCAGAGTTTCAGTTTTGCAAGATGACAAAAATTCAGTTGTACAACATGAATGTACTTAATATTGCTGACTTGTGCACTTAAAAATGGTTGAGATGGTAAGTTTTATGTTGTATATAATTTATAAAAAGTTTGGAAAAATAGTTATCTTCTAAGCAGTCATGGGAGAAAGTTACTGCAAACATTTATTGAGTGCCAACAGTGTTGGACACTCCCATGTATTGTCTTTTTTGAAAAATTATTTTTATTTGTTTTTTAAAATAGAGACAGAACCTCACCATGTTGCCCAGGCTGGTCTTGAACTCCCTGGGCTCAGGCAATCCTCCTGCCTCGGCCTCCCAAAGTGCTGGGATTACAGGTGTGAACCACAGTGCTGTGCCCCGGGTATTGTTTAGTCCTCCCAACAACTCTATGAGGTAGGTATAATTGACCTATTTTGCAGGTAAAAAAAGACTCTGTAACTTGCCCAGAGTCACACAAACTGGGATTTGAGCCCAATTTATCTTTTTTCTGTGTCCCAGTACATAAGTAAGATCCATGGGATTTTCACTGTAAACATCACCCTAAATATTTTCTAAAGTAGAAATACCCATATTAGAAATGACACAAGGGCACAATTACTTAGCTAGAATATAAAATTCCTGGAAACATTTACTGGCTTCTCCAGATAAAGTTTATCTTACTAAATAATTAGGACTTTTATTTTTTCCTCCTTCCCTCCCTCTCTCCATTCCATCATTCTTTTCTCATTCTTTCTTTCAAGATTAGAGTAATATCTAAATCACAGTCACGCAGAGCAGTAAAACCCATGTTGAGGTAACTTACTAAATTAGCCTCTGACTATACATTACTATTCAGAGGGCTGGGAAAGATCTGTAAGGGATTGGACAAAGGAAATGCTCCACCTGTTCCTCCTCTGACATGGACTCTTGATGATATCATATAAAAAGTCATTTCCTGCTTGGTCCTTATCTCTAATGCTGACTAAATTAATAGTCTTACTTCCTTTACTTGTGTGTATGGAATTTGGGAATAAAAGTAAAATCACTTCCTATTTGGTTTTATACTGAGGCTCCTTAAAGTTCATGTACTTGGGTGATTTTTCCTTCTTTGGGGACTACAGGTTGTTTGATGTAAAAAAGGAACAAATTATAACATATGCCATGCCGAAATTCAGTGAGAGTCATGGTTTATCTGGTACCCATGTCCTAATGAATGTATTTCCAACTCATAAACTTGCTGAAGATTTGAAATAAGTAAAACCAAAATCATACTATTATGGAGGTTTTAAAACCTAACTTAAAAGAGTGACTGTATATTCGTAATTGCTACAAAAAAAAAAAAAAAAAAAAAATACCTAGGAATACAGCTAACCAGGGAGGTGAAAGAGCTCTACAAGGAGAACTGTAAAACACCGTGAAAAGAAATCAGAGATGATGCAAACAAATGGAAAAACATTCCATTCTCATGGATAGGAGGAATCAACATCATTAAAATAGCCATAGTGCCCAAAGCAATTTGTAGATTCAATGCTATTCCTATTAAACTATCAACGACATTCTTCACAGAACTAGATAAAACTATTTTAAAATTCATATGGAACCAAAAACAAGCCCAAAGAGCCAAGGCAATTCTAACCAAAAAGAACAAAGCTGGAGGCATCATGCTACCCAACTTTAACACTACAGGGCTACAGTAAGCAAAACAGCATAGTACTGCTACAAAACCAAATATGTAGACCAATGGAATAGAATAGAGAACCCAGACATAAGGCTGTACACCTACAACCATCTGATTATCAACAAAGCTGACAAAAACAAGCAATGGGGAAAAGACTCCCTATTCAATAAATGGTGCTGGGATAACTGGCTAGCCATATGCAGAAGATTGAAACTGGACCCTTTCCTTACACTGTATAATCAACTCAAGATGGACTAAAGACTTAAATGTAAAACCCAAAACTCTAAAAACCCTGGAAGACAACCTAGGCAATACCATTCTGGACATAGGAATGAGGAAAGATTTCATGACCGACACCAAATGCAAGAAAAGCAAAAATTGACAAATGGGATCTAATTAAGCTAAAGAGCTTCTATACAGCAAAAGAAACAACAGAGTGAACAGACAGTCTACAGAAAGGGAGAAAATATTTGCAAACTATATATCTGACAAAGGTCTTATATCCAGCATCTATAAGGAACTTAAACAAATTTACAAGAAGAAAAATAACCCCATGAAAAAATGGGCAAAGGACATGAACAGACACTTTTCCAAAGAAGGCATACATGCAGCCAACAAGCATATGAAAAAAAGCTCATTATCACTGATCACTAGAGAAATGCAAATCACAACCACAATGAAAACTAATTTACACTGTCAGTGGGAATGTAAATTAGTTCAGCCATTGTGAAAGACAGTGTGGTGATTCCTCAAAGACCTAAAAACAGAAATACCATTTGACCCAGCAATCCCATTATGGGGTACATACCCAAAGGAATATAAATCATTCTATCATAAAGACACATGCATGCATATGTTCACTGCAGCACTATTCACAATAGCAAAGACATGGAATCAACTTCAATGTCCATCAATGGTGGACTGGATAAAGAAAATGTTGTATAGACACACCATGGAATACTATGCAGCCATAAAAAATGGCATCATATCCTTTACAGGAACATGGTTGGAGCTGGAGGCCATTATCCTTAGCAAATTAATGTAGGAACAGAACACCAAAGACCACATGTTCCCACTTACAAGTGGGAGCTAAATGGTGAGAACATACAGACACATAGAGGGGAACAACACACACTGGAGCCTATTGAAGGTTGGAGGGTGGGAGGAGGGAGAGGATCAGGGAAAATAACTAATGGGTACTAGGCTTAATACCTGAGTGATGAAATAGTCTGTACAACAAACCCCCATGACACAAGTTTACCTATGTAACAAACCTGCACATGTATCCCTGAACTTAAAATGAAAGCTAAATTAAAGTTAAAAATAAAATAAAATAATGGCTATCATTATGAACTAAATCACTTTGTGTGGCACTTTGAAAGATGTCCCATGCAATGTGGGACCCTGAAAAGAGCACTGGACTTATATTCCTATTTTGGCAACAGAATCCAGCACGGGCAAGGGGAGGCCATGGCACTGAGTGACAATCATGTCTGCGAAAGTGCTTGGAACCATCAAGCAGATCCTTCAGGCTTCCAGCCCCACAAGGAGAGAGAGTGGCACCCAAATCCATGTTCTTTTTGAGGGAACCAGGCTGGAAATTGAGTAGCCACCACCAAAGGGGTGACATCTAGGATGTTACATTTGGTCAGTTATAAATGTCTGTATTTACATAGCTCTACGGTCAAATCATAGTCAAATGTCTATTCTGTGTCCATTTGTTTGTTTATTTATTTGTTTGTTTGTTTGAGATGGAGTTTTGCTCTGATTGCCCAGGCTGGAGAGCAATGGTGTGATCTCGGCTCACCACCTCTGCCTCCTGGGTTTAAGCGATTCTCCTGCCTCAGTCTCCCAAGTAGCTGGGATTACAGGCATGCGCCACCACGCCCGGCTAATTTTGTATTTTTAATAGAGACGGGGTTTCTCCATGTTGGTCAGGCTGGTCTCAAACTCCCAATCTCAGGTGATCCACCCGCCTTGGCCTCCCAAAGTGCTGGGATTACAGGCATGAGGCACTGTGCCTGGCCTCCTTTTATTTTTTTAAATTTTTATTTCGACAGGGTCTCACTCTGTAACCTAGTCTGGGGTGCAATGGTGCAATCATGGCTTACTGCAGCCTCAACCTCCCGAGTTCAAGAGGTCCTTTCACCTCAACCTCCCAAGTAGCTGGGATTAGAGGCACACACCGGCACGCCCAGCTAATTTTGTTTTGTTTTGTTTTGTTTTGTTTTTGTAGAGACAGGGTTTCTCCATGTTAGCCAGGCTGGTCTAAAACTCCTGGCCTCAAGTGATCCTCTCTCCTTGGCCTCCCAAAGTGCTGGGATTGCAGGCATGAACCACCACGCCTGGCCTGCCCCCTTTTATTATCATAAATGCTCCTCTTCATCTCCCAAAACATTTGGGGTGCCATTTTGTTCATTCATTGATAGATGCTGAAATATACATTATGTATGCAACAGACTGAGGGTGATGTTTGTTGTGTAGAAATAATGGCCTTGAGAATGAACATACGCAGGGCCTTTTGACTCTCTACTTTTAAATAGAGCTTGTATGTCTTTATTATTCCTCTTATCAACAGGAAGCAGGTATACAATGGGCAGAACCTGATGCAAGGCAACAGGTATTAAAAGTTTGATATTTTTTCATCAGACTATGATTATTTTACTTTCTGAGGAAGATTAACATCCAGCTTGGATTTTTCTATAATGAGGTTTTTTTTCTGATGATAAAATTAATATATGATAAGTAATACTTGATATGTATAGTGAAGTATTCTAAGAACACTCACTACCACTTATTGAGTCATTTTACTTAATGGGATTCCCTGCTAAGTACATGGCCTCCATTAGTTCTTTCAATCCTCAGACAGCTCTTTGGGGGCGGGCACAAAATCACTCCCTGTTACTGATGAAGGTATTTGGACACCAAGAGGGAGGTGACTTGCCAGAGGGCTATGGTAGGGGAAGGTTGTGCTGGATTGAAGTCTTCAGAACCCTTTCTTAATGATGATGGATTCTGGGTTTCTTCCAAAACTATTAAAAATACGAAGACAGAAAAATGTGGTGGTTAGATTTAAAAATTCCTTATATTTAAATATAAGAGAAAAGGGACCATCTCATCTCCATCACCTTTTTAATGCACAGTTATGCACCAAATAACAATGTTTTGGCCAACGACAGACCCCATGTAGGTTCATGGTCCATAAGACTGTAATGGAGCCCCCAAATTTCTTTCTTTCTTTTTTTTTTTTTTTTTTTTGAGACAGAGTCTCGCTCTGTCGCCCAGGCTGGGGTGCAGTGGCTGGATCTCAGCTCGCTGCAAGCTCTGCCTCCCGGGTTTATGCCATTCTCCTGCCTCAGCCTCCCGAATAGCTGGGACTACAGGCGCCCTCCACCTCACTCGGCTAGTTTTTTGTATTTTTTTAGTAGAGACGGGGTTTCATCGGGTTAGCCAGGATGATCTCGATCTCCTGACCTTGTGATCCGCCCGTCTCGGCCAAATTTCTATAGCTTAGTGACATCATAGCCATGGTAATGTAACATAATGCATTTCTCCTGTGTTTATGGTGATGCTGGTGTAAACAAACCTACTGCACTGCCTGTCGTATGAAAGCATAACACAACTATGTACAGTACCTAGTACTTGATCATCTTAATAAATGACTATGTTTACAGGTTTATGTATTTACTGTACTATACTTTTTATGGTTATTTTAGAGTATACTCCTACTTATGAAAAGAAAAGTTAACTGTAAAACAGCTTCATGCAGGTCCTTCAGGAGGTATCCAGAAGAAGGCGTTGTTATCACAGGAGATGACAGCTCCATGCATGTCATTGTCCCTGAGAACCTTCCAGTAGGGCAAGATGCGGAGGTGGAAGACAGGGATATTGATGATCCTGAACCTGTGTAGACCTAGGCTAATGTGTGTTTGTGTCTTAGTTTTTAATAAAACAATTTAAAAAGTAAATACATAAAAATTTTAAACACAGAAAAAAGCATATAGAATAAGAATATTAAAAAGGAAAATATTTTTGGACAGTTATACAATCTGTGTTTTAAGCGTAGTGTTATTACAAGATTCAAAAAGTTAAAAAGTTTAAATAAAATAAAAAAGTTACAGTAAACTAAGTTTAGTTTATTACTGAGGAAAGAAAAAAAATTTAAAATAAGTTTAGTGTAGCCTAAGCGTCCAGTGTTTATAAAGTCTACCATGGTGTATAGTAATGTTCTAGGTCTTTATATTCACTTACCATTCACTCACTGACTCATCCAGACCAGCCTCCAGTCCTGCAAGCTCTGTTCATGGTAAGTGCCCTACACAGGCGTACCATTTTTTATCTTTTATACTGTCTTTTTACACTACCTTTTCTATGTTTATATATACAAATACCATTGTGTTACAGTTGCCTGCAGTATTCAGGACAGTGACATGCTTCACAGATTTGTAGCCTAGCAGCACTAGGCTGCACCATATAGCCGAGGTGTGCAGTAGACTATACTGTTGTAGTTTGTGTAAGTGCGTGCTGCGATGGTCACACAATGATGAAATTGCCTAATGAGGCATTTCTCAGAATGTGTTCCTGTTGTGAAATGACACATGACTGTATGTTTTCAGTCTAGTGGCCCCACCTGATGCTTCACCTTTCTGATCCAGGTACAGGTAGTTGTGACCCTGGCAGTCTGATTTGACCTCTAAAGAGGCCCCTGGAGAACACACTCTTACAGTTTTCTCCATAATTTTGAATGGATCTGATTCTTTATATTTCTTCTTCTATTTGAAATAGCTTGAGGGGAGCTCTTTTCTACAGCAGAACCATAACTAATATAACATATACATTACTCATATATAATGTTGTGTATAATTATATATGTATATAATTTTTATAATTGGAGTCAGATAAATGTTTATACATTTCTTTTTCCACTTAACATTTCCTTGTAAACATTTTGCAAATTTTAAAATCAAGGCTGAGCACAGTGACTCATGCCTGTAATCCTAGCACTTTAGGAGGCTGGGGCAGGAGGATCACTTGAGGTCAGGTAGCCTGGCCAACATGGTGAAACCCCATCTCTACTAAAAATTCAAAAAAATTAGCCAGGTGTGATGGTGGGCGCCTGTAATCCCAGCTACTTGGGAGACTGAGGCAGGAGAATAGCTTGAACCTGGGAGGTGGAGGTTGCAGTGAGCCGAGACTGCACCATTGCACTCCAGCCTGGGCAAAGCAAAATGAAACTCCACCTCAAAAATAAATAAATAAATACATAACAAAATAAAATAATAAAATAAAGTGTTTATTGATTCCATAATATTTCTCCAAATAAATACAGCCTCATTTATTTTCTATTTCCTTATAATTGAACACTTAGATTCTTTGCATATTTTTACTTGCATAAAGGAGTACTTCTTTGACTAAGTTTATCAGTTTTCAATTACTGCTGTAACAGATTAGTACAGACTTGGTGGCTTAAAACAGCATAAATGTATTATTTTGTAGTTTTGGAGTCCAGAAGTCCAAAATAGGTCTCACTGGGCTAAAAATCAAGATGTTGTCAGGCTGGGCGCAGTGGCTCACGCCTGTAATCCCAGCACTTTGGGAGGCCAAGGTGGGTGGATCACCTGAGGTCAGGAGTTTAAGACCACCCTGGCCAATATGGTGAAACCCCATCTCTACTAAAAATACAAAAAGTTAGCCGGGTGTGGTGGTGTGCTTCCTGTAGTCCCAGCTATTCGGGAGGCTGAGGCAGAATTGCTTGAACCTGGGAGGCAGAGGTTGCAGTGAGCCGAGATTGTGCCACTGCACTCCAGCCTAGGCAACAGAGACTCCATCTCAAAAAAAAAAAAAAAAAAAAAAAAAAAAGGTGTTGTTGGTCCAAATTCAAATTCATGTGGGAAGGTTGTCTAGAGTAAAATTTTTTTTCTTCCCTTTTGCATCTTCTTGAGGCTGCTCATGTACCTTAGCCCATGGCTGTCTTCCATTTTCACAGCCAGCGATGGCTGAGTCCTTCTCACACAGCATTACTTGGACACTGATTCCTGTGCCCTTTTTTTCACCTGTAAGGACACGTGGGTCTACCTGGATAATCCAGGATAATCTCATTTCAAAGGCACCAGATAAGCAACTTCTATTTCATGCAATATAACTTCCCCTTGCCATATAACATAAAATATTTGTTCACAGGTTCCTGGGATTAGGACATGGGAGCCCATCTGGGGAACCATTATTCTGCCTCCCACTCACAGTAATTCTGCTTCTAGGAGTCCATCCTGCAGAAAGAATCACGTCTGTAATCCCAGCACTTTGGGAGGCTGAGACAGGAGAATTGCTTAAGGCCAGGAGTTTGAGATCAGCGTGGTCAACATAGTGAGATCCTGTCTCTACAAAAGAAAAAAAAAAAATACTGGGTGCAGTGGCATGCACCTATAGTCCCAGTTACTGGGGAGGTTGAGGTGGGAGGACCACTTAAGATTGTACCACTGCACTCCAGCCTGGGTGACAGGTGAGACCCTGTCTCAAAAAAAAGTACAGTAAATATTTTCATGTTTATAAATATATGTATTCATGATATTGTTCTGCAACCTTCTTTTAAAAAGTATATCATTTTGTGTAAATAAAACTTTATATACCTGTTTAAAAGGGGCCTAGAAGGTCATATTTCAAACTATTATCAGTAGGGACTTGAATTTGTCAGCAGTGGAATGAGAAGGTTGAAAAGTTGAGGATGGATGGGGTGAGGGGTAAATTTGTACTTTCGACCTTATACAATTCAAGTCTGAGATTTTGCTCATCAAATGAGCTGCACATTTATTACAAAAATTAACCAATGAACATGTTCCCATTTAGGGAAAAGAACCCACTGCATTTCTCTGGGCCATACCTGGAGATGCACAAGGGTGCCTGTTGCCTGAGAAAAGCCTGGCAGACTGTCTTTTGAGGGTGCTCACCAGAGTCCTTCCCTACCCGAGTCAGTCAGCTGTGTCCATGTCCCGACCTTCAGCCTGGTGAGTCGGACACCTGGATGCGGTCTTATGAACCAAACTCAGGTGGTCCAATGGCTACAATCAGAACAAATAAATAATAGCCACATAGACTGAAATGGTTTGCTCTGCCCTCGAATTCTCTTTCACCAGGCTGATCTTCAGAAAGATGAGGTGAAGAGCACAGACTTTGGTATCCAATATGAACAGCCTGAGTTCAAATCCTGACTGTCAGTTACTATGGTATAGAATGGACAAGTTGTTGAACCTCTCTGAATCTCAGTTTTCTCAACAAGAAAGGTAGGATGTTATCTCCTAAGATGTTGTGTGGAGTAAATGAGATGACGAACTCATAATGATTAAATGCCAGCCAGTACAGGGCATCTCTCCACTGCTTCTGCCTCAGCTGGTGTGGACAAAATATATGCAGCTGGCTGGATGCAATAGACATTAGAGCCCTTGTCACAGAAGCTTAGATTTTTTCCCCTAACAAAGGGACCTCATGATATAGTGACTTATGGAAGTTTAATTCTTCTTCACGTAGCTTCAGGGACTCCTCTGCTCCACACAGTCACTTGGGAATCCAAGGTTCCTTCCACTGTCCCAGGTTCATGTATATGTGCATTGTTTTAAGGGTGAGGCCGGAAGTGGGAAATTGCCTCTCACCTTCCACTGGGAACCTAGGCATATGGCCTCACCTAACTGTAGGGACGCCTGAGAACAGAGGCATCACCCCAGGTCCCCCAGCTAGGGACTCATTACTGTGAAGGAAGGAAAGAACTGGTGCTGGTGGAAAGCTGTGCTTCTCCAGCACAACTGGACTTGCCAACGGGACTGGAACTAGTCTAAGTTCATTATGACTCCCCATCCCGACTTCAGAGAAAGTCTCACCATTGGGCCTCATGGCCAGAAATCACTGAAGTTCATTGGCTGGGTCTCGCCTTCCCTGTCAGCACTTAAGTGGATTTTGCTGAATTTTGCTTCTCTTAGTACTCTTCTTTTGTAGGATTTGAGAATGTATCCTTCCCCACCCCCACTCTCCTTGGCTTATCAAATCTGTGTTATTACAATCAAATTTTGCTAGCTTGGGAGCAAAGATAACTTTGTCATTAAGGTTAAATATAGTCATTTGGAGCAGAGGCATAGATGTGTCTCTGTGTGTGTGTGTGTGTGTGTGTGTGTGTGTGTGTGTGTGTGTGCGCGCGTGCGTGTGTGGAGATGGGAGGATTAAGTCCCCAGTATGTCATGGTCCTCAGGAATTGTGTGTGTGGACAAAGGCAAATGAGTGACAGTGGGCTTCTTTCTGGCCCAGGAAAGGTTGATGAGGGGTGGAGCATAAAGAATCCTATGCAAGCTGTATCCACAGGAAAGGCCAATCAGAAGGGGACCTGCTGCACCCAAGGTGGGGATTGTGGGGAACAAAAGGAAGAAGGAGACCTGAAATAACCCATGGATATTGTAGAAATTCTAAAGTTGGAAGGTTTGGGGCCTGGGAATCCAAGATGTTTCATTTTGTCCTTACAAAAACATCAGGGCGATGCGGCAAGAAGAACAAGAGGAGGGAGCTAGAAGGAAATGCATGATTTTCACTGTATGCCTTACTCCCCTTGTACAATCCAGAACCACTTAAGTCATTAACTTGAAGCACCCAAGTGTCTGCTGATGAGCAGGTTGGTTACAAGACAAGATGACAAGTTTAGCAGAAGTGGCCATGGGATGTAAGTACAGTGATGGCACCCTGGAGGATACTTGGAAGGCACCTTACCTCGGCCCAGCATTGCCCAGAGCGTCCTGGCACATGCTGCTTGCTTGGTCTCTGGGGACTCCCTCCACGTCCAGAGTCCACTGGTGCTGATTGTGCCTGGGCCTCCTGATTTGGAATGTTCTGTAGGAGTGAGAAACTGCTGCTGGATGGGAAAGCATTGATTTCTGGGTTTGGGAACTTCTATTCAATTTAATGAGTGTCTTCCTCACTGATGCACTATTTGCTTTTAAAGTTTCCTTAGAAACCATGCATATCATGCTTAACTCACCCTTGGCTCTATTCAAACACTTTTTGTGTGTGTGTGTAAGTCACAAGGTCTGTTCTTTTCAGTTGTGGCCTCTTGCTTCTCCCCACTTTCCCTTAGTTTCTAAAGTGTGACCATTCAAGAGGGCAAAGACCTCATTTGTCATGCCAAGATTTGTGTCTGTGCTCTTGGCAGAATGTGTTGCTAACCTTTGAATACTATGTCTCTGAAGGAAAAGGATGTAAGGATGTGCTCTAGTGACACACTTTATGGTAGGAACTTCGCTAGCAGTGGTAGAAACAACATTGGCAGTCCACAGGCCCAAATCTATGGTTCGGATGCGCACTCCTTTGCCAAGCTGTAGGGATGCATAGACATTCTGATCCCTGCCAGGCAAGGATGCAACAGCACCCTGGTCCCCACATTCCTGGCCCTCAGTGGACACCCCTACTTGACTCGTTGCTCTTTCCACCATCTCCCCTCCCCAGACTGCTGCACAACCACTGTCCTCCCCTACTTCGAGCTCTGGCCTGGCCACCCAAAGACAGTGCCAGAGAAAGTGCCCGAACCTCCTTTTCAGTCACTGCTGCTTCCATGTGACCCAACTCTAAAGATACTAGACTCAGCCCTCAGAGCCCTAGTGGACTTATTTAGCTAAAATGAGCTTTAATTGCAGAATCATTTGTGTGTTGATTATGGTTGCAGGACAAAGAAGACTCAACTACTTTTAGGAGTGCTTTAGTTCTTGCAACTGGAAGCACAACCACTATATTTCAGTGGTACTTTTTTTTTTTTTTTCGAGACAGGGTCTTGCTCTGTCTCCTAGGCTGAAGTGCAGTGGCACGATCTCAGCTCACCGCAATGTCTACCTCCTGGGTTCAAACCATTCTCCTGCCTCAGCTTCCTAAGTAGCTGGGATTACACGTGCACATCACCACATCCAGCTAATTTTTGCATTTTTAGTAGAGAAGGGGTTTCGCCATGTTGGCTGGTCTCGAACTCCTGACCTCAGGTGATCTGCCCACCTTAGCCTCCCAAAGTGCTGGGATTACAGGCGTGAGCCACTGTGCCCAGCCACATATTTTTTCCAAATAAAAATTGCTTTAGTTTTTTCCTGGTTGAGAAATTTGACAGGGCACAGTGGCTTTCCTGTGATGTCATCTGGGAAAACTCAAATGGCCAGGGATGACTGGAGCATCTAGGATCTGGAAACTTCCAAAGACTTATTTCTTCACTTTCATGGCTGGCACCTGGGTTGAGTATTGGAATTCTGAGCTCATTGGGATTGTTGACTAGAGTGCCTGCATGTAATATCTCCACGTGGCTTGGACTTACAACGTGGTGGCCTCAGGACAGTTGGACTTCTTATATGGTGGCTCAAGGCTCTAAGAGTGAGTGTTCTACCTAGTGAATAAGGTAGAAGTTGGGTAGCCCTAGGCTTGGAAGACATATAATGTCACTTCTCTCATACTACATTGGTCAAAGTGGTAGCAAGCCCACCCAGATTCGTGGGGAGGGGGCAAGACCCCACTCTCTAAGAGAAGAGTGCCAAAGAACTTTCAGCTGTGTTTTAAAACTGACAATCTTTATATATATATATATATGACAGTATATTGGGTTGAGTTGTGTCCCCCCACAGAAATATATCCAAGTCCTAACCCTCAGTACCTGTAAATGTGGCTTTACTTAAAAACAGGGCCTTTGCCGATGAAAGCAAGTTAAGATGAGGGTGTACTGGAATAGGGTGGGCCCTAATCTAATGACTGGTGTCCTTATAAGAAGAGGGAAATGTGGACACAGACGCGCTGGAAGAGCGCCATGTGATGAGGAAGATGAACATTAGAGTCACACATCTACAAGGCAAGAGACACTAAGGATTCCTGGCAACACCAGAAGGTGGGCAGAGCCAAGGAGGACCCTCCCCTAGAGCCTTCAGAGGTAGCGTGGCCCTGTTGACTACCTAATATTAGACTTTTAGCCTCCAAAACTATACCAGTATGTGTATGTGTTGTTTTCAGCTGCCTTAAGTTTGTGGCAAATACTTTGTTAAGGCAGCCCGAGGAGGCAAACACGGTTTTCCATATGTGCCTAGGTCTGCACCATCATTCCATAAGTGCACAGTATCCATTGAATGCTTAACATCATGTATTTAATCAATTTTAAATAGGCCTAAGACATGTAACCCAATAATTAACATGAGCTTATATTCTATGCAATTAAGCATATGGCTCATAATCTGTCTCATAGACTTCCTTTGTTTCCTCCAGAGAGCCTAGCACAGTTACGGAGTTAGCTTCAGCAAAGATCAAGTAACTTGTCACCACCAGCAAAAGAGTATCAGAACACACAAAGACTGATCCCTTACAGCTCCTACGAGCATTAACTTAAAGGATTTCTAATATTAAGGATTTAAAGAGAGTCTTGGCTCTTCGGGAAACCTGGTTGGTTAGGTGACATAGAACAGTTAAAAACTTTAAAAGAGCGATTCAGTAAGGCTTTAAGTATTTTTAAATGGAAGAGATTATAGCACAAAAAGGTTAAAATCCATTGTACTTTACAGATGTAATGCTTTCAGTTCTCCAGCCACAAAAGAAGTATTAAACACTCAAGCCTCTTGCCAAGTGTTAAGAAATGAGTCAGAAATGTAATGCTGGCAGAGGACCATGGACACATACCCTATGCCTTATAGGCCTTGCACCCCTCAGTCCCTTTCTGCTGTCCCTTTATGATTTCTGGGTTGGAGGAGGCCTCCTGTGTTTTTTTTTCTCAAGTTCAATTTTCTGTTTTCTTTCCTTGGCCCCATTTGTGACTTCCTCTACGCAGAAGGGCAGACATGGGCACACGGGGAAAGGAGCCAGGGCACCCCTCCCAGTCTCTTAGGAGGGGAAAGGAGCAGCGGCGAGGCTGTCTGTTCTGTAAGTTATGAGGCTGAAAGCCTTCCAGGCTTGTTAGGTTTTTTTCTTCTAGAGTCCATGAATCTTCTAAAGCAGTGCTTGTAGGAAGAATAAAGCCTGTTCTAATTCTAAGATGCTTGGCAGTGTTTTTGCTATCTTCAAGGGATCTTTACCTGCTCTGGACACAACTGTCTAGAGACTGAAGTGCAGTAAGAATTGTTCTCTGAAGTCTTCATTCCAGTTTCAGTACCGAGATCCCAAGAAAACTGTACTCCACAAATAGGGGCTCACTGAGGACTGATGGATTGGATTGAGTTGAGATTTTCACATTTTCCAAATACTTGGGAAATGGTGTCCTTGGGAAACGCCCTTGCAAGAATTTCCCCTTTTCTCTTGGTGTGAATGGAAAGGTATTTCCCACCTGGATGGAGAATTCTTTCTGCCACTCCCTGGGCTGGGTTCTGTGCCTGGAAGGGTAGGGCTTTTCCCTGGGCTCATGATTATGTATGGTCTCAGCCATCTCGGCTCACTGCAGCCTCTACCTCCCAGGTTCAAGTCATTCTCCTGCCTCAGCCTCCTGAGTAGCTGGGATTATAGGCGCCCACCACGCCCAGCTAATTTTTGTATTTTTAGTAGAGATGGGGTTTCAGCATGTTGGCCAGGCTGGTCTCGAACTCCTGACCTCAGGTGATGCACCCACTTTGGCATCCAAAGAGTTGGTATTACAAGCGTGAGACACCATGCCTCGTCATGAGTAGCTGTGGGTTGTTCTAAGTGAGGACTGGATTTTGAGCTGAAGTTCAAACTTTCAAAACTTGGATTCCATCAGTTTCTAGCCATGACACCTTGGCAAGTCATTTATCCTCTCCCAAAGCATTTACTATCAATGAAATGGGAGATGAGAAAACCCGTGTCACAGGAACATGTCATAAGAGTATGAGGATGAGGAACATAGATGTTTCATGAATGCATATCAAAATATCACCTCCAGCCCACCCCCCACCCCCACCCCTCCTCCCACCCCCTGCCCCTCCTCCCACCTCAACTGCTTCAGCAGCTGTTAGGAGAAAATATCAGAAGGGATGAATTCTGGAAAGTACAAATTAAAGCCAGCTCAGGGGAGACTGAGCAGAATCCTAGGTCTAGAGCTTTTGCTTTTGGTAAGGGCTTACTTTAATTAAGGAGAAAACTGAAGCCCAGAGAGAGTTTATGCAACTTGTCCACAGTCACATAGCTGGTTTATGGCAGAGCTAGGATTAGTTTGTCAGTCTCTGTGCTCTTTCAGCCACATCAAGATGAACAACGTAACTCAGGAAGAGGGATGCTAGAGGCTAAAGCAGATGTAGGGAAGGGGTGGGATCCAACACACGCTGAGGTTTGGCCTTCCCCAGGCATGTGCAAACAGAGAGTGGCTGAAGCTCTGGAAAGGACACAAGGAAAGCCAGCAGAGTTCCACACAGTCGTTTCCTTCCACCTAGTTCTGGGTTGTGTGCACAGAAATGGAGGAAGTGGCTATAACACCACATGGTGGTTGTGGGAACGCCCAAGAATTGGGAGGGTCCACAGTGTGAAGAAGTAAACTAAGTCAGATCCAAGCCTGACTCAAAGCAAGAAGAATTCTGCAGATCTGCAAGTTAGGTTGCTCATTATGACACAAAAATGCCCAGTTTGCTCCCAGACTGGCCAGGCCCCACCTCCTTCTCATCTGCAATTATAACTCTTCAAGGTGGGAGGCTTGTCCTAGAGCTGTGGAAGATTCCAGGCAAATCAACGCACTACCTCTGGATGTCAGGTGAGCTTCACGAACACAAGTCTTCAGCCTTGGCCCATTAATCAGGTCTGATGATTTAATTTACTTTGGAAATGAACGTGCCACTTACAATGTGATCCATCACAGACATTTCTACTTCCCAAATTCCAGGGGAATTACCTCTGGAGAACAGAGAAGAATTAAACCTTTTGCTAAACAAAGGTATTCTCCCTTTGTGTAACCAGAGACAGGAGATAGAATCTGAATGTACTTTTACCATCTTCTCTACTGGAGATGCCAATCGTTTTCTCTCTGTCCCCAACACACCTGCCCCTCACAGCCCTTCAGCAGAGGCCCTGTGGCCTTAGTGTCCCCGCCTGCAAGGAAGCCTCGGGTCAGCCCATGATGAGTCCAGCTGCATACTTGGGAATAGGCAGCCACCATCAGATAATTAAAGGTCATGAAGACAGAGGAGCAGAAGCTGCCTTTGTGGGGAGCTGACCTGCTCTCCTGACAGCCCAGAATCAATTAGTTGTACAGCAGCAGTGAGAGGTCCCACTGCTCCAGGGAGAGATGGTGACCGAGAGACAACAGGTGAGCTGGTTTCACATGCTTTCCTGTTGTCTGCACGAGGCCAGCTGTACCTCCTGCTCTGGTCTTGCGAGATGTCCCCAGATCCTTAGAATAAATTCCTCTTCACTTCTGTGAGCTTAAGGGATTTCTATCTCTTACAACCACTTTTCTTAATTAAGATACACACTAGGCTCAGTCCTAGGTGGCGGGGAGAGGCAGGAATGTGGAACAACAAGGAGCCACTTCATCCTTTTGAAATAGCCTCCTATGTATTTTGTTCCGTCATACTTAACACCTACACTTATCTAATGTCTGTTTCACTTATTGGGTAGTTTAAGCACTTAACTATTGGCTAATCAGTCCAAGTTTGTTAATCTTTCCTAACTAGGCTGAAAACACCCTGATGTCAAGAACCATCCCATAGGCTGGGTGTGGTAGCATATGCCTGCAATCCCAACACTTTGGGAGGCCAAGCTGGCAGGATCACTTGAGCCCAGGAGTTTCTAGACCAGCCTGGGCAACATGGTGAAACCCTGTCTCTACAAAAAATACAAAAAGTTAGCTGGGCATAGTAGCACACCTATAGTCGTAGCTACTAAGGAGGCTGAGGCAGGAGGATTGCTTGAGTCTAGGAGGTCAAGGCTGCAGTGAGCCAAGATTGCACCACTGCCCTCTAGCCTGGGTGAGACAGCCAGACCCTGTTAAAAAAAAAAAAAAAAGTAATAATGAGAACCACATCATATATATTTCCTGCAACCCCTAACAGTGCCAGATATATTTTAGCCAATAATTATATTAACTTTTTTGGTTAAATGGCAAAGGATGTAAATATAGAATCATGAGCCAACGTGTTGATTTAATAAATGCACATTTCATTTATTCCCTCCTTCATCCATCTATTTATAGAGTCACTGGTTCACTTGGAATTGGAGAGAAGCTAGAACAGTTTGAGGTTTTTGTAGGCACCCAAATATAAGGGGATGTGAGAGTCTAGTACACAGGGATACAGAGAAAAGTACACATGTGGGGCTTTTAGGAGTAAAGTCAACAGCATTCTGTGACTAGAATTATCATAGATTGGAAAGAGAAGCTCATCAAGGATGGGAACAAATCTTACTGGATTCCCAAGAGGGTGGGCATAGCAAGGTCCACAGGAGGGCGGGGCTGGCCTTAGGAATATTGCAAAGTGCATTTTCCTCCTTCTCAAGTTCTCAAGAAACTTTTTCTCTTGAAAAATAAACAATAGTTTCTAAATATAGAAGTTGAACCAAAAATATATATTTTTCTTGGGTACAATATATGCAATGTATGTTTTTGCATTTGCCAGTTATACCCAATAGTTGCCTATCTGTAATTTTTTTTAAAGTACTGACACATTTAATATGTCCATACAGTCTGGTTTATGTTACACTGGCTGAAGTGCATTAGAGAGAGAGAGAGAAAGAGAGAGAGAGTGTGTGTGTGTGTGTGTCTGTGTGTGTGTGTATGTGTGTCTGTCTGTGTGTGTGTGTGTGTGAGAGAGAGAGAGAGAGAGAGAGAGAGAGAGAGAGAGAAAGAGCAAGAGAGAGAGCTCCCAGTTAAGCACTTACCTGATAGGGACTTTCAAATTTGTCAATAAAATAAAAAGCGTTTACTACAGCTGGCCTTAACAAATACTAGTCTCTGTCATTTCCTCTCACTAAGCTGAGGTTTACAATGGTATTTTATTTATGCATTTATATGATTGCCACATTTAGCAGAATGTCTTGAAAAGTATATTCTTAGGGTACTTTTTAAAAAGCATGAAATTTATTAACTAAGAACGAGGTTTTCTTTCTCTTGCTCTCTCATTTTTTGTGCTTTCTTTTAACATTTTATGGTTCACTTTTATTATTTTAAGGTTCCTAACAGCCAAGAAGTTGTAGCCCTAAGTTACTTTATTCATTCAGTAGCTAGGTGAGACGTGTATCTTCTATTTAGCTAGACTGGGAATTTATTTTCTGGAGTGTGCTAAGATTTCAAGCCAAGTTTTGTATAATCTCCAGGACTCCTTGCAAGAGTGTGAAACTAGATTTGTCTGCAAATGACTAGTGCAGAAAGAGAAAAATGGATCCTCTCGTTCATTTTCTCCTGAAAATATTGATCAAGCCTATATAGTCAGTACCCATCTGTCCAAGACAATCTCTGAGAAGAATAAAGTACAATCTCTGAAGGCAAGGAACTCATAAACAGAGGCACTCCTGCCAGGATGAAAACAGCAGGTTTCTTGGGTAAATTAAAAAATTAATGTTACATGTCATAGTAGTAGACAGCTTAGAAATTTTGACCTTTGCTTTGGGGAAACTTTGCTCATGAGTACTGACTGTCGGAAGTGGCATGAAGCTGGGGTCAGGGGTTCCTCAGAGAAGGGCAATACAGGTGGGCCTCATGGAGGAGGTAGGACTCGAAAAGGATGCTGAGGAAGCATTGGCGTTAGAAGAGCAGAGAGAAGGGGCAAAGGTTGACCCCTGGTCCCAAGGAAGCAGAGGGCCAGTTAAAGAGCCCACCCGCAGGAGATGAGATTGGAGAGGTCCGCTTGGCCAGTTTGTACTGCACCTTTGAATTCTGTGACTGCAGTCTAGTTTGATCCTCTTCCATGTCCTCTCTGTGTCAAGGAGTAACATGAATAGATCCCGAATAAATATAGTTGCATGCCAAGTTATATTTGGGAAGATTCATGTGGTTCCACTGTATGAGAAAGATGAGAGAGAGCAAGAAACTAGAGGCGACAAGTTAGGAAGCAATTGTCTAGGAAAACAATGTGAATTTTAGGAATTTAGATGGGATTGCTATTGCTCTGGGGTTTTAGATTCCAGAACTACACAAGGAGAAAGGATGGTTTGGAAAATGTGACTCCTCCAGCAAAAAAGAAAATGATCACATCTAGGTTTCACTTGGGAGGGATGAGGATAGACGTTTGGCGTTCCCATCAGACTTGTCCCTGGTCTCAGCTCTCTCTGTGGGTCTACCCCTGCCTGTTCCCACGTTTCCTCTCCCTTCTTCCCTTGTTCTGGGCACTGGAGCTTCATGTTTACCATCAATCAACAATCAACAAAGAAACACTTCCCTTTAGCGAATGTAGCAAAGACTAACAAGGCTTGCTGGAAGCTGATTAGCTCTGGGGTTTCTTGTCCAGATGGAGCCTCCCTCAAATCATTCTCTTTATCAAAGTCCTCCACGTGGGTGGTGCTGGTTTTATTGAACCTAATCTCCGTTCAGTAAATTGTTGCAATGTAGTAAGCAAAACAATCTATTGTCAATGCCAGTTTAGATCTGAAGTTACTAAGCCCTCTGTTTTAGGGGACAAACCCAGAATCAGAGACAACTGCACCCCTCCCCAGCTGGGATTTGCTCACCAGACTGAGCTTGGGGGATTCACTTCAGCCCTTTGCAGAGTTTCATCTGGGATATGAGTGCCAAGAAAGCCACTGTGTTCAGATTGTCCATGAGAATTTGCCTCTATACCCTGGCAAGGCCTGGGAACAGAGCCTCCCTAGAAACAAGAAGTGGAGAACTTCGGAGAAAAACTGACTTCATGGCTAAAACTCTGTTTTCCTTTGAAGGATTCTGGTCATTTTGTTAGAAATTAAGAGAGAAAAACAGATTATGGTTGGCTAGTATAGGCCTCTGCCACCGGGCATCTTGATCTTTTTTCCTCTATTATATTTCTTGAAATATCTCAGATGGTAGCAGATGCCTGTATCCTAAACTGAAATTATTTGTCTCTGGGCCAGAATACTCTTAGGAAATCCTAAGACATCCCATGAGCATTGACTAGAAAACTCATGATGCAATGTTAGAAACTTTCAGTTGTAACATGTTTTTAAATGTTGTGTTTATAACTTTTTCTTTCCTAAATGTAGAATCTGTTTAGGCTGGTGTGGTGGCTCATGCCTGTAACCCCAGCACTTTGGCAGGCTAAGCTGTGAGGATTGCTTGAGCCTAGGAGTTCAAGACGAGCCTGAGCAACACAGCACACCGAGACCTCTGTTCTAAAAAAAAAAAAAAAATTATCCAGGCATGGTGGTGTGTGCACTTGTAATCTCAGCTATTTGGGAGGCTGAGACTGAAGGATCACTTGAGCTCAAGACTTCAAGGCTGCAGTGAGCTATGATCAAGCCACTGTACTCCAGCCTGGGCAACAGAGTGAGACCTTGTCTCAAAAAGAAAAATAAATTGGAATCTGTTCAGAATTGAAAAAAGAAAAGTTAAACACATAACTTAGCATCATTGACTTTAAAAGAAACCAACCAACCATGATAGCTGGTTTTGGGGAGAGGGTTAGTAAGTGTGTTAAATCAAATCCCACCCATTCTTGGGTGTTTGGTTTAGGTTGCTTCTTCTTTATGAAACCTTCCCTGAGTCAGTATAGCCCATAATCACCTCTTCTCTGGGCTACTGTAAAAGTGACAGTACTATACAATTTAGTACTTCGTTGGAAATGGCCTTGTATTATTCATCATTGTATGTGCTGTTCCTGTTTCCCCAACCAGATGGTAAGGTATCTTAGAAAGCATGGATCCTGCTAGACTTTATATGTTTGTTTGTTTAAGATTGGGTCTTACTATGTTTCCCAGGCTGGCCTTGAACTCCTTGGATCAAGCAGCCCTCCCACCTCAGCCTCCTAAAGTGCTGGGATTACAGGTGTGAGCCACTGTGCCTGGCCTTGCTAGACTTCTTACTTCCTAAAAGCGAGCTTCCTTCTGAAAACATTGTATTTGACTGAATGAAAACATTGAGCATGGAAGTTGGGCTCATTTCAGATCTGGCTCTGGGTCTTCCCTTCACTACAGGAAGAGCTCAGGCTCAGCATGACCCAGGCCTTGCTATGTGGAGAAGCTGTGTCATGATAAAGTCAGTCACTTGTTATTGACAGCTACGAGTGGCAGCGGACATTCTGGTTAGGAACAAAGGCCTTGGGGTCAGCAAACCTGGGCCCAGATTTGACTTTTCCCACATATTAGTTGTGTGGCACTGGACAAGTTATTTTACCAATGCTTAGCTTCCTTATGTATAAAATGGAGATCAGAATAGTGCCTACCACTTAGCATGTTTTTGAGAAATAAAATAAGTTATGTAGAACCATATGCCCCACTTCCCCAGCTGGGTATGTAAGTAATATAATATTCCTAGATTAGGAAATTTCATAATCCTGTTTCTTCCTTGTGGACTCCCTTCCGGGGTCCAGCCTGGATACCCAGAAGCACTTATTCAGTCTCAAGGGTCAGTCCTAGATCTTCTCACCCTGCTGGGTGTTCCAGGCTCCCCAGATGCCTTCTGCTGTAATCACATTGCTGCCAGAGGCTGATGGTGCTGCTAAACCTACGGCAGCTTGGCGAGCCACAGCAGAGCCCTTGCCACCGTCCATGCTGCCGTGGCTCTTCAGGTCAGCAGGGAGGCTGTTTCTGGGTTGCCAGTGTATAGGTTTTTTTTTGAGACAGAGTCTTGCTCTGTTGCCCAGGCTGGAGTGCAGTGGCACAATCTCAGCTCATTGTAACCTCCGCTTCCTGGGTTCAAGCAATTATTCTGCCTTAGCCTCACAAGTAGCTGGAACTACAGGCATGTGACACCACACCTGTTTAATTTTTTATATTTTAGTAGAGATGGGTTTCACCATGTTGCAGGCCGGTCTCAAACTCCTGAGCTCAGGCAATCTGCCTGCCTCAGCCTCCCAAAGTGCTAGAGTTACAGGTGTGAGCCACCATGCCCAGGCACCAGTGTGTAGCTTTTTAATAGAACTTCCCGTGGCTGCTTGGGTTTACTTTGGGTCAAGAGCAATAATAAATTCATATATTACCCCCAATGTGCTTGTGGAGAATAATGGGGAGGACACTTCAGCTATAAGCGTGATCCGGCCTAAGGTAAAAACGTTTCAATCAGGTCTTTGTGCAGGTGGAGTGTGGCTTTGTTGTTTGAAAAGATTAATAATGACAGGCCAGCTTTCTATGCACTGAAGGCCTATGGAGGATGGCTCTGAACACACACAAAAAAATATGAACAACAACAACAACAATTTGTCTCTATCTTGCTTAAATGCAGCTAGGGGAATAATTATAGATTGCATGGCATTTAGGCACAATGTTTCTTTTCCTTAAGATTGGGGTTTGTGTGTGTGTTGCAATCCTTGACCACCAGAAGAATGAGGAGGCACAGCTTTGCCTCACACAGATGGCTGGTCTTGGAAAAAGACCAGACCTGGAGTACCAACACCTCTTCTGGGCTATCTTCTGGGAATGCCTCAGTGTTATCCTAGACTGAATCTCCTGAACAGACGGGCCGTGCTGGTTGGCCAACACACGTCTTTTAACTACGTGGCCAAAGTCTTTGCCACTCACTCTGTGGTTAAAACGTAAACAGAAGGTCAAAAGGTAGGATCACAGGCCAGGCATGGTGGCTCATGCCTGTAATCCCAGCACTTTGGGAGGCTAAGGCAGGAGGATCATTTGAGTCTAGGAGTTTGAGACCAGCCAGGGCAACATGGTGAGATCCCATCTCTACAATAAATTTTTAAGTCACCCTGGCCTAGTGGCATGCACCTGTAGTCCGCACTACTCAGGAGGCTGAGGTGGGAAGATTGCTTGAGCTTGGGAGTTCGAGGCTGCAGTGAGTTGTTACCACGCCCCTGCACTCCAGCCTGGGTGACAGAGTGAGACTCTGTCTTGAAAAGAAAAAAAAAAAAGTAATATCACAATGTACATATCCTGACAAACTCCCTGCTTTCTGCTTAGGAAGACTGAGGAGGAATTGGCAACACAGAATCATGCAGCAGCAAGAATCCATGGTTGTACTTATAAAGCAGCCTTTTGAATTAGGGGGGTGGGGTGGGTTGAGAGTCACAGAGGCCTGGTTCCAGCCTGCTGGTCTTCTGTCACACTGACTTCTGTGATCCTGAATGAAGAGACATGGGTCTTCCCCGAGTTAGATGACCAGTGTGAGTGATTTGCTGGGCCCGGTTTATGTGGATTGGTAGGATAGAGTCAGAGTGAGATCAAATTGTACAGTAAGGTGGTGATTGTAGCAGAAACATAAACAAAGAGCCCTGGCTGATGAAGAGCCTTCCAACAGAGGTGGCTTAAATACTCCTTCCCCAGCAACACTATCTACAGGACAGAGTAACACACAGCAGTATGTTTCCACAGGCCAAGGGAAGTCTAACCCCTATGGATAGAAGATGGGTTTTTCCTAAAGGCAAACCTTCCTAAGGGAAAAATGGAGAAGAATGACCCTCAAGACAGGAAGCAGAATTAGGGATTGGGTGTGAATTATGTAAATTTTGTTTCCCTTTCCCTTGGACACTGGAAATGGCCCAATTTAGTGCCAGGTTTTAAGTTTTTGTCCTGTGTGTTATATCCTCTAGTCACCCCAAGTCCTTCACTAGCGACTATTTACATCTGCAGCCTGGCGTGATGATGCTGTGGGGAAATGAGGGACAGAGCAGAGCTGGCCATGGGGGCTATATTTGTCCATTTTCTGCTGCTATAACAGAATACCACACAGTAGGTAATTGGTAAAAAAAAAAAATGTTGATTTGGTTCATAGTTTCTAGAGGCTGGAAAGTCCAAGAACATGGCACTGGCATCTGACAAGGATCACCCCATGGCAGAGGGGCAGAAGGAATATGAGTGTGCAAGACACGGATTAAATCAAGCTAAACTCATAGTTTTATGAAAACCTCACTTCTGTGATAACTAACTCATTAATAACAGCATTAATCCATTCATGAGCGCAGAGCCCTTATGGCCTAATCACTTCTTAAAAGTCCCACCTCTGAATACCATCACAATAGCAATTGAATTTCAACATGAGTTTTAGAGAAGACATTCAGACCATAGTAGGATCATAGCTTGCTCCATGTCACCCTGCTATGAAGCCAGCAGCAAAGTCAGGGCAAGCCAAGGATGGAAGGAGCCCATGATACAGAGGAGCATGGCCTGACTCATGAACAGGCATTTGTATATAAGTATAGATATGTCTCACAAATACAGCAGAGGAAGGAACCCTTGCTGGGGAAAGAGGTGAGCACTCTGTAAGGTTAATGGGAATTTGTTTCCTTTTTTTTTTTTTTTTTTCTGAGCAGCCCCTCTTTTAGGAAGGAAGTCTATTATTCCCAACTCCTGATGGCAGACTTAAAGCCTCACAGGTCTGAATAGATATTCCCCTTGGATATTCAACTTTTGGGGAACAGCCAGCTCAACAGTGAACCTCTAATCTCATGGTGAATTATTTAAATCTGAGAATCAATTCAAGTCTTATTTTGAGTACCCTAGTCCATCCAATATCTTTTAATAATTTTGAATCTCAAAAAAAGAAGGAAATTGTCCTTATGTAAAAGTTGGTATGTAAACAAGTGGTTATAAACAGGTTGGTATATAAACAAGTGGTTGGTCTATAAACAAGTGGTTATTTATATACTATTGAATACTATATACATCAACAGTATATAAATAATAGTCCTGGCCAAGGCAAAGACATAATCTGTTGCTGTCTTCTGCTGGAAAAGAGAATTGCTCTTACCAGAATTAAGGACTGTGCTCCCAAGGTGAATTAATATTTTTACCCCTATAGACTAAAAACTGTCAATAACTTCCAAAAGCAAAAAACAAAACAAAACCAAAAAACCCCTTAATGTCCTTTCTGTCCGTGGTGCCCAATTACTTGCACCTGCACACGGCATGAACTCATTGTTGGTGCTGCCAGTGTTCCAACCCCTTCTACTGAACCCTGCAATGCCCTCAGAGCCTGCTGCTCTTCTTTAGTTCACCTGGCAATTAATATTATGATGTTGAAAACACCACCATTCATTAAGAGTGGAGGAGTACAGCACCATTGCTTCCAATGCCAATGGTCTGTGGTAGAGACTACAAGTGGTCCACCTATTTCCATTCTTTCACTTTTGTGCACAGTAACAAAATCCCCAATATTTTTTAAGGCACGTGGCCATTGAGGGTACAGTGTGACTGTCTGTGCTTTCCTTGCAGTTAGATGTGGGCATAAGATGACATTCTGGCCAATGGGTTGTGAACAAATGTGATGAGGCCATCTGCCAGGTTGTGTCCATGAGAGGAAAGTGTATACCCCTTTTGCCCTTTCTCCTTTCATAGGAGGACAAGTTGCAGAAGAACCCAATCTTCTAGGGAAGCCGAGCAGCCAAGTCAAGGAAATCTGGGTTTCTGACACCAGTACCCAATGGCAGAAGTTCCCAGACACTCTCGTTTCATAGCATAGTGTCACCATAATTTTTTCACATTGACCCTAGGCCAAAAGTATGCCTAAAAATTCTGTTTTTAGGCAGTTGTATCCAAGCAATTTACTATGTCCTAACAACTTAGAAGTCATTTAAAAAAATTAGTTCAAATACATTGAAAGAAAAAATACTCTCATTTTTATTCTTTTTTTTTTCTCTTACTTTTTTTTTTTTTTTTTGAGACGGAGTCTCGCACTTTCACCCAGGCCGGAGTGCAGTGGCGCGATTTTGGCTCACTACAAGCTCTGCCTCCTGGGTTCACGCCATTCTCCTGCCTCAGCCTCCCGAGTAGCTGGGACTACAGGTGCCCGCCACCACGCCCGGCCAATTTTTTTGTATTTTTAGTAGAGACGGGGTTGCACTGTGTTAGCCAGGATGGTCTCGATCTCCTGACCTCGTGATCCGCCCACCTCACCCCCGCAAAGTGCTGGAATTACAGGCATGAGCCACAGCACCAGGCGCTTATTCCTATTCTTAAATAACCACAGTCACTTACTAGCGGGATGCGTGCACCTGTTGAGCACTGCACAACTCTCAAACCTTGGGATCACATTGGGTAATAGTACTACCATTTACTTGTATTTTATCAGACGAACCACTGAAAACCCAGCTTTGCAAAGGTATGATATCATCAAAGAGAATGTAACAAGATCTAAAGTTTGAACTCCAAATTACCTCAAGCTAGTAGTCTGACAAATGTCAAGGTATCATTGAATTATCTTTGAATAAGAAAAATTTACCATGGTATCATGTGGTACCTGGGTGCATAGTTTGGGAACCATGTCTGTGAAGCAACTATACTAGCTCTGGACTGTTTATATAAGAGGAAAATAAACCTACTGTCTTCAAACCACTATGATTTCAGAGCTTTAAGAGCACACTAATCTTATCTAATATAAGGTTTAAACTATTAAGACAAAAATGAAAATAGGATTAGGCAGTTTAACTTGAAATTTGCACATATACATAGACACCCCCAACCACCTGCCCTGCGGTTGCCTTCTGTTCCCCTAGGCCAATCCTCTAAGTTGCATCCATTTTCCTCTCATTTCCTTCCTTCTGCCTGGTAATTTGTTCCATTTCACTAGCTGCTGCTCTCAGGGCAGCGATGCCTGTGGCCTTTCCCTTCCAGAGACCCCTGTGTCTCTGCCCAAGCTGTGCCTCGTTGAAGGGGCTGTAGTTGCTTGTGTGGCAAACCCTGAGGCGCGAGGGCCAGCTTTTCTCCCTCACCACACATATATGCCTTCTTAAGGGAAAAAATTCCATTCCCCTTCAGGGAGCAATTAAAGAAGTGGGGTACAAAGCAAAGCTTTTGGTTGCATGATAGGTCGAGTCCTCTAAACCACGTAAGAGGTATATTTCAAAATGAAGAAATAATTTGAAGTACAAAGAATTAGTCAGGTATGAAAATCATTTAACCTTCGGCAAGTACCTAAAGCCAGGCTTTATGGGGGTGCCCAACAGGCCGTGAGCTTGGAAGAGAAGTCATTTCCTTCCCAAAGTTGACCTTTGAAAGTGAAGATGTTGCTCTAATATTACTTCTACCGGCCAGAGGGGGAAACGCCCAGTCAATGGATTCTACAAAACTAGAGGAAACCAGAGCCCTGTGATACTGATTCCCTTCTAACTCCTACAGAGAAGTTTTCTCTCCACGTCTTGGCAAGATCATGGCTCACTGCAGCCTTGACTTCCTGAGCTCAAGCAATTCTCCCACCTCAGCCTCCTGAGTAGCTAGGACTACAGGCACACACCACCATGACCAGCTGATTTTTAAAAATCTTTGTAGAGATGTGTATTTACCATGTTGCTCAGACTAGTCTCAAACTCCTAGCCTGAAGCCCTCCACCTGCCTGGACGTCGCACAGTGCTGGTATTATAGGTGTGAGCCACTGCACCCAGCCCTGTCCAAGTCTTAAGGCCAACTGTGGCCACTTTCCTCTTGCGGTAAAGTAGACCTGGTCTCTTCCAGTTGACTTCTTCCAACATGTTTGAGTAGTTAGACATTCAAATGAGATAGCAATCCGTTCCCTCTGATGCTGGCTAGTAAGGCCAAAAGGGGTATTTCCAGTGCTCTCAGATGTGTCAGCTTCTGTGAGGAGTTAAGCCCAGCAGAGGGTGTTGGATTTATGTGGTTCTAGAGGGAGGGCATTTCTAGTAACTGAAATAGTTGAGAATCCTACTCTGAATCACTTCCCTAAGCCCCTTTTGTTTTAGTGCCATTCTTTGTTAAAGCCTAAGTCAGATTATTGGTTTCTTTTGAGCAGAGACTGCAACAGATCAGACCTCTCTCCCTAAGCCAGATCCATGTGATCATTGCCTTTGATCTGACAGCTACTGACAGGAGTAGAGCTAGTGCAGGTGATGTGGTTTTCACCCTGGTCAGCGACCCCCTGCTTATACCTGACTAGCTCTCCCCAACCCTCAGCCCCAATCTTTGGTCTTTATTCCAAAAATGCAAACCTATGTAAATATCCAAATAAGCAGACATTAAACAGGAAGGAAAATACACTTTTGAAAAAAAAGTATGATGACATGTTTCAAACCCAAGCCCTTTTTTCTTAGACAATCCCCTGCTTTGGCATCCTGTCCACATGGCTAGCGTGTAATTCATTGCTTGCTTACTGGTCTCCCTTCCTCCCTAGATCCTGAGCTCCTTGAAGGTAGGAAGCATGGCACAGTTATCTCCCGTCTGATGTTCGTCACTTGGTGCATGATCAGTAAATGTTCATTTGACATGAGTTCTCCCCTCACTGGCATGGCTTAATGAAAGCTAAAGAAATAGAGTAAAGTAAGTGAAGTTCAACTCAGCCTCCCTGTCCCCCCTCACATCTTTTTTCTTCCTTCCCCTGATGTCCTCATCTCTCTCCCTGTCTCAGAAGCGCTGTCAGCTTCCATAGTTCATTACACCCTCAACCTCCTGGGTTCAAGCAATTTTCCCACCTCAACCCCCAGAGTAGCTGGGACTACAGGCCTGCTTTACCTCTCCTGGCTAATTTTTAAATTGTATTTTTATATTTTTGTAGCAATGGGGTCTTGCTATATTGCCCAAGCTGGTCTCAAACCCCTTGGCTCAAACAATCCTCCTGCCTTGGCCTCCCAAAGTGCTGGGATTACAGGTATGAGCCACGGTGCTCAGCCTGTCCTGGACCTTTGGCTGCCAAGTGCTGAGCACAGAGCCATGCAAGGGAAGGGGGGCAGGAAAGCTTGCACCATTTGTCAGTGGCACTGTGAGCACTCAAAAATGATGTCCGCCTTTGACTACTGTGGTAGATGTCACTAATATTCTCCTTTACCTCCTAGTACACAGAGAAATATCTTTTCTGCCCTTTTAAAGTTAGATGTAACCATGTGACTTGCACTGGCACAAGAATTAAGAGCTGGTATGCGAATTTCCACACTTTCCCCCAGTCACAGTTGTCAGAGCAGTGCATACAAGTGTGTTTTTAGACAGAGGTGCCACAAGAGTGAAGAATCCTGGATCATTGAGCTGTCACCTGAGGAGAGTCACCCAGACCCCCAATGAGCTTTGCATGTGGAAGAAATAAATATTTGTTGTTTTAAGCCACTATGAGTTTTGGAGATTGTTTGTTTCTAACAAATATCTTGGCCTATCCTGGCTGATATAACTACCTTCTATACTTTGCTTTACTCTGTCCATATTTCAATTGTTTGTTAATCACAAGGTGCCCTGTGAAAGCAAAAGTCAGGCTAGTGACTCTTATGGTCTTTAACAAACGTGATGGCAACGTATTACTTTCAAAATTGTTGAAAAGGCTTCACTTGGGAAATGTGCCAAGGGGAGCTATTGCTTTCCTTCATCTGCCCCTTTACTATGGTGACCTGGGACACTTCATGTGGGATCTGCCAATTTTGGCCTCCACAACTCCAGAATCAACCTTCCCTTCTTTTCCTCATCTCATCTGAGCTGCCTCCACCTCACCACATTCTTCTCAGATGGGTGTTACAGAGGTGCCAGGAATTCATCTAGAAGTGACTAACTCCTAGCACTTGTGAAATCAAAGCCCATGGACAACAAACTGCTCTCCGTTTGTGGACACATGGCTTCCCTGAATGTGCAAGACAGATCTAATTCTTAATGGTTGCCTGGCATTGATTAGCTCTGGACCCACGGACACTTTCACTGGTAAAATTACTGAGATGATGATCATGAAGCTTAATAAACAAGACATGACTAAGTTAACTTGTGGTCAGTCAACAATTCAATCCAAGGACACTGACACTGTCTCCCACAATTGGCTTGACTCTAACAGGGCAATGCATTAATAACACAGGGAGACTGAGCTTTGCCTTTGGATGAATGTTCTATACTTGCCAACATAGGAGAGCAGTGGATTTTCAACGTAAGAAGATAATGACTTGGGTTTGTTCTCATTTCTGCCTCATACTGAGTCCTTACCCTAAAAAAAATCACAATTCTTTTTTTGTTTTTGAGATGGAGTCTCACTTTGTAATCCAGGCTGGAGTGCAGCGGAGCAATCTCAGCTCACTGCAACCTCCACCTCCCAGGTTCAAGAGATTCTTATGCCTCAGCCTCCCAAGTAGCTGGGATTATAGGTGTGTGCCACCACAACAGACTAATTTTTGTATTTTTAGTAGAGATGGGGTTTCATCATGTTGGCCAGGCTGGTCTCAAACCCCTGACCTCAAGTGATCCACCTGTCTCAGCCTCCCTAAGTACTGAGATTACAGGCATAAGCCACCATGCCTGGCCCCACAATATATTCCTGATAGTCAGCTGCTCTATGAAAAAAATTCTAAGGGATCTACCTTCAGGAATATAGGTAGTAAGTGAAAGTTGCAATTTTCTCTGGAAGGTATTTTAATCACATACATTTTAATTTACATTAAATCATTAATATATTTTTCTGTAATTCACTGTATAAGAAATCTTTCCTTCAGAACCTAATGGGACTCAGAAGTAAAAATAAAAATAAAAAATCTTTCTTGACCAATCCTGGAGATTGGAGTGGGGAGCAACTACAACAAGTTAAGAATAGAGTCTGGGCCTTAGCAAATTGGCAGATATACCATGTTCATAGATAGGAAGATTGAAGATTGAATATTAAGACATTAATTCTCCACAAAACAATCTATAGATCCAACTCATTACCTACCAAAATCTCAGCAGTGTTTTTTGTAGAAATTGATGATCATGTTCTAAAATGTATGTGAAAATGCAAAGAACCTAGAAGAGCCAAAACAAATATGAGAAGGCTGAACAAACTTGAAACACTTATATCACCCGATTTCAAAACTTAAAGCTACAGTAATCCACAGAGTGTGGAGTTGGTGAAAGGAAAGACATATAGACCACTGAAAAAATTATTCTTAACCTGGGCCCATTCATATATTGTTAATTGATTTTGACAGAGGTGCTAAGGTAATTCCATAGGGAAGGTATAGTCCTCTCAACATATGGGGTAGAAACAATTGGATATCTACATAGGAAAAAAATGAATTCCAGTCTTCATCTATAATGCAAAACTCAACTTGAAATGGATCATAGACCTAATGAAGAGTTAAAACTATAAAATTTAAAGAAAAGATATGAAATCCTTGTGATCTTTGGTAGGCAAAGATTTCCTAGAGAGGCAACAGAGGCATGAGCCATAAAACAGATACATTGCCATAAAAGAGCCATAAAAATAAATAAGCAAATTGTTTCATGTTCATACAAAGGAACACTAGTCAGCATCACCAAGGAATAAACTACTGATAACATGCAACAATATGGTAATCTCAAAAGTGCAATACTAAGTGAAAGATGCCAAATGCAAAATATTACATGCTTTATTATTTCATTTATATGAAATTTTAGAAAAAGCAAAACTTTAGTGTTAGAAAGCAGTTCAGTCTTTGCATGGAGCCAGGGCAAGCATCTAACTGTAGAGGGACATAAGGAAACTTTTGGAAAATGTGCCTTGTGGTGCTGATTGCGCGACCATATGCATTTGTCAAAACTCATGAGACTGTACCCTTATGGGCAGAAAAGAGTTAACACAGCCAATCTGAGGCTGCTATTCTTAGGAAGTCCTGCTTACAAGGTTGGCTCTTGGCTGGTGTCTGGGAACTTGGATTTTTGGAGTCTTCTCGCTGTTCCCTAACTTACGAAGATGGTTTGCTGTGTCTAGACTGTTTATGCAAATAATGTGCTTTATGCTAAACATCTGCTTTCCTTCTGGAAGTTCTGGAATTTTAGTACATGTTAGGCAAAGGTGCCTATGTAAGTAGCCCCCAGTTAAAACCTTGAGACTGAGTCTTTAATGGGCTCTCTGGGGAGAAAATTCACACAAATTGTATTTTAAAAATACATTTCAACTTTTATTTTAGATTCAGGCGTATTACATGATGCTGAGTTTTGGGGTATGATTGATCCTATCACCCAGGTAGTGAGCACAATACTCTATAGTTTTTAACTCTTACCCTTCTCCTTCCCTCCCCTTCTAGTAATCCCTAGTGTCTATTGTTGCCATCTTTATGTCCATGAATATCCATTGTTTAGCTCCCTCTTATAAATGAGCACATACAGTATTTGGTTTTCTGTTCTTGCATTAATTCACTTAGGATAATGACCTCCAGATGCATCTATGTTGCTGCAAAGGGCATTATTTCATTCTTTATGTTTGTGTAGTATTCTGTGGTGTATATATATACTACATTTTCTTTATTTAATCCACTGTTGATGGGCACCTAGGTTGATTCCATGTCTTTGCTATTATGCATAATGCTACAATGAACATACAAAAATATGTGTCTTTTTTTTATTAAACAATTTGTTTTCTTTTGGGTATATACCCAGTAATGGGATTGCTAGGTTGAATGGTATCACTGCTTTAATTTAATTAATTAATTTTTATTTTTTTTGAGATGGAGTCTCGCTCTGTCACTCAGGCTAGAGTGCATTGGCACAGTCTTGGCTCACTGCAACCTCTGCCGCCTAGGTTCAAGAGATTCTCCTGCCTCAGTCTGCTGAACAGCTGGGACTACAGGCATGTGCCACCATGCCCAGCTAATTTTTTGTATTTTTAGTAGAGACGGGGTTTCACCATATTGGCCAGGCTGATCTCCAACTCCTGACCTCGTGATCCACCCGCCTTGGCCTCCCAAAGTGCTGGGATTATAGGTGTGAGCCACCGTGCCTGGCCTGCTTTACGTTCTTTTAGAAATCTCCAAACTACTTTCCACAGTGGCTAAACTAATTTATATTCCCACTGACAGTGTATAACTTTCCCTTCTCTCTGCAGCCTCACCAGCATCTGTTGTTTTTTTGACTTTTTAATAATAACCATTCCAACTGGACACACGTTGTATTGGTGTCTTAGGACTGCTGTAACAAATTGTCACAAACTAGGTGGCTTAAAACAGATTTATTCTCTCATAATTTTGGAGGCCAAAAGTCTAAAAGAAAGATATTGGTAGGACTGAACTCCCTCCAGAGGCTTTAGGAGAGATTCCATTCCTTGTTTCTTCCAACTTCTGGTGGTTTCCCAGGCATGTGACTACATCATTCCAATCTCTGTCTCCATAGTCACATTTCTTCCTCCTTTTCTCTGTGCCTGTCTCTCCCCTGTGTTTCATTTATAAGGAAAGCCTTGGGATCCCTCTGGCCCTTTCCTCCCTCCCAAATCTCTTCTTGGCTACTAGGCTGCCCTTGTGGTCAGAGTGGGTGTCAACCACCCGCTGGAAATACCTCTGATCTCCAGAGTCCCTTGTCATTTCCAGGTAATGACTCTCTCCAACAGCATTGCTACTGGAGAGAACCATTCCAGAGTCTTGGTCTTCCCCTTTTAAAATGCAAATGCCTGTGAAAAATAGGATAAAATTATGTGTAAAGTATAAGGCTTTTCTTATGATGTAGTCCTATTTGGAAAAGGAATTGTATAATATAACACAAATGAGGTTATGGTGGTGTCCTCTCATCTGAGGGCCAGCACTATAGCTCTCCCTACCATCTCTACCAAAACAGACTCTTTGGGAATAATGAGAGAATCCTGATGGAAGAAAAGGCGTCTAGGAGAGGCTGAGGCTTTTAAGCTGAGGCTTTTAAAAAGGCCTTCATCTACATTGGGCATTTGTTCAGAGCTCGCCTGCTTTGCTAATGTCGTTGCTGCATGCCCACTTTGGGACAAGAAGGAAAGGGCTCTTCTCCAGTACATCAACTAAATGATTAATAAATGAAGAAGTGAAGTTCATACTCATTGTTAGCTCTGGTACCATAGCAGCAGAGGGCATCTGTAACAGAATGTTCCACTTTAGGGGTTAGATGCCTAGATTCTATGATGTTCCACAGCCACCAACTGGCTGTTCTGTACCCTTAGCAAGTCACATTCTGCTTATATCTCAATTTTCTTATCTGTCCATGATACAGATAGCACCTACTCTATCCTTTCTATAAATGTTTCAGCATTGCAGCCATCAGAATGAGGGAACCTGTAGTAAGAATGGATGTGCCCCTTTCCCCTCCCTTTCCTACATTGGTTCCCTGGGCAGTGTGTACTTGGGTATAGGTGAGTATCTGGGACTGGTGACCAGAGAGGTCTCTCGACCAAGGTGCAGATGAGTAGATCAAAAAAGCATGTACTGACACAAAGTGGAAGCTAGATAAAGAGTCAAAATACAGTGGTGTGTTGTATTCAAGAGACCTATCTCACATGCAAGGGCACACAATGACTCAAAAGGATGAAAGAAAATTTACCAAGCAAATGGGAAACAGAAAAAAGCAGGGGTTGCAATCCTAGTTTTTGACAAAATAGACTTTAAATCAACAAAGATCAAAAAAGACAAAGAAGGACATTACATATTGGTAAAGGGGAGCTAACTCTCCTAAATATATATGCACCCAATACAGGAGCACACAGATTCGTAAAACAAGTTCTTAGAGACCTACAAAGAAACTTAGACTCCCATACAATAATAGTGGGAGACTTTAACACTCCACTATCAATATTAGATAGAACATCAAGGCAGAAAATTAACAAAGATATTCAGGACTTGAACTCAGCTCTGGACCAAGTTGACCTGATAGATATCTACAGATCTTTCCACCCCGGAAGAACAGAATATACATGCTTCTTGGTACCACATGGCACTTACTCTAAAATTGATCACATAATTAGAAGTAAATCACTCCTCAGCAAATGCAAAAGAACTGGAATCACAGCAGTCTCTCAGACCACAGTACAATCAAATTAGAACTCAAAAGTAAAAACCTCACTCAAAATCACACAACCACATGAAACTTTAACAGCCTGCTCCTGAATGACTCCTGGGTAAAACATGAAATTAAGGTGGAAATTAAGTTCTTTGAAACCAATGAAAACAAAGAAAATGTACCAGAATCTCTGGGATGCAGCTAAAGCAGTGTTAAGAGAGAAATTTATAGCACTAAATGCTCACATCAAAAAACTAGAAAGATCTTAAATCTACACCCTAGCACCACAACAAAAATAAACTAGAGAACAAAGAGCAGACAAACCCCAAAGCTAGCAGAAGACAAGAAAAATCCAAGATCAGAGCAGAACTGAAGGATATAGAGACACAAGAAAACCCTTCAAAAAAAATCAACGAATTCAGGAGCTTGTTTTTTGAAAAAATTCATAAGATACATGGACCACTAGCTAGACTAATAAAGAAGAAAAAAGAGAAGAATCAAATAGACACAATAAAAAACAATAGAGGTATCAGCATGGATCCCACAGAAATACAACCATCTGAGAATAAACAGTCTTATGCAAATAAACTAGGAAACCTAGAAGAAATGGATAAATTCCTAGACACATACACCCTCCCAAGACTGAATTGGGAAGAAGTTGAATCCCTGGAGACCAATAACAAGTTCCAAAATCGAGGCAGTAATAAATAGCCCACCAACCAAAAAAAGCCCAGGACCAGATGGATTTACAGCTGAGTTCTACCAGAAATGCAAAGAGGAGCTGATACCATTTCTTCTGAAATTATTCCAAACAGTCAAAAAGGAGGGACTCCTCCCTAACTCATTCTGTGAGGCCAGGCCTGATACCAAAACCCGTCAGAGATAAGAAGAACAAGAAAAGAAAACTTCAGGCCAATATCCCTGATGAACATCGATGTAAAAAATTCTCAATTAAAATACTGGCAAACCGAATCCAGCAGCACATCAAGGAGCTTATCCACCACGATCAAGTTAGCTTTATTCCTGGGATGCAAGGCTGGTTCACCATAAGCAAATCAATACATGTAATCCATCACATAAACAGATCTAAAGACAAAAACCACATGATTATCTCAATAGACACATAAAGGCCTTTGATAAAATTCAACGTCCCTTTTTGTTAAAAAAAACTCTCAATCAACTCTCATTGAAGGAACATACCTCAAACTAATAGGAGCCATTTATGACAAACCCACAGCTGGAAACAGTCCCCTTGAAAACTGGCACGAGACAAGCATGACCTCTCTCACCACTCCTATTCAACTTAGTATTGGAAGTTCTGGCCAGGGCAATCAGGCAAAAGAAAGAAATAAAGGGCATTCAAATATGAAGGGAGGAAGTGAAAATGTCTTTGTTTGCAGATGACACGATACTATATTTGGAAAACCCCATTGTCTCAGCCCCAAAAGTTGCTGATAAGCAACTTCAGCAAAGTCTCAGAACAAAAAATCAATATACAGAAGTCATAAGTATTCTTATACACCAACAACAGGCAAGCAGAGAGCCAAATTGTGAGTGAACTCCCATTCACAATTGCTACAAAGAGAATTGTATCTCTGTCAGGTTTTGGTATCAGGACAATGCTGGCCTCATAGAATGAGTTAGAGAGGAGTCCCTCCTTTTCAATTCACAGTTGCTACAAAGAGAGTAAAATACCTAGGAATACAGTTAACAAGGGAAGTGAAGGACCTCTTCAAGGAGAACTACAAACCACTGCTCAAGGAAGCCAGAGAGGACACAAACTAATGATAAAATATTCCATGCTCATGGATATCATGAAAATGGCCATACTACCCAAAATAATTTTTAGATTCAATGCTATTCCCATTAAACTACCACTGACATTCTTCACAGAATTATAAAAAAACTATTTTAAAATTTATACAGAACCAAAAAGGAGCCCATATAGCCAAGTCAATCCTAAACAAAAAGAACAAAGCTGGAGGCATCACCCTACCAGACTTCATTCAAACTACACTATAAGTCTGCAATAGCCCAAACAGCATGGTACTGGTGCAAAAACACACATAGACCGATGAAATAGAATAGAGAACTCAGAAATAAGATCACACATCTGCAACCATCCGATCTTCAACAAACTTGACAAAAACAAGCAATGGGGAAAGGATTTCCTATTCAATAAATGGTGGTGGGATAACTGGCTATCCATTTGCAGAAAATTGAAACTGGACCACTTCCTCACACCTTATACAAAAATTAACTCAAGATGGATTAAAGACTTAAATGTAAAACCCAAAACTATAAAAACTCCATTCAGGACATAGGCATGGGCAAAGATTTCATGATAAAATCACCAAAAGCAATTGCAACAAAAGCAAAAATTGACAAATGGTATCTAATTAAACTAAAGAACTTCTGCACAGTAAAAGAAACTCAGAGTGAACAGGCAACCAACAGAGTGGGAGAAAATCTTCACAGTCTATCCATCCAACAAAGGTCTAATATCCAGTGTCTACAAGGAACTCAAATTTACAAGAAAAAACAAACAACCTCATTAAAAGATGGGCAAAGGACATGAACAGACACTTTTCAAAAGAGGAATTCATGCAGCCAACAAACATATGAAAAAAAGCTCAACATCACTGATCATTAGAGAAATGCAAATCAAAACCACAATGAGATACCATCTCATGCCAGTCAGAATGGCCACTATTAAAAAGTCAAGAAACAACAGATGCTGCCAAGGTTGCGGAGAAATAGGGACACTTGTTGGTGGGAATGTAAATTATTTCAACCATTGTGGAAGATGGTATGGCAATTCCTCAAAGAGCTAGAACCAGAAATATCATTTGACCCAGCAATCCCATTGCTGGGTATATACCAAAGGGAATATAAATCTTTCTATTACAAAGATACATGCACACGTATGTTCATTGCAGCACTATTCACAATAGCAAGGACATGGAATCAACCCAAATGCCCATCAGTGATAAACTGGATAAAGAAAATGTGGTATATATACACCATGGAATACTGTGCAGCCATAAAATGAATGAGATAATGTCCTTTGTAGGGACATGGATGAAACCGGAAGCCATTATCCTTAGCAAACTAACACAGGAACAGAAAACCAAAGACCACATGTTCTTACTTGTAAGTGGGAGCTGAACGATGGGATCGCATGGACACAGAGAAGGGAACAACACACACTGGGGCCTGTTGCGGGGGGTGGGGTGGAGGGAGGGAGAGTATTAGGAAGGATGGCTAGTGGATGTTGGGCTTAATACCTAGGTGATGGGTTGATACGTGCAGTAAACCACCATGGCACATGTTTATCTACGTAACAAACCTGCACATCCTGTACATGTACCCCAGAACTAAAAATGATTAAAAAAGATGAACTATGGAGACTTTGTTGTCCATCAATCATCCATCCATTTATCCTTTCCTCCCTCCATCCCTCCGTCCATCCCTCCCTTCCTCCCTTCCTCCCTCTGTCTGTCCATCTGTCCATCCATCCATCCATCCATCAATCCATGTAGTGATGTGCTGGAACACCTCTTCCCAACTCTGTATCCAATAATGGCTTGAAATTGGCCATGGTGGTAGTATAAATATCCTGAAAATCAAGTTGGCAAACATCACAAATCATGGCCTTTTTTGTAGATCCAGTTGTTAATCCTTCACTAGCATGCCACTGATTCTATCTATCCATCTCTTTTATCTAACCATTTATCTATGCATTCATGGGACTCATATGAATTGGCTACCCAGGATGTACCAGGCACTCTGAGGCCCTTTGTATCTCTACTCTGAGCCTGAATGTTTGCTAGACTCTAACAGTGAGAGAGCATGAGGAGAGTCTTTGTTTTACTGCTTGCTTTGGTACATCCTGGGAAGAATTTCTGTTCCCACGATTACACCAGACACTACGTGAGGCCTGAGGCAGGGAGCAGCCTAGCATGTGTGGATGAGCCAACTACGTCTTCCCTCCTGTTCATAGTAGGCGGTTTTTGCTCTAGGACAGTGACCAGTAGCAGTACAGGAAAGTGGGGGGAGGAGGGATGGCAGATGAAGTTCCACCCGAGGTTATTGTCCCCATAGTCCCCACTTGGTTTCCAACTCTGCCTTCTGCTTCTCTTGACCCTTCTCTCTTACTCTGCTCAGTTTCTCCTCACTGTTCCGTCAAATGCACTAGGGTTGATGCTCCTTCTTCCTCATTTCTCACCTGTCTGCTTCAGTCCATGAGGTAACAACACACGATCGGGAAAAAAATTGCAAACAATTTTTTAAAGAAAAAAATGGCACACTAGAAATTAGGAATTTGGAGCAGACTTTGGTGTGGTTTTAAGACACGTCTGGAGTTTTTCACAATTCCCTATTCTCTGTTGCACTACTTGCCAACTTCCTGAAACCAGTGTTTCCTTTGACAGTAATCTCACACACCCTCCTTACACCCAAGAGTCAGGCAGTACATGCTAAGTGAGCAAAGCTCCTTCAAGAATCATGGAATGGCCATGGCTACGGGAATGGCCATCCCTCAAGGCAGAGCCCTGGCAGTGATAAAGTGTTAAGAGATTTTTAAGTTCAGAGAGATGTGGAATTGGAGGGGTGATTGAAGCTCTGTAAGCAACGGCTGAAGACCTGAGGCTGCCTATCTGGGAATCACACAGGCCACATAATATGGAGACAGCAGCTGGGTAGAGGCAGCTGGCTCCAATAGAGAGGGCAGGCAATGGCCAGGAGGATAGGTAGGGGTCACTAGGAAAATGGCCATAGTCTAGCAGGGTTTTGGAGCCTGCAAATGTTGAGATTCTAGGAAGGTCTTCTCACTGACCTTTGCCTCAAACATTGCTGGCTGAAATAAAGAGTGTTTCTAAGTAGTAGGAACTGACAGGACTGTTACCGGTAGCAGAGATCCAAGTTACCTGAGGTGAATCCATATGGATGTGAAGCAACTTCAGCTTGGACTTCCCCAAAAGAATTCGACTGAGAGTCATAAGGCAGAAGAAGACACTGAGGCAAGTGTCAGAGCAGGAATGAAAGTTTATTGAAAAGCTTTAGAACAGGAAGGAGAGGAAAGAAAAGAAGGAAAGTACAACTTGGAAGAGGGCCAAGTGGGTGACTTGAGAAACCAAGTATGCAGCTTGACCTCTTGACTTGGGGTTTTATATGTTGGCCTCCTTCTGGGATCTTGCCTTACTTCTCCCAGCTCCTGAGGTCTTATTGGGAAGTTGCTGATCAGTTTCAGGTGTTTTCTGTCCGTTAGGAGACTGCCTTTCCCTGGCACTAGCTGTGAGCAATTATTACTTTAGAGAAGCAGTTAACAACTGCCTGACCATTACCTGATGGTCACCCAACACTTCTGGTGTATCGAGCCCTCTTCTGTCCTGCTCATACCTGACTAGCTACCTGCTGTGACTGAACTCGGGGAGAAACCTCATGGCAATGGTTCCAAGTACTATTTGGTCATTTTTTAAACTTGGATTTTGCCAACTGCATTCATCAACCAATTATTACACATAAAATGTAACATATAGTATGTGTGTATAATTTATTTCATATAACGTAGGGTTGTAAATATATTATTTACCTGTATATGGCATGAATAATCAGAATGAGCACTATCAAAGTTGTTTGGAAATTATTTAAAAATATATATATATATATATTTCGGAGATAGGATATCACTTTGTCACCCAGGCTGGAGTGCAGTGGCACAACCATAGTACACTGGAGCCTCAAATGCCTGGGCTCAAGAAATTCTCCCACCTTGGCCTCCCGAAGTGTTGGGATTACAGGCATGAGCCACAATGCCTGGCCTAAAGAATTTTTAATCTAAGGACTGTTATCTGAACTTTTAAGAAGCCTTGAGAGATTTGAACTTATATTTTATCTGAACCCAAAACTCAAATCCTGGTTATGTTTTAGTCAAACCCAGCCAACATGCCTGAATTCCCAGAGGCAGATGATGTAATTTAAGAGATTTTTCAGCTGTTTTTGCTTCTTTCAATCTTGGCTCTGGAAAATGCTATAGTCCAGAAGCCAAAGAAAAAAGAATAAGAAAAAAAGAAAGTCAGAGTTTCCTGGAAGGCAACTGTCCTGGGGCTACACTGGGCATTTTTCTTTGCTCACTCCATTCTTACTAAAAAACATCCTCCATTCTTACTAACACATAATTATCAAGTCAGTCCTACTGAATTCAGCTGAGAACACCAAAACTACAACAAAGAATGGGGATTTTCTTCAACTGGACAAGGATGTATTGAGTACCTTCAATGTGCTAAATGCTGCGGTTACACAGGTTAATGATAGCTATCCTTGCCCTCAAGGGAGTTTGCAATCTATTTAAGAAGAGCAAAGTGGAAAGGAGAAAGAACACTAACAATTACTGAAGATCTACCTCATTCATTCATCTAACAAAAACTTTCTGAGTGTCCATTATGTGCCAAATATTGTTCAAGGTACTGGAGATTCAGGAATGGAGAAGACAGATGTGGTCCCTGCTCTCATGAAGGTTTCATCCTAGTAGAGCAGACAAACACATTATAAAAATGCCAGCTGACAGTATGATGGCTTTTCAAAAAGTTAAACATAGAATTACCATATGATCCAGCTGACAGTGTGATGTCTTCTCAAAAAGTTAAACATAGAATTACCATATGATCTACTATTAGGTATAACACTCAAAGAATTGAAAGTAGGGATTTAAACAGATATTTTGGGCACTGACATTCATATGAACATTATTCATCATAACCAAAAGGTGGGAACAACCCAAGTGTCTACTGGCACACGAATGGATAAATGAAATGTGATATGTGCATGCAATGAAATACTATTGTCTTAAGAAAGAATGACATTTTGGTACATGTTACAACATAAATAAACTGTGATAACATTATGCTAAGTGAAACAAGCCATAAACAAAAGGACAGATATTGTGTCATTCCACTGATATGAGGTACTTTGAATAGTCAAATTCATAGAGACAGAAGGTATCATAGAGGTTACCAGGGGCTGGGGGAAGCAGGTAATACGGTGTTACAGAATTTTAGTTTGGGAAGATGAAAAAGTCCTGGAAATGGATACTGGTGATGGTTGTGCAACATTGTAAATATGCTTCATGTCACAGAATTTTATACTTTAAAAAATGGTTAAAAGGGTAACATTTGTTATGTATATTCTGCCACAACAAACAGACAAACAAACCAAAAATGGCATGCTGGTAAGGTAAGAGGATGACTGGATATTGATTTTAGATTGGGTGGCTAGGGATGGCCTCTCTGAGGAGTGTCATCCACACTGAGATCTGAATGTCAAGAATAAGAAGGAAGTAATGCACAATCAGAAGGAAAAGCAGTCCCAGAATATGGAACTGTAAGATCAAATACCTGAAGGTAGACATAGGCTGGATATTGGAGGAACAGAAAGGAGACCCTCTGGTCTTCCTCTGGTGGAGGAAGTGGGAGGGATGGCGAGTGGTCAAAATGTAAGGTCTAAGATGTAAGCAGGAGACTTTTCCAGTCAGCATGAGGGCTGACTTCTACTGGACTTTATTCTACCTTAACAGGAACTTTCTGGAGGATTTTAAGCTGTTGAGTAAATGAGAAAGAGGAAATATATTCTGTCTTGGGTAATTTTAGATGGATTCATAGAGGTAACATTTTACCTGGAACTTAAGTCATAGACATTCATGGGGAGAAAAGCTAGCAAAATTGTTCCAGAGTAGTACCAGCAGAGACTCAAAGTTAGGGGCTTAGACTTCTTTTTAAAGAAATATTTAATTTGAAGATCTTAGAAAATATAAAGCCACGCTTATCGCAGTAGTGTTATGAATAAGGAACCACATGGGCCATAAAGTAATCATCTTCTTGGAGGTAAACTTTGCTCAGATTACTGAACTTTTTCACGTAATTTTAATTAAAATTTTTTAATTGAAAACAATATTTTTAAAAAGTTTAATTATATGTTTTCTTTAACCCAAAATATCCAGAATAGTATTATTTTAACATAATCAACATAAAAATTATTGAGATTTTTTATGATCAATTTTGAAACTTATTTATTGATTTTTGAGGCAGGGTCTTGCACCGTCACCCGGGCTGGAGTGCAGTGGCACTATTGCGGCTCACTGAAGCCTTGAACTCCCGGGCTCGAGGGATCCTCCTGCCTCAGTCTCTCAAGGAGCTAGGACTACAGGCATGTGCCAACACACCTGGCTAAATCTAAAAATTTCGTTTTTGTAGAGACAGGGTATCTATCACTTTGTTGACCAGGCTAATCTTGAACTCCTGGGCTCCAGCAATTCTCCTGCTTCTGCCTCCCAAAGTGTTTGGATTATGGGTGTGAGCTGCCGCGCCCAGCCTAATTTTGACACTTTAAAAATATGTCACCACTTTTTAACAGTCATGTCTTCCTTTTCTTTGAATTGTGGTAAAATATACATAGTATAAAATTCGATATTGAAAACCGTACTTTTATATTACAATAAATAAAGATGTATTATGCAGTGTAATGTACTATTTGTATAGATTTTCCAGGTGTTTCAGGTTTTGGATGGTTGCCTGTGGCTACACACCAGACCTCTATCCATTCATACATCTACTCTCATCTATTGTTAAGGAATATTTCATTGAAAGAGTTTGTGAATGACTGAATTGTAAATGACATCCCTATATAAATGGTTATCGGATAATTCTTATGTGAATCTTCTTTTGCTATTGATTCATCTATCATAAAAAAAATCAGTTTTCAAGTCATTAGGCTGCCTCTGAATTTTTTCTTGCCTTTCTTTGTATTTCCAGGTTAGTTCCTCTAAACATTTACCCAGCTTTTGGTCTTTATGATAGTGAAGACATCTGACCTCTGGTTGGCCATTACATTGTTGAAGAGGACTTCGAGAGACCAGGTAGTTCACTGGGTCAGTTGGCTCAGTTTAGAGGCATTCACTCATTCTTGCCCTTCGTCCCAGCCCAGAGTGTCCTGTAATCCAAATGAACTCTCCCTCTCTGATCTAAGCATTTTTCAGTTTGAAATTTTAATGGAGAGAATTCTAGGTTCACATGCAATTTTAAGAAATCAGACGGCTAGATCTCGTGTATTCTTCACCCAGTTTCTCCCAATGTAACATTTTATAAAACATTAGTATATTATCACAACCAGGAGATTGACATTACTACAATCCATCAATCTTTTTCAGATTTTCCCAGCTTTATTTGTACTCACATGTGTGTGTATGTGTGAAAATTGCACAGTTCCATAAAATGTTATGACCTGTATAAGTTTGTGTATCCACCACCACAGTCAAGATACTGACAGTTCCAACATCACAAGGATCCCTTATTTTGCCCATTTACAACCACTCCTACCTTCCTCACCCACCCCATCGCTATACCCTGGCAATCATTAACAAATATGTCCTCCAGTTTTGAAATTTTGTCATTTCAAAAATGTTTCATAAATAGATGCATACAGTATGCATTCTTTTGAGAAAGGCCTTTTTGTGGTTCCTATGTAATAATAATGAGTCTGACTCCATTTTCTGATGTTTGCTAGTAGCTTTTATACCGCACTCTTCTCTTTTCCCATTTTGCCCCACATCTGGGCAACCTGATAAGAAAGCCTGGGTTCTTCCGTTGGCTCTGAGATTCCAACCAAGTGGGCTCCCGCCTGCGTACAGGAACCCTCACCCCAGCCCCACTCCCCAAAGCCTAAGAAAATTTCAAGTCAGTTTTCTTTCCCTGCTCTCTTACTCTGTTTTTGGACCTGTTTGGGAAACTTTCCCAGCTGTCTCCAGAAAACTTCATTATGTGCGTAATAAACCTTTTCACACTCTCTCGATGTCTGTCTAGTGTCATCATTTGAACTGTATTTTAGGTGGGAATTTATCCTATTTCTACAGAATGGCTACAATAGCATAATTCTTGGATATTCATCCAAGTTGTTGCCTGTATAGTATTCCATGGTAGGTATGCATCACAATTTGTTTAACCATTCACCTGTTGAAGGGCATTTCTGGCCTTTACACTCTTTAGCTATTACAAATAAAGCTGCTATGGGCCAGGCACTGTGACTCATGCCTGTAATCCCAGCACCCTGGGAGGCCGAGGCAAGTGGATCACTTGAGGTCAGGAGTTCACAACCAGCCTGGATAACATAGCAAAGCCCCATCTCCACAAAAAAATACAAAAATTACCTGGTTGTGGTGGTGGATCCCTGTAGGTACAGTTACTCAGGAGGCTGAGGCAGGAGAATTGCTTGAACCTGGGAGGCAGAGTTTGCAGTGAGCCAAGATCACGCCACTGCACTCCAGTCTGGGTGACCAAGCGAGACTCTGTCTCAAAACAAACAAACAAAAAGAAATAAAGCTGCCATAAACTTCATGTACAGGGTTTTATGTGAACATAAGTTTTCCTTTCCCTGGGATAAATGCCCAGGAGTTCAATTGCTAGATCATATGGTACTTACACATTTGCTTTTTAAAGAAACTGCCAAACTATTTTCCAGAGTAGTTGTACCATTTTGTGTTCCTATCAGCAATGTTTGAGGGATCCAGTTTCTCTGCATCCTCATCAGCATTTGGTGTTGTCACTATCTTTTTCTTTAGTCTTTCTGATAGGTGTGTGGTGATATTGTGGCTTTAATTTGCCTTTCCCTAATGGCTAATGGTACTGAACATCTTTTCATGTGCTTATTTACCATCTGTATAGCCTCTTTGGTGAAATGCCTCTTCATATCTTTTGTCCATTTTCTAATATGAGCTGTGCTTTTTATTTTTTTATTGTATTGTATTATTTTAAAAGTTTTCTTATTTAAAAATAGAGATGGGGTCTCACTGTCTTGCCCAAGCTCATCTTGAACTCCTGGGCTCAAGTGATCCTCCTACCCTGGCCTCCCAAAGTGTTGGAATTACAGGCATAAGCCACCACACCCAGCCGCCATGCTTTTTAAATAAAGGATTGTGACCTGTTTGTGTACTGACAAGTGCTTATTGGGATATGGAGATAGTCTGAGCTGTTTAAATAGTGTTGTGAAATCAGTGTTGAAAAAAACAGTTAAAGAAGGAAGGATGACTGGTGTGTCTGTGTGGGGGTGTATATGTGTATGCATACTCGTGTATGACTGCAGCAGACATTAATCTTAGTTCCCTGTATTCAAGTGTGCATCACTTTATTCTTTTTAAATCATTTGGTTCTCTTTATTCACTTTATTCTCTTTAAATCCTCTTAAATCCTAGGCTGGTGGGAAATTCACACTTAGCCCTTGGTGTCTCTCCCTGCCCTCCAAAGTGTGTAAAGGTCATTAGGTCTTATTAAACACTCTGGCACAGGGAAGACTGTCACTGTGGTTTACAGTTGTGGATCCACACTGTTTTCGACTGAAGCACCAGTCCATTGTCCCAACCTGTGTATCCCATGCTGGGTAGCTCAGCTGCTAATTCTCCATTCTTAGAGCACAGGACTCTGTGATGAGGTTGGGAGCATCTAATCTCCCATGTTTCCTCACAGCCTCTGAGGTCTTGACACCTTCTCACAGTCCAGTAGAAATTTCTGCAATGATGGAAATGTTCCATAACTACTCTGTCCAGTATGGTAGCCACTAGACATATGAGGCTATAGAGCACTTAAAATATAGCTAGTGCCACCGAGGAGATGAATTTTTAATTATATTTAATTTTAATTAATTTAGAACTTAAAAACCACACATTGATAGTAACTACTGAGGTAGGCAGAACAGTCTAGGGGGTACTGCCACATTCTTGGTTATGATTTATCCTTCTATTTTGGCTTTCTAGCACCTGAAGAAAATCTCTCTGCCTTTCTTGTTGTCCCCAAAAACACATCTTATCTCTCCTTGGGGACATCAGCCACAATCTCTATGATGGTATTCATTTTCTATTTATTTACTTATTTATAATATTTTATTTTTAGAATCAGAGTCTTGCTATGTTGCTCAGGCTGGCTTCCACTCCTGGCCTCAAGTGATCTCCCACGTCTCCCCCCTGAAGCTTAGCTTTCATAAAAGACTGAAAGAGCCTCAAATCCCTCTGTTTGCCCTACCCTGCAAAAGGGCTGAAATCAAAAAAATGCCGAGGATTTGGCTACCTCCTTGAAATTGAGAAGAAAGAAGTATAGGGAAGACAAACACGAGTCAATAAATTGCCATACCATGGTGATATAGTTTGGACGTTTGTCCCTGCCCAAATCTCATATTGAAATGTAATCCCCCATGTTGGAGGTGGAGCCTGGTGGGAGGTGATTGGATCATGGGAGTGGATTTCACATGAATGGTTTACCACCGTCTGCTTGGTGCTGTCCTTGCAATAGTGAGTGAATTCTCGTGAGATCTGGTCATTTCAAAGTGTGTGGCACCTCCCCTCTTCCCTCTCTCTCTCTTCCTTTACTCCTACTTTCACCAAGTGACATGCCTGCTTTCCCTTTGCCTTCCTCCATGACTGTAAGCTTCATGAGGCTTCCCAGAAGCTGAGCAGATGCCAGCACCATGATTCCTGCATAGGAACTGTGAGCCAAAGAAACCTCTTTTCTTTATAAATTACCCAGTCTCAGGTATTTCTTTATTGCAGTGCAAGAACAGACCAACACACACAGTAATACAGTAAGACTTAGGTAGGTATCTCAATGATGTGACACCATGCTTGTGTCACATCTGTCAAGAGCTTCAGTCTAATGTGTGTGTAGCACTCTGTGGTTTACAAAACCTCACACCACTGAACATGTTGCTACATTGCTCCGACTTTACACACAAAGGAATGGAGGTTGGGAGCAGTTAGCAGAAGCTTAAGCAAATGATTTCTGTGGCTATGGTGAGACTTGAATCCACCCCTACACAGCATCCTGGGCTGGCCACTCTGCAGGGCAGAGGGAGTGTGATTTACAAGCAGAGCTTTCCACTCAGCTAAGATTGGAGATTCAGATGCTTCCTCTCTTGGCCATATTTTCTTTTGCAAATAACCAGGCAAATAACCTGATCAGGCAAATAACCAAAGGGATTATTTGCATAATGTTATTGCTTTGGTGTGTTATTTGTTGGAGTGTGTGAAATAACTACAAATGTTTATTAGTCAGCCCTTCCTCTGCCAGCAGAAGAATGTGGTCCCTGAGATACTTTCGCGTCCTGTTGCGGTCTTGAAGTAATTAGGGGTGTGTAACAGGGAGGGGGTTAACCCTTGTTGCAGCCCTGACTGAGGGGAACATATAGACAGAAGCTCTTTAAGAGCACAGTCACTTAGCAGTCTGATATTAGTACTTGAGAAGTTACCCTTAATCAGACATCCAAATTTCCCTAACATTGTCTGATTCTTTAGGAAAATACAGAATCATCTATTGGCTACCTTTACAAATGTTTTAGTTGATTTGTATGGTCACCCTCTACCCTAATCCAGAACAGAACAGATTGAATATTTAGGGATCATCGTATGTAAATTCAGTTCATTCATTCAACCCCTGCTTTTTAAAAAATCTCCTTACAGGCGTTTGCCCCATAATCTTTGCTTACTTTCCAGGTTTTGAGCTTGACCTGCTGAAGAGTCTGTCAGTCTCAGGCTGCTGCTAGTCCCTTGATAAGATAGATGCACTTCCCTGAGAGATATATTTTAAACATATCACTTCCTTCTGGTTTTTAAGATCATTCTGCTGTCCCTTGAACATCTTCAAGGTAGCCCTAAGCCTGCTGGCCTCACCCGCCCCAGTAGGAAACATGCCCAAGATGGTCCTTTCCCCACCCAGAGAGAGAATCACCATGTCCTGTCTCCTGAACATGACTTTGACTCTACAGTAAAAAAATCCCCTTGGGCCTTTGTTCCCTACTTTACCCTGTGAGCCCCAGGGTAGCCTGCTGTCTGTTGTCCTCTAGGTCCCCTTCCAGATTCCATTCTCCTGCTGACTAATGGTGTCTGGAGTGACATTCTAGAAATTATTTTCCTCTCCAGGAACAACTTACGGGGGAGGAAGAAGAGGATGCCAGCTAGAAAATCATGTCTACTGATTCCTAGTTTTTCTTTCACTTGCCTGGAATGTTAACCCCAGGTATTTCCAAGAGGTTTCAGTCTGTACCTACTTTAGCTTATTCCTGAAAGCATAAACCCCACTCATATAAGCCTTTATCTGGTAAAAGAAAGGAGAAGTGGGACTGGGGGCTGGAAGTGATGAGGAAGCAACTTGACCGGTTTGAGGGGGGATGTTTACAGTGTTGGGGTGAGGCAGGGTGCCTGGAGCAACACATCGTGAATTCTGGAATTTTCTCCTTCTTCTTCTTCTTCTTCTTCTTCTTCTTTTTTTTTTTTAAATTAGAGACAGGGTCCTGCTCTGTACTCCAGGCTGAAGTGCAGTAGCACAATCACAGCTCACTATAACCTCAAACTCCTGGACTCAAGTGATCCTTCTGCCTCAGATTCCCAAGTAGCTAGGACTACAGGTGTGCTCCACCATGCCTGGCTAATTTTTAAATTCTTTAATGTAGAGATGATGTCTCACTATATTGCCCAGACTGATCTTGAACTCCTGGGATCAAGTGATAACTTGTTGTTATAATAGTTAATATTACTGTTAGTAATGAGCTATTCCTAATAAGGACCATTCTGGTTACTGCTTTGGCAGACGAGCAATCAAAGAGTAGATTATTTCCAATTTTCCTCTTAGAGGGTGGGATTTTTTTTTTTTTTTTTTTTTTTTTGAGATGGAGTCTCACTCTGTCACACAGGCGGGAGTACAATGTCATGGTCTTGGCTCACTGGGCCTCCCAGGTTCAAGCGATTCTCTTGCCTCAGCCTCCAGAGTAGCTGAGACTACAGGTGCATGCCAAAACACCCAGCCAATTTTTTTTTTTTTTTTGTATTTTTATATTTTTAGTAGAGACGGTGTTTCACTGTGTTGGCCAGGCTGGTCTCGAACTCCTGACTTCATGATCCGCCTGTCTCAGCCTCCCAAAGTGCTGGGATTACAGGCGTGAGTCACTGTGCCTGGCTGGGAGTGGGATTTTTAAACTTGGATTTTATCGGCATATGCACTGGGGCTTACATTTGTCATAAATACTAGAAAAAACAAAACATTGTCCACTTAATTTCAAGGCTATAAGACATGGGCAGCTGATCTGTTTTCCAAAGCTGCAGCCATAGGTCCCTCTTCCTTTTCCACTGTCACCCGAGCCCTGTTCCTAGCTGGTCTCTATTACAGTCTTCACCAGAGGCAAACACTGACTCAGGGGACAGTGACAGGAGGCAATCTGTCATGTTTCTCAGTCAGAGACACTCTCCCAACCAGCATCCCTTGACCCACCCTCACCCCAGACACTAGATTCCCACCCTAGGGCAGCTAATCCAGACCTAGGGCATCTAATAGGAGACCTTTTCTCTTCCTCCTTTCCATTCCATCCCCCACAGCAAAACTGTCATCTTGTGTGTTAAACATTCCTGGCCTTGCCAAGTGACTGACTAATGGGATAAGCTGCTTGTATTGTGACAATGGGTTGTAACAGCCAGAGCCTGGGATGGGGGTGGTGCTCAGATGCCTTCAAGGGCAGGTGGGTACCAATGTGAGATGTTGGGTATGCCATAATTGGGAGATACTGGGCTAACGGCAACTCGGGTAGCAGCAAAAACTCTGCCTATAGGGATTATCTTAGTTCGTGTTATGCTTCTATAACAGAATACCTGAGACTAGGTAATTTATAAGAACAGAGATTTATTTCTTACAGTTCTAGAGATTGGGATGTTCAAGGTTGAAGGGCTGGCATCTGACAAGGGGTTCTTGATGCATCATCCCATGAAGGAAGGCAGAAGGTCAAGAGATCACGCACATGAAAGAAAGAGGGAAGGGGCTGAACTTATGCTTTTATCAGGAAGCCACTCTTGCAACACAGGCCTTAATCCAGCCGGGAGGTCTCTGCCTCTTCACCCTCATGATCTACTCATCTCTTAAAGGTCCTACCTCTCAGTGCTGTTGCATTGGGGATGTTTCCAACACAAGAACTTTGGAGGACACATTCAAACCCAAGCAGGAATTTAAATTTGGTTCAAAATACTGGTGGCTATAGTTTGCTGTCCCACATGAAAGTGTGAACCTTTTGGTTTTAATCAATCAGTAAAAGGGTAAGACCCTCTTTTTTGTTGTTTATTTTTTTGAGATGGAGTTTTGCTCTTGTTGCCCAGGCTGGAGTGCAATGGTGTAATCTCGGCTCACTGCAACCTCCGCCTCCTGGGTTCAAGTGATTCTCCTGCCTCAGCCTCCCAAGTAGCTGGGATTACAGGCATGTGCCACCACACCCTAATTTTGTATTTTTAGTAGAGATGGGGTTTCTCCATGTTGGTCAGGCTGGTCTTGAACTCCCGACCTCAGGTGGTCTGACTGCCTCGTCCTTTCAAAGCACCGGGGTTACAGGCGTGAGCCACGGCACCCTCTTTTAAGAACCCAAGTTTAGTGTTCTGAGGTGAAGGGCTGCATGAGATGAGAATATGTTTGGGATAATTTTGAGCATGGTCTTCATTAGCAAAAGAAATGTTTCTCCTGAACAGAAGTTGCTAAGGGCATTGAAGTTAAACTGCTTTGATAAAGATAATGGCAAGCAGCTCTGCCAGCCCATTGGCCATCATGGTTCTCAAAGACTTAGGGAGGAGAAAAAACTTTGGAGCTGGAATCTGCAATTCTGTTGTTGGTTCCAGGACTAGAAATTGAAAACTAGGCCCTGCTGGAAACAAAAAGAGCCTCTCCCTGACAAGACCAAGTAGGCAGATAAGAGTGGTTTGTGGGATTTTATTAGGATCAGAAGCCTCAGAGCTAAACTTCTAGATTTTAAACAGTTTAGAGTAAGATTTATGGAACAAGATCAGTGATTAGTAATGTCTAATTATAGTGAGATCAAGTACTACTTGTATAATATACATGTTCTAAGAATTCATAAACAAGGAGAAACAATAAGAAAGATTTAAGGGCCAGGCGCAGTGGCGCATGACTGTAATCCCATCACTTTGGGAGGCCGAGACAGGCGAACTGCTTGAGCTCAAGGGTTCAAGATCAGCCTGGGCAATATGGCAAAAGCGCATCTCTACAAAAAATAAAAAAATAAAAATTAGCCAGTCGTGGTGGTGTGCACCTATAGTCCCAGCTACTCACTCTGGAGGCTGAGGTGGGAGGATCGCTTGAGCTCAGGAGGTGGAAGTTGCAGTGAGCCGAGATCACATCAAGCCAAGATTTAAGCCTGGGCAATTAAATCTTTAAAAAAAATTTAAAAGACATAGATGCTAGAAATAAAACTAGTTGAGTATTCTACTCCAGGTACTGTGTCTTAACTTAAACTGTCTTACACACTAACTTAAACTTCTTAACAACACCCTAAGAAAAAGTTATAATTATTCGCATTTTACAGATGAGGACATTGAGGATCAGAGAGATTAAGAAACTTGTCCAACTCACCCAACCAGTACATGACTCTAGGGGCCATACTCTTTCTGCTTTGGTTTTTATGGAAAAAACAGTGTAGATGGAGGGGATGTTCAGGGCTCTGGAGCTTAGTTAGAAAGGTTTGGGAGAATCCTGACCCTTATGGGATCCATTTTGATCTAACAATACGATCATTCATGTTCCAAGCCAAAATTGGAGTACGTAAAATATTTTTGTCTCTCGACTTCCGGATGCCTACCAGGTAAAGAGAAAATTCTTGAGCACAATCTAGAAGGTTCTGTCTAGTTCCCAGCTACAATTCTAGCCTGTCTCCCCTCTCACATGCCTGTAGTCTACCCACCCTAGACTAGCTTCCAGTCTCTGGGCTTGTGTCCCTACTGCTTCCGTTCGCTGGGTGTACCCCAAGTCTGCCTCATGCATTCCTACTCACTTTTAAAAATCCAGCTTGGGTCATCTCCTCTGTAAGGGTGTTCTACCCTTGCCCCCTCACTTCCCAGTTTGACAGACAGAATTCGTCACTGCTTTCGTGCTCTCAAACCCCATGGCACATTTGTCTTAGCGACGTGATTGCATTATATCACAACGTGTGTTTCAGTCTGATGCAGTCTTAAGATTTTAAAAAACTTCTGAAAATACAGTGCCTATCTTGGGTATGCCACCTAGTTTGGGCTTTAACCAAATGTTTCTAGACTCTAATGAAGAGTGTACAATCCTTCAGTTAATAGGGTAGCTCTTGAGGAAAAAAAATATGCATGATCCTCAGGTAAAGCACATCTATTATTCATATCTTCAATAACAGGTGCTTTGCCAATTAGCACAGTTAATGCCAGAATAGTTTTTTACAGATGAAATTGGTGGCATGTTGATTAACATGATGAAAGTTAGAAATAGGATCTCTTTGGTGAATATAAAGATAAGCAGACTAGTTAAAAGAGCTTGGAGACTCTCCACTCTTGCATGAATAAAATACCCAGCACTCTCAGAGTGATGCCTTTACCTGGTCTTGCGCCTAGCCATAAACTATGGAAGATTCTGGTTGCTCAATGCTGGCTAAACTGGCAGCATTATTCTGCCTCTGGAATTCCAGAAATTGTCTTAGAGAACTTTGCAAGGAAGATTATATGAACTACTTTTTTGCTGGCTTAACAAATATTTAGTTAACAAGTGTCTGTGTGTGCAGCAGAATTTGGCCAGTGGCTTGCTTTGTTCATGATTGCATAACGTTTGCGGAGAAGAATAGTTAACAGTTCTGACTTAACAACTCCTAGGTTGCAATCATTCACACATGACCTATCTGGCTCGGGTCAGTTTTCAACACCCACTCACTGGAGTGTGTCCATACTGCTTCCCTATTTTCCAGGTGGTTCTTATCTATTTAATAACAGCTTACTTCTTTAGGGGAAATAGACTATCGCATTATTACATTAACTATTCACTCTGATTGTAAAAACACATCCCGATTTCAGAAGCATTAAAAAATGAGAGAAATGTGCATCTTGGCCAGGCACAGTGGCTCACACCTGTAATCCTAGCACTTTGGTTGGCTGAGGCAGATGGATCACTTGAGGTCAGGAGTTCGAGACTGGCCAATATGGCGAAACTCTGTGCCTACTAAAAATACAAAAAATTAGTCAGGCGTGGTGGCAGGCACCTGTAATCCCAGCTACTAGGGAGGCTGAGGCACGAGAATCTCTTGAATCCAGGAGACGGATTCAAGCTAAGATTATGCCACTGCACTCCAACCTGGATGACAGAGCAAGACTCCATCTCAAAAAAGAAAAAAAAAAAAAAGAAATGTCCATCTTAGAATAAAAGCAAACACAGTGTCAGATCTGCCTTCATAGCATGACTGTGTTTTAACCAGGTGCTCACTGCCTAAACTCAAATGCAAGGTAACTGTGGGGTTTCTTATCTTGCGCTGGGACAAGCCAATGGGAGACATTTGGGGACAGGGAAGTCTCTCCAGGGACCCTGCAATCACATCAAGCTGGTTTTTATCTCTGAGTCACAGACTTAGCTTTCTTCCCCTAGTTCCTTCGACATGAAGGAGGTCTCTTGATTTTGAGATATAAACACTGAGGCAATGAATGAGAGTAAACAACCTCGTGAAAGGCCCCTTCAAAGAAAGTCAGTGGTACAGCAAAACACACCAGCAGTGTTCCAACTCTCAGTTAATTCACCAGTGAAGCCGCAAGGCCTCTCCTTTCCATGGGCTCCAGCATGAAGCATTTTGACGGATGAATTCCTGACCTGAACAATTCCTTGCCTTTAAAATTCATACAAGCATAGCAGAACAGAACAGAACACTGAGTGCAAATAAACCTGTCCACTAGTAGTTCTTATAGCTCCTGTTTGGTTCCACAGGAAAATAACAAGTGAAAATATTTCTTTAAAAAGCAAGGTAATATTTAGAAAATATTTCTTTAAAAAGCAAGGTAAAAATGCTGTGCTTCCCCCTCCCAAGTAGAACTTCTCAAAATTTTCAGTTTTCAGGTTCTCCTGGTCTGTCCGTGGCATTATTAAAGATGTCCTGTGTTTAACAGAGAATTGAAATAGACTGTGGGAGGGATGGAGAGAGGCGTGCTAAAGAGACAGAAAATATGGTTTCAGCCCTCAAGAAACACAAGTTCTAGATTAGGAGACACACCACAAAGAAGATAATTATAGCACTGAGTGAAGTTCTGGAAAGCATTGGTTCATGTCTCTGTTGACAAATCTCTCTTTTTTCCCCTCTCTTTCTTTTTTTTTTAAATAGAGACAGATGTCTCACTATGTTGCCCAGCCTGGTCTCCAACTTCCAGCTTCAAGCAATTCCTCCTGCCTCAGCCTCTCCAAGTGCTGGGATTACAGGAATTAGCCACCATGTCACAGGCAAACTGGCATGATTTTGCAAGGGTTTATTTACAGAGTGACTTCTTGGGGAGGTGTGGACATACAGGAGGCATAAGAGATGGTGCAGTATCCCAGGGCAAATATCAGCAGAGCTACTGTCATCCCTGGAGCTTTGGGGAAGGAAACAGCTACCAGAACCTGGAAGGAGAGTCACATAAAGGAGGCTGCCTTAAGAGAAGATGCCATCTTCAACTGGGGGATGCAGTCAGCCTGAGGTAACCTGTTAGAGAGGAGTCAGGTGAGTGAATATACTGAGGTCACTGTCGACTTCCTTCTGTTTCCCTGGGTGGCCTCCCACTTGCCAAACCCAGCCAGAAGGCAGAGAGTATTGGAGCCCATTGATGTAGCCCATCCTGCCTTCAGTCAGCAGATCTGTAGGGGACCACAGAAAATATCTGACATAAGAACAGAGGTGTTGCAGTGGACGAGGAGCCAGATAGGAAAAGAACTAGAATTTGGCTGGTACATTAGTTGGGTAGAGTAGCAATAACAAAATACCATAGACTGGGTGGCTTAACAGAAATGTATTTCTCACAGCTCTGGAAGCTGGAAGTCCAAGATGAAGGTGTTGGCCAGCTTGGTTTCTTGTGAGTCTTCCCTCCTTGACTGGCAGGTGGCCACCTCACTGTGTCCTCACATGGTTTTTTCTCCGTGCGCATGCATTGCTGGTGTCTCTTCTTTTAACAACAGTCATATTGGATTGTGGCCCCGCACCTCTTTTACCTCATTTAACCTGAATTACCTCTTTTAAGGTCCTGTCTCCAAATCCAGTCACATTAGGGGTTAGGAGGGGAACACAGTTCAGTCCATAACAGTTGGCGATAGGGTTTACACCCCCAATAAGCCCTTTATGGTTGCTATGAGTATGTAATTGGAGTAGCCCATGGAACTCCCAAAGTCTCTCATTCTGGTGTGACTGTTCATCACATTATTCCTCCAAACCTCCCTTTTCTGGTATTGGATGTCCACTTCTAACCCTCTGGCCACAGGCACTCTGACCTGGGTTATTGATTTCCAGGTGCTGACCTGGAGAACTTCATCCTAGTCTAGCATTTCATTCAGTCCTGTGAGTAACTTTGCATTCTTACCAGCATTATGAATCAACAGTCTCCCTTTTTACAAGTCTATTTAGTAAAATCTGAGTTGGATTTCTGCCACTTGTGTCCCCAAGTCCTGACTAGTCCTGACCAGGGATAAAGGGCACTTATTTGTGAGAATTTTGTTCTAGTAGCAGGAAAAATTAGAAGTGTCATCCTTAAGATTTGAGGCTAGTGTTCTAAAATAGCAACAGCTTATCCCTTCCCCTAGCAGATAGGTCTACCCCTTCAAGGAATCTACAGAGCCAGGGAGGAGACACAACACCCCTGTTTAGTGACCACTGCAGCCAGTCATGATGTTCCTCAACAGGGACTTTTAGAAAGATACCAAGCACAACGATGTTACTGTTCACATTCAGAAAAACGAGAAAGTGCAATGAAAGGGCATTCACAGATTACTCAGGTATCAAAGAAGGGTTAAAGATAGATCCCTCTGGCTGCTCATTTAGCCGCACTCCTTGTTCTTGATGAGATGGGTGGGTTGTCTCCAGGATGCCCTGGAGACAAAAGCAGCTTAGTCAACCCTCCAATAAAACGCCCTGAATACGTTGTCTCAGAGGCTGTAGACAGCCACTGTGCTAAATTATTCACCATGACTTTTACTGGATACCTTCCTCCCATTTCAATTACTTGAGATTTTTATAGAAAATTGGCTGTGGGAATTTGACCGCTCCAACTGCCTGGTAATAATCCGGTCTGAATAGTAAACTCAGCATGGGCTGATTCTGGGACGAGCCAGAGCATTCTCAAAAGAATTCGAGAGGAGCTGCCCTTGGCTGCAAAGAAAACTAGGAATCTGTTTATACAAAATGATGCTATTTATTTGTGAGAATATTGTGCTATTTACATAGTAGGAGGAAAATGTTAGAAATGCCACCCTTAACCAAGATTTGATGCCAGTTGTGAAAAACAGCAACCAGAGCCAGACGTGGTGGCTCATAAGTGTAATCCCAGCACTTTGGGAGGCCAAGGTGGGAGGATCACTTGAGTCCAGGAGTTCGAGACCAACCTGGGCAACAAGGTGAAATCCTATCTCTACAAAAAATACAAAAATAATCTGGGTGTGGTGGTATGCACCTGTAGTCCCAGCTACTCGGGACAGTGAGGTGGGAAGATTGTTTGAGCCCAGGAGGATGAGGCTGCAGTGAGCCGTGATTACTCCACTGCACTCTAGCCTGGGCTACAGAGCAAGCCCCTGTCTCAAAAAACAAAAGAAAAGAAAAAAAAGCAACTAGCTCTTTCATAAATACTTTGACCACTGTAGGGCTCTGAAAATGCTTTTAAACATCTGTATTAGAATACAAATATAATATATAATAAATATAAATACATATAAGTATATATATTAAATAAATATATAAATATAATATAAGGAAATCTTGACACAGTCACATACCTGTTAGCTAAAAGCTTGGCCAGGTGCTTATTCTGTGCCAGGTACTATGCTCTATTTACATCTATTAATTTATCTAATGTTAACAAGAAGCCAATTCGTAATGATGGTGTTATCCCCATTTTGCAAACAAGGAAATTGAGACTCTAAGATTAAGTGACATGGTGACTTTAACACAATCTCTAAGTGGTGGTTTGATTTCAGAGTCTAGTTCGTCATTGCAAGCTAAAATACTTCAAAGTTAGACATGTTTGAAGCAGAAAATAATAAATATCAAATCCTTTAGTTTTCTTACACACCATGGTTAATGCAAATCATTTCTTGAGTGTTCTTTCATTCATATCAATAGTGCTTATAAATACAATAAAAATCATTTTGGATCCCTTTTCAAACACATGACATTATGTTTTAGATTGTGGGCTCAGTCTCACTTGATTAGTATCTATAGTGATTATCTGCTTATGTGAGTACTGGAGGGTGTCTAAGTTTGAGGGCAAAGACTGATGCCCAGAGGGGTGGCAAGACTCACCCTGAGGGCAGAGAGAGTCGTTAGCATAAACTTGGTTTGAGAATAGGAGGCAGCGAGAGAAGGGAGTTCAATTAGAGCTTTCAGGCTTTGCTCTTTTTCTGAATCCTCCAGAACATGTTCCAGAGCACCAGGGAGAAGAACTAGTAAAACTCAAAGAGCCAGGAGCCTTTTCACTAGTGTCTTCAAGAGCTCAATGGCAGGGGCAGTGTAGCCCAGCGTTGCTGCACTTCAGTGAGGGGTCTGCCTGAGCACAGGCCAGAGGGCTGCATGACTCTGAAACAGGGCAGGATGGATGGATCAGACCAGCCTAGATCCAGCATAGAGAGGTAGCAGTCTCCAAGCAGGAGAGAGGGAACTAGCAGGTACTACATTGTAGCTACAAGAACTTACCAGAGGAGTAATGTTCTCTATTCACAGTCAAGTCCTCTCCATTCCCACACTCAGTTAATCTACCCAGGAGCTTATGTAACTACTTGGGAGAATTTTGAGGGAGCTAGACTTTCCCAAAATGCATGGGGTGCATGGGTTGGAGCTAGATAAATACTGTCCTATTGCCATTAGTGAGACTGTGATGGTTTAGACATTTTTGAGGGGAGAAATATGTAAAGAAAGACCAATAAGCCTCTTACTAAACAGGTGGGACTCTCATTGCCTTCACTCTTCAGCAGGTTCATTAGGTGCATCACTCTTCCCCATGGCTTCAGAATTTGGAAATTTCTCCAACTTTGAGGTTGGAGAATAGAATTCATTTAACCTCAGTTATGAGTAACCATATCTTTTCAAGTGTGCTCAGTTCATTATAAATAAATGTAGTTAGTAAGAATCTCAAGGTTTATGGAAGGATTACAGCTATCCAGTAGATCATTGAGCAGCTATTTATCTGAAAGCACATACAGACTGAATCCATCAATGTCCCATTCAGCATCTTACAAGATCTAACTGCCTGGAAAAATAAATTAATCAATCAATTGCATACTATATAGTATCAATTATATACCACACTATGCAGTAACTGCACAAAATAATATATTTTCAATGGTCCTAGGTAATAGTGTCATGATGTTGAATTCTCCTGGTATTCAAGTTCTCACCACTTTATGACTTTTCATCATGGGCAGTTAGCAGGGGTTTGGGCTCCAGGGGGTTATCATTAGCAAGCCACAGACTCCTTAGTACTTCGCTTTCACTCTTTCTAGTGATCAGATATTTTACAGGGATTTTACTTTTCCTGATATATTTACCATGAGCCAGGTATAGTAAATGAAGATAATAGAAGTGAGCAAAACCAGGAAAATGCAGTCCTCCATATAACATATCTTGGAGCACCTGAAGCAATTCAGAGCTTACAAGTACTGTATTTTAGTACTTCAGGGATATTTTGGAAGAAAGATTTTAATCAAGACCTCAAAGCCAATATTTCAAAATTGAACTGCACATTCATGATACCATGGCAAAAGGTTCATGGATATTTCAGCTGCTTCTTGGATTGTTCAATTTCCTGTTTAATCGGGAAGGGAAATAAAGTATCCCTTTTAATAGAGAGTATGTCAAAGCTAATATAAGGATGGAAGCTAGGCATCCAGAGCAGACAGGTCTAAAGCAATAGAAAAGTTCCACTCAAACTCAGTCTCCAGCAGTTTCTGTCTCAGGGAGTGAATGGAGGGTAAACAGCTGTCAGCACCGGGCCAGCATCCCCTAAACCCCGTAAGATGTGGTTTTGCAAAGTTTCTTGGAAGCCAGGTCGGTACAAATCTATTCTTGATGAAAGTTTACATTTTTTTCCCTCTATGGGTAAGATGTCAGAAGAGTGAGCAATTTCCTTTTATATTTTGAAACTTATATATTCAGTTAAAAGAGCTTACATGGGATGTTATAATGAATATGTGTTTTTGAGTGCCAGAATTCCCCTGGGGCTGTGATTTCCCCATTCTTAGGCCATAGCGGGTATGAGGGGAAGGGAGAAGGGGATAGTAGTATTCGTTTTCTATTGTGTATAACAAATCACCCCCAAAACATAGTGGATTAAACAACAAACACTATCTCACAACTTCTGTGGGTCAGAATTCTGCGGGCCAGGCCTTACTGTACACCTTTGCTTCAAGGTGTGTCACAAGACTGCAATCAAGTTGTCAGCGAAGGCTGTAACCATCTCAAGACTCAGCTAGAAGCAGGGAGATCTGCTTCTAAGCTCGCTCGTATGGCTGTTGGCAGCCCTTAGGTCCTTGCTGGATCTTGGACACAGTTATCAGTTTTGTGACACTTGGATCTTTCCAAAGGTTAGTTCACAACATGGCAACTGGCTTCACTCAGAGTGAAGGCTCTGAGGGAAAGAGAGACACGGTGGGCAAGGCAGAAGTCACGCTCTTTTTGTAACCTAATCTCAGAGGGTGGCATCCCATTGCTTTTGCTGTATTCTATTTATTAGAAATGAGTCCAACCCATACTGAGTAGAGAAGGGTACACAATGAAGACTAGGAGACAGGAACCAATGGAGGCCATCTTGGAGGCTGTCTAGGGGAAATCATCTGGAATATTCCATTTCTCTGACTGCAGTCATTGGCTCATGGATAGGCACGTGATCCAAACCCGGCCAATGAGACTTCACCCTGGAACTTTGGCTGGAACTCTTGGGAAAGAAATCTCTTTTACTAGAGTTTGTATGATGTAAGCATGGACCTTCAGTGGCTGTCACCATCTGGAAAAAGAGGTGACACCTCTGTCACCATCTGGAAAAAGCACCTTGAAAATAAGAGCAAAATAGAGGAAAATATGATCAAAAGATGAAAGTGAAATATTGCTGGTGCCGTTGTTTCAACAACTTGATGCAGATACATCTAGAGCCAGGCCTATCCCTAGATTTTTCTGTTCCATGATCCAATAAAAAAGACTTCTCTTTTTGGCTTAAGCTAACTTAAGCTACCTTAAGTTGGATTTATTTCACTTACTACTGAAAGACATCTGATATACAGATACAGTATAATAAAGATATGTCATTACCTTTTAAAAATTTCTGTCTGGTAAAAAAGAATCAGCAAGAACTTCGGTGTGATTGGAGTGATGATAGACAAATGACTTCTCAGGACTGTAGTAAACTATTTATTCACTCAGTACCCTAAATGTGAGATAATTTCTTTTTTTCTTCTTTTTTTTTTTTTTCCTGAAAGACAGGGTTTTATATGTTGCCTAGGCTGGTCTCAAACTCCTGGGCTCAAGTGGTCCTCCCGCCTTGGCTCCCAGAGTGCTAGGATTACAGGCATGAGCCACTGCATGCAGCAAAGAGAATTTCAGTTCACTTGTCCTAAGTCCTTGTCTCATTGTAATACCACGTAGAGCAGCTCTCTGCTTTGCTTCTGATGCTTAGCTGGCTGCTGTGTCTGGATGAACTTTGGTTTGAAAGGTAATGTTACCATAAATCAGTGTTCCTCAACCAGGGATAATTTTGCAATGTCTGGAGACATCTTTGGTTATCACATCGGAGTGGGAAGTGTGCTACCATCATTTAATGGGTAGAGGCCAGGCATCCCTCTACATATCCTAAAATGTGCAGGACAGCCCTGACAACAAATAATTATCCGGTCCAAAATGTCAGGAGTGCTAAGGTTCACAACTGCTGCTCTAAACTATCTGTGGGTAACATAGCAAACTACAGTGGGAGGTTGTGTTCACTTGTTTATGGTTAACTAGTAACATAAGGAGGTCCAGGCTTGAACACGCATGTAGAACATGTTGCTTGGAGGATAATCTGTTGTCCTTCTGCTTCATGTGGTGGGCCTTACGGCTTGGAAGATGGCACAACAGAGAATGGGTTCTTAATGTTTTTCAATAGCTGTTCACTGATGGATTCCTCTGACATATATTCCTTCATGCTCTCTGTTCTGTTCTCATAGAGCAATGTCCATTTCAGGATGATCTGGTGTGCTCAGTAAGAAAAATAAATGATTTAGGACCCCCTTGATGGGATCTAGTTCTACACCATGCTCACAAATGTAAATTAACATCTACGTCCTGATTTTAACAATGAGGGACTTTTGTTGTAGCTGAAAAGCGGAGCAATTAATATTTTAATCTGACATTAAGATCTGAATGGAAAAACTGGGAATGAAAAATATAATCCTACTCTTCCTATTAATAGGAAATTTAATTTTTGCATGATCTGGTGGTGTTTAGCTTCTCTGATGCTTCCTCTTACCTTTTCCTGGGAATATGTTTTGAGGCCCATCCAGTATTGGATGGCCATATCCAGACATGTTATTTGTTTATTCACTTATTTAATGCACATTTGCATAATCACCTGGAATGCCTAGTGCATAGTGAGTATTCAATACTCTTTACACTGTTCTTTGTTATAAAGATTCTCCAATCTTCAAAAACGGCTTCATAAGTCTGGGCCCTCCTGGGGTCTGCGGGCTTGGGAGGCTTAAGGTTTGTTATTCAAGATCCAGGGCTGCCTCACACGGTGGCTGAAGCTGTGTCAAGCAGGAGGGAGCATGTGGGGGGACCAGTGGTGGGAGTACAGATTCCAGCCCATGCTCCCCTTTCCAAGCTGTGTGCTTGACATGGGGCTGTGTTCACCAAAGATCCTGACCACTGGCCAAGCCACGCTCCCTATAGGACTATATCCCTCCATAAGGGTGCCCTGCTTTCAGTGGAGGCCAGAGGAGGCCCTGTAAGGATGAGAACCCATAACTAAACACCCATTGGCTATTTGGCAAAGACTTTTCAACATGCATGCAGGTGTTCTTGAGCTCCTGGAGCCTTATTGCAGATTTCCATTACCCACATCTACATCTTAGTTCATGGGCAGTATAATTATCATTGCAGTGAGACCCAATTAAGTCCTACTGCCCAACCAGGAAAAGATAGCAGGTACTTGTTAGGCCCTGACACACACCCAAAGACAAATTACTTGGGCACTGCACTGAGAGCAGGGGCCTGTGTCTTCCACTTGAGGCCCAGGATGTCTTTAGGTTTTACTGCAGGGTAATCATTTGGAAGTAGAGCTGGGATGTTGTGCTTCACCTCCTGCAGTTAATAATTAGCTAAGCCGCTTAACCAGGAAGGTGAGTGAAAGGGAACCACTTTGAATCAAAAGGTGAGGTCTGAGAGGTCATCTGCAGTGACCCAGATCCAAGAAATGAAGCGGAGAGGCTGTTCCAAGCCCACTGCACCATTCTCCTCCCTCCTGGGTTTCCCTTCTCAGTGAGTGGCACCGCCACTCTCCCCATTCTCCCCAGTATTCAAGTTGGAGACCTGGTTGTCACTCTGGTCTCTGCTTTCCCTCCCTCCAAGCTGGAAGAGTGACTAGATTCTGTCTCTGCCTCTTTAGTGCCTTCTTCATCACCCCCACCTCTTCACCCTCAGAACCTCACCACCTCAGTCCATTGGTCACCATCTGTCATCTGGCCTATTACAGTGGGGTGTGTCCCCACCTCCAATCCCCTCTCCAGGCAGCTGCCCCCAGGAAGGTGAAAACACAAATCTCATCATCCATTTCCTGGCGGGGACAGTGCCTATGACTTGGCCTCCACCCAATCTTCCTGTCTCATCTCTCTTGAGCCCCTATCTCCTGGAGTCTGGCCTGGGAAACACCTTGCAATGTTCTGGATCAACCAGGTTGCCTCATGGCTCTGTACTCTAACCTGTGCTGCAGCTTTGGCCTTAGCCTCCTTTCTGCCCATCCTTCTGATGAGCATCTAGCTCCTCGACCATACAAGTCCGCTCATCTGTCTCCCCCTCGAGAAAACCCTTTGTTTTCACCTTTCCAGAATTGGTGACTCCCTGCCGGAACCCGAACAGACTTCTCCAGCACACCTGTGTCCCCTACACCAGAAAGTCCTTCTTCAAGGTTGGGAGATCTTCAAACTACGATGTCCAACACGGCCCCTGGGGCTGAGTGGCTGCTTATTAAATGCCTGTGATTTGCCAGAATGCTGTTTCATTCTTTATTGCTTATTATAGAAAACACTGTCTCACTAGAAAGGTCTTTCCTGGAAACTTGCATTCTGGCTCTCGGGAAAGTCTCCCGATATCTTGCACCTCAGTGTCCCAGTCCACAGCTATTAGTGGACTAAGGTCCATGTTCACATGGGTATGATCACAGCTATTAGTGGACTAAGGTCCATGTTCTCAGTCCTGCAGTTGCTTCTTGAATGTGAAGAGGAGCCACCATTTATATATGTTAGTGAGTTCAAGTGCTGCCAGGCAAAATGTAAAACTTTTCATCATTAGCCCCAACTTTGAAAGGCAAATACACATTTCAATTTCCACTTTTCTGTGCACTTAGATTCTTATGTTGTATGTGCAGAGTATGCCTCACTGTAGAAGTTTTTAAAATGAATCTGAATAGATAACAAGCATACGACTGAATACCTCTGATGGACAGCTGGATTTCTGACCCGTGTTTGAAGCTTCAAGGCAGGTCAAGTCTACTACGCATGAATATGATTAACATTGTGCCTAGGGTGTTGCATTTACATTGGTGAGTCTCCTTCCTACTGAAGCCAAGGAATAATTCAATTAAAACATTGATTAAGTACTTACTGTGTATTTTCCACAGCAACTTTCACAGTGCTTTGTACAAAGTTATCTGAGTTACAGAAGTCTTGGCTCTTTCTGGAAGAGTTTGTGGACATCTCATCCTTCTTATAGATTAGAACTAAAAGAGTAGTTTAAATGTGACCATTACTGAGAGGATTAGAAACTAGGAGCATAAACAGGTGAGATCATGCCCAGCTGAGAGATCAATCCACCCTTGCATTATGGAAGGAAAATTAGACTTTCCCTTAAGAAAAATTGGGAAATAATATTAGCTGATATTTATTGAGCTCTTATCATATTTAAAAGATTATTTTATTTAATCTTTGAGACTTCCATGAGGTTGGTATTTACATTCATATTTTACAGAGGAAGAAACTGAAGCACAAGGAAGCAGAGTCAGATGAGTGGCAGTGATGGGATTTTGAACCGAGAGAGTTTAGTGGCAGGTTCCTCTCAATTTACCCATTGTCTATACAACACCTGCCAGTTTCTGATAACTGCATCAGGTCCCACCTCTGCAAGTGAACAATTGACAAATGTGCCCCAGCTCTGTTGTACTCAGTGCCCCCTGTCCCTGTTCTGTGAACATGGTGGGGAAAATTGATGGAAGAGTCTGGATCAGCTCTCTCTCCAAAGTTGGAAGTTCTGGACTACTTACACAGGATGGCTTTGAGTTTGGGAGAGAAATGGAGTAGATTTGTGTACCTGTGTGTGTGTGTGCATGTGCACGTGCAGGGAAGTGAGGAGGGGAGGCAAACAGGCAGGGAGACCCCTTGGAGTATCTGCACCCTCACTGCTCTTGGAGCATCTTCTCATTTTGAGAGCTGAGCCACCATCTTGGTGAAAGTGCTGCTTCTGGTCTGGATCCATTGATTCTACTGAGAGTGAAGCATAACCTCTGACTCTTTTGCCCTTGAACTAAAGACCTCATGGCCTTTAAGACCTCATGGAGGCCAGGTGTCATGGCTCACGCCTGTAATCCCAGCACTCTGGGAGGCCAAGGTGGGCAGATCACTTGAGGTCAGGAGTTCAAGACCAGCCTGGCCAACATGGTGAAACCCTATCTCTAATAAAACTACAAAAATTAGCTGGGCATGGTGGCATGTGCCTGTAATCCCAGTTACTCTGGAGGCTGAGGCAGGAGGATCACTTGAATCCAGGAGGCAGAGGTTGCAGTGAGCCAAGATTGCACTGCACTCCAGGCTGGGCAACAGAACAAGACTCAGTCAAAAAAAAAAAAAAAAAAAAAAAAAAAAACCTCCTGGGAAGACATACCAGCCAACATCTGGTGCAGTAAGCAGAGCTCAGGCTACAGATCTGCCACTGTATAGTCACTGTTGATCTCTCTTTCCAGGCACCCAGAGGAGCCCAGGTTTTCAAGCCTCTCTTCACTGAATTTGGGTCACCTACAGAGGCAAAAATGAATTTTAGAAAACTGTAGAAATTCAAAGCCAACCATAACAACCCATCTCCCTGAGGGTATTTGAATTTAGCTTCGATGCAAATAAGGCCATTTCAATGACATCATATAGCCACGTTTATATCATCCTGCCATCTCCATTTGGAGACAGCTCAGTGCTTGTCCCCAGCCAACTAACAGCCGGACCTCTTTTGCAATGTTTAGAAGGCACTCTTTTATTTAGTGCTGAGAAATCCTCTCTAAAGGAATGTTTCATAGAACTATGCTCAACATCCTGCTCTTTTGTAGGAAAATAAATCCAGGATGGTTGCAAGGATAATCAATTATCATAGAGTAAAAATTCATACTTTTAAACCAAGCTATTATTTCAGCAGATGTTTAGCTTATATCATTATAAAGGCTTCAAATAAAACAATTTGGTAATGCTTTTTTTTAACCTTTCTGCCAATAAATAAATGCTGGATATCATAGTCCACATGATGAGTTTATTCTCCTCTATACCAAGCTGTTATTCACATAACTTTTATTGAGCATCTACTGTATGTAGGCCTCTATTCTGGGTGCCATGGCAAATGTAAAGTTGAAAAAGATACTCTTTTGCCTCTCTGGAGGAGACTGGGAAGATATTGTCACATATGAAACATCTCAGTGTACCACATTACAATCAGTACTAGCTGACAGATTCCCCTAGAAGTCAAGAGGAGGAATCTTAAAGGATGGGAATTCGAATGGCACCTACAATTATGTGCAAGGCTTTCTTGAGTGGATGTGAGATCGGAACAATCATACATGATTATGTCGTACAAGTGATTGGAGAATGGCCACATTCACTATAACCATTCCTTATCAATGAATGCTGAAGTCTGTTTCAACCCCACTGTAAAACCTCAAACTGGCCCAGAGCAGATTACACTAAAAAAAAGCATTACCTCTTTAACAGGGACAAGAAGAACTTTACTCCTACCCCTTGCACCTCCTCTCCTGGGGAACAGAGAGGAGTTCATCAGAGATTTCAAGAAGCCTGGCATGTCCTTGCTCCCATCAGCAGTCTGATCTCCGAAAAGGTTGAGGGGTGCATGGCAGTCTTGGGAAGATGCTGGTCCCTGGTCCATAAGGAGCTGATCTCTGAAGCCCATTTCCCATGTGGGGTCCTGTGTTTAACCAGACAAGAACCCTGGCTCCCCTACTACCACTTGGGCCATGTTTCTCTCTTAGCATAGCTTCCCAGAGATGTGCAGACGCCAGGGGAGTGGATCCAGCCAAAACATGTCCTTGGCAGAGATGCCAAGACAGAGTCCTGGAAAACAAAGGAAGTTTGGCAGATAACTGGCTCTCCCTGAAGGAATCTGGAGTTTTGACTGCCCACATTGAGCTGTTGGCACCAGCAGGAATGGAAACTGGGCCTTGCAAACAGAGTCCCAGCTTGTCTGTGCACCATGGCAGCCTGAACACAGTCAAATCACATTCTCCCACACCCCCAGCCCAGCACACACGCAGGCTGAGTGAAGGCTGCATGCAGGACATTGCAGGGTTCCCTGTTTGCGGTGTGGTCTTTCCTAGAAGCCCAGTCAAACCACTGAGAAGGGAGCATAGACACATACAAGGACCTGTGGGCTCCAACTACCAGCGAGGTCTGCTCCAGGCTAGGGAGGGATGAGGGGATTTGTTGTGATTTCCTCACATACACACTCTTTATATTTATCCAAGCCACAGATAAGAAATAATCCTTCTAACCCAGAGCAGTAATTTTTTTTTTTTTTTTTTTGAAATGGAGTCTTGCTGTGTCACCAGGCTGGAATGCAGTGGCGCAACCTTGCCTCACTGCAACCTCCACCTCCCAGGGTTCAAGTGATTCTCCTGCCTCAGCCTCCTGAGCAGCTGGGATTACAGGTGACTGCCACCATGCCCAGCTAATTTTTGTATTTTTAGTAGAGATGGGGTTTCACCAATTTGGCTAGGAGGGTCTCGATCTCTTGACCTCGTGATCTGCCCACCTCGGCCTCCCAAAGTGCTGGGATTACAGGTGAGCCACCGCGCCCAGCCCAGGGCAGTATCTCTCTGATATCAGAATCATTTGGTTTGCTTGCTAAAAAGAGATTTCTGGTCTCCAACCCGAATCGGAGGACAGAAACGGAGAATTTGCAGAGTTTAAGAAATGCCTCAAATGAGTCTTCCGTCCTAGATCAGTGGAATAGTATCTCAAGTTGCAAATAGAAAGGGCAAAGGACTGAGAAGCTTGCGTTTTGTATCCCAAGCAGGGGGTGATGGCATCATAGAAGACACAAATGGAATTTAAGACATTCACTCACTTCCCCAAACATACTTAGATCCTGAAGCTGAGGTGTTGTGGTAATTTAGGTAGTAAACAGTTTAGTAACTGCACTGGCATCCCTCCTACCCTAACTTGTTTTCTTATCTCAGGCAAGAGAGTTGATACATCTGAGCCTTGGTTTCTGCATTTTAAAAGGATAGAGTTGGGTGGCTGAATAAAGCTGGAACCAAAAGTGTGCCTGGTTCTGTCTGGGTTAAACATAGGACCTCACGAGGGAATGGACTCCAGGAACCAGGTTCATATTGTATCAGTAACAAGCATCTGCTTTTATCCTTCTGAAGGTTAATGCTTAAGAACCTGGGCTCTGATCCTATCTGAATCCAAGCTCTGACATTTAGTAGCTGTAGGATATTGGGCAAGTTAGTTAACACCCCTATGTCTCAGTTTCTCCATCTAAAAATGGTTATAATATTATACACCTCACAGGTACTATAGGTGTGTAATGCACTTAGAACAGTGCTGTGTGGTAGAAAAACACTCAACGAATGTTACCTGTTACTATGCATTTTGCATTGCACTAATGATCTTTTGGAAGATCTTCCAGCTTAATTAGTGAGAACTTAATGGAGCTTGAACATTAAATTTCACTTTGTGTGCGGGGATAGTAAGCCATGTTCCTTTAGAGTCAACACATTTTTACTGAGGCCCTACCTTGTGCAAAGGTGCAGAGGAAAGGTGTTTTGCCTTCATGGAGCTATTCATCTTGTTGGGAAATACTTATTTTATTGTTGGCTTACTTGTCCAGAAACACACAAAGTATTATGAACAAGAGAAGCATCTGTCAGTACTTGGAATCCTTTCTGCTTTGCTTTCATGGCTATAGTTTCATTTTGACCCCAAACAACAGCCCTGAGCAAAGTGTGTAGTACTTTGGAGAGTGGTTTTCAATACTTAATGAGTTTGTTGGTCCTTGGAAACCAACAAGGGTGGCAAATGACATTGATTTAAGGGTCTCCCTCCTCCCCCATATACACACTTTTTCCAGCCAGAATTCCTCTCTTTTTTTTTTTTTTTTTTTTTGAGACGGAGTCTCGCTGTGTCGCCCAGGCTGGGGTGCAGTGGCGCGATCTCGGCTCACTGCAAGCTCCGCCTCCCGGGTTCACGCCATTCTCCTGCCTCAGCCTCCGAGTAGCTGGGACTACAGGCGCCCGCCACCGCGCCCGGCTAGTTTTTTGTATTTTTAGTAGAGACGGGGTTTCACCATGTTAGCCAGGGATGGTCTCGATCTCCTGACCTCGTGATCCACCTGCCTCGGCCTCCCAAAGTGCTGGGATTACAGACTGGAGCCACTGCGCCCAGCCCAGAATTCCTCTCTTCTAACATGGTTATTGGATTTCCTTATAAGGCTATGGTTGAATCAGGGTCCTGCTAGGTGTAGAGGGTGGGGTGGAAGAAGAATTCCAAGGTGTGGCTTCGTCCTGGGCAAGTTAGGACTTCTGAGGAACCATGCCACTGAACTGATATATTCAGGAAAGAGGGGCAGAGCTTAGTATTTGCTTCCCTTTGGGTTATTCTCAGTAGATAGGAACCTATAAGCCAAACTTGTCCAACCTGTGGCCCAAGGGCTGCATGCAGCCCAGGACAGCTTTGAATGCGGCCCAACACAAATTCATAAACTTTCCTAAAACATTATGAAATTTTTTTTGTGATTTTTTTTTTCCAGTTCATCAACTGTCCTTAGTATTAACGTATTTTATGTGTGGCCCAGGACAATTCTTCTTCCAATGTGGCTCAGAAAACCCAAAAGATTGGACACCCCTGCAATAATTTAGACCCCACTAAAATAATTTCTGAGCACCACTTCTTCACTTACAGTTACACACATAAACCCTGCAAATATCATGATGAAATAGGGGGAAAGAACTCCAAATTAAAAAAAAAATGCATGACAAGTCTGAAAGACATGTAATACATTTCTAAACACACACCGTTTTGGAATATTTTTTAAAATTGAGCCTCTTATTCATAAAATAAGCATCTTTAGGATAGTTAATATTTGTTGGCATACTTGTTTCAGTGCACTGGAAATTAACTAACTGAATTTCTTTTAAAAACTAAATTTTTGTTACAAATAGAACTACAAGCTATTGAACTTACAATTTTGCAATTTTAAAGCAGCCAGAAAATAATTTTATAGTGATTCATTTTTGAACTTTGTGTCCAGAATATATTTTTCCAGAAAAATATATTTTGAAATTTGTGTCCAGAATACATATTTCAAAATGTGTTTATGTCTCCTGTTGGTAGACATAAACGCACTTTGTGTTTTCTAGAGTCTCAAAATATATTTGTGTTCATCTGGGCCATTTGATGGAGAATATTCCCAAAGTCATGCTTATTATAATCATAAGACTTAATTATTGTTATTGACATTATTATATTACATATTGTTTTCCCTTCTAGTCTTTAGCAGAGTTCATTTTGAAAATGCCAGCTTCTCTTTGCTGTGGAAAGGGAAAATATAAGAAAATTCTTACAGACAATAAAAACAGTAGAAAAGCCACCAGGTTGCTAAAATACTTGCTGGGCTTCCACGTTTCCCCGTAAAGTCAGTGCCTCGGATCTTCTGCTCCAGGCTTTAAGGAGAGGCACCATTTTCCCTGGTGCATTTCCTGGCATTTTTTTCTCCTTGCTGTTTGCCTTGTTTTATTTTATTAAAGTGACCTCATCATGGTCCCAGCAGGTCAATCAATTGCCACATTGATTTCAGGAATGGAAAATAATGGCCATCTATGGGCTGGAGGTAGCATACGTAGTGGATGCTGTGGTCTCAGCACAGATCTTTCAGGATGAGGTACTCATATACCAACTACGGGGAGAGTTGGCAACTGAAGTGCTGGTCTCTGTCTCCCTGGCAATAGCCCTTGCCCAAGGCCATGCCCTCTCCCTGGAGTGGCCTGCATCCAGTGACTGCTGGGTGTACAATGTGGTGAAGCTGTAAAGATTCTGGTCCCTTGTCTCTGTAGGAGCAACCTCAGCCCCAGGATACAGGGTTTCTTGTGGGATCACTGAGGTCTCTGTTGCAGCTGTATTGCAGTTCTGCTTCTCCCCTTGCCGATCCTGCTTCCCTCATCTCCTTACGTATGCGTTTCCAAGAGCACTCCCCAGTGAGCCTCCAGCATGCTGATCTGAGGCATTCAATGTCTGTTTCCAGGGAATTGATCCAGGGCAGACAGGGCTGACTTCATGGGCTTACAACCTGTGACAGGGCCCCATGCTCAGAAGGCCTCACATTTGATTTAATGCTCTGCTGCTGCCATCTTGAGATTTTTACTACTTTTTGAACATTGGCTTCAACATTTTCATTTTGCACTGGGCCCTACAAATTATATATCCAGTCCTGATGACCGCACTCAAGGGGAAACCTACCTAGAGCATCATGTGCAGTGGAAACCTGAAATGTTCCCTGAGCTCATCAGGAGTGACTGCTCTGATGTGTTGGCTCTGCCTACCATGGATGTGGGAAGAGGTGAGGGGCAGTGGGGATGCCAAATGCTTCCCACTCCTGGCTGACTGGGGCAAACACCAGCTTAGAAGAAAGGCTTTGTTGGGTACTCCAATCCTCTGGGCCCACTCACTTCTTTGTTCTGGTCTAAGAGATGCTAGACTCTAGCCTTCCTAAGCTTCTGAAACTTTCCATGATGCTCAGTCAGGGACGTCCACTCTTCTTCTTCCCTCTCCCCATCAGGCCCATTCAGAAGTGGGCCTGAACTGGGATGAGGCTTTTAAGTCTACTCATTTCACTTTTTCATTTTCACAACACAACAATACTTTACCTGCTAAACAACGAAGCACATGACATTTTGATGAAGTCTTCCTGGTGCAACCTTTTTATCTCTGGAGCATTTTGCTATGGGGAGAAAAATCAAGCGCTAAAACCTTCAGTGAAAAAAAAAATTGAGTTGTATGCATAACGGAAACATCATCTCATCTCTTCTGTTCTCCTTTAATAGCACTTTTACAAAACTACCCAGTAAACCTGTACATTGTTCATGCCTGAACCATACTCAACCTCTATACCTTTTCCCAACCTCTACTCTGCTTCTTGCCCCAAACCTGCCTCTTTCCACAACCACAATTTCTATTCCTAGAGTTGCATCAAAACTGAGTAAGAAAAAAGAAAACTGCTTATTATTACTAAGTGGAATGTTCATCTAAACAGATAATGCACACAATTTTAAATTAGTAAAAATAATTGCTAACATGTATATAACACTTTAAATAATGTCTGGCACAGATAATAAGCACTTTATGTAGAACTCACTTACTCCTCACAGTGTATTGCAGCACAAAGAAATTAAATGAATTTCCTAACATTACAGTGTAAGTGGATGGGGCCAGGATTCAAAACCAGGTTGCCTGTATTCTTTCTTAACCACTATGCCATCTCCACATGTGTCCTCAAGTCAAATGGTGAGGACTTCATCAAACATGTTTTTTTTTTTTACCTTAAATATGAAGTTTAAGAGACCAATGAGGCAATGGCCACATAGACAACCTGGTCAAAGTTTGCACATTGACAAATGCAAATTCCAGTTCAGCGTGGAACAGTGGATGTGCGACAATTGGTAAATCAATTTTATTTATTCAGTCTTGAAAAGACCAAGAATATGAGCAGAACATGTAAAGGGAAGAGCCATCATAGAAGTGCTTAAATGTATGAGAATGGAGAGAAGAATTTTGAGACTTTGAGCCTGAAAAAGGAATACAAAGGCAGAACTACTTCCAAATATCTGAGAGAAATTTCCTATAATTTTCTTATGAATCATAAATGCAATATTATCTTTCAACCTTTTGTACATTTTGAATAAGTGTTATCATAATTCATTTTAATCAAATATCTTTTGATGTGAAAAAAGTGGATTTTCAGATATTTTATTAGTGTCAATTTTATCAAAACAAATTTTCTAATAATATAGATTTTGCCAACTGGTACCAACAAGGAGGAATGAAGTGGTGGTGGGGTGGGGTAGGCTAGGTTCAGGGACAGGGAGTGGAAAGAGGGGCGCTAGAAAAGATAATAAAATTAGTACATAGTAGGTAACAGGTTTCAACAAAAATGACAATTGAGGAGACACGCCAGAGTGATGTGAGGGTCAAAATAGGGCAGTTGACATTATCTGATAAGTTATTCTTTAAGCTCTGTGTTAAAACAGTTGTGTCAAAATAGTCTCTTGGTAATCCCCTGCATAACAACTCCATGGGGTAAGATGTGTGAAATGCCTGGGATGGTGCCTGGTCCTCTGGAGGGTCTGTACTCTACATGACCCTGCAAATGGCTTCTCTTCCACAGCTCTCCAGAAGAGCAAACCTAAGTGAGAGGGGCTTGTTCCAATGAGCTCTAGGCTTTTGCCTTCACGCAGCAGGAAACCTTGGGCTGCTCTTCAGCTTCTGCCAAGACTTCTCCCAGCTTTCAAATTGCTGGACTGGAGAGACAGAGAGAGAAAGAGAGAGAGAAAGAGAGAGGGAGAGAGAGAAAGTACATTTTCTCCTATTTCAAAATCTCTGTACAAAACTGGTTTGATGATTCCTGCACCTCATGCAATTGTCCAGTAGTCACCAAGGTGCAGGCCCCCATCATTCCTTTTGGAATTCATTCCCCATTGATATTCTAACTCTACATGAAGCTTTCTTTAAGAATGGCTGCTGCATAGATAGTATGCTGACTTTAGTAACTTAAAAATAGCTGCCAGGGTGCATTTTTAGATATAGTTAATGGTACTTTCTGAGAATTTCCGGTTTTTGAAAAACAGTGATCTTCCCCTCTACCCCAGTCTACAGATACATGAAGCTAAAAAATAAAAAGGGGGAGGGACTTGGAGACAGATATCCTGAGCTTATGCTATGTTTTTCTGACACCTATGAGTTTTATAAACTTAGAGAACCATTCTTGGATCCTGAGTTTTTGTACTTATAAAACGGATGTCACATTATGCCTCATCTTTAAATGAAACTTGAGACAGCTGAATTGTAGCAGATTACATTTAAACAATTTTTTTGGTGAAGAATTTTTATTTTAAGAGGGCATTGGTACCTTTTTGTTTATTTGTTTGTTTTTTTACACCTATTTCCTGACATAGGGTATTGGTATCTAAAAGATCGCTCATGAGGAAAAAATATAGACCAATGACTGGCACTGACTGCTAATATTTATTGCATATGTACAAATGTTTTACATGTATCACTTCATTTTAGCCTCATAACACTCTTACAAGATATGTATTTTTATTATCTACCTTTATAGAAAAGAAAACAAGCATAGAGAGAGTTGAGCCAGCCGCTTGCCTAAGGTCAGCCAGGAGAAATGGTAGAAGCTGGATCTGAACCCTGGCCACACCCCTTCAGGGCCTGACCTCAAAACCTCATAACATCATCTTTTGAAGGCTTGACGTGGGACCCTCTGCACCCCCACTCCATGGACCAGTTACTAGAGCAGTAATTCTGCTCAGACATAAGGTCTCTTTTAAAATATTATTTACTTTTTATTCATTCTACAGGCCTCGCTTTAGATTGTATTTATCTCAATAGAGAGGAATACAAATGTGGAGAAAAATCATGTCTACATTTTGAAAACCTCATTAGAAAAAAACATTTTAATCTCCTGCCATGAGTTTCCTAACTTAGTCCTTTTGATGCTGACAGTAAAAATTTGCCTTCAGAGGTAACAGTAGGTAGACCACCAAATGCTCTCCCAATCAGAGAACTTACAATTTATAACCAGGAATCTGGGGACATGAGCATTTTAAAATTCGGTTTTTTTTTTTTTTTTGAAGGCATATCATGTTTAAAAAAATAAAAAAACTTCGGAAAAAGCAATGCATTAGAATCCATACATGTGTTTGTAGACTGTATGGAGCGGCTGTTCTTAATTGTGGCTGATCACAATGCTGGCATATCATAGGGGATCAGTAGATACATTTCAAATGAACAGATGGACAAATGAACTTGGTAAAGCCAATGTCACTTCCAGTTCTTGCCAAAATAATAGTATCTAATATTTATTGATAGCTGATTATATGCCAAGTATAGTCTAAATGTATAGAATGCCCTCACTCATTTAACTCTCAAATGACGCTAGGAGGTAAGGACTATTTTTAATCTTCATTTTTCACAGGAGAATCTTGAGGACCCGAAATAGTAACTTGCTCAAAGTAAGTTACACACCCAAAATTCAGACTTGGGTCCTGTGGCCAGGAGTCTATGCTGGAAGCAACAGGGACAAGCCTTCTCTCGAAGAAACAAAGCTTATCTAGGCCTGAATAAGCTATGCTCAAGCATTCTCAGAGGGGAAAATCTGCGATTTGCAGATTTTCTGAAGGGGCCTCCTGGAGTTAAGTGATTACGCTGACCAAGGAGGTTATGCAAGGGTATTATATCTCAGCAAAAGCAGGTGGGCAATGAGAAAAAGTAAGCGATGGGCCCAGGCACTATAAGGAAAGGATTAAAAGAATCATCAGTTCTTGAGGCCAATGGAGATGGCACTCCATTGTAAGGATTCTGTTGGGGATCCAGTTAGAAATATTCTTTGATAAGTGAATGAGACTGAACATATAGGGATTATGACCTTCAATCTTCAACATCTAACTTCAGTGTGGTGTTCAACATCTCACCCCTGGCAGAATGGGCAAAAGGTCAGAGAAGCCTAACCTCAAATACTGTGTCCGGAATTGGCTGGTTCTTGGTCTCACTGACTTTAGGAGTGAAGCTGCAGACCTTCGTGGTGAGTGTTACAGTTCTTCAAGATGGCGTGTCTGGAGTTTGTTCCTTCAGACGTTCAGATGTGTCTGGAGCTTCTTCCTTCTGGTGAGTTCCTGGTCTCGCTGTCAGAAGTGAAGCTGCAGACCTTCGTGGTGAGTGTTACAGCTCTTAAAGGCAGCGCGTCAAGAGTTGTTCCTTCTTCCAGGTGGGTTCGTGGTCTCATTGGCTTCAGGACTGAAGCTGCAGACCGTCGCAATGAGTGTTACAGCTCATAAAGGCAGCGTGGACCCAGAGTGAGCAGCAGCAAGATTTATTGCAAAGAGCAAAAGAACAAAGCTTCCAGGGTGTGGAAGGGGACCCCAACCGGTTGCCCCTGGCTGGCTCAGGCAACCTGCTTTGATTCCCTTGCCTGGCCCCACCCACATCCTGCTGATTGGTCCATTTTACAGAGCACTGATTGGTCCACTTTACGGAGAACTGATTGGTCCGTTTTGACAGAGTGCTGATTGGTGTGTTTACAATCCTTGAGCAAGACACAGAGTACTGATTGGTGTATTTACAAACCCTGAGCTAGACACAGAGTGCTGATAGGTGCATTTACAATCCTTGGGCTAGACACAGAGTCACAGAGTGCTAGTCCTCCAAGTCTCCACTAGGTTAGGTAGCTACAGAGTACCAATTGGTGTATTCACAAACCCTGAGCTAGACACAGAGTGCTGATTCGTGTATTTACAAACCCTGAGCTAGACACAGAGTGCTGATTGGTGCACATACAGTCCTCAGGCTCAAAAAGTTCTCAAAGTCCCCATCCGGTTCAGAAGCCCAGCTGGATCCTGCACCCAGTGGATCCTGCAGCGGGGCTGCAGGCAGAGCTGCCTGCCAGTCCCCAGAGGCGCCTGTACTCCTCAGCCCTTGGGCTGTCATGGGACCCGTTGCCACAGAGCAGGGGACGGCCCCCCTCGGGGAGGCTCAGGCCATGCTGGAGCCCACTGCAGGGGGAGGAGCTCAGATATGGGGGGCTGCAGGTCCGGAGCCCTGCCCCGCGGGGAGGCAGCTAAGGCCCCGCGAGAATTTGAATGCAGCGCTGGCGGGTCAGCGCTGCTGGGGGACCCGGCGCAACCTCCGCAGAGTAAGCCCCTCACTGCCGTGGGCCAGGGGCGCTGGCTGGCTGCTCCTTGTGCGGGGGCCTAGCCGGTGCCCGTGCCGGCGTCCGCTGGAACTCACACTGGCCCGCGAGTGCAGCACCCGTTCCCGCCCGCGCCTCTCTCTCCACACCTACCCGCAAGCAGAGGGTGGTGGCTCCGGCCTCAGCCAGCCCAGAGAGGTGCTCCCAGGGTGCCTTGGCGGGTCGAAGGGCTCCTCAAGCGCAGCCAGAGTGGACACCGAGGCCGAGGAGGCGCTGAGAGTGAGGGCTGCTAGCACATTGTCACCTCTCATTACCTCCGTAAGCTACAAGGACCGTGACACGGGGGAATAAAGTTCATCACTGTCTGTAGAAATAGAGTGTGTGTGTGTGTGTGTGTGTGTGTGTGTAGACACGGTTTCACTCTCGTCACCCAGACTGGAGTGCAGTGGCTCTATCTCGGCTCACTGCGACCTCCACCTCCCAGGCTCAAGCGATTTTTCGGCTTTCTCCTCCCAAGTAGCTGGGTCTATAAGCATGTGCCACCACACCTGGCTAATTTTTGTACTTTTTTTTTTTTTTTTAAAGATGAGGTTTCACCATGTTGCCCAGGCTGGTCTCAAACTCCAGACTCAAGCAATCCACCTACCTTAGCCTCCCAAATTGCCGCGATTACAAGGCATGAGCCACTATGCCTGCCAGAGTAGGGTCTCATCTTACCCTCTGGCCTATAAGACGAAATAGTAATTCCGAGCAGGAGACCATCTGGATAGATTAAAAAGGTATTCATAAAATTGTGCACCCTTTACAACCTCTCTTTGACCATCATATTGAGTAAAAGGAGTTTGTGGGGACAACTCAAAAGAGGGTTCTCCTAGGGCCCTTCAGTAGAGGGAGATGGGGTAATCAAGGCTTGGGAATCTGTCTATTAAAATCAGATTGATTAAAAAAAAATCAGGAGGCTGGGTGAGGTGGCTCACACCTGTAATCCCAGCACTTTGGTAGGCCAAGGTGGGAGGATCACTTGAGGTCAGGAGTTCGAGACCAGTCTGGCCAACATGGTGAAACCCCATCTCTACTAAAAATACAAAAATTAGTTGGGTGTGGTGGCACATGCCTGTAGTCCCAGATACTCGGGAGGCTAACACAGGAGGACTGCTTGAATGTGGGAGACGGAGACTGAAGTGAGCCGAGATTGTGCCACTGCACTCCAGCCTGGATGACAGAGCAAGAATCTGTCTCATTAAAAAAAAAAAAAAAAAAAAAATCAGGAAGGAGTATAAAGAAGTTCTGAGAGCTTGACATGGTCCCATCACTCTGTTTCTTTTCTTGAGACTCACCCAGAGGTTCAATACCACCTTGTTCTTCACCAGAGTCAGGCCAGAAAAATACAAGACAGTCCTTTCACAGGTGTGACCTGTGCACCAACCACTGCTGCTTCAGTATTGTTGTCATATCCTGATATATTTTTACAAAGATGTTGTATTATTATATATTATATATGTATATGCTTGTGTGTGCAGACACACACATACATATAAACACATATATATGATGTGATATTCCCCAAATTCAGTGGATACAAGAGACCAGTAGCTTTCAAAAATGTTTTTAAAAGAGGCCTTTTTAAAAAAGATTAATAGAATTATGTTTGGAATCTCAGCACATAAAATAAACAGGAGCTCTCTGGTTGAAGTTGGCGTGGGATGGGGCTGGAGCCATTCTGCCAGGAGTAGTGGAGGGAAGGCTGGGGGCTCTTCCTACAAACCTAGCCACCCACAGAGAAGAGCACCTTTAGGGCACTGCACTCAGGGTTTTGGGCATGCACTGCAGAGGGTGCATCACAAAGGTTTTCAAAGAGCTTTGAGTATCTACTATTTCCCACAGCACAACAAAGATTTTTATCCCTTGAGAAGTGACAGGGAAACTACAGAGTCACACTGAGGAGGACGCTTTGCTGCACCTCGTTTTCCTGCAGGCTCCTTAGCCCATTATAAAATCATGGGTACTGAATGTGTGTGTGTATGTGTGTGGGGGTGGGAGGTGCGATGCAGCAGCATTGCTTATCACCTCCCACCAAGAGCAGCCATGCCCCAGTTCCTTGCTGAGTCAAAAATATTCCCTTCCATACTTCCTTTCAAAATGATCGGTGGCGACTTGCCTTAGATCTACTTAATCAAAGAGCTATTCAAGGACTTCTTGAAAAATCATAGACGGCGATTTTATAATAAAAGGCTGACAGTGTCTCTGGGACAGAGGGACGGACCTGAGTGAGTACTAGGATTAGAAATGGAGATTGGTGAAGTATATGATCTGCCGATGCTACAGCAGCAGCACAGTGGCTCATTCCCCAACTATCAGGAACCGTGAAAGGTCTGAGAGAAGGAGGCTGGGAACTTCTTTGTCCTCGGTCGGGTCACAATGCTCCTGTAAATGTTTAACAAAACATAATTAGTTGTTTATATACTTCCCCTTTAATCCCAGAGTTCCATTTACAAAATATTTGGTTGCTGTTTTTGCATATTATCTCAGTGCTCTAAAATTACCCTACCCAACGTGCAGGAATGGGTAAAGGCCCCTTAAATAAAAATGGAATTAGTTATGTTAGGTTTTTTTTTTTTTTTTTTTTGCTGTTTCACTGTTACAATTCCCCACTGTCAAAGGCTCATTCCACAATTCTGTGGGATTAGGGACAATGGGATGTCATCTCTCAGTTGGCTACTTCCTGCTGAACAGGGTCAATGTGGGGCAACTGTGGAATGAAAATTTTGACCTGGCAGTGAGCTGATGTTCAGGCCCTTGTTCCTTCCGGGTCTTTAGAAGGATCTATTTCTTGGTTGAAAAGGATGCAGGTCCACATCCATGGGATAAGTGATTTTGCTAGAAGCAAACTTACAAACAAAACTTAATATACTACCTAATGTCTTAACATATTTGGCACTTGTTAAATCTCTTAAAGCATTGGTTGGTTCTCACACCAGGGCAGAAACCTGGAATGGCCTACCATATTAGCAAGAAAATCAATACATTTTTTCCCTACTGTCAATTGCATCTAGGGCTCCTGTGGGGATATGATGATAGATTGGCTCAACATACATATTTTACAGGTTACAGAAGTAGCTATAAATATTTATGAAGGTGGTCTTGACACATGTGTACTGAACAAACATGCATGTAACACATGACCCACGTTTATCTTGGGGTGGAGACTTAACCCTTGCCGGGTATGGCCTTAGGTCCTGTTTATAATCTGGTATCTTATTGCCACAGGCTGTGCTGCCAGTCTCATGATCTCTACTTTAACATTAATGCTCTTGTTGTGTCTAAACTATAAAGGCAGGGGGGATAACAAGGCATACCCAACCTCGTTTCTCGTGTCTCACTTTCAAGCAGTGGGCAGCTGAACGTGGGCTCAGTTACACCAACATGTTCAGGTAGAAGGACTTCTTTTTTTAATACTTGAATGCTACATACTCTCACATAATGGTCATTATATTTTTAGTATCTAGTGATTGCTTTTTGCCATAATGTATTTTCTCAGATAAAAATTTAGTCACATCTTAAAATATTCACTAATTAAAATTCACTAATTTCACTAATTAAAACTGCACCTATAGGACTTGAAAAATAGTAATAAATAGAAATGAAAAACACATTCAATTTATAGCAATGCTTAGCACACATATAGATTCATGGATTACCCTCCTCCCCCACAAAATCTGATGGTTGAACCCATCTAAATAAATCATATTACTTTTTTTTTAAAAAGCAACTTTTGGTTAATTTATATAAATTATTTTCCATGAATGTAGTTCTAGTAATAATGAATGAATGCACTGTTTATTGAATTTGCAAATTGTTTTTGTTATCTCAGATTGAGATTTTGGAGGGATCAATTCCTTGAGATGGGAGGAGAAGGGAAGGAAAACAAACAACTACCTTTTTCTCTCCTGTTGTGGCTGATGTGCACTTTCCCTGTCTTCCACATCATGACTCAGGAATCGGGGGGGCATCTCAGAGGGCACCCTGCCTGTGTTCTCTGTTATTGCCTGTGAGCCACCAACAGATACCATCATTTTAATCACTCAAGAAGCCTTCCTCTCAGGAATATATATTGCTTCTTAGCCTCTGCCTACTCCCTGGAAATCCTGGGCAAAGAGCCAGGGAAAAACTGTGAGTGCTCAGCCTGAAATCAATGGGCTGGAACTGTTTCTTCACTTTGGGTGACTCCACTGTTACTCAAGGAATGAACTGATTGGCACCAAGCAAGAAGAACAGCACATCCCCTTGGACTCATTCCCTTATTTATACGCCATAACCTTAAGGACAATAAGCTAGAGACCCTGCCAGTATCCTTGAGCCAGGATCTCATCTGATGTCACAGTAGCCATGTTTCCCTGGCATCCGAGAGCACAAGGACGCAAATAAGCCCTGGGCCAAACTAAGCTCTGACAATTAATGTTATTGCAAAGAGGAGGCAGTGAGGGTAGGAAGTTCTGGTCCCCCTCATCTTACTTCAAGTTTCACAGCCAAGGGTGATGATGGCTTTAGTCAATAAGCACAATAAAGGAGCCTATGAGACAGAACTTGTCACAAAGACAGCTGATGTTTCACATGGACCTTAACAGAGTAACTGGTTTCTCTTCAGGAATGGGGCACAATCCAGAGGTTACTAACCACAGGTGAGTAACAGAGGATCCACAACAATCTCATCTGACTCATAGTAGAGATTGCTGGCATCTACCCAGCATTCATTCTCCCTTCTTCCTTACTCAATCTTCCTTCTCAAAAGAGAAACTCAATTCATTGTAGTCAGCAACATATTCCCAACAGGAAAATCACATTTCAAGCCTTCCTTTAGATAGGTGACTACACTTTTGACCAGTGAGATATGAGTGAAAGTTGTCAGGTGGGCTCCTTCTGACAGCTCCTTTAGAAGAGGCTGACCCAGCCGTGCAGCCATTTGTCCTGGTGCTTCCTCCTCTCTGCTGACTTCAATATAGGTGTGATGGCTAGAGCAGCAGCTGCTATCTTGGGACAAGAGGAGACCTTGGGGAAACAGATCCTAGGATAGTAAAGCAGAAAGATAGAAGAGTCTGGGCTTCTGATGATGTGGCAGAACGGCCATACCAGGCCTGGACTGCTAATCTCTGACTTAACTTTCAGGAAACAAAATTAAACTCTATCTGGCTCAAGCCACTGTTACTTTATGGACCAACAGCATTGGCAGCACTTGGGAGCTTGTTAGAAAGGCAGTTTCCCAGGCCCCTTTCCAGGGCAAATGAATGAAGATCTGCTTTGTAGCAAGATCCACAGGTGATTTGCATGCACAGTAAAGTTTGGGAAGCCCTGGTCCAGATGTAGCGAGTTTTTCTGTTTATGAAATTATTAACTGATATATCCTGGGAAATAATGAATTCTATTTGCCAGTACTAAAATATGGTAAGAATGATATAACCATAGGATAGAACAACTAAAATGGCCTGAGTTATTTAGATACAAAGATAGAAAGCATTCATGTCAATTAGTTAATTGATATTCCAGCCACTATACTCGGCACCAGAGAAGTAAAGATATCCCTGCTCTAGGGTTCATAGTCTAACAAGGGAGACATATAGATACTGTGTATTGTGTTGCATTGCATTATAAGAAGCATTTGGATGCAATAAGAGATATGCCCAGGTGTTCTGGGAAAACAGATGAGGGGTCTAAGCCTTCCCTCCTGGGCTAGGGAGTAGGTTAGAGGAAACTTCTTGGAAGAGATGTCACCTGAGTAGTTAGGAATTATCTTGCTTCTTCCACCAGCTTCTGGGATCAGAGGCCATCCTTTGTGGGCTTAAGTCAGCCTACTGGCCTCCCCAGCTCCTTAAATTCTCAGAGTTGGCATAAAAGACACAGGTTACAACATGAATGTCTTCGCCCTACACTGTCTTTAGTTTCTGAGTTCACAATGTGGGTTCCTTGGCTCCATTTTACATATAAAGGAAATTTGGACATTGAATAGAGAGTGAATTTCAAAGGATTCAGAGAAGGCAAACCCATATGAGGGTTTAGAGTTCATTGATCGCTAATATCTTCTTAATTTTGTGAACACCGGGTTCTGAATTCCTTCACTGAGTAGCCATTTCTCTTCATCTGTCATCTACAAACAATCTGAAGTTGGAAATCCTTTTTATTGGTGTTTAGAATAAGTCAATGTTTTCCTTCTCTTTATATTTCTACTTGATATTCTTCAGTTTTCTATATTATTAAAAATGAAATCACATTTTTGGATACTTGTGGTTTGGCTGGCTGGTTGGGAAACTGTTTTCTGGCATTCATTATTGCTTTTTTCTTTCCATTTAAAGAACAGTTACTGGATTTGGTACTTGGAGAAAGAAACTGACAAATTAAGAAACGAGAGAGAGAATAAATGCACTGTGCATACTGAGACCCCCAACAAGACTTTTTTCCTCCGACTTCTTATGGAATTGAGGTGTTGGAAATGGAAACATTGTTTCAAACAAAATCCAGATTTTTATCTCTCTCTCCAAGAGACATGGCTTTAATTCTTTTTCTTTTTTTCTGCTGTTTTTCTGAAACAGTCTGCTAGGGGCTGATTTCCTCTTCTTTGAAACAGACCAAAATATCCCTGTGGGTGAAAAACATGCCGGAAGTGAAACAGAAAGACTCAGCTTGCCCCGTGTTCGTGGTCTGTCAACTTCTCTAGCCAGTGCCTGGGTCCACAGCCCACTGCTGCTGGTTGCCCTGAGTTAGCCACAATGCGGGGAAGAGCGGAGAGGCTTGAGGGCTTTTTATATTCTCTTCTCTTCTGAAGAATTCACAAGTTAGCAAGCACTCAACCACTACTAACTAGAAGGTGTTGCCAAGCATAACAAACTACACACATCAACAAGGCCTCCCTCATATTGCAATCTCAGCAGAAAACGATGCAGGAAAAGCACTCCCCAAATCTTGGTTGCCTGCCACCCAAGTTCTTATGCCAAGATATGTGTTTAGCCAGTTCTAAGATGCTGCCACCTTTTCATGTGTCCAACATTAGGCTTTCTACCATAGTTCCCAGTTCCCTCCACCCAGAATGTATTACTTGGCTCCTACAAATGCAAGAGGAAGTGCCCTTCCCTGAACAGAAATACAAACACAGGGTGAAACCACGACTTGTTTTCAACAGGCCTCCCATTGTGAGCCCTCCCAACTATGCTGGCTTTCTCCAAGAGAGCTGGGACTGGCGGCTTGAAGCGGTATAACTGGCCTGTGCCTCTTCCTGAGGCTGCCTATAACAAGGGTCTCAAGAGCAATTCGTCATCAGCTGGAGATTTACCAACTTGGCTCACTGAGCCAGATCGTGCTTTGTCAGATGTGAAATTCTGGTGTTCTAATACACGACTTGTTTGCAAACTATGCCTTAAATAAATATATTCAGGATATTTAACAATATAGTGCTCTGAACTAGAGCATCATTTACATCTTTGTTTATTCAATAATCATTTACTAAGTGCCAAATATATGCCAAGTACTATGCCTGGTGCAACAGTTAAAACGCAGGAAAGAGATAGTATTGCCCTTACTGGTCTATAAATTCAAATCTCTGTCTCATCTCATCAAGCAATCCTTCCGCCTTGGCCTCCCAAAGTGCTGGGATTATAGGCATGAGCCACCACACCTGGCCCAGGAGAGCTTTCTTTAAGGAGTGATGCTTGATCTCAGTTTTGAAAAGTATAGAAGTGTTCACCTAGAGGGGAGGAAAGAACAGAGCATTCTGGAAAGACAGGACTGTGGAGCTAAGGCAAAGAGATATTACATAGCCTGGCATGGTCTGGGAACTATAAGTAGCTGAAGTTGGTGGTGAATGGGGCATGAGAGGAAGCGGAGCTAGGCAGAGGCCTGATTGTAGAGAACGCTGTATTCCAAGCTAAGAACCAAAGTCATCATCCTGAAGGCTGTGGGGGCAATATTGAGGAGGTTCCCCGAAAGTGAGTGATATTTTCTTGTCTTCATGACAGCAGCAAATTGAACAGTAGGGGTTGAAAACAGGGGTAGGCTCAGTAGCAGATCATAGCAATAGTCCAGAAGAATGAAGGCTTGAAACTTCAATGGGCAACAGGGATGAAGAGGTGAGAATAGATTTGAGAGAAGTGAAGGGAGCAGGATCTGCAGAACTTGGAGACTGACTGGATTCTCGAAGATTAAGGAGATGGAGAAGTCAAGGGTGAATGGTTCCCGGTTTATTATTTAGGCACCTGAAGGAATGCTGGTGCCTCTCATTTGAAAGGGATGTAGGAAGAAGAGCTTAATAGGGTACTCTCAGAAAGAGAATGCCAGGTTCTCTCTTACTAATGGCTTCCAACTGTTGATGGCACTGCTCTATCAGCCGTGAGGGGTGTGGCAAGCAAAGTGCAGGGGAGCTTATCGGTCCCAGCTTCATGTCGTAGGTGGCTAAAGAGCTTTCACTCAGATCAAACCCAGAACGGAAGCTGCCTGCTTTAACACCACAGAGAAAAATGTCCTTCCAAAGCTATGGCTCCATTGGCTCTGACCCCATCGGGGTCACACTTCATCACACTGAAGAAGCCAGTGTGTGCCATTGATTCTAGGGGAAAGATGGTGCTGGGACTTGGCCTGACATCCCAATCAAAGTAAAGCCACCGAAGTATATTCTTTGACACAGGCTAATACGATTGATGTGCCATACAAAACGAAAAGTCCACACTCTGTAGCACGAATAAAAGATACTACTCTTTAGCTGCAAAGTATGCATATACTCACATAGCAAAAAAGTGGCCTGGACTAAATCTCTTCTTACTGTTTGCTATTTTATATGTATGTATATGCATATATAAATGGTTTATATGATATGTAAATTGGTGTACACATATATGTATATACAGAATATCATACGGTCATCCCAATATCCATGGGGGATTGATTTCAGGACCCCTACGGATACCAGAATCTGAGGATGCTCAAGTCTCTCTTGTATAAAATGGAGGCAGGAGAATGGCGTAAACCCGGGAGGCGGAGCTTGCAGTGAGCTGAGATCCGGCCACTGCACTCCAGCCTGGGCGACAGAGTCAGACTCAGTCTCAAAAAAAAAAAAAAAAAAAAAGGTGTAATATTTGCATATAATTTACACACATTCTCTTATATACTTTTATTGTCTCTAGATTACTTATAATACCTAATAAAATGTAAATGATTTGTAGATAGTTGTTATACTGTATTGTTTTTATTTGCATTATTTGTATTGTCATATTTTTATTTTTTAATTGTTTTGTATATTTTTCTGAATATTTTAGATCCATGGCTGGTTGAATCCACAGATGTGAAACTTGCAGATATGAAAGGGCTGGCTGTATATGTCTAAGTATACATATATATAAAGTGGTTTTTGTAAGAGATGAATTATATATATCGTAAATGTATGTTATATACTTATCTTTTTAGTTTGCAATTTAATGGGAGCATTATTTTTTAACTTTTTATTATGGGGAATTTCAAATATGTATGAAAGTAGAGGAGATAATGTAATGTATCCACCCATGTATCCATCACCCAGTTGTAATCATTAGTAAGTCATGGTTAATCTTGTTTCCTCTGACAGTGCCCCCACCAATATCTCCTCTTGCCTCCTGGATTATTTGTTTTTTTTGGGGGGGGGGGTTAACAAAAATCTCTTGTAATTTTATTTTATTTTATTTATTTATTTATTTTTTATTATTTTTATACTTTAAGTTCTAGGGTACATGTGCATAACGTGCAGGTTTGTTACATATGTATACTTGTGCCATGTTGCTGTGCTGCACCCATCAACTCGTCAGCACCCATCAACTCGTCATTTACATCAGGTATAACTCCCAATGCAATCCCTTCCCCCTCCCCCCTCCCCATGATAGGCCCCGGTGTGTGATGTTCCCCTTCCCGAGTCCAAGTGATCTCATTGTTCAGTTCCCACCTGTGAGTGAGAACATGCGGTGTTTGGTTTTCTGTTCTTGCGATAGATTGCTGAGAATGACGGTTTCCAGCTGCATCCATGTCCCTACAAAGGACAAAAACTCATCCTTTTTTATGGTTGCATAGTATTCCATGGTGTATATGTGCCACATTTTCTTAATCCAGTCTGTCACTGATGGACATTTGGGTTGATTCCAAGTCTTTGCTCTTGTGAATAGTGCCGCAATCAACATACGTGTGCATGTGTCTTTATAGCAGCATGATTTATAATCCTTTGGGTATATACCCAGTAATGGTATGGCTGGGTCATATGGTACATCTAGTTCTAGATCCTTGAGGAATCGCCATACTGTTTTCCATAATGGTTGAACTAGTTTACAATGCCACCAACAGTGTAAAAGTGTTCCTATTCCTCCACATCCTCTCCAGCACCTGTTGTTTCCTGACTTTTTAATGATCGCCATTCTAACTGGTGTGAGATGGTATCTCATTGTGGTTTTGATTTGCATTTCTCTGATGGCCAGTGATGATGAGCATTTTTTCATGTGTCTGTTGGCTGTATGAATGTCTTCTTTTGAGAAATGTCTGTTCATATCCATTGCCCACTTTTTGATGGGGCTGTTTGTTTTTTTCTTGTAAATTTGTTTGAGTTCTTTGTAGGTTCTGGATATTAGCCCTTTGTCAGGTGAGTAGATTGCAAAAATTTTCTCCCATTCTGTAGGTTGCCTGTTCACTCTGATGGTAGTTTCTTTTGCTGTGCAGAAGCTCTTTAGTTTAATGAGATCCCATTTGTCAATTTTGGCTTTTGCTGCTGTTGCTTTTGGTGTTTTAGACATGAAGTCTTTGCCCATGCCTATGTCCTGAATGGTACTACCTAGGTTTTCCTCTAGGGTTTTTATGGTATTAGGTCTAACATTTAAGTCTCTAATCCATCTTGAATTACTTTTCGTATAAGGAGTAAGGAAAGGATCCAGTTTCAGCTTTCCACTTATGGCTAGCCAATTTTCCCAGCACTATTTATTAAATAGGGAATCCTTTCCCCATTTCTTGTTTCTCTGAGGTTTGTCAAAGATCAGATGGCTGTAGATGTGTGGTATTATTTCTGAGGACTCTGTTCTGTTCCATTGGTCTATATCTCTGTTTTGGTACCAGTACCATGCTGTTTTGGTTACTGTAGCCTTGTAGTATAGTTTGAAGTCAGGTAGCGTGATGCCTCCAGCTTTGTTCTTTTGACTTAGGATTGTCTTGGAGATGCAGGCTCTTTTTTGGTTCCATATGAACTTTAAAGCAGTTTTTTCCAATTCTGTGAAGAAAGTAATTGGTAGCTTGATGGGGATGGCATTGAATCTATAAATAACCTTGGGCAGTATGGCCATTTTCACAATATTGATTCTTCCTATCCATGAGCATGGTATGTTCTTCCATTTGTTTGTGTCCTCTTTGATTTCACTGAGCAGTGGTTTGTAGCTCTCCTTGAAGAGGTCCTTTACATCCCTTGTAAGTTGGATTCCTAGGTATTTTATTCTCTTTGAAGCAATTGTGAATGGAAGTGCATTCATGATTTGGCTCTGTGTTTGTCTGTTACTGGTGTATAAGAATGCTTGTGATTTTTGCACATTAATTTTGTATCCTGAGACTTTGCTGAAGTTGCTTATCAGCTTAAGGAGATTTTGGGCTGAGACAATGGGATTTTCTAAATATACAATCATGTCATCTGCAAAGAGGGACAATTTGACTTCTTCTTTTCCTAACTGAATACCCTTGATTTCTTTCTCTTGCCTGATTGCCCTAGCCAGAACTTCCAACACTATGTTGAATAGGAGTGGTGAGACAGGGCATCCCTGTCTTGTGCCAGTTTTCAAAGGGAATTTTTCCAGTTTTTGCCCATTCAGTATGATATTGGCTGTGGGTTTGTCATAAATAGCTCTTATTATTTTGAGGTACGTTCCATCAATACCGAATTTCTTGAGCGTTTTTAGCATGAAGGGCTGTTGAATTTTGTCAAAAGCCTTTTCTGCATCTATTGAGATAATCATGTGGTTCTTGTCTTTGGTTCGGTTTATATGCTGGATTATGTTTATTGATTTGCGAATGTTGAACCAGCCTTGCATCCCAGGGATGAAGCCCACTTGATCATGGTGGATAAGCTTTTTGATGTGCTGCTGAATCCGGTTTGCCAGTATTTTATTGAGGATTTTTGCATCGATGTTCATCAGGGATATTGGTCTAAAATTCTCTTTTTTTGTTGTGTCTCTGCCAGGCTTTGGTATCAGGATGATGTTGGCCTCATAAAATGAGTTAGGGAGGATTCCCTCTTTTTCTATTGATTGGAATAGTTTCAGAAGGAATGGTACCAGCTCCTCCTTGTACCTCTGGTAGAATTCAGCTGTGAATCCATCTGGTCCTGGACTTTTTTTGGTTGGTAGGCTATTAATTATTGCCTCAGTTTCAGAGCCTGCTATTGGTCTATTCAGGGATTCAACTACTTCCTGGTTTAGTCTTGGAAGAGTGTAAGTGTCCAGGAAATTATCCATTTCTTCTAGATTTTCTAGTTTATTTGCGTAGAGGTGTTTATAGTATTCTCTGATGGTAGTTTGTATTTCTGTGGGTCGGTGGTGATATCCCCTTTATCATTTTTTATTGCATCTATTTGATTCTTCTCTCTTTTCTTCTTTATTAGTCTTGCTAGCGGTCTGTCAATTTTGTTGATCTTTTCAAAAAACCAACTCCTGGATTCATTGATTTTTTGGAGGGTTTTTTGTGTCTCTATCTCCTTCAGTTCTGCTCTGATCTTAGTTATTTCTTGCCTTCTGCTAGCTTTTGAATGTGTTTGCTCTTGCTTCTCTAGTTCTTTTAATTGTGATGTTAGAGTGTCAATTTTAGATGTTTCCTGCTTTCTCTTGTGGGCATTTAGTGCTATAAATTTCCCTCTACACACTGCTTTAAATGTGTCCCAGAGATTCTGGTATGTTGTATCTTTGTTCTCATTGGTTTCAAAGAACATCTTTATTTCTGCCTTCATTTCGTTATGTACCCAGTAGTCATTCAGGAACAGGTTGTTCAGTTTCCATGTAGTTGAGCGGTTTTGATTGAGTTTCTTAGTCCTGAGTTCTAGTTTGATTGCACTGTGGTCTGAGAGACAGTTTGTTATAATTTCTGTTCTTGTACCTTTGCTGAGGAGTGCTTTACTTCCAATTATGTGGTCAATTTTGGAATAAGTGCGATGTGGTGCTGAGAAGAATGTATATTCTGTTGATTTGGGGTGGAGAGTTCTATAGATGTCTATTAGGTCTGCTTGCTGCAGAGATGAGTTCAATTCCTGGATATCCTTGTTAACTTTCTGTCTCGTTGATCTGTCTAATGTTGACAGTGGAGTGTTGAAGTCTCCCATTATTATTGTATGGGAGTCTAAGTCTCTTTGTAAGTCTTTAAGGACTTGCTTTATGAATCTGGGTGCTCCTGTATTGGGTGCATATATATTTAGGATAGTTAGCTCTTCCTGTTGAATTGATCCTTTTACCATTATGTAATGGCCTTCTTTGTCTCTTTTGATCTTTGATGGTTTAAAGTCTGTTTTATCAGAGACTAGTATTGCAACCCCTGCTTTTTTTTGTTCTCCATTTGCTTGGTAAATCTTCCTCCATCCCTTTATTTTGAGCCTATGTATGTCTCTGTGTGTGAGATGGGTCTCCTGAATACAGCAGACTGATGGGTCTTGACTCTTTATCCAGTTTGCCAGTCTGTGTCTTTTAATTGGAGCATTTAGTCCATTTACATTTAAGGTTAAGATTGTTAGGTGTGAACTTGATCCTGCCATTATGATATTAACTGGTTATTTTGCTCGTTAGTTGATGCAGTTTCTTCCTAGCCTAAATGGTCTTTACATTTTGGCATGTTTTTGCAATGGCTGGTACCGGTTGTTCCTTTCCATGTTTAGTGCTTCCTTCAGGGTATCTTGTAAGGCAGGCCTAGTGGTGACAAAATCTCTAAGCATTTGCTTATCTGTAAAGGATTTTATTTCTCCTTCACTTATGAAACTTAGTTTGGCTGGATATGAAATTCTGGGTTGAAAATTCTTTTCTTTAAGAATGTTGAATATTGGCCCCCACTCTCTTCTGGCTTGTAGAGTTTCTGCCGAGAGATCTGCTGTTAGTCTGATGGGCTTCCCTTTGTGGGTAACCCGACCTTTCTCTCTGGCTGCCCTTTAGATTTTTTCCTTCATTTCAACTTGGGTGAATCTGGCAATTATGTGTCTTGGAGTTGCTCTTCTCGAGGAGTATCTTTGTGGCGTTCTGTGTATTTCCTGGGTTTGAATGTTGGCCTGCCCTACTAGGTTGGGGAAATTCTCCTGGATGATATCCTGAAGAGTGTTTTCCAACTTGGTTCCATTTTCCCCCTCACTTTCCGGCACCCCAATCAGACGTAGATTTGGTCTTTTTACATAATCCCATACTTCTTGCAGGCTCTGTTCATTTCTTTTACTTCTTTTTTCTTTTGGTTTCTCTTCTTGCTTCATTTCATTCATTTGATCCTCAATCGCTGATACTCTTTCTTCCAGTTGATCGAGTCGGTTACTGAAGCTTGTGCATTTGTCACGTATTTCTCGTGTCATGGTTTTCATCTCTTTCATTTCGTTTATGACCTTCTCTGCATTAATTACTCTAGCCATCAATTCTTCCACTTTTTTTTCAAGATTTTTAGTTTCTTTGCGCTGGGTACGTAATTCCTCCTTTAGCTCTGAGAAGTTTGATGGACTGAAGCCCTCTTCTCTCATCTCGTCAAAGTCATTCTCCGTCAAGCTTTGACCCGTTGCTGGTGATGAGCTGCGCTCCTTTGCTGGGGGAGATGTGCTCTTATTTTTTGAATTTCCAGCTTTTCTGCCCTGCTTTTTCCCCATCTTTGTGGTTTTATCTGCCACTGGTTTTTGATGATGATGGTGACGTACTGATGGGGTTTTGGTGTAGCTGTCCTTCCTGTTTGATAGTTTTCCTTCTAATAGTCAGGACCCTCAGCTGTAGGTCTGTTAGGGATTGCTTGAGGTCCACTCCAGACCCTGTTTGCCTGGGTGTCAGCAGCAGAGGCTGCAGAAGATAGAATATTGCTGAACAGCGATTGTACCTGTCTGATTCTTGCTTTGGAGGCTCCTCTCAGGGGTGTACTCCACCCTGTGAGGTGTGGGGTGTCAGACTGCCCCTAGTGGGGGATGTCTCCCAGTTAGGCTACTCAGGGGTCAGGGACCCACTTGAGCAGGCAGTCTGTTCGTTCTCAGATCTCAACCTCCGTGTTGGGAGATCCACTGCACTCTTCAAAGCTGTCAGACAGAGTCGTTTGCATCTGCAGAGGTTTCTGCTGCTTTTGTTGTTTACTGTGCCCTGTCCCCAGAGGTGGAGTCTACAGAGACAGGCAGGTTTCCTTGAGCTGCTGTGAGCTCCACCCAGTTCAAGCTTCCCAGTGGCTTTGTTTACCTACCTAAGCCTCAGCAATGGTGGGCGCCCCTCCCCCAGCCTTGCTGCTGCCTTGCCGCGATATTGCAGACTGCTGTGCTAGCAATGAGGGAGGCTCCGTGGGCATGGGACCCTCCCAGCCAGGTGTGGGATATAATCTCCTGGTGTGCCTGTTTGCTTAAAGTGCAGTATTGGGGTGGGAGTTACCCGATTTTCCAGGTGTTATGTGTCTCAGTTCCCCTGGCTAGGAAAAGGGATTCCCTTTCCCCTTGCGCTTCCCAGGTGAGGCGATGCCTCGCCCTGCTTCAGCTCTCGCTGGTCGGACTGCAGCAGCTGACCAGCACCGATTGTCTGGCACTCCCTAGTGAGATGAACCCAGTACCTCAGTTGAAAATGCAGAAATCACCGGTCTTCTGTGTCGCTCGCGCTGGGAGTTGAAGACTGGAGCTGTTCCTATTCGGCCATCTTGCTCCGCCCCCCGCCTCCTGGATTATTTTAAAGCAAATATATTGGAAGCATGTGTATGTATGTGTACCTGTGTATTAGAAATACTTTTTATTTTGGAACAGTTTTAGATTTAAAGAATTATTTTAAAAATAGTACAGAAAATTTGTCTCTACTGCACTCTATTTCCCCTATTAATAACATTTTACAATAGGATGGTACATTTGTAACAATTAGTGAACCAGTATTGACACATTATTGTTAACAAAAGTCCATGCTTTCTTCAGATGTCATCAGTTTTTCCCCAATGTCTTGTTTGTGTTGCGTGAGTCTGTTGGAGGGATATTTTATTCTGTCTTTACAAGTCCTTGTGGACTTGGGATACATGCTCCACTTCACCTATTATCTGTGAGTTTTTCAGGTCTAGGAATCCTGTATGACATTTCAAACCCTTTCCTCCCCCCTCGCCTTTCTCTCTTTATCTCCCATGCTCCAACTTAATTGGGAAAGGATACCAGAGCGCACATGTCCCCATTAGGAGCACTGATACCTCTATCACCCTTTGGAGCACTGTGGGCACTTGCTGGATTCCCTTTAAACTGCCATTTTGGAACTCATGCCAAGGCACCACTGAATGTAATTTGGGACAGCCTATGAAGCAGAGAATTCAGAAAAAGCCCATGTACCTTTGAAAATACATTTGAGAGGACCACCACATTAACCAAATGAAATAGAACCAACGGTTCCCAGGCTGTTTGGGTTAATTTCTACTTTGGCTGTTCACAGTGTGGGGATTGGGGGGCAGTGATTTAGAGGCTTCACGGAGACCCTGGGAGGCTCCACGGAGACCCCGGGAGGGTCCAGTCAGTTTGCCCTTCAACACCAAGCAGCCCCCTGGGAGGAAGCCCTGTGCTGTCTCTGCTGATGGCACAGGAAGTCAGTTCTCTCTGGAGGTGCTTTGCTTAAACCAGTGCTGTGTATGGTGCCAGGTTTCTGATGCAATGCCTGCCTCCAGCCAGCCTGTCAAACAGATCGAAGTGTGATGGGTGGCTGGCTTGGGGCCAGAGTGGCGTCACTGCCCATTAATAGAAGTTGATGGAGCTCAGAAAAACGCTTTCAGTCTGGCAACAATCCAACTCCTTCTACACTTTGTCTGCCTTGAGGCAACTATATGGAAAAATCAATTTAGGGATGCTTATTTTTACCAGTTTGTGTTAATTTAAGCATCAATTTGCCTAGTTACTGTTGGATTTTTAAAAAATGTTTTGTGACACATCTTGTTTTTTTCCCGATTTATATAGTCTTTCATAGGTTCTGTTTCCTTCCAAAAAAAGATTTGAGGTGACTTATTACAAAGGACACTTATTATTAGCATGGAAGTTTTCTCTACTTTGTCTTGATAATGTTCTACTTATGTAACTATAGTTGATTAATTAGAGCTTATTTATCTGAGTATTGATATTTTACTTTATTCCATAAAACAGGGGTGCCCAACCTCCAGGCCATGGACCATTACAGATCCACGGCCTGTTAGGAACCCGGCTGCACAGCAGGAGGTGAGTGATGGGCGAGTGAGAATTACCGCCTAAGCTCTGCCTCCTGTCAGGTCAGTGGCATTAGATTCTCATGGGAGGGTGAACCCTATTGTGAACTGCACATGTGAGGGATCTAGGTTGCATGTTCCTTATAAGAATCTAATGCCTGATGATCTGTTACTATCTCTCATCACTCCCAGATGGAACCATCTAGTTATAGGAAAATAAGCTCAGGGCTCCCATTGATTCTCCATTGTGGTGAATATGTAATAATGATAGAAAAAAAGTGTACAGTAAGTATAACATGGTTGAATAATTAGAAAACCTCCCCCCACATTTGTAGCAAAATTGCCTTCCACAAAACTGGTGTCTGGTGCCAAAAAGGTTGCGGACTGCTGCCATAAATGGTATGTACAAGATATACAGATACTTACGCCATACAACAAGGTAACACAAATTACAAATGTGTGAGAAAGGAAAAAGGAAACACAAGTTAGTAACATAAAATATAGCTGTAAAGTAGGACTTCACAGAAATTCATACCATGAAGTCCTATATACTTACTCCAAATGGGTTGCACATCAGTAAATAAGGCTCAGAAAAGCCAGTAATAAAGGAAAAACATGACCATTTGGGCAAACTATAGTTCCAATAATCGAAAAAGAAGCCACACAACTCTTTCTGATACTTACATCAGGAAGAACTTAAAGAAGACACTATGTAATTAACATCTTTAACAATATTCTTATTGGAGACTGTTATGGGCTGACTTGTGTTCCCCCCATCCCACCCCTTGTCCTAAATTTATATGTTAAAGTCTTAACCCCCAGTGTCTCAAAATGTAATTATATTTAAAGATAAGGTCTTTAAAGAGGCAACTAAGTTAAAGTGAGATCTTTAGGGTAGACCCTAATTCAACATGACTGGTGTCCATAGGATATAGACAGGCACAGAGACAAAACCATGCGAACACAAGAAGATGCCAAGGAGAGAAGACTCAGAAGAAATCACCTCTGCTGATACCTTCTTCTTGGACTTCTCGCCTCCAGAACTATGAGGAAATAAATTCTATTGTGTAAGCCACCTAGTTTGTGGTACTTTGCGATGGTAGCCCTATCAAACTAATACAGAGATACAGTAATATATTTCCTAAGGGCTATCTCTAGTGCCATCCCTCTTTTCAGGCTGAAGATAGCACCCTAAGGTACCCAGATTCCTCCTTCCCCACTTCCCAAGCCTGCCCCCACATCCCACTGAAATTCACATGGCCATTGTGGGAACTATGTGATCTTGCCATGCTGGCCACAGCTAATTGGCCTGGAGGCAAAAACCTAACCCCAGCTGGCCCAATCAGTCTTTTCCTGGAATTTTCCCACCTGGAACTGAGAGTGATTGACATTAGTCCTCTCTGGCAGCAAAAGTTATAGGATGCAAGCCTCATAAGCAGTCAGTGGCCATATATTATCTCAAGTAGGGAAGGTGAATCTGTGAGAAGGATGAAGCCAGACAAAGACAGTCTTAGCTTCATTCCAATCTCTAGTTCATTCTTTTATTCAACATTATTTATTGAAGGCTTAGTAAGTTCCAGGTACTGGCTCAGTCACTCCTGAAGTCTGTTGCATCCCTGCTTTCCTTGCAACATAGTTATTCCTACCCTTTCATTGATTCCACTACCAATAAAGCCCCCTTTTGCCTAAGTCAAATGGGGTTGGATTTCTGTTGCTTATAACCAAAGTATACAACACAATCCCCTACATCCTCCTTTCCCCTCTGGTTACTCTGGATCGCTGGCAGCTTCTTGAACAATTTCTGTTGTCACAGGGTAACAAGAGTCAGGTCAAGGGGTAACTATGCTTCTTTTTTTCAGTGTTTTCCATATAAAAATAAACAATGTTCAAATATTAATTATGCTGGTTTCTTTGTTCTGCTTGTAAAAGCTCATTTTTTACCCCCAGATACCTGAGCTGATCCAGACACTCCTTTCTCTCCTAGACTTGAGGGGATGGTCACAGAGGCTTTTACTTACAACCATGTGATTATTTCAAAATGTAGGAAGTAGCTAACCACTTTTATAACCTCTCCTAGTGCAGAAATGATGAAATTCAATCATGAACTCACATTGTATATATTAATGACACTTCTTCCATGTAGCGAACTCCTCTCATTTCTTCAATTTTACCATTAAGCATCAAGCTGGTACATTATTTGTCCATTTCATATGAAATTTATCTTTTAAGAAAGAGGTACACAGATTTTTGTGTAGCTTACTTATAGTCTCATTTTGTGGATTTTATATTTTTCCCAGGACAGAGATCAAAAAACTATTAACTAACCTTCAGCCTTAACTAGGAAATGGGCACTCAATCAAATACTTTTTTTGAAACATTTCCTCATAGTAGGTACCCATTACATATATGTAGAATAGATATGTTCCTAGTCTGATAAATAAGACCGAAGTGGAAGAACTAATACTGTTTTTATTCAGAAATATTGGCATTATTTCTATTACTGGGTGGAAACACATGGTTGTTAGCAACTTGAGTTTGCATACCAGAACCGCTATTTAGTAGGTGGTAGGCCTCTGTCAAGTAGGTCACTGGACTACAGAGCCTCAGTTTTTCTCACCTATAAAATGGGAATTAAAATACCTATTTTGCAGAGTAGTGAGATGATTAAGTCAATAATATATGTAAATGACTGTCATGAGTGCCTGCCATAGTGTGAGTGTGACTGTTAGTTTTAGGTGTCGACTTGACAGGATTAAGGAATACCTAGAGAACCAGTGAAGGATTACTTCTGGGACGGTCCATGAGAATGCTTTCAGAGGTGACTGGTTTGTGTGTTTGTGGACTGAGTGGGGGATATTTGCCCTCAATGTGGTTGGGCACCATCCTATTGGCTGGGGACTTGATACAACAAAAAAGGCAGGGAAAAGGTAATTTTTCTTCTCTCTTTCCTGTAATTGGGCGACTCTTCTTCTCCTGACCTTGGACATCAAAACTTCAGCCTTTCTTGCTTTTAAACTCCAGAGCTTACACCAGAGGCCCCCACCTCTGGGTCTCAGGCCCTCAACCTTGGACTGAGAATTATACCATCAGCTTTCTTAGTTCTGTAAAAGCTTTCAGAATTGGTCTGAGCCATGCTACCAGCATCCCAGGGTCTCCAGCTTACAGACATCATGTCATGAGACTTCTCAGCCTCTATAATCATATAAGCCAATTCTAATAAATCCCCTCTTGTGTCTTCTATCTGTCTGTCTGTCTGTCTGTCTATCTATCTATCTGTCTGTCTATCTATCTATCTATCTATCTATCTATCTATCTATCTATCTATCTCTTATTGGTTCTGTCTCTCTGGAGAACACTACTATAATGGACGTTCAAGAAATTGTATTATTGTTCAATTCACTGTATAATTGCTTGCCTGTAATTTTCAATTGCCTTATATGTTACTGTCTATCCTTTCTTTTATAATTTTCTTGTTATCATTTGATACATATGATTGTGCTTTGGGTGACAGAAGACAGCTACCCAGACCCTTTTTTTTTTTTTTTTCAACTTTAGTATGCCTTTCAGCCAAAGATCGGCAGGAACACATCTGTTGATTTTATTACTATTGCAGGCAAGGAAACCACACACCATGGGGAACCCTCTTAGTAAGAGGGAGTTAGAAAGGACTTACAGGATTTAGGCTTGCATTAGGTGACTTAGGGAGCAGTAAAAGAAATTTTGTATGGGTTGGATGATCTCAGGAAGAAGGGGTAATTCTATGATTGGGTATCTTAATAAATCTTCTGTAAAAAGAGGGAGACTAAGATTATAATTGGTAAAGAAGCAGCAGTCACTCAGAGTAGCAAGAACAGGGGGATGATTGGTCCTTGTTGTGGTTTGGGCAATGTTCATATTTTTGTCTGTGTTCAGACATGATACACAGTGGTCTTGTTTATGTCTTGATCCATCACGGTCAACAGAGAGACCTTGAAGATGCTGATGTTCTGAGAAATTGTTTTTATTCAACAGAAGAACACTATGACCCATCTCTAAGTGCCAGGCTAGTTCCTCACAACAACAAGACCTAGGTGGAAGTGTCAGGCCAGTTTCCAGAGGTCAGGCTGCTTTTCTCATTCTTATGTATTAGCATGCTCTGTAATAGAATTTAGGTGCAGACAACAGATACCACTCTAGCTATCTGATAAGAGCATGACTTAATATAGGGAATTAGGTGCTTACAAAATTGTTGGAAGGACTGGAATAACAGGTCTGGCTTGGAATCTGGGAACAACTCCAAGAACTACTCCATCGAGCTAGTCCTCTATGGAAGCTGCCAGGTATTCCTTCTCCACCTTTGTGATTGTGGGGACCACCACTGAAGTTCTTGGCTCCGGAACACATTAGCTAATTTGCTCTTCAGGGATCAGGAAACTGCTGTTGCAACTATTACTTTTATTTATTTATTAATTATTATTATTATTTTTAGATGGAGTCTTTCTCTGTTGCCCAAGGTGGAGTGCAATGGAGCGATCTCAGCTCACTGCAACAACTTCTGCCTCCTGGGTTCAAGTGATTCTCCTGCCTCAGACTCCTGAGTAGCTGGAATTACAGGCATGCATCACCACCAAAATTAGCCTGGCTAATTTTTGTATTTTTAGTAGAGACGGGGTTTCACCATTTTGGCCAGACTGGTCTCGAACTCCTGACCTTGTGATTCACCCACCTCGGCCTCCCAAAGTGCTGGGATTACAGGCAAGAGCCACTGCACCCGGTCTACTTTTTTTTTTTTTATGTTTTATTTATTATATTTGTATGTGTTATTTTATTTAGAGATGGCGTCTTTCTCTGTCACCAAGGCTGGTGTGCAGTGGTGAAATCATACCTCACTGCAGCCTCAAACTACTGGGCTCAAGAGATTCTCCCACCTCAGCCTCCCAAGTAGCTAGCTAGGACTGTAGGCTAATTTTAACGATTACCTTTAAAGCCATACAACACCTGCTATGTCCATAGTAACTCCTCTGAGTCCTGCCTCTTGGCTGTCACCAGTAGTGACCAAAGCAGCACAACCTCTGCTACCTCTGCCACAATATAACCCAACATTGCAATGACCACCTTTGCCAACAGCAGCGGCAAAAGTTCCAGTAGCCTATTTGCTATATCACTTCCAGTTTCCAGCTCTCACTTCTACAGTCTGATTGCCTTAACCCAAATCATATCCAAAACCCTAGCTGCAAGGGAGTTTGGGAAACATATGGTTTTAGGTTCTCCAGTCGCTGCAGTAGGAAGGCATACTATAAGGAGAGTGGAATGGATGTTAATTTTCAAGCCAGCCTATTCACCACCGGCCCTAACCAGAGAAGTAAAGAGGCCTGGATCTAAGCCTGATCCAGTCACTAATTTGCTATACAAAGTTAAAAAAATTCTCACTTTTCAGAGACTTAGTCTCCATGACCAAGTTACACTGGTTGATAACCAAGTTTCTTTCTGATTCTAGAATTCTATGGCTCTATTACGAATTTTGTTGAAATTTTCTTAGGTGTGTTCATTTTGAAAAGCATTTTCCATACTTTTTAACATAATAATGTTTTTCTCATTGATACCCAGAGTAACAATAGGAAACTTCCAAGATACCCCCCAATGAGTTTTACCTCCCAGTGTTGTCACCTTCTCATGTTGAATATGGCTGACCTGTGTAACCAATAGGATATCGTGCAAATGACAGTAAGTGGCACCCAAGGCTAAGTAATTTAAAAATTGCAGCTTCTATCTTTGCTCTCTCTTGGATCACTTACTCTGGGTGAATCCAGCTGTCATATCATGAGGACACTCAAGAAGCACAATGAAGAGGTCCACATGGTGGGATCTGAGGCCTCTTGCCAACAGCCAGCATCGACTTGCCAGTCATATGAATGAGTAAGCAAGCCGCCTTGGAAGTGAAGGGCTCAGCCCATGTCAATCCTTCTGGAGACTCCACCCCTGGCTGATATCTTGACTGCAGCCTCACGTGAAGCTTTGAGCCATAACTACCCATCTGAATCACTCTTGAATTCCTGTCCCACAGAAACCATATGAGATCATAAATATTGAATGCTGCTTTAAGACATTAAGTTCTGGGGTAAACTGTAATTATGCAGCAACAGAAAATTAATGCATTCCCTGATTAGTATACAAAATAGCACGAGAATTACTGAATTTTGTTTCCTAGTCTCCAGCATCAAATTTTATTTGCTTGTCCTTTTCTGACATGAAGCTGGTAGCTTTTGAGATTGCATCTCTAGACATATCAGAAGCCATTAAGAAGTGTGTAAATCTGAATTAAGATTAAGTACTTCGTTTCTGAGATTTAAAAAAAAATGTGGTAATGGGCAGACAGAAAAATTCCTTATTGTTAACATTCTAAATATAATCTATTTTCTCAGGAAAAATGCCAGGCATTTGAAACTTATCATAGGACTAATATGTCCTTTAATAATAAAGCTAGCTGGAAATGGTGGATCACACCTGTAATCCCAGCATTTGGTAGGCCAAGTCAGGAGGATTGCTTGAGGCCAGGACTTCGAGATCACTCTGGTCAATACAGTATGACTCCATCTCTCATAATAATTAATAATAAAATAAACAAATAATGAAAATAAAGCAACGAAAACATAATCATTGAAATGATTCCTTCACAGATATCCCAATCAACTCTGCAAAATGACTCTTTATCTTAATGAAGGAACTATGCTGTGTTTAGAGGTTAAAAAGAGTCCCATCTGTTAAGGAAAATCAAAGTTGCTTGCTAATGAATTATTTTGGGTTTTAATTTAAAAGGTAAAGAGATAAATCTAATTTCTTGTATTTCATGATGGTTTAAAGTTTAATTTAAGAAAGAAAGTTCAACAAAAGTTATTATATATTTCTTGACTTTTATTTTTATTTATTTATTTTTTAAATTGAGACGGAGTCTCTCTCTGCCACCCAGGCTGCAGTGCAGTGGTGCAATCTCAACTCACTGCAGCCTCTGCCTCCTAGGTTCAAGCTATTCTCGTGCCTCAGCCTCCTAGAGTAGCTGGGATTACAGGCACCCGCCACAACCTCTGGCTAATTTTTTTGTATTTTTAGTAGAAACCGAGTTTTACCATGTTGACTAGACTGGTCTTGAACTCCTGACCTCAAGTGATCTGCCCACCTCAGCCTCCCAAAGTACTGGGATTACAGGCGTGAGCCACTGCCTCTGGCCATATTTCTTGACTAACATTAATTTTTATTAATGCTCTTTTCTGGATCCTGCACCCATGTCTGGTAAGGATACAGTTAGAGCAGCAAACTTCCACTTATTATGAAAAATGAGACTGAGTGAGTTTTGGAGATGTTAAATAGAAGTCTGAGTTGTAAGTACCACAGACTGTTTATTAATTGGCTTGAGAGAAAAAAAAAAAAAAGAATTTACTGGACAGCCACTTTAGTGTCCTGGAATTCAAGTCACAGCCAAGTTAGGATAGAGCTGAGACCTCGGGCACCAATGGAGTTAGAGCGGGAAACCCTCAGCTCTCTCCCCTTGCCTCACCTCTGCTTCTCTGGATTCCAGCTTTGTCTTCTGCAGACTGGCTTTCTTTTTGTTGTAGAAAACATGGTTGTTGGCAGTTCCTGAGTTTCATACTTTTCAGCTTTAGTCACTGAAGACTTGTTCTCTGGTTTCAAATGCCAATTTTCAATGAACTCTACCGGGGCAGGAGGCCGTGTTGATCAACATGGCTGCTCCTGCAGTAACTGGGGAGGGAGAGAGATTTCCCAGAAAAATAAGTGGGTTGGGAAGACAAAACCATATGTACCATATTTTAGGTTTCTAGGGCTGCTATAACAAACTACCATAAACTGGCTGGCTTAGACATCAGACATTTATTATTTCACAGTTCTGGGGGCTAGAAGTCCAAGATCATGGTGTTAGCAGGGTTGGTTCCTACTGAGGACTCAGAGAGAATCTGTTTCAGGTCTCTCTCCTAGTTTTTGGTGGTTTGTTGGCAATCTCTGGCTTTCCAGAAGCATCAGCCTGATCTCTGCCTTCATCTTCACACAGCATCTGTTGCCCAGCCTGGAGTGCAGTGGCACGATCTTGGCTTACTGCAGCCTCGACCTGCTGGGCTCAAGTCATCTTCCCACCTCAGCCTCCCAACTAGCTGCAAGTTTTCCTCTTTTATACAAAGCATCAGTCATATTAGATTAGGGCCCACCATACGCCAATATGTCCTCATCTTAACTGAGCTAATTATATCTTCAATGACACTGTTCCCAAGTAAGGTCTCATTCTGAGGTCCTGGGGGCTAGGATTTCAACATATAATCAAGTTTATCTAACCCAAGGCCCGCTGCAAGCCGCATGTGGCCCAGGACAGTTTTGAATGCAGCCCAACACAAATTAGTAAACTTTCTTTAAAAAGTATGAGATTTTTTGTGTGATTTATTTTTTAACTCATTAGCTATCATGTTAGTGTATTTTTTTTTTTTCCTGAGTTAGAGTCTTGCTGTGTCACCAGGCTGGAGTGCAGTGGCGTGATCTTGGCTCACTGCAACCTCTGCCTCCTAGGTTCAGGCGATTCTCCTGCCTCAGCCTCCCGAGTAGCTGGGACTATAGGTGCACACCACCACGCCCAGCTAATTTTTGTATTTTTAGTAGAGACGGGGTTTTACCATGTTGGCCAGGATGCTCTCGATCTCTTGACTTTGTGGTCTACCCGCCCCGGCCTCCCAAAGTGCTAGGATTACAGGCATGAGCCACTGCGCCCGGCCAGTGTTAGTGTATTTTATGTATGGCCCACTACAATTCTTCTTCTTCCAATGTGGCCCAGGGAACCCAAAAGATTGGACACCCCTGAAAGGGTCTATCCAACCCATAAGATTTCATATAAGACAGTACCTCATACACGGGGTATCAGAGATCAAAGAATGGAGGCAAGAGGTGAGGGCAAAGAATCATAAACTAGAATTATGAATTCCTTCAGATTTCATCTTCCAGGAGAGAAAAATAAGTAACAATACCTGCATCCAGAGAAATAAATGCAGAATTTTTTTTTGTGATAGTAGAGGTAAGATAACCATCAAACATGTAGAATATAAACTAATGTGAAATACCACTGTGGCTGTAGTGGCAAATCAGACACGTCAACCTGCTGGGCCTGCTCCATTTTTCTTCCTCATGCTCACCTCCATTTAGTGGCCTCTATTTGCCAGGGGTGAGGGTGGGGTGGGTAGGGGGTGTTAATGGAAATCAGCAGAACAAAAAACGCAGCTTCTTGTGCTCCCCAGCAAACCTGAACAAGAGAGGGGAGCAGAGAGACTTTGGAGAGTGGAGGAAGTCAGGTGCGATGGTGAAAATCCCTGCTTCCATTCGTACCTCCGAGTGCTGAAGGGGGCTTGTAGTTTGGCGTTCAAGAGTCCCAGCACTTTGGGAGGCCAAGGTGGGTGGATCACGAGGTCAGGAGATCGAGACCATCCTGGCTAACACGGTGAAACCCCGTCTTCACTAAAAATACAAAAAATTAGCCGGGCGTGGTGGCGGGTGCCTGTAGTCCCCGCTACTCGGGAGGCTGAGGCAGGAGAATAGCTTGAACCTGGGGGGCAGAGGTTGCAGTGAGCCGAGACTGCGCCACTGCACTCCAGCCTGGGCAACAGAGAGAGACTCTATCTCAAAAAAATAAATAAATAAAGTGATGGTGGACCTCTACCTCATTTCTCATTTTCTGCTGGGGCCCCTTGAGAGACAAAGCCCTGTAGATGTCCCCTGTTGCCATGAGTATTTGGAGGGCATCGAGACGGCAACAAGTAGCTCCTGGGGCCCAAGATGACAGAGGAAACAAGCAAGATCCCTGGAACCTTCATCTCCTCGCACTGCCCATCCCAAGAGACCAGATGGAAGTCTCCACTGCAGCAGCACCAGCGGACAGATGCAAACCAGCCACACTGCCATAGCGGCTGCCTGTGAACCCAGGTCCATCCCAAGGCAGGGGAGGGGCAGAATCTATCGTTGAGTGAGTGTTTAATCAGTAGAGACTGATAAAGTACTCAATTAAGCTAGATTTGGTACCTGAAATTAACATAAATTAACAGAATTAAGGTTTTCACTGTCGAAGTGGAAAATCAGAATCAGAGATCTGATTGCTTATAAAGTTCAATGACCAAGTTGAGTGTGTAAAAGATGAAAAACTATTCTTTCTGTTATGCTTTCATTTATTTAGCCATGGGATAGACTGAACACAAGCATCTCATTTGCACAGCAAATCAGAGGGTTGTACTATTTTTATTACCATTTTACAGATAAGAAGACTGAAGCCTAGGGAAGCTGAAAAACTTGGACTCCAAACCAAGTTTGAGTGAATTGTACGGCATGTGAATTTTATCTCAAAAATGCGGCTACAAAACAAAACAAAATGAAGCAGGTCTGTTTGGTCATAAAACCCATATACCATACACCACAAAATATATCTGGTTTAAGTCGGGCTATTGCTGATAGGAAGAAATAGGTTACTTCAGGTAGCATTTTTCCTTTTTAAGAGAGTGTGATATATCCCAAAGCAGAGATTTATTAATTTTCTATTAAAAACAGTTCAAAGGCCAGGGCCTGACAAAACAAACTGATAAAAGTTCTGCGTTTGGGGAAAAAAACAACAAAAACGAAAAAAACAGAAACATTTTGCACTTGTGCATTCACTGGGATGAGACTTCCATAAAGAGTTACATTGTCTCCTCAAAGCACTAAGGCCATACTGAAGTCCGCTTTGCTCAAGAAAGGGGAAAATTTACTTAGTTTTATTCAATGTGGCTTTAGTGCTTTGGACATTAACTTAGATTCATCACTATCCTTTCCTTTTTTCTTTTTTCTTTTTTTTTTTTTTTTTTTGAGACAGAGTCTTTATCTGCCACCCAGGCTGGAGTGCAATGGCGCAATCTTGGCTCACTGCAAGCTCCATCTCCCAGGTTCAAGTGATTCTCCTGCCTCAGCCTCCCGAGTAGCTGGGATTACAGGCATGTACCACCATGCCCAGCTAATTTTTTGTATTTTTAGTAGAGACTGGGTTTCACTATGTTGGCCAGGCTGGTCTCAAACTCCTGACCTCAAGTGATCCACCCTCCTCGGCCTCCCAAAGTGCTGGGATTACAGGAGTGAGCCACCACACCCGGCCAGATTCATCACCTTTCAAAACTATGTTTTGTGTGATATTAATAAAAATCTTAATTTAATCCCTTATTTAAGGCACTGGTACCACTTTGAAGAGGGAATCACCAAATACGCTAGGAGGAATTCATACTGTTTTTATGTCCTTCTAAATGCAAAGTGGATCATCACATTATAAGATTTATGAAGAAATATTCATTCTGTTTTTAAAAGTTTCTTCTAAGTTTGCAAGCACGATGACCTCTTGTTTCATAATTTATGGTAATGAATTCACGCTGTAGCTCATTTTGTAATACATTCTCTTAGAAAAATTAATTGACCTGGGGTGTTCAAATGGGTATGTACTGAGATGACAAGTTTGAAAGCCTTTCAAGAGTTCTGTTCACAAGTCATCAGAGGAATGAAGGCGACATTTCAGAGTCCTTTAATTATCTCAGATGATGTGATAAGGAAAATAATATCCTAACTGACAAATCAAAATCATACGTTGGGATGAAGTCGGTTACATACACAATAGATTCCTTTCTCTTGAAAGCCATGGTCTGGACACATTTCAGTAACTTTCTTCTTTAGCCACAAACAGTGAACCACAGAGAAAGCATGAAGTCTGCATTTCTGCATGGGGCACTTTCAAAATGCTGACTTGCTGCCATGGAAGTTCGCCCAGGGTACTGAGCAAAGTGAAAAAAAAATGCAAGTTGCACAACAATGCGTGCAGTGTGACACCATTCACAGGGGAAGACAGTTACGATAAGATGTATTATGACCTGATACAATACTATACTATCTTATGTTATGTAGAAGGACAATTCTGAAAAGACCCAAAGGAAACAGTTAATAATTGTTGCTTTTGGGAAGAATAAATTGGGGATGATGGTGTCTTTTACATATTATATTTCAAAAGGTTTTATGTTAGCGATATTAAGAATAATAAAATAAACAAGTAAGGAAAATGGAGAAGAAAAGAGAGTTGCCACATTGTAAAGAATCGCAGGTAAGGAGGCTGGGTTTGTCCAGCGGGAATGGACCCCAGCACCCCCAACTTGCTCATCCACCAACGATTAGTTGACTCCTTATATGTGAACATCCTCATGTACTGTCTCATCTCCTTTGATGCCATACACTGAGCTGTCAGGAGCTCAGAGCACATTGCTGGGGTGTGACTGAGCCTTCTGGAAGTCTCCACAATATCTCTTCTACCTTCTGACATCATAATTACAGCACATGTGGAACTACTACTATGGTGGTGGTGGTTGTTAGGATGTATATACCACAGCATTTTAGTAGATACTGAGGTTCACTAAAACTGGGAAAATTCACACATAAAAAATATTTTTCTTTTGAAAGAAAGAATAATTACTGAGCTAATTATGTTTTCATTGATACTGTTTCCAAGTAAGGTCCCATTCTCAGGTGCTGGGAGCTCGGATTTCAACATATAATCAAGCTTGTCTGACCTGCGGCCCACAGGCCACATGTGGTCCCAGACAACTTTGAATGCAGCCAGACACAAATTTTCTTAAAATATTATGAGATTTTTGTTTTGTTTTCTCATCAGCTATTGTTAGTGTGTTAGTGTTGTTGTATTCTATGTGTGGCCCGAGGCAATTCTTATTCTTCCATTGTGTCCCAGAGAAGTAAAAAAATTGGACATCCCTGACAGGGTGTCCATTTGATTTCATGCAGGGTAGCAACTTATACACAGGTTGGACAAGCTTGATTAGCTCATTTGGTGTGAGAGAATCAACAACAGAAAAATAAACCCTGGAGAAGTTCAGTTTTGACCTTCTCCTTGTTCCATCGTCCTGCTGATGTGGAATATTGAAAACATCTATTCTATGAGGTTTGTAGAATACAGTTTGATTTATTTTACTTTATGATTCAAACTGTATGCTTTCACTTTTTAAAAGAACCACATATCCATATGGAAAGATAAACATCTATTTTCTAGACATTTTGAACCTTCTCTGGGCCGTCATTTTATTCTTCAGAGTCTATTTTCCTTCAGCTGGAGATCTGACGTGCTGTTAGAGAATCAATGGTGGTGTGTTTGAAAAATCAATGCTAATGGGTTCCAACATGAAATCAAAAGGTGGGCATTTCCAGTGAAAACTTTCAAGTGTGTTAAAAATAGCGCTCGATTTGTTATTTCTTAATAGAATGTAAGATTTTGAAGAATTTGGCAAAGTGTCAGAGATAGGCTACAAGCAAGTCTGTGTATAGGCAAATACCCGCCAGCCGTGTTATCTGAGCCAGGGGGCTTTGCTGTGCTTCTCTCTGATTTCTGAGATGTGGCATGCCCACAGAAAAAACCTCCTCTCCAGGATATGACAGAGAAAACTAGATTCCAGAGATGTGGCCTTGTTTTCATATTTCTTTCCCTTAAAAGTGCTATGTTCATTCCCACTCCGGGTTCTTTGCATTACTTTTCCTTCTGCTTGGAATGGTTTTTCCTAAGATCTTCACATAACTGCCTTTGTTCCATCATTTAGATCTGTGATAGGCAGAATAACAACCCTCTTCCGCGCCCATGCCCTCCTACCCCCAAACCCTGATGATGTCCTGATCCTTGGAACTTTACGGATGTGATTAAGTTGAGGATGTAGAGATGGGAGGATTATCTAGGTAGGTCCAATGTATTCACAAGGGTCCTTTTAAGTATAAGAAGATAAGAAAGTGAGTATCAGAAGCAGAGAAGGATCCAAAGATGCCAATCTGCTGGTTTTGCAGTTGGAGGAAAAGGACCACAGGAAGGAATGCTGACATCCTCTCAATGTGGGAAAAGGTAGGGAAATGGGTTCTTCCTAGACCCTCAGAGAGAATGCAGCCCTGCTGACAACCTGCTTTTAGCTTAATGAGACCTATGTTGGACATCTGACTTTCAGAATGATGAGCTCATAAATTTGTGGGATTAAGTCATTAAATTTCTGGTAATTTACCATGGCAGCAATAGGAAACTAATACAAGGTCATAACTCAATTGTCACCTCTTAGAACTTGTTCATACCCCAATTAAAGGGTCTTCAGTCACTCTTTACTGTGCCATTTTATACTCTTCATAGTATTTATCAAAACCTGAAAAAATCTGAGATAATAAGTACAATTTTAAATAATTTTCTTCCATTTGAATATGAACTCCTAGAGACAGCAGGGACTGTCTTGTTCACCATGGTGACCCCAGCACTTAGAATAATGTCTGGCACATAGTAGGTCCTCATGAAAACAGTACTGCTCCTTCCTTTACAGTCTTTCTTCTTCCTCCTCCTCTTCTTTCCAGAATATATCTGTGGGAAGAAAAATTTTTTTTTATTTAAAATGTTTGTTTTTATTGGAAAATAAACCATTTGGAGCAATTTTTTAATGGATGGGCGGAAGAGTCCTCTTGCACCTCTCCCCTCACCAGCTTGCTTTTTTCCCAAGGTTGAGAATGAGTCTGGCCAAGTAAGTTATTCCAGAATTCCATTAGATCATTCAAGCCAAGAAAGGGGCGAAATTCTAAGATTTGTATCTCTGGTAAATTCACTGAGGGATGCAAATTGGGCCTGAACCTGATATACTTCTGGATATGACGTTACTGTTCATTGGTGGCTTAGTGGAAATCTTCCACAGGCAAGTACTACAGAAGAGATTGGGGGATGGGTGGGTGGAGGCATTTGTGAAATGCCTGTGCTTGGCACACAAGAGTCCTACCTTCCTTGGCCACTGTGGACTTGTCCAGCCTCATCCTTACCCAGGTTATATTCCAAGACCCTGGAATTCTTGCTGATCCCTTGAAACACTGTGCTTTCATTCCTTGTGTCTTTCTCTTGCTGCTTCTGAGCTTGAAAGGTCTGTCTTTGCTTTGTCCCTGTGGTAAAGTCCCAGTCTTCCTTCAGAGAACGGTTCTCTTCTTCTATTCCTGTCTGTGTCTCCCTGGGTAACCTGCATTTACTAAGAGTTCTAACAGATATGTCTTCATGGTCATCTGTCTGAAGACAGGGACAATGTCTTGTGCCCTCTTGAATCCCAAATGCAAAGTATAGATATGGCACAGCCATATTCCGAAGGTAAGAATCTCTGTCCTGCATTAGACTGCACCAAGATCATGTACTATTCATTCCTGAATCTCAGAATCATGATGGCTCAGAGTGGCACTGCATATGTGTTTAATGGCTAGACTTGAATTAAATGGCATGGGTGACAGAGACTAGTTGCTATCCCCTGGTTAGTGGTATTTTTAACTTATAAGATTTTTACCTTGACACCTAGCTAACTAGAACATTTCTCAGCTTTATAGCTAGGTATAGCCAAGTGATCATGTTACAGTCAATGAAATTTGAGCAGAAGTGTCATGTAGCAGATTCTAGAAACCTTTGTTAAGAGATGGATGCAATGTGCCCTTTGACTATTCTTTGGGTTCTGTCTCTCATCCTCTGGTTTGGAACATAGATGCCTTTAGTCATGTGCCATCAGAATCCCAGTGCAGTACCCTGGGACTAGTAACAGTGAGATAGTGTTACCACTCCAGGCCTGGGGCAAAAGAAAGGAGGTGTTAATTGGGTACCTGGAAGAAGAGTGTTCTCGGAGAGGGCCTCCCATCAGGAGCCATAACTTTCTATGGAAAGAACTAGCAGCCTGCAGGGATGTAGCTAAGAAAACAAATATCTGACCCCTCACCCTTCTGCATCCTCAAATAGATGCTCCCTATAAGCTGAACCAACCATAAATCAGAAAATAAGGGAGCCCATTGATGTGAACCTTGGAGGCCCATCTCCAGGGGAATAACAGGTGGAGTAGAGATATCGAGCACACCTAGGTAGACCTGCTTTCTCATTTTTAAAATAAGGGAATTAGATTGAATGATCTCTACGATCCTTTCCGGTTGTGAGATTTCAGTGGATTTTCTGCATTCGAGCATTTTACAAACCTTCCTGTTACCTGTAGTCAGGCATTCCTGAGCATCAGGTCTTATAGACCAATGTTTGCAACTCAAAGTTATATTAATTGATGAAAGGAAGACAACTAGAACAATGGGTCATGTTAAAGAGTCCATAAACAGACCCACACATATATGAACAATTGATTTTATGACAAAAATTGCACTGTAGAGTAGTGGCAAAAGGATGATCTTTGTAATAAATCATGCTAGGTCAATTGTATTTTTATGCAGAAAAAATCTTAACATGTAACTCACACATAATTATATTTGGACTATGAGCCTAAATGCAAAATAAACAAAGCTCCTAAAGAAAATATAGGAAAGTATCTTCATGGCGTTGCTATAAGGTAAAAGAATGAACAAACGACTTGAACAAGCAATTCATAAAAGAAGCATATCCAAATGGCCAATAAACATAAGATAAGGCGTCTAACTTCACTGGTTGTCACCAGGATGACTAACATTACAAAGATTGACAGTAACACATGTTGATGAAGATGTGGAGCAACTGGAACTCTCATACTCTGCTAGTGAGCATGAAAATTGGTATAGCCACTTTGGAAAACTTTTCTAGTATCTACTAAAGTTGAACATATACAAAACCTATGGCCCAGAACAAATAGGTATATCCACAAAAGATATGCATGTATATATTCACTAAAAAACATATACAAGAATATTCATTGCAACCTTATATGTAAGGGAGCAAAACTGGAAAAATGAAAGTGGAAACCAAGAGTACAGTGGATACAAGACTTGAGGTGTGTTTATATAATTAAATACTAATGTAGAGCAATAAAAATGAATGAATAATTGCTACATGCAACAATGAGGGTGAAACTAATGAAAAGTACACAGAAAAGCAAATACTGAATGATTACTTTTACATAGATTAAAAACAGGCAAGCAATAATGATGTCAGAAAGCAGGGTTAAGATTACCTTTTGGGAGGATGTAGGGATTGGGGTCAGGGCAAGAGGACAGCTACTGGGGTGCTGGTAACTTTTCGTTTGTTTGATCATGGTCATGGTTCTATCAGTGTGTTTACAGCAAAACCTCTTTGAGCTATACACTGATTTGTGCCAATATTTTTTTGTGGGGGGGATGGAGTTTTGTACTTGTCGCTCAGGCTGGAGTGCAATGGTGTGATCTCGGCTCACTGCAACCTCCGTTTCCCAGATTCAAGCAATTCTCTGGCTTCAGCCTCCTGAGTAGCTGGGATCACAGGCACCTGGCACCATGCCCAGCTAATTTTTGTATTTTTAGTAGAGATAGGGTTTCACCATGTTGGTCAGGTTGCTCTTGAACTGCTGACCTCAGGTGATCCTCCCACCTCAGCCTCACAAAGTGCTGGGATTACAGGTGTTACAGGTGCCCAGCTGGTTTGTGCTTATTCTTATAAATAAAGACTTAGAAATTTGTTGACTTCAGTAAATAATTTTTTTCTTTTTATAAAAGCTGGGGCAAGAACGTGAACACTAGCCCTTCCATATTCAATAGTAATGTAAGGATCAGGACAAGAGCATGTCTGTGTTGCCATAGAGGAAGTAACAACAGTGAACACTTCCAAACAAGATTTCTTTGAACAGGTGTTCAAAACCAAAAAGGTTTCCTAAGTCATTTGTGAAACTAAATTTTACTGCAGCCTGGAGCCCCGGGTATTGTGTCAGGAATCATATGCAATGAGATCATTTTCTTTTGCCCACATTTCTGCCTGATAAAGAAAATAAATCTATTTGACAGAACAAAGAATTGCCTCATATGAAAATATGTTGAGAAAAAGGCAGCATTATTCTCAACTCCTAATGCCTAGGAGAAAAATGATATGAGGTTTAAAAGAGTTTTCTGTCCTGAGAAAGATTAAATTTTTACAGATTCTCTCAGCAAATAGTGCATTTATGAAATAAACTCTGGGCCATCCACAAGCTAATTCCAACAAGTATTGTAGGTAGCTTACCTAAAAGACATCAAAATAATGACAAAAACAGCAATGGTAACCACAACACCCCAAACAGGAGCCATGTTGATGACAAGAGGGGTGAGAGGTAACAGTTTTAACATAAAATCTGTCTATGCTAAAGAAAGTTAAACAAACTGAGCACCACACTTAACTATTACCATCCTGGTGGCCAAGGCAAAAAGAAACTTCATAAATTGTTTAGCTCATTAAAAAAAAAAAAAAAAAAAAAAAAAAGGAAGGAAGCATACTAATGCAACATGAGAGAAAAACATTCCTAGCATATTAAGAGAAAGTAATCAGGAGGGTTTGTTTTACATATGGTTTTAAACATTGTAATAGAATTTGTCATTATAGGAGGTTTTATAGTATATGTGAAACATTGTCAATGATCCCTGGCAAAAGGCAAAGGCATAACAACATTAAGTCGTGGTTTCTTAAAGGCACAATGTAATAGACGAACTCCTGGCTTTGAAGCAGTTGTGTAGTGTCCTAGAGGATGTGATGGATTTGTGTAGCCTGAGTTTCCTTGGTCACACTACTCTGGGGCAAAGTTAAGAGTAACCAGCAGGGTCTGTCTGGCCCTGACCCTCATCAACACTGCAGAATCCCTCCAGCTGCTCCTGGGAACCCCCAGGGGATGGCACATGTGTGCTCACCATATGGCCCTTTCAGCTACCATGTGACCCTGCACTCAGCTTCCCCCTGCTACAGTTCACTGCAGTGATGTTTGTGTTGGGGCACGACAGACCCACCCCCAGTGAGGACACTGACACCTCCAAGCCGCTGTGGCTATGCTTCAAAGCCACAAAATGTATCCCCTGCTGCTGCAGCTGTTGGCACTGACCCCTCTCTGTCTCTCTCATGCCCACCAAATGTGATGCCTCCCTCTCCTTCTTCTGCCCACACTGGGGCAAGATGGCCCCAGTGCAAACTGTTTTTTCTGGACTCCATACAACTCCAATCCCAACCCCAACCAGATGGCACCATAACACTTTCTTGTGCTCTCCTCTGGACCATCCAAACACTGCCTTCTGGGCTGCCTGACAGTCATAATCTTAGTCTTACATGTTCCTACTGCGTCTCTTCTTTAGGACCCAGCTGAGGGGGGCTAGACCAGAAATGTTCTGATTTTGAGGAAAGTGTGGAGTTTATGAATTTTCCTTTCTGATATGAGTCTATTACCTTGAACCAAGCCTGTATGCCAGACTTTATATCCCTAAAATGCTCCTTTCCCAAAAGGAGGACCATCTTCCAGGAATGTCCAGGCATGTGTGAATCCATGAGGAACATGGCGTGAACCCGAGCAGAGACTCCACCCATATCAGCATGTCCTTAATACCTCGCCAGTGTTTGTGTTTACTGCCTAGATCTTGTCCAAAGCCAGGCTTTTCCAGAAAGTGCGCATTCCTCTTCTGACCTTGCATCATGCCAGAGAGGCAGCTCCATTTAAATAGCCATAGTCATAGTTGCTTAATGCCGGTTTCACGCCATATACTGTGAGGCATTATTTCTGCTTTTCACAGTCACTGCCAGGAAAGTGCTGTTATTCAAATTTTAAATACAAAGAGGTCAAGTAGGTAGGTTAAGTGACTTCTCCAAGGCTACAATGAGTGGTCAAGCTAAGACTCAAACCCAGATTGGTTGGAATCAAGCCTAGGCTTGTCTTGTGTAATACAGTTCAGTATTACACAGGCCCTGGAACCGGAATCTGCGCAGGAACAGCTCTCTTAGGACATATTCAAATATTTTCATCCTCTTTGCTGAGAATTTAAGAGATGAATGTGAACTCCCAAACACACAGCCTCTTGAGTCCTGGCATAAAGTCTGTTCTCAGACTTCTTTTCTTTAGACAGATTTCACACTGTCATCATTTTCTGACCTAGGGTAGCTTCCACCTCAAGTACAACAGGAATAAATTCTAGTAGTTGATCAGTTCAAATTTCCTCCATTTCTACGATTCATTCTTGGCTCAGAAAACCCTGAGCCGACTCAGGCTGAGGGGGACCCCTCTTCTTGTGCTTCCAGGTGTCATGTGATTGAAACCACTTTTGCAAAGATTATGACAGCAAGAGAGGTCTAGCATGGCTGACTCCATCTTGCTTCTAGTCTCATAGGCTGGCTGTCCTTGCTCATTCCTGGGCATACGCCAAGCTAACCATGGGAGAAATTTAGTTTATAGATTAACTTTAGAACAAGGATGATAATAGTCCCTCCCTAAAACTAACCTCCTTCTTGCTCAGGGACAGAAGCTGTCTTTGTAAAACTAATGGAAGGCCATGAGATTAAGATTATGGAAGGGGCCCAAATTCTGCTAAAATGTAGGCATGGTTTTTATAATCCGTATGCTCAAGAGCATGTGGCCAGAGGCCATAATATTTGTGACTTTCCCAATTATTGCTATAGATAACATCACTATTGTAGAACCTAATATTGGTCTTTTGAGACATTTTTCAGACTTTTGCATTCTAGCAACTGACTGACCCCACCTGGACACGTAACTCATGACTTAATCACACCCGTGGTCCCAACCCAGAGGCAGATTCAGTACACAAGGACCATTTTTCACACCCTTATGATTTCATCCCCAACCAATCAGCAGCATCCATTCCCTACCCATTTGTCCACCAAATTATTCATAAAAACTCTAGCCTCTGAGTTCTTGGAGAGGCTGATTTGATAATAATAAACTCCTGTCCTTCTGCTTGGTCAGTCTTGTATTAACTAAATGCTTTCTTTATTGCAACATTGCTGTCTCAGTAAATTGGGTTTATCTGTGCAGCCAGCAAGAAGAACCCATCGGGCAATCACATTAATACACCTGTGAAAACCCTTTCCCTAAAATCAACATTTCTTGCTATCTTGCTTTTTCCTGTCCCACAGCTCTGTTTCCATTTAGGGATTCCTGTGCAGCTGACTCTCACACCTGCCTCTAGGGTGGAGCCTGTGACCATCTTTTGATCATGTAATTGATTAGCTCAGCTTAGCCACCAGCCCCACCCTGAACCACACTGAGTCTCAGGACATTTTCCAGGAGTGCTGGGACAAAGACACATTCTTTCTCATGGGATTTGAAAAAGGAAGCATATTACTCTGAGAGTTGCTTATGGCCATTTTGGGACTCTGAGTAGGGCCAGCCTTAGAATGCAGCCAATATCCCAGAAGGCAAGTGGAGAAATGGAAAAGAAACCCAATGGCTGAGCTGCTGGGAGTGAGCTTGTCTGAGGCAAACCTTCCTTGAGAGTTTTCAGTCATGTGAACCAATCAGTTTCCTTCCTGGTTTGGGCCTGATTGAGCCAGATTTTCTGTTGCTTGCAATACAAGCATCTTACATATACATTTTGCATAATGGTCAAATATTTTGTTGTCTCTCTCCCTAGATTGTGAGCTCCTTGATCCCTAAGAGAAACCTGGTTGAAGGAATGAAAGGACAAAAAGACAAAAAGAAAAAGAAATCTGTTGCTCATACGTGTTGAGGACTTGTTTAAGGCCATTGCTATTTAACTAGCTATTCATTGCTCTTCCTGATTCATGGACATTCCAATTAAAGAGCTGGATCCTTTGAGAAATCTTCAATACCAAAATCCATGGTCAGGAACAGTGCTCATTTAGTAGAAAGGAGTTCAGCTCCACCAGAACTTACGACATCTGCAGAGCAAGGAACAACTCACAGACAATCCTGCAAATGAACTTGCATTTCTTTGTTTTTTGTTTTTTTGTTTTTTTGGTTTTTTTTTTTGAGACGGAGTCTCGCTCTGTCGCCCAGGCTGGAGTGCAGTGGCCGGATCTCAGCTCACTGCAAGCTCCGCCTCCTGGGTTCACGCCATTCTCCTGCCTCAGCCTCCCGAGTAGCTGGGACTACAGGCGCCCGCCACCTCGCCCGGCTAGTTTTTTGTATTTTTTTTAGTAGAGACGGGGTTTCACCGTGTTAGCCAGGATGGTCTCGATCTCCTGACCTCGTGATCCGCCCGTCTCGGCCTCCCAAAGTGCTGGGATTACAGGCTTGAGCCACCGCGCCCGGCCGAACTTGCATTTCTTATCATGTGATAAACAAAAGAAATTTTAATTTATCCATCTGTAAATCAGGGTCTTGGAAATAAAGCACTGGGGAAATGGATGTCTGTAGGTGCCCTCTGCAGAAATGTTGCCCCTTGACTCCAAGCTCAGAGAGGCTTGTATTTGAAGATGTCAGCAGCCTCCTGCTCCACAAATGAATCATGAGAAGGAGTGAATGAAGGTGGTTGAAGTAGGTGTGGGCCTTTCATCCTTTACAGTATGCCTATCATGAGTATCTGATGTTGTTATGTGCATTTATTTGTACTTGCACACATGCACCCATCTAAGACAACATTTTCTGTTGGGAATTTCAAAAGAAAAAAGTGAAGCTGTTACTGAAGCCCCAGGAGAAAAAATCTGCATAAATGTGGATGGATTTCTTGCAATCTCCCCTGGTGCTGCTTGTCCCAGTCCTTGCCCTACCCACCTACTGTGCACACTGGAACAGCTCTGCAATAATGTATTGCAAAATGTATATGCAGGAAATGCTAGACAGGAGGAAGTGCCCTGGCCTTGACCTCTTGCTTTCACAGCATCACAGGTCAGTGGTGGTGAGTGCCCTGGAGGAAGCATTGCATGCATAACTGAGTTAGCAAATAGGAAAGCGGGCTTTCCGAGAGCAGCGGGGAGAAGAGAAGGGGTGGCAGAAAGTATTGCTGCAAGAACTAGGCTCTAGACCTGGTACTGCCATCATATTTGAACAAGTCGTTACGCTTCTCTACACCTTGATTTCTTCAATGGCAAACTGCGGAGGTTCTGGGTAACAAGATAAGGCACAATGGCTGCTACCACCTGGATATATCTATTTGGAAACAAGAAGGAACACAAAATCCATTTTTCCAGCTCCTCCAGGGTTTGTCCCACCACCACCACCAGCTACCAGGGAGACTGTGTCCTGAATTCCTTCTTTTTTCCCATAGGTGTTCAACAGCCTCCTCCACACTCAGAGTGTCTCATTTCCAGAAGGCTCATGACTCCTGCCATGCTGTCCCATCTATGATCAGAGAAAAGGAACATTTACTGGGTACTCCAAAACTGTGGGGATCACAACACAAAGACCACCTGAAAGAGTGTCACAAAGAAAAATACACCTTTAAGAGGCCACTAACCAGCTGTCATCCTATCAACAGCCACACACTCATTCATTCATTTACTTGTTCAACAAATAGTTATTGAAGTTAATCACTTACTCAACAAATATTATACTTCCAGGATCTGGAGGTACAAGAGTAAATAAAGTATAGAAATTCCTTTTCTGCTGTTTAATTTAGTAGGAGATACAAGTAATAAAGCAACCCTAAAAGCACTATAATTAGATTGCCTTGGATAGAAAGTTATAGAGTGCTATTACAGTGCACATGCTGGTGGGGGCAGTGGGTTGTTCCTAGTCTGTCCAAAGGAAGGTAGAAGGGTGAGCAGCAGAAGTGATCAGGGAAAGAAGAGGTGGGATTGGGTCTACAGGGAGTGTTCCAGTCAAGGAACAGCCTGGGTGAGGCCTAAAGGTGAGAGTGAGAGAGGACAGGTGGGTTGCAACAGAGATTGCATGAGGACAAGGGTGTGCAAGTGGGGACGCCTGAATAAAGTGGTGGTAATAGGGTACATCAGTAGATTCTTGGGCAAGAGCACGACCTTATAAATATACTTTAGGAAAAAAAAAAACCAGACTGTTTCCTATATTCAGCATGCATTGGAAGTGACAGAGACCAGAGGTAGGGAGAAGGGCAAGGGAATTTTAGTAGTAGTGAGGACAAGGACCAGAGTGCTGTCCCTGTAAACAGAGAATAAAGAACAGATAGAGCAAAGACATGGAATCAACCCAAATGCCCATCAATGACAGACTAGATAAAGAAAATGTGGGACATATTCACCATGGAATACTATGCAGCCACAAAAAGGAATGAGATCATGTCCATTGCAGGGACATGGATGGAGCTGGAAGCCATTCTCATCAGCAAACTAACACAGGAACAGAAAACCAAACACCACATATTCTCACTCATAAGTGGAAGCTGAACAATGAGAACACATGGACACAGGGAAGGGAACAACACATACTGGGGCCTGTTGGAGGGTGGGGTGGGGGCAAAGCATCAGGATAAAGAGCTAATGCATGCAGGGCTTCATACCCAGGTGATGGGTTGATTGTGCAGCAAACCACCATGGCACACGTTTACCTATGTGACAAACCTGCACGTCCTGCACATGTATCCCAGAACTTAAAATTAAAATTAAAATTAATTAAACAAAAAAGAACAGACAACCAAGAGGCTGTCTTTCAGCTTAGCCATTGCTGTACTAGGAGAGCCTGGGAGAGAACTCTGTTTAGAAATAAACAAGCCCAGGGATTGCCATCTACTTGCCCTACATTCACTTGGACTTATTTATCATAGTGCTTTTTCAAACTGTGTTCAAAAATCCCTGGGGTTTTCCAGAGGTGCTTTAGAGACCCCATTCAACCATGTTGACCTATTTTGGACAAACAAAGGCTTGAAAACCACCAGCATACCTTTTCACAGTGTACATGCTCTGTCCGAGGTCCAGTGCTCTTGGTGGTTATTAAAAGTGGATTTGTGTGTGTGTGTCCAGACTGCCACGCACTCTCAGAATTTCACTCGGCGCCCCCCATTCAAGCCTCTCTTGAAGACAGGAATCTCTCTATTTCTGGTTGTTCTGCCCCTGCCCTCCCTACCTAAATCTAGACTCTACTCAAAAAGGAAAATGCTTTCTCAGCATTCCTCCCCATGTTCATTATCTGGCAGGTCTTCTCTGGAGGTTGGAAAGAATTAATCTGTTATTGTTATCAACAGCAATCATAATAAGGCATGAAAATGAAATGATGAGATTTTTTTTCAGTCAAATCTCCTGAAGAGAAACAGAAACCAAAACCAGCATTTTATCCTTGACTAAAATGATTATTTCTCAAAGGAAATAACTTCAGTCTCACACTCTGTGGGAGGAAAGGCACAGGACATGGAGGATGTTCAGCACTGTGCCTGGTTCACAGACATTGTTCATAAATGTTTGGTTCATAGTTTCTTTCATTCATTCTATAAGCATAAACTCTGATCTCTAGGAGGAGAATTTTATTTGCCTCCTGAACTATCTCTTGGCAATGCCAGGTTACCACACAAATGATGCAGGCGACTGCCAGCTGGTTTGCAAATTTCCTGAGTTGCCCAAGTATAGCACAGTGAGCATGAAAATCAAGGGCTCTCAAACCTGGAAGGAACCTTTAAAAATGACCCGAGGTCAATTGCCCAGGAAAATCCTGCCAAGTGCTGCAAGTTGAGGTTGGAAGTGTCCAGTCTCTGATGCAGCCAAGTCTGTCTTTGAACAACTCTGTTAGAAAGCTCTTCCTGATATTGAGTTGAAATCTATCACTTCATAGCTTTTCTTTATTGCTCCAATAAATCCTGCATGGGAGACAGGGAGGCCGAACAGAATTATTCTAATCCTCCTTCTTGGCAATCTGTTGAATATTGGAAGACAGGGGCCAAGTTATCTGAGTCTTCTCTTCTCCAGGGCCTCTGTCTCCCTAGCCTTTCAAACATTTCCATGGGATAAGGTTTTCAAATTATCCTGGTCCTTTTCCCATTAAGAAGCTTTATTTTCCTACTCTTAAAATAGGCTGTCTAGAATAGAAATAATCTCACGTGACTTAACCAGTGCAGAAGGGAAGAGACTCTGCTAAATCTGATTTCAGAGACTGCCGCTCACTAGCAATGTGGCTTTGGCAAGTTACTTCCCTTCTAGGAAACATGGTTTAATATGTAGCTTCACATAAAGTGCCTACTACAGTGCCTGGTATAAAGGGGTGTCAATATCTGCCTATCAATTGCTATTATTCTTCTGTCAATGCAGTTTCAGGTGGCACTAGACCTTAAGGTGATAACATCACATCACACTATTGACTCCTAGGTTTTACCCACAAGTAAATTCAGAGTATTAAGTGGTTTTAATCTATGGCTCCCCCATCCTTTACTCACACTGTGTGTGTGTGTGTGTGTGTGTGTGTGTGTGTGTGTGCGCGCACGCGCGCCTAAGCATCAGAATTTCCATTTATCTTATAAAATTGTATTTGTTCATTTCAGATCATTGTTTAATGTGAGCAAATTTCATAAACAAGCCTATTTCTTTTTATCTAAAGCTAAAACTAACAAAAATGCCTCCAAGGTCGTGGTACAGAACCAAGACCTCCTACCACTAGAAAACTTTCTTCAGGCTGATCCCTATCTATGAGCCATTATCTTTGAATAAATTAATTCAACATGTAAATAATTCACTTAATTTCATTTTATCTTGGAATAATTTTTCCTCTAAAATAAAAGAATATCATAGCTTTGTCAAATGATTTGGGCAAGTCCAGAAAGACCAGAACTGCTGGGTTTTCTTTCTCTATCGATCTGGTAAACGATCACAGTAGGAAACATACTCTTTGTGAACTCCTATAGCTTTCTCATGATCACAGTTTTCCTGCCTGGATGTTTATAACTTACCTTAATGCCACACTTGGGAACCTCAGTGAGAAATAGAACTTTTCTATTTCCTAAAATAATTTTACTCATGAACTAAGGTAATGCTAGCAGTTGAAGTAGATATATCCCCACGTTTTTGGTGACTTAACCCAGTAGAAGTTGTTTGTTTCTCATTCATGTCAAATCTGCAAGGCGTGTTCCTGATCTGCGGGCCATCTTCTCCCTAAGCAGTAATTCAAGACTCTTCTATTTTGCAGTTCTAGAATCTTCCTAATAAACCCAATACAAAGGATAATGCAGGATTAAATGGAAAATATTTCAGTAAAGAGAAGGAAGAGACTTTCAGACTGACAGAGAAATAAAGGAAAGACAAAAGCAGGGACGCAAAGAAGTATAGAGTACGTGACATTTAAACCAGGTGTGTGGGGAAGGCTTCTAGATGGGATCTGTGCCTTCAGGTGAGAGATGCAGGTGATTCGTGTGTAAGGCAAGGAGGTAGCTGAGGAATATATACCCTGAACTCACTCTCCCTCTCCAGGGCTCCACGTTGTCAAAACTGAACTAGTAGCCAGAGGGGAGGGAGTTCGCTGATGTGATACAGATTGGCCATCAGGACAGAAAATGGGAAGAAGGGTACAGAATGAGTCTCCAAAGGCAAACAAAAGATAGCAGCATTTTAGAGGTGAAAACAGCACACTCTGACCTGTGCTTTACAGAGACTAATATGGTAGCAGTGGAAATGAGGATGGGAGTGGGCAGATATTGGAGGCAGGAAGACCTTCAGGGAGGGAGGGCCAGGACAGAGGGTTAGTCACACGACTAGAGGTAAGAGTTGAAAACTGGAATCAGTGAATGGTTAGATATGAGAGGCATGAGGAGAGTTGAAGGGGACTCTCAGATCATGGTTTTGAAAGGCAAATGACAAGTTCATTTGGGGACATGTTGAGTATAATTTGCTTTGGGACATCCATATGGAGATATTCTGAGTTAGCTCAGCCCCCGGGGAACTGATTTTGTCATCTGGCTCTGCTCCCTTCTGGAAAGCTCTCAAAAATACATGGATAGTTAGACCTAGTTCAAAGCAAAATCTTAGATGCCTATCGTAATCATCTTCCTCTTAAAAAATATCTGGGGATAAAAAAACATTTTATATGAATTCCATATCTTTAAAATTTTTTTATTTGATGCTATATTGCATTTGTTTACAGAAGATGCATGTTATGGATGAGTATAGAGTAACATAGGATACCTGAAATTTAAATTGAACTTAAAAGTGCGTGCTGGATTATCTCCCAAAGGGAAAAATCTAAATTAGAGTTTGTGTGTAAACTTTAGCCCTTGTCTCAAATGCATATTTTAAATCTCAAATCATCTCTCTTTAATTCCTTGTTTAAAAACATAAAAGTCCATAAAACAGCTCATGAAGCTCAGTTTCTTGCTTGTCAAATATTTGTCCAAAATTAAGACTACTTTGGTATAACAAACTCAATAATCAAACTTATTCTTGACTGAATATTGGAAATATAATTCTAAGTTGAATACAAGTAAACAAGTCTGAAATTTACTATGGGTGGCAGTAATCCCTGTGTAACCCCACATTTCCATTCACTTAGAAAATATCTTTGTACTCAAATATCTATAATAATTATCTTTATCACTATAACCATCTAATTATCTAATTACCTTTCTAAGGGGATTTGGTTAATTTCAGGCTGAAACATTTTAAATAAAATTATGGCGGCTTTAAAATATTTCCATATTTACACACTGAAGTACAAATAGTTATTCTTGTATTAATAGACAGTATAGTATCAGTGAATAAAGATCAGAAAAGCATTTCAAAAACAAGGCAAGATTTTGCAGACAAGATTTAGGATAGATTAGGCAGCAATAGTTAACCATGCATATAATATCTCACCAGCCTAGCTAGTGTCATAAACATTTACTTTGATAACATTTGCAGTAGGTGAATCACATTTTTAAAGTGATTGACTTTTCAGGGTCCCCAGTAAATGGGAAAATGTTTGATTCTTCCAAAAAGAAGTTTCTCTGAAAATAAAGAAGTATGAAATAGTTTTTGGCTTTAGTTATTGCTGCCTTGCTGATCCGTTACTCTAAATAAAATAGAATGGATTATCCTGCAGTAACAAACTAAATTCTCAGTAGCTTAAACCAACAAAGTTCATTTCTCACTCAGGCCACATGTCCATTGCACTCCAGCAGGAGCCTCTGCTCCACATAGGCACTCAGGGAGGTAGGCTGATGGGCCTCCACTAAACGGAACATTGCTGATCACATTGACAAGGGGGAAAGGACCATGGCAAACTATCACTGGCAAACCCTTAAAGACTTCCACCTGAAAAAGATACATATGACTACCATTTAAATGTCATTGGTTAAAGCAAATCGTATGGCTATGTGTCTAACATCAGGAAGGCTGGGAAGAGTAATCCTACTAATGCCTAGAAGGTTATAGTACTGAAAATTCTCTTGTCAGGCAAATTTTCGGACAGCTCAATCTGTGTCAAGATGACCAAATGTACATTGATTCTAGCATTGTTTTTGTCCTCTAAATCCAGGAACTCCCAAATACCAAGTTCAGTTCTCTTTAATTGCTTGATCTGGCAACTCACTTTTGAACCCCAAAACAAACTTTCAACAAAGATGGGTGTGGCAGGCACTGGTACTTTTCACCAGTACGGTTGTTGTTATTCAGCACAGGCTGGAGTGCAGTGGCACAATCTCGGCTCACTGCAACCTCTGCCTCCTGAGCTCAAGCAATTCTCCTGCCTTAGCCTCCTGGGTAGTGGGGATTACAGGTGTCCGCCACCGTACTTGGCTAATTTTGTCTATTTTTAGTAGAGAAGGGGTTTCGCCATGTTTGTCCTGGATTTTGAGGACAAAAACAGTGCTATGATCAAAGTACATTTGGTCATCTTGACCCAGATTGAGCTGTCCGAAAATTCACCTGACAAGAACATTTTCAGGAATATAATCCTGATGGACGATGAGTGTGTGAATATTGGACAAGTCCGAAAGAGGGAACATTTCTCTTCGGAAGGGTGATCTGCCTTCTGATCTCTCCTCACCAATAAAGCTGCTCATTCTTGAAGAGCTCCAGCATTTTTGCTTTGGGAACGCCTCGTATATTTGTAGCTTAGGGAAATAATTCCTGCCAAATGGTTTTAATTAAAAAGAAAAAAAAATCCTCCTTTCTTGGTATCATCTGTATTCAGTTGAGAGGAATAGTTTGGGAGAACATTAATCTAAACCATCCTAATTTTCTTATTTTCCAATTCATTACTTTTTATTTTGGATCAACTGACTTTTACCCTTTCATTTTTATATTTTTTCCCCTTAAGTGTCTTACAATGTTGATTCTTTGGATTTTTGAAGACTGTAATAATTTGGCATTAAACACAGTGTCCCACATTGGATCCAAGCACACACTGATTTCCCTGTCACTCTTATTTTTTATCTGTTAAATGTTTTCTGAAGCCAGGTGGGATGTTTATTTTAAAAAGGCAATCTCCAGTATGGAGTCGTTTCTTCTGAATATTGAACAATCAAGAAATTTCTTTAAGCCATCGATAATTAGAAAGCATCAGAGGTTGGAATGAATTTAAACTCTAGTTTAAATTTTCATTGAGGACAGACAAGATGAAAACCCAAATTGGCAAAGAGAAAAAGCTGGCTTTAGAGAAAAAATAGGCCCCAAATCTTTATGGAGTGGCTCCATCCATCAATGGGCTCTGGAATTGCTGTGACTGCTGGATGTATAGAGATTTTTCTGGAGGACCGAAGTGAGAAAAGAAGGAACTAGCTAAGTCCTACTCACAGAGCTCCTCATTCTCCATTCCTCATTTCTCCATAAAGAAAAATTATTTCAAAAGTTAGCATACCTTTTACCCAGTCAGCATGAGTATAAATAAAGACCCATAGGCAAACTACCCAGAGCTTGAGTTTTGTAAAGCAAATTAAAGTCTCATTTAATAAAAAATTAATAAACTATTTTTGGAGCAGCTTTAGGTTCACAGCAAAATTGAGTGTAAAGTAAGAGAGTTTGTACATCCCTGTCCCCACAGGTGCACAACTTCCCCAAGTATCATCACTCACCACAGTGGTACATTTGTTACACTGAAGAACCTACATTGACACGACATTACCACCCAAAGTCCATAGTTTACATCAGGGTTCACTCTTGATGTTTTGCATTCTATGGATTTGGACAGGTATAAAATGACATGTATCCACCATTGCAGTATCCTATAGAATAGTTTCACTGCCCTAAAAAGCCTCTGTACTCTGCCTGTTCATCCTTCCTTCCACCTAAAACACCTTGCAACCTCTGATCTTTCATCATCTCCATAGTTGGAATCATGCAGCATGCAGCATTTTTAAATTGATTTCTTTCATTTAGAAATATGCATTTAAATTTCCTCCATGTGTTTTTATGGCTTGATAGCTCATTTCTTTTTAGCACTAATTATATTATGTTATCTGGATGTATATTAGTTTATTTATCTATTCATCTGCTGAAGGACATCTTGGTTGTTTCCGAGTTTTGGCAATTATTTACAATAGATATCCATGGTAGATTTTTATGTGGACATAAATTTTCAACTCCTTTGGATAAATATCAAGGAGCACGATTTATCAATCAAATGTAAAAATATGTTTAATTTTATAAGAAACTGCCCAGCTATGTTCCAAATTGGCTATTCTGTTTTGCATTCCCACCTACAGTGAAGGAGAGTTCCTGTTGCTCCTCATTGTTTTCAGCATTTGGTATTGTCAGTGTTTTAGATTCGGGTCAATCTAATAGGTGTGTAGTAGTATCTCGTTGTTGTAATTTGCAATTCCCTAATGACATATGATGTTAAACATCTTTTCATATGCTAACTTGCCATGTGTATATCTTCTTTGGTGAGGTGTCCATTCAGATCTTTAGCCCATTTTTTAATTGGGTTGCTTGTTTTCTTATGCTTCAGTTTTAAGTGTTCCTTGTATATTTGGAATCACAATCCTTTATCAGATATGTCTTTTGAAAATATTTTATCCCACTTTGTGGCTTGACTTCTCATTCTCTTGACGTCTTCTTTCACAGTGCAAAAATTTTTCATTTTAATAAAGTGCAGCTTATCAATTATTTATTTCATGGAATCATGCCTTTGATATTTTATCTAAAAAGGTATTGCCATACCCAAAGTCATCTAGGTTATTCCCTACTTTTTGTCTTTTAGGAGTTGTATATATAATTTTGTGTTTTATGTTTAAGTTTATGATTTATTTTGAGTTACTTTTTTGTAAAGGGTATAAGATTATGCCTAAATTCTTTTTTATTTTTGTTTTTCTGAATGTGAATATTCAGTTGTTTTGCCACCATTCTTGAAAAGACTCTCTTTTCTTCATTGCTTTGTCTTTGTTCTTTTGTCACAGATCAGTTAACTATATTTATATTTATATTACTGAGCTCTCTATTCTGTTCCATTGATTATTTGTCTGTTCTTTTGCCAATACCACACTGTTTTAATTACTGTAGCTTTATTGTAAGTCTTGAAGTCACGTAGGGTCAGCCCTCCAACTTTGTTCTTCCCTTTCAGTTCTGAGTTGGCTATTCTGAGTATTTTGCCTCTCTATATAAACTTTAGAATCAATTTTTTAGTATCCACAGAATAACTTGGTGGGATTTTGATTGGATTTGCTTTGAATCTGTAGATCGAGTAAGGAAGAAATGACATCTTGACAATATCGAATTTTTCTGTCCATGAATATGGAACATCTCTCTATTAGTTCTTTTAAAATTTCTTTCATCAGAGTTTTGTAGTTTTCCACATATAGGTCTTATACATATTTTGTTAGATTTATACCTAAGTATTTAATTTCGGGGGTGTTCATATAAAAAGTAATGTGTTTTAAATTTCAAATTCCATTTGTTCATTCCTGGTATATAGAAAAACAATGGGCCTTGTATATTTCTCTTTCATCCAGCATGATAATCACTTGTGATAATCACTTACAGTTTCAGGATTTTTTTTTTTTTTTTTTTTTGCCAACTCTTTTGGATTTTCTAAATAGATAATCATGTCATCTGTGAAAAAAGAGTTTTATTTCTTCTATCCTAATCTGCATACTTTTTATTTCCATTTCTTGTTGTACTGTATTAGTTAAGACTTTCAGTACAAATGTTGAAAAGTGATGGCAAAAGGAGACATTCTGATCTTGCTCCTGATTTAGTGAGAATGCTTCTAGTTTCTCCATCAAGTATGATGTTACCTGTAGGCTTTAAAAAAAAAAAAAAACAGGGTCTCACTCTGTCACCCAGGTTGGAATGCAGTGACATGATCACAGCTCGCTACAGCCTTAACCTCCTAGGCTCAATAAATCCTCCCCTCTCAGCCTCCTGAGTAGCTGGGACTACAGGTGCACACTACCATGCTCAGCTAATTTTTTGATTTTTTTTTTGTAGAGACAGCGTCTCACTATGTTGCTCAGGTGGTCTTGAACTCCTAAGCTCAACCAACCTCTTGCCTTGGCCTCCCAAAATTTTGAGATTACAGGAGTGAGCTACCATGCCTGGCCACTGTAGGCTTCCTGTAAATATTATTAATCAATGGAGAAAGCTTTCCTCTACTTAGTTTGCTGAAGGTTTTTATTATGAATGGGTGTTGGGTTGTGCCAAATGCTTTTTCTGCATTTATTGATATCATCATGCAATTTTTTGCTCTAGCTCATTGTTATGATGGATTACATTGATTTTCTAATGTTGAGCCAGTCTTTCATACCTTGGATAAATCCCACTTGGTTATGGTGTGTAATTATTTTTAAACATTGTGGGAACTGATATGGTAATATTTTGTTGAGAAGTTTGCATCTATATTTATGAGAGTTATTTGTCTGTAGTTTTCTTTTCTTATAATCTCTTTGTTTGGTTTTGGGGTAATAGGTAATTAGGGTAATGGGTAATGCTGGCCTCATAGAATGAATTACAAAGTGTTCCCTATATTTTCATCTTCTGAAAGCAATTGTAGAAAATTGGTATAATTGTTTCCTTAAATACTTGGTAGAATTCACCAGTGAACCCATCTTGGCCTAGTGCTTTCTCTTTCAAAAGCTTATTAATTGTTGATTCCTTTTTTTTTTTTTTAGTGGATGTAGGCCTATTTAGATTTCTATTTCTTCTTGTACGAGTTTTGGCAGATTGTATCTCTCAAGAAATTGATCCATCTTATCTAGGTTATCAAATTTGTGGACATAACATTGTTCATAATATTATTTTTTTAGTCACTTAATATCCACAGGATCTGCAGTCAATTATATTAGTAATTTGTGTCTTCTCACTTTTTTTTTCTTAGCCTGGATAGAGGCTTATTGATTTTTATTGATCTTTTCAAAGAACCACATTTTAGTTTTGTTAATTTTCTTCATTGATTTCCTATTTTCAATTTCATCGATTTCTGCTCTAATTTTTATTAGTTCTTTCCTTCTGCTGAGTTTATATTTAATTTACTCTTTTTTTTTCTAGTTTCCTAAAATGGAAGCTTAGATTATTTATTTTAAATCTTGTTTTCTAATATATGCATTCAATGTTGTAAATTTCCCTCTAAGTATTGCTTTTGCTGCATCTAATTTTGAAAAGTTGTATTTTTATTTTCATTTGGTTCCAATTATTTTTAACTTTCGCTTTTCTACTTCGATCCACATGTTATTTAGAAATGTGTTGGCCAGGCACAGTGGCTCATGGCTGTGATCCCATCACTTTGGGAGGCTGACGTGGGTAGCTCACCTGAGGTCAGAAGTTTTCCAGCTATCTTTCTGTTACTAATTTCTAGTTTAATTTCAATGTGGTCTTAGAGTACATTGTGTGATTTCTATTATTTTAAGTTTGTTAAAGTGTGTTTTGTGGCCCAGAATGTGGTCTATTTTTGTGAATGTTTCATGTGAGCTTGAGAAGAATGTGTAATCTGCTGTTATTGGATGAAGTAGTTTATAGATGTCAATAATATCCAGTTGACTGGTAGTGCTGTTGAGTTCAACTATGCCCTTACTGATTTTTTGCCTGCTGGATCTGTCCATTTCTAGTAAAGGAGTGTTAAAATCTCCAATTATAGTAGTGGATAATCTATTTCTCCTTGCAGTTCTGTCAGTTTTTGTCTCATATTTTGATGCTCTGTTGTTAGACGCTTACACATTACAGATTGTTATGTCTTCTTGGAGTACTGATCCCTTTATTATTATATAATGTGCCTCTTTAACCGTGATAACTCTGCTTGTATTGGAGTCTGTTCTATCTGATATTAATATAGGTGCTCTCTTTTTTTTATGATCAGTGTTAGCATGGTATATCTTTTTCCATCCTTTCACTTTAAATCTATACATGTCATGGTTTTTATATTTAAAGTGGATTTCTTCTAGACAACATATAATTGAATCTTAATTTTTTATTCTTATGTTTTGGCCCACTGTGACAGCCTCTGTCTTTTAATTGATGTATTTAGACCATTGATATTTAAAATGATTATTGATATAATTAGATTAATATCTATCATATTTATTACTATTTTCTATTTGTTGCCCTTGTTCTTTGTTCCTTTTCTTGTCTTCCACTCTTTTTCTGCCTTTTGTGGCCTTAACTGAGCATTTTATATTATTCCATTTTCTCTCCTTTCTTAGTATATCAGTTATATTTCTTTAACATTTTTTAGTGGTTGCTCTAGAGTTTGAAGTTTACAACTAATTTGAGTCCATTTTTAAATAACACTATACCAATTCACAGGTAGTACTAGTATCTTACAAGAAAATATTCCTAATTCATTGCTCCCATCCCTGGTATCATTGCTGTAATTCATTTCACTTGTGGATATATGCATACCTACTGAATACATTATTGCTATTATTTAGAGCAAACTGTTATCTGTTAGATCAATTAAGAATAAGAAAAATAAAAGTTTTCGTTTTGCCTTTACTTATTTATTCTTTGATGCTCTTTCTTTCTTTGGAAACCTGAGTTTCTGACCTTTATTATATTCATTTCATTTCAAGAGCTGAGCTTCTCTTAACTTTTCTTGCAAAACATATCTGCTAGCAACAAATTCCCTCTGTTTTTTGTTTTGTTTTGTTTTCCTGAGAGAGGTTTTATTTCTCCTTCACTTCTGAAGGATAATTTCACAGGATACAGAAATCTAAGCTGGTCATTTTTCCCAGCACTTTAAATATTTTATTCTACTCTCCTCTTGCTTGCATGGTTTCTGAGGAGAAGTCATATGTAATTCTTATCTTTGCTACTCCATAGGTAAGACGTATTTCCCCCCTGGTTTCTTTCAATATTTTTTTCTTTATCTTTGATTTTCTGAAGTTGAATATGATATGCCTAGATGTAGTTGGGTTTTTTGTTTGTTTGTATGTTTTATTTTTCTTGCCTCATGTTTTCTGAGCTTTCTGGATCTGTGGTTTGGTGTTTGACTAATTTGGGTGAATCCCTCAGTCACCATTGCTTCAAATATTTTTTCTATTCCCCTTTCTCATTATTCTCCATATAGTATTTCTTTAATTTGTTTTAGTTATTTATATAAACATAAATAACTCCTTTTGTAGTTGTCCCCACAGTTCTTGGATATTTTGTTAAGTTCCCCCACCCGCCCCCCGCATTTCTTTTTTAATCTCTGCTTTTCGGTTAGTTTTAGAAATTTCTATTGTCATATCCCCACGCTCAAAGATTTTTTTCCTCAGCTGTGTTCAGTCCACTAATGAATCCATCAAAGGCATTCTTCATTCCTTGTGCAATGTTTTTTTCTCTAGAACTTCTTTTTGTTTTTTCTTAGAATTTCCATCCCTTTGCATACACCGTCCACTTGTCCTTGCACGTTGTCTAGTTTTTCCCTGAAAGCTCTTAGCATATTAATCATAGGTTTAAGAAATTTTGAATCTGATAATTTCAACATTCTTGCCATATCTGACACTCGTTCCATTGCTTATTTAGTCTTTTCAAGCTGTGTATTTTGGCTTTTAGTATGCCTTATAATTTTTTCTTAAAAAAGGGATACAATGTGCTGGGCAAAGGAAACTATGGTAAGTAGGTCTTTAGTAATGTAGCAGTAAGGTGTGAGGGGAGGGGATGTATTCTACAGCCCTGTGATTAGGTCTCAGTCTTTTGGTGAGTCTGTGACCCTGGGCTGTGAATTTTGCCAGCGTTTCTTAGTTTCTCTCTCTCTCTCTTTTTTTTTTTTTTTCACTCTCCGAGTGGGGAAGAGTGGGTTAGAGTTGAGTAATTATTTTCCCCCATATGAAAGACTAGAAAGAACTGAAGCTGGGTATTTTTCTTCCCCCACCTGGAAGTCTAGAGTGAGCTGGAATTGGGTAATTACCTCACCGCATGTGAAAGGCTAGAAAGAACTGTAGTTGTATATTTCCCTTTCCCCAGGTGGAAGGCTAGAGCTGGCTACAGCTGAGTTATTTTCCTTCTTCCAGTAGGTTTAGGCTGTTATAAAACCACAGCAAGTGAGGCTCTAGTACAATAGCTTCTCCTGGGCACAGGCCTTGTTAAGAAGAACAAAATGCTCTGGTATATGTTAAGATGGTTCCCTTACCCCTTCCCTGACCAGAAACCCAAGAGGATTTTTCTCTGATACTTATGGTGAGAACTTGGTAGAGTTCCTGGAGGTAAAACCCATGAAAGTGTGCCACCTCCCTCATGACTAGGCCCTCCTGGAGTTTTAATCTTCACACTTGTTCACATCTAGTCTACAGCAATTTATCAATTACAGTTCAGGTTTCTCTACGCAGAACGGATTCCTATAGAAGTTTCTACTTCTGGATTTCTGCCACAGTAAGTTGTGATTCTCTGTAGATGGTTGTCTGTCTCTTTAATTTTGGGGACAGTGGTTTTCCTTGTGACCTCACTTCTTTGGCAGACCTAAGAAGAGATGCCAATTTTTCAGCTAGTTCAGCTTTTTGCTTATTGTTAGGATGGAGTGATGAATTCTAAGCTCCTTATGTGCTGGGCTGAATACTTGAAGCCCCACTCACTGGTTTTTAAACTTTAAAATATTGAATGAACACCCCACATTATAAAATGAGTCAGAATTCAACTATAGTGGTGTTAAAAAGAAACATACAGGCCGGGCGCGGTGGCTCAAGCCTGTAATCCCAGCACTTTGGGAGGCCGAGGCGGGCGGATCACAAGGTCAGGAGATCGAGACCACAGTGAAACCCCGTCTCTACTAAAAATACAAAAAATTAGCCGGGCGCGGTGGCGAGCGCCTGTAGTCCCAGCTACTCAGGAGGCTGAGGCAGGAGAATGGCGGGAACCCGGGAGGCGGAGCTTGCAGTGAGCCGAGATCGCGCCACTGCACTCCAGCCTGGGCAACAGCGTGAGACTCCGTCTCAAAAAAAAAAAAAAAAAAAAAAAAAAAAAAAAAGAAACATACACACACACACACACACACACACACACACACACACACACATGCAATTGTTTTATGATCTCTAAATCAAGCTTTCTCTAGGCTGAGGTGTATGTTTTCTCTCTTCCATGTTGTGATGTTCTCTGTTATGGGTCTTTACATGGGAAAGGCAAGAATTAGAGTCTTGGGATAGATTTAAGAGCTGGTGAGGCTCCTCCTTCCCCTCAAACTTCCCACCTTCCAGAGCCTAGAATCACTAAGCTGGGAATGGACTTTGGCTCCTTCTCCTTTAGGAGTTCCTGACAAGGCTTCTAGAACCAGTGACTACAATCTGAACCACTGGGCCCAGGGCAGGAGGAGCTTGCTCTTCCATCTGTCTTCTGGTCCTTTAGGGCTCCCTGCAGAGAGGCTCTGGGGCAATTGCTCACAACTGACTGGTGATATGAATGTGGGTAGATTCAGTAGGGGCATGAGTATGGACTCCCTGTTCCTAAACATTTTCCCAAGTTTTTCTGAAATCCATCAGTATTTACTGCCTTCTCCTTATCTGTTGTTATTGTGGGTTATGGTGATTTTTAAAGAATCCATTTTAAATAAGATGAGGCCTTTCTTTTCCCATTATTTTAAAAAATTCTTTTTCAAAGGTGATCCTTACAGAGCCAATATTCTCAAATTCTGTTCTTACTGCTCTCTCATTTCCCTTCGTCCCTGTTCCTCTGTTTGAATATATACAACACACACACACGCACACCCCAAGAGGGGACTCCACTAAGGATAACTCACCCATTTCCCTAGGAGGGAACTAGGCACCTGCAGGTCAACATGGCCTGAGAAGCCAGAGTTGTTTAGAGTGTGGGCTCCACCTTAATGTGAATCTGTTTCTTTAATTAATATTTCCGTGAACTAGGCTGGTAATGTATCCTCTCTTTCTTCATTTTCTTCATCTGTAAAATCGGGGTGATGATCATAGTATCTACATGTAAAGTACATTACAAAATGATGCCACTCCTTTATTCTTTGCTAATAATGGCCACATTTACTGCGGCCTTCTAGGCCAGATGCTGTTCCAAGCGCAAGTTTTGGTAGGCAGAACAGGAGAGATTGGTGGTGGGGGTGGGACTGCTATGAGCGTGACATGGGAGAAAGAGAAAGAGCACCAAAAACCGAGCTAAGAGTTGCAGAATAGCAAAAGCTGAAGTTCAGTTCAAAACAAATTTCATCTCTTCTATCTCCAACTTTCCTAGACTTAGTCTTGATCAATTACTCCAGAAAACCTACAGGAATGTGGCTGAGGGAGACAGTGAGGACTAATATTTCATTTCTCCCCACTCCTCCTTCTGAGGAACCCAGGACTTCATTGTGGACCCCTGTATTAGTCCATTTTCACACTGCTACAAAGAGCTACCTGAGACTGGCTAAGTTACAAATGAAAGAGGTTTAACTGACTCATAGTTCTGTGTGGCTGGGGAGACCTCAGGAAACTTAAAAAGGTGATGGGAAGCAAGGCACGTCTTACATGGTGGCAGGAGACAGAAAGAGCAAGGGGGGAAATGCCACACTTTAAAACCATCAGATCTTGTGAGAACTCACTCACTACCATGAGAACAGCATGGGGGAAACTGCACCCATGATCCAATCACCTCCCACCAGGCACCTCCCTAACAGGAGATGAGATTTGGGTAGAGACGCAGAGCCAAACCATATCAACCCTTTTCTACCTCCCTACTCCAAGCACCATCTCCCTGGGAGGGGCTCTGTAAACTGGCCCTTACTTGAATGAAAGAAGCCGGCTCAGATTCAAAGTTGTGAGTGTTTTTTGCCATGTCTCAGCTGAGTCAACCAGGTGAGCACCAGGCATTCTGGCTTAGGGTGTGGAGGATGGTGTTTTAACTGCAGCTTGAGGTATTACAAGTCCAGAAAATCCCAGAGGACAAGACTACGATAGCAGCTGACGGCAGGCCACATGAATAGCAACCCTACATGATATGTGTTCAGGGCTTCCCAACGAACCAGTGAGAAACACAGGGAAACATATTGCCTGCTTTACAGAGTTCAGTGATCTTCTCAAGGTTAAACACTTGGAAGAAACTGGTGGAACTTTCTGATGCACATTTCCGTGTTTTCTGTTTGCTTTTAATGAGTTGTTGACTACTTCCTGCTATTTAAACTGCTATACTTCATTTTGCAGCCCAGATCAGATTACAATTGTATATAAAAAAGAAGAATATGATCTCAAAATAGAGAGGGATTTTTTCCATAAGTCACGAAAGCAGCACCTGCAAAGCAAAAGATTACTTATAGTGTTTTTGTTGTTTTAAGTTTTAAAATTTAATGTAATCTGAGTGAAAAACCAGCCACTGACTGGGGAAGATAACTGATCTTCGTGTAATCATCAAAGGAAAAGTATCCAACACATAAAAAGACTTTCTATAAATCAGTAGGATGAAAAGTCAAAATATTCAATAGAAAAATGGGCAATGGATATAAACCAGCAACACACATACACACACACACACAAAGAAACCAGAATGTGAAATCAACTAAGAGTAGGAAAATGCAAATTAAAACAATAAGCTCCCATTTCCCCACAATATTTCCAATACTAGGGAATGTTAGACTTTTCCACTTTTGTCAATCTAATGAGTGTGAAATGATAACTCTTACACACAATGTGGGAGATGGTCCAAATTGGTGCAATCAATTTGGAGAAGAATTTGACAACACGGAAAGATAAAGATGTACCTACTCTTAGACCCAGAAATTTCACTCTATTTATCTACCCCTCAAAGACTCCCATACACATATAAAGATACATTAATGAGAAAGTTCATTTGTGGTATATTCATAATTGTAAAAAATGAAAATAAATGTACATCAACAGAAGAATAAATAAATAAACGCAGGATATTCACAATGGACACATCTACAGTAGTTAAAATTGATAAAGAGATGCATGTATCTACAGATATAAATCTCAAAACATATGGTTGAGTGAGAAAAGCAAGCTCCTCTGTGCCCCTTTCAGCTCTAACTCTCTGTGGATCTGATCCTTGAAGGTGGGGAGGAAAACTAATGATTCTGTGCATCCCTCAATCAGTGAGGGTCCTCCCTGACAGATAGGACTAAGCACAGGCCCCCAAGCATCCCATGCCCAGTGCTGATGAGTTTGCTCCTCAGCTGTGGTACTAGAAGCTGCTCCCCCAGCAGCCCAGAGCAGATTCCAGGGCCCTCCCCCTTGCTCTTCTTTCCACATATCAATGTGGGGCAAAGGTATCAGTTCCGCTGAGGCAGGAGGAAGCCCCCAGCAGGCAAGGAGCTGGCATAGTGTTTAGGGCCTGAGCTCAGAAAACAGACAGGGTCTGGGCCCTGCATTAGGTGGAGAGTCTGAGGCTGGGTGGTTGTGCTGGGAGCCAGAGCACTTTGGGAGAAGCTGCCAAAATCACTTAGACAAGCACTTGGGGGAATTTCAGTTGTCCCCAAAGTACCTTTTAATTTGAAAACAATCGGGAAGCAGGTCGGAGGATTTTTCATCATTTGGCAGTGAGTGGTCTTGGAGAGCCTGGGCTGTGTTGCTGCAGGCTCCAATTAGGTGTGAGAAGTGGAGGCTAGTGCCTGCCAGCTGGGCAGGAGCCAAGCAGCTCATCAACCCTGGTCTAATCAACATCAGGGGCTCCAGCGTCAAGTACACAAAGACCAATGGTACCATTCATCACACGGAGCTCTCCAAACACTGAAGGGTGCTCGGGGGTTCTGTAGCAAATCTATGCACTGAGGGCCCAAGATGATACCACTCAGAGGTTTCATAAAGTAGAGATGCTGGTGACATAGTTATAGTAAATGTAAGTGGTTGAATGGTGCTGGGCAACTTCTGTCTTTCCAGGCAAAGGAGGAGGGGTAAGGACAGCTTTAGACAGAAACTCAAGACAGATACAGAACTAGGTGACTGCTTCCTGGAGGGGGCTCTGAGGTGTGGGCTCTGGGTCAGGCCAGGATCCCAGCTGGGTGATCACGGCCAACTGTTTGACCTCTCAGACCCAGAGTCCCTGGTTGTAAAATGGGGTCATGATAGTGCCAAATTCATAGAGTGGTGGTGAAAAGAAATAAATCAACTCAAACACTGGACACAGTGCCTGAAGCATAGAAAGTGTTCAAAAAGACAGAGAAGATTATATAAATAATAAACTAACAAACTGCTTTCCTGAGGCCTAGGAGGTTTGAATTAAAGACTGTCAATTGCATGACACTTAGCATTGAACCTGAGAAAGGCTTTTGTAAAAATGTCAGATGTTATTAGCAGCTGGTTTTATAGATGAGGAAATTGAGGCTTCAGAAAGCAGTGGCTTGTATGAGTTCAGGTAACCGGTTTGTTAAAAGGTTGGGATAAGAATCCAGGACTTTTGACTCTAAATCCTGTCTTGTCATCATAGCACACAGCAAGCCATTTAAAAAATTATGTCAATTATATCTTCTAAAGCTAAAGTATGCAAGGTATAAATGTTAGAAGAATAGAAAAAAAAAAATCTCTAAATGTCCATGTTCCCTAATGTGGAATATCCCTTAATGGTGAGATGGTCCAGGTTGTATCAGCATGGCCTGCACTGCACTGTGGACCTGCCTGTCAGAAAGAAATCTTCTTCTCCAAGAAATCCTGTACCTGTAGCGACAGGTGCCATTTGAAGAGGGTGCCACTGCCTTCACAATCCCTTTCTAGGCATTATTTCATTTATTTTTGCCCTGATACGGCAACCCAAGAGTCACTCATTTTTATTATTATTTTTTTCTTAAAAAATCACTTCCATGGAAATACAGAAGTGTGTGGTTTTTTTTGTTTGGGTTTGTTTGTTTTAACATAGAGTCCTGAAGGGAAACACTCAGAAAGTTGCAGTGCCTAGAAAGGTACTTCAGACACAGGTTCTTAACAAAATTCACACTAAGAAGGGTTGACCCATCAAGGCTGAGGTTCACTGTAGTGTGTTTATACCCGATAAGGCATGAACTGCCTTCTACGATCGCTGCATTTTTCCTCATTGCTGTATCAGTGTACTCGTCTTCTTGTATTCATTTATTTACATATCCACTTTTACTTGAGAGCAGGGTCAGTGTCCTTCTAATCTGTGCCAGGCAGGGCCTAGCACTGATGATACTGCAAGCCTAAATGCATTGGAAGAGAAAGAGTGTTCCCACATATTCTGGATCCTACTGTTTGGGACGTCGTGCAGATTTTACCAAATGATATTTTACTTCCCATTGTCTTTATTACTCAAAAGTTGTGTACTGAGTCCCTGGCCCTTGGAGATCTGGATCAAATTAACTCAACCCTGCTCTCCCAAATCCACCACTGGCAGGAGCCCATGAGTCCAACGAGTCTCCACTTTCTCGTGAGGTCCTCCTCCTGTGCTTGTCCCACACTATGTGTTGTACCATGAGGACCATACAACAGAACACCTGCCCCCTTTCTGAGTTCCACGGAAAAGAAAATATGAACAGAAGAGTCTGGAGCAGAAATGGAGTCTCGTGACACAGCAAGGCAAGGAACTTCATGTGGAAGAGCAGCCTCAACATGCCTCTCCCACAGCCTCATCCAGCCCCATGACTGCGTGCTTCACCTGCCGGTACCCGCACCTGGTCCTCTCTGTCCACTTGGCTCCATGCTCTGTCTCCCTCCTCCTTGCATTTCTTCTCTTCTTGTGTATCTTCTCCCTTTATCCTCAAAGCAAAATGTGAATTTCTCTCATATCCAGTGCAAGCCAGTTTTACATTATACTTTGAAGTTTTGTGGCCAAGAAACACCCAAGCCCTTGGGGTCCCAAAACATTTCTAAGCAACAGCTATTAAGATAATAAAACTTTGTTTCATCTCATTATGTAAGGATCCCATAAAGTTTATAAGTAACGCCAGATAGAAAGTCTTCTCAACTCTGCTTTCTATCAAGAGGAAAGTGAACGTTTTCGTATTCTGGGACAAAATCAAAAACAGAAGCTAATTTTCAACTCATCAGCCTGGTTCTCATGCATCATGTGAGTATCAGTGCCAACCTGCCCAAGCTGTAAACTCCAGAATCAGAATGTCCCTCAGACACATTCTCCCAGGGCTGCAGAATTTCCTTTTTACCTTCACTCTCTCCTCTCGTTTTTCCTTCTCTTATGAAAAACCAGTCACTGATGAAATAAGCAAAGGGGCAAAGTGGCCCGCCCCTCCAACTCTGTGAGTCCCGTCAGCCTCAAGCCCCTCCTTTTCTCGCCCTCCGGGCAGAAGTGCAGAGCTGCTGCTGCCAGCAGGCCAGAGCGCAAAAGGGCAGTGTTCTCAGCTTTAGAGCTGAGGAAGGACGGCGTGGGGAAGCTGGGGAAGGTCAGTGTGGGGAGAGGAAGAAGTGTCTACTAACTACAAGACCCACTGACAACTGCTTGGCTCACAGCCTTTGAGGCCTGAATTTGAGGAAACAATTTTGCTTTGGATCTGTCAAGAAAGTACATTAAGCACTTAGATCATTTACAATCCTAATAGACTTTCCCCTTCGCATTAATTGCAGGGAATTCATATGCATATGTATTCCTTTGACTGGCAGCCTGGCAAGTCCCTTTCTCCAGGGCTCCGGGTTCCAAGTAATCAATTTGCAGAGAAACTTTACAGAATCCTATTTAGTTTTAATGCTGGGATGCCTGGATGACACCACTGGTTGTCTTCTTTAAAAGGCTTTAACTTACTTGTTCCCTCTTTTCCTTTAACCCCATGGCTCCCCAAACCAACAAAAACATCTAAAGGTAAATAAGTCCATGAGGTAGCTCATAACTGAAAACACCTGTGTTATACTGGAACCAGTAAAACAGGCCATGTTCGGTTAAACTTCCCCACTGCTCTTCCACCTCCACTCTCAAAACCAAAAAATAGCCAGCTCTGTTAAGAGTGTCTATTTTTCTTGTTAAAAATAGATATTTCTAAATTTAGTGTTTGTTAAAATTAAAAAATCTAAAAGCTTATTTGCAAACCAGCAAAGAACCTAATACCAAGAAATTGCATTTAGATTGATCTGGAGGGGACAAGAACAAATGGGCTCCGCATTAAAGTGGTTCCCACAGCTGTCGTTTCTACTTGATTACATTAACCTCAAAATGATACGAATGTGTGAGTGTCCTCGAATATAGGCTAATTTAATCAGAGTCTATTTTCAGTGGTTTGGGGGATGGGGCATTGTTGTGGGGAAGGAATAAAACTTTGTGTCTACCAACGCTCATAGTAAGTGACCCTTAGTCACTTAGTGATTTTAGCTAAAGCAACTTGGTCATACAGTGGCCTTCTCTAGGGGCACCACACCTGAAGCTCTCCATGGAATAGCCAGCGGCTTGTCCCCCATGTCCCTATTTTAGTGCTAGTCCTACAATTTCCACCTCGTTATAGATGCTGCTGGCATTAGAGTGGCCCACTATCATTAAGAGAAATGGCCTGGGTTCTTAAAGCTAAAATGCAAATACTTTGAATCAATTGAGTGTTTTCGGCTGTGAAGAGGGATGGTCACTAGCTTCCCCCTCCTAAGAATCTAGACTTTGTTGGTTTCTCTGAAGTCATTGTCAAATATGGGAAGAAGTGGGATGAGTTTCGTACGGCATATACCAAATGTCAGGAGTCCTGATGCTCCTTGCAGAGTGATTTCTAGGAAACGTCCTGAAAGCTTGTCCAGATTGTCAGAAAGAACAAAGGCTTCCTGTCCCTTAGATAAGGTTCTTAAAATTAGAGGATGTCTGAAGAAGAAACATCTGTACCCCAATAAGTTACAGAGGCTCAACTCAATGAAGACCCGAGTGTCACAAGCTGGGTCTCCTGAATAACAGACTTGAACACAGGAAGTTTACACAGGAGTGCTTTGGGGATTGAACACGTGTAAAAGAAGAGAAGAAAGTAGGACTGGGCACAGTTGAACTGTGATGCTGAATATCTCAATGGAAGACACAGTCAACCCTGCAGGGAGTTCTGAAGGTGAAATCATCTTTAGAGGTGCCCCACATGGAGAAGAGGAGAGAAAGGGGATATTATGTCTCCATATTCATTAGTCACTGGATATGAGCCACCCAGGAAGGAACTCAGGAAGTGTTTAAAGGCATTTTGTTTGTTTTTACAAAAGGTGGGTGGTGCTATTGGACTCTTTGTAGTTTCTCATTCCTTGGAAACATGTTTATTTCTTTAAACATAATACACTGGCCGGGCGTGGTGGCTCAAGCCTGTAATCCCAGCACTTTGGGAGGCCGAGACGGGCGGATCACTGGGTCAGGAGATCGAGACTATCCTGGCTAACACGGTGAAACCCCGTCTCTACTAAAAAATACAAAAAACTAGCCGGGCGAGGTGGTGGGTGCCTATAGCCCCAGCTACTCGGGAGGCTGAGGCAGGAGAATGACGTGAACCTGGGAGGCGGAACTTGCAGTGAGCTGAGATCCGGCCACTGCACTCCAGCCTGGGGGACAGAGCGAGACTCCGTCTCAAAAAAAAAAAAAAAAAAAACACATTTTGTAGTCTGTATCTTATAATTCTAATATTTTAGGTCTTTATGATCTGGTTCTATTGTCTATTTTTTTCTGCTGGTTCTCATTTATGTTTTCATGTTTGCGCAACTGGTCATATTTGACTGTAGACCGGTTGTTGTATTTGAAAAATAATTTGAGAGTGATTGAACTCTGAGATGACAGAATTTTTCTCTGGAGACCATTCTTATTTGCTCCCAGAGCGTTACCAGTCTAGATCTGCTTAGTCTAAGTTCAAGGATTGAGGTTCCTTCCATCCAGTTGATGCAAACCTGGGTGGCAAATCCAAGCAAAAGTTGGTTTCCTTTAGGCTTTCCATTTCCCTGAGGGCATAGACCTTGGACCCAGTTTAATATCTATGAAGAGAATAGGCTCCTCACCATGGGTGGACCCAAGCTTTCACTTTTTCCTACTTGCTTTGTGAGGCCACCAAGACAGCACTTCAGTTTTGCATGTTTCTTCAGGTTTGGAAAATGCTATTGGGGTCAAAGTAGCTTTGTGTACTCAACTTACCTTCCTGGGATTTTGTCTTCTATACTTTTGTAGATTAAATCTTCACTATCTTATTAACTGTTGGATTTTTTAAGAAAAAAAATAAGTAAGAAAATTATTTCTCCCAGCTTTTTAAAAACTGTCCTTATTGGGAAGGAAGAAACCTCTAGTGTTTCTTGTTTATAGTCAAACCCTGTAGTATTTTCTATGAGAATTCAAGGTAGGTGGGGAGGCATTTTATTAAATACCTTAAATTTGCAAGCTTCTGTTGCTTCTTGAAGTTGAGGCCAATTAAGTCATATATTAGCTGTGCATTTTTCTAAGAATTTAGAAATAAAATTTAAGACCCATACTAAGCATGGATCTGATTTTCTACTTAGAATGTAACAACATAAACATAAAATTTTATATCAAACTATCAAAATTTCTCTCAATCCAATAGGATATGATACCTAAACTTTTAAAATAAAGCTGTAGAAATATCTATATCATCAATGGTATTTTTAAGTCCTTCATAGTTTACCAGTTTTGATACCTTCTTTGAGGATAAGAAAGTCCACTATTTTTTCAATATAGTAGAGACATCATTTTCAGTGACAGGAAGAAAATTCAGGCCCTCCTTATAATTAGAGAGTCAGCACATAGTAATTACATGAGAGAAGCCTCTCAGACATAACAATGTAATTGTAACCAACCAGTGTAGGATAATTTTCCTTACCTAAAAAGTGCCAAACACAATTAACGTTGACTAACTTTCAAAAGAATTATGAACTTTCATCTCTCAGATTCAAGATTAGTCCAGCCTAGAGAGACGAGTCCTCTATTTCGGGAACTAGTCGCCCACAAATGGACCCTCATGACATAAATGAAACCCGAAACTCTTTTAAGTGCCAGATTTATTTCCGTGAGGTCGATTTAAACCAAAAAGATTTCATTCTCTCAGAAAAATTATTCCTTCTTCCTTGCAATGCTGTGGTTTATAATAGAGTTATTATTAGCTTTGACCACAATTATGCCACTCTGACAGCTCCCACCTGCCTGGACCAAGAGTGACCTCTTATCCCTGGAATGCTGATTACTCTTATTCTTCATGCTACTGGGCTGGCACTCAGCATTGCACAATGACGCTTAGCTTTTTATGGGCATGGCTATTTCCTGAAGGAGACTGAACTCTTGGAGAACAAGGACCCTGCCTTGCTATATCTTATTATAGATCCCCGAAGTGCCCAGTACTGGCCCTTTTTACAGAAGATGCTCAATATTTGTTTATGATGGTAATGATGATTCATGTTTGACTTGGGTGACAAATTAATTTTATTCATTCTGTTTCCTCAACCCCTAGCACATTGCCTGGCCCAAAGTAAGTACTCAAGAAAAGCTTACTGAATGCATGAACAAATGAATTAATGAATCATTAGAATTTTAAAAACTAGTTAGAAACACACACATACAGAATGGAGAACATTGTGACCAGATTATTTCTTAGCCTTTGTTTTTAAAAATACAAAAATAATCCCGCTTTCTTTTCTTTTAGTTGACCACAAGAAGATAGGTTGTGACTTAATTGTTTTAGCCAAGTGCTATTAAATACCACACTCCTTTTTCTTGACTGAGGAATACAGAATATAAATGTAGAGTGCGCTCCTGTCTCCCCAGTGTCATTGCCTTGTTCTGTGAACAAACGCAGAGGTCCAATGTTTGTGGCAGGCAGTCTTCTACTCACTTCAGAAGAAGAATATGACAATGTGACCCATCCCCGGAGACGGTGAGCACACAGGACATTGGAAAGCTCCCTTTGATCATAACAAGAAGAAGATGTCAAAATGATGTAAAGAAACAAGTTTAAACTTCAGCTAAAAGTTAAATGACCAGCACTGATTTCACATTGAATCATTCCTTTGCTAGAGTATTACTTTCCTGATTAGACATATTATGCTCTAAGAGTCCTTCCAGCTCAAAGATTCAATGCAGTATAGTAGGAAACAATAGATTTTAAAATTTGAAGACCTGAGTGTCAAATTCTAGTTTCACCTTTTACAAGTTGTGTGACTTTGAGTAAGTCACATAATATGTCTGACCCTTCAATTACTCCTGTGTGGACTGGGATGTACCATTCCTGCATGATTTCTCACAGGATAACCCTGAGTCTCATTGAGGACATGCATATGAAAATGCTTACCACTAGTCAGATGTTAGACATTAATTGATAGTTAAGGAAACAGGGGCCCTGAGAAGATAAATATCTTCCCAAGAGACTCTAGAGATCCTCTGGCTGAGCACTTCCTGAAGCATTTCCTTGCCAACAGTGTTAGTTCCACAGAACACTCATTTCACAAGTGGCAATAGCCATGACATAACATAATTATTTCAAACAAGTATGGGAAATTCTGTGCTGAACAAAAATAAGCACATTCTTTAACTGCAGGACTTATCAGAACCATTAACATGGTCATGTCCTTTGTGACTGTCTAAGCATTTCCACCTTTTAATAGACAGGCCGTCACAAGATTAGGATTTCATGGAGCACAACATAGGAAATGCTGACCTAGTTTATTGCCTAGGCTTGATTTCACAGTCTGCTAATTCAGTGCTACTGCAAGTACCCAAACACCAGGTTGCAGGTTGATAAATATTTGTTCCTCATCTGTGATAAGAAAAAAAGCTTATGAAATTGTAAATCCACAAGTCATCAAAAAAAGTCTTGCTACCACCACCACCACCACCACCACCAACAACAACAACAGCAAACGTCTGTCAGTGGAACATAGTGAACTTATTCTGGTGCAAGCTCCACCGCTGTGCATACCAGCAGTGGTCCCCAGGCTACGCTTTGAGTAACATTTCTCTAATTAATTGGATAAAGATGCAGCTTTAGTGAAAAAGCAGAATCTAAAGAAAGGAAATCTTTTTCACACCTTGTGCTTGGCAGCACATGTGAAGTCTGGAAGTTGTCTGATTCAGAAAGCCCCAGGCTCCCAGTGGTCAGAGGGTTGGCCATCAGGCAGATTGGATTGCTGGTTGGCAGCGTCCACCCCAGCCTTCCTAACTTCAGTTGCTAGTGCACTAACTGGATGCAACTCTTAGTCATCACACTGAAGAGATGATCATCCCAACAGGATACAAAGCCAAGCCCTGCCAGGCTCCTTTCCAGACAAAAGCTGATCTAACTGAGGTGTATAAAAGGTAGGCAAATTAACTTCCCGTTAGCTCTTTAAAAATACTGTGGAAATGCTCACTAAACAATAATCCTCAAGTCAGGGTTTCCATGAGAAACAAGTGAAGCAGTCAAATGGGGGAAACTGAAGAGTTTCAAAAAGGGCTAATTTGCAAAGTTGTACTGGGTTAAAAGAAACCAGCGAGGAATAGTGATTGCTAAGCATGGAGTGCTGTTACAACCCTTAGAGGGAAGGTCACTGGACCTGAAAGGTATGAAAGAGAGCCACCTGCTTGACAGGTGCTTGGCCTTAGATGGTGGAACACGGACTCAGACTCATAGCCCTGCAGGGAGAGCAGGCAATGCCCCAACCTCACTTTTCCCTCTCCATGCAGTCTCTGCCTGTGTATCTCATTGGCCCTCTAACCAGAAGCCAGGGGACAAAGGAGCTTGTTGCTGTGGTTCGTAAATGTCTATCAGCAGAGCAGAGTGGACAGAGGATCTGGAAAGGTAAATGAAAATCACTCATCACAGCTCACCTTGCATGCTCCTCTGTGGCTCTCAACTTTGTGAGAAGCACACGAAGGGTGCGGGTCAGTGTGGAGAAGTGGAGAGCAGATCTGGAAGGAAAACTGAAATCCATCTAGCACACTGTCATTCTCTTCTGAGCTCAAAAACAAATTGAGTTACACTTGCGAAGGCTTTTGGTTTCTGTTGGACTCTCTTGTCAAGACTTTTGTCAATCCAATCATTTCTCTCCCTTTCAATGCTTTCATGGTACCAGAGTACCGACACACCTTTGTGCTGATCACAGTTTTTCAGAATCCAATTCTCAAGACAAAATTAGGGTGGGTATGTTTGCGCACTAAAAACTCTGCTAATAAACACTAATATTTCAAGTATCGGTCTTATTTAATTTTTCTCTCATTTTTAGAGATAAGGTTGTTTCGATGTTATTTTCATGTACTCAGACTCCCCATTAAACACATTTTCCTGGTATAAATCTGTTACTCTCTACCTAACTACTCCTTACAGGCTTTTTGCCTTTAGGGTTCTCAAGATGTTATTACTGTTACAGACACATGGATATTAAGTGTTTACATTAAGCATCTGTCTGTAGGAGTGAGCTGTGGATTCAGGCTGTGCAAGCTGTGAAACGCCTGGATGCTGAGTGGAGGAGATGGCTAAGTAATTGCACTTTGTGCATACCCATTACAGCACTTAGAGCGGGCATAATGCTTGGTTGGGTGTCTGACCAGAAGCCCAGGAGAGAAGAAACTCTTTGGAAATAAATACTCTGTATTATCTTCCTCTGTATTACTTCCATTCTCTCCAATGGTTACCAAATACATTTGTATTGACTAACACAGTGACAGAAAGCCTACATCCGGATGAGTAGTTCTCTTTTAACAGGATCACTTTTGGAGGCAATGTAGTGGTTTCAACAACTGCTGAAAGATCTTTGTCCGCATCTGCTTCCACTGGGCAGTCTCAGTCTTGTTAGTAGGATATATTTGTTTTGTGAGCAGATTGATTGATTGATTGATTGATTGATTTGATTGATTTTTTGAGACAGGGTCTCTCTATGTACCCCAGGCTGGAGTACAGTGGCTATTCATAGGCACCATCACAGCACACTGTAGCCTCAAACTCTTGGGCTTGAGCAATCCTCCCAACTCAGCTCGTGACTACAGGCACATGACACTACAGGCACATGCCACCTGCCTTATTTTTACATTTATTTTGTTATTTTACTTTATGGCTACCAAGTCTGGCAGTTATGCATCTGACAACAGTTTGAGTTAAAAAAAATTATAGCATGGTTGGATCGGTGTTGCTGTGTGGCTGGGATACCATTTCAGGCTCAGTTGCAGAAGACAGACTCTATTCTAGCTAGTTTGAACAAGAAATTATTTATTACAGGATGTAAAATGGAGGTTTGAGAACAAATTTCAGGTTGTGTTCCCAATAATGACTCCCAAAACTATACCCCAAGATCAGGCCTCCAAGAAGTTGTCTACCTTTCTTAAGATCGGGAAAATGCTGGCTCCCAAACCATATCATCATTGTCACCACTGCAGCCATTGAGGAGCCTCCCTGGTCAGGAGATGTCCCTACTGCTGCCAAGTGTCAGGAGTATGCCACATTTGGTATAATCAACATCAGTAAAACAGATGCTCCATGTCTTGCCTTTCAACAACAACAACAACAAATGTTTTTGCCTATTTGCAGGCAAAAAAGCCAAATACTTGATTTTTAATTACAGTTTACAATCCCTTGTTTGATATCCTTGGGGGCCACATGTGTTTTGGAATTCAGAGCCGCAACATTTTCTAGAGGAAAATGAGTACTCACCCAAAGTAGGACAGGAAAAGGAAGACTATGAATGAACTCACAGCAACGTCAAGTTTTGATGTCAAATGAATTTGTGCAAATTTATGAAAGCAAATCAGTGCTTAGAGTTTTGGGATTTTTTGAATTGTGGAGAAGGGATTTGGGACTTGAAGTTCATGGGGGACTCTGAGTGAATCGCCTATTAGAGAGGTGATATAACAAAATTAAATATCCCCATGTAGACTCCATCCCCTTGTGGAGTTCACACTTGTTCTATTCCCAATATTTCCTAAAGCGTCACCTCCTGTTTTCTTCTCTACCAGTTTACCAGTGTTACAACTTGGGGGAAAAAAGTGTGACTCTGAGATGTACCGGCTGTTATGCCAGAGACAACCCTCAGATCACTTGAGACTTGCTTCTTGTTGCCTCCTCTTTGATCTTGGCAGCAGAGGGCCTTGCCAGTCTCTGTCTTCACAGTCCCCAGTCTCTTGGTAAGTGCTACTCTTCATACCTTCAAACAAGCTCTAAGAAATAGATGGAAAGCTGGCCGGGCGCGGTGGCTCAAGCTTGTAATCCCAGCACTTTGGGAGGCCGAGACGGGCGGATCACGAGGTCAGGAGATCGAGACCCTCCTGGCTAACACAATGAAACCCCGTCTCTACTAAAAATACAAAAAAATTAGCCGGGCGAGGTGGCGGGCGCCTGTAGTCCCAGCTACTCGGGAGGCTGAGGCAGGAGAATGGCGTAAACCCGGGAGGCGGAGCTTGCAGTGAGCCGAGATAGCGCCACTGCACTCCAGCCTGGGCGACAGAGCGAGACTCCGTCTCAAAAAAAAAAAAAAAAGAAATAGATGGAAAGCTGACAATATTTGGCAGCTGTTCTCCTCCATGAACAATTGAGATAACTTAAAAATGTTCTGCAGCAATGTAGATCTTCTACTTTTTGCCCCACCTTTACTAAAAATAAAACGCTTCTTGACTCCAAAAGATTGGTAAACATTTGCTGAACAGAAGAGTAGCAGATTCATTTCCTTAAAACTCTGCTGTGGTCATGTCATATTTCTGCCGTACTTTCCAAAGCTCCTGCAAATTTTCTAACCTGCAAAGCTTTCACAAGCCCTCCATGCACACCGAACAAAGTCTTTCAGGACCTTTATGCTCTTCCTTCTGGCCTCTTCTCTAGTGTCCTGGAGATGTGCAATGTGGTTGCCCTGACTCTGCTAATCCTCTGTCTTTTCTTCCCTCTTTCCCTTGCTTCCTTTCTTCCACAGCTATTTAGTAAGCATCTTGTATGTGTCAGGCAATGGATGTACAGTGGTAAATAGAACAGATACAGTCACCGCTTTCATGGAGCTTTCGTTAATCCCCTACCCATCTCCCCTCACCACTTCAATATGTCTGTCCGACTTACAGTGCTTGCTTTTTTTTGCCTGGGGGTTTTCTCTGGGCCACAGAGCTTACTTTGTCACCCATATGGCAGGCTGCTTAAAGTGTTAGAAAATTAACAACCCCCTCAGCATCCTTTAGCCAGTAGCTGGAATACATAACTACCCCAACCCCCTCACCCCCTTGGGGAGGTATAGCCAGGAGGAGCAGGTTGTGTGCACTGAATCCCTGAATTCCGCAGCTGGACTGAGCGCTAGCTATAGTGGCAACTTGCTTAATAAAGAACGCTTTATCAGTTCTCTTTCCTTCTCTGTCTCCTTTCCCCATTCCTTTACCAAAGTTTCTTGGAATCAACTGCAAAATAAATTACTTGCACTTGAGTTTTATCTGGTCTGGCTTGCGGGGGAACCCAAAATTATTTTTCCAATAGCTTTACACTGTGTTATGTTTACATAAGAGGCAGCACAGGATGGTAGGAACACACAAATTTTGCATAGGCAGACCAGGATTTGAATCCTGGTCCTGCCACAGACTAATAGGTGATTCTGGGTAGATTTACAGAAGGGGAAGCTTGGTCTTTAGCACCATATGAGGCTGATATTGATAATGACACATAGTTGGTATTCCAGCTGAATTTTGTCTTTCCAAATATCTGTATCTTGAGTCTATTCTTATTGGCTGAAATCTCCCACCGTTTTTGCCTATGGGAAACTTGCGTTTGCCTCTAAGTCTGCCTCAGCCATGATGTTTTCTGTAAGTAACGTGACAATTTTATGTCTTACTTTTGATACTTACCTTCATATTTCTGAGTAACATGCTTATATTGCTAGTTCATTCTCCATAATGGCTAAAACTAAAGAATCAAGATTTAACTTTTTTTCATAACATCAACCCCCTCCTACAAGCCCACTTCTCATCCCCTTATTCTCTCGATACAGTATATTTATATGATAATGTAGAATGTATCAATAATCAGTGTTTATATAATTATAAACACTGCTCACCATGGAACCATGTTATTTACATATATATATATACACACACACACACACTTACTTTTTCTGTCTTGTACATTTTCTGTTTTCCTAGAAGTTAGTGATTAGTTGTCTTATTTTATAATTTGCTTAGTTTTCAATGTACTTATCATTAATTAGAACCGATATGTAACTAGATATCACCAAAAAGTGCCTCTGGAGCTCTTCACAAACCTCAGCTCCAAATACTCCCATAATGTTTAAATGTTCTCTTTATATTTTCAAATATATCAAATATTCTATCAATTTCAACTTCTCGAAGAATCTTTTCCAGATGGAATTGTTCTGATATTTTCTATTCCAGACTGGCTGCTCCCTATCCTAATACACAATTGTCATCTTGAGAATCTCTCTTCATTATAATTCCATGTGTCCCTTTTACTTCTCTCTTTTTAAGACCTTGCATGTTTGAAAATATTTGTATGCTGCTCTCATATTAAATTGAAAGTTTGGCTGGGTAAGAGAGCTCTCACAATTTTAAAGGCAAATTCTCTATTGTCCTTTAACTTCCACTGAGGATGTTTAGAGATTCAAAGCAATTCTAATTGTTGGGCCTTATACAGGAACTGTTACGTCTCTCTGGAAACTGACAAGATGTTGTTTTTTCCCAGCGCTCTGAAATTTCATGAAGACATGCCTTGGTGTGGATCTACTTTTATCCATTGGGCTTTGCATCAGTGGGACTCTCAACTTCAAAACTCATGTTTCAAATTTACTTAAGTTATTCTCTTTGTTAATTTCTTTCCCTCAATTTTATACTCATTCTGGAACTCCTATTATTTAGATATTAGATCTCCTGGATGGATCCTTTAATTTTCTTTTCTTTTTTTCCTGTTTTCCTCAATTTTATTTTCCAACTTTTCTAATGCATTTTACATTCCTGCCATCACAGTTTTAACTCCCCAGATTTCTTTCTTAGTCCATGATTATTCTGTTTCTGTGGCATCCTACTCTCCTTTCATGGATATAATAATTTTAAAAAATCTCTCTAGGATCAAGTTAACTTTAAAAAAAATTATCTACCTTTACAGTTTCTGTTTTCTCCAAGCTGCTTTTGTCTTTTCCTGTATGTTTTGTTTATTTGTTTGTTTGTTTTGTCAAGAATTATGGAGCATCTAAGACTTTTAGCCCACTTTCAGTCTAACAAGTTAGCCTACTACAGTTGCTTGGATGCTTTAAGAAGGCATTAGACTTCTGGGTCAGAGACAGGACTATGTTATTCACAGCAACGGCCACAGCCAGAGTTTCAGCATTTGTATCAGTTTCCTGAGCATCACTTCCCACAGGGCAACACAAAGAAGCCTGGATAATGCCTGTATGCACAGTAGGTCATTATAGAAAAGGAAGCCCAAGCTTAGGGGACTCCAGTCTTTTATAATGGACAGTGAGCCTATCTGACTTTTGTTCCAGAGTGAGACAGTATACTGAACAGCAAATGAATCTGCCCTTTGCTGTGGTAGGGCATATTGTTTCTTTCAAGGCTGTTTGCTGCACAAAGGCCCTTGAAAGGATAGCCTAGAAAAGCATTCTGTGCCTCTGCTTGAAAGATATGCATAAATATGAAAGACCAAAGGGAATTATCTCCCAACATTTGTTTGTTTTTATATTTCATATTAAACACTTTCCTCCAACGCTTAGTAATCCTTGATTATCTACTTACACTTAAGAACTGTCTTAAAGCTACAAACTTGGCCACTTGGGTTTTGAAAACCAATGGAAGAAAGAAGGCTGTAGGGGGATAGTGCAGTAGGAAAACAGGTGTCAATGTTTAGGATTTAAGCTTTTACTTAGACCCCATTTTCAGTGTAGTTCTTTTGCTTTCAATTATGCCCAGTATCCCTCAGTCCAGATTATGTTCTGTAAGCTGCACCATTTAACGCAGTAGCCACCAGCCATGTGTGGCTATTGAGCACTTGAAGTGTGACTAGTTCAAATTGAGATGAGCTGTCAGTGTAAAGTACTCAATACTTTCAAATACTTAGTATGAAACAGTGTAAAATATCCCTAATAATTTTTACATATATCATGTATTACAATTATTTATTTATTTATTTATTTATTATTTTTGAGATGGAGTCTCACTCTGTCACCCAGGCTGGAGGGCAGTGGTGTGACCTCGGCTCACTGCAACCTCCACCTCGCGGGTTCAAGTGATTATCCTGCCTCTCAGCCTCCTGAATAGCTGGGACTACAGGTGCGTGCCACCACGCCCAGCTAATTTTTTGTATTTTTAGTAGAGACGGGTTTTCACCGTGTTAGGCAGAATTGTCTCGATCTCCTGACCTCGTGATCTGCCTGCCTTGGCCTCCCGAAGTGCTGGGATTATTTTTAGACACATTGGATTAAATAAAATATATTATTAAAGTGTGTTTAATACTTTTTTAAAATGTGGCTAATATAAAGTTCTGAGGTTCGTGAAGGTCTTCTTCAGTACTTTCTGGTGATATCTTTTCACCAGAAAACTCACATAATTTTTTAATCAAATGAAGTAAATTTTCAGGGATATTTATGTCCTTTTCCACAATTACCCAGAAAGTCCTTTTGCTATCATAGCATCTTTCTCTTTGAGCACCCCTAGGAAACGTTCTTTGCTTTTAAGAACTCATGCAAATGTATTTAGCTCACCTAGATAATCTAAGTTAATCTCTCACCTCAAGGTCTGCATGTAACCTTAAACACACAAAGTTCATTTTCCAGGTAAGGTGACATAGTCATAGCTCTGAAGATGAGGACATGTGCAGTTTTAAGGGCCATTATTTTTCCTATCACACTATTATTGTGTCCATTTGATATGGTTTGGCTGTGTCCCGACCCAAATCTCATCTTGAATTGTAACTTCCACAATTCCCACATGTTGTGGGAGGAACCCAGTAGGAGGTGATTGAATTATGGGGACAGGTCTTTCCATGCTGTTCTCATGGTAGTGAATGAGTCTCATGAGATCTGATGGTTTTAAAAATGGGAGCTTTCCTACACAAGATCTCTCTCTTTGCCTGCTGCCATCCATGTAAGACTCGACTTGCTCTTCCTTGCCTTCCACCATGATTGTGAGCCCTCCCCAACCACATGGAACTGTGAGGCCAATAAATCTCTTTCTTTTGTAAATTGCTGAGTCTTGGGTATGTCTTTGTCAGCAGCATGAGAACAGACTAATACAGTAAATTGGTAACAGTAGAGTGGGGCACTGCTGAAAAGATACCCAAAAATGTGGAATTGACTTCGGAACTGGGTAACAGGCAGAGGTTCAAACAGCTTGGAGGGCTCAGAAGAAGACAGGAAAATGTGGGAAAGTTTGGAACTTCCTAGAGACTTGTTAACTGACTTTGACCAAAATGCTGATAGCGATATGGACAACAACATCCAGGCTAAGGTGGTCTCAGACGGAAATGAGGCACTTGTTGGGAACTAGAGCAAAGGCAAGTCTTGTTATGTTTTAGCAAAAAGACTGGCAGCATTTTGCCCCAGCCCCAGAGATTTGTGGAACTTTGAACTTGAGAAAGATGATTTAGAATATCTGGCAGAAGAAATTTCTAAGCAGCAAAGCAATACAAGAGGTGACTTGAGTGCTGTTAAAAGCATTCAGTTTTATAAAGGAAGCAGAGCATAAAAGTTTGGAAAATATGTAGCCTGACAATGTGATGGAAAAGAAAATTCCATTTTCTGAGGAGAAATTCAAGCTGGCTGCAAAAGTTTTCATAAGTAACAAGGAGTCGAATGTTAAGCTGCAAGACAATGGGGAAAATGTATCCAGGGCATGTCAGAGGTCTTCACAGTAGCCCATCCCATCACAGGCCCAGAGGCCTATGAGGAAAAATGGTTTCAGGGGCTGGGCCCACGGTCCCCATGCTGTGTGCTGCCTAGGGACTTGATACTTTGCATCCCAGCTGCTCCAGCTGTGGCTGAAAGGGGCCAACATAGAGCTCAGGCTATGGCTTCAGAGGGTGCAAGCCTCAAGCTTTGGCAGCTTCCACGTGGTGTTGAGCCTGCCAGTGCACAGAAGTCAACATTTGGGGTTTGGGAACCTCTGCCTAGATTTCAGAGGATATATGGAAATGCCTGGATGTTGAGGCAGAAGTTTGCTACAGGCATGGGGCTCTCATGGAGAACCTCTGCTAGGGCAGTATGGAAGGGAAATGTGGGGTCAGTGCCCCCACACAGAGTCCCTACTGGGGCACTGCCTAGTGAAGCTGTGAGAAGAGGGCCACTGTCCTTCAGACCCCAGAATGGTAGATCCACTGACAGCTTGCACCATGCACCAGGAAAAGCCACAGACACTCAACGCCAGCCCATGAAAGCAGCTGGGAGGGAGCCTGTACCCTACCAAGCCAAAGAGGCGGAGCTGCCCAAGACCATGGGAATCCACCTCTTGCATGAGCATGACCTGGATGTGAGTCATGGAGTCAAAGGAGATCATTTTGGTGCTTTAAGATTTGACTGCCTTGCTGGATTTTGGACTTGCATGGGGCCGGTAGCCCCTTTGTTTTGGCCAATTTATCCCTTTTGGAATGGCTGTTTTTGCCCAATGCCTATACCCCCATTGTACCTCGGAGATAACTAACTTGCTTTTGATTTTACTGGCTCCAAGGTGGAAAGGACTTGTCTTGTCTCAGATGAGATACTGAACTGTGGACTATTGAGTTAATGCTGAAATGAGTTAAGACTTTGGGGCACCATTAGGAAGGCATGATTGGTTTTGAAATGTGAGGACATGAGATTTGGGAGGCACCAGGGGAAGAATGATATGGTTTGCCTGTGTCCCCACCCAAATCTCATCTTGAATTGTAACTCCCACAATTCCCACATGCCATGGGAGGAGCCTGGTGGGAGGTGATTGAATTATGGGGCAGGTCTTTCCTGCACTGTTCTCGTGATAGTGAATGAATGTTACAAGCTCTGATGGTTTGCACAAGCTCTCCCTTTGCCTGCTGCCATCCACATAAGATGTAGTTGGCTCCGTCTTGCCTTCTGCCATGATTGTGAGGCCTCCCTGGCTATGTGGAACTGTGAGTCCAATTAAACCTCTTTCTTTTCTAAATTGCCCAGTCTCAGATATGTCTTTACCAGCAGTGTGAAAATGAACTGATACACCATTTTACAAATGATAAAACTGAGAAGTGCTATGCTCAAAGTCATACACCTAAGTGTTAGAATTGCATTTTCAACCCAGGCTGTTTAGAACCAGATCTTGTGCTACATTAGGGCTGGGATAACTGGGAGCCAAGAACAAAATAGGGCAAAAGTCACCTCTTGGCAGAGGCCTCACACATGTCAACTGCATTCCTGCTGAGGGCTTATCTCGATTATTTTTAAAGGCTTAGATAAAGAAAAAGGAAGAAACATCCTTCTTTTGTTGTTGTGAAGTGGCTTAAATCATGTAGGGGCCCATTCATGATGACAAGTATATAGGCTCTAGGAAAACCGATCAACTGTGTATTTGTTTGAAATTGACAAAAATTCCTGACCCCCCAGGAAACTGGGGACAGAGAGCTATGTCCTTTATATCTTTCCTGACTCATCAATTTGATGAGGCCTTTGTTTTACAGCTGGGAAAAATGTAAGGAAGGGCATTGTGGATGTGATTTTTTCAAACCAGGATTCAACTAAAATTTATTTTATTAGTTCTCCTTCAATCTATAACCTTCATTATTGTTATTGTTGTTGTTACTCTCCTGGCCGGAGCATTCTTGTCACTAACAGTGCCTTGCTGTAATGATTCTCACTGGGGGTGGTCAGGGTTCTGAGGGGGTGGTGGCTGGAGAGCACCTGAACAAGAGCAATGAGGTCTGGGTCTACATGGGATGCAGTCTGGGCTTGGGGCACCCCAACAGAGGCACTACCAATCTAGGCTGTTCTTAGGTGCTGGAAGAGGATTTAGACAAATATGAGGAAGACACTCTAAGATGGGATCCCTGCTGAGGCATGGGGTCTGGGACAGGGGCCCTACTTGCCCAGGTCAAGGGAAGTATAGGAGGTAGGGCAGGGATATGGAGAATGATCTCACAGTGGTGGGAAAGGTGAGTCGAAATGTGTCTAGGTAGCATATCCGGGAGTTGCTCTCTCAAATGCCACCAGAACTCTAGGCATGCTCCTCCCATTCCCATTTTCACATCCTTCATTTATTCAGCAAGTATTGATTGAGCACTGAATGTGTACCAAGCACTGTTCTAAGTATACTTCTAGCCAAAAATGCCTGCCCTCATATAACACACATTCTATTAGGGGAAACAGACAACAACATATGTAAATAAAAAATATGTGTTATATAGTGAAAATTGATAAGGAGGAACCATTAATGGCATGCGGTGAGAGTGAAGGATAGGAAACACCAGCTGAGAGTGAGATGTTATAATTGTTGATAATGTGTTAGTTACCTCTTGCTGAATAACAGACTACCCCAAATATGAGTGGCTTAAAACAAGAAACATTTATGATCACAGTTTCCGTGACTCAGAAATTGTGTGCCCAGGATCCTCTGGCTCAGGAAGTCACAGGCTGGGCCAGGGTCTCAGGTCTCACAAGGTTGTAATCAAGGTGCTGGCCGGCATGCAGTCATCTCAGGGTTTGAATAGGGGAGGATCCACCTCCAAGATCACTCACATGGTTGTTGACAAGGATTCGATTTCTGGCAGTTTGTTGGACCAAGATTCTCAGCTCTTTATCAACTGGTTGGCAGAACCCTCCCTCTTATCCTGGCCACATCAGCTTCTCTAGGGCAGTTCACAGCGTGGCAGTTGGCTTCACCAAAGGAAGCAGGTGAGAGAGGAAGGGAGGGCAAGCTGGAAGTAAGCCAGATTCTTTGTTACCTAATCTTGGAAGTGACATGCCATCCCTCTTGTTGTTTTCTTTTCCTTAGAAGTTGGTCACTAGATCCCGCCCACACTCAAGGACAAGACTATAGAAGGACACAAAGAAGGACTCATCCCCTGGTGAGTCCAGGGGATGAGGATCTTTCAGGGCCATCTGAGAAACTCCTACCATAGAATAGGCAGACTGGAGATGGCACTGAGAAAGTGGTAGTTGAGTAAAGAAATGTAGGAAAGCAGGAAAAGAGCAATATCTGGAAGAAGAGCATTCCACACTCAGGGAACAGAACAGGCAGAGGTTTCCAGGCAGGAGTAAGGCATGTATAGTCTCTCTGTAAAAAATAATCTACTGATAGTCTCCAACAATTTAGCTGACTTTAACATATTTTGATCCCATATGCACTAATCAATAAGATCTCTTTATCCCATAAATATACACCATCTTCCATACGTTATGATCTGTGCACGGCTAAGAGTGTCAGCAACCCTGAGCTCAACTAATCAAAGGGAAGCTTGTCAGGCCTGTGCACTGGCCCTGCAGTTTTGATGAGAAGAGGATGGTCTGTAATATTTATTACCCCACAGCATTTCTCTTTATACCCAGAAATTGTCTAGGGAGTGACATCAGCACGATGGTGGACTAGGAGGATCCGACCCTCGTCTCCCCAGATAAACAGCAATTTGACAATTATCCATGGACTGAAAGAGCACTGGGAGAGCTCCAGAGTGAGGTTAAGAAGCTGCAGCCACCCAGTGGAGGACAAAAACTGAGGGCAGTCAAATAGAAAAGTATAGAAAGCGTTTTACCTGAGTAACTCTGCTCTTTTAGGGCCATCTTAAACACTGAAAATTATAATACATTGATGAAGAAATTAAAGAAGACACAGATAAATAGAAAGAAATCTTGTTTTCATGGATTAAAAGAATATTGTTAAAATATCCATACGCCCCAAAGTGATCTACAGACTCAATGAAATTCCTATTAAAATTCCAAAGGCATTCTTTATAGAAATAGAAAAAAAAATTCTAAAATTTATATGAAACCACAAAAACCTCTGAATAATCAAAGCAATCTTGAGCAAGAAGAGCAAACTGGAAGCATCATCTGTCTAGATTTCAAAATATGTTACAAAGCTATAATAAAACAGCATGACGCTGGCATAAAACAGACATATAAGCCAATAGAACAGAATAGAGAACCCAGAAATAAATACACTCATTAACTGATCTTTCACAAAGGTGCCAAGAAAACACAATGGGGAAAAGATGGTCTCTTCAACAAATGGTATTGGGAAAACTGGATATCCACATGCAGAAGAATGATATTGGACCCTTATCTCACACTATACACAAAAATCAACTCAAAATAAAGACTTAAATGTAAGACCTAAAACCAGAAAGACTACTAGAATAAAACACAGGGCAAAAGCTTTTTGGCCTTTGTTTGGGCAATGATTTTTCTTGGATATAACCCCAAAAAGCACAGGCAACAAAAGCAAAAATAGAAAAATGGGATTCTATCAAACTAAAAAGCCTCTGTACAGCAAAGGAAACAATCAACAAAGTGAAAGGTAACCTACGAAGTGGGAGAAAATATTTGCAAACCATGTATTTGATGAGGGCTTAACATCCAAAATATATAAGGAATTCATAAAAACTTAATAGCAAAAATCAAACAACCCAATAAAAAAATGGGCAAAGGACAGAGACATTTATCAGAGAAGACATGCAAATGGCCAACAGGTGTAAAAAAGGTGCTCAACATCACTAATAATCAGGAAAATGCAAATTAAAATTACAATGTAATATCACCTGTCACCTGTTAGAATGCCTATTATCAAAAAGACAAAAGATAGCATGTGTTGGTGAGGATGTGGAGAAAAGGAAACACTTGTACACTCTTGGTGGAAATGTAAATTGGTATAGCTATTATGGAAAACAGTATGGAGGTTCCCCAGAAAGTTAAAAATAAAACTACCATATGACTTAGCAGTCTCATTTCTGGGTATATATGTGAAGGAAATGAAATCAGTATCCTGAAGAGATATAAATACTCCAATGTGCTATGAAGCATTAGTCACAATACCCAAGATATAGAAACAACCTAAATGTCCACAATAGATTTTAAAATGTGGTATATATGTATACATATATAAAACAATATCATTCGGCCTAAAAAAAGGAGATCCTGCCGTTCGCAACAACATGGATGAATCTGAAGGATATGATGCTAAGTAAAATAAGCCAAACACAGAAGGACAAATATTTCAGGATCTCACTTACATGTAGAATCTAAAATAGTCAAACTCATAGAAGTAGAGGGTAGAATGATGGTTACCAGGGGCTGGGGGGAGGAAGAAATGTGGAGACATTGATCAAAGTGTATAAAGTTTCAGTTTTCCAAGATGAGTAAGTTCCGGACATCTAACATACATCGATGTGACTATAGTTAAATTATGTGAGGTGAAGATACGTTAATTAGCTTGATTGTGGCTGTCATTTTACAATACATGTGTATATCAAAACACCAAGTTGTACCTTAAATGTGTACAATTTTTTATTATACCTCAATAAATTGTGGCTGTGATTTCACAATATATACATATATAAAAACAACAAATTGTACACCTTAAATGTGTTCATTTTTTAAATTATACCTCAATAAAGCTAAAAAAAAAGTCATGAATAAAAAAGACTAGAAATTGCCCAGAAACAAAGATGCTTTCAATCTATCAGGGATTGTTAACCTGGGGTCTGTGGCTAGATTTCAGGGTCCAGGAAACTGGATGAGAAAAAAATTTATGTCTCTATTTTTACTAAGCTATAATGAAAATTTAGCCTGTCCCTCTGTCATGAATGTAGGTGTGATAGTCGGCTTCCCAGGTGGTTCCAGGGACCCCCCCTTCTGATGTTCACATCCCCGTGCAGTCCCTCCCATGTAGCCCCACATTGGTCCTATGTGACATAGGGCACAGGAGGAGTGATGGCTGTTACTTGCGAGGTTAGGTTATGAAAGCCTGCAACTTCTGTCTGGAACTCTTGTTCGTTTTCTTCATCACTCACTTTGAGGGAATCCAGCTGCCATGTCTTGACATGTGACAAGGAACTAAGGCATCTAGCCAGGAGCCAGCAAGAATGTGAGCCCAGCCAACAGTCACATGAGTGAGCTTGGAAGTTGGAAGTCTATCTTCCTGCCTTCAGACGGCTGGAGTCCTGGCCAACAACTTGACTTCAACCTCATGGGAGATTCAGAGGAGAAACACCCAGCTAAGTGACTCCTAGATTCCCAACCCTTAGAGACTGAGTGTGATGTTTGTTATTTTTAAGTTGCTAAGTTGTGTTATACAGCAGCAAATAACACCATAGGCAGCAAACACTGTAGTATTAGCAGTACTTGTGATTCTATCACTTTATCACTAAAATATTTTGTTTACTGAATTGTAATATGATTGGTGTCCGTTAGGTCCTTTACAATTCTAGGTATGTATTTAAATTTTTGCGTTTAGAAACATTATTCTGAGAGGGCCTCCACAGGCTTTACCAGACAGCGAAAGGGCACAAAAAAAGGTTAAGAACCCTGAATTTGCAAGTCATAGTTTCTTCCTGGTGATGTAAAGGAGGACAAAAACCACCTCCCAAAGGTGTAAGTAAATTCTGCACAGACCACAACTGCAGGATCTTCCAGGGGCTGGGGCCAGCTGTCTGCTGTGGGGACAGGGATGAGCTTGGTGGGCTGGGCAGGGCTGTCCTCCACAGGAGGGAGGAGCAGCTTCTGCATCCTGTCTGGACTCCTCCAGCACCACGAGCGCCTCCTGCCCACACTTTGCACCAAACACAGCTCTCCCTTCCCTTTTCATCCAGTGTCAGAACTGCTCTTTTAATTGGCTGCCAAACCTGAAGCTGGGAGAATGCAGAGGAATGCAGTCAATGTGTTGACGGCTCATGTGAAAGTCAGCACAGAGCACCTGCTGGGCTGAACAGCATGAGGTGGGCTCCTTCCCAGGGCAGCCCAGAGAAGGAGCTGAAGGTGAAACTCCTGTTTGGCATTTCCTGGCCCAAGACAGTAGAGATCATGACACCTCCCCTTGATCCTCAGGAATCTGGATGCTCACTGTCTAGAGGGGAATGGACCTCAGAGGCGTCTCCACAGCCCTTCATGGAAAAGTAACCGGCACTAGTACCTCCATTTCCAAGATACGAATTTGTGTTCCTGGTCCTACAGGTCCCAGGTGGAGCTAGGAAAACATTAGAAAATCTTGGCCACCCTCCAGTCTCAGTGTCAGCTTACAGATGTGGACACGGAGAGCAAGAAAAGTGAAGTGTCTTCTCAGGGTCACAAGATTCATTTGGCAAGAGCCAAATCAAAACCCTGGTGTCCTGACACACTGTGTCTGTCTTATTGACTGTTATATTCCTAAGCCCTGGCAGAGGGTCCAGCACATAGAATGGTTGAAGGCTTAGTGAGCACATCCAATCTGAGTGTTCTTTCTGTCCCATCAAACCTTTCTCCACGTTCACACAAGGAAATGGAAAAAACAGTGCGCCTGGGTGAATCTTTTCATTTTCATTTTCCTCTTTGTCAAAACGAATGATGAGTTGTCTCCCCATCTCCACTTCCTCCTTTTCCACTTCAGAATCTAAAAATCACCCACATTTTTTGGCAAGCTGTTAGATTACAAGAGTGAATTTTGTTGTATATTTGGTAATCCTAGGATCATTACTAGTTTAGCTGTAAAATGAAGATGTACTCTAAAACTATTATAACAAGACAGGAGAGATGAGGAGAAGAAAGTGCTGGGGACTGTCTGTGGCCCATGATGAGATGGGAGGGATGAAGGAGGGAGCCTCACCTCCTCTGAAGCCAGAGTTGAGTCACAGGTATCTGAAGAATTTGTATCTCCCCTGCCTAGAGTAGCGCCATGCACACGTTGTATACAGTAAGTGCTCGATAAAGATTTGTTGACTCCTGATTGACTGACAGAGGGGTGAAAGCACCCTGCAAGCTGACCCAAATGGTGGTCACCACAGCCTCCCATGTCTTCTCCCTGCAGATGAGATAGGCCACCAAGAAGTGAAGTCCTAAGGGATCTAAGCCAGAGCCAAATCTCCAATGCGCCCTTCCAGGCTCTGGTAATGAAGAAATGAGAAGCCCAGGGTGGCAGAATCCAGGTAGACCTCTGTATTGCACGTGTGTGCATACATGTCCCTTGCCAATGTGTACCTCTGTAATCAGCTAATAGGAACTGGTAGACATCTACAGAGGACAGTCAGCCAGAACAAAGCTGTGGCATCATGATCCCAAAGCTGAAGGAGTTTATCTTCACCATCTCCATTACTGGTCTTAAGTCTTAAGGAGACACATGGCCACACTGTGGCTTTCAAAAGTCGCCCCTGGCCTGAAGTTTTTCAATGAAGTATACCTCATGACACACAGACACACACACACACAACATATATACATATATATATACACACACACACACACACATAACACTTACATATGAAAAGTATACTCTTTTATCTAGAAATACTCCCAGAAAAATCAAGGAAGAAAAACCTCAAACATAAAAAAGTATATTCTATTTTAGTGTGTTTCCTTTTTTTCCAGTCTCCTGAAAATCCTTGGATGCATGTTAAGTTGATGAGTTCATGAGTTGGATACAGTATGTGTTTTGAATTTTTATAAAATCTTTGGAAGATTATACAGGATAAGGCAGTTTTTTTCTTCTTGTGACATATTTGAAAGGGAAGGAAAAACAGGAGGCATATGCCCCTGAATAGTTTAAGGTAATGTGGTTTTAGCCATTCAGAGCAATAAGACACTATATATAAGACTACATATAAGACACTGAGCAAGTGCCTTAGAGAATCAGAAGTGAACATGATACGTCCCCATAGTTAAGGATTTGTGCCTCTGGGTACCTACAATCTACAATATACACAACAGATGAAGTGTATACATAAATGATAGAAAATGCATGCAGAAAGTGCTAGATGCGGTAAAAGACTCCAAACAACATATTCTGGAATGACAAAGACCAATTCTAGGAGAATGAAGGGTTTAAAGGGTGAATGAGAGGTGAGATTGAGGAGACATAAGTACAGGAATTTAGAGTTAAGAAGCTGAGGACAGTACTGAAGTGAATGACAGGGTCAAAGAAAGAATTCTTTCTCTCCAAAGGGGACGTATGGAACCCATTTCTACCATCCAGTCATGCGCTTGCTCTTTCTCTGTCTCTTTCTCCCTCTAGGTTTCAGAATCAAATGTACAAAGTTAAAGGTTAGCATGCCAAAGACCTTTTTTTTTTCTCAGAGACCTGAGAAAGGAAGGTTAAAAGGTCCTATGACCAAATTATTTTTCACTTTAAAACCTGTCTTTACTTTCCCTAAGTGGTTTTCCATGTCCCTGTCTCCTTAGCAATAATGACCAACGTCAAGATGAAATAAGATAAGAGGAAGTATCTGAGTGCTGTGTTTTGTATTTCAACCAGGCACCTAAATACATCCACAAATCTACTCTACTCAAAAGCGCAGCAGCCCGGAAGGCACTGGCGTAGGCCTTGATAGAGTTTGCATTTTTTTCTTGGCCAATTTTCTTCAGTAATATTCTTCCTGTTTTCTTTCTAGCCACAATGTTTTATCTATCCTACCTCTAAATATTATTTCCTCTCTAGCCATGCATTAGCTTATTTTAACTACTTATTCTTTCCTGACTATCACCTTTCTACAAACTTCCCATGTCTCTTTGGCACTTTTCCAGCCATTTTCCATCTTACCTCATATTTTGTGCAGAGTTCATACAAATGTATATGTATTATACATATAACTCATTCTCATGGGCAAGCTTCACAGGAAGTGTCTTATGAGGCACCATTCATCACATCCCACACTATACCCTGGCCCCAAAAATTTGTTTAAAGGTTTTCCTCTGATAGCAGATTCTATGTAAGGCAGGCAGAGCAGCATGCTGAGAATGGAATCTAACTCCCCCTTTCACTCTCATTTGTCAAATGAGATCATGTATGTGAAAAGGCTTTGAAATTTATTTTATATTATATTATATCATATCATATTTATTTTGAGACAGGGTCTCACTCTGTTGCCCAGGAGCACAGTGGCATGAGCACGGCCCCGTGCCGCCTCAAGCTCCCAGGCTCAAGCAATTCTCCAATCCCAAGTAGCTGGGATTACAGGCACATTCCACCATGCCCAGCTATTTTTTGTGTCTTTTGTTTGTTTTTGTTTTTGTAGAGATGGGGTTTCACCATGTCTCCCAGGCTGGTCTACAACCCCTGGGCTCAGGCAATCCCCCTGCCTCAGCCTCCCAAAGTGCTTAAATTACAGGCATGAGTCACTATGCCCAGTCCAGTTTTGAAAATTTTAAAGCATGTCCCTGCTGTTAATACAGTTTGTTTTCTTGCACATTAGTTAAACAAGAATTTATTGAGAAACTTGTGTGTGTCCCGCATTAGAGGTAAAATGTGAACAAGTAGCATGGTCTAAGATGCAAAAGGAAAGGAAGGACGGAAGGAAGGAAGGAAGGAAGGAAGGAAGGAAGGAAGGAAGGAAGGAAAAAAACCACACAGTTCCTGGCTTCATAGGTTTTACAGTCTACAGCAGAACATGGGTGTTAATCAAATAGTTATATGACTAGGTATAAAATAACCACTGGGCTCATTTTATACCCAGTGCTATGAAGAAAAGTTTTATCATACCATGTAGTAGGGAGTAGGCACATGATCCAGTCTTAGGAGGAGTCAGGAGTCACCCTGATGTATCTGAGAACTGGAGGATGATTGGGAGCAAATTCTGCCTAGGCAAACCATGAAAAATCACCCCAGGCCCAGTGCATGGCTTTTGTGAAGGTCCAAAAGTGGGAAGAAGTAGGGCTGGTTTCTCCAGGACCTGGAAGAAGGCTGATGTGACAGGATGAAGTCAAGATGAGTGAGGGATGTGGTCCACGATGGGCTGGAGAAAAGCTAGTTGGGCTTTCTAGATAAGGTCAAATTTCATGGGAAATACTAAGGGTTTTTAGCTATAATTCAGGTAACTGTGGGAAGACAGCAACTTTGAATACAGTAGCAACAGACTGTATTGGAGGGAAGAGCAAGCAATAGTCCACCTAAAGAGTCCATGGGGGAAGTGTAGGTGAGAAGGATGATCATGATTTAAGCTTGTGTAGTGACACCAAAGTTGGAAAAAGTTAAGAGAGTCAAGCAATACTTAAGAGGTAAAGGTAAAATTGTCAGAATTTGGTAACAGAATAGTAGTAGAGGATGAGGAAGAAAGCTCCGTAGAAAATTTCTACTGGCTTTTCCACTTGAGAGATTAGATGTACATGGAGGCATTCACTTGGCTCTTTGCCTGTGGAGTAGCAAGTGCAGCCATTCTGAAAGAGTGTCAACTCCAGCACAGGGGTATTGCTGAGTAATGCCATATCACAGGGGCTGAGACATTCATGGATGGTATCTACAAAAGACACTACTGGACAGTGTCCCTGAGCTTCAGAGAAGAGGAAGGCTCCATTCAACTACAGATCAGCAGCCCGTTGTTCAACAGCCCTCCTGAAACACAAGGTTGTGACCGATGGTCTGGTCCAGTCACTCCACAGGCACTACGCAATGTCCTCTCACTACAGTCCTTTCCTCAGTCCACCAGCCCTGGACCCACTAGAGCCACAGAAGGATCCCAAGACTGGCTCTCACGCTGAGCATCCAACAAACTTCCTGTCCCTTCTCATTCCTCAGAATGCTGGTACCTCTTTTTGCTATGCCCTAAAGCACAAATGCCTCATCCTAAATGCTTTCCAGGACAAGAGACCTGGATTGCCTTTCTGCTGAAGAAAATACAAAATGGCCTGTTTACAGGTTGTTGCTATGGGTGCAATGGATCCCAATACAAACCTGGAAGCTTCTTTTCTTTCTGGTCTTCTAAACTCTAAAATGTTGACCCCTACCTCCTTTTTAGACAATAAAATATGATTTCCTTCAAGAGAGCTCTCACCTACAAATACAATAGATCTGTTTACAACCCCACCTTTGTAGCGAGAGATGGCAGAAGAAATGTCTTGAGTCACTGTCTAAATGCTACTGAAAGATCTTCCATGCCTCACTTTCACAGTTGAAAACAAAAGTCATCAGTTTTTAATCTTCAGCAAGCCATTCCACTACATTGTCAGTGAAGCTTACATTTGTGGAACATTCCAGATGTCCTACAAAATCCTGTCTCCTCCTTGACCAGCTTAGCTCCCCCAACTTCCCTTGTAGTTATGTGTGTCCATAAAACCCTCTCACTGCTGGCTGACTGTAAGGTGGATGCTCAAGGTGACTTTGAGATCCACATGTTGAATATGACAGAGCAACCCTCAACCTGGGTCCCTGAATAAGGGAACCTCTCCTCCTACCAGAAGACCCTCCATGACTCTTACATGAGAAAGAACAGCTTCTTTTCTTTAAGGCACTAAACTTCTGAAGTCTGATAGCTACTAGCAACGCCTTTTTAGTCATGTATGATGCTCATTGGACATTTCTGGACCATAATCTTGATAGATTGGGTAGATGGCTCTCCTATCATCCTCTTGAACTTGCTTTAATTATAATACTTAGGCAAGTAAGCAGATTAATGACCTGAGATGGCTCTCCTACTAAACCATGAGCTTCTTGAAGGCAAAGACTACACTACACCTCATCCTTCATTCAATCTACAGTTCTTAGCCTAGTGCTTGGCATACATGAAGCTTTCAACAGATAAATTTTTATTGTATAGTATTGCTTAGGAAATATTGTGTGATGGGCTTGCAAAATTTACTCACATAACAGTTCAGATGTGCAGAGAAGATATACCTCTGGGCCTAGTCTTTCTCATGATGCTTCCCTTGCTTGGTTGTTGGGATATGCCGAAGAGGATGACTTAATGCCGAATCCAGGTAAACCTTTCTCTACTGCTACAATGTAAATAACCTCTTTGAGTAATACTTGTACTGTTGGAATAATTGCTGTTATTTATGTTCACTTTTCTTTTTCCTAGGTGGTGTCTAGGATACGAAAGGAAAAACACTGGAGTAAAACAGTCTCAAGCCCACCTGATGTCCTCCCAATCCTAGGTGGCCTTGCCTGTGGGGAGTCTGCTTTGCAGTGGGCAGCTGCTGAATTCTTTCTCAGTTTAGTCAGGATCCTGTGGCTACTTTCTGTTAATTTTGTGGGGCAGACTTCTCTGAGTCTTTGTTATGTCCTTCCAGAGCCCCAGACCACATTGTTCTTCCCCAGCCTTTATTATGTGATTATCTCACTCCAACCATGATGGCCCTAAGAATGACCCCCTGGCTCTCTCCTGGTGTTTATGCCATACAGAAATCAGGAGGGACTCAGAAGTGTAATCCAGATCCTCTGTCTAGCCTCCTGCTCTCTTAGCTGAGCTGTGCCTTGTTGGCATGATGTCCATTGCACAGATGCCTCTTGCAGATTTCTAGCAGGAAGTAAAATTAAAGCCTATCAAAGGGAATTCAGGACTCACATGTCTGACCGCCTTCCTTACCTACCTCTGTCTCCCTTCTTTTCATTGTCTCCTGGGGCTAAAAGGGATAGACTTTTCCTGCTTCCTGCACATGAAATCCTCCTTCTATTCAGGGAACACACTTCCTGGCCTGGCCATTGTGGCAGAACGTTTATCTGATCCAAATACTTATTCCTTGGTGTAGAGAAATGTGGTCCAGGTGTGATTCTTGGTATGTTAAATGAGAGAGAAAGAATTTCGGAAATCCTTTCTTTGTTATAAATCTGTCTTTCAAATATTTTTTAAAAACTCGTTTTCAATGTCAGATGCTAACAAATCTGAAAATGTTGACGAAACTCAAGGGAACAAATCTTGTAAGAGCTATGGTTGCTGCTGGGCATGGTGGCTGGCACCTGTAATCCCAGCACTTTGGGAGACCAAGGCAGGCAGATTGCTTGAGCTCAAGAGTTTGAGACCAGCCTAGGCAACATGGTGAAACCCTGTCGCTACCAAAAATACAAAAAAAGTAGCTGGGCATGATGGCACACATCTGTGGTCCCAGCTGCTCAGGAGGCTGAGGTGGGAGGATCCTTTGAACCTGGGAGGCGGAAGCTGCGGTGAGGTGAGATCATGCCCCTGCATTCCAGCCTGGGTGAAAGAGTGAAACTCGGTTTCAAAAAAAGATATAATTGCAAGTTGTGTAAATGCTTTCTGCAATCCTTTTATAATAAGCCCTCCCAAATAATCAAATAAGTCTCTGGGATAAAGATATACCTTCAGTTGACTAGAAAGTCACACACTAGAAAATAATATTCCAACTCCATTTGGGACTTAGAACATCCTAAACCAGTGGCTTGTAAAAATAGGATGAATAGCGTATGAGAGGACCATGATCTCATCTACTATTGAGGTTTTTATCAGCTGAGATGTTGGAGTAAGTTACTGTTGCTTAATTGCTCACTCTCTCTCTTAAACTACATGGAATACAATTGCATTTACAAAGAAACCCTATCGGCTCTGACTTCTTCCCAAGTTTGGACAGAGGATATCTTGGAAATGAATATAGAATAAGACAAACAAGAAGTAGTTAGTTGCAGTGAATTCCCAAATTATCTAGGACTTCATTAAACTAAAGATGCCTGAATAATCACAAGACTTGTTTATCTCTTTTTTCAAAAAGGTTAAGTCAAACATTCAGGTCAGACAATCTAAAGTAGGCATCTTATAGAAAGATAGGAAGACTAAAGCCTTACAAAGATATTAGTGTGTATTAATCATTCTGATATGACAACAACAAAAGAGCTTTTTTTTTTTTTTTAAAGAAATTGTTGTGAAATCTTCACAGCAACCCAAGGAAATACTCACCATTATTATTATTTTTTTTATAGATGAAGAAACTGAGGATTGGAGAGACTAAGTGGCTTAATAAGGCACAGTTAGGAAGCAAATAGTAAATAGAGTCATGACTTGAGCCCAAGTCTTCTAACTCTCAGGTTTCTTTTCATTCCACTACACAGACCATCAGTCTTTGTGTCAAAATCTTATTCCTCCTGATTTCTATCATCTGCTTCTTTTTTTTCCATTTAATACCACTGTTGGCATGTTACTTGACCAGAGCCCAAACAAACAGATGATGATGCTCTACAGACTTCCATTACCTAGGAATTGGCTTATTAGCAATTTAATTCATGCTAAAAAATAATCCCACTCCTACTCTATTGCTTTACGCCATCTGCTTTGCAATGATCAGAGTTTCAGCCTAATGGGAAAAAAAATTGAATTACAGTGTTTGTTTGTTTGTTTGTTTGTTTGAATGCTAATTTAATACCAGGCATTGCTGGAAGGCATTTGCCACAGACTTCAACTAGGTCATGTGCCTTCGCTGTGTGCAGAGCAGACACCTGCCAAGGTTTGCCTTTCCAGGATCTTTGTCTGTGAGAGAACAGGGGGTGGGCAGCAGGAAGAGCTTGTCTTCCCACTGAGATCCATAGGCTTGCCAAACCAGAAACAATACTGGAGCAAGCCAATATTGCAAAAAATGCATTTATACATTAACCAATTTGTCTGGGTTCTGTTTCTTTTTCTACATTACAGTTTGTAACAGTTATTACAAATTTAAATTGTCCAAAACCACAGACCAATTTTTTCAAAAGGAGAAGGAGGCAAAGGAAGAGGAAGAGATGCATTTCTCTCTTTAAGCACTCTAAAACCCTTTATGGAATGAAAGACTCTTCAAACACTGAGCCTGGCCTCCCCTGGTCCCTTTTTTGCTGCGCCAAGGCAAGCCATGTCCTATGTCTACCCTTCACTTTTCCTTTTACACTAGTTTACCTCAACAAAACATTCATTAGTCTCTCCTGGTGTGCTCACGCTAAGCAATAATTCATCACTTTATTAATTTAAAACATAACTACTAGCTTATGTCTTCATGCTATGAAACTTAATTCTAGAATTGATTTTTTTTAAAAAGCCACTTAAATGTAACTGGCTACATGTGAAAGTGCATTAGTAAATTTGAGCATTTAACTGACCAGAATCATGTCTGCCGTGCTCCTGTATCAGGTCTGAGCTTCTCCCTCTTGCTGAAATTTCTTAGCATTGCTCCATAGGCACTTCCCTGTTAGTATCACTTCTTAGGAACCTTTAGCAAAAGATTTAAGCATTTTGGAAAAGCTTATTTATTAATTTACACATTAGCAGAGATTAACTTCAGCAATCCCTATTCCCATTTGCTATAGAAGCCTGGCACTTAATCCCCGAGCCAGGCTGAGTATACGATGATGAATAAAAAGGTATTTGAAAAGAAGATGTAAATCAGTTTAGTCAGAATACCATTTCCAAGCCAGCATGTGAGTTGTTCTCAAATGTATCTCCAACTTCCATTTGGTAATCACTGGTTTATGTGTTCACTAGAAGGACAACTGAGTCGTTTTTCATGATAGAAATCAAATTTCTAAAGAGATAAGACCCCTGAACTCATTGACTTTGAAGAGGCAAGGTGGTCAGGACCATGGATCCTTAGTGACCATTCCCCATGTGGTTCTAGGGGTTCTGAGGAGAGCAAGAAGGTTGCTTGGGGAGCTGGCAGGGACACTGCCAACAGTAGAAGATCTAGTTCCATTCTTTCTAAACTTAGCCCTGTTTTCTGTCTCCAGTCTTTGGTCTCGTTACTAGTTTTCTCTGTAACCAAACAGCAAAATGTCCGCAACTCCCGTACTTCAGTCACATCTATATGACTTATGAGAACGTTACCATCATAATGAAGAAACCCTACTTTTCTTTTGGAAAGTGTTTTTGTTTGTTTGTTTGCTTTGTTTCTTTTTGTTTTCTTTTTCTGAGACAGAGTCTCGCTCTGTCACCCAGACTGGAGTGCAATGGCGAGATGGTGCGATCTTGGCTCACTGTGACCTCTGCCTCCCAAGCTCAAGCAATTCTCCTGCCTCGGCCTCCTGAGTAGCTGGGATTACAGGTGCCCCTCACCACACCCAGCTATTTTTTTTTTGTATTTTTAGTAGAGATAGGGTTTTGCCATGTTGGCCAGGCTTGTCTTGAACTCTTGACCTCAGATGATCCACCTACCTCGGCCTCCCAAAGTGTTGGGATTACAGGCATGGGTCACCACATCCAGGCTGGAAAGTGTTTTAAAAAAAAAATAGTTGCAGAACCTGCCTCTTACTGAGTGAAAATGAAGACTCTTTCCAGCAACTCGGCACCTTTTCACTTAAAGAGGCTTCAGGAATTAAAATTCAGATGAGCACAACAGATATCCCCTACTGCTGCTGACAGCAGCATCTTTTGGTCAGACCAGCACTTCCTGGGGTCATGTCTTTCATCATCATCACAGATTTCAACAGGAGCTGGCAGGCAACAGCTATTGAGCACCTAAATAAATCTAAAGAACACTCAGTCATAATTTGGAATTTGTGAGGCACATTGGTATTATTCTTGCTTTCAAAGCAGATTATAGAATCAAAGATTAAGAACATAGTTTTTCTAACTTCTGACCATAAGAGAACCTCAATAATTAAACTCCACGCTAAGAATCAGGTGTAGACCGCATGTTCTCACTCATAGGTGGAAACTGAACAATGAGAACACTTGGACACGGGGTGGGGAACATCACACACTGGGGCCTGTGGTGGCGTGGGGGGAGGGAGGAATAGCATTAAGAGAAATACCTAACGTAAATGACGAGTTAATGGGTGCAGCACACCAACATGGCATGTGTATACATATGTAACAAACCTGCACGTTGTGCTCATGTACCCTAGAACTTAAAGTATAATAATTAAAATTTTAAAAAAAGATTACCCTGAGAGGGCCAGGCGCAGTGGCTCACGCCTGTAATCCCAGCACTTTGAGAGGCCAAGGCAGGCGGATCACGAGGTCAGGAAATCGAGACCATCCTGGCTAACACAATGAAACCCCATCTCTACTGAAAAAAAAAAAAAAGAAGTGGAAATCTTATATTTTAGAATGGAAACTTTCAGAAGAAAAATATACATGTCAGAGGAAAGAAATTATATGTTGTTTACAGTGCTTAGGCCTAATACGGTAGATTACATCTTGTAGATGCTATTGTAGTTTTCTCACCATTACATTTGATGGTAGAAGAATTAATAGCTCAGGGATTTTGAAAATCTATTATTTGGAGCAACATGAGACTCAAAAGCTTGGTCATATGAAATAGGGAGAAAAATTTAAAAATATTTATCATCTTTGGAACCAAGAATTTGTATCAATATATGTCTCCTTTTTTTTTGTAACTCTTAAATTGACACTTCTAGAAATTCACCTAGAAGCTTATTCAGATCTCAAATACCTAAAAATGGAAGTTATAGATAAGAAGCACCATCTGCCTCATGGAGTACCTTACTGATTGGAAACTGAATCATCCCTAAATTATGATCAGAATTTAGTGCAGAAATAGAATAACTCAGTAGCCTAATCTGTAGGCAATTATTTATTCTATCTCAGTTCCTCATCTGTAATATGGGGAAAACATATACCTTATTTATCTTACAGAATTGATGTAAGCCTTGAATAATGCATTATATTTGCAAAGCCTTGCCTGAATAAGTAAATGTTATCACAGTACTAATATTACAAACATTTATTTAGCTTTATGTGTCTAGCACTCTTCTATATTCAAGAAATACCAAGTTAAAGAAGACATGAATTCTTGCCTATAAGGAGATCACCAGCAGCTAGCTCTTGCTTTGTAATCCAATTTAGCAATCTACATTTTAATTGGAATGTTTAGACCATTTACAATTAATGTGATTACTAATACAATTGAATTGAAGTCTACCATTTTACTATTTGTTTTCTTTTAGACCCATTGATTTTTTTGTGTCTCTTTTCCTTCTTTTCTACCTTCTCTTCAATTGAATATTCTTAATAATTTTATTTTTTCTTATTTGTTGGTTTATCAAATGAAATTCTTTGCTGTGGTTCCTTTAGAGCTTTTATTATACATTTTTATTATGCATTTTAACTTCTTGTAATATTATACTTATTCACATGCCAGAGCCTAACAAAATTATACTTCCATTTTTCCCCTCCAAGCTTTGTGTCAGGGTAGTCATGCATTTTTCTTATACGTATGTTACAAACGTCACAATGTGTTGTTATTATTTAAAGCAAAAATGAAACTTCATAATACATTATTATTATTTTTGCTTTAAAAAGTAGATTACCTCTTAAAGAGATTTAAATCTCTTTAAAATAATAAGAAAAAGTTTTTATATTTACTCATGTAGTGATCATTTCCGGTGATCTTCCTTCCTTTATGTAAATCTAGGTTTCCATATGGTATCATTAAAACTTTCTTTCAAATTTCTTATAGGATAGGTCTGCCAATATGTATTCTTTCAGCTTTTGTATGTCTGGAAAAGCCTTTATTTTTGCCATCATTTTTGAAAGTTATTTTCACTGAATAAAAATATTATAGGTTGATAGTATTTGTTTTTCTTTCAGCACTTTAAAGATGTTGTTCCTCTGTCTTCTAGCTTGCACTGTTTCCAAAGGTAAATCTGAGGTCACCTTTGTGCTGTATGTAACATCTTTTTCTCTGGTTGCTTTTATGGTTTTATCTCTATCAGTGGAGTTAAGCAATTTAATTATACTGTGCCTAAGTTTAGTTTTCATCACATATTTCATGTGTATGAGGTTTGTTGAGATTTCTGAATATGTGGGTTTAGCTTTCATCAAATTTGGAAAAATATTGACCATTATTCCTTTAAACGGTTATTTAGCCTCCCCGCCACCACTTCTTTAGGGACTTGAATTACACAGTATTTGGTTGCTTAAATTTGCCCCACAGTTCAATTATTGTTTTGGTTTTTTTTTTTTTTTTAAGTTATTTTTTCCCCATCTTTCATTTTGGATAGCTTGTTTTGTCTTGAAGTCTATTAATCCCCTCTGATGTCTTCTACAATGTCAAATCTGCTGGTAATCCCATTCAGCTCATTTTTTATTTCAGACATTATAGTTTTCATCTCTGAATTTTTAACTTCGGTCTATTATATATTTTCCATGTCTCCATTTAACATGTTAAATCTGTCTTCTAGCTTCTGGAAAATATGGAATATATTAATAATAACTTTTAATGTTTTTGTCTACTGATTCTATCAGTTGTGGCATTTCTGGGTGTTTTGATTACTTCATTTTTCTCCACATCATGGGTCTTATTTTCCTAGTTTTTTTTTTTTTAAATCCTAGTAATTTTTGATTGAGTGACAGACATTGTGAATTTGGCTATGTTGGGTGCTGGATATTTTTTATTTGTGTAAATATTCTTGAGTTTTCTTTTGGATGCAGTTATTTTATCTTTCAGGCCTTGCTTTTAACTATCATTAGGCTCAACCAGAGCTGCATCTAACTTAGGGTCAGTTTTTCCCCATTACTGATGCAACATCCTTTATAATACTCTAATTCTATCCAAATTGCTAGATTTTCCCCCTCAGGCTGTTGGGAACAGGCACTTTTCTCAGGCTTGTGTGAAGTCTAAGGACTGGTCTGTTTATTCCTTTCAGATGAGTCTTTCCCTGGCCTTGGGTAGTATCCTCAAATGCATGCACTCAAGTGAATACTCTAGAAGGACTCTTTTCACATCTCTGGAGTTGTGTCTCTAGGGAGCTCTCTTCTTTCCAGTATTCTGCCTTGTAAATTCTAGCCACTTTGGCTTCCTGGATTCTGAGCTCTGTCTTCTAAACTCAGTGAGACAATTGGACTCTTTCTGGGTTCTCTCTCCCTGCGCTGCAACCTGGAAACTTCTCACATGCAACAGAGAAAGTTTCTTGGGCAATTGTCTGGTTCATCTGATTTGTTTCCCATCTTTCAGTGATCATTGTCCTTCATTGCTTGATGTCCAATATCTTAAGTGACATTGTTTTCTATATTTTTGTTCAGCGTTTAAGCTGTCTCAAGTGGGAGGGTAAATCTAGTTCCTTTTATTCTGGTTTACTCAGAAACATAAGTCTTTTTAGGACAGATTATAATTACTTGAATAGAAGCAGTCATGATGGTAAGCCTTGTCATGGAATTAGAAGACAGAAAACTTGACTTCATTATGCTAAGCAACATTATAGACTACCCAAGGCAAAGGAAGCTAACTCTTCTCCTCCTCTAAGCTTGTCTTACTTGAGCAGTTGAGTGCCATCAACCACCTTAAATGAACAGCTGGAATTATAATATCCCAAGAGCTGTGAATTAGATTTGTGTGTAGTGTTATTAAGGAGTTTCATTCTAGTCCTAGAAGGATACCCACAGGCATCTGATATCCCTTCATGCCTGCGATGGTCTGAATATTTGTGTTCCCTCAAAATTCATATGTTGAAATCTAATTTCCAGTGTGATAATATTAAGAGGTGGGACCTTTTGGAGATAATTAGTTCATAAGGGTGGAGCCTTCATACACGGGATTAGTGCCCTCTATAAAAGAGGCCTGAGCAAGCCTATTTGCCTATTCTACCATGTGAGGACACAGCAAGAAGGGACCATCTATGAGCCAGATAGTGAACCCTCACCAAACACTTAATCTGCTAGTGCCTTGATTATAGACTTCCCATCCTCTATAACTGTAATTAATACACTTACATTGTTTATAAGCTACCCAGTTCATGGTATTTTGTTATAGGAATCCAAATGGACTAAGACAGTGCCCAAGAAAGACATTAGGGGAAGAGTACCAACTGAGAATACATTCCAAAGATGCTGTCTCCAGCACTGCATGGGACAAGGATGAAGCCTCATCAGCCAGCTGAATTGCAACAAGTATGTTCTAAAACTCCATCCTATTTTAATTTTTCTATTTTTAATGCAGAGTTCATCCATACCAACTTTCTTAACCATAAAGCCATTCCAAGCACTAACTTTTGTTTAATTAGCACTTTGCAAATTAGAACTTCAGCGTGAAAAGTATTTTAAGCATATTGGATGGAACAAAGTACAGTTTGAGAATGTTATCAATCACATAGGAATGGATTAGACAGAACACTGTGAAATCAACAATGTACTTTTATTAATATTCCTCAATCCCAGTCATTATCCAAGAAACCTGATTTCTTCCTTCTTTTGTACATTTTGACACTTGGGATCATCACTAAAGCCCCTTTCAAGCTTCAACATTCCGTTTTTCCCAGACATTTGCTAGTCTAGTCAATTAATTAAGAACTGAAATATAAAGAGGTAAAATGTAAAATAATCCGAGTAGTAGAAAGAACACTGAATTTAAGAATCAGAAAATCTCTTTCAGTCAAAAATGTGTACATCTGACTGTAAACTTGGGGCATAAATCATTTTAACCTCTCTAGGTTCTATTACTATCACTATTGGGGGGAGTGAATAAATTATAAGTCTAGACTCACCTATGATGTGAGAATGAATTAAGCAATATGGAAGCACTTTTGAAACATAAATTGCGATTGCAAATGCCCAAGGCCACAAAAGAAATTACTAAAATAACTCAAAGGAAATGTTATATATCAAGGATTCAAAACACAAGAAACATCCCCAAAATATAACATTCTAACTAATTTTCTTAATGATTGATCGTTTTTAAAAGTCACATAAAAGTAATAACTGAGGGATGATCTGCCACATCTTGTGGTCTGTGGTGTGCTGTTCAGTGACATCATTGTGGCCAATGAGGTACCAAAGAGCAGGCAATCACAGTGACATCATGGCAGGATCACTGAAAATGCTCATAATGTGACAGCTCTTTATCATTTATATGCTGGGCTGGTTATAAAGTATTTATTTGGTATTGTTCACATCTATATCATGTGATAAGACATTCTTGTCACCATTATTCAGTTTCTGAATATTCTTGGTGAATGATCTTCAGGGAGCCCTGGCTTCTGATTGAGGGTTTCTATCCTTTGTCAAGCCACCCTATTCCCTCACTTTTCAATCACTTTAGCTATGACTAACAGGAAGTTCAAAGCAAAAACCTATTGATTAATCTTCAACTAGCAATAGATCATAAAACACATTTTGCATGTACTTTTTTTGATTCCCATTCTCCTGACTACAGCAAATTGGCTGGAAATAAAGACATGTAAAAAATCTCAAGCAGTTGTAATAATTGATCTAAGAGGAAAAACATAAAAGATGTTGATACCTTGATTGCCTCCTCTTCATCCCATTGGTGAGGGAGGGATTCTACGCTATGTTTATGGGGATGGCCCAACACATGACACCTAATACCGGACTGATGAGATTGATAGTAGTGTACAGTCCAGGGGAGGAGAGGAAGATACTGCACCACGCAGGGCTGAATGGGGGTGTGCTCAGGAACAGAGTGAATAAGCAGACCTTGTGGAGAGCAGGCTTTATAGTAGCAAGAGCATGGAGTAACTTCTTGTTTCTACAGATGGATATGATAGGCTTGTTTGAATAATTCAGTGGGCTGGCAGGGAACTGAAGTCTACTACTCAGGGATAAGCAGGCACTGTGCCTTGTCCCTGTAACAAGGAGGGTTGTTTGGCTAGGAGACCTTATCAGTAGGAGCAAAGTGGGCAGGATGATACAGTTAGGACATCAGAGGCCCTCCCAGTTTAGATGTCAAAGTAGCACACCATTGTAATTTTAAGCTTTACACCACAATCAACATCATATAAAGACACTTACTGATTTGGACCAGGAGGCACATCTCCCATAACTTCTATTGTCCATCACCTTTTACCCCTGCTCGTAAGTCACACAATAAAGGAAAGTCTTAGACAGAATTAGGAGTGCTAAAAGCATTGTTGAGGCCATTCCTAGCCTTCCTTCTTGTTCAGAAACTATAGATCTAAAGTCAAGGGGCCCTCCTTGGCAGCCTGCAGCTGGTGACTGCCCTGTCTCCAGCAAAGGTTTTTGTGACTGTTCAGACAGACGACTGTGACTCCCCACGAGCTCCCCTCACCTTAGGCAGGCCCACTTACATTTACCAAGACAAGATAACACAGTCAATTAGCCTTGTCAGTCACTGTGACTATAACTTAGAAGAACAGAAGCCCAGTAATCACACTTAATGAAAATACAAGGTGACAAGAAAGTCATCTGCAGCTGTTTACGGACAAGAATTTGGGGAAAATGTATTAAGAACAGTTATAATTAGAGATGCACACAAAAACGGATATGCAATATGCTATCTTATAATAAAATTGACATTATAATGTTTACTATATTTACATACTGAATACATTTAAAACAATAAAATTAAGCGAAAACACTTTTGTTGTTCTTTTCTGTTCAGTGATACTGTCTTGGTTTTTTATTAAAGTTTTAAATGTTAAATGATGGCATTTCAAATATACAGCCAAGTACCAAAATTATTAATAGACACTCATGTACCAACCTACCATATTAACAGATATCAACATTTTGCTTTACTTGCCTTAGAATCAATTTTGTCTGTTTTAAAAAACAGAAAGCATTAAGCATAGATAAAGCACCCCCATCTCATCCTCTACCTCTCTCTCCAAAGGTAACCATCACCCTGAAGTTAGTATGTTTCTTTTCATGTACGTACATTTAAACTTTTGTTAATATTATATAGACATGTCCATAAATGATATATACTGTTATTTTGTGTTCTTTAAATATTTATACAAATACTAGAAACCATATGGTACATTTTCTTTTGTAACTTGCTTTTCTCACCAACATGTTTTGACATTTATCTGTGTTAATATATTTAGATCAAGTTTGTTCATTTTAACTTTCTGTAGTATTTTATTACATGAATAAATGAGTTTATTTACTCACTGGCTTACTGAGAACAGTGGTGTTTGTTTTTTGTTTGTTTCTGAAGCAACAGGAGATACAATAGAAACAATCTGTGCTGCAAGGAAGATTTTGTCCACGTCTCCACGGGCACATAATGTAATAGCCTCTGTAGGCATTAGCCCTACATTTGATAGATGGAAAAACATTCGTTTTTGATGGCTCAGCTTAGATAAATACGATATATTCACTTTTGTTGTTGTTGTTGTTTTAACAAACCTTCCTTTCATGATTCTTCTAATAACATTAAAAAGTTAATTTTTCTTTCTTATGAGAACATGAAATGCAAGTTCCCTGATAAATAAACACTATTACCCAAAATTCTTCAAATGAATTTATGTAATCTGTTTTAATATATAAATGTTGATACCACTGACATTTAAAATAAAATGTGGGTAGAAACAGGGCATTTAACATTAATATACCTCACACGTCTACCTATGTTAACAAACCTGTATGCCCTGCACATGTATCCCAGAACTTAAGATTAAGTTAAATTAAAACATTAATACACCCAATGTTTGCTGATGGCTAGCTTACTTCCAGAATAACTGCAGGTTCTCTATTCCTCCACCTGGGCCTTGCACAGTTGTTTCCATGAGTTCCTTGGGTGCCTGAGATGCTCCAGTGAGCTGCTGCACAGTCCTCTCATGGTGTCTGTGTCTGGCCTCCTCCTCAGTGTCTGCTTTCCCCAAGCCTGTGAGGTTTCATCTCATCCTTGTCTCAGAGCACCATGGCCTCTGCAGCTGTAGATGCCCCGGTCTAGAGTCCTGCTTCCTGGATCTACTGTCCTCTCAACTTACGCTGGAGAGGAGCCAGCCCTGAGCCCTCACTGTGACTAAGCTGTGCTGAGTTCCAGGGAGAAGTGGAGGAAACATTCCTCTTCCCAACTCAGCATCACTTGGGCCCGGATGTGGTACTCGTTATGCCTAAACCCCACAAAATATGACAAAGCCTCTCAAAACCAGCCTGCTAGGCTTATGGGTCTAGCCCCTCTCTCCACGGGGCTAGGTTGGGGAGCAGCCAATGGTGACCATTGTCCTTATTCTCTTCACTGTCCTTTCTCTACCAATGTACTTCACAGGCATCCCTGCATACAACTCCCTCTTGGCAGCCCCATTCTCTACGCAAATACTCATGCAAATACACTTCCGAGAGAGCCAGTCCCACATAACCTGATAGGTCAGGTCTAGATTTCTCTTTGGGTACAGCCAAGATCCCTGCCCACAGATACAACACACAACGCACACACAGTTGACATACCCCACACCACACCAAACATACTATCAGTATCTTCAGTCTTCAACAGCTCTCTCTCTCTCCTAGTTCCTTCCCACGGCTCCTTCCTGTGTTTCCAGGTGTTCAAGTCTCTTTCATCCTGAACTAAACAAACAACTTAGACCTTCCATAGACCCGCCTCCTCTCTACTGCCCCAACTCTCTTTCATCCTTCACAGACATATTTTTTTCTTTTAACCTGATTTTAAAATTTTACCAATGTTAACTGCAGACACATCAGTATTATTTAATGTTTACAGTGAATTTTAATTTATAACTAAAAAAAAATCATAGTCTCCACGATGGGTTGAATTATGTCTCTCAAAAAAGAAAAGTTCAGGTCCTAACCCCAGTACTGCACAGTGTGATCCCATTTAGAGACAGGATAATCAGGTTAATGAGGTCATTGTGATGGGCTCTAATCCAATAGGGCTGTCGTCTTTAAAAAAAGGGGAAATGTGGACACAGATGTTGGCACAGGGAGAACATCATGTGAAGATGAAGGCAGAGATTGGGATGATGCTTCCATAAACCAAGCTACACCCCAAATCATCAGCAAACCACTAGAAGCAAGGGGGGAAGCTTAGAACAAATTTCTCCCTCAAAACTCTGAGATCAAGTCTGATTTGACCTCAGACTTCTAGCCTCAAAACTGTGAGACAGCAAGTTTCTGTTATTTAAGCCATTCAGTATTTAGTACTTCATTTTGGCGGCCCCAGGACACTGATATTGTCTCTGAATCTCCATTCCCAAATTTCAATGGTGTCCTCCATCCATCTCTCTCCACCGCCTCATCTCCCACGCATGCATCCACTCATCGATACTAGACCTCTGTGCTCACCATTCTGCTTTAATTTTCTCATCTAAGCCACCAATGATCTTCTTGTTGCTAATACTGATGGAACATTCTTCAGCTCTTTCCCAAACCCTCTGCAACATTTTACCTTGTTTCTCTGTCCCTTCTTTCTCTTGTCTTTCATGGCACTGCACTGCCGAATCTTTCTGCTGCTTCTCTGGTTTGCCTTAGTGCCCTTTGGATTTCCCCTCCCATTGCCCCTTCCTTAAGTGGAAATGTTCCTCGGGGTTCTAGTTCAAGTCCTCTTAGCTTGCCAGGTTAGCCTATTCTTGAGGACTCTTATCCATTCCTGTTGGCTTTAAGCATCATCTGTCATCAGAATCTCATTTAGATTTTTCTCCCAGATTTCAGACTCCTTTGTGATCAGAGCTCATTTGTTTGATGGAAAAAGAAATCCACTCAAAATAGTATGCATGAAAGGGGGTTTATTGGGTGGAATCAGGGTTACTTGACTGCTCTAAATAGCAAGAATCACACAGTGCACAAATGAGGGATGGAAGACTGGAGAACAAAGCCCAACTTTCTCCACACCCCTCCCCCATGCCACCTGCTCTCCATTTTTTCAGCAGATTCTAGGGGAGAAACACCCAGAGACTTCCCCTGGGTTCCCTATGCTTGCCCTCGAAGGAAGTGCAAGCTCAGTTACCTATCTGTAGTCTGGTCTCTGCTTTCCTCCTCATCTCTCTGCTCACTCAGTCACTTTCTAGGTGCCAACCACACCAGCTTTCTCCAAATCCTTGCAGGCCTCCAGCGTGCTGGCCTCCAGACCCTGGGCATGGCTCCTTTCCTCTTCCTGGAAAAAGCCACCTCCCTTTCCACTTGGCTAACTCCAGCTCCTCCAGTACATTGTAGCGCACGTCCACTTCCTTTTGGAAGTCTTCCTGCTCACCTCTACTCCACCCCCAGCCACAAGTCTGAGTTTATTATTCTGGGTTTGGGCCCCCCGGCACCCAATGTTTCCCACATCATGCACGCAAACTGTGTGGCATTTCCATCTATTCTTCCATGCCCCTCACTGAGCTGAAAAGCTGGAAGCATCTGCGGAACACAGCTGAGCTTGGTAAGGTGTGTTTGTTAAAAATCACAGGAACCCTTGAGCTAGTACAGGCCAGTGTCAACCTCAGTACTACTGATGTTTTGGGCTGAATCATTCTTTTGCGGGAGAGCTGTGTTGTGTGCATCACAGGATGCTACACAGCACTGTTGGCCTCTACCCACTAGATGCCAGTTACACTCTCCCCTCCCTCAGTAAGAAGAAAAAAAAAAGTCTCCAGATGTTGCCAAGTGTTGCCAAAGTGTTGCCAAAATTGTTCCTGGTTGAGAACCACTGGTTTAGGCTAACAGGGGTGTTTGTCACAGGGATACTGATGAGAACCAGGGGCTGATGTCGTTCGGGATTCCAGCAAGGGACCTTCCTATGTTTCCCAGAATCTTGACATAGGGGCTGAAACAGCTCTGCAAATGGCATCTGCCTGGAGGGTGACGTCTGTGGACTACGAAGAGCAAGGTGCAACCAGCAGGAGCTGATGCCCAAGCGTTAGGCAGGTCGTGGAGGCCACGCAGGAGAGTCGGGCTTTCTCCTCCTCACATGTTGGATGCAGACAGAAAGCAACATGGTGACATTTGCAATGTAGACAGATGGAGGCAGCAATGTGAGCAGATGTGCGAAGGGTGGAGGTTTAAGACAAGAAGTCTGGACTCTCCATTAGAGGGCTGAAAGACAGGCTGTCACAGTGGTGTGAATGAGAATGTGAGAGCTTCAACTGAGGCAGCAGTTATGCCACCTTCTCCCTCTTATTATTTGTGGTAATGCTTGGATAGGTATACTTTTTAACCTTTTTATTTGGTAATTTGTTTCTTCTTGATAGGAACAAAGAGCTGGCTACAAGAAAGGAAAATAGGGTACTTAACTAATTTCCTAGGCTACCTTAAAAGCTAAGGTAAATGAAATTGGATGGAGAAAAGAAACATAATTTGTTTATAACAAATTACATCGTAATTTAAATGTGAGGCATTAGAACAATTTAGTTTTTATTCCTGTCCATATTATTATGTACTATTCTTCCTTGTTTTGAAACCCTTAACTAGGTGAGGCAGAACTAGGAACTGTCTCCTGGCGTACTTTTCCTGAACAATGGAATTCCAAATTTTTGCTGGCCTCATAGCTTTTGGAGTAAGGTTTTACAGGTATGATAAGGAGACTAAGTTCTGGCCTAATATAGCAGAAGTGAGGAATGTGATTCTCAGAAGTTTTCCTAAAGGAAGGAAGTGAATTCTTTGTTCTCTTTTGCACTGGCTTGAAGGCAGACATGGTGGCTGGTGCTTCAGTAACTATATTGGGCCATGAGGTAAAAGCACATGTTGAGGATGTGGCACAGCAAAATAAAGAAGCCCCACTTCCTAATCCTACAGAACAAGGGCCAGCAAACTTTTTCTCTAAAGGGCCAAATCTTCAGTTTCGTAGACCCTACAGGTCTCTGTCACAACTAGTCAATTTTGCCATTTGAGAGTGAAAATATCCATGGATAATATAGAATAAATGAGTTTCTAACGTTCCAATTTGTTTTTCGATAAAACTTTATTTATGAACATTGAAGTCTGAATCCCTTATAATTTTCTTCTTTTTTAAAATTCTATGCAAAGAGACAGTAGAATCTCTCGTCATTCTCAGCCATTTAAAGATGTAATAATAATTCCTAGCTCCAAGGCTATACAAAGACCATGGGGCCAAATTTGGCACGGGGCATGTTTTGTCCACCCCTGAAATAGATCACCCTGCAGCCCCAAATTGCGGATCTTTAGGCTTTACCTACAGGACAGGGACACTTCGGTGTTGCTTCTGCTAGATGGAGTTCACTCCGATTCAGCAAAATGAATTCCTGACTCATGGTTAGTAGATGTAGCAGCCCCTGGGGGTGCTCCACCCACACACAACCCATATCAATTCTTTTCCAGCTCTGTGCACCTTTCTGGGTTTCTGTGGTTTGCTTCCAAGGCTCAAACTTGCAACTCTCTTTTAAGATAACCTTAGGTCCACTGGCACCTGCGGCTGGAAAGTTGGAAGTACCTGAGAATTTACACACCCTCTGGGCAGCCCTTCCCTAAAGAACCTCAAAGCCTCACTGACTTTTGCATCTGGATGAACTCAGACAGAATTTATACCCTGGAGTTCCCCTGTAGAATCAGGCAGAAGCCTCCCTCCTCAGGACTTTGCCTGACATCACACCTTTGTTTGGTTTGCTCCCAGCTCCTGTCCTGTTTCTCCTGCTCTTTCCTGGACTTCCTATGGGAGCGCTTCCTTCATAATTCATGTGTACACAGCCCTTGTCAATGTCTACTTCTGGCATCTTCAATCTAAGCCATAGTAATCGTCTTTGCTCAAGAAGATTTTTCTCCAGACTCCAATAAAACAGAAGAAACAGCAGTCTCCTCTTTATAGAAATAAAAAGGAGTGTTCTAGCTAAAGCCCTTTTTACAGAGCAGCATAATGGGTAAGAGCAGGGGTTCCAGAGTCAGCCTGTTTATAAACAGTCTTTCAGAGCCTCAAGATTCTTCATCTGTAAAATGGAGCTAATGACAATGACGGCACAGGGGTTGTGTTGAGGCTATGTTAAATATCACCGCACTTACACATCCCGTCCAGCACTCCATAAAAGAAACACTCCATAAAAGTTAGTTACTATGAGCATCATTAATATGTTGTCTGAGGCATTTTGACACAACCACTGCTACTTGTAAATTCCAACACAGCATTTTCTTGGTACATAATAGAAAAACAAGTGCTATCTGCTGCTCTGTGAGAAGCTGATGATGAATTACCAAATAAGATTTTCTACTTTTGTAGGTATATTCGAATATCAGTATGTCCAATTAATTACAGTATAAATATAAAGTAAAGGACACATCCTGCTTGAAAATGTCAGCAGTAAGTTAGACAAATGGCTGCATTCTGAAACCAGGCATACCTGGACCATACTCCCAAATATGCTGCTTCTGTAAAGACATTAGCATTGATTTACCCAATCAGACTGCCAATACTTACCTCCTAAGGTTATTGTGAAGATTAGACAAAACTGTGCATAAAAAGCACTTAGCTACTCTTTATTAGGAACTTACTATGTCTCCGGCACTGTGCTGTTATTATCCATGCCCTATTCCCCGGAAGAGACGGGGAGAGATTCCAAACATTACTGGGATACCTTTACCCTGACGACAAAGGCAGCAATGGCACCAACTCCCAGAAGATAATCTTTTAGAAGATAATCATGTGGTTTTTTTTTCTCGGCCATTAGCCTCCTTGGGTCAATTTGCTAGAAATTAACCCGCACCACAACAAAGAAACATCAAGGAAAATGAGCCTCTTCATTGCTGCTGAAAGCAGGGGGAGCCCCGTCCTCTTACAGGCTCTTTACTATGGTTGATACAAGTCTCCATTTTTTAGCTTCAGCACCATCCAGTCAATGTTTTGTAGGAAGAGCTGCATGTCAGGGTGTTAACATGCCAGTGTTTGAGTATCTCTCTGGGAGCCCTGCTGGCAGAGCCCTCCTCTGCACCAGCACAGAGGTCTGATGTGGGGCAGGCAGGCTGCAGAGCTCAAAGAGAAAACAAATCTCTTCTGTATGGGCCACAAAGGCCTCACCAAGGAGACTTTTTGCTCTGCTTGGGAGGGAATGGAAAGCAAAAAAGGGAAAACCATACCCTTCGAAGTCCTCAGTAAATATTTGAAGCGTGCCTAGGTTTGACCAAACGAGAACTCCCCTTATTTAAGTATTTATGAAATGATCAAATGGCAGGATTGTATTTCCATGAGCTAGAGAGTTCTTATTTAGTGGCACAGATTTTTTTTTTTTGTTCAAACTTTTTTCTTTTTTTGCCACATTCAGCAATTGCTATCAGATGCTGAATGTCTGTGGTCACATACTCAGCTTCCTGTTTATAAACGCGCTCTGTTTTCAGTGAGTCAGCAGTTTCTTGTTCTACAGAGAGGTAAAACTGGCCATGTCAGGGCCGTGGGGGGTTGAATGAGCTTTGTGAATGGCCCAGTGTGTGCTGGGTCTCATGGTTTGTGTGAACAGGTACTCACACTGTCTGCGGCTGTCCATAAGCTAAAATAATTCAGCCCAGTGAGTTTGGTGGTTTCTCATCTGATTTTGTCCAAGTGCAACAAAGCCAGACACTAAAGTGTTAAGGACAGATATTAACCAGTAATAACTACTGCAATAGGGAAGAGTCCAATGTAAACTGAACTCAGCTTTGATTTGTGCAGAGGTGACTGGACTTTTTTTTTTTTGAAATGGAGTTTGGCTCTTGTCACCCAGGCTGGAGTGCAATGTCACAATCTCGGCTCACTGCAACCTCCGTCTCCCAGGTTCAAGTGATTCTCCTGCCTCAGCCTCCTGAGTAGCTGGGATTACAGGCAACTGCCACCACGCCCGGCTAATTTTTTGTGTTTTTAGTAGAGATGGATTTCGCCATGTTGGCCAGGCTGGTCTTGAACTCCTGACCTCAGGTGATCCACCCGCCTGGGCCTCCCAAAATGCTGAGATTACAGGCGTGAGCCACCACACCCAGCCTGACCAGGCATTTTTAAGGAAGAATGAGGGAATAGGAAGGAGGGCAGAGAACCAGTAGGGTCAGGGAAGTGAAAAATTACAAAGTGTTGTTCAGTATAAATGCAGTCAGACCAGTTGTGCCTGCTAGCTGGCAATTAGGAAAATTAGGATTCTATCCTCTGTGAGACTGGGAGACAGAGGTCCTTACCTGTCCTGATGATTGCATTTAAAGGAATAGCTTCCAGGGCCTTGAGAAACACACTCCTGGGTTATAAGAGATACATATACATCTCAAAGGTTACAGAGCAGGAACTCAAAATTGCCCTTTTAAGTAGGTGCTCTAAGAAAGAGTGGTCAGGCTAGCTCCAGGGGTGGGCTGGAGCAAGCAGTAAATTCCCCTGGCAGCCTTGAGCTTTCTCAGACAGTTGTCCTGAAGGGGGTAGGAGCATCCTAGGGATGTGGCCTTGAGGTATTGGAAACTTTGTTAGCAATTGTGCAAGTGTTTTAGGGCAAGGCTGAGGCCTGGCTGAGAAGAGGGCTCAGAAGAGCCTGGCTAGAGTCTGCTGAAGCTCAGAGTCTTTGTCACTGGGAGGCAGCCCAGGGTCTGTCTTTTCACTTCACTCACTTTGGTGCTACTGCTTCCTGACCTCGCCTACCAGTCCCCTTGTCAGCTCCCGTGGCCTGTAGCTGCCAGGTGGGCTGGAACTTCAAATGACTGATGTTCTTGAAGAACCTGGGAGTTCTGGACTTTCCGGCCTCCCCTCCCCTGGCCCCAGCACACGCTGCTCCATCCGCCCCTCCTTTCACACCCCCTTGTAAGCCAGCTCCACATCGCCTTTGGAATTCGGTTCTTCATCTCTTCCTGTGAAAGCCTTCCCTGAGCTCCAAGACCTGGGTTTGGCATTCCCACACCACCAAGCTCTTCTCTCTTGGAGCATTTATTGCACTGTATTTTAGAGCATAGTTAAGCATCGGTTTCCCCCACTAAACTCTAAGCCATAGGAGAGCAGGGACTAGGTGCAATTCAATCAGCAGGTGCTTACTAAGTGCTTGCTGAGGAGTGGATGGGTGGTACCCGTCCTTTGATGCCTCGTCTCAGGACCCTGTTCATAATGATTGGGAACACAGGTTCTGGGTTTGAATCCCAGCTTTTCCAATTACTTGCTGTATGACCTTGGGCAAGGTGCTTCACCCCTCTGTGCCTTAGTTATCTCAACTGTCAGGAGGGTAGATGATGATCTCCATCTCACCAGCGGCTGTAAGGGTTAAAGTCGTTGTATGTGTACCTGCTTGGAAGACAGCCTGGCACAAGGAATCCTTGGTATTACTATTACTATCATTACCATTGTGTGTTCCAAGGAGGCCATCAGCTACTCTGCCAAATGACTGGAACTTCATTCGTTGAGTGAATAAACACCCAACAGAGCACTGGTCTTTACTGCTTCTGTTTTCTAACCGAGAGGAATGACTTTGAGAGACTCATTGCCTTACTACCCACCTAAGCCTGGCTGCCTGGTGTTCTGACATGGGGCAGGTGCCACGTGGAGTCATGGAAGCTGAAGGGCAGAGCTGTATCTGGCCAGGACACTGCCTCCGCCTCAGCAGCTTCCCTCCCTGCTCTCGCATTTCTGTTTCCCCCAGAATTGCCTGCACTTAGGTGCAGCTTTCCTTCCCTGCCCGTTCCAACCTGGACCCTCCCCACAAACTCTCTCACACTCTCTCTCCATCTCTCTATCACTTACACCCTCACACACACATCCTCACAGGCACACTCACACTCTCACGCGTATATTCTTACACTCACACACATTCTCATACACACTCATGCACACTCACACACACACACTCATTCTCACACTGTCTCATACTGTCTTCATCGTCCACACATACACAGTCACAAACACACACTCTCACGTGCACATTTACGTTCTCACATACTTACACCCACACATGCACACACTTTCTCATGGACATTCACATGTACGTGCATTCATACTCTCATACTTTCTCTTCGTCTCTCCCATGTACACATACACACACACACTTTCTGATGCACTCACACTCCCACATGAACATTCACAGTCACTCACAGACTCTTACAAGCATACACATGCACACTTTCTCACGCACACACACTGTCATAGGCACACTCACACATGTTCATACTCTGCCTCATGCTTTCTCTTTGTCTCTCCCATGTACATATACACACACACCCTTTCTGATGCACTCTCATATGCACACTCATGCACACTTACGCCCACACTTACACACACTCTCACACTGTCATCCACAAAACAACAGGAGCTAAGATCACCAGTGGCCTCTGTGCCATGCAGGCCCAGGACATTTTCAGTCTGCAGTTCCTCAACGCCTCCCAGGAGCATCAGAGTTGCTGGGTCCCCTTCCCCATCAGGACACTCCCTCCTTGGATTCCAGGGTCCAGCGTTCTCCTGGTTTTCCTCCCACCGGTTCTCTGTCTCCTTTGCAGGTCTGCCCTTTCTTACTCAGCCAGTAAATTCACAGACTCTTCCTTCTCTCTCTTCCTGCCCTCTGCCAGGACATCCGGCATCCCTGTGGCTCCAAAAACCAGCTACAGGCAGACAGATGATAAGCAACCTCCCTCCTTACACCTGCTCTTCCTTCTGCCTGGAATGTATCTTACTTCTCGGTCTCTGTTCAAACATCACCTTGTCAGACAGAACATCCCTGGTCACCAGAACTAGAGTAGCCCTTACTCCTTGTCACCGTCTATCCCGTTAACCCTGGTTTAGTTTTCTTTCTTCCCTGTTACTGCCTGAAATACTCTATATTTGTTTATTATCTATTCATCCCTACAAGAGGGTAAGCTCTGGGAGAATTTGCAGCAGATGCTAGTCTAGGTGCCAGAGACATAGCAGCAAGCAAAATTGTTAAGTTCTCAATGAATAAATGAATGAAAGGAAGGAAATGCAATTTTAGCTAGAGCATTCCTCCGAGCTCCAGAGCAATACAGTCAATTGCCAGCTTGACAGCTTCTCCTGGATGTCTCAGCGACATCTCAAACTCAGTCTCTCTAGACCAACAGAACTTTCTATGACAAAGGAAATAGCCTATATCTGCACTATCCATGGGGTAGCCACTAGTCACATTTGACTGGAGCACCTGAGATGTGGCAAGTGTGACTGATGAGCTGAATTTTTAATTCCATTTATTTTTAATTAAACCTAAAATTAAAGAACCATATGTAGCCAGGGGCTGCCATACGGAGCTGTGTAGTTCTTATCTGAACTGATCATCCTCTGCCCATACCTGGTCCAGAGGTCTCGACTTAACAAATGGCACCACTATCCACCCAGATGAGAAAGCCGACAGCCAGGAGTCATTTTCAACCAGCTGTCTTTCCTGTGAGTCAATCCATCACCAAGTCCTATTGATTTTGCCTCATATATATATGTATTTCCATTCATCCCACTACTGACACCACCCCAGAGGAAAATACATCATCTTTCATCTTGATTAAAACCTCTTAACTGAATTGTTTACTCCACTTTCCCTTTCTCCTATTCAGTCTCTATATTCCTCCAAAGGGAGCCACAATGCATGGGGTGCACCCCGACTTTGCATCACCCATTCACGCAATTGAATATCCTCTAATGGATGGCTTCTTTGGATGGCCTGCAGGTTCCTGCAGGGGCCTGAGTCCTGCTTACCTTTACTGCAGGCTCTCTGCCATTCTCTCTGGGCTCCAACCACAGAGGCATTGCTCCAATCCTGCATTTGGGTCATGCTCCCTCCCACCACAGTGTCAGTCTTCCCTGATCACCAGGCAAGGTCACATCCCTATTACATGTTTCCATATCACATACCTGTCCTTGGCACTTTTATAGTAATGTAGCAATTAACTAACGTTTTCCTTTTCCACTGGACGGTAAATTTCCTGGAGCAGGAACCTCATGTGTTTTCATGACCACTTTGCAATATCTGTCTAATAGTAGAAACTCCATGAATATCGTTGAGTAAATGTTTAGCCAGATAGTATTTTGAGATAATAACTATGTTTTTCTTTCTTTCTTTTCTTTTCTTTTTCCTGTTGCCTGATTGAGTCAACGATAGTGGATACAGCTTAGAACAAAAGAGTCAACTGGGGAGACCAGCTTGGGAAACATGGCAAAACCCCATCTCTACTAAAAATACAAACATTAGCAGGGCACGATGGCACATGCCTGTAATTCCAGCTACTTGGAAGGCTGAGGCATGAGAGGCTCTTGAACCCAGGAGGTGGTGGTTGCAGTGAGCCGAGATCATGCCACTGCACTCCAGCCTAGGCAGACACTGTCTCAAAGAAAAAAAAAAAAGAGTCAATTAGGTACCTCAGTGAATGTTTTAGACCCATACCAAACACATGTTAAAAGGGTGCTTGAAAAAAACAAACATTTTTAAAATCTTAGCTTTGAACAGTGAAGTCCACGTTCTGGTTATTATAGTCACATGATAAATCATCCGCAAACCTAACGACATAAAGCCATAGCTATTTTACCATGCTCACAGATCCTGTTATAGGTGAAATTGTGCCCCCTCCATCAGAATTCATATGTTAAAGTCCTAACACTAGGGGTACCTTAGAATGTGACCATAATTAGAGGTAAAGTCTTTAGAGTGGTAATTATGTTAAAATGAGGTCACCAGGGTGGGCCTTAATCCAATAAGACTGCTGGTGTTTTTTGGGGGTTTTTTTGTTTTTTTTTGTTGTTGTTTTTTTTTTAATGGACATAGACATACAGAGGGAAGGCTCAGGGGAAAGACAGCCCTGTACAAGCCAAGGAAGAGGCCTCTGAAGGAACTAACCCTGACATACCTTGATATTGGACTTCTAGCCTACAGAACTGTGAGAAAATAAATTTCTGTTGCTTAAGCCAACCAGTTTGTGGTACTTTGTTATGGAAGTTCTAGCAAACTGATGCAGATCTCATCAGTCAGAAATTAGGAAAGGGCTCCATAGTGACAGTCGATCTCTGCTCTGTGATGCCTGGAGCCCCAACTGGGAGAACTCATAGGAAGCGGGTGATCCCATGACTGGAGGGCTGCGGTCACATGCAAGCTTGTTTACTCACACATGTGGTACCCGACTTGCTGGCATGGGGTGAATTTGTGTCCCCCCCACTCACCGTCATTCATATGTTGAAGTCCAAAATCCCAGTATCTCAGAATGTGACGTTAATGTAAATAGGATTGTTGCAGATTTAATTAGTTAAGTTAGGATTAAGGTCATACTAAAGTAGGATGGCCTCTAGTCCACCATGACCACTCTCCTTATGAAAAGGGGAGAGTCGCACACAGGCACACTATACACAGGGAGAACTTCATGTAAAGGTGAAAGCAGAGACGGGGTGCAGTGGCTCATGCCTGTAATCGCAACACTTTTGGAGGCCAAGGTGGGCGGATCACCTGAGGTCAGGAGTTTGAGACCAGCCTGGACCAACATGGTGAAACCTTGTCTCCACTAAAAATACAAAATTAGCAGGGCTTGGTGATAAATGCCTGTAATCCCAGCTACTCGGAAGGCTGAGGCAGGAGAATCATTCGAACCTGGGAGGCAGAGGTTGCAGTGAACTGAGATCATGACACTGCACTCTAGCCTTGGTGAAAGAGTGAGACTTTGTCTCAAAAATAAAATTAAAAAAAATTAAACCAGACACTGGGTGATGCAGCAGAGGCCAATGAACGCCAAATATTGTCAGCAAACCACCAAGAGCTGAGAGAGGCATGAAATCGATTTTTCCTTGCAGTCCTTAGAAGAAACCAACTCTGCCAACATCTTGATCACACACTTCCAGCCTCCAAAACTATGAGACAATACATTTCTATTTGTCTAAGTGTTGCGTAAGCCACTCTGTTTGCAGTACTTCGTTACAGCAGCCCTAGAGACAGAACACAATCGGGAAGACTTCGGACCAGCACACCTATCCATGGACTTTCTGCGTAACTTTCCATGGACATTTCTGGCTTCAGGGTGGTCGGACTTCTTCCATAACAGCTCAGGATTCCAACCATGTGTGTGTTCCAGTGAACAAGGCAGAATTTGCATCACGATTTATGGCTGAGTTTTGGAATTTATGCACTGTCACTTCCACCATACTCTATTATCAAAGCACCCCACTAACTCACTCAGATTCGAAAGGAGGAGGATTAGTTTCCATCTCTTCATGAGGGACTGGGAAGATCTCATTGTAGACGACCATGTGAAATGAGAGATATTGTTGTGGCCACTTTGGAAAATGCAATCTGTCACTACCCAGAACTGGAAGAAGAGAGCATAAAGCATTCAACAACAGATAGAAAGAGACTAGATGAAGAGCTAGACCTATGCCTTCCTTGCATGGAGACAGGTAGAGAGTTAGTTACACGTACAGTTCTCCGAAAAACGTGTGAGAACTCACTCTCTGCTGAGTTGAAGCCCTGGCAGTGACAGTGAGGGGACGAGACCCAGGACACATCTAGGAGGATGCCAGGGATGGGGACCTGAACCTTGCTGCCCAGATACAGTTCAGGAGATGCTGGTCCCACAGATAAACTCCTGACCGCCACAGCGCCAGTGTGGTAGAATGAGAAAGGCTGAACGAGGCACTTAGGAAGACGTGCTTGAGGGCAGCCACAGAAAACCCCTACCACTCTAGCACTGGTTGGCGACAGCACACAAGAGTTCTCCTGGGAAGAGTCCCCTGGGGACGTGGTGTGTGGATGTAGAACCAAGGACATTGGCAATGGGGGTCATCTCCTTGATAATTCTGCATTTTTAGTGCCTTTAATTGTGTTTTTTCAGCGACATTATTCTGAGGTTTGCTTTGTTATTTTTAAATTAACATTTGACTGATTAACATTACAAATTTTAAAACCTACTTCTACCTGTTGCTTTTAAGTGAAGCTTGTAAATAAAGTTTGCTAGTCTTGCAAACATTTATATTTGAACAATAACTTTTTAGAGGATTTTTGCTTAATATTTGATCCATTTACAAAGTTAAATACATTCAAATATTTCAAAAGACATTCATACTTTCAATATATTTATTTCCACTTAAAGGCTTTCCACTTCATGTCCACTTCAAATTTCTAACTTCCGGAGTTAGAAATTTATTAGAATTAGAAGGACTACTTAAACTTAAATATGGTGAACCTAAGTTATCTTAACTGTTCCAGTGCTATATAAAACAGTAAGACTTTTGCTTAAAAATAACAAGGTAAAATCAATTACTCAATTACGCATTTTAAATTGGACTTATAAGAGTGGCAATTTATTTATTTATTTTTTTTTTTGGAGATGGAGTCTCGCTCTGTTGCCAGGCTGCAGTGCAGTGGCACCATCTCAGCTCGGCTCAATGCAACCTCCACCACCCGGGTTCAAGCAATTCTCCTGCCTCAGTCTCCCAAGTAGCTGGGACTACAGGCATGCACCACCACACCTAGCTAATTTTTCTATATTTAGTAGAGATGGAGTCTCACCATGTTGGTCTTGATCTTTTGACCTCGTGATCCGCTCACCTCGGCCTTCCAAAGTGCTGGGATTATAGGCGTAAGCCACCACGCCTGGCCCCGAGTGGTCATTTATTCTAAGTCCAGTTCTCTCAAACATTATAAACAAATGGAATAAAAAATATTTTATATACCCTAATATAAAATTAATATAAAATATTAATATTATTGCTTGAAGTCCTCAAATATTTTTATATGTAATTCCGAATCTTTCCAGTTCCACCAAGGAAACTACTATATAACTCCACACAATACTTACGGCTAACCTTTTCAACTTTCTTGTTCTTGCATTAGATCAAACAAGGGCCTGGGAGGCCTGGCAAGGGCCAGAAGACCCTGGTGGGTTTATGCAGTGGACAACAGAGCTTTAAGGAGATGACCTCTGCCTGCTAAGGTCAAGTTATGAATGTCCTAATTCTACTGTCTGCTCAAAGAGATTGAGACTCGTATCAGGATTAGTGTTCATTAAAGCCTCTTGAAAAAGATATTGATGTATTTTAAGAAGCAGAGAAATGGAAAATCTAAAGAGGAACTTGCATTCTTTCAGATCTGTCCATCCTTTGGCCCTAAGAATAGTAACATGCTCTGTGGCAGAACTGTGTGCAGCCCTCATGCCTTCTCCAATCAGGGAGTCATTCAGCTGACACACACTGAGATGAATTTTACCTCTATCTATGCTGGCCTCTACTGATGACCACCATAGACCAAACGGCTCTGCCCAGGACTCTGCTATACTGTCCTGGAGCCTTTGTGTGAATCACTGAGAGATGCCTCTTCCTCCAAGCTGAAACCACCTCACGCAGGGCTCCTACTTGGAGAGGTGAGCAGAAGGGAAGAACTGCAGCCTTTGCTTGCCTCCAGATCCAGGCACCTTTTTTTTTTTTTTTTTTTTTTTTTTTAAGAGATGAGCTCTGGCTATGTTGCCCAGGCTGGTCTTAAATTCCTGGACTCAAGCAATCCTCCCACTTCAGTTTCCAAAAGTATTGGGATTACAGGGGTGAGCTATTGTGCCTGGCCTCCAGGCACCTTTTGAGAGGCAAATAGCACAACTGCAAACAGTATAAACAGCTCTGCCCCACCTCTTTGATTTCAGAACTAAGGATAAGACCCCCAGTCTCTTAGCAACCCCTGCATAGAAGGGAAGGAGAAAAGAGAGAGGGATAATCCTGACTTAACTGTTTACTCAAAAGAGACTGAGAAAATCCAGAACTGCCAAATTACTCTGATTGGGCAAGATTAAGATTCTCTAGAGAGCACAAATCGGGTCTCAAAAGCAAGGTTCTCTATAAAGCACAGCTTGCATATCCACCATGAAGGAAGGCATCAAGATAACATTCCTTAGCCTGTCTGGGTCTCAGTTTCCACATCTGTGAAATGGGATGTTCTCTAGACCAATGCTTCTCAAATGTTATTATGCATAGAAATCAGCTAGGAATCTTGTTAAAATGCAGCTTCTCTTTAGTGGGGATAATGCAATGCCTGGGATTCTGTATTTCCAGCAAACTCTCAATTGTTTCAACTCTCTGGACCACGCTTAATAAGTGGAGACAATTCTATGGTCTGCCACACTATGGTTACAAATTATCTGTTGTGAATAGACACCCGTCTTATGCTGAGGACCTGCCCTACAAAGCTAGAAATCACTTTTTAGTTGAGCTCTATGTCTAAGAGCCATAAAGCTGCAATGTTTCTCTATTTTTGAAAAAGAATGGCCCATCTCTCCCCTCTCTGGTTGCCCCCTATCCTCTCTAACCTCAATGCCATCCTTTTGTTTTTCTTTTATTCATTTCACAATATCTGCATCAAAGAGAAAAAAAAATGGCAGTGCCACCAGAACCAAAGCTGAATGCTTGAGAGAGCCTTCAGAAATATATTTAGGGGAGGACAAAAATATATCTCTTGATGAACTTTAAATGGGTGATTGTGGAGGGTGGGCATGGGGACTGATGAACGTTTTAGAGAAAACTGAGTAGATGGTGAAATATCTTAATGAAACGTGAACATTAAACACTGAGACCACATATCCTGTTGACCAGTTCAGAAAATATGTTTTGAGACAAAACAGTTGAAATAGCGATTGTCTCAGAAAATTCATAGCAAAAGGTCTCTGTGATGTTGATTTTATAGCAATTGTCACTCTTCTTCCCAGCAGCAGTGTGGGGAAAAATACATAGACTGCATACTTGCACACATACATGTATACTCACACATGTACATATGTATTATACACACATACACCATATGCTACACACACACATACACACACACTATCTTTTTTAACTGGCAAGGAACTAAAAAAAAATAACCAAGCAATGTTCTTTAATAGAAGCCTCACTTCCTTCCGCACAAACTCATTAAGCCTCTGTTAGTTACCTCCTCTCCTGCCCACTCCAAGTGACCCCATGCGCTGTGATAGGCCTCACTTTGGTTGCTGTTCCCCAACAGACTTAAGAGTCCTAAACAGGGGTCAGGCTCCAATGCACAGAAGCCCACACAGAAGCCTGCCAGCTTCCCCTTGAAGCAGAGCATCATGAAAAGGCAAGCAGTGAGGTTCCACCTTTTTTTCCTCCAAAGGTTTCAGTGGGCCATTGAGACAGCCTTGCTCTTAGGGCTCCCAGGCCAGGGATATTCCCAATCTTCCATCAGAGCAACCTCTGTTCAGTGTCAGTGAGAGGTGACAACGTGCTAGCCTCTAAGCCCTCACTCGCTCTAGGTGCCTCCTCCGCCTGAGGCTCCACTCTAGTCGTGCTTGAGGAGACCTTCAACCCACTGCTGCACTGTGGGAGCCCCTCTCTGGGCTGGTCGAGGCTGGAGCCGGCTCCCTCCGCTTGTGGGGAGGTGTGGAGGGAGAGAGGCGCAGGCAGGAACCCGGGGCTGCGAATGGCACTGGGGGTGGGCCCCGGCTCTGCCGGCCCACACTCGGAGCAGCCAGCCAGGGCCACCAGCTCCAGGCAGTGAGGGGCTTAGCACCTGGATCTGCAGGTAAAGAGGGAGCACCGGGTCCCCCAGCACTGCCTACCGGCCTTCAGGGAACTTGAATTCTAGCCAGGCCTCAGCTGCCTCCCCAGGGTCAGGGCTGGGCACCTACAGCCTGCCATACGGGAGGCTCCACCCCCCACCCCCAATTAGCACTCTGTGTCTAGCTCAAGGTTTGTAAACACACCAGTCAGTGCTCTGTGCCTACCTCGGGATTTGTGGATGCACCAATCAGCATTCTGTATCTAGCTAATCTGATGGGGACTTGCAGAACTTTTGTGTCTAGCTACAGGGTTGTAAATGCACCAATCAGCACTCTGTGTCTAGCTCAGGGATTGTAAATGCACCAATCAGTACTCTGTCAAAATGGACCAATCAGCAGGATGTGGGTGGGGTCAGATAAGGGAATAAAAGCGGGTTGCGCCAGTCAGCATTGGCAACCAGCTCGGGTCCCTTCCGCACGGTGGGATCTTTGTTCTTTCGCTCTTTGCAATAAATCTTGCTGCTGCTCACTCTTTGGGTCCAAACTGTCTTTATGAGCTGTAACACTCACCACGAAGGTCTGCAGCTTCACTTCTGAAGCCAGCAAGACCACGAACCCACCAGAAGGAAGAAACTCGGAACATATCCAAACGTTAGAAGGAACAAACTCCGGACACACCATCTGTAAGAACTGTAACACTCACCGTGAGGGTCCACGGCTTCATTCTTGAAGTCAGTGAGACCAAGAACCCACCAATTCCAGGCACATCAGGACAGATAGGAGTGTCAGTCACCTGTTCTTCCCAGCAGGAGCCCTCATGTTGAGATTACAAACAGACCCCCCGAGTTTTGTCACCTGTTCAATAATAAAAATGGGTCTAACTGACAAGGTTAAATTACCCTGGGCCCATGGTACAGGGGCAGCATCCCCTAGTCTTTGGATGTGCTTCTTTAATTGTTGTCTTTAATTCTCCTAAGGAGAAGAGGATGATTCTCTTCCCAGTTTCTGATTGTTGATTCAGGTTTTTGATTTGATCTAACTTTAAGAATTTCCTTGTGGCATCAGTGAGGGAAAACATCCATATGGATTCTGAAACACCTACTTCTAAATCACAGAAACCTGTTTTAGAGTTTGTTTGTATTTAGAAAGCTAGCACTTCCTCCCTCCTTCCCTTCGTTTTTTCCCTCCTCTCCCTCCTTCACTCCACACACATCTACCACAGGGCAAAGATGAGTACTAGGCCTTATGAGACTCCCAAGACATATTTCCTTTACTGGATTGTAAACTACTTGATGGCATAGTTAAGATACAAATACAAATGTTTTCAATCTAAACAGCCTAAGAATTGTTAATGAGATTTCAGAAAAAGGAGTGATACCAGCTAGTTGGAGATAATTCAGATTAGACACGACTGAAACCCAATGAATGGGGCCTTAAGTGCACAGGAAGTCACCTGGCATTCCTAGAAGAGAGGCCCAAGTAAGGCCAGTTGCCAGATAATCAGGGGCTGCCTAGGGAATGGCACGTAGTTCACTCTAGCTGGAGTGTATGTATGTGAAGGATATAAAGATGGGGGAAGTATGTGGTGGCCAGAAGGTCTGGGTGCCAAACAAGGACATTTGATGACATGGGTCTACACTGCAGTGACATTACGCATGCGGCTTTGGGAGGACTCATTTGGTGCTGTCTTTTAGGAAGGACTTGGTGGGAACTGAGAGAAGAAACACCAATTAGAAAGCTAAGTGGGGCATGATGGGGGCTGGAGTTGAGAAGATGACATTGGGAATGGACAGGAGGTAAAGGATGGACTAGGTAGATGCCACTTGGGGACTGGTTGGATGGGGGTATGTGAAGAGGGGCAGGGAGTAAACATTGACTGCAAGGTGGCAGGCCTGGGCAGGGCTGGTCCTGCACCACCAACCAGTTTATGCACTTCCCACCTCTGGGGAACATCATGCACACAGCTACAGTACAAATGGCACCTGCCCCCAGCCATTGGGCAGCCAGAGTTTGTGAACCTGGCTGACTTGAGGAAGGTAGCACCAGAAATGGAGATCAGAGCTGACAGGAAGAGGAATAATCCCTGGAGGAAGTACGTGTGGGCAGAAGCACTTATTAAGAGAAACAGAAAAAGATAACGAGTTTAATTTTGGATGTATTAGAGAACGTTTCCACATTAATGGTTATGAGAAGAAAAGAGTCTATATCAAAAACTCGAAGGAACTCCTTGACAAGAAGGATGCTCCTGTCTAGCTCAGCCTCCCAGCCCCTCCTCTTTCCTGCCAGTGCTCCCCATGTCTCTAGTCACCGTATTGAATTAGAAGCACAGCTGACAAGTATGCAAAGCTCAGAAACCCCAGAGCTACAGTGGGTAAGAAAAACAGGTCGGCGAATGCACTCAGAGCCTAGGAAGACGGGAGGCAGGGCCCATGGCAGTACCCAGGCAGTACACAGAGAAACATACCTGTGCACATCTGAAGAGAGAGAAGCTCCTGGAGTTCAGAGACCATCTTGCCATCATCCCATGGAAAAATGTCAGGTTCTGTTAGGATCCCAACCCCTCATTTCCTCAGTAATGATGTGTGCAATGGTTGCTGGTGGGTATGGAATGGGTGAGGTGGAGTAGTGAGTAGGAGGATGGTTTCAAATGGAAACTCTGAGCTGTGTTCATCCTGGGGATCAGACATGCCTCAGCATATTTAGAGGACTCAGGCTTATAGAGACTATCTGGCATACTTTCTTCTCTCTTCCTTTGCATGAGGGACAAGGACACTTGGGCATGATTCATGTTATTTGGTTTAAGGAAAATATGTTGGGGTCGGGGTAGGGAAAGAATATTTTGAGCACAGGAGCATTGCTGTAAGAAGTCATCCCACAAGACTAATGTCCTGTGAATCAAGCCTGTGTCCCACAGAGGAGAGCCCTGGGGCCAAGATGCCTGTGGGTTGTGGCAGCATTGAGCAGTCCTGGGTAACACTGCAGTCACGCCCACAGGTAGCACAAATTCAGGCATTTATTAAATGTTCAGTATGGAATAGGCTTGCACAGATCCTGGTACGAGGAAAGTACCCATTTAAATATTTTCTTTTATTATCATTGCTTCTTTCCCATTAGGTGGGCACTGTTATAATTTTCATTTTACAGATGGCAGAGAGGGGATAGGCCACCCACCCTCCCACAGTGATACCAGCTGATATGTGACAGAGCTGGATGCTGATCCCTGTGCTCTCATCCACCAGGCAGTGTTCCCTGGAACTGAGAGCAGCCTGAACAGTGAACTTTGTTCATCAGCAGCATCAATTGCTGGTGATATTATCATGAGGAACTCACTTGATAGAGGTAGTTGTTTTCTAACCAGAGGCATCAATGCCTAGAGCAGAAGCAGAGCAAAGATGCCATGAGGTAGGTGAAAGGTGATCAGGTTCTCCTTGGGGGCTTCCAGAACTGGTTAGAGAGGAAACCAGTGGAACTTGGGCATCATACATTAATTACGATTAGATTGAGCTGAGAGAACAAAAAACTCCAAAATAGCAGTGGCTTAAGCAAGTCGAGGTAAGTGTTCCAAAATTGACAGGGCAGAGTCGTGAACCTCAGGGACCCAGGCTTCTTCTACCTTGTTGTTCCATCATCCTTGGCATAGCTTCTGTATCTGTAAGTGTCCACAAGATGGACGCTTAAGCCTCCATTGTATGTCAACATTCCAGACAGCAAGAAGATGACAAAGAAAAGAGAATAGCATGCTCCCTTGTGTGACCACGCTTCTCAGAAGTTGCACACAGCACTTCTGCTTACATCGTATGGACTGGAATTTAGTTACACATCCAACCTAGCTTCAAGTAAGGATGTGAAATGTAATCTTTATTTTAGGTGACCAGGAGTCCAGCTAAAAATCCAGGAGCAATAAAAAGAAGATAAGTGAATAATTAGAGAAATAGCCATCCTGCCATACAACCTACCCAGGATTTTCCCTTCCCTAAGTTCCGGGCTCATGACTGTCCTGTGGTCAGCTCTAAGAAAGTGACTTTGGGCTACTCTGTCAGATGCAAAATCTCAGCAGCTGGAGACCAACAACTGAATGGGTCCTGAAAGGGTAACCAAGAAGACCTTATGCTGACCTCAAGGAATTTACTTGTGTTGCTTAAGTATTTCTTTTATTTTCAATCCTTCCTTTGAAAAAAGTTTAAAATTGATTTTAGAACTACACAAAATGAAATGGCAGTCTACATTTTAGAGTAAATTAAATAAAAGCTAATACCATATACTTTATCTTATTTTGTTTTATATCTTTTTATTTTTTCAGGGAAACTATGAGAAATGGGTTGTGTGATTTGCAGAACTTATTTGTTAAAGAACTGAATCATAGTTGCTAAACTAAGAAATTCTTGCAAAACTACAAGTAAAGGAAGGTGAGGGCATGTGTACACAAATGCTGGAAAAATGGGTATAAAAATATTTCTATTGAGAAGGTAAAATTGTGAGAGGGAAATTGTCAGACCATGGTGGTGCCTATAGTCCCAGCTACTCGTGAGGCTGAGGCACGAGAATTGCTTGAATCTGGGAGGCAGAGGTTGCAGTGAGCCAAGATCATGCCACTGCACTCTAGACTGGGTGACAGAGTGTGACTCTGTCTCAAAAAAAAAAAAAAATTGTGTTTGGGGGGGTATTTGAAGATTTTTAGATATTTATTGGGTAAACTTTTAAATAAACATTTGTTTGCCATGATCTCTTTCAGTCCCAAGTGATAGTCCTTCATATCTAGCCCCAGGCTCCCATTGTCCTGAAATATTTTGTCATTTACTATCTTTTTTCCCAAAGCAATACACCCTGGATTTGCCACTATTTTCCAGATGCCCAAACTTGAAGCCACCCTCCGTCACCAAATCGTAATAACCACTCACCATACTAACTGCATCAACCACCATGCAGGAGCCCTATAGTGGGGAAGCAGGGGAATAAGTGCCTTGACTCCACCCTCCTTCCTCCTTTCCTCTTTGCTCAGGCTCTGCATCCACTGAGCACAGAGGAAGACAGAGGGAAAGGGAGCCTCTTGATATAGCCCATTCAGGTAACCTTCCTGGACACAGAGCAGGGAAAAGGGAGAAGCAGGGAGAGTGTACATGATGGGACACACTAAGAAGTCACCAACACATTTGTTTCTGTGAAATGTCCCACAGTCAACACAGCCTCTTCTTCCCCCTCCTCATGCACATAATATTCATTGGAAGTCTAAGTTTATACTTTTAATTATCTCTGGGCAGTATAATATAATGGATTATAATAGCTAACATTCATTGAAGATTTAACATGGGTCATGCACTTGAGAAAACGTGTTCACAGATTAACTTATGTAATCTTCATAACAACTCTGTGATGCAGATAAAGTATTAATTTCCAAGGGCTTGTTTTTAATAAAGTAAGAATAAAGAGAGGCCAGAAGGATAAATAATGTGTCCACAGTGGCTTCTAAGTTAAATTAAAAAAAAAAAATCAGGACAGCATCTTAGCAGTTAGTAAGTGCTAGAAAAATTTTAGCCATGATTATTAATGTATATCTACACAGTTACTAATCCTAGTCATAACAATTCTTTGAGGGAAATATTGTCATCATCACTTTGCATATGAAGAAAACAATGCTCTGAGAAGGCAGGTCACCTGCTGGCCAGCACAGTTCCTTGGACGGTGGCCGGCCTCTTGGGGCCATATCACAGCTTCTGTTCATTCACATTCTGTTCACATCACATTCTGTTCAGCATGAATGTGATGTGAACATCACATCTACCATCTACCTGGTGAAACTGATGATCACCTTTCTAGGCCTGTCATTTTCCCAGTTAGATATTGACAGGCCAACATCTCAATTACATTCCAGTTAGTCTGCCTGGAGTTTTTCCTAAGCTCTAAATGATTGTTAGAGAAAGGAAAGCTTGGGTTTAGCCACTATTGGCATTTCTTTAATTTTGATCCTAATAGGTACTCAAATCTGCAACACTTGCAAGATTTCTTTTAAATTGGTCTTAACTTTACTCTTTATTTTACTGTGAAAGAGTAAGTACACTAGCCTAGCTCCAATCACAGCAGAGTTGAAATAACCCTCGCCTTGGAGCGTTTTCCATGACCAGCCACCCACCACCTAGCTTTTGCTTCCTGTGGTGATGCGATGTTTCACAATGATCACACAGGCTCTGCCATTCTGCCCATATGAAACTTTTTTCATCTGCTGTAATCTGGAACCTCTTGATTTAAAACGCATAGAATCCCTGCTGGCAGAGGTTAAACCCAGCCTGGACATTTTAAGGTTTAAGCCTCAGCTATCTGGGAGAAAACCCATGGTGAATCTGGACTCATACCAGAACAATTCTAGGAGTTCCGAATTGGTACTGAAAGCAGTCTTGCTGGACTGCTTGGAAATGAATCTGTTATGTTCTGAATTCTGCTATGTTGGACAAGAGATTTATCTTCTCTGGGTCTTGATTTCATCCATCATTCACTCACTCACTTGTTCAAGAAAACTTCAACACCTATTCAGGCAATAAAAGTCCAAAGCAGAATTAGACTCAAATGGTATCATTGAGCACAGCTCTAGAATAAGGATGTTGAAATAGATGATGACAGAAGTTGCTTCCAAATCTAAATGTTGATAAGTAGAAGATTCCATATGTGGAATAGGTTAGTAGAGTTCTTTCTCTTTCTATCATATGAGCTCCCCTGGGATGTGGTCTTGCTCCATCATGGAACTGGGAATGGTAGGGAAATGACAGTGATTCATACATGCATGCTAAACAAACATCTCTGTTGCAAAAGCCCCATCTCAGGCAGAGCAAAGGTCAACACAGCTGACCTGAAGCAGTTTTAATAAATAGGCAAGATCTCGGTCATTGTTCTTGGGATGGCTCTGCCTTCTAGATTGAGAGATCATCAGTTTTCATTAAAGTGTTAACATATTTTTGAAGAGACGCAGTTTGCCAGCAGGACATCTGAAACTGGGTGCAGAGTTAAAGAGTGCCACATGCCACTGCATCTGCTTCAAATTATGTTCTCCAGAAGACAAAAATACAGCTCCATGAGTCTAAAAATACTTCTTAGCTGTTAGCCAAAAATGCATTTATTCTTGGATTCATAAAAATGCAGGCCATGTGAAATATGTGGGGGGCATGCACTCTCATAGAGAAAAAAATTGACCAAAGAGAAGAAAAAGTTAATATAAACCTTAAGTATCCTTTATTGAAAGAACGGGGAGAAGGTGGAAATGGTGAGGCTTTGGAGTATGACTGGGAAGCAGAACTAGGAAAGCTGTGTCTTCAGGGGGAAGAAGGGTCCTAGGACCCAGCTGCCCTCTGTCCCCATCCCATCCCCAGCAAGGCCCTGAGCAACTGTGGATTGGGCCCTCACTTCTGCCCACTTGGGGGAATTAGTAAAGCCAGTGGCAAGGACCCATCGCAACCCCAAATCTTGGCATAATGGTCTGTGCAGAGCTTCTCCAAGAGTCTGTGATTAGGAACCAGTTTGTTCTTTTCTTCCAATTCATGTGGACCAAGATTTTTATAAAATATAATAAGAATGAATTACTCTAAAAAAAATAAAATGATGTATAAAAGAAGCCCCATTTTAAAATTAGTAGATTAACAGACATAAAATTACCTTTCAAAATCAGAATGAACGTGAGAAAAAAGAAAAGAATTACCATGAGACGTTTCTCAACATGTAGTCTCAATATCTGCGTTTATTTCAACACGGATCAGGAACAGTCTGTGCAGCCCACATTCAATAGCACTCGTGTGACAGAGTGTGGATCTGAGAGGTTTGCAGCCCATCCATACTTGCTAATGGTGTGCCATTGGCCACGTAAGCCTTTCTAAGTCTCTGATGTTTCATCTGCAAAAAAAAAAAATTGGTATAATACATTTTTATCAGGATAAGGAAGGATAGCGGCAAAGCTCAGCTGTTGTTTCCATTACCATCTATATTAGTTTCTTATTGCTGCTGAAACGAATTACTACAAATTTAAAGGCTTAACACAAATGTATTCTCTTATAGTTCTAGACATTAGAAGTCTTAAATTGGTTTCACTCAGCTAAAATCAACGTATCTCTGAGGCTGTGTTCTTCCTGGAGGCTCTAGTGGAGAATCCATTTCCTTGCCTTTTCCACCTTTTAGAAACTACCTTCATTCCTTGGCTTGTGGCTCCTTCCTCCATCTCCAAAGCCGGCGGCATAGCATCTTTAAATCTGTCTTTGCCTCTCACCTCCTCTTCTTCCCTCTTCCACTTCAATGGACCTTTGTCATTATAAAGTCCACCAGAATATAATCTAGGAGAATTCCCTTATATTAAGGTCAGCAGATTAGCGACCTTAATTTCATCTGTAACATTAATTCTCCCTTGGTATGTAATATAATATATTCCTATTAAGCATATTCAAATTCATGGGGATTCAGATGTAAACATCTTTAGGGAGGGGGTCATTATTCTGTTTACCTCTTATCTGATGTCATTTACTCAGCAACATTTATTGAACACTCACTCCACACACATAGAGTTCTAGGCTTAAGGAATATAACTGGATAAAGGCTGAGATAGGCCCTGAGTTACAGAATACGTTACTGAAGAAGACCATCATCACACAAATTATCAAGTACTAAAAAGGAGAAATATAGAGTATTATAAATGCTTTCATTAGAAATCTTGATGTCAGCTGAGGGGGAAAGTGTTTAATAAATATCTATAGATACAGTGCACTATTCTGCATGTACATTAACAAAAGAACATAATTTAATGAAAAGTATTATAACAATTGTTTCAGACCACTTGTATCAGAAAAACTTGGCAATTTTATTAAGACTATCAAAATTTCAGAATATGAAGTTGATAAATTTACATTTTATAGAAACATATTAATATTTGATATATCAACTACCTCACGGCTCTCTCCCTTCCCCTCCCTACACCATTCACACAATGAGTCCTTTCCACAGTACAATCTGAGAATCAGGATTCTAGTGTAATTTCCCAAGCTTGCCTATTCAAGAGAACCGCTGAGGCTTGCAGACCAGGTGCCCCCTACCAGGCCTACTGAATCAGATTCTTTAGGAGAGGCATCTGGGACTCTGTATGTAAAGGCATTTACATAAGTCTTATAATGAGACAAGTTTGGGAAACACAGGTGTAGTAAAAAATAAAAGATAAAAAAAATAGCCAGTGTCCAGGGAATGAAGAAGTTTAGCTTCTAATCCCAGGTCTTCTACTTCATCACCTCTCAGAACTTAGGGATCTACATTTGTAATACTTAAGCAGTGGTTCTTGAATGGGGCAATTTTGGTTCCCAGGGCCCAAACCGGGCCTTGTCAGAAGACATTTTTGATTGTCATGACCATGGGCGAGGAAGGGAGGTGATACTGGCATCTAATGGGTAAAGCCCAGGAATGCTGCTAAACATCCTACCATGCACAGGGCAGTTCCCCACATCAAAGGATTATCCCAATCAACTTGTCAACAGTGCAGAGGCTGAGAAACACCACATAAAAGTGATTTGTTAGGAAGTGTTCCCAGTTAGAATCCACAAGGGAGAAGGAAAAGGAAGGACAGGAGGCTAATCAAGGGAAGGTGTCACACTAAGTCCCATAGGGAGGCTCTGGAGACAGTGCAGTTCTCACCAAAGTTGTCCTAATGAGCAGCAAGAGAGCTGAGGTATTTATACCCCTGTGTAGGTCAGTCACTGATTGAGGACTGCTCCCTGTTTCAGTTTTATAAGTGCAGGCAAAGCAGGCTCTGGCACCTCTTTGGGGACCACCTCAGCCAAAGCCCCAGGTACAGGCTATTGTGAGTAAAGGCACCCAGGGAGCTGTGAGATGAAAATGGGGAGATTCTTAACCTAAGGCAGAGTATTGATAGGCTCAGCTACACAGGAGCAGTAGTTTTCCACTGCTGCTTTTTCACTACAAATCTTTAGTAGACAGAATATTCTTCCTGGAAGTTCAGTATACAGAACTGCTAAAAAGACTTATGCTGGTTAAAGAAGAGAAGGGTGAAGTCTGTCTCCTCCTCCTCAGTTCCTCCTCCCTTGACTTAAGAGACTCTCCTCCATAGACTTAGAGCTTCTTGGAAGACACATATTGGGCCACTGCATTAGCCTACTGGGGCTGCCATACCAAGTACCACACCTCGGTGGCTTTCACAACAGAAATTTATTCTTTCACGGTTCTGGAGGCTGGAAGTCTAAAATCAACAGGGCCATGCTCTCTCTTTGAAGACTTTAAGGGGAAAATTCTTCCCTGTCTCTTCCAGCTTCTGGTGTTGCTGGGAATTCTTGGAATTTCTTGGCTTGTTTGTGGCCAGCTGCTCCCTGCGTGCTCACATTGTCTTCCCTCTGTGCGTCTGCGCCCACATTTCCTTTTCTTACAAGGACACCAGTCATAATGGATCAGGGCCTACTCTGATGACCTCACTTTGACCCAATTACCTCTTTAAAAGTCCTATTTCCAAATACAGTAACATTCTGAGGTATTGGGGATCAGGACTTGAACATATGAATCTGGGGAGGAGAGACAATTTAGCCCATTACAGACACAATTTCGAACATCCTTTGTATCACTAAGATTTAGTGTCCAATGGTTTTATATTAAGTGCTCAATCATTCTTCAATGGTATATTCTTAAGTATTTGTGTGTTAGATTTGTGTGTTAGATTGAATGCTATCCTCCAGAAGTCATCACCTTTAGTGGATGCCAACAGCACCCCAAATAACTATTTCATTCACATCCAATGCAACAGTCAAGGAGGAGAGGCCTGAGGGTCACTGATGCAGACTGAGCGGAGCCAAGCCTTCTTAATGCACATTAATTATGCCATATGCAAGAAGACAGAGTCTCCCATATGATCTCTAAACCACCCAGGGAGGTGCCCAGGGTAGAGATGTTATTCCCCTCAGAAAGCTGGGAAAACCAAGGCTCAGAGCATGATTTGCCCAAGGCCACATGGGCTCCAGCCTTCACTACTCATTAGACATGCCTTGTGATTTTTTCTGCAGAACCAGCTTACCTTGTCTCTTCCAGTTAGTCAGGAAAGGCCTTATAAAGAGTGAAATCTGTGACCAAGGAGTGAGAAAAGATGATATAATACTTTGACTACATCATATCTTCCTTTGGAGAAAAAGTAGTTATGTCTTTATAATTTGGTCAAAGAAATTTAGTTTAAATTGAAAGCACAAGAACTTTTTTAGTGGACTTATTGTGTGCTAACCACTCTTCTAAGGGGTTTACATATGTTAATCAATTTAATCCTCATAAGAGCCAACAGAATTGATACCATTATTATCCACATTTTATGGAAGAGGAAATGAAGACACAGAGAGGGGCTGGTTTACTAGGAGAGAATTCATTTCTGTAGACACTTCTAGTAATACCAGCTAATAATAGAAAGAGCAATAAAAATATCTGCCAATTATTGCATGCTTCACATACAGTTTTCCCACTCAGTCCTCACAAAAACCCCTAAGAGGTAGTATTTCTGTCTCCATTTCATGGATGAATAAACAAAGGCTCCGAGTTCAAGTAACATGGCCATGATCCCACAGAACATACATGGTAGAGCTCAGATGGCTCCATCCAGATTTTTGGTCCACTTCTGGACCCTTTTGTATAGCTGGTCTGACGAAAGTCACTTTTGCACATAAGTTAGTCTTTTGGGAAATGGATGTTAGCTTCAAGCTCCAAATACCCCTGGGGCAAGAAGTAATGCATTCCTTTAACAGAATTGGAAAACTCCAAGCGATGGACATTGTGGCTAGGCATTCACACATTTTCTAGGTAAATGTGTATCATCATCATTTTTCTAGACTTTTAAAAGTTACATAATTTAGTATCATTCTATTCAGGTAGCAACAACCTGAAATATTAAATTAGCATCTACATAAATAAAATCATGTGTTATAATTAACTGAAACATAAACGCAAACCATTACTTCGTAAATTTCAACATATTTTAGTATACTTAAGATAGAAATAATAAATTCCAATTGCCATAGTTTCAATACATAAAGTAATAATAAATAAAACAATTTCTAACATAGAGCAGGCATTCAACAAGGGCTATTTAAGTGTATTTTCATGTATTAACTCATTTTATTCAAAGGCTATTCCAAATAATCAAAGAGCAGATGGGGTCATTCTTTTCTTCATTTAAAGCTCCTCCATTTGTAACTTTAGGGCTAGAATTTGTGTATTTCCTTAAAGTACTTTATGTACTGGTCAAGAAAAATGCACTAATAGTACTAGAAAACAGGTAGGTGGGGGTAGGAATAGAGAGATCTTTGTCTTATTCAATACTTTTGTTGATGACTTGGATAATCATTTTTAGCTTGAAACAGGCTCTTTCTCAAGGTGGGTTAAAATGCTCTGATTTGTAATAAGGTTTTAAGATTGCGTGATAGACACTGTGATGTATCACTTAGTCTTTAGGAATACAGGACTTACTCTCCCAGCCACTGGGAGTGCTGCAGGCAGAGCCCTCAGGGTCAGCCTCCTACAATCAGTCACACTGCTGTAACTGATGACAGCAGCCTTGCCCAAGGTTACACCTCCTTCATCAGATAATCTATAATCAGTGACTGATCAACTTGGATTTATAAAGGTCAGCCCCTTGCCCTCAATTCAGAACAACTCTGAAAAGTCATTCCAACTTTAGAATTAGCTAAGTCCTCCATTCAGAGGATATCACAGCTAACTTATTCCTCTACCCAATCTTATTTCCATCCTTTTCACAAAGGTTGATCTCAAGGTGCATTCTCTAAGACATTTTCTGCACAACAATTTCCATTCCAGAGTATGCTTCCTAGGGAGCCCAAATTGTAACAGTTGGTACCAGGAGTGGTTTGAGAAAGCCAACACTGAGATGGGATTTTGGAAGCAAATTGTCTAACCAACACCTGGCAAAGAGGACGTCATTGCTGGTGGTAGGTGAGCAACAGATAGCACTGGCACTAGGTAGCAATGCAATTGTTCAAACTTTCAACCAATCATTGATACAGTGATGGAAGGGAATTCATTAGGTGCTGCAACGTATCAGGTATTTGAGAAGTATGAGGGAAACTAACTATAAGGACAATGGAAATGGCTCTGAGTAAGTTCAACTGATGATCTGGAAAAAGATAATAAGAAGCTCAGAGTGATTAACTGGCAATTATAAGCTAGGAGTGAAGACCAGAGAGTATTTTCTTGGTAGCATATACAGAGGTATCGTCTCCTACAATGGGAGGGCTAAGGAAGCTGAGAAGTAGCCCCAAGAATTATTTGACATAGTATTTGAGTTCAAGGGAAGGTTAAACTCCCAACCATGGCAGTGGACTATTCCAAGGTAAGGGCTCTGGTTAGGAAAGAATGGGACTTGGACACATGAGACAGGAAAATCTAGATTGATGTCTCCCAAAATGTTTACTTCCCAGATTTCTCTTAACCTTCTGAGCCTGCAAAAGTGGCCCATCCCTCCCTACTGAGGGATAACATGCTAACTTTACTTGAAGAAGATGCAGAGGTCTTTCTTCCATAAGACAACATACATCCTCCTTGCCTCAGAATCTGTGCTACTCTCCTCCTTGCTACTATACCAATAAATAGGGTTAAGTTATAATATAATTGGGCTTTCTAGCTTTACATAGCATAGCTACTCTACCATGCTGCTTTCTCTAGATGTTTTAATTTCCCTTTCACTGCATGCTATGACAATTTCTGGGCTTTGCACCTCATTTGGATGGACTGTTTCCTCTACCAAACTTATAGGGATCATCCTAGGTTACACCATCTCCTGGGGCCCTCTCCAGACTACTTAGTCCTGTGCTATTGAAGAGAATTCCCAAATCACTAAAGTCTCCCTCATTCGCTGTTATATTCATCCTGGAAGAGGTGGTGGTTATCATATCTCCATTTAATGCGCTAATCTGCACCTTGTAGAAACCAGCCAGACACAGGAGAATATCGGTAGTGGACTCTTTATTGTAAACTCAGCCAAGTGGTAGCCCCACTTGCAGCTGCTGTGACAGTAATATTAACATGGCCTCAGCCTCATGGTGTGGGGCCATGAAGCTGGCATTTTCTATTTCTACCAGGAAAGAAGATTAGATGTTTCACATTCATTTGAAATGTACAATGGTATATGTTCATTGTTTTGCTCAAGGTCTGTGTGAACTCTTCCATTCTCTATTAAAATGTAGTCTGAAGAGACCTGGACATCCCACAGAAGCTCACATTGTTCTACTCTTTTGATGGCATCATATTAATCAGATCAGATGAGCACAAAATCGCTAGTTGATTGGAGGCCTTGTTAAGACACACGCATTACAGAAAATGTGAGCTAAACAGTTCAAAGACTGAAGTAGTGTCACATCATCAGAAAAGTTTCAGGTGCCCATTAGTCTGAGGCAAGCTGGAACATCCCTTCCAAAGTAAAGGAAAAATTATTGCTTCCAGCACCTCCAACCATGAAGAAGGAAGTACAGCACCTAATAGGCCACTTCAGATTCTGGAGGCAGAATATTCCCCACCTGGAATACTACTTGAACCTATACAGTGGGTGACAAAAAAAGACTTCAAGCTAAAATTAAGCTCAGAGTAGGAGAGCGCTCTGTAGAAGTTCCAGGATGAAGTGCTTGGACCATATATCCAGCCCACCAAGTCATGCAATTGAGGAGGTCCAGTAGTAATCCATCATAAAATGGAAGTGCTATCATACAATAAAGATTGAGCACAGGTAGCAAGTTGTCTCAGTAGGTAGTTCAGCTTCCTATGTTACCCATTACTCTTGCACCAGGAACTGTCCCTCAGTTCACACCTGTGGCCACATGTGGGATTCTTTATGACCAGATAATGGAGGAAGAAAAAGGCTGGGCTTAGTTCACACAGGGGTGGCCTTGAAAGACACTGGGGAAAGGAAGTCATCCCAATGAGCAATACAACTTGTCATCCATTTTATGTAGAAGGAGAAATAGCTTGAAGTTAGATTATGCATGGATCCCTAAAGAATGGTGAATCATTTGGCCAGTAGGCAGGGCCCTAGGAAGAAAATGATAGGAAGACAGGAACTAGGAGATCTGGAGTAGATGCCTGCAGATTGTGGTAGGCAGAATGAGGACCCCCTACAATGCCTATCCCCTATCCCTGGAACCTGCGCATATGTTGCCTTACATGGCAAAAGAGACTTTGCAGATATGCTTAAGGTTATGGACCTTCAGGTGGTTTTTTTAAGTGGGCCTAGTTTAATCACATCCATCCTTAAAAGTGCAGAACCTTTCCAGGCTTCAGTGATAGAGATGTAACAATACAAGGAGGGTCAGAGAGATGGCAGCAGGAGAAGGATTCGGTGCCTGTTGCTCATTCTAAGGTGTGGGGAGCTATGTGCAAGAACCAAGAGAAGCCTTTGGACTTAAGGTCACCCCAGGTGACAGATTAGCAAGGACTTGGAGCCATCAGTCCTATGACAACATGGAACTGAATTCTGCCGACGCATGGATGAGCAGGGAATGGGATTCTCTCCTAGAGCCTCCCGAAGGGAATGCAGCCTGGTGACACTGATTTTAATCCAATGAGACCTGAACTAAACTTCTATCCATAGAACTGTAAGATGATACATTTGTGTTGTTCTAAGCCATAAAGTTTGTGAAAATTTGTGATGGCAGCAATAAAAAATAAATACACAAATAGACATGGGTCTGTGTTTGCCTTAGCTGATTTTGAGAAATTTGTGAATGAGATCATTCTTTTGCTGCTACCTCATATAATAGTCCACTCAGTTAAACTCAGCTCTCCTCTATTGAGCATTTACTTGGCTTTATTCAGGGCCTCTCATAAGGTAAGATTTGGTTCCTGCCCTGGAGAAACTGATAATTTGGCAGAAGAGGTGGGTATATAGTAAGGACATCTGCAGTATGTAGCACCTGCTATCACAAAGGAGAGACCGAGATAAGAGGAAGGAAGACATAAAAGGAGAAAGGAAAGAAGGGAGGTAGAGAGAAAAGATAAACCAGATATAACGAGAAAATGAAAAAAATGATAAAGAAGAAAAATGTCATTTTTAAACAAATGTTTAACATTGAAAAGACAGTAGAGAAAGACTGTCCTGATTAACTATTGTTGGAGAGTAGAGTTTAGCCCATTTAAAAGAATTCACCAATATGGAATACATACACAATAAAATATTATTTAGCCTTAAAAAGGAAAGTCTGACACATGCTACAAGAAGAACGAACGTTGAAGACACTATGCTAAGTGAAATAAGCCAGTCATGAAAGGACAAATACTGTATGATTCCACTTATATGAGGTGCCTAGAGGAATCAAATTCATAGAAACAGAAAGTAGAAAGGGGCTGGGGGATGGGAGGGGAATGAGCAGTTATCACCTAATGGGTAAAGAGCTTCAGTTTTGGAAGATGAAAAGAGTTCTGGAGGTGGATGGTACTGATGGTTACACAACAATGTGAATGTATTTACTGCCAATGAAATATACACATAAAGTTGGTTAAAATGGTCCATTTTACTTAATGTAAATGTTACCACAACAAAAAACATCTAGTCTTTAAATACGTTTTTAAAAACTGGCCAAGATTCACTTAATTGAACATTCTCACCACAAGTTCAGAAAGCAGAATTCAATTCTGCTCACTTATGAAATGGGCTGTGTCTCTCAGATTTTCATGTGGATTTAGATGAGGAATTCAACTTAAGAGAGGGACAGGGTAAAATGCATTCTCCTTCATTGGTAACCTCTGTGTTTGAAGGGAAATGGAGGCAGAGAATGCCTTCAATTCTGTGGCCGCCATGCAACCATAAAGCTGAGGACCAGCAAGCTTAACCTTTTTCCTCTTCCCCAAAGCCTGCCTTTCTCAGAGACACAACATTCCAATGTCTGCTTTTTAATTTCTTCTCTGTAGATGAGTCCTTACGCAGGCAGTGTTATTATTTCATATCTCAGCTCCTAATCCTGAAACTCGGACTCTGGTTTCTCTGGTAGCTGTCATTTAAATTGACTACAAAGTAAACTTTTTTCCTGTGAGAAAGAGCATATTTTAAATCCTGCTTAATTTACAGCTTCCCCTTCTGTGTTTTGAACTTTCAAATATGGGTCTATGTAAAGGAATTTTTATCAGACATCTATGAAAATCATTAAATAGAATAAACTTTGAGAATATAGTTTGGTTGACCATCTTTTAAAAATAAACAAATCAAACATTTTCCTCTGAAAACTTCCAGAAAACATACTTTCTTTTGCTAGTGAGGAATTCAGGTTCAGTCTGGGGTTATGCAAATCCAACATGAAGTGTAGCAGACAAGTGAAGGTACTTACTGGATTGCTCAGAATGGCAGCAGGTAGAGGAAAACCCAGCTAGGAAGCAAATCTTGAAAATGGCCTGCCACCCCACCTCCATGGATGGTCTTTTCTTAAAGACCACCATAAAACCTCTTTCTGAAAACAGCTTTCGAGTTCAGAACCTCCTAAGGTTAGTATCTGAAATTCAATCTATGCCTAAAACTTTTTTTTTTTTTTGGTAATACTTCTGAATTTCATTTTTTAATTCTTGCTGAGTTGAAAATCATTGCCTAAACAATGAATCTGAGAAAATGCACTTATATTTCCTGAACAATAATAAACGGTGGAGGTAGCAAATGGAATTAGATAGTAAAATCAGGACGCTTTTTCATCTACTGTTGATAATAATAACTCTGGCTCCAATTTTTATAAAATCTAAGATTTTCTCATGGGAAATTAACATATCCTGGGATAACTTGTAGTAGACTGTGGTGTCTGCCCATGTTGTCCACCTGGCAACATTTCACAGCTCTCTTCTTCAGTAACACACTTGTTCCCTTGCTCCATGGGGATATTATTTGTCTGCTGCTGTATAAGAAGTTACTAAAAATTTTGCGAACTAAAACATACATGATTTATTATTGCTCATGAGTACTGTGAGTCAGGAATTCAAACAAGGCAGAGCAGGGTGGCTTGTCTCAATTACACAATGCCTGGTGCCACAGCTGGAAGGTGGAGGGACTGGGGGCTCAAGTCATGTGAAAGCCCATTCGACTTACGCATCTGCTGGCTGTTGACTGGGGCACCCACACGTTGCCTCTCCAGGTGGCCTGGGCTTCCTCAGAACATGGAGGCTGGGGTCTAAGATGACTGTCTCTAGAGAAGGAGTGTGTGTGCCAGCCATAAACTGTCTCCCTTTTGTGTCCTAGCTTCGAGAGCTACATTCCATTTCTGTAGTATGGCTGGATGGGGCCATCACAGCTCCCACCCAGATTCAAGGGGAGGGAATATAGGTCCCTTTCGCTCTTAGTGGGAGATGCGTCAGTCACACAGCAGGAAGAACCTATGCAATGGAGTAAATATGTTGGTGGGGCCATCTTTGGAAAACAACATCTGCCAAAGTTGGGCGTGTGACCCAAGCAAAATTGATCCGAATATTTCCCTTAGAATGATCAATAGACCCTGAGAGAAAGAAGTTCTCTATTTTCTTAGAGTTTCTAAGGTGAAGGGTGTAAATGGGGGGTGGCAGAAAGCAACTTCTCTATATACAGAAAGTGTCTAAATGCAGAACTGAGACCGAGTAAAAATAAGATGAGAAAATAAATAGAGAAAGAGTTCTGCTGGTGTTGCTGTTGTCCCTCCCGCACCCAGCACAGTGATTGGCATGTTGTAAGTGGTCAATAATAGCTACTGAATGAATAGAAGAAAGTCTTAACAACTGGAACACAATCAAACGTGGGTAATACTATTCAGAATAAGAACTCGAAATATCGGTGGTCCTTATTAATCTGTGTTTCTTACTTTGCGTGCGCTGTGTTTGTCTACATGTATGTGTGCTCCTTCGGTCTAATTTTACCCATATACCTGATTTCTTTCTTTTTTTTTCTTTTTTTTTGGGGGGGGGGTGGCAATGGAGTCTTGCTCTGTCGCCCAGGCTATAGTGCAGTGGCACAATCTGGGCTCACTGCAGACTGTACCTCCCAGGTTCAAGCAATTCTCCTGCCTCAGCCTCCCGAGTAATTGGTATTACAGGTATGCTAATTTTTGTATTTTTAGTAGAGACAGGGTTTCACCTGTTGACCAGGCTGGTCTCGAACTCCTGACCTCAAGTGATCCACACATGTTGGCCTCCCAAAGTGCTGGGATTACGGGTGTGAGCTACCATGCTTGGCCACATCTACCTGATTTCTAGGGATGACTCCTTGTTCTCTCCTACCCAGCTGGGTACTATCCCTGCAACTAGAGCACAGTTAATTTTATTTATTATTGTTACAGGCCAAGGTCATTTTCCTAGAAATATCTGCCTTACTCCATTTTTCTATGAATGAGGTATTTATTCCTAGATACTGCAACTCTTCCTGGTTTTCTATCCCCCAGGCTTTTTAAATTGGCTATCATCTTACCTTTGTGCCTCACATTTACACTTAAAAGAATTTTTTTTCAGTGATTTTAGAGTTTCACTCTTAGGAGTGGTTCTTGTACATACCCCAGTTGAGAAAACTGGCAAATACGTGAACTACCTTACATGAGAATCACTGTAGAACTTTCGAAACTACACAAAGCTAATGCCCTGTAGCCCCTTCCCACAGGATTAGAATACTTGGGTTTGAAGCATGGCATTTGCATTTCTAGAAAACTCCACAGGTGATGTCAACACATACCTAAGAGCCACTGGGATTAACAGAGTATTTGGGATTAGAAGTAACCCAGTAGGCTCACGTCCTCCTGGCCCTCAAACCTCTAACACCATTCTTGATGTCAAACTCTTAGGAGTGCAGTTGACAGGGATGTAGAAGAGTTCTCTTATACCTTCCCAACCTTAACTTCCAAGGAAAGGTGCAGATTCCACCATACATGCTCACCAAGGAAAGATGGCCTCTTTCTCTCCCCCAGGTCTGGGCTGGGGTCCTTAAGAGACGGTGCCCTAGGAAGTCTGTGTATTGCCTGATCAGTGTGGGCAATGAGACCTGGGGTGAATCTGATGAACTTTCACCTTTCCTGTTCCCTCTACAGGAGGAGCCATTAGATTAGACTCCTAATGTACCACAAGGTGAGAAGGAGTCTAAGGTGAGAAGACTCCTAATGTACCACAACAAGGAAGGTGAGAAGGCACGTCTGAAGCCTGAAACAGATGTGTATTAGAAACAGCCTGATAGCCAACTTTCCAAGGATATTTCTTAGGAAACTGGAAGAAAAGTCTTTAGCTGGCCAGCTCTGCTCTGACCAGGCTGGGGTGGAAGGAGCATGGAAACTCCAGAACATAAATTGGAAGAGTATTTCACTTAAACGTCAGGCTTCATTTTAATTTTGTCTGGCTGAAAAAGGGCCAACTGGGAAATAGCTTTTTTATTTCCCTCTGAGTATAGCCAATGAAAGCATGGATTTAGAATAATTGTAAGGGGCAGTGGGCGTGTTTGTAGTTCTGCAAGAACAGTTTGCACAGCTGCAAAAGGGAGTTTTCTGTGTGCTTTCCTCCAATGCGGGTGAGGGCTTGACGTCAGTGGTGGCTCGGAGCATAGAGACCAGGTCCCACACCCTCTCCCAGCATTCACAGAGCCGCCCTGCCGCCCCACCCTGGCTGCTTCTTCCCAACATGGGCCCTTTGGGGAGGTGCCAGTGTTCTGTCTGTGAAAGAGAAAGCTGTGCAAAGGAAGGGTGGAGTGCAGCATTTGGGCCGGGATGACAGACACAGGCCATCATGTTGCAGGGCAGACTTGGAGGAGATGGAACAGACTTTGTGGTGGCTGTAGCTTTGGCATAAAACCTTTGTTTCCATCTTTGCTCTGAGCTGATTTAGAAAGTTTCTCTTTCTTAAATAGGAATGTATTTTAGATGTGCAAAATCTGCCTACCATATTCTCTTGGCCGAGTTGCTCCCAACCAATTTTGAAAACCTATTTTGTTCGAATTGTGCCCATTCCTAGTCCAGTTTTCAAAAAAATTCATGTCTTGAGAAGCAAAGATTATTAGGCCAGAAACATTTTCTTTCAGGTGGAGATTTTCACAGCGAGTAGATTGTGAGTCTGCCAGGATAGTGTAATTCTAATTTGGCCATGGGCACAGTGACAAGGAGACCATTCCCACAGAATCGTGTTAGCACTGTGAGCATACCTTGAGCTTCTGCTTCATCACTTTTCTGTTATGGCTCTGCCACTAATATCAGTTGCTAGTATCTAATCTTGGCAAGTCATTTAACCTGTTAGGCACTCAATTTTTTTACTTGTAAGAGGAAGGTAATCATTTCTATTACATCATCAAATTGTTATAAATATAACATTGTGAATGTGGAGGTGCTTTGAAAAACTTAGAAATGCTAGACATGAGCTTTAAAATGTTCAGGGATAGAGGAATGGAGATTATGAGCAAAATTCCAAGAGAAACAATGAATTCGAAAGCACCATCTGCCAGCTACGTACTCACTACAGGGAATTTCAGACTTCCCAGCCCTGTGGAGAAATGGAAGATCCAATTAGACATGTCACAGAGCAGCAATGAAAAAATGTTTGGGTGGACAGTACTTTTTTTATGATTTTTATTTAATAGCACTCACAGACCAAGGACTATAACCCTCTGTCCCTCCCTCTGGTTCTCCCCAACTTCAATTCACTTCATTCTCTGCTGTTAGACCAGAAATAACTCTGACCATAGAAATCAAGAATGCTAGAACTGGTGGAGAACTGTGGAATCATTTTACAGATAAGCTGGTTGATTTGTGTATGTTGCCAACTCTCTCACTCCAGACATCAATGACCACCCCAGATAATTATTGCCTTCTGTGATCCATACGTAATTTTATCCCATTTTCCTTTACCACTCACATGCTCCAGTCAAACTGGAATACAGCCTGTTACTTGGAAATTGTATGCTTTTTCAGGATTAAGAAAGATGGGAGGGGCAACTTAAGTAAAGGGAAAAGCATGGTTAAGAGTACAGAAGAGGATGATATAAATATATTCAAGTGAGGTCAGGGATGTGAACTGGAGGAGCTGAGCATTGAAAGATGCTGTCCTAGTCCATTTCACTGCCATAACAAAATACCACAGACTCAAACAACAGAAGGTGGCTTAAACAACAGAAATTTATTTTCCCACAGTTCTGGAGGCTGAAAGTCTGAGATCAGGATACCAGCATGATCGGTGTATTAGTCCCTTCTCATGCTGCTAATAAAGACATACCTGAGGCCGGGCGCGGTGGCTCAAGCCTGTAATCCCAGCACTTTGGGAGGCCGAGACGGGCGGATCACGAGGTCAGGAGATCGAGAGACGATCCCGGCTAACACGGTGAAACCCCGTCTCTACTAAAAAATACAAAAAAATAGCCGGGCGAGGTGGCGGGCGCCTGTAGTCCCAGCTACTCGGGAGGCTGAGGCAGGAGAATGGCGTAAAACCCGGGAGGCGGAGCTTGCAGTGAGCTGAGATCCGGCCACTGCACTCCAGCCTGGGTGACAGAGCAAGACTCCGTCTCAAAAAAAAAAAAAAAAAAAAAAAAAAAAAAAAAAAGACATACCTGAGACTGGGTAAATTATGAAGGAAAGAGGTTTAATTGACTCATAGCTTCACATGGCTGGGGAAACCTCACAGTCATGGCAGAAGATAAAGGAAGAGCAAAGGGGCATCTTACATGGCAGCAGGCGAGAACCCTTGTGCAGGGGAATGCCCCTACATAAAACCATCAGATCTTGTGAGATTTATTCCCTATCACGAGAATAGTATGGGAGAAACCACCCCCATGATTCAGTTATCTCCACCTGGCCCTGCCCTTGACACATGGGGAATTTTACAACTCAAGGTGAGATTTGGGTGGGGACACAGCACCAAACCATATCAGTGGGATTCTGGTGAAGCCCTCTCCTTGGCTTGCAGATAGTTGCCTTCCTGCTATGTCCTTACATACCAGAGAGAGAGAGAGAGAGAGAGTGAAGGAAGAAGATGTCTTCTAAGGACACTAATACCATCCAGAGGGCCCATCCTTTGACCTCATCTAACTGTAATTATCTTCCAAAGGCCCCATCTTCAAATACCATCACTTTGAGGTAGAACTTCAACATATGAATTTGGGGCAGGGAGACAGAAACATTCAGTCCATAACAGATGGGTATGCTTTTGATTGGTGGAGAAGAAAGATCAGAGCAATTATGGTTGTACAGTCACACAGAATTTTAGGAGAGGAAGAGAGGTCAGAGTTTATCTCATCCCGGGATTTTTAAATGATCTTCTGAAGATTGCTGGGTGTTTTAGGGAGTCCCCCATCCAATCAGGGAAAAGGAATGGAGAGTTGGGGGAAAGGAAATTCCCAGTTCATGAGAATCTGGATTCTGTATTTGTTATCAATAAAAATTATTTTTTTTAAATCTGCTTTACTTATAAGATTTTACCCAAAGAAATGGTTTTGAGCTGAAAACAAACAAGCAAACAAAGGTTATAAGAAAATAAATATCTAAGACAGGTACACTCGCTGTTCAGCAATATCCTATCTTCTGCAGCCTCTGCTGCTGATACCCAGGCAAACAGGGTCTGGAGTGGACCTCAAGCAATCTCCAACAGACCTACAGCTGAGGGTCCTGCCGTTAGAAGGAAAACTAACAAACAGGAAGGACACCCACACCAAAACCCCATCAGTACGTCACCATCATCAAAGACCAGAGGCAGATAAAACCACAAAGATGGGGAAAAAGCAGGGCAGAAAAGCTGGAAATTCAAAAAATAAGAGCTTATCTCCCCCTGCAAAGGAACGCAGCTCATCGCCAGCAATGGATCAAAGCTGGATGGAGAATGACTTTCATGAGATGAGAGAAGAAGCCTCCAGTCCATCAAACTTCTCAGAGCTAAAGGAGGAATAACATACCCAGCGCAAAGAAACAAAATTCTTGAAAAAAGAGTGGAAGAATTGATAACTAGAATAATTAATGCAGAGAAGGCCATAAACGAACTGACAGAGATGAAAACTATGACACGAGAAATACATGACAAATGCACAAGCTTCAGTAACTGACTCGATCAACTGGAAGAAAGAGTATCAGCGATTGAGGATCAAATGAATGAAATGAAGCGAGAAGAGAAATCTAAAGAAAAAAGAAGAAAAAGAAATGAACAAAGCCTGCACGAAGTATGGGATTATGTAAAAAGACCAAATCTACGTCTCATTGGGGTGCCTGAAAGTGAGGGGGAAAATGGAACCAAGTTGGAAAACACTCTTCACGGTATCATCCAGGAGAACTTCCCCAACCTAGTAGGGCAGGCCAACATTCAAATTCAGGAAATACAGAGTATGCCACAAAGATACTCCTCGAGAAGAGCAACTCCAAGACACATAATTGTCAGATTCACCAAAGTTGAAATGAAGGAAAAAATCTTAAGAGCAGGCAGAGAGAAAGGACGGGTTACCCACAAAGGGAAGCCCATCAGACTAACAGCAGATCTTTCGGCAGAAACTCTACAAGCCAGAAGAGAGTGGAGGCCAATATTCAACATTCTTAAAGAAAAGAATTTTAAACCCAGAATTTTATATCCAGTCAAACTAAGTTTCATAAGTGAAGGAGAAATAAAATCCTTTACAGATAAGCAAATGCTTAGAGATTTTGTCACCACCAGGCCTGCCTTACAAGAGATCCTGAAGGAAGCACTAAGCATGGAAAGGAACAACCAATGCCAGCCATTGCAAAAACATGCCCAAATGTAAAGACCATCGAGGCTAGGAAGAAACTGTATCAACTAACGAGCAAAATAACCAGTTAATATCATAATGGCAGGATCAAGTTCACGCATAACAATATTAACCTTAAATGTAAATGGACTAAATGCTCCAATTAAAAGACACAGATTGGCAAGTTGGATAAAGAGTCAAGACCCATCAGTTTGCTGTATTCAGGAGACCCATCTCACATGCAGAGACATATATAGGCTCAAAATAAAGGGATGGAGGAAGATCTACCAAGCAAATGGAGAACAAAAATAAGCAGGGGTTGCAATCCTAGTCTCTGATAAAATAGACTTTAAACCATCAAAGATCAAAAGAGACAAAGAAGGCTATTACATAACAGTAAAGGGATCAATTCAACAGGAAGAGCTAACTATCCTAAATATATATGCACCCAATACAGGAGCACCCAGATTCATAGAGCAAGTCTTTAAAGACTTACAAAGAGACTTAGACTCCCATACAATAATAATGGGAGATTTCAACACCCCACAGTCAACATTAGACAGATCAATGAGACAGAAAGTTAACAAGGATATCCAGGAATTGAACTCATCTCTGCAGCAAGCAGACCTAGTAGACATCTACAGAACTCTCCACCCCAAATCAACAGAATATACATTCTACTCAGCACCACATAACACTTATTCCAAAATTGACCACATAATTGGAAGTAAAGCACTCCTCAGCAAATGTACAAGAACAGAAATTATAACAAACTGTCTCTCAGACCACAGTGCAATCAAACTAGAACCCAGGACTAAGAAACTCAATCAAAACCACTCAACTACATGGAAACTGAACAACCTGCTCCTGAATGACTACTAGGTACATAACGAAATGAAGGCAGAAATAAAGATGTTCTTTGAAACCAATGAGAACAAAGATACAACATACCAGAATCTCTGGGACACATTTAAAGCAGTGTGTAAAGGGAAATTTATAGCACTAATGCCCACAAGAGAAAGCAGGAAAGATCTAAAATTGACACTCTAACATCACAATTAAAAGAACTAGAGAAGCAAGAGCAAACACATTCAAACACTAGCGGAAGGCAAGAAATAACTAAGATCAGAGCAGAACTGAAGGAGACAGAGACACAAAAAACCCTCCAAAAAATCAATGAATCCAGGAGTTGGTTTTTTGAAAAGATCAACAAAATTGATAGACTGCTAGCAAGACTAATAAAGAAGAAAAGAGAGAAGAATCAAATAGACGCAATAAAAAATGATAAACAGGATATCACCACCAACCCCACAGAAATACAAACTACCATCAGAGAATACTATAAACACCTCTATGCAAATAAACTAGAAAATCTAGAGGAAATGGATAATTTCCTGGACACTTACACTCTCCCAAGACTAAACCAGGAAGAAGCTGAATTCCTGAGTAGACCAATAGCAGGCTCTGAAATTGAGGCAATAATTAATAGCCTACCAACCAAAAAAAGTCCAGGACCAGATGGATTCACAGCTGAATTCTACCAGAGGTACAAGGAGGAGCTGGTACCATTCCTTCTGAAACTATTCCAATCAATAGAAAAAGAGGGAATCCACCCTAACTCATTTTATGAGGCCAACATCATCCTGATACCAAAGCCTGGCAGAGACACAACAAAAAAAGAGAATTTTAGACCAATATCCCTGATGAACATCGATGCAAAAATCCTCAATAAAATACTGGCAAACCAGATCCAGCAGCACATCAAAAAGCTTATCCACCATGATCAAGTGGGCTTCATCCCTGGGATGCAAGGCTGGTTCAACATACGCATATCAATAAATGTAATCCAGCATATAAACAGAACCAAAGACAAAAACCACATGATTATCTAATAGATGCAGAAAAGGCCTTTGAAAGAATTCAACAGCCCTTCATGCTAAAAACTCTCAATAAATTCGGTATTGATGGAATGTATCTCAAAATCATAAGAGCTATTTATGAAAAACCCACAGCCAATATCATACTGAATGGGCAAAAACTGGAAAAATTCCCTTTGAAAACTGGCACAAGATGGGAATGCCCTCTCTACCAGTCTTATTCAACAGTGTTGGAAGTTCTGGCTAGGGCAATCAGGCAAGAGAAAGAAATCAAGGGTATTCAGTTAGGAAAAGAAGAAGTCAAATTGTCCCTGTTTGCAGATGACATGATTGTATATTTAGAAAACCCCATCATCTCAGCACTAAATCTCCTTAAGCTGATAAGAAACTTCAGCAAAGTCTCAGGATACAAATAAATGTGCAAAAATCACAAGCATTCCTATACACCGGTAACAGACAAACAGAGAGCCAAATCATGAATGAACTTCCATTACAATGGCTTCAAAGAGAATAAAATACCTAGGAATCCAACTTACAAGGGATGTAAAGGACCTCTTCAAGGAGAACTACAAGCCACTGCTCAGTGAAATAAAAGAGGACACAAACAAATGGAAGAACATACCATGCTCATGGATAGGAAGAATCAATATTGTGAAAATGGCCATAAGCCCAAGGTAATTTGTAGGTTCAATGCCATCCCCATCAAGCTACCAATGACTTTCTTCACAGAATTGGAAAAAACTGCTTTAAAGTTCATATGAATCAAAAAAGAGCCCGCATTGCCAAGACAATCCTAAGTCAAAAGAACAAAGCTGGAGGCATCACGCTACCTGACTTCAGACTATACTACAAGGCTACAGTAACCAAAAGAGCATGGTACTGGTACCAAAACAGAGATATAGACCAATGGAACAGAACAGAGTCCTCAGAAATAATACCACACACCTACAGCCATCTGATCTTTGACCAACCTGAGAAAAACAAGAAATGGGGAAAGGATTCCCTATTTAATAAATAGTGCTGGGAAAATTGGCTAGCCATAAGTGGAAAGCTGAAACTGGATCCTTTCCTTACTCCTTATAGGAAAATTAATTCAAGATGGATTAGAGACTTAAATGTTAGACCTAATACCATAAAAACCCTAGAGGAAAACCTAGGTAATACCATTCAGGACATAGACATGGGCAAGGACTTCATGTCTAAAACACCAAAAGCAACGGCAACAAAAGCCAAAATTGACAAATGGGATCTAATTAAACTAAAGAGCTTCTGCGCAGCAAAAGAAACTACCATCAGAGTGAACAGGCAACCTACAGAATGGGAGAAAATTTTTGCAATCTACTCATCTGACAAAGGGCTAATATCTAGAACCTACAAAGAACTCAAACAAATTTACAAGAAAAAAACAAACAACCCCATCAAAAAGTGGGCCAAGGATATGAACAGGCACTTCTCAAAAGAAGACACACATACCGCCAACAGACACATGAAAAAATGCTTGTCATCACTGGCCATCAGAGAAATGCAAATCAAAACCACAATGAGATACCATCTCACACCAGTTAGAATGGCAATCATTAAAAAGTCAGGAAACAACAGGTGCTAGAGAGGATGTGGAGATATAGGAACACTTTTACACTGTTGGTGGGATTGTAAACTAGTTCAACCATTATGGAAAACAGTATGGCAATTCCTCAAGGATCTAGAACTAGAAGTACCATATGACCCAGCCATCCCATTACTGGATATATACCCAAAGGATTATAAATCATGCTGCTATAAAGACACATGCACATGTATGTTTATTGCAGCACTATTCACAATAGCAAAGACTTGGAATCAACCCAAATGTCCATCAGTGACAGACTGGATTAAGAAAATGTGGCACACATAAACGATGGAATACTATGCATCCATGAAAAAGGATGAGTTTGTGTCCTTTGTAGGGACATGGATGCAGCTGGAAACCATCATTCTCAGCAAACTATGGCAAGAACAGAAAACCAAACACCGCGTGTTCTCACTCATAGGTGGGAACTGAACAATGAGATCACTTGGGCTCGGGAAGGGGAACATCATACATCCGGGCCTAACATGGGGAGAGGAGAGGGGGGAGGGATTTCATTGGGAGTTATACTTGATGTAAATGACTAGTTGATGGGTGCTGACGAGGTGATGGGTGCAGCACACCAACATGGCACAAGTATACATATGTAACAAACCTGCACATTTTGCACATGTACCCTAGAACTTAAGGTATAATAATAATTTAAAAAAAAGAAAATAAATATCTAAACTGAGAGGGGCCTTTGTAAATGACTGGAGACATTTTAGTGAAATTGGAAAATTTCACCTACATCTCAATTCTCCTTGCCTGGTAGCTCTTCTTTGATGCTCTCCTTTCAGAAATTTTCTCTTTTATTTCTGATTAATGCTCAGATATACTGTTAAAAAGGTTGAAAAGTTAGGTGTGGACACAAAGTTGGTGAGATTAAAAAGTTAGACACCAAGAAGGACAAAGAAACTTCCGGACAAGATAACAAATATAAAATAAGTCTCTTTTCATAGTAGGAAGAATAATTCAGAAGAGGTTTTCAGAATATAGACAAAGGAGAAGAAATTCCCAAAGGTGTTACTGGAATTCAGGATAGGATGGAGGAATAAAAACTGTATCTGATCAAAAAATTCGAAGAAAGTAAAGTTCCTCTGCACCATTAAAAATACATAAAGAAAAACAGGTTGACCTCAATTTTTTAAAAATATTTTAAGACAGTTCAGGCAAATAAGCTAATATAAGAATGTTTGCAGGCACTATCTTAGAGAGGTTGTTTTCAAGTAAAATAGATATAAGGAAAACAGGGAATGGGAAAAAGGAGGAACTAACTCAACTTTTATAATCACATTAAAAATTATTTTTATACTGTGATATTCCCAGTGGAGAGAGGAAAAGAGTTCAAATAAAATAACATGACTTCCTCTCCCGCCCCCCATCCTCCACGGAGTAAATGCTCCTCTTCTTCCCTTCGTGTTCCAAATGAGGGTGTCCACCGGGCAATTTTTCCAAAATGGGTCAGCATTATACATACCTGACCTGAATTAATGGCATCCCTGAAGGAGTTCTCAGTTTGATATTTAACCCTAGGTTCCTCTTAAAGAGGGAATGTGGTAGTAGGAAATAATCTAGGGAAAAATCCTCACTCACCAGAAGCCTTACCCTTTCAAAAGAGTATTTCCAGATAATTCCTGAAAGTTGCCTCTAGTCACCAGCTTTGCATACTTGTGAACATATACACATAATCACCCCAAGGCAACACTTAAGGCTGAAAGTCTGAAAGCCTTCTTACTTATAAAGCTTTACCTGTAATAGCCTCACAAATAATATTTTTCTGAGTACCAAGAGCAGTTTTTCAGAGAAGGGAACCCAAAATATAGAGAATAGAGATGGAGGTGAGGTAGCCAGCCTCCCAGAGGGTCCCTCAATGATTTGTCCCTACTGGTATTCACATCCTTGTGTAGTCACCTCCCACACTGAATTAGGATTTGTATTTGTGACTAACAGAATAGGTCAGAAGTGATAGCTTGTGACTTCTGAGACAAGGCCACAATAGACAATGTGGTTTCACTCTCTTTAAGATCACTTACCCTGGGAGAAGGCAACTGCCACGTCATGAGGACACACAAGCAGCGCTCTGGAGAGATTAACGTGGTAAGAAACTGAAGCCTCCAGCTAAAAGCCACATGGGTGAGCTGCAACCTAGATGACTGCAACCCTGGACAACATCTTGATTGTAATCTCATCAAAGACTATGATCCTGAACATCTAGCTAAGCTGCTCCTCAATTCTTAACTCACCTAAACTGGGGTAATAAATGTTAGTAGTTTTAAGTCACTAAGATTTGGTGTGATTTGTTACACAGAAAATGAACTAACACAGAGGGGTTTCCTGGACAGGCAGGGAGAACTCTCATTCTGTGTTAGGGATGTGATCGGGGTAATATTAAAATATCTTTTAAAAAGAAAAATGATTTGATAAGTTATCGATAAGCTAACATAACACTTATTCTAAAATCTGACAAAAATAGCACACGGAAAAGTACAAATGTCACTTTAAGAACATACAGGCAAATATCATAAATATACGAGAAAATACAGTAATATATGAAAACTCATAATCAATTAAGGTTTGCTTTAGGAATGCAAAGATGTTTTAATGTGGCCATTTATTTATCCAGCATATTTTTGAAAAATTGATTAATAGAATGTATTATATTATTACTAAAAAAAGCTATATGATTGTCTGGATAGATGTCAAAAGGTAGTCAATGAATATCCAACATCCATTCTAATAAAACACATACACCCATACATACGTCTTAAAATTTAAAAACAAATCAACAAGGAAATTTACTTATTTTGAGAAAAATATTTGTCAAATGAATAACACATATACTTAAATTCAGGATAGCTCTGGTGTTTTTACATTATACTAAAAAAGGCAAATATGATCAATTCTATGCTGTTACATTTATGTTATATAAATCATGATATATACACTACCTAACATTTTCCTGAAGATCCTAACAAATTCAATAAGACAGGTGTAAATACTGTTAAAGGAAGAGACAGATGACTGTTATTTGCAATATGATCGTAATCTCAAGAACAATTAGAACTAACAACAGGGAGTTTAGGAAGATGTTCATATAAAAGAAAAAATGATTATTAAACGTTTGTTTATATACCAGCATACCCAGCAATAGTTTAGAGACACTTAGATACTTTATAAAGTTCCAACAATAGTTTCTATGCTATTATAAATGGGGTCTTTTTAAAATTATATTTTTCTAAGACTTTCATGAAAAAACACTTTATTAAAAAACATAAAGAACTTAAATAAATGGATTTACATATTGTATTTCAATTTAGAAAGATTCAATCTTATATAAATTCTACTTTCTCCCAAATTAATTTATGAACTTAACACAATCCTACTGAAAGTCCTGTGATGGTCAACGTTATATGTCAACTTGATTGGGCTAAGAGATGCCCAGATAGCTAGTAAAACATTATTTCTGGGTGTGTCTGTGAGGGTGTCTTGGGAAGAGATTAGCATTTCAATCAATAGACTGAGTAAAGAAGATGACCCTCACCAATGTGGGCAGGCATCATCCAATCCTTTGTGGGCCTGAATAGAACAAAAAGGCAGAGAAAGGGCACATTTGCTCTCTCTGTTTGAAACAGGATATCTATTTTCTTCTGTTCTTGGACATTGGTGCTCCTGATTCTCAGGCCTTTGAACTCAGACTGAATTACATTACTGGCTTTCTTGGTTATCCAGCTAGTAGATGGCAGATCACGGGACTTCTTAACTTCTAAAATCAAGTGAGTCAATTCCCATAGTAAATTTCCTCTTCTCTATCTCTCTCATTCTCTCTGTCTCTTTCTCTCCAATATCCTATTGGTTAAGTTTCTCTGGAGAACCCTGATTTATACAAATCCTAATTGCTTTTATTCTTTTTTTTTTCTATTCTATTGATTCTAACTTTTCTTTGGAAAAATAAACACATGAGAAGGTTAATGAGAGTGGAGACTTGACCTACCAGATATCCAAACCTACTTTAAAGCTACCTTACATAATTGAAACAATTTAATTCGACATAAGCATAGAAAAAAAGTCAGTGAAACATAATATAGGATCTAGATTAAAATTCACATATGTGTAATTCATTTTCAATATGTGTCATTCATTTTAAATATAAAACATAAAGATGGAATTTTAAAATACCTGGAATATTACAATATGTAGCAATATGAATTTTTCATATTTCAATATGTAGCATAGCAACAATTGGCTGTCAAATTGTTAAGAATAAGTTAAATTCATTTAGGTGGAATTTATTTTTGTGTAGGATGAAAGATATAATATTCATAGTTTATTTTTCTTTTTACATTTACAAATATTAGGATAAAATGTAGACTAGTTTTTTATACCTAAGGTGGAGAAGGTTTTTCTAAGCTGGCCACAAAACTGAAAGCAGTAAAGGAAAACACTAACTTTATGACTTTTGTTTTTACAGAAGCATATGGTACTTTAAATCAAATCTTTCAGTATGAGTGACTAACAAAAAGGTGTTATAAATATTTTCAGCATATATTATAAATGTGCTATATAAAGAGTGATATATAAAGAGTTTTTAATATATCAGAAAATATAAAAGAAAATTTGAGAAAAATTAAGAAATTGGCAAATTTACATACAAATGAGTATTACTATCTGAAAAGTTGTTGCTCAAATTCAATGTCAGTCAAAGAAACAAATTTTAAAGAAATCAGAGATGACTCAAACATGCTCAGGGATAAGAAGAATCAATATTAAAATGGCCATACTGCCCAAAGTAATTTATAGATTCAATTATATTCCTATTAAACTACCATTGACATTCTTCACAGAACTAGAAAAAAACTATTTTAAAATTCACATGGAACCAAAAAAGAGCCCAAATAACTAAGGCAATCCTAAGCAAAAAGAACAAAGCTGGAGGCATCATGCTACCCAACTTCAAACCATACTACAGGGCTACAGTAACCAAAACAGCATGGTACTGGTACAAAAACAGACACGCAGACCTATGAAACAGAATAGAAAACCCAGAAATAAGGCTGCACACCTACAATTATCTGATCTTCAACAAACCTGACAAAAACAAGCGATGGGGAAAGGATTCACTATTTAATAAATGAGATAACTGGCTAGCCACATGCAAAAGATTGACAATGGACTCCTTCCTTATACAATACACAAAAATTAACTCAAGATAGATTAAAGACTTAAAAGTGAAACCCAAAACTATAAAAACTCTGGAAGACCACCTAGGCAATACCATTCTGGACATAGGAATGGGCAAAGATTTAATGACAAAGACACCAAAAGTAATTGCAACAAAAGCAAAAATTGACAAATGGGATCTAATTAAAGTGTTTCTGCACAGCAAAATAAGCTACCATCAGCGTAAACAGAAAACCTACAGAATGGGAGAAAATTTTTGCAAACTATGCATCTGACAAAGGTCTAATATTCAGCATCTATAAGGAACTTAAACAAATGTACAAGAGAAAAACAAACAACCTCATTAAAAAGTGGGTGAAGGACATGAACAGACACTTTTCAAAAGAAGACAGACATGTGAGCAACAAGCATATTTAAAAAGCTCAATATCACTGATCGTTAGATAAATACAAATCAAAACCACAATCAGATGCCATCTCACAGCAGTCAGAATGGCTATTATTAAAAAGTCAAAAATCAAAGCTGATGAAAACAAGCAATGGGGAAAATACTTCCTATTCAATAAATGGTGCTGGGATAACTGGAGAACCATATGCAGAAGATTGAAGCTGGACCCCTTCCTTGTACCACATACAAAAATCAACTCAAGATGGATTAAAGACATTAATGTAAAACCCAAAACTATAAAAAACCTGGAAGACAACCTAGGCAATACCATTCTGGACACAGGAATGGGCAAAAGTTTTATGATGGAAACACCAAAAGCAATCACAACCAAAGTAAAAATTGACAAATGGGATCTAATTAAAGAGCTTCTGCACAGCAAAAGAAACCATCAACAGAGTAAACAGACAACCTAGAGAATGGGAGAGAAATGTTTGCAAACTGCATCTGACAGAGGTCTAATACCCAGCATCTATAAGAAACTTAAACAAATTTACAAGAGAAAAACAACCCCATTAAAAAGTGGGCAAAGGGCATGAACAGACACTTTTCAAAAGAAGACATACATGCGGCCGAAAAGCATATTAAAAAAAGCTCAATATCACCGATTATTAGAGAAATGCAAATCAAAATCATGATGGGATACCATCTTACACCAGACAGAATGACTATTACTAAAAAGGAAAAAAATAACAGATGCTGGCGAGGTTTTGGAGAAAAGGGAATGCTTTTAAACTATTGGTGGGAATGTAAATTAGTTCAATCATTGTGGAAAGCAGTATGGCAGTTCCTCAAAGACCTAAAAGCAGAACTCCCATTCGACCCAGCAATCCCATTACTGGGTATATACCCAGAGGAATATAAAGCATTCTACCATAAAGACACATGCACAAAAATGCTCACTGCAGCACTGTTCACAGTAGTAAAGACATGGAATCAATCTAAATGCCCATCAATGACAGACTGGATAAAGAAAATGTGGTGCATTATACACCATGAAATATTATGCAGCCATAAAAAAGAATGAAGTCATGTCTTTCGCAGGGACATGGATGGAGCTGGAGGCTATCATCCTTAGCAAACTAATGCAGGAACAGAAAATCAAATACCACAGGTTCTCACTTACAAGTGGGAACTAAATGATAAGAACTTATGAATGCAACAAGAGGGAAAAAACAAACACTGGGTTCTACTTGATGAGGGAGAGTGGGAGGGGGGAAAGGAGCAGAAAAGATAACTATTGGGTACTGAGCCTGTATCTGGGTGATGTAACAATATGTACAACCAACTCCCGTGACACGTGTTTGTAACAAACCTTCACATATACCCCAAAACCTAAATAAACATTTTTAAAGTAATAATAATAAAATTGTAAAAAGTAAAAAAATAACAGATGCTGATGAGGTTGTAGAGAAAAAGGAATGTTTATACACTGTTGGTCGAAGTGTAAATTAGTTCAACAATTGTGGAAGACAGTGTGGTGATTCCTCCAAAGACCTACAAACAGAAATACCGTTTGACCCAGCAATCCCATTACTGGGTATTCACCCCCAAAAATATAAATCATTCTGTTGTAAAGATACATGCATGCACATGTTCATTGCAGCACTATTCACAACAGCAGAGACATGGAATGAACCTAAATGCCCACCAATCATAGACTGGATAAATAAAATGTCATACATATACACCGTAGATTACTATGCAGCCATAAAAAAAATGAGATCATGTTCTTTGCAGGAACATGGATGGAAGTAGAGGCCATTATTCTTAGCAAACTAATGCAGGAACAGAAAACCAAATACTGCATGTTCTCACTTATAAGTGGAAGCTAAATGATGAGAATTCATGCACACATAGAGGGGAACAACACACACTGGAGCCGATCAGAAGGTGGAGGGTAGAAGGAGGGAGAAAATCAGAAAAATATTATAACTACTGAGTACTAGGCTTAACACCTGGGTGATGAAATAATCTGTACAACAAGCCCCTATGACACAAATTAACCTATATAACAATCATGCACATGTACCCCTGAATTTTTTTAAAAAGCTAAATTTTTAAAAATTACAAACTTTCAAGAGCAAAATTTATTTTAACCTACCAAAGAAATAGGAATGGTGTTAGTAATAAGGGTGTGACAAAACAAGCAATCTCCTAATAGTTGGTAGCAATATAAACTCTTACAACATTTCTGGAAGGTAATCTGCTCACAATTTGTTTTTTTTATTATTATTATTATTATACTTTATGTTCTAGGGTACATGTGCACAATGTGCAGGTTTGTTACATATGTATACCTGTGCCATGTTGGTGTGCTGCACCCATCAACTCGTCATTTACATTAGGTATATCTCCTAATGCTATCTCTCCCCACACCCCACAACAGGCCCTGGTGTGTGATGTTCCCCTTCCTGTGTCCAAGTGTTCTCATTGTTCAATTCCCACCTATGAGTGAGAATATGCAGTGTTTGGTTTTCTGTTTTTGATAGTTTGCTGAGAATGATGGTTTCCAGCTGCATCCATGTCCCTACAAAGGACATGAACTCATCCTTTTTTATGGATGCATAGTATTCCATGGTGTATATGTGCCACATTTTCTTAATCCAGTCTATCATTGATGGACATTTGGGTTGATTCTAAGTCTTTGCTATTGTGAACAGTGCTGCAATAAACATACATGTGCATGTGTCTTTATAGCAGCATGATTTATAATCCTTTGGGTATATGCCCAGTAATGGGATGGCTGGGTCTAATGGTACTTCTAGTTCTAGATCCTTGAGGAATCGCCATACTGTTTTCCATAATGGTTGAACTAGTTTACAATGCCACCAACGGTGTAAAAGTGTTCCTATTTCTCCACATCTGTTGTTTCCTGACTTTTTAATGATTGCCATTCTAACTGGTGTGAGATGGTATCTCATTGTGGTTTTGATTTGCATTTCTCTGATGGCCAATGATGATGAGCATTTTTTCATGTGTCTGTTGGCGGTATGCATGTCTTCTTTTGAGAAATGCCTGTTCATATCCTTGGCCCACTTTTTGATGGGGTTGTTTGTTTTTTTCTTGTAAATTTGTTTGAGTTCTTTGTAGGTTCTAGATATTAGCCCTTTGTCAGATGAGTAGATTGCAAAAATTTTCTCCCATTCTGTAGGTTGCCTGTTCACTCTGATGGTAGTTTCTTTTGCTGTGCAGAAGCTTTTTAGTTTAATTAGATCCCATTTGTCAATTTTGGCTTTTGTTGCTGTTGCTTTTGGTGTTTTAGACATGAAGTCCTTGCCCATGTCTATGTCCTGAATGGTATTACCTAGGTTTTCTTCTAGGGTTTTTATGGTATTAGGTCTAACATTTAAGTCTCTAATCCATCTTGAATTAATTTTTGTATAAGGAGTAAGGAAAGGATCCAGTTTCAGCTTTCTACTTATGGCTGGCCAATTTTCCCAGCACTATTTATTAAATAGGGAATCCTTTCCCCATTTCTTGTTTTTCTCAGGTTGGTCAAAGATCAGATGGCTGTAGGTGTGTGGTATTATTTCTGGGGGCTCTGTTCTGTTCCATTGGTCTATATCTCTGTTTTGGTACCAGTACCATGCTGTTTTGGTTACTGTAGCCTTGTAGTATAGTCTGAAGTCAGGTAGCATGATGCCTCCAGTATTGTTCTTTTGACTTAGGATTGTCTTGGCAATGCGGGCTCTTTTTTGATTCCATATGAACTTTAAAGCAGTTTTTTCCAACTCTGTGAAGAAAGTAATTGGTAGCTTGATGGGGATGGCATTGAATCTATAAATTACCTTGGGCAGTATGGCCATTTTCATGATATTGATTCTTCCTATCCATGAGCATGGAATGTTCTTCCATTTGTTTGTGTCCTCTTTTATTTCATTGATCTGCTCACAATTTGCAAAATGTAACTTTACATATGCTTCGAGCTAATATTTCTAATTCTAGTTATTTAGCCTAAAGAAATTATAGGACAGATATACAAAGATACTCACCACTATACCACCAACACCCCTAGCAAAAATGTACTGTATAATGATGCTTATTGTAGCATTTATCATAATAAAAAATGGACAAAATAAGCTATCAATGAAGAACTAAGAAATAAGTCATGGGCCACCCTGAGAGTTTAAACCTTGTGTAGGTTTTTTTTAAGATAAAGTAGATCCTATTGACATGGAAAATGTCCAAATACATTAAAATATAATAAAAATGAAAGTTACAGACTATAATATATTTAGTATTTCCCCATTTGCCATTTAAAAAATATATGGATATAGGTAAACATTAAAATATAGAAAAAATATATGTCAAACTGTTAATTTATCTGTTAGAGAGACTTAGGATTAGAAAATACCTTATTCTTTCTATTCTAATGTTTTAACTTTTGTAACTAAGATACATTAGATTTTTTAAAAACAGAAACGTGAAGAAAACCAAGTATTTGTCACAATATTCCCTTGGTTTTACACACAAATCGCTGGGTTTTACTGTATTTGCTAATCTCATCCTGCATTGTGATACTTGCAGAACCCAGCAAAGACTGTGTCATTACTAGTGAAAATGGAAAAGGTCAGCCCCTTTATCGGAATTTCTCCTGTTATCTACCTCATCAGCTACCACTGACTGTCCCCTCCAGCTGTATCACATCCTGTCTTCTGCCACGTCTGCATGCAATGAAACCACTAACCACAACCGTAAAGAGCCAGCCTTATCTCAAGTCATGTCAAGTGTGGGTATGAGAGTTGGGCCTTGGACTTGCTGACACTGGGACTTGTCTCACTGAATGTCCACCAGGGAGTCTCTCTGAAACAGACACCAGCAACGGAAGAGGCCTGGCACAGACAACCCAGCACTCCATCAATGGGCCACGCTGCTATAGGCATGCCAGGCTCAGTGCCAGGAAATGCAAGGATGACAAGGCCAGCTGACTAGAATTCAGCACTGGGGACAGCAATCCACATATTAACTTGAGGTCCCAGAGCCAAAAGTCACCCAGTGATAGCCACAAAACCAATAGCCCAGTAGAGAGGATGCCCTGCCTTTCCTCCGTCTGTTTTTGGGCTTCTCTCTAGAGTCACAGCTCTGCCCATCAGGGGAAAGTGGTGTAAGTTCTCAGTTCAGAACCAGGTCCTCCAGGCCCATGGCAGGTGGGAACATGAAGTGGGGCCTGGAGCAGAGGTTTCATAGAGAAGTGGCATTGGGTCAGTTCCTCTTATCAGTTCCCAGCACTCTGGCAAGGAGGGGGCATGCAGCTGGGCTCAGGCTGAAAAGGCATATGGCCATGACCCACCCCTGGAAGCAGAGAGAGAACTGAGATAGAACACATGAGTGTTGCCTGACCCAGCCTTCTCTGTGTCCATGGTAATGTGACTTCCTGAAGAAGAGTGGGAAGGTACACTTAACCAGCAACTACCATTCTCATCTTAACTTTAAACTCTTGCCTTCTCTCAGCCCTTCTGCTTTTTAGTTGAGAAATGAGTGTCCAACCACTGAGTGTCACATTTCTGTTGTTTTTCTCCAGACGGCAAGCTGCCCTTGCCAATCCTTGTTCATTATGTCCGGTTCAGGCAAGTTGGCCCAGAAGTAGAAGCCTATTGGCCTGGGGTAGTGAATCCTAGTTGCCATAAAGGTCAAACTCCTGAAGTCCCAATGGCTTAAAACAGCAATCATTTATTTCTTGTTCACATAAAGTCTCATATGGGTTGGGATACCTTTCTATGTCTTGTAGCTTTGCCACAAGTTCCATCTGGTGCCTAAGGTCTCTGTTTCAGGGCACATAAAGAGTAGAGGAGGAACACCAATCTGAACTCACTGGCCTGAAGAACATATGCACTCCACTCCTGCTCACACTGCAATGGCAGGATGCTCACACCATTACAACTTAAATGCAAAGGAAGCCAGGAAGTGTTAGAGGAGCACATGGAATAATTGCTGTGATACACTCATAATATTTCAACTGTTTCAAGAAATTTTTCAAATAGAAGAGCAGAGCAATAGAAAGAGCCCTTGAGTGGTAGTCCAGGCTCAGGGCTCCAGAGCCACTTCTGTCACTGACTAGCTGGGTAAACTCTCTGCTCCTTTGTACTTCCATGTCCTCATCTATAGAAGACAAGGGGTTGCATGACCCACAGTGTTCTTTCCGGGTGAAAAAGACACAATTCTATGAGCTTGTGGCTTGTGAAGACAGAATGCAGATGATGTCTCACCATTTCACCAAGGACTCCACAACCTATTGGAGAAAACAGTGGTGGCTTCTGCCCTTCTTCTAGTGCCCACCCCTTGCAGTATCATTTAAGGGCTATCAATTCTTAGGAGCCCAACTTTCACTGAGCTTACACTCTTAGAAGATAATCAGAAAACAATAGGGAACCTCGATTCTGCTAAGTAACAGCAGCAACAAATCACTCCTTGTACGGAAACAGATGTGAGTGCGGAGGAAACCTCCTACTTTCTTCACCATTACACACATGCATACATCCCTTCTCAATGAACAAACACAGAGGATCTGATATTGGCAAAAATTCTCTCTGTAAAAAGAATTTTGAATTTATGCACTAATATGGGGTTGTACTACCAGACTTTTAAGGTCCCTCCCAACTTTAACAATGATACCTTTCTTACGAGTCAGTAGAAGGCATTGCAGAGCCTGGCCTATGGAGCTAGTGGCCCAAGCTTGAACTGCAGCTCAAGCACTGTCAAGGCTTGGGTTCCTGGGAAAGCAGACTCTGAGTTGATGTTTAGAGGGTAGGAGGTTTATTAGGGAGTGCTCCTTGGATCAACTGCTATGGAAAGAAAAAGAGAGAAGCAGAATTGGGCAGAGGGGGAAGTTGAGCCACAATGCAGTCCCAGCAAAGACCTGAGCCAACACTTGAGGGACTCTGAAGCTGAGGTAGACCATCAGAATTATCTTGATGTGGAATAAGGGGATGAGCCTTTGTACCCCTGTGTCAATCAACCACTGATGTGGGCTGCCCTGGGGAATGAGCATGGTCCTCAGCCTCGTGGCTATCTTCAGCCAAGGCCAATGCCAAAGAGAGCTGGTTGCGTTCTGTCAGCCTCACTCCCACCAGCTGGACGTATGAATCCTTCATTCCAGAAACAGACCAATTCACAACATTGCTATAAGCTTACTAGTTATATGTCCTTGAACACGTTACTTGGCCTCTTTCTCTAAATTTTATTAGTGAGAAAACTGAGGTACTATACAGCAGTCTGTACTTTATAGTGTTTGTGACAATTAAACAAGTTAAAACATGTAAAATATTGAGTGCTTATTAAATGCTTGGCACTGTCCTAAGTGTTAGCTTGTTTTGTTTTCTTGAGACAAGGTCTCACTCTGTCACCCAGGCTGGAGTACAGTGGCGTGATCAGGGCTCACGACAGCCTCCACCTCCTGGGCTCAAGTTATCTTCCTACTTCTCAGCCTCCCGAGTAGCTGGGACTACCAATGTGTGCCACCACACCCAGCTAATTTTTGTACTTCTTGAAGAGACAGGGTTTTTATCATGTTGCCCAGGCTGGTCTCGAACTCCTGGACTCAAGTGATCCATCTGCTTCAGCCTCCCAAAGTGCCAGGATTTCAGGTGTGAGCCACTGCATCTGGCCCCGTAAGTGTTAGTTATTAGGTGCCTCTCATAAGTTCCACAACAACAGGAATGTTTACATCTGGAGATTAATGGGGACTACAGATTCTTATGAGAGCCCCCGAAAGGGAGAGATGCCCCTCATCTACTTATCTAAGATCCAGCCTGTTGTTGACTCCTCAGAGGCCCAGATTCCCAACTAAAATATTGACCCAAAGGGCTTGGCATCAGTTCACATTCGTGCCTAATGTTACAACTATAAAAAGCTCTAGGAAGAAACAGTTGTAATTTTACCTCCAATGTCCTTTTTAATGCTCCTGAATGTGATCAACTCTGATATCTCTCCAATGGAATGAGGAATATGTTCTACCTCTTATAAGGAAAGGCATGTAAGAGCCCTGTCTTCTCAAATTGGCCCCCAAATCCTCTATATTCTTCAAGGCACTGGAGAATGTGTGTCAGATCTACTGGGAGACTCTCCAGCCACGCTGCCTCCAGGGTTGGAAGTACTTTGCTTACACGGGGACATATTCCAAGTGTAGACCTACCTGGCAAAGACTCAGTGGGCATCTGCACTTGGTATGGATCATTTTCCTAGGAAGAAAATTATGACTCGTACAGAAAGGTTAAGGCTAGAGGCCGGGCGCGGTGGCTCAAGCCTGTAATCCCAGCACTTTGGGAGGCCAAGACGGGCGGATCACGAGGTCAGGAGATCGAGACCATCCTGGCTAACACGGTGAAACCCCGTCTCTACTAAAAAATACAAAAAAAAAAAAACTAGCCGGGCGAGGTGGCAGGCGCCTGTAGTCCCAGCTACTTGGGAGGCTGAGGCAGGAGAATGGCGTAAACCTGGGAGGCGGAGCTTGCAGTGAGCTGAGATCTGGCCACTGCACTCCAGCCTGGGCGACAGAGCGAGACTCCGTCTCAAAAAAAAAAAAAAAAAAAAAAAAAGAAAGGTTAAGGCTAGAGAATATGAGGCCTGTAGGAAACAAAAGGCAAAGCCTACGTTAGGAAGAGTATTCTAATCTGCCTTGTTGAAGTGAACTGATGACTAGAAAGTCAATGGCAGGGTTCCTTCTGAAAGCTCAGGGCACATCCCCTGCATCTTCCTCACAGCTCTGTGAAATAGTCCCCCCTGTCTCCTCCTCTTTAGAGCAGGTGGGGTAAACACCTCTCCGTCACTCACTTGCTTCTAGAAGGCTAGGGTTCCGGTCCTGCTCTGGACTCGCCTTATTGCTGCCTGGATCTGATGCTACGTTGTCACTCTAAAAAGTCACCCGGATTTTCTACTTCATAACCTATTTTGCCATCCAGGCAGCTCAGATGGAAATGTACTTTACATGGAAACCTCAAATTATACTTTTTTCTTCTAACCTACAAACCTTGTTTTTTCCCTGCTCTGGCCCAACCACCATCTCCCCCTCCCCTTGCCCAAACCATTTCTCCCTCACCCTCTCCTTGATTGGTTGGCAATATTGGTTCCAGTAGAAGCAGAATATGTTTTAGTAGAAGCAGAACAGTTGTTTTCAATTACATTCCAAAGCATAGGAGAGGATTTCTGAAAGCAGCTTCCTAGATTGCAATTGACCATGGCAATAACAGTCTCAGAGAATAAAACTCTTTCCAGGAAGAAAGCAAACCTCACTTACTCAGAAAGCAACACGAGGCTTATTTTTCCATTGCACACATGCACAAAAATTATTGGGGGCTTTCCTGTGCTCATTAGGAGGAACCGCTTAGCAAAGCCCTCTATCTAGAAGTAGAGCCACCGGGAGTCAGGATGGAGGGCACTCAAGATAGGCTTCTGGCTTCCAGAGCTGGGAGGAAACCCGAGAAAAGCAGGAGACAAGGCCCAGGGCTTTCTGTATTGTAGAGTGTGTGGAATGTAGGCCAAAATGAGCCCCTTTCAGTTTGCAAAACTCTAACGTTTTCCTTTCGTCTGTAACAAAAAGAACCTTGAAGCAGTCTAGAGTAGGAGAAAATGAGAAGGCAGCACTGTGGAGAGGTAGAAGGAGTATGATGTTTCAAGTGAGGAAAGCGGGCTTCTAGGGTGGCTTGGCCACACGTCAGCTGTCTGTCCTCTACTGGACGCCTTCCATGTGCACCTCCAGATCCACTGTCTACCCTGGGAAGCTGCTCTCTGTGGGCTGAATCAAGAGCAAGCTGGCCCTATGGCTTCTCATTGGGTTCAGTCAATAAAAGTCACAGGCAGGAGATCAGAAAAAGGCCTGAGGGTGACATGGGAGTACCTGTGCCCCAGCTCCCTCCCTCCCCTGTTCTAGCAAGGCTGGCTGCCTCTATCTGCTGAAGGTCACAGCTCCCAGCAGCCATACTCTCCATGATCCAGGAACCAATCCTTCCTTTTATCCTTTCTGAATGAGGGGTGGTGACAGCTTCCTACTTTTGCTAGCCCTGGTGTTCAAGATTGTGGTTTTGGTGGAAATCCAAATAGAGTGTGCAATTTAGATAGTACTGTTATACAAATAGTAGATTTTTAGTTCTGATAACTGTACCTTTGTTCCACAAGATGTTAACATCAGAAGAAGCTGGGTGAGGGTACATGGGGATTCTCCATACTATCTTTGCAACTTTTTTGTAAATCTAAAATTATTTGATGGCCATGATCTTGGTGGCTACAGATCCAGTAACTATTGTCAAATTCATACCACAGAACTGGCCTGACAAAGACTCTGTGGCCACCACTGGGTGCAAATATTGCAGGCTTCAACACCACCAACAACACTGGGCACTATTCTCTGTCATTGTTGCCTCTGGAAATTGGATGTAGCTTCTGCTACTGCCACCTGTCACCAGAATACAGATTGTGGACAGCCCCTGCTTCTTTCTACTGCTGGCTTCTGATTTAGGCAACATGTTTGCACATGAGCTGCAGGGAGGCTGGAATGGGAGTACCTGGCATTTCAGTTTCTATTCCTGGATACTGGCTCCCCCTCATAAAGAAGACATTTCTTAGACATAGGGAGGCGGTTCTGATGCTCAGTGGCCAAAAAGGGCAAATATTCATTATGGTGGTTGAGATCACATCTAACTGAAGTGGTCAGACAAGGCCCTCTGGAGGAAGTAAAATGTTGATAGGGTATTATTTTAGAGAAACCAAATTTTGAAATGAAAGTCAATAGCATCTGGCACTCAGCCCTGTAGGAGAGGTAAGATTTTACTAAATAGAAATGAATCATTCTCATGTAAACATCATGCTGAACAAGCAGGACAGAAGGTAAGCAGGAAACAATTTTTTGCCTCCTAATGCCCCTTTCAGTCAGCTTTGCAGGACCAAGCCTACTGTTTCAGACAGGGACAGGGTAAATCCTCAATAATTTTCTGATCCAATACCCACAGTTCTAGGGTTACTTCAAGTCATAAATTACAACTTCAGATTAGCATTAAAATGTCCAGCCTCATGTAATAGTCAAAATTTCAAATTTGCTTTCAGCTTGAGGCTTTTCCCCCTCTTATAATTTGGGTCTGTCAAGGGAGGAAAGACTCTCTCTTCCCTCCTATTTGACCTTCCTCTTTTGGCTTATCACAGTTTCAACCACTTCAGGGTTCAAGCTCAGTAAGGATGAGTAGGTCAGGGAAGCAGAAGATTCTGCTCAACTGGTGCTTCCATAAGGTTTAGAATTTTGTATCTCCATTTTTGCAGATGTTGAAAGCTGACTTTCTTGTGAGCTCTAACATAGTTCCTCTGAGATTTTGGAGCTCTCTCATCCAAAATCCCCTTGGCAGGGCAAAGGCAACTGTTCTCTGGCTGGTTGCTTTCTTCGTACTCATCCCCTAGAAATCCAGCAGTCACCTGGCTTCTCTCTGCTTAGGTCTTAGGTCTCTATCCCCCTCTAGACCACCCTCTTCAATGGGATCTAAGATGACTCCATGCCAGCTTATACTCTGGATTCTGGATTTCTGGTTTAAATAAAACATCCACATATTCTTTCATCAGCCTGACAGACCCCAAAAGATCTGGCCTCCTACCATGAACACTTCTTCATTGTGCCACTATCAAGCAACTAGTCAGTCTATCTTTTGCCCTTAGATTATTCTGTGTTCCTCAGATGCAGGGGACATACACTAAGGTCTCCATGTAGGCCCCTTGAAACCTCTTTTCCTAAGCTTAAGTTAAAGTCTAAGCACTCCCATCTCTTCCCTTGAGGGCAGAGGTGGGGTAACACACAGGTAAAAGAGCAGTTTTCTCTAAACTTTTCTTCACCAGCTTCTAATTCCTGAGTTTTCTCCATTCAAAATGTCAATGAGGGGTTTAAGGGTCATGTAGCCTGTTTTCTATCATTTCTTTTAGAAATAGTACATTGTACTGAAGACCTTTGCTTTGAACTGTGATATCTATTGTCTTGCTATTTCAGCACACTCTTCCATGTTAACATCCTGCAGTGCTTGCATGTTCCATCCTCAAAGCAAACAAAGCTTGTATGATCCCTCCTGGCTCTCCCAACTTGCTAGAACAACTTAACCTTTGACTCTCACCTGGGATGGGCTGCGGTAGGGGCAGCAGCTGACACAGCCAAATAGTGTAGAACAGCATATGGGCAACTCCTCCATCATAGTTGTGGTATATACTTCTGCCCCAGAGACCTACTCAAATGCCAGCTACCATTCTAAATAGTAGAATGTGTGCACTAAATGGTTCTAAATGCCAGCTACCATTCTAAATGGTAGATGTGTGCACTAAACCAAGACAAAATATCTCAGCTTCCTCTTTATAGACTCAAACATTTTAAGCCCCAATCCATTCTACTTCTGTTTCACAACAACCTTCCTAGATTAAAAATCTTTGATGTCCATTCAATTCACATTCTTCTGCTTTAGTTCATGTCCCTAAAGTCAGAGGTTTATAGCAAGAGTGATAAAATAGTGGGGGAAAACCCACAAAAAATACTAGCAAACCAAAATCCAGCAGTATATACAAAGGATTATACACCATGACCAAGTGGGATTGGTGGGTTTAATATCTAAAAATCAATGAATGTAATACACTACGTCAACAGAATAAAGGACAAAAAAACACATGATCATCTCAGTGGATGCAGAAAAAGCATTTGACAAAACCCAACACCTCTTATGATTAAAAAAAAAAAACACTCGACAAACTAGGAATGGAAGAGAACTTCTTCAATCTGATAAAAGACACCTATAAAAAAATCCACAGCTAGGAGTATACTTAATGGAGAGGGAAAGAAAAGTTTCTCCTAAGATGAAGAACAAGACACAAAGGCCCACTCTCACCACTTCTATTCAACACCATACTGTGGGTTCTAGCAAGGGTAATTAGGCAAGAAGATAAATAAAAGTACTCCGACTAGCAGGGAAGAAATGAAAGTATCTTTATTTGCAGAGGACATGACCTTGCATATACAAAATTCTGAATAATCCACTAAGAAACAATTAAAACTAATAAAAGATTTAAACTAAGTGGCAGGTTACAAGATTGATACACAGGTTGGGTATCCATTATCCAAAATGCTTGGGATCAGAATTGTTTGGGATTGCAAATTTGTTTGAACTTTGGAATATTTGCACATACATGCCAGTTGAGCATCCCTAATCTCAAAATTCAAAGTACTACAGTGGGCATTTCCTTTGAGCATGACTTTTGAGCATCATGTTGGCACTCAAAAAGTTGTGAATTTTGGAGTATTTTGGATTAGGGATGCTCAATATTACAAAGATCAGTTGTATTTCTGCAAAGATATAAGTAACCCAAAATTAAATTAAGAAAACATTTCATTGTAATAGCATCAAGAAGAATAAAATACTTAGGAATAAATTTAACCAAGGAAGTGCAGGTCTTATACATTCAAAATGACAAAAACATTATTGAAAGAAATTAAAGACCTAAATAAATGGAAATAAATTCCTTGTTCAGGGATGAAAAGACTTAATATTGTTAAAATTCAATAGTCTCCAAATTTATCTACAGTGTCAATGCAATCCCAAACAAAAACTCAGTTACCTTCTTTGCAGAAATTGACAAGTTGATTCTTAAGTTAGTATGGAAATTAAAGAAACCTAGAAAAGCCTAAATAATCTTGAAAATGAGCAAAACAAAGTTGGATAACTCATACTACTTGGTTTCAAAACTTATAGTAATCAAGACAGATTGCTACTGGCATAAAGATAGACATATAGATCAATGGAATAGAATTGGGAGTACACAAATAATCCCTCATATTTATGATCAATCCCTTTTTGAAAGGTGGACAAAGACAATTAAATGGGAAAAAATAGTTTTACTAAGAAGTGATGCTGAGGCAACTAGATATCTACATGCAATACAATGAAGTTGTATTACTACCTCACACTATATACGATATATATAAAAATTAATTCAAAATGGGTCAAGCATCTCATTGTAAGAGCTAAAATTACAAAACTCTCAGAAGAAAGCATAAACATAAATCTTCATGACTTTGGAATAGGAAATGGGTTCTTAGATACAATATCAAAAGTACAAGAAACAAAAAATAGGTAAATTGGACATCACCAAATTTTAAAACTTCTGTGCTTCAAAGAACACCATCAAGAAAGTGAGAAGACAACCCACAGAATGGAAGAAAATTTTTGTATATTATATATATGCGATAAAGGTTAGTATCCAAAATATATAAATAATGCCTACAACTCAATAACAAAGAGACAAATAACCCAATTTTTTAAATGGCCAAATGATCTGAATAGGCAGTTCTCTAAAGAAGACGTACGAATAGCCAGTAAGAACACGAGAAGTTAAACATTGTCACCTAGTAGGGAAATGCAAAGCCGCAATAAGATACCACTTCACATGCACTAGGATGGCTAAAATAAAAAAGTGGTATAGTGAGGATGTGAAGAAATTGGAGCCCTCATACACTGCTTGTGGGAATGGAAAATATGGTAGTCACTTTGGAAAACAGTCTGGCAGTTGCTCAGATGATTAAACATAGTGTTACCATATGAGTCAATCAATTTCATTTCTGGGTATAAGAGAAATGAAAATACATATCCACACAAAAACAGGCACATGAATATTTCACACAGAATTATTCATAATAACCAAAAAATGGAAACAACCCTAATGTTCATTAACTGATGAACAATAAATAAAATGTGGTATACCCATGCAACAAAATATTATTCAGCCATAAAAAGGAACTGTTACACGGTACAACACAGATGAACCTTGAAAACATTATGCTATTTGAAAAAGGTGATCACAAAGGACTACATATTGTATGATTCTACACACAGTCATGAGTCATTTAAGGATAGTGCTACATTCTGAGAAATGCATTGTTAGGCCATTTCAGTGTTGTACAAACATCATAGATTGTGCTTACACAAACCTAGATGGTATAACCTACTACATATCCAGGTTATATTGTATAGCCTATTGCTCCTGGGCTACAGCCCTGTCCAGAATATTACTGTACTGAATGCTGTAGGCAATTGCAACACAATGGTAGGTATTTGTGCAATAAAAATTTTTCAGCTTCATTATAATCTCATGGGGCCACCACCATACATGTGGTCTGTTATTGACTGAAATGCTGTTAGGCAGTGCATGACTGTATATGAAACATCCAGAATAGGCAAATCTATAGAAACAGAAAGTAGATTAGTCACTGCTTAGCACTGGAGGAACTGGGAGTAAATGGTAAGTGACTGCTATGGGTACAAGAATTCTTAGGGGGTAATAAAAATGTTCTAAAATTGATTGTGTAATGATTGCATAACTCTGAAAGTACTGAAAACTATTGAATTGTATAATTGGGTAAATTGTATGGTATGTAAATATCTCAATAAAGCTATTACTTTAAAGAAGAGAGCTGATGTAGTCTTTGCAGAGGCAGGAACCATGTTGAAATGAAAAGCATGAAAAGAAGCCTTTCTAAAATATTACAAAATACAGTAAATCTTGGTCTTGCTAAAAGTTGGGGTAAAAGGGTTATTGTTTCTGAGACCCAATATGACCAGCAGAGAAAGTGCACTGAAGAGTAAGGAGATGTTCAGCTAGAAGATGGTTCAGTGAACGCCTGTCCCCTCAACGTGATTCCAAAAGAGAGCTTTGGGCCATAGTCTCTCACGGGCACAAGGGTCCCTGGATCCCAACTGAAGGCAAAAAGCAGTGTCTCCACAGACCTGAGCTGCCACAGGCAAGGGGCCCAGCAGAAAGGGGGTCCTGGAGTCAAGTGACCCAGATGTAACTGTGTGCCTAACGGTCATGGAAGAGTCAATAGGCAATGGATCCCTGGCCCCAGAGTCTGTAATCGTAGGGGTCACAATCAGGGAGAATGTGAACTATTGTCTTAGCGTGGGTTTCCTCAAAAGCAAAGATTCATCTGTGAGTGGGAGCAGGAGTGAGGGACAGGGATGATAAACAGGGAGGGAAAACAGTCCACACACCAGTGTATTGTGCTCAATCTTCAGGATGTTCTGAGAAGTCTCAGAGAATGAATTTCAGAACCGTTCACTTAGGAGATGAAACGAGGAAGCATTTATCCATAGGCTCCAGTTTTCCACTGGACCAGAGCCATACTTCTGGGTGGTGCAAGCATAAGTTCCCACCGTCATGTAGTGGAGAGAGAGGAGCCCTCGGGTGGGTAGCGCAGGGCACAGTGCACACTCATGGCTGCAAACATGCTTGGAACTTGTAGCCACGACTACGGTTGGAGCCAGATGCAAAGTTGAGAGAATTCTAAACTGTGCTGAAGAGGTGTCTGATGCAACTATCAACTAAATTCTATGAGGACTCAGAAACATCTGCATAATGTGTGGGGCCCAGTGAGAAATGAAAATGTGAGGCCTCTTGTTAAAAAATTATTCTAATTTCAAGATGTGACACAGAGCATTCGACCAAAACCAAAGCCCTCTAAGGACGGGCCCTCTATGGCTGCACAGGTTGCACATCCATGGAACTGCTATTCTCTGGACTCTTAAGTAGCAAATTTGCCCCTCACTCCCACTGCCACTCCTCCCCTACCGCATATGTACACATGTACCAGGGACACCTGGCCACACCTTCTAAAGAGCACCAACATTGAGGAGCCTGAGTTCCCCTCTGCCCCAGCTTCTGCCTCTGCTCTAATCAAAGCACCCATAAGCATGGCCTCCAGAGGTGAATTCCTGACCCTGCTGGTGTGTCCTGAGGTTTTCCCAGGCCAAAGTCAAATCTGGACAAAGAGAATTTTTCATAAAAATCTGTTCTTCCCACCATAAAGTTCTTTGTTCTAAGATTCTGCCCTTACTTTAAACATGGACTTATGGTGATAGTTGGATACTTTAAATTTTGCTAGGGATATTAATTTTTTTAAGTAACAGTCGTTTGTTAATTCTGGAATTAAAAAAGAAATTATCAATTGACGAAAGCCTGAGAACAACCAGGTTGGGAGGAGGGAAGAGCAGGTAACGGTTTCCCATCCAGGACAGGGTTGTGCAGATGTGATACCTGCTTGAACAGGAAGCGAATGGGGCAGGGTATTTTATCAGTGGTTCAACCCCCTCTGCAAGGTAAAGAACTCTCAATCTCTCTCAGCTTGAATCTGCCCCTTGCAAATGTTCCTGTCATGCTGTTTCCTCCATCCATTTTCTTACCAGTCTCCAAGGAAACGGCCCTGCATGCCAGGTAGAGTTTGAGCATTTGGGAAGTTCCCTTCCTAAACACACCTCATCTATCCTAAATCGTTCACCTGAAATTCCACTACCAGTAATATACTACTTTGCGTAGAATATGAGCCTCTGGTTTATTCAGAGACTTCATAGATTCGTTCTTTTACAGCGCATTAAAACCCTAGGAAAATTCTTTTATAGTAGTTAGTATAGTGCCTGATGCATTGAAAATACTGCATGATTATTATTATTCTACTAACTTCAGGTGATTATGTCACTAAATTCTAACAAAACCCAGAGAGGTAGGTACTAATATCATTATCCCCATGTTTTTGACTGATGAAACTAAGTTCAGAGAAATTGAATAAGTCACATTGCTAGGAAATAGAGGGCCAGGATCCAAAACAGACCAAGAGTCTATTATTTAACCACTCTGGAACGTCACTAGGCCTGGGGCATACCAAGGGACAGGGAGTGCAAAGCTGGGCTGAGAAACATGGAGGGTGGGGGACACACCACAGTGGGCCATTGTGCTCCAACTCTTGCCTCCCCTCGGGATGGGCAACACTCACTCATGAGCATTCCAAGTGAAAACACAAAGCCCTGTCCTAAGCTCTGCCTGTCTTTGTCCTCTTTCTCCCATACCCTCATCTGTCCTGGCACTTTTTGTGGCACTCTAGAAGGGTGTACCAGAAGAAGCAGACCAAAAAGACCCTTGCAAGATAGCATTTTGCATCTTCAGACCAAGCAGAGGAGCTAGCATTTCACATACATGAGGTGCCTAATAAATGTTTGTAGATCTCTATGAGAAGGCAGCCTCATCCTGGTCTCTATGAAATAGTCAATGGTGTTTTTGTGTATCATAAGCAAAAGATCCATCATTCAGCAGGCCAAACAGTGGGCTCCCAGCCCACTCTCATCCTCGTGCCTCTCCTCACGCAGGGCTAACTTCATTATTAATTATGATGCCTCTGAAAGATGCAGGAGTGGATAGCTCAGTCCCATCTAAAATTCAGGATCCATCACCTGATATGTACCATCACCTGATATGTACCATCACCTTCCATCTACACTCCAAATGTGTCCACTTCAGCTCCAGAAATCTGAAGAACCAGAGAGTAAAGCCAGCTTCTGTTTCACCCTCACCTCACCTAATTAATGCAGGACTATAAGGAAAGGTACCTAGATGTTTGAGAAGGGACCACTAAAGGTTGGAATCTGCCAAGACCTCTTAATACGAAAAAAATGTTTGCAGGAGGTTAAAAAAAAAAAGAGAGAGAGAGACTGTCCACTCCCAGCCTAGCCCAGAGTATACCCTCTCTTAAGCAAAATCCTGCCAGTCTTCTGATATTAATCTCTGCTATACACTTATTTATTCACCAGTCATTTCTTAGCAGTGACTCCATTATGATAAAGAGTCGAAACTATTCCGTTATGCCTCTGCATATGGGAGAAGCCATTTCGGTCTGACTTTTCAATTTTCTAAAACTTCAATTTTCAATGTTAAATGGAGTTTTGCCAAAAATATTTCTTTCACACTTTGAGCCAGCACCAAATGGTAAGCATTATTTCCTTTTAATTGAACCCATCTGTAAATCAGTAGAATATTCCAGAGCCTCTAGAAGAAAATTTTCCAAACTCTGTTAATTACCTGATTAATCACTGAGGTTTGACATCTGGATCTCACACTGATATTCTGGCTCCAGCAGGCATACTCACAAACAATAACATGGGTTATTATTTTTAAATATCTGTGTGTATCTCCTTCCAATATGGACGCCAATTTTATGTGTGCAGTTGCAAAATTAAGAGGAAAAAGAGGAGAGGAAGCCAGACTGTTTTGTTTCACCAGGCTGGTAATCCTAGCTCCAGAGACATTGTGGCTGAAGTAAGGAAAAGGCCCACATGCTCACTGAATCAAGTATGTCTGGCATCTCCACAAAGAGCAGGCATTCTCCCTGCCCAGCCGATGGGGAACAAAACCCACTTACTGGATTCAGAGATGCTCCTCGGCCTCCCTTGCATGTGCAGATTCAGGTACACACTGCCATCCTACTCCTTCTAAGTGCCTGGATTAAAACAGGCCTAAGAACGATTCTGAGTTGTATAATGACCAAGCCAAGCTTGGGTTAAGCCTCTCATTCCTCCTCCTTTTAAACAAAACACTTGAAAAGGACTACACAATTTGGAAGTACAGACACACTGGATAAAAACACTTTTGGAAGAAGAGTAGAGAAATGTTCTTCAGCAACAGTTGTCCATGACATTAGATCCAAGTATCTAAGGCATGGGTAGTCATCTCTCGGCCCAAACATGCTATGATTTCATTTATTCTGTAGATTGTGAAGTGTGTTTTCCTAAAGAGCAGTTAAAATTGAGTTGGGAGGAAAGTGCGACTCAGAAGAACAGAAAAGAGATGGAGTGAGAACAAAACCTTTTCCATATGAAACATATTAGAGGCATCAGACTTTTGGGGACACTTTGACCTCATCTTTACCTTTGTGAATTTTCTGTCTCATTTTTACTCTCCTGATGTGTTCCACCTGTTAACACAAGGCAAAATATTTTCCTTAGACAAGTAATATGAAGAAATGAGCTTGCTGCCAAGTTTTGCTTGGTTTTTAATACATCCTCTTTTTTAAATGTTCGTGTACACCACTAGCCAATCAGAGTTTCAAATATACTGTGAGATTTCCACTCTATCATGAAGTTTTTAGAATACACTTTTTGCTAGACTTGGTAATAAGTATATCCTTCATTGGGTATACAGGAAAACTCTTCATTGTGACTTAAACAGGGTTTCTCAATCTCTGCACTGTTGGCATTTTCAACCTGATAATTCTTTGTTGTGAGAGCTGTTCTGTGCATTTTTGTATGTTCGGCAGCCTCCTTGGCTTCCACCCACTAGATGCAAGAAGTATCCTTCCCCCATCAGCTTTGAAAACCACAAATGTCCCTAGCCATTGCCAAATGTCCTCTGGGTGGCATGTCTCCCCTTACACACACTCCCATCACAGCCTTCCCACCTCTATTGAGAAAAACTGGCCTCTGGCTTCAAGAAGAATCATTAAACTTGAAAAGGAGATATAAAACACTGATTTGAAAGATCAAAATCTTCCTCAGCAAACATCTTACAATTGCAAGAAATTAAATAAAAGAATGAAATGTCAACAGCCTAAGGAAGGTAGAGCAGAAGTCACAGAAGAGTTCAGTCCTTGGTGCCATTCTTGAACTACCAAACCAGTCTTAGAATGCCCACCCCTAGCATGTTCATTACTTGAGATAATTCAGCACATCTATTACCTACATCAGTGATTGGCAAACTATGGTATGTGGGCCAAATCCAATAACTAAGAATTACTTTTACATTTTTAAAAGGTTGTTAAAAAGAAACAAAGCAAGAAGAATGTGTGAGAGAATATATATATGTGTGTATGTGTGTGTATATATATATATATATATATATACACACACACATATATATGGCCTACAAAGCCTAAAATATTTACTACGTGACTCTTTACAGAAAAAGCTTGCCAGTCTCCAACCTAAACCACTGATAGAAGATGTCTTGCAACTTTGCAGCCCAAAGCATTCCTAATACAAGTACTAGTATCTTCATTTTACAGTTACAGAAACTGAAGCTTCAGTTGGCCAATGGTAGGTTCAATTAGACAATGCAAATACAAATTTGTTATTATTACTTTTTTGTTTGTTTGTTTGAGATGGAGTCTTGCTCCGTGGCCCAGGCTGGAGTGCAGTGGTGCGATCTGGGCTCACTGCAAGCCCCGCCTCCTGGGTTCACGCCATTCTCCTGCCTCAGCCTCCTGCTTGTAGCTGGGACTACAGGTGCCGGCCACCATGCCCAGCTAATTTTTTGTATTTTTAGTAGAGACGGGGTTTCACCGTGTTAGCCAGGATGGTCTCGATCTCCTGACCTCGTGATCCGTCCACCTCGCCCCCGCAAAGTGCTGGAATTACAGGCGTGAGCCACCGCGCCCTGCCTACATTATTTATTTATTTTCTTTTTGAGACAGTATCATATATCGCAGCTCACTTCAGCCCAAATTTCCCAGGCTCAAGTGATCCATCCACCTCAGCTTCCAGAGTAGCTGGGACTACAGGCACATGCCCCCATGCCTGGCTAATTTTTTTGTTTGCTTGTTTGCTTGCTTATTTTGTAGAGATAGAGTTTCACCATGTTGCCCAGGCTGGTCTGAAACTCCTGGGTTTAAGCGATCTGCCCGCCTTGGCCTCCCAAAGTGATGAGATTATAGGCATGAGCCACTGGGCCTGGACCATTATTTTAATTCATTGTAAAGTTAAGCCAAATTGAGGCATCACAAAAATATTCAACAAACTTTTCTGTCCCATAAGGCTTCAAACAATATTTCTATTCTAGGCTTGATTTTATAAATTAGAATAGACAAAGCCTCCTGATGAAACACAATGTATTCAGTAGATAATTTCAAAAGGGGCCAGACTGTCCCAGCACTACCTAGAGCACTGAGGCATTTCCTGCACTAGGAAATCAAACCTAGAGACTCCAAGGAGGAAAAGACATTACAGAAAAACATTACGTAAACATACTCATTGATGTGATAAATTACTTCTACATGCTGAAATAGTTCTTGCACTTCCTGCTGACTCACTCAGAGGGAATTATCAGTGTAAAGTATTCAAAGCTTTCCTCCTTTAACTCTATGCCCCAAGTTAATACTGGCATTCTCAGTAGAGCTAACACGTTGTGTACCACCTTAGTAAAGGGTTTAAATATTGACCAACTGATGGATACTGAGAAAATCAGGTCCAGAAGATGACACAAAGAGCCCGTTGTGGAAAGCCCATGAGTGTTGTACAAGTCACAATCAACAAGCCAGCAAACATCTAACTAATGGAGCTAGGATTGAACATTGAATCACTAGCAGGGCCTGGCTTTTCTCAGTTGATCCAATCAGCATTTATTTGCTTTATATCCCAATGCCTATCCCAGTGCCTGGAACACGGTAGGTAGTCAGTAAGAAATGTGAGCCCTCAATCTACACCTAGTACTGGTTGTGCTTCAGCGTTGGGTTGGTTTGTTGGCAGAGTTTGACCATGTCAGGGTCCAGGTTCATTCACGTCTCCCAAGCAGCACATTTGTCCACTGGCTCAGCCACTGGAGAATACATTTGTTCACACCGCGGGGCCCTGAAAAGACAGACTGGCGGGCTGCTGGAGCTTTGTAGAAGGGGTGTCACTGTGACAGTGGGAACCGTTATGCTCCTTTCTGGCCTATGACTTGCGGTTGTGTGTTCCAGGCTGGTCTGGGGCTTGATAAGGGGTTTTGCCTTTTCTACCTGTGGCTCAACAGCCAGACAGACAAAACCACTGCAGCCACTATCAGCAGGAAGACCATGGCAGCCAAGGGTACGATGACCATCAGAGGGTACCTGCTTTCTCTGGGCTGCGTGGGTGCCCAACGGCTGACTATTAGTGGTGGCTGGTGGCCAAATGACCTTGATGGCAGAGACTCTCCATCCACACTGAGCTCTTCACCACTGTGCTGTCCCCAGGGATCTGCTTTCTGCCATCTGGTCTGGGTCAGTTTCACTAAAGTTTCTGTCTGTGCCGTGAGTCCTGAGGAAAACACAGGCTTCTCCTGAGAGAGAACTGAGGTTACAAGGTTGTCTCCAGTGACAAATAAAGGAACATCTGGTGTAAATGTTTGCAAAAGTGAGGGGTCAGGTGGCACTATGGTGAAGGGGAGATAACCTATCACTGACTGTACATGATCTACCCTGAGCAAGAAAGTGAAGGAGTCGTTCAGCATCCCCACGCCTGTTGGTGGAATACCAGCTGCCCTTGGTCAATGTCCCTCTGAGTGAATACAGTAGCCTCTTCCATCACACTGCTGCGAACCCCTCTTCGTCCCAGTCTTCTATGTACAGGGGGCTCTATCACTTCAAATTTGGGATCACTGTTAGTCATATTAGCAAGCTCGGTAGCATCTAGGTCCCTTCTTCTCAGCTGATGAGCCACTTTGTCAGCAATTTTCAGGCCTGACATAACCTGCAGTAAAGGCTGCTCTCTGATGTTCAATGTTTGTCCTGTCAGGTTGCTTTCTGATGTAAACAGTGAGAACTGTAGCTGGTCCTGTGTGGCAGTGAGATTTGTCATGTGATAAGAGAGTCTTCCTGAATCCAAATCTTCCTGTCCAAAATTGCCGGCCACCTGGTCTTCAATCAGCAGGTGCCCATGTTGGAGGGGCCATGTTACCTTGTAAGAGATTTGGGGGCTCCTCCCACTGGTCGTCGCTGACAGGTGAGCATTGGTGATGGTGATGGTTGTCTGGCCTTGTGGGAGAAGGAGGTCAGTAAGGTTCACAATGCTGATGCAGACGGGAATGACATCCAGGTCAAGAGCTTATATAGGGGCGGTGTGCACCATCTGCCACACTAAAGTAGAACACTCCAGAGGAAGGGCTTCCATCCTGTGTGAACCACACCTTAGAGTTATCAATGTCAGCTTATGCAAAATGGCGAACAGGTGTGTCCAGAAGGTAAGCCATTGCCAAAAAGCCATTATTAGGATTACAGATGATCATAGATCTGATTTCATCTGGAGGACTGTCCAGATCTTCCACTTTCAGATGTTCAGGTCCCACAGGCAACCTACTGCCCTGCAGAACTTTCAACCAAAGCCCCTTTGTCTTTAATTCTGGTGCCTGGTCATTATAATAATATCACCTGGAGAGATGGTGATATTAAACATTTCTTCAACAAAGTCAGCTTCCGGCTTGGTATTGAACTTGCTCTTTTGGTTTGGCCAAACCACAAAGGTAAAATTATCAGCCAGTGATTCAGAGTCATCATGAATGTATGTAATTCCAAATTTATTAATTATATACTGAGACGAACTGGGTTTTCCTTTGGTAATATTTCTTTCTCCAACCATAATTGTTCCGTGGTAAGGAAGAGATGTCGCTTGGAACCAAATTTCGTAGGAAGAGCGCTGAGATTCAGGCAATTTGAATAAGAGGTTGGAGGCATCTAACTTAAATTGGTCAATTAGAACCTTGTCTCCCTCCTTGACAAAAGCTCCTGTTAAAAAATAAAGAATAAATTGGCATTTCATTAGAACTTTTAGATGACAGCTGTAAAGCTCTTTTTTCCTCAAATTTGTCTAGTGGATTATTTGTAACACTTTGGTTGCTCAAGTACTTGAATTAGCATTGCTACTCAAGGCATATTAAATAAATACATTTTAAATACACACACTCACACACAATTAAGTCAACATTTCAGGCAACTGAGCTTTAAAATCTTTATATTCATTTATAAAACATTAATTTCCTAACTTATCTACTACTGGACTTTCTCTTGCCATGGAAACGTGCAGTTTTCAATACCCCTTTCCTTTTAAGAACTTACCCTATTTGTCATTTTAATTTTCTATGAACAGTTTTCTGTCATGGGCACAGTGAGGCCTTCAGTTGGAGGTGCAGATAAAATTCTTTAAAGCTAAGTTGCCATCCTTCTCCCAGTACAACTATTTAAGCTTCTGAGATAAAATAGAAGAGACCTGGAGAAAGAGGGCATGTAAAGAAATAATAACGTTTTATAACTCTTTAAGTTTTATTTCAAAGGTTTATATCATGGCATTGACAATTAAAAGGGGAAAGATTTATTTACAAACTCTCCCTACTTTAATAATTATAGATGAGGCACTGCTCATATCTTGGCGGCATTACCTGTGTTTGCAAGCAGACAACTCTGCTTACCAGGCTTAGTGATATCATATGAAATAGTAATACAGAACTCCTCAGGTCCCAGGGCTGCTGGTGAGGAGGAGGCCGAGAATGTAAAGGAGTCTTCCACAGTCCAGCCAGTGTTCTCACGGTCTATGTGCTGATATAATATCAGCCCTTCACTGACCTGACCAAACAGTAAGATAAATTAGCCCCTGGTTTCAGGGGTGATACAAGGATTGATATATATCCTAACTGGAAGCGATACGTGTCCTTTGAGCGTTCACTTTACTCATGCTCAAATTATTGCACATACCCATCTAAATGCAGGAACATTAAAAATGTAGTAACTTATTTTTCCAACTTAGGGGATTCTATTATAAAAATGATCTATTCACCAGAGAAAGAAAAGCACATTGATTTTAAGACAACTAATGTCTAAGGTATTTGTATAATATTATAGAAAGTTTATAAGAAACTTCTACTTAACTTTCCAGAAGCTTCAACAATAATCAACTCAGAATCAGTCTTGTTGTATATATACTCCTACCCACTTTTCTGTCCCATAGATTATTTTTAATCAAATCACAGACATCATATAATTTCATCTTACTATGAAATGTCTGAATGTTGGTCCCCTCCAAAACTCATGTTGAAACTTAGTCCCCATTGTGGCAATATTGAGAGGTGGGCCTGTAAGAGGTGATTGGTCATGAAGGCTCTGCTCTCATGAATGGATTAACCCGTTCATAGATTAATGGGTTAATGGGTTAATGGATTGTCATGTAAGTTGGACTGGTGGCTTTATAAGAAGAGGAAGAAAGACCTGAGCTAGCACACTCAGCTCCCTCATCATGTGATGCCCTGCACTTCCTTGGAACTCTGCAGAGTCCCCACCAGCAAGAAGGCTCTCACCAGATGTGGGCCCTCAACATTAAACCTCTCAGCCTCCATAACTAATAAATTCTTTTTCTTTATAAATTACCCAGTTTCAGATATTTTGTTATAAGCAATGGAAATGAACTAAGACACATCTGTAAATGCTTTAGTAAGTATTGGTTAATGATGACTCTTAAAAACATAACCATAATACCACGATCACATCAAAATATTACAAATATTAACTTAGTATTTTCAAATATCCAAATGTTCAAATGTATCTGGTAATCTAGTACATGTCTTTTTATTTTTTTCACCAGTTGCACTGTTGAGTCAGGATCTTAAGTCCACATCACATTTGTTTGATGCTTCTCATAGGTGTCTTTTCATCTATGGGGTCCTCTGATTTTTTTCTGCAATTTGTTTATTGAAGAAATTGGGCTGTCTGTCTTGAGAGTTTCCCACATTCTGGATTTTGCTGACTGCATTCCTGGGATGTTGTTTCGCATTTCCTCTCACCTCTGTATTTCCTATGTACTGGGAGTTAAATCTAGAGACTTAATAGGAATCAGATTCAGCTTTTGGATAAGAATATTGTACAGGTTGTATTTTATATTTTCTCTTGCTTCTCATTGCAAAGCAAAATAATAGGTTGCCTCTCTCTTGGATATGTTAAGATTGACAGGCAGATTCAAATGTTGGCAGGTTAGTCCTTCTATTTTAAGGTTCCCCATCAGCCTGTCACCTAATAGATTTAAAGAGTCATTGATACCATTGCCTAAATCCATTATTGTTGCAGTGGCAAAACACTGATACTCTTTTATCATTTCTTCTTTATTATCTGGAAGTCTTTTGTAAGAAAGAACTTTCCTTTGCCTGCTATTTGGTTGTAGTGAGGTACAGGAAAGACAGGATAAATGCTTGATTCTTTCCCTTTATGTACCAAACTTTAATCACAGAAGGGAAGGCTACAGATAAAATATTCAGCCCTTAGTTCCTATGGGTCACTTCTTTTTCTGACCTGCTAGCTATTATAATACTCTGAGTTTACAGGTGTGTTTTGCCAAGGTATTCTATGTCCAGTTCAAATATGCCTAGGATAAACTATCATGTAAGTTACAGAGCAGTTGAGTCCACCTCATCAATCAATATCTGGAAATGCTATATTTCCAGAGGTCTGTTATAGGTTCTATTTTGTAAAAGGCATTTCAAGAGTAACTAACAGAAGTTTGGGTCTGTGAATATATGTTGCTGTGGCTCAATGCTGATACAGAGGCTATATCTTGAACTCGAGTTCTAGAAAGGCTTTTGGTCTGGTGAGTTTCCATGGAAGATAAGCTCCCTGTCCCAAAGTAGCAAAAAACTGTTGGTGAGGACTTTTTTCTTTCTTAGCCCATTCAAGGTTGAGGCAAGGAAATGCTGTCTTTGGAGGATTTTAAGCTGGGAGAAGAAAGAAAAATATCTCTAAACATTACCTTATAGAGAAACAAGGTTACTCAGGAGAAACTGGAGTTTCTCCAAAAATAGCAATTTCTGGTACTAATGAGTGACTCAGTTCCTCAGCAGTTCCTGGGAAAGAAAGTCTGCTTTATTTGGCAGCCCTAGCATTTCAATTCCTAGCTTAAGATTTATGGTTAGTCATAAATGCATTTCCCCTCCCAGAAACAGGTGACTGTGCCATGAATTTTGGACCAGAGGATGCTTTTTAGTCTACTTGAGAGAGGCATCATATTATAAAGCAAAAAAGATCCAATTCCCTAAGATGAAAAGTAACATTGTCTATTAACCAGGAGGAAAGATTTTCTTGGAAGCTGGTCAGTCTTGTCCTTTGGTGTAAGTGAAAATTAGCTTCCCTGAAAAATATATGAGAAGTTGTTAGAATAATCTAAGGATCTTCTGATGTCCGCGGTGCAGAGAGTGGTTGTCCCAGGAAAGGAATGGTGCTCACAGACAATTGAGATGAAAGTCAGAAATGTTCTGAGGGAAGAGACTGGGGAAGAGTCCTAGGCATAGCTTTGTATTTCAGGAACCTAGTGGAGGAGAGGTCTGTCATAGGTTCTAGTTTTGAAAAGGCATTTCAAGAGTATGAAATTAAGTGTGAATAACTAATTGCCTAATTTTACCCTGGAGAGTGACAGAGAGGATTTAACTAGATGCATCTTGAGTGTCTGGACTTTAAGACTGGATAGGGTGTTACTGAAAGTGCTGACCTAGAAATAAAAGGGAGTAAGGTGCCTGTGGAATGTGCACTTGCCAGCCATGCCCTGAAAGAAGTTTGCAGGTGAATAGAGACTCTTTGATGTTCAGAAGAGAGTTTTTCCTTCTGCAGCTTTAAGAGCCAGGTTCCAAGGGGTGTGTGTGTATTAAGGAGAAGGCCAGGAAAAGCAGAATGAGACCAAGACTTCAGGAGAAAATGTGTGGGGTAAACCTGAGGAGAGAAGGATCTAAGAGAGGATTAGGAATTTTGTCACTTAAAATAGAAAATGGCCTTGGAAACAATTTCCAACAGCTCTGCATATTTCCACGGTATTAAATATGGATAGGTAAGCTATTTAGCTGAATACCTGGGCTCTGGGGTTAGGGAGAGGAGAGAAGAGAGGTTTTTATTTCTTATGGATTTAGTTTAGCCCAGATATTTTCTCCTTAACAGATGAAATCTTTCTGGAATGTTGTTAGAAAACCAATGGTGTTGAATTTCAACTAATAAACATAGTAGGAAAAACAAAATGAGAAAAATCGCCATTTGGCAACCTCTACAGCAATAAACATTTCAGGCAAGAATCCTAAAACTAGTGGGTGAAAATGTGATGAGAAACAGGCTATTTAAATCTTTCCAAAGTGTCTCTTCACATGATATTTATTAATTACAAAGGGGAAAACGGTACCTTCAAGGGGATAAACATGAAAGCAACACCTGACCAAGTGACAGAGGTAAACATCCTCAGTCCTGGGCAAAGTGAGCCTTAGGGCCTCTGATGGGAAGCTCTGAGAACCCAGCAGCTCTTCCAGTATTCCTGCCCTAAATGCACAACCTAAAAAGATTTGATCATAAGGAAACAGGGTAAAACACCAGGCTAAGGGATATTCTACAGAGAACTGTCCTGTACCTGGCAAGAAATGGCAAGGTCATGAAAGGCAATGTGACTGAGGAATGATTCCAGATTGAAGGAGACCAAATGTCAGAGGCATTCAAACCAGAGTAACTCCGTCTTGAATAGGGATTGGGTATAAAATAAAGCTGAGACCCGCTGGGCTGCATTCCCAGGAGGTCAGGCATTCTTAGCCACAGGATGAGATAGGAGGTCAGCACAAGACACAAGACAGGTCACAAAGTCCTTGCTGATAAAACAGGATGCAGTAAAGAAGCTGGCCAAAACCCACCAAAACCAAGATGGCAATGAAAGTGACCTCTGGTTGGCCTCACTGCTCATTTTATGCTAATTATAATGCATTAGCATGCTAAAAGACACTCCCACCAGTGCCATGACAGTTTACGAGTGCCACAGAAATGTCTGAAGTTACTATATGTAGTCTAAAAAGGGGAGGGGCCCTCAGTTCTGAGAACTCTCCACCCCTTTCCCAGAAAACTCATGAATAATCCACCCCTTATTTAGCATATGATCAAGAAATAACTATATGTATATTCAGTCAAGCAGCCATTGCCACTGCTCTGGATTGTGATCCCTTTCTGGTAACATAAAGATATGGGACAATTAAATGCTATGTTTTATGCTGTGCCCTTTTTCTTTTGCTAAAAAAAATGTACTGAAACCACTTGTGAAATTTGAATAAGGTCTATAAATTATGATAGTACTGTGGCAATGTGAATTTCGTGGGTTTGAAAATTATACCGTGATTCTGTAAGAGAATGGACTTAGTTTTAGGAAAAACACACTGCAATATTTAGTAGTAAAGGGGCATGGCAGCAACTGGCTCTCAGAGTCTCCGAAATGTGTTTGTGTGTGTAAAGAGAAAAATGATAAAGCAAATGTGGTTAAATGCTAACATTTGGGGAATATGGATGAATAGTATATGGGAATTCTTTGTACTCTATTACAATTATTCTGTAAGTCTGAAGCTATTTCAAAATAAAAAGTTAAAACATGATAATTTAAAAAGTAAACTTCATGGTGTTTTACTACATCAACTTCAAGAAGGGACAAGTAATCCCTCTTCTCTGATGACTCAGAGTATGCAGAATGCGGGAGGGAGACCCACTCACAAATGCCTTGGGCACTTGAAAATCAATAAGTAATTTTAAGATCAAGATATAGGGTCTAGTTGGTCGCCATACCTGCCCCATCTCACCACCACCACCCAGCTGCCACCTCTAACCTGGGCCATTTCTCTAGGACTTTAACAAGGCTGTAATCCTGCCTTGCCTATGAAAAGGTGGATATGTGGTTCCAAATCCTACAACTTCCCAGACTAGTGCTGTTACAGGTAGTTAGGCATTAGTGGGACAGGAGAGGGCTTTCCCCGCCAACCCACTAGAAATGCCAGGTGATGACTCGGCAATTATTTCATTGCCTCTCTAAAAGTGATAAATTGGCAGCTGGCACCAGGGAGAGGCCATTTCCTGATGGTCCACACCTGTTAATGTTAAAGCGTTAATGAAAGGCAGATCCCAGGGAGAAGGAACTTCCTGGGCATGCATATTAAGAGACAAAAATGGCAAAGTATGGTCTTCAGGGCACACTCCACCAGAAAAAGGAAGAAAGACTCAGAAGGATATGCATACAACTTCCTAAGCACAACGCATGTGTTCAATTCCCAAGGGTAACAAAGGTACTGTGCATTCAGGAAGCCCACCCTAAGGGAAGAATCATGGGAAAGAGGCGAGCCTATAGAACCCTAGAATCAAGGCAGATGTCCCTTTTTTCTCTTTGACCTTCAGGTGCCCACTTCAATCTCTTTCAAAGGTTCTTTCCTGTCTGTTCTAAAACGTTTTTAATAAACTTCCACTCCTGCTCTGGAACTTGGCTCAGTCTCTTTTTCTGGTTTATGCCCCTCAGTCAAATTCTTTCTTCTGAGGAGGCAAGGCCTAAAGTGGCCGCAGATGCGTATAGATTTACCACCAGTAATTTGGGGTGACTCAGATCTCTTCCACTGCTAACAGTGCTTTCATTTGAAGGGGCAATAATATAATATCCCTCAGATCTCTGAGATTTAAACTTTCTGGATCTCATATCCTTGATTTCTAGGGAACCACAAAGAAACCCATTTGTTAGATACTAAAGAGAGATATTTGGTTCTAAGAAGGCCAGACTTTTCTGTGATGCTTTAACGTTTACAGCTGAGAAGCTCAGAGAAATTGGAAATTTAAGGAAAGACTCCCCACATCTACCCCCATACCCTCATTGCACACTAGTTGGTAGCAGAGCTGGGACCTGAAGCCAGATCTGCAGATTAGTCGATCAGTGCTTTCTCCTGTAGCAATAACTGGGGCCTCTGGCTCCAATGGCTTGAATTATTGCTTTTCTTCCTCCAAGGAAGAAAAGGGCACTTGTTAATATGAGAATGCAAGCCAAAGAGTAGAGTAGATTTTGAATCATGGATTGATCAGACCTAAATTCAAGTATAAATGCCACCAATTTTCAACTCTGTGGCCTTTGTGCAAGTCACTTAATCTCTCCGAGCCTCAATTTGTGCATTAAAATATGGAATAATACCTCACTTGTAGATATGCATTTGACTAAATTGGCCTATTGCATATCAGTGTTCAAAAAAATGCAGGCTCTGGGCATTTCTAGGTTTTTCAAGAAAGCTAAGTTCTCACCAACCAATTCCTTACTAGAACATCAGAGGATTCTGGTTAAGTATACTCTTTTTTATACTGAATCGTGGATGTGAATATTAAGCAATCAGAAAGTTCTAAAATATGCTTAATAAAATATTTTCCCATAAAAATGAAGGAATTTATAGGCTAAAATCTTGGCACATTGCAAAAGCTTACTTCTGGTTGCTTTGTAAATAGATATTTGTTCACTGTTCTAAAAATGTTTGCCAAACGGACAAATAAACTACTTTAAAAGTGTCATACAAATCTAAAGTATGTACATTTTTTACCATGAAGCAGAATTAAGGCCATCAAGGATATTTCTTATTTATTTAACAAAAACACATAGACAACACCTAACTTTTATTGAGTCCTAAACACAAATTCCAGGTGCTCTATGCGTCACTTTATATAATTTATAATTCATGCATAGACAATAAGTTGGAGAGCCTAGTTTTGAACCTAGCCCTGCATGACTCCAGAGTTCATGCTTTTTTGGCTACCTAGGAGCCATGCCTACAGTATGGAAAATTCAATGAAATTCTAGGCAGCAAAGAAATTCGTAAGAGCTCTCCAACTCCAAGAACCCTGGCAATGTGGAAAGTCAGTTGCAAGTATGAGTAGGGCAGATAGGTGCCATTTTTTGGTCTGGCCTGGGAAAAACACAGTCACTATTGATAAGGGCTTGTCCAGACTTGTAATGACTCAAATAAATAGCTAAATAGCTCACTTTACCTATTGTACTTATTACAAATGGCAAGGTAAAGAAAGGCTGTATTACCATTCTTCTATACTACTGCCTTTTTATTTTTTTTTTTTCCCTGAGACAGGGTCTCACTCTGTCACACAGGCTGGAGCGCAGTGGCATGACCTTAGCTCACTGCAACCTCCACCTCCCAGACTCAAGCCATCCTCCCACCTCAGCATCCTGAGTAGCTGGGACTATAGGTGTGTGCCACTATATCCAGCTAATTTTTTTATTTTTTGATAGAGACAGGATTTCACCACATTGACCAGGCTGGTTTTGAACTCCTAAACTCAAGCAATCCACCCACCTTAGCCTCCCAAAATGCTGGGATTACAGGCACAACTGCCATTTTTGATCAGGGAGAGACTCTCATTACTCTATTAAAGAGTAAAGACATCGGGATTAAAGAAAGAGGAGGTTTCCTGAGGGCAATTCCTGTTTGGGCCCCAAGGTGACTGACAGATACCTGCCTATTCAAGGCTAAGCTTTTAAAACCTGGAGCCAGAGAGCTAAGGATCACTGTGAGTGCCCTTGGATGAACCCAGGGATGAAGCAGAAGCTCAGATATACTATGCTTGGGTGGAGGGGGGTCAACTGTGGAATATAATTTTTTTTCCCTGAAGGTATTCTACAGGTCCACAGAAGTACACGGGGACAGAACTGGGGTAATGAGATCAAAACTGTCAAACTTGACCAAAAGGCAAGGCTAGAACACTCTGGAGAATATCTTCATTCTAAGGGTGTCTCTAAATACAGCTCCCCATGAATCTGATAAGAAAACCAGACCATGAGTCCTTTCCATTGATCCTTCCCACAGTGGGGCTTAAAAGTAGCTTTGAAATTCCCACTGGAGAAGAGAGTAACCAAATTATCTCCAGGTCAGCTGGGAGAAGGACAAAGAGGAGATGGAGACAGGAATCCACTTGCTTAATTCTCCACAACACAATGGTTTTGTCCAAGGTTCAGGTCTCCGGACAGGACAGCAGTTGGCCAGAAGGAAGAAGAGAAAGAGAACTGGCCACAAAAAAAGAAGAAGGAGAAAGAAATCTCTATGCCAGATATTCATGGGGAAAGAGACTACAGAAAGTCAAACCATTCAAGAGGGTAAAGTCTGCAAGGGTCCATGAAAATTAACCAAAAAGTCCTAAAAGCTAACATTCTGAAGACACCAAGATGCTGTACTTCTGAAAGATGAGCACCAAGGAAGAGCTCCTCTCTGTTTACCCTTTCTCTTTTCCACCAGGACTGACATGACCAGGGCTACAGAGAGCAGCCAGATAGACAGGGTTCAAGGTTCCCAGAAGAGATCAGAAGCCCAGGCAGCCCAGGATGCCAAGGCTTAGAGAGGGCCCAGGAATCAGGCTAAATAAAGTGGGGCTGAGTTAAGTCCCAGGAATAATTTCCCTTAGTGGGAGTGGGTAGAAGAGGCATTTCAGAAAACCTAGGTTCCGAAATGGTGGTACTTGGAAATCTGCAGCTGGAAATGGGCAACTGAAACCTAACCCAAATAACTATCCTGGAGTTGTGGCTCATGCCCTTCCATAACTGGGTCAGTCTCTCCAGAAACCAACTAGAATAAAAATCTTTTTGAGGAGCACAGCAAGATAGCCATCTATAGCCCTACCTGGCAGAGAAGTCCAAATTCACATTTATATAGACCTAAACATAGATTCTCATATGCCTTGTACCATTATATGTGTATAACCTTTAATAAAACTACCAAATGAGATCAGATAAAAGACTGCTATTAGGAAACAGCAGAAGGCAGTATGAGATGTCTTACTTTTGTTATATGTGAGTGTAGTAAGTTAAACATTGCCCCCTAAAGATATCAGGCTCTAATCTCTGAAAGCTACCTATGAATGTTCCCTTATATGGCAAAGACCTTGCAAATGTGATTAAGTTAATGATCCTGAGATTGGAAGATCATCCTAGATTATCCAGGTGGTCCCTAATTGCAGTCAAATGAATCTTTACAAGAGGGAGGCAGAGGGAGACTTAGACAAAAAAGGAGAAGGCAGTGTGACCACGAAGGCAGAGATGGGAGGGATGCGGCCATGCACCAAGGAATGCCTGCAGCCATCAGAAGCTGGGAAAGAGGCAAGGAAAAAACTCCCCCTCAGAGCCTTCAGAGATTGCACAGCACTGCTGACATCTTGATTTTGGTCCAGTGAAATGGAGTTCAGACTGTTCTCAGGAACTGGGAGGGAATAAATTTCTGCTCTTTTAAGCCACCAAGTGTGTAGTGATTTATCACAGCAACCATAGGAAATGAACGGAAGAAAAAAGGATAAATCACTTTCACAGAAATGGGAGTTTGTTCTATCTGCTTTTTGAAAGAAAGAGCCAACAGTTCTAAAAGAAAGAAACACTTTTGGTTATTCAAAGCCATTGGGCCAGGACCCATCAGCCAATTTCCAGCTTGAACAATGAACAGGTGATTAAATGATAATACAATAATACAAAAGCATCAGTGAAGTTTAAAACAAATGGCTTCGAATACAGATTATACACACACATACTTATAAAGACACACTTATATTAAATAACATATATAATATTACATGTTAAATGTAAATGAAAACACATATATCCTGCAGGACTTATTTCTGCAACTATGCTTTGAATTTTAAGTCAGTCTTCAGTGATAAGGGGATCCCTTTTTATTTATTAAATATACAGTTTATATATGGGAAAATATGCTAGCACATAATTCAGTGAAATGTAACGACAAAGCCAAGATTAGCCCAAAAGAACAAAAACTAGTGGTAAATATCTGAAATAACTTCTATGTCTAGTCATCATTAAGTTTATTACTGAAAAGACCCCAAGAAAGCGGCAGTGGAGGTGGGGAGCAGGAGTAATCACTAACAGCAAGACCCTGATCCTTCCGTGCTCAGAATATCCAGGGACCAAAGTTTAATAATCCATTCAGTTGATTGTACTCTCCATTAAGTTGTAATAAATTAATTTCTATCCTACGGGAAGTGTGCTCACAATTTCTTAAAATGTGTTTTCTTGGGCAATAAATATAGATTCTGGGAGAAGAGGTAATTAGACAAAAGTCATAACCCAGAATTGATCGTATCATTTTCTAAATGTGGCCCCGGACACCTGTGTCCATACTGCAGCAGCAAGCAGAGACAAAGACGGATGATCTCCCACCCACAACAGTACAATGGCTGAAATGAAATTGCTGGCTTTATGGAAAAGAAAAAGGGCCAGGACCGCACATCTCAAACTGGAACGCTTTGCTTTTTAATGAATCTAAATTATTTCAACGAGCACTGGAAATAAAATCATTCAGCTAGCTTCATGCTATATTTGGAAGAAATTAGTGCCTCACAGAATTTAATTTTTATTTTGTTTATACATTCTTTGAAATGAACAATAATTTTTCTAAATTTGTAAAAAGCTTTATTTAATTTTAAAATCTGATGATTTACCTTCTCTGTGTACTCGCACATTTAATTCTTCAGGATATAAGATTTTGGCAAAAGTTTCTGTGGTTTAGCTTTTCCCATTTAGGCAGATATAATTTATGGTGAAGAGCAAAAATATTACTTGCTTATCTTGGGTGGGCTGACATGGTTTGGTTTGGGAAAATAGTAAATTTATTCTGGGATATGAAAGTGTTTTTGGACTATGCCATAACAATTTTCCTCACAATTATTTTGCCAAAGTATGATCTTAAGTATAATAGAGAGTGGAGATTTCTTTCGGAAGCTATATCCATCCATATATTGCCTGGGCTGGAGCACAGTGGCATGATCATAGCTTACTATAACCTAGAACACCTGGACTCAAACAATCCTCCTGCCTCTGCCTCCCCAGTAGCTAGGACTACAGACATGCCCCACCACACCCAGCTAACTGGGTTTTTAAAAATTTTTTATGGAGACTGGGGGGCGGAGGTTGGGGGAGGTCTCACTACTTTGGCTAGGCTGGTCTCAAACTCCTGGCTTCAAGCAATCCTCCTGCCTCAGTCTCCCAAAGTACTGGAATTATAGGCCTGAACCACCGTGCATGACCAAGCACCAGTTTTAGCTGTAAACTATATGGTGGTTTTACCTCCCAGTGAAGGGCAGTAGAGAGCTGGGAACATTTACTGCTTTCAAGTAAAGGTGTGAAAGCACACTCAACCATCAACTACGTGAAACACTCCCAACTTAGTAGGTTATTGACTGGAATTGACTCTTGAAATTAGAAAAACTTATCAAGGAAACCAAATAGTAATCAAAGCCATTTGATCATTTATACTCAGCTAAATAGTTCTGAACTTACTTTACAATTGAAATTGTTTCCTGGGTATTTTTTTTTTCATAAGTGAGATTGAAGAGAACTAATTATAGTATGCGTTAATAAGTGTCTTCATTAAGCATTTCAGAGAAAAGGTTTTGATCATCTTCACCAACTCCATAACCTGTCTCCAGGTTTCTTTTCCTTCTCAAAATGTTCTGGAGGTGCTGGATAATAAATCTGAGCCATTATAAAACGACGGAGAGTTGACCAGGGTCCTGCTTGACAGAGGCCATAAAACTGTAGACTTTAGGAAAAGATTCACATTCTATTCGCATGAGAAAAAGGAGACAGGATCTGGCAAAGGGAAAGCCAGGAAGATTAATAGTAAGTTTTTACTCTTCCCAAGTCACAAATAAATATGTGCATTTTTGAACACACAAGCTAACCAGAATTGGAATGCCTTCAGATTAACAACCATTGTACTGTACTTACGGGTGATGTTCTGTGCTTTCTCGACATAAATCTAATGTTTTAATGTTTTCTTATCTTATAATAAACATGTATTATTTTTATACTCAGAAACTGACACACACACACACACACACACACACACACAGAAACATCAAGATAACTTACTCCCCTGAAAGAGCCAGAGCTGGCATTTCGGTTTATATCCTTACAGAATTCTCTCTGCACAATCCCTCTTCTCCCCACATTATTGTTGTTCTTTATGATGATTAAAGTGGAAGGGGAGACAGAGTATTTCAATGACATGCACAGAAATTTAACCAAACATCTTTTGTAAAAACACCTTAGTTTAGCTAAAGCACTCTCAGCTGCTCTGACCCACTGGGATGAGGTTCCTGGAGCTCCCCCAGCCCCAGGCTTCGTTGCTCCTCCAACCTTTGCTATGCCAGAAAATGAAGTGTTCAATCCCCACATGAGACCCCATTACATTTTTCTCAGCCCTCCCCTCTCATCGTCACTCAGGGAAATGTATTGGAGAACACCAGGGGCTCTACCCAAAGGGAAACAGTAAGTGGATTACAAGGTGGAACAAAAGTCACTCTCCTCTAACGGCCTCATTTCCATTCATTAAATTACTGTAGCACATTAGGGTAAGCACAGTGTCCCAGAAAATTCCCTTCGCCTGTGAAACTCGACTTTCAGCTATTAGGAAAGGAATTTCTCACATTTCCAAGAATGAAAAGATAATAACATATACCTTAGCTACCATTTATTTAGTGTTTGCTATATGTGGGGAAATGTGTCAAGCATTTATTATCTATACATCCATTATCTGTCTTATTCCACATTTAAACACCAGAAGGAAGGCATGGCTTAGTTGACAGGAGTATGACCTAGAGTCAGAGGCCCTGGGTTCGAATACTGGCTCTGCTATTTATAAGCTGAGCACCTGTGGATGGGTTGTTTAACCTTCCTGTACTTTAGGATCTAAATCTGTAAGTGGAGATAATAGTAATATAATAGAAGGCTTAGAACAGTGCTTGGTACATGATGAATGTTCAAAATGCTGTCAATTATTATTGCTATTATTTTTCCCATTTTACAGATGAGGAAACTAAGGTTTAAAGCACAGGTAATTTGCCCGAAGTCACAGAGCTAATCCAGATCTTCAGACTTTAGAGGCCAAGGAACTTGTGCTCAGTCAGTAAGTAGTCAGTCGTAGATCAAAGAGCAGCAACAGAGTGCCTGATTCCTAAATTATAAGTTCTGTCTGCCCATCACACACCAAGGGTGCAGAAAGTGTGGGTTGCTGTGCTGAATTTCTATAGACTGTAAATTTATCTTAGATGTTCCTTTCAGGAGAAAGAAATTGTCATAGCCAGGAGTGTGTGCCTTGCATAAAAAGCCTGATAAACATTCTAATGTGTTGTACATGACAAAACAATCTCTCATCTGTCCTCTGAGTGAAAGCACTGGACCAGGCTACTGGTGTCACAGGTGCACACGTGGGAGAGGAAAGGGTGTGTGGTGAGAAAAGCTGGACACCCAGTCTATTCGGGAAGGAGAGCAAAACTCTCTCTCCACCCCTCACTCATGGGACTTCCCAGGTTGTGCTTCTAGACAGAAGCCTTCTCCCATCTCCATATGGACCAGCAGTCAAGGGCCTTTCATCCTAGACACCCCTGTGTGGCCCTGAACCTTAATACAACACATCGCCTGCTCTGGTTCCACCATCACTTTCTCCCGCCTGCTGCAAGGACAGCAATGCCCATGAGAAGGGCTGCTTCTTCAACCCAGATGCTGGAATAAGGATGACATATAGAGCAGACCCATAGCCAGCCCACACGAATGGACAACGTGAGTGAGAAATATATTTTTGTTATTGTAAGCTGCTGAGATTTGTTTGTCACTGCAGCATCACCTAGAGGATCCTGGCTACTGTGTCGACTGTTTGGATAATATTGATCTAAAATACCGTATATTTGCAAAAGCAGTTGAAAATAATGCTTGCAATGATTGTATTCAATTAAAAAAAAAAAAAAAAAAAAAAAAAAACTAGGGCTACAGCCAAAGCGTCCTTATATGACTGCTATCATTCTTATAAGTATTCGAAACGCAAACTGACTCTGGACATGTTTTGATGTCCTTGGGCGCATTTCAGCTCCCCCACACAATGGAGTTTTAATTCTAATCCTTTTTTTCCTCTTCTGGGTGCATCTGTGAGCTAGAGAATTCATACTTCCCTTTTCAGCATCACATTCAGAGCTTTAACTAGCATCATGACCAGTTCTCTTAAACTGATTCCCAGACAAAGGCAATTGCAAAGCGAAAGCCAAATTCAATTTTGCCACATCATACTGGAGAGAAATGGCTCGAAGGTTAATGGCAGACATATGGTTTACACTTGCTATTTCCTCTAAGCTTAACTTTGGATTTTTTTTTTATCCCTTAGTTGTGTAAAGCTATAGCCAAATCAGTTCTCAGATGCATGTAAATACTGTTTCAGAATGGAAAAAGAAAGTTGAATGGCAAACAAGTGAAATAGTTGTATTCAAGAAGACTATTTGGAAGCATAGACTTTTAGAAAATAAAATCACATATAAGTAAACATGTCTGGTCAGTCAGATTCCTGGCTAGAATGCAAAAAAAAAAAAAAAAAAGTTTGAAGGCTTAGCCAGTTAAATAAGAAAGTATGTGTGGTGGTAGTGGTAAGCACCAGTGAAGTTTAAAACAAATGGCTTCAAATGCAGATTATACAAACACATATTTATAGAGACACACTTATATTAAATAACATATATAATATTACATATTAAATAGAAATGAAAACACATATATCCTGCAGGACTTATTCCTGCAACTATGCTTTGGATTTTAACTCAGTCTTCAGCGATAAGGGGATCCCTTTTTATTTATTAAATACACAGTTTAAATTTTCTCAGTGTTTTCTAACAATTATGTCTCATATGCTCCCTACAGATTGTCCAGTTTTAAAACCTGCACAGCTGAAATGAGTAATTGCCTGGGCAAAGGGTCACACCTGCTTGGTTTAACAGGATGCAGACAAATGAGAGGCCCGCCTTGCAGAGCCCCTCAGCCCTGCTCAGCAGCACAGACCTCAGGACTCACCAGATATTGGGTAAAAACGGCAACTTCCTCTGTGCTGCTGTCAGAGTTCAGTCTCACCAAATTCCTGAGTCTAGGGGAACTTAAAACTGGAAAAGTTAAAGTTCTGTTTCCTGCACTGTCCACATCATTGGTCACAGCTTTCAGGTCATGAGATGAAAGGGGCTTCACGGAAGCTAAGTGAAGACTAAAACATGTATATAAGTAAGTATAAAGCACAGAAAAGCTGCCAGTTAACAAAATAATCTGTACAGATCCCTGAAAACTCTCTGGAAAACACTTGGTTATAACTTGGTTATAATAGGGGGCACTGGCTAGCTGTAACTTGAAACTGGTCTATAAGATGCTAGTGATCCCTGAGGCATCTATCTGTGGACATAATTTGCTACTAGGGCCCCAGATGAAACAGGCTTCTTACCTCCAGCCCAGGCCTTAGTGTCTGATCCCTAGAGAAAGAAGGCAATGCCAGCATGTGTGGCCCCAGGCTCAGCTCCCAGTACATGAAAGGGAAAGCAAACTGCGTAGTGCTGAGAACACAGGAGATAGCACTCTCCCCTTGGAGGGTGGGTAGAGGCGTCCTGGCCTGATGGCGACTGCAGTTGCTCAATGGAGTGCCCATCTGCTGATACCTAGGGGCAGAGGGTGGCTCTTGAACAAATGTGAGACATCTCCTGGGGACCCTGACAAATGCATGGACATTGTGGGGAGTGAAGGGCCCATGTGAATGCCATGGGGGAAAGAACCAGTGACACATGGGTTTGTGTGCTAATGTGACCTCATTAGTAACCAAAGGCCAGAGAGACTTGGAGACACTCAAGTTAGAGCCAGAGAGGCTTGGGAACGTTCAAATGCTCTGTGGTGAAGGATCAGTGTTACCTAATTCACCATGGACAAATAATTTTATAAAATACAATAAAAATGTCATAGCAACATCAAATTGCTATACAAATTTCTAAACACTTCCTGTTGCTTTCAATTCTTATCGGTTTACAGACTGGAAGGCCCATGGACCACATTTAGAGGAGCACAAAGTTGGAGTATATATCCCTTTACTTTGCAATGATTTGGGGAACATCTCCAACCTTACAGGATGGCAGGTCTGAAATTTACTCACGTGGTTCTTCCAGCCCAGAATCTTCTCTCATCTCGTTTGTTTGAGCCTTTGCTAAAGGTTTTAGCATTAGGCCTTCGCAGGGTAGCCCTCTGAAAAGGCACTTCCTAAATTGTTTATGAAGTTGAGTTAACTATCTAACAATTATTAAGCTTCCTGAATGACTTCATGTTTTGCTTTCTTTGCTCAGACATTGTAGTCTTAGAGAGCAAGGGCCACCAACCGTAGTACTCAAACTACACTAGGCACTAGCTAAGTCCAAGGAGACACCAGCATTGTATCTGCAAGATTTCCAAACTTGCAAGGATTGTCCTAAGCCTTCAGTTTGGAGGCTCCATTTAAAACGTCTGAGAACTTTGGGGTGGACACTAGGTCCTGGGGCTCCTTGGGGGTGAGTGCCTGGGCAAGTCAGCCACAAGAACACAGTTCCGCGCCAAGTTCAGGACTGTCTTGGCACAAGTTTGTTTATTACACAACATGCTCATATGATGCTGGTAACTGCCACCTACATTCCTTTCACTTCTTGCTGCTGACATTTTGCAGTCATTGCCACCTTCTGGCTTCTGGAGCTGGGAGGCTAGAATCAGAGGTCACCCCAGGGAGACTAAGAGCAGTGTTTCTGTGGCCTCAGTCTATGCTACATAAAGCCATACCGGGGACCTTCCTTTGTCACCTGTCAAAGTAGGATGCCCCTTCCTCTCAGACGGATTATGTCTCTAATGTGTGTAGTCTCTGGCCACCCCCACATCCAACTTGTCCATCTTCAGTTTTTCTTAGAAACCTTTCCTCACTGTGCCTTCTTTCTTATAAAGGGCTCTAATTCATAATTCACTTGTTCCATCATGTCCAGGGTTGCCTTTGGCAAGTAGGACTCCTTTTTAAAATATATATTATTTCATTTATCTCAGCCTTTTGGAGTAGAGGAGCCACCAGAGCTGTCCCAGGCCAAGAGTGCTTTTCTCTCAGCTGTAGCACATCAATCTTCATCCTGTTCTCCAGCTATGTAAGCCAGAAGGGTATCTAGGTTTAATTCCTACTCAGCAGTCACTCAACATATTCAGTAAGCAAGACTAGCTCACCCCTGCAATTGCCTGACAAGCCTCTCTGATGACCCAGCCCAACTCTCTGAAAGGCAAGCATCATTTCCCTCCTGCCCACCATATTTCATCCAAGCAGTTCATATTTTCATCAATGAGCTCCAGGCATTTAATTTGGAAATGATTTCTCTAAGGCCCTACCTAAATCTATATCCATAGAATAACTGCCCAATAAAGGGTATGGTCATAAGAGGCTCTGAAACCACATCTGTCTGGCAAGACTTCACTCCCTATGCCCTTCATGGAGATTTGAAAAAGCAAATCTACATTCTGAAGTCTCTGAGAAGTCATGGAGTAAAGAAATCTGTTTTATCCTCCTTAAAAACACAGGATTTCTCAAAATCCTTGTATCCCAGCATGTTTGTTTCATGAAAAAACATAGCCAGATTTTCATGGGCACTAGGCTTGGAAGCCTTAGATATTTCTTCAGTAAACACTATCAGGTACCTAATATATGAAAGACCCTACAGTGAGGAGCACAGCTATACCAAGACACAGCACAGACACAGCCCTACCCTCTCTTTTAGATATCATAACCCTAAGAAGTATGCATTTGTTTCCTCATCACTATGAAGGGATGATAAGGCTTAGCATAGTTAAGCAAATTCCTTGAGGGTCAAGTGTAAGTCTCGCTGACTCAGAAGTTAGTATTTATTTTTAAGTTGACGCTATCTCATCTATACTCTTCTACTTAGAACTCAATGGAGGAAATGACATCCGAGTCAGGAAATAATGCGATTGACCATTCAAGAAATCTGACATATTCTCCTCCCCACATTCCAAACCCATCCTTCCTTCCCTGAGTCTTCACTTCGTGGTCTTGCTGTCATCCCTGGTGTGCCCTCCCCTCCTCGACGCCACCCACCAAAATGCTGCTCATTCTAAAGGGGCAGCTCGAGGCTTGTCTTGGCCAACAAGCTCCCTTTGACCCTTGCAGTCTATGGGACATTTCCCTCCTCCAAATTCCTGCAGCTCACCCATTCTGTACCACTCACTGGACACTTACTATATGTTTTACATGGTTAGTGTACTCTTGAGTGTAGAGCTCTCATTTCACCAATTAATAGGCCTTTAATTACTTCCTTGAGGATTGACAATCTTTTCTCATAGTTCTTGGTTACCTCCCACTAAATCTTACAATATTCAATTCAGTGTTTCAAGAGCCACTGACTAAAAGGTTTACAAATCCCTGCTCTAAACCCTTTAGTAACACACTGTGAGTCCCTCTCCTTTCTTTTCTCCTTTAGTTCTTACCATGGAGGACAGACAGCTGGTGGTGAGATGTAGCTCCTTCTATCTCATGACCAGAGACTGAAGTCACAGACTTTTCCAGGAAAACCCTTGGCTGAAGGGCTGCTTAATTCTGGGTCTATGTAAGCCTATATTCTAGACCATTCTAAACAAAACTCTCGAGGTCAATCCCTCCCCAGTACTTTTTGGAAAAAAAGCCAAGTGCAATTTGGATAAGCCGAAAAACCAGGTCCTAAAGCCACAGTATATTCCAACACACCACCACCAAAGATAAACAAACGAAATCAATGGCAGCATTCAAGGTGAAAAGCTGGTTATAAAACTCCTTTCTGGGGAGTAAAGTTTACAGAAATAAATAGAATGTGTTTCAATTTATATACGTATAAAATATAACAAAATGAAAATATACTTTGGCTAATTTTTTTTCTTAGTTCATTAAAAAAAAGTTCATTTAGAACTATAATCCTTTCTACTTTAAAATAACCAACTTGAAAGATAATTTTCAAATTTGTCAGGGCAGAGAAGTCATGGTTAACCTTAAAACATTCACCATACTAAGTACTATAATTATTTTGGCTTACCATGCAAATTCTATGAGTCTCAAGCTAGGCCCACTTTTTAAGGCTGGGTGCAAGAAGGAAGCAAAAGGGAAATAGCCAAAGTCGGACAAGCTGGTAGAGGAAGTTTGACTAGTAGGGGATAAATGTGAGTCAAAAAAAAAAAATTGTTGACTAATGCCAGCTTGCAATATTTCCCTAACGAAGGAGAGTAAAACACAACATTTCTACGTAATCGTTGCTGCTTATTAAATTGCTATACATATTTTCCTGGTTGTGCATGTCAAAATTCTTCAGTAATATCGAGAAGGAGATAAAATAAACAGCTACCGTGATGGCCCCATTCTTAGGAAACCAACATTCTCCAGCAGAGACAGCCCTGGGACACTGGCCCAGACATACAGCAGAGGAGTGGCCCCATGCAAGAACAGGATTTAGAGTCGGAATTTTCACTTAGTCATGAGCCTTAGGATCCCTATTAGTTACATGACCTTGAGTCTTCCCAAGCCTCCATGGTTTTTATTTGATTTTTTTTTTAGAGACAAGGTCTTGCGCTGCCATCCAGGCTGGAATGCAGTGACACCATCATGGCTCACTGCAGCCTCAAACTCCTGGGCTCAAGTGATCCTCCTGCCTCAGCCTCCCAAGTACCTGTGACTACAGACACCACCCCATCTTGCTAACTCCATGTTTTTTATCTGCCAAATGGGGAGGACCAAAATTTGCTTTTATATATACTCTCATTTAAATCCTTATAGCAACCCAGTGCAATAGATAAACAATATAAAACACTATAAAAACACAAAATAATTACCTGCACTTCTAATTATTTCACTATCTCAAGCGGGCTATATTCTGCTAAGAAGGGAAAGAAAAAAGGGAAAGACCCAGCCCTGCTCTTGTGAAATTTCTACAAGAAGAGAATTCTACTCCCACACTCCTATCAACGGATTAGTGATATCAGTAAAGTTATAAATTAACTTATGTGCAAAGCTAAAACTGAGATGGATCCCTTATCGATCCAGTTCCCAGGAATGCTGGGACTCACAAAGCACCGGGCAAGATTCCTATGCAGACAGCCTAATGTTCATATCCCCATCATCCCTTGAAAATGTCCACCCAGCAGTACATTTGGAGGCCCACAGGTCGTTGCATCATGGAATGGGTAGAAATGTGTCTTTGTTACCCTCAGGGACCACGTGGCAGGGAACAAAGGAGACACCGTCAGACTCTGCAATTCTGTACAAGTACTCCCTAGAAACATGATTTAATAAAAGGTAGGTCAATGGCATAACACGCTCTCAAGTCCTTGTTATCTAAGCAAACCCTGAGAGTTCTGATTACACACACACACACACACACACACACACACACAAGGTTACAGACTTAAAAAAAATTCCCAGTATACTCAAAAGTCACCATTTAAAAAAAGAGAGAGAGAGAAGTCTGAGTCTGTCTGATTCATAACAGGGGTCTACAACCAAATGTTCTTTTTCATTTGCTTGTTTTTCTAGAAATAGCACTTCAAAAGTTTTTAATGAAACATGCAATTAAGGAAAGAACATTTTCTGCCATTAGGCACTTTGAACTCTTCATTAATCCAGAAACAAAATAGAGATGGAATCAAAAGAATGATATCAAAGCGAATATAGAATTTTGTATCGGGTGTGCTCTGACAGACTAGGACCAAATAAATATAAGGAGGGAAACACAAAAAGCAAGGTTGACCTGTGCATTTTCCACTGTACAATCTCAGATTTTTCCTGATAGACCTTCCAGAAGGGTGACCTTATATAAATCACTTAGCCTCCCACATATTGGTTTTATCAACCTACTTAGGTTGTGGAATAATGAATTCAATTACTGGTGGAACACTTTGCAAATATAAAATGCTAAGAGAGACTACTTAAGCCCAAGTCTTTGTTTGGGGCTGATGACGGACAGATGCACCAGGGGAGAACCAGCTGGTTTCAGCAACAGCCTCATCTGCAGCTGGGCTGCAGCCACTTTGAGGGTTATTAGTTGCCTCCATATCCATTTAGAAAATGTAATGGATTGGCTCTCACGTTTAGCTTGCCTTTAACTCTCTTTCCTACTTTTCTAGGAGAAATTATTTTCTCCACTCACCAAAAGTAAATATTGACCTGGTAGTGTACAAATCAATCCAGCAAGCTAATTTTTGTTTTAATCCTTCATTGAAAATAGTAACTTCAGTTCTTCTACCTACTCTACCCTTCAGTGGGTGGCAGCTAGTGGAGAAAGCCCAGCTTTAAGCTGTGACAAACTTAATCTTTCTGAGCTTGTTTCTTTTTTTTTTTTTTTTTTTTTTTTTTTTTTGACACAGAGTCTTGCTCTGTCACTAGGCTGGAGTGCAGTGGCATGATCTCGGCTCACTGCAACCTTTGCCTCCTGCGTTCAAGCGATTCCCCTGCCTCAGCCTCCCAAGTAGCTGGGACTACAGGCAACCACCACCATGCACGGTTAATTTTTTATTTATTTATTTATTTATTTATTTATTTATTTATTTATTTTATTTTAGTAGATATGGGGTTTTACCATGTTGGCCAGGATGGTCTCGATCTTCTGACCTCATGATCCACCCACCTCAGTTTCTTTATCTCGAAAATGGAGTCATTCCTCCCTATGGCCCAGAGGACCTCATGTGATGAAAAGACATGGATTGCAGAACTGCACCTCTTGTGGTGCCTGACAGGTGGTAGTTAGTCAATAATTCCTTTCTACTGTGGATTTCACAGTTTTAGAAAACCAAAACTTCTTTTGTGCAATTCTCTAGAGCAGTCGTCTCCATTTTGAAAATATTATAATCCTTTCATAAAAATGAAAAACTTTCTAGGCCCTCACCTAACAATACTTATATAATACTAACAATACATAAGTGGCAGAAACATCCTATCGATTCAGTGCCTCTTCAGAGGAATTGTATTTTATTTAACCAGCACATCTTCACACATTTGAAAAATAGAAACTTGCATGTGGAAAATACCATTTAGTCTAGAAACTAAGCTTTGGTACATATGTAGGTAGATTTAGGACCTTGCTGCAATGAAACTAACCTCCACAAGTCCAGGCTACAGGTTTAGAACCACTATGTGAGAGCATTCGCATAGTAAATTCTTTTCCGATTCTTTGGGGAGCCTTTGCATTAACTGTGAAGGTAGTCAGGAAATTACTCCATTTGGATTTAGAGGATATTTTACCTTTATTTTCTTTGCTATATTTTCAAAGAAGATAATTTGAAATAACTGAAAACAGGGCTTTTTAACTTTCTCGTCCAACCCTCCTAGCTCATGCTCCCTCCCATTCGTGCTGCAGACTGGGAATGGCCTGCTTCTCCTCTGACAAGGGCAGCCTGAAAACAAAGCCAAGCCACCCTTGCAGAGTGGCTGGGTCACCTTCAGCAGATTTACAGCAGTCATTTGGCCTACTGATTTACTGATGAACAGGAGGAAGAAGAAAAGGCCTTTCAAAGTCAGGATCTCTTAGAATTAAAGTTATATTCATTCATTCATTCATATATTCATTCATTGAACAAATTTCTCTTTGTGGTGTTTACTAATGTATTCCTAACATCTGGAACTTATAACTGGATACGTAATAGGTGTTCAATATTATTTCATTCTTTCAACAAATGTTTATTAAGCACCTACCATGTTTTATTAAGCACTGCTAGGTGCTAAGGATACAACAATGAACAAAACAAAGTTTTTGCCCTTATAATCTATAGGGAAAGACAGATAACAAACAAATATCCAATTCAATCTATACTATAAGGTCAGGTATTCTGGGAAAGGGATGGAACGTGGCAGAGAAGGGATTCTATTTTAGTGGTGTTCAGGAAAAGGCTCTCAGAGAAGCTTATATTTGAGCACAGACCTTACATGAAAATTTGAGTAAATCAAATGAGAGTTATAGGAATGCTAATGTTTGCTATTATTAGCCTTATTAAAACTTGTCACTTTTTTAAAAAGTCTAGTGCCTGGAGAGTTTCTAGATGGCCTGTGGTTTTCAGTCATATGATCATCACATTAACCACTGATTAAAGTGCATTTTAGTTTCACATTGTTTTTCTCTGTAACATACCGGCATGTACAAAAACTAGCTGGCCCTCATTGATTGGTGCCTGGGTGAAGTTCTGAATGCTTTGGCTGGGAAAGGACTTAAGAGCCTAATGCCCATTGCTGGGTGGAGTGACCCAGTAGGCCAGGTCCTGTGGAGAGGAGTCCCCATCTTCTGCACAGAGGTCACCACCGGTCATCTCAGTGAACAGAATTCATCCACACCTTAAAAAGAAGTGAATCACAGATCTTTTGAGGACCAATGTCAATCACATCACATTAGTAAACTGGATAACAATGACATCCTGTCCTCTTGCACAAAGATTTAAAATCCAAAGCAATTCACCAGAGTTTTTAAAGCATGAACTTTCTTCATTTGAAACAGATGTATAATTAAATGCCAGATGAGATACAAAGCATGAAGTACTGTTTAGTTAATTTATGAGGTTTATGAGGTTTCAATAAAGAAATAATATTCATAATTAATCCAATTTCATTATGTAAAGTGCATGTACATTTGTATAATGTAGAAAAACACCAAAAATTGATGATGACTAAGCACCTTTTGTGTGTATGACACATGCTGGATACTCTATATGGGGTCTCAGATAATTCAGAACCTACTTCATAGGATTTATTTAAGGATTTCCATTCATTGCTGTAAGACACAAATTATTTCACTAGCTTTTAAATAGTTGAGGGGAAATAAAAACCACATTGCATATTTTTTTATTCTATTTGTCCTACCTGTCTTACAAGAAGACAGATATCTGGTTCTTATGACCTTGCAATGTTTGCTGTGCTGATAGCACACATCTGCAATTGTATCTGAGTAATAGTCCCTGTTTTCCAATTACATTTAAAATCTATTCACATTGCCTAAACATCTTAATTCAATGATTCATCAAGCATTTATCGAGCATTTCCCATCTTCCAGACAATGTTCTGGGTGTTTGCAGTACATCAGTAACCAAAAAAAGAGTCCTGTTCTCAAACGCCTCCATTCCAGCAGGAAGGGACAAAGGAACACAGAGAAGAAGCAATGGCATAATAAAGAAATGAATTAAATAAGGTGTCAAAAAAAGTCATATCACTATGAAAAAAGAAAACATAAAGCAAGATAAGGGGAGGCCTCAGGAGTGGGCAAATGTTAAGTATGAGGTTCAGTTTGAGGAAAGACTGGAAGGAGGTGAAGAGGGAGCCCGTGAATACGTAAATATCTAAGGGAGGACCATCCAGGCAGAGGAAACAGCCCAAAGGCAGGGCTCACCTGTTGGAGGACTAGGAAATCAGTCAGTTGGAAGGAGCAGAATAAGCAAGATGAAGAGTAAAAGGAGATGAGTTGAAACATAATGAAGTCGTCATATGGTTTGGGGTCTTGAACACTACTGTAAAAACTCTGGCTTTTCCTTGAGTGCAATTATGGATCATTATAGAGTTTTAGGTGAGGAGTGACCTGGTCAGACTCATGTTTTCACAGAATCCTTTAGCTTCTGTGTCAGGAACAGACTGTGGGAGGGACAGAGAGACCAGTTAGGAGGTGACTGCAATCATCCCAGAGAAGGATGATGACAGAAGAGAGCGGCCCCAGAAGTTGCAGAGGTGGTATGAAGTGGCCAAATTCTGGGCGTCTGTTGAAGACAAAACCAGCAGACTATTTCAATGTGGTGAGGTGTGAAAGAAGGAAAGGTGGTGACAATGACTCTATGGCTTGGGCCTCAGAAAAGAGGACAGGGTTACCGTCAGTTGAGATCAGGAAAGCTGAATGTAGAGTAGATTTGGGGAGTAAGATCAGTAGTTCAGTTTTGAACATGGGTTTAAAATGTTTATATGGACACCAAATCACATTTGATGGAATTCAGCTGTTTTGAGTTTCTCTAATCATGTAGTCACAGGATACTTCACTAACACTAAAGACAAGTAGTTTTATCACTAATTCAATTTTCACATTTCTATCTGTATTTGTATTTATATATATTTTTCTTACCCACAGAAACATCATGTGCACATACCCAAGCATATGTGTCATTCTTTTTCTCTGGCTAGAACCTTATCATCTTCTAAGCTTTTTGCTAACTTGTTTAAAAATTCAGTCCTAACATAGGCATAGGCAAGGACTTCATGTCTAAAACACCAAAAGCAACGGCAACAAAAGCCAAAATTGACAAACAGGATCTAATTAAACTAAAGAGCTTCTGCACAGCAAAAGAACCTACCATCAGAGTGAACAGGCAACCTACAGAATGGGAGAAAATTTTTGCAATCTACTCACCTGACAAAGAGCTAATATCCAGAACCTACAAAGAACTCAAACAAATTTACAAGAAAAAAACAAACAATCCCATCAAAAAGTGGGCAAAGGATATGAACAGACATTTCTCAAAAGAAGACACGCATACCGCCAACAGACACATGAAAAAATGCTCGTCATCACTGGCCATCAGAGAAATGCAAATCAAAACCACAACGAGATACCATCTCACACCAGTTAGAGTGGCCATCATTAAAAATACAGGGAACAACAGGTGCTGGAGAGGATGTGGAGAAATAGGAACACTTTTACACCGTTGGTGGGACTGTAAACTAGTTCAACCATTGTGGAAAACAGTGTGGCCATTCCTCAAGGATCTAGAACTAGAAATATCATTTGACCCAGCCATCCCATTACTGAGGATATACCCAAAGGATTATAAGTCATGCTGCCATAAAGACACACGCACACGTATGTTTATTGCGGCACTATTCACAATAGCAAAGACTTGGAATCAATCCAATGTCCATCAGTGACAGACTGGATTAAGAAAATGTGGCACATATACACCATGGAATACTATACAGCCATATAAAAGGATGAGTTCGTGTCCTTTGTAGGGTCATGGATGCAGCTGGAAACCATCATTCTCAGCAAACTATCGCAAGAACAGAAAACCAAACACTGCATGTTCTCACTCATAGGTGGGAATTGAACAATGAGATCACTTGGACACAGGAAGGGGAGCATCACACACCGGGTCCCATTGTGGGGAGGGGGTGAGGGGAGGGATAGCATTAGGAGATATACCTAATGTAAATGATGAGTTAATGGGTGCAGCACACCAACATGGCACATGTACAAACCTGCACGTTGTGCACTTGTACCCTAGAACTTAAAATATAATTAAAAAGAAAAAAAATTCAATCCTAAATGACTTAATAGATGACCTCTCCAGTTAAAGAGAACCATTTCCCTCAGTAGAATGAGCAGTTGGTGAAATAACTTACTCCAAGCCCACCTATCATCTAATAACTAAACAGAATTTGAGACAGGAAATTCAGAAAATATATAAGATTCCTATGTTTTCATATCAGGCATAATGGGGCTGGAAGACAATCCATTCTGGTTCCTTCTAATACACCAACTACTAATAACACAGGAAGAAAACTATTTTGTGAATTATCGTTTAATTTCTTAAAAGTTAACAGCTGAGACCATAAAGTAATTGTGCATAAATAAATACCCACATACTCCACATATGTACACATGTGCACACGCATACACACATACACACCAACTTACACCGCCAAACCAATGTTTAACTCCTCAAAGTAGTTATGTTGAAAAATAACATTTTCCAATAACAATATCACTGCTTGAAATTCTTTTAAAATTATTTTCAGGTTGTTCAAGAATATTTGGTTTAGTTTCTGTCCAGTTAGACTACCTAGGTTTGGGTCACTGCTTTGTTGCTTACTAGCTATATAACCTTGGGTACATTTCTTAACGTCTCTCTGCCTTAATTTCCTCATCAGTAAACTAGAAATTATAGCTCTGTTACATAGACTGAGTGACTTAATATATGAAAAGTGCTTAGAACTGTTTTGCCGGGCACATAGTAAGCATTCAATAAATATTAGCTTTATGTGGCCCATCTTCTTCATCAGATTTGGCTTTGAGGACAGACGTGATTTTTTACTGTTTCCAAAAAGTCACTTAGGGTGTGATTATTGCCGTTATTGAGGCTATTCTATAACAGGTACTGCAGATTTTGTTTAATCTCCCAGCATTCCTCCATAATTTGGGGTGAATAGTGTATCTGTTTAATAATTGTGTTGTTGATGGACATGCCTATATCTTGACATTTGAATATGCCCACTGAAGATTTTGCAGCACTAAGTTCTAAGGACATCAACTTTTAAATAGCTACCAGAAATGCAAATCAATACAACATTCAAATAAGAAGGTTTTGGCCTTCATTTAAGCCCACAGAAAGGCTATAATAAAATGTACAAGTTGGACCGTTTAACAAAATTCCCAGCCCACTCATTCTGGTTTTTCACTTTTTACATTTTTTAATCCATCCGCATATCTCATCCTCATTTCTTCTAGAGCTCCAGCTAACTTGGAAATGTGCTGCCATTTCTCTTCTCGTGACTTGTAGAGACTATCATTTTTTCCAAGGCCATGCACACCAAGGCTGGGCGCAGCAGGTTTTCCACTGTAGCTACTCTGCTATGGAACACTGCTTTCCCTCCCGCTCACCTCTGAAATATACCATCTTCCAAAACAAATGGAAAACCTGCCACTCAAAACAAGATCTAGTAACCTCAGGTCTCATTTCCACTCAAACCAAATTTAGTTCAACTAACGACCCCATTGCTTCAGGTAAGGCCTGATTTAGTGCCCAGTGCTTGGTAACGGAAACTTCAGGCAGACGAGGAGAAGGAAAACAAGGACCCCCAACTTGAATTCAGATTTTAAAGTGATCCAAAGCCCAAAAAAGAATGGTTCAAAGCATAAATATCAGAAAATAACACAACCCTGGAATAATAATTTTTAAATTGACCTTTAGCTTTAAGAGGAGGTTAGTGGCATTTAGAAACCGAATTATGATCCCATTTAATCCTAGTTGTAAACTTAATATTTAAAAGCCCAGACCTTTGGAGGCAGAGGCTGCAGTGAGCCGAGATCGTGCCACTGCACTTCAGCCTGGGTGACAGAGCAAGACTTCGTCTCAAGAAAAAAAAAGAAAACCCAGACTTTTTTGAGTTTCATACGAGGGATGTGAAATGCTCATGAATTCACTCTCCCACTGTTGGTCCCCCAAGAGCTTCAGTTGGCATTTCAAACTTTGCTGCCCTAATTCTTCTACTCTGTCCAGCTCTCAAAGCTCCTTTAGTGATGACAAGTATTTCTCAAAAGCAAGCAAATGGTTCTATTTTCAGTATAAAATCAACAAAACAAAATGTATAGTATTACTGAAAGAGAAACTTGAAAAATAGGAAAATGAAGCCCCCTTGTGGACAAAACATGTTTTATCAGGTATGCACAAAATTCACTGATCATATTTGAATACAAAAATACTCAGTAGAATATATTTCAGAGTAAAATGCAAAGGATTCACCCAAGATGGTCTAACTCCAATTCCCAGTTCCAGTTTGTTGGGACACAAATGATTTCTTGTACCATCGAATGACCTTGGAGACCAGCCGAAAGCCCCGTGGCTTAAGGAAATGTTTTACTTCGTCAGGAGAAAGAAGTGTGTCTGAAATGGTGGGACACAGAGGTTAACATTCAGATTGCTGGCTATGAACTCCCCCCAGAGTCTGAGATGTTATCAGCAACTCTGCCCCCACGCTTCCACCTCCTTCTCCCACTTAGGCTGCAGACAGACTTTCTTGCCACCTCCTCCAGGCCCAGATGACAAGTAGGGAGAGTGAGTCATCATGCAGGATAATCCGAATGTCTTGAGAACATGCTATTTGAAAAGTGAGAAACAGCATTGAATCTGAAGACTTGATCACATTTGCATTTGCATAACTGCCTTTGCCCCAGACTCCGCCACTAATTTTGTTATTTTGGGCAAATAACCTCTTGATCTTTAATTCCACCTTAAAATTAGAATAAGAGCAATACTTTCTTTCTGTACTTAACCAGGTCCTTGAGCTTCTTCGCTAACTATGAAGGAAGAAGTGGGAGAACACTGTGGTTCCAGCTCCAACTCGCGTTCTAGCTCTGCCACTTGCTGCCACCAGCAGCCCTTCTGCTTTGGACCTTGGAGAAGTGTCAAAGCCTACAAATTTCTCACCTTTAAAATAAAAATCATGTCTCAGAGAGTTGTTGAAGATTCACTGGGTAAATGTAAAGTGCATAGAACAATGCCAGGCATTGTAAGTATGATGTAAGTAATAACTATTGTTAGGATCATGTAACGGACCATGTAAATGGTTGTTATTATTACTGTTTGATATGCTCTGAAATATAGAAATAAGAAATGTCACTGTCTGAAATAATCTCCTAAGTTTAAAACTTTGCCTGGAAAGAAGTAACTCGTAACCATAACTTTGGAGAAACTATGTTATTGAAAACTGCATCCTCGTGGCTCTACTATTTTGATAAAATGCATATGCTTTATCTATTAGCTTTCACAAAAAAAGTAAACACACCTGATGTGTGAAAATTATTTAATAATGTTAAAGGTTATCAACTTATGAGAACAGTCTGCAATTGATCAATACACACAGTCTTTCAGGAAAGTTTCTATGCTCATTTGCCATTGTTATTATACATTCTAGTGGATAAAAGAGAAACCACACTCCAATAAAAAAATGAGGGGCAGAAATTAAAAGGATGTCTTAAATGTCATCAATTGCCTACACAGGCTATCAAAATCAGCGAGGCCAATTCCTGGATGCCTCTTGGCTCTTATTCATCAAGTTTAAATTATGTTGACATTGGTAATAGCCATTGTGATTATATCATAAAATTTCAGTGCACAAGACTTCATCATTCTAAAATCCTGACAGCAATTTCATTCACATTATACTATAGACACAAAGAAAGCAACACTGTGATTATATACCCTCATCTACATCCCTTTTTCTTGGAATATTTAAAATTTCATAATGTATTATTTTTCTTCCTTCATAACTTTGGACCACAACAGCAGTATATAAAGTGGATCTGCCAGATTTGCAGACAGTGTCGCTGGTACTTCCATCCCAATCTCCTTTCCTGCTGAAATGAACAAGGCAGAGGGTCAGGGTCAAGGGCAGGCAGGGTTAACCTGCAGGCAGGGCTGGGACCTTGAGAAGTCACAAGGAGACTTCAAAGCTGAGGGAAACAATCTGACTCCCACCTAGAACACAGAGCCCTCTTACATGCGGTGACGTATCCTGATAAAGTGGGACTTGGGGGTTGTTATAGGCTGTGTCAACTCTAGCATTACCCTATAGTACAGTTTCGAGTGTCCTGGTGGATAGTAGTTCCAGTAGATGAACTTCTGGGACTTGACTCAATCCCATAAAAGGACAGATTAGCCCAGAAACAGGAGGAGTGATGAAAAAAATGTGATTCATATCTATAAAAGAATCTAGCTTTGCTAGGTCAGTGGCTTACAATGTTTTTTCATTAATACCAAAGCTAAAGAATACATTTTACAAAGCAACTTAGTATACATATGTATATTCGTATGTGTGTGTGTTTAAAACTCTATATATATCAAGTGAAATTTTCACAAAAACAATATTTACCCTCATTATACACAACACATTCTGTTACTACCCATTCTATTTAATTTTTTAAAAAATTGGTTCTGACTCAATTAATTTCACAGCCCACTCCACAGGTTGCAACCTGCAGTTTTAAAATGCTATTACAGAGCATTCCCATTGTAGATAGCAGAGTGGGGGCTCTGGACAAAGACAACCTGACCACAAGACCCACCCACTCTTCTAACCATATGACTTTGGTCAAGTGACTTAACCTTTCTCTGCCCCAAGTCTGTTGCAGTCTTCGTTTTATTTCAAGAGTCGTTGAGAGAATTACATGAGAAATCATTTAACCACTTATGTGATACTTTTAGAAATGAGCCTGACTAAAAGGGGCTCAATAAGTGCTGGCCTGCTTCTCTGTCATTATCTCTGAAAGGCCTGTGGAATAAAACTGTCTGGCGTTGGGGGGTCCTTATGCCCAGAAATCAACTCTCACCATGGAGAGGTATCTATTCACTCTCCTCCTCCCTCCATCTGCTCCAGTAACATGAGCTTTGCATGTCATCAAACACGCTCCAGACTCACTGTCTTTGCCCTTGATCATTCTTCTGCCTCAAGTGCTCTTCCCTCTAATATTCCTATGACTCCTCACTTCCCAGTCTAATCACCCTCCCCCAGCTTCCCATCTTTACTCAGAAAAGAGTTCACTCACAGGCTGAAGGCTGCCTGTCCTGAGAAAGCCCTGCTCACAAGGTTGGCACTGCACTGGTGTCTGGGAACTTGGCTATTAAAAAGTTTCCCATGCTGATATAAAACTTTCCCTAAATTATAAGGGAGGCTCGCTGTGTCTAAACTGCTTGTATAAATCATGTGGTTTATGCTGGACACCTGTTTCCTTCTAGGGGTCAGGGATTTGGGTACATACTAAGCAGAGCGTGTCTACCTAACCAGCTCCCAATAAAAATCCTGGGCACCCAGTATCTCATGAGCTTCCCCTGTATCAACACTTTGCATGTGTCATGACAACTCGTTGCTGGAGGGATTAAGTGCATCCTAGGTGACTTTCCTGGATAAGGACTCTTAGAGCTTGACCCAGTTTCCTCTGGACTTCACCTCATGTGCTGGGTCCCTTTGCTGATTTTGCGTCACATTATTCATGGTAATAAATCTTAGCCAGGAGTATGCTAAATCCTATGAGTCCTTGCAAATCAGTGGGGGAGATCTTCGAAGCCACCCACACACAAGCCTCCACGCCTTGAACAGACCTTCCCTGACTACCATCTCTGTAGTCTCAGTATTCTTTAATTGCAGTCATTCTCTATCTCCTCAAGTGCTTTACTGAAGAGTAGAGCAGATCTTATTCCATTTATAAAATAATTGTATTGTCTTCCCTACTGAACATAAGCTCCATGAAGGCATTAGGCACTCAGTATTTGTTGAGCCTCCATAATGTGCCAGATACCATGCCACGCACTGAGGACACCACAGGGAAAAGACAGATAAAGCCCCTTCCAAATGGAGCTTACATTTATGGGAGGAGACACAAAACAGATTTGCTTATTTGTTTAATACCAGAGAGTGGTTGGCACTAAAAAAATAATAATAAATAAGAGTCCAGGGATAAAGGATGGCATGATGCTATTTCTTCTGGGGTGGTTAGAGAAGGTCTCTTTTGAGAGCATCACATCTAGAAGCTTGGGGAGCCGTAGTCTAACTAGGCTACCTTCCCAGAGGAGGTAACACACCCACACTTAAAGGGAAGCCGTCTAACTAAATTGTGTACCACATGACTAAAAATCAATAAAATCCCAAAAGTCATTATTCACAATAGTCATAATTTAAACAAACAAAAAATTATTTGGCAAATAAGCTAAAACACCTTGGTTTGGGAAGACTTTCATTTAGCACGCCATGATCATTGCTTAGAATTCGAGAAACAAATTCTTGGATTTCTTTCATTTAAGAAAAAATCAAGAAAGTCCTCCCAAAACTTCTTCTACATCTTTACATGGCTAGTTAGTATGTCCCACAGTAGTACCTAGTCACCTTGAGACGTCAGACACACTGACTTGAAAACCAAAACTATTTGTACACTTGTCAAAGAGAAGGGAAATGGTTCATCTGAAATGTAAAACCTCCACCTAGTCTAGACTAAAGTGAGTCTATCCAATGTAAAATGGCAGCTCTACTGCTTCTCCATCTGTCTAAGTCCAGCTTCAACCAGAGAATATCAACAAGCTTTACAACCATAGACTCATAGGGCATTAGAACTGGGAGGGATTGAGAGATCACCAAGTAAAACAATACCCCATCCCCGGGGTTTTGCTATTAAGGAAAGTAATGCCCAGAGATATTTTGCTGAAGTTCATATGAGCAGTTTACAAACCTTAAACTCCATTCTCCCAATTTTAATCCAAAACCTTCAAGGTAAGGAACAACTTTCTATACTGATAAATAAACGAATAAACTCAGAAAGAGCCAGCATTGAATGACACATCCTTCAAAAACTGGGAAGTCGTGCACTTCCTGAACTGGATCCAGACTATCCAGGGAATAAGGTAAGAATAAAGGAAACAGTCCTCGGCCACAGTTAGTCTTTCTTTTTTCCTTGAGAGAACACACCCTTATATCAAGGTTGGAGAGAGGCGGTCTGGGCAGACCCTTGAAGCAACCCTGCAGTGTCTGATGGAGACTGTTTCTCCCTAATTCCAAGGAAGGACAGAGACAAAGTCTAGGGTACATATTTTCCCTCTCACGTTTTAACGTTTCTGAACATCCTAATTTGACAGGTATATTTAATATCGTAAAGTTGGTATTAAGCTGATGGTGCATCATATGAGACTTAGGAACTGAAAGCCAAGCCCAAAATGGAGCTTCAATTCCCAAAGAGGCCTAAGAGTTTACTAGTTATCCTTTGGTTTTCTCCTTCATTGGTCAACTCCAGCACTTCTCCAGTATCTTTCTACATCTCAACTTCCCTATTCCCTCTCTTGCGTCTCTCTCATCCTGCAATTCTGTACCATGTAGCCAAATGCCCAAAGCCTCTGCTGAGGTTCCCGGGTAAACCCATACATGCTGATAACAACTGCTACAGCTCTATCCCATAAAAGCCACTTCAGTAGAAGCAAGAGGCACAGCAGCTGTGGTACTTTTCTTTTTCTTGCTAATAAAGACACCCCCTGACAACTGGATGCATTGAAAGAGCTTGAGTCAGTCGAGAGGAGCAGGGAAAAGTGTCAGAATGTGGGGGCAAAATGTCAGGTTCAGACAGACTTAGCATCAAGTCCACGCCTCCTTTTTACCTCTCTGTGCCTCAGTGTTCCTGCAGTATAAGTAAGGTTATGAATCATAGACGTTTCCTTAGAGGGCTGTGAAAATGACACCAGTTACGGAAGAGGCCTGGTACTTGGGAAGCACACAATAAATGTAAACTTCTATAACTGTATTTAATAACAATGGACACCTAAAATTCCTCGTTGTAGCTGCCAACCTATTTCCCAGATCACTTTGCAGAGAGAGTTCAGGAGGCATTACTACAACATGAATCTGTGGGGTGGGGAGATGTGGCTGAAAACAGTGGGGCAGCCTAAATTGTGACCAACTGGAACAGACCATCCCAGATTACCTGAGCCATACTGTGGAGTCAAACGATAATGTGACAAGTTCTTAAGGTAAAAACACTATTAATTTTTCACTTAAAATATAAAGACTGAATAATCAATCAAGCTCTAAGATAACTAAAAGCACTAAAAAGCCTATTTCTAGATCCAATTGTTTTGAACAAATAAAAACCCTTACAATTTTTAACCCGGTAAAGTGCACTAGTTACATAGCCTCTGGGGGGTTCCTGGCTATGCCTGCACAATCATTTAATTGGCCCTAGGGTGCTTTATAAATTAAGGTCAATGGTTTACTGCTTCGTATTTCTTCGCTATTCTCCCTGCTGTCATTCTGTCTCTCCCTGTTACCTATGTGGTCACCACTCTCACCAAAGACTGTTTCCCTGTTTGTATCACCACCACCCAGAGATGGTGCATCTGCTGTGCCAATCTGTAGCTTGGTGGTCTAGATCATCCTTGCCACTTAGAAAATAACCTTTGAGATCTATTGGGTTAGAATAATACTAGCCCTAACCATTATTTTGTTAGTTAAAATGGTCCATTTTTTAAATCCTCCACAATAGCCCCCCCCCCCCCCAGAAAAGCACAGTAAAGAAAGCAGGGTCACAGAATTCTCAGACTAGAAGTCAGGAGACCCCTACAACCAACCAGTTACAGCACCTTAGGCTGCACACTACTCCCTGGGTTCTAGTTTACTCACCTGTAAAACAAGGTTAGGGATAACATTTGGTCTTCTTTTTAACTGAGAGATTATACATTAAAAATATTATATCACATTGGTATATGCATATGCATTACACATTTATAAATACATATGAAAATAGTGTATATACTATAGAATATACAATACATAGATGTGTTTATTTTAGATCAGTTGATCTATTATGTTGGTGCCAAAGTGATTGTGGTTTTTGCCGTTATTTTCAGTGACAAAAACTGCAATTACTTTGGCACCAACCTGATACATCAGTGGCTATTAGGCAACACTGTCAAAACTAAATCCAGCCACATGGCCAGTCAGAGACTTACATTGGTTTCTTATTCTTTAGCCATGATGGTAATGAACTTCGGAAACAGAGGGAGGAAGGATAAATGCAGATGTACTTTAAAAGTCAATCTGGGATCACACTGAAAAGGATGAAAGGCTGTCTGAAGGAAAGGGAGAAAATTGCTCAAATGATGAAAACAGTATCATGCTTTTCTTTTTTAAAACATTATGAGGGTAAAGTGGCTTTGGAAGCTCTATGTTCCCTCAGCCACTCCACACAGATAGAATATATCTGCATGTTCTCCCATGGCTACAAAATCGTCCAAATCATTTCCTAGAATCCAAGGCCCTCATTTCCAGCCTATGCTGTGAAACATGGATCTTTGATTCTAGTGGGTTAGTTTTCTCCCTGCCCTGTAAATGTAGTTTTGAACACATTCTTGCCTCTGCCTACCAGAATCTGCCCCATCCCTTACTGTTTAGAATACTACTGTTCAATACAGTAGCCACTAGGTAGATGAGACTATTTAAATTTAATGTAAACTACTTAAATTATATAAAATTTAAAATTTCATTCCTTAATCATACTAGTCTTATTTCAACTACTTTCCAACTGCATGTGACTGGTGGCTACTGTATTGGAAGCACAGATACCACATTTTATCACCACACAAAGTTCTACCAGATAGTGCTGGTCTATAGCAAGGGTTGGCAAATATTTTCTTTTTTTTTTTTTTTTACTTTAAGTTCTGGGATACATGTGCAGAGCATGCAGGTTTGTTACATAGGTATACATGTGCCATGGTGGTTTGCTGCACCCATCAACCTGTCAACTAGGTTTTAAGCCCCTCAGGCATTAGATATGTGTCCTAATGATCTCCTTCCCCTTGCTCCCACCTCCCGACAGGCCTTGCTGTGTGATGTTCCCCTCCCTGTGTCCGTGTGTTCTCACTGTTCAACTCCCACTTATGAGTGAGAACATGCAGTGTTTGGTTTTCTGTTCCTGTGTCAGTTTTCTGAGAATAATGGCTTCCTGCTTCATCCATGTCCCTGCAAAGGACATTAACTAATTTTTTTTAATGAATGCATAGTATTCCATGGTATATATGTGGGCTGGCAAATATTTTCTATGAAAAACCAGAACTAAGTTTAGGCTTTTGGGGCCATGAGACAAAACAGAGGATATTTTATGGGTACTTACATAACAAGAAAAAAGTTTTTTCACAAATTTTTTACCAATAAAATTCAAATAATAATAATAATAATTGAGCCAAGTGTGGCGGCTCACAGTTGTAATTCCAGCACTTTGGGAGGCTGGGGCAGGAGGATCACTTGCACTCAGGAGTTGAGACCAGACTGGGCCACCTCTATCAAAAATAATAAAAAACAATTAGCTAGGCATGGTGGCATGTGCCTGTGGTCCCAGCTACTCAGGAGGCTGAAGTGGGAGGATCATTTGAGTCTGAAAGGTGGAGGTTACAGTTAGCTGGGATCATGCCACTGCACTCCAGCCTGTCTGACAGAGTAAGACCCCATCTCAAAATAATAATAATAATAATTGAATGTAATTTGTTTTTGTAATAGACACCTACTACTGAGAAGAATGGAATTCTTTTTTCAGGGAAAACATTTTGCTTACATGAGCTTCAAAGTTAATGTTTCCTATAATTAAATTGATTGCAAATGTTCATCTATAAAAACCATTCTCAGCTTGTAGACCATGCAAACAAGCAGGCAGCAAGCCTGATGGGGCCTGTGTACTGTAATTCCCAAGTTCTTCCTGGACTGTTTCTCAACAGGACACTATCAACGCTTCGGGTGGGTCATTTCTTCATTTTGTAGGATTAGCCCATACATTGAAAATAGTATACATCCTTGGCCCTCAGGCATTAAATACAGTAGCATCTTCCAGTCAATGTGATAACAAAAAACCCCACCACATATTCAAGCTCTCCATCACCCAAAGGGAGGCACCATTGCCAGACAGAACCATAGAATCTTTCTCACATCCACCTTTTCTGCACCTCTGACCATACAACTTCCTCTGACCCTCTAAATAATATATTATTAACTATTGACCCTCATGAGCAGTATAAACAAGGCTGAAATTGCCAAATATGTATGTGGGAACATTCATCTCAACCAAATTTCAAGTTGAACACATTCAGATTCCCGTGTCTTGACATACTTGATGAATGAGCCCACTATGGGCTCATTTGTGTGAGAGGCTAAGGCTTCTCCCAGAAACACAGTCACACTAAAGGAAGAGAGTCAAGATAAAAACCTGGTCTAGAAAACATGGACCAGTGCTGGGGGAATTAATGGTTTATATCTCCATTCATTCATTCCTTCAACAAATATTTCCTGTTTACTCTGCGTTAGGCACTGCTGGAGATCATGGACAAAGGCATGTAGGAACCATCAGGCTTCCATGCTGTCCTTCCATCCTCAGCCTGTTGTTCAGCGGTCATGCAGTTCCCTCATCTGTCCAACAAGACAAATGGTAGCACATATCTCAGCTGGCTTAAGCCCTTAGAGAAGTACCTGGCACATAATTACAGCAAATACTTACTTTTTGAGCACTTATTGTATTAGTTACAGTTTTTCTTCAAGCCAGTCTTATGGATTCATGCACAGGTTCTTAGAAGAAGAGACAGAAAGAAAGGGTACATGAAAACCACGAAAATCTATTAAATGGAAGTTTTTGGATACTTGAGTGTAAATTGGCATGGAAGGGTTTGCCAGCTTCAATGCTGGTGGTGCTGGTGTAGCAGGTAGTGCTGCTGTGGCAGGGAATGGAGCCACTGGTGTCAGGAGGCTTCCAGCACATCATCCTCTCTGTGTGGGCAACAAAAGCCACAGCAGCAGCTATCACCTCAGGGCTCCTGCTCAGGAGAGGTGTAAAATGGCAGACACTCTGCACAACCAAGAGGTACTTACTGTGAGCACTTGGGAAGTAGCCCTGGGGGATCATCTGACAGCAAAGGGAGACTGAGGCTCCCAGAACCAGAAAAATACTGTCCCATGACTCAGTAGTGGCCTTATTTTACCCAAAAACTGATATGGCCTTGGAGCGTTTTTTTTAGTAATAAGAGTTATCATTTAGCCTTAACCATGCATCAAGCACTGCATGAGAGCTTCACATCATTTTATCATTTAATCTGCACAGCTCTGCCTCCATTTCCCCCCACTCATATGAGAGCAAATTAGCAGACTAAGTAACTTGCCCAAGGTCACGTAGCTAATACTGGGGAGCCAGGGCTCATCCCCAGATCTATCCATCCACTACAGAGCCGTTCTCTTAACCACGATGCTGCCAGCCTGGCAGAGGCTGCCCACATGCATGCACCTCCCTCACCTGCCTTGAAACAGCCATGCCTCAGGGTGGTGCTGCTTATGAAACAGAATATGAAGGTAACTCATTGTGATTCCTTCTCATCTCCCAACAGTACCCAGCAGAACACCCAAGTAATAAGTAATATTTATTTAAAACCAGTGGGAACTTGTCAACTATATACACAGTCATAGGTCTTACTATTTATCATTAGAAATAATATAAATGAAAATCAAATTGGTAGCCCTCAGGTTCTTACGATAAGTCAAAAGCAGGTAGCACTTACCTGAAGGATGTTATTGGCTGTTACCACCGGAGCGTCATCATTTACAGATTCAACAGTCACAAAAAGAGTTTGGGGAAGACTGTTTTCCAAGCTCTGAGCTATTTGCAAAGATGGTGAATTGTCATGAAGCTTCTCGCTGTCATCATGAACATAGTAAATCAATTCATTTTCCACCTGTAACAAACCACAAAATCACCAGTTTGCTGAAATGTGACTTAAAAATACGAACAAATGGCAATAAAAGAAATCCCAATTTTTAAAGTCTCTCTAAAACACAAAAGCACATCCTCATCCTGTGAAGTTTCAGTCTGATAATCAGAGTGCAAACTGTGATGGATGGTATAGTTTTTCTGAAATGATACTGCATCCTAGAAATAAGATTAAGGATGAACAGCTTTTCCAGCACTGGCTCCACTTGGTCAGTGTGGTTTTGCCTTTATGGTGGTGGAGTCCACCCCAGCTGTGGACCGCAAATAACCCTGTACAAAGAGGAATGGAGATTGCCTCTATCCACCTAGATTCATAGGCTGCCCAGAGGCGATCTTGGCATCAAGGAAGGGAGCACTGAGGCACATTGCACCATCAGCTTCAGAGGATGGCAGCCACTGATTTGTCCCATGGGTTTTTTTCTGGGGAACCAATCTGCCCTTTTGAAGAAAAGACAAAGGTAGAAAGGATGGTGGTGGACTATCTGGCAAATGGTTGTCAGAAGGGGAAATACATCCTAGAACCAAATGGTCATCACTTCTGCAGGGTTTTTTGAAGAATCAAATATTCAATGGGATATGAATGACAAGAGCCTACAGTGGATGGAAACTCTGTGACTGTAAGAATTGTGGAGAGGTCTTCAGTGAACAGTTTTGCCTTAAGACACACGTGAGAGCTCAGAATGAAGGGAACACTTCTCAGGGTAATTGTTAAGGAAAAGATGTCCTCAGTGTGCACAAGGAAGCTTCTATTGGACAGGAACTTTCCAAATTAAATACATGTGGAAAAATCTTTGCTCTAACTGCAGGCTTTACTGTACATCTTGAAATTCTCAATGCAAGACAATCCTACAAATGCAAGGAATGTGGAAAAGGCTTTAAGTATTTTGTGAGCCTTGATAATCACACGGAAATCCACACTGGTGAGAAACTGTGAATTTCAGGATGTGGGAGAGCCATCACAGCTTCCTCACACCTAAAGCAGTGTGTAACAGTTCATACAGGAAAGAAATCCAAAAAGACTAAGAAATGTGGGAAATCCTTCACTAATTTTTCTCAACTTTATACACATGTGAAAACTCATAAAGGAAAGAAGTCCTTTGAACGTAAAGAATGTGGAAGATCCTTTAGAAATTCCTCATGCCTTAATAATCACATTCAAATTCACACTGGAATAAAACCAACAAGTGTACATACTGTGGGAAAGCCTTCACTAGATCAAATCAACTTTATTGAACCTGTAAGAACCCACACTGGAATAAAACCCTATGAATGTAAGGAATGTGGCCAAGCCTTCGCTCGGTACTCGGGCCTTTCTACACACATATGAAGTCACAGTAGAAAGAAGTCCTATCAGTATAAGGAATGTGGGAAAGCCTTCACTATGCCCACAAGCCTTATTCAACATACAAGAATTCACACAGGACAGAAGCCTTATGAATGTGTTGAATGTGGGAAGACCTTCATTACTTCTTCCCGTCACAGTAAACATTTTAAAATCCATAGTGGAGAAAAGCCCTTTGTATGCAAGATATGTGGCAAAGCATTTCTGTATTCCTTACGCCTTAATGTTCACCTGTGAACTCATAATGGAAAGAAATCCTTCGTATGTAAAGAATGTGGGAAAGCATTTGCTGTTTCCTCACACCTAAGTAGACATGAAAGAATTCACACGGCAGAGAAACCCTATGAATGTAAGGGTATGAGTGTTATCATTTAGCCCATCGGTTGCCATCTTTAATTACTGGCAATAACACCAAAGATTATCAGATTTGTCCTAAATGCCTTGAGGTTTAACGGCTCATGGATTGGCCTTAGATGCCATCCTGAGGGTCTGAAATTAAACCTACAGGTTCTGAATACAACTCCTTCATGGTTGCCTGAGTCTGGGCATCTGTGAAGAAGGGTCATGGATGGTAAGGTCAGTACTGCAGGCTGCCTCACCTTGGTGATTAGATTCCTAAGATCATAGCATTAACAAGTTCTGTATGACATAAATCACGCAGACTGGTCCCAGCCCCTGTTGGTTAGTAGCTGCCAGTGTGGCACATTCATGTCAAAATTTACCAGGAGCCAAGACGATGTAAGCCCCAGAGGTGGATTGTTAAAAGATGCTCCTCCAAAGGTCTTTTCTGTTCCCTCGGATCCTGCAGAGCATGGCGGGAATGAAACCATCCATAACTGCCAGTAAACTTCCACAGCCGATTATTTCTGTGTCCCCTTCTTGTAAAATCTAAGAACCGTGACGGCCTTGCTTGTTCTGCCTTGTATGTCTATTTTAGGTGGCACAGTCTCAGTGGCAGTGTGTCTTCTAGTATAATCCAGTCTCTCTCCTCATTTCTGTTAAGATGGCTGATATAGTCTATGAATCTCATTCATGATCTCTTTATCAGATTATTGTTCAGCCACACTTTCAGGATTCTCTTCAGCACAAGTTTTCTAATTTTTGCAGTATGGATAGGCTGAGAATTTTCCAAATCTCCAAGCTCTGGTTCCGTTTTCCTCAACAATTTCTTCTGCAATTCAAGTCTCCTCTTTTGCATTTTCCTGTAAGCAGTCAGGAAGAATGAAATTTCCTGTGTACTTTAACACTTTAATTACAGGTCTTAGTGATACATACCTAATTTTATCTCTGTCAAGCTCTACCTTCCACAAAATGCTAGAATACTGTTCTGCCAAGTTCTTCACCACTTCATATCAAGGGTTGTCTTTTCTTCATTTCCCAATAGCATGTTCCTCATTCCCCAATGACACCTCACCAGAATCACCCTTAACAACCTTATTTCTAGCTTGCACATCAGAATTTTTCCAGCCTCTACTCATTTGTCAGTTTCAAGGCTGCTTCACATTTTTAGCTTTTTGTTTCTTTGTTTTTAATTACAATACCTCACTTCTCAGTACCAAAATCTGCCTTAATGAGCTCAGGCCACCATAACAAAATACCACAGACCAAATGGCTTACAAATTCATTTAATTTTAAATAAATGAGGTTAAAAACAGAAATTTATATGCTCATATTTCTGGATGCTGGAAGTCTGAGATCAGAGTGCCAGCATGGTCAGCTTCCGGTGAGAGCTCTCTTCCCGGTATGTAAATGCCCACTTCCTCATGTCTTTACATGATGGAGACCAACAAATAGGTTGGTCAGTCTGTCTCTCTCTCTTTCTCTCTCTCCTCTCTCTCTCCTCTTTTCTCTCTCCTCTCTCTGTCTCCTCCCTGCCATCTCTCAACATAAATTCATGATACTTCCTAAAGATCCTATTTTTACATACAGTCACACTGGGATTTGGAACTTCAACATACGAATTTTGGGAGTTATTGTTCAGTCCAAAGTACTTAATATTATTCTTTTCCCTTTTAACATAGGCAATCACATAATCTGTAAATAATGGCTCTTATTTTTCCACTTTAGTTGTTAGGTTTTGTCTCTCTCTCTATATTTTTTCTTGCTTTACTGGACTGATTTCAAGGTCCAGCACAACACCAACTAAAAGTAGTAATACCAGCATAACTGTCTGCAATTCTGCTGAGATATGTGCTCCATTTTATTGGCTTGGCTGTAGGTTTTTATTTTTTTTATTTTTTGAAGAGGCTATCTCCAAAGGAAAGATTTCTTTTTATAGCCAGTTTTTACATGATGAATGATTTCTCAATATTTCATAATTTGTGAGGCTGAATTCCTCTTGAATTTATTGAACGTTTCCTGTGCATCCTCAAAAAAAGAAAAAGATTAAGGAGGAACAAAGCGATTGAGCAATGTGGTGTAGCACAGAGAATGCTGGACTGATCATCAGAAGATGTGAGGTAAAAGTGCTACTTCTAACATGAAAGTGTGTTGTGAGTAACTAATTTTTGAGGTTGCTAATTGCTTTGTTTGACAATTCAAACTGTTAAATTTCAGCTCTGAAACTTCTATTCATCCATTGGTTGGATTTCTCCTTTAGAGACATATGGACCAGAGCAACTATTAAGTTTGCCCAAATTTCTCTTTTCTAAACTAAATATGCATTGCTCCTTTAACTGTTCTTTGTATGTGAGGTTATACTTCCTTCTGAGGTTATACTCCTATAATCCTGCTCCTTCTCCTTCAGAATACAATAGGTTTTTGTGTAACTAATAAAGGATGCTATGCATAACTAGCTAACATACACCCGCTGTGGACAGACTGTCATGAATTACACCGAAATCAAGTTACTCTAACAACACAGATTTCCCTCTCTATAATAATCCAAATGCAAACATTTACTTTTACTTCTGTTATATTTTATCTTTTTTTTTTTTTTTTTGAGATGGGGTCTTACTCTGTCACCCAGGCTGGAGTGCAGTGGCATGATCTCAGGTCACTGCAACCTTCACCTCCTGGGCTCAAGCGCTCCTCTCACCTCAGCCTCCCAAGCAGTTGGGAAGACAGGCACGCACTACCATGCCCAGGGAATTTTTTGTATTTTTGGTAAAGAGGAGGTTTCACCACATTGCCCAGACTGGTCAGATTTCATCCTTTTAATGTTTGCTCTGAAATCATCCTCCAGATAATTAGTTATTCCTCTTGGATTTGTCATAACCACAACTTTGATCAAAATGCCTTTCATGTCTTTAAAACTCGGATGGAAATATTGAAGAGCACAGAATCAAAATCAGAGACCAAGAGGATTATAAAACTAAAAGGGAACTTAGCTGCAGTGAGTCTGTGACCCAAACATACAGCAGAGAACTTCCAAACCCCAAGAGTAGCAGAACTTCTGAAAAAGTATGTGGGATTGTGTTTATTTTGATAAAATACAGCCAAAATTTTTAACAGTTCAACTTCGCCCATTCCTGTGGCGTACTTCCTCTGAGCAAAGTCTTTTGATCTTTCAGAGGTGTTTCGGACACGAGTTGAAAAGTTCATGAAGTGTCTCAAGAGAAAGTTGTGTCCACTCATACACAGGTGCTATGAGAATTTCTTTGGAGTTCTGTGGGCAGAGGAATTCCAGATCATGGCCTGTGAGTGTGCTCCTGGAACATGCTGTCTTAAGCTATTCGAAAACAAACATGGAAGATGGCTCTGAGCAGAAGGTAGGAGAAGTTTTAATGCACTATAGGAATGTAACCTTTGAATACCAGTCATGTTCAGAGTATTTCTCCTGGAAAAATACATCATTTCCTTAATGGAGTGGCACTTCCCAAAATGACATGCCATTTAATAATATTAATCTGAAGGCAAAGAGAGGGTATGTTGGGGATTTGTCTTTCCCTAGACTTCTAAAACCAGAACAATATCCGCTGGCCTGAAATTAAAGGATAAAACAAACTAATGGAAAATCTTGACAGATTTAAAAGTATTTGGTCCCCTGTCACCAACTCTGTTCGGGGACATACTTGATGCTCCTCTGCTCACATCTTCTCATCCCCCAGTGCTCCCCTCTCACTCCTTACTCCGGGTCAAAGGTGAAGCCTCGGGCCCTCCCACACCTGATCTGCTGGCTCATCTGCTGTGCTCCCCACAATGCCTGCAGCGCCAGCCACACTGGGTGACTTGCTGCTCCTTGGACACACCAGGTGTGCTCCTCACGCAAAGCTGTTGCTCTGGCTCTTGTTCTGCCTGAATGTTTTTCGCATATACACTTAGCTTACCTATCCATCACCTCCTCCGGGGTCTGCTCAGACGCTGCTTTCTCAACGGTGCCTTCCTTCACCACTCTATTAGAAACTGAATGTCAATACACACACACACTTCAGTAAAGGTGCCAGCACTTCCTAGCTCCCTTTCCTGCTTTATTTTTCTCCATAGCATAAATCATTCAACATACCATTTATTTCATGTATTTATTTTATGTATTGTTTCTTCCTGCCTCTCTCTTTCCCTCATCAGGAAAAATGCTCCCTGTGGGCTGGGATTATCACCTGGTTAGTTCACCAATTTATCCCCAGTACCTAGAACTGGCATCCCTGACACAAAACAGATATTCAAAAACTATTTGCTGAATGAATGAAGGGCAAGAATGGCCAGGGAATCTCCCTCTCCCAGTCACTAAAGGCTGCAGCCACTAGTTTTTAGAGGTTAGAGTCACTGTAAGTGAAATGACTGTGTCTCAAAACAGGAGTCATCTAGAGAGAGACAATGTGAAGGGGTCACCTCAAAAGCAGGGACCCGTGACCTTGACTCTTCTCTGTGAACAAGGCTACATGATAACATAAACAGCATGTTGTCACAGCAGATGCATAGGGAACACCTGCATCTCGACACATACATTTCAACCAGTCATTCTTAAATACATGCCTCTTACGAAGCACAATTAATCATTGAATTGACCAGGATTGGACCAAAATTTAGTGCTCAGAAGATAGGACTACAATTTACAAACTACTTTTAGAGAAGTATTCCATTCAACTCACAGCAGAGCAGGTTTGAAATGGTCTTAGATGGGTTTGTCCAGCCTTTGAGGGAGAAGCCATGACTGAAAGACACCTGCACAAGGTCACTAAAGCATCACCTTCCCTGGGACCCCACCTGCATGAGGTCACTAAAGTGTCACCCTCCCTAGGACCCCCACTGAGAAGCACTGATGTCTAAGGTCTTTTCCAACCCTCAGTATTCTCTGCTTCTCCCCAGGGCTCCCCAAGTCTGGCCTCCTTGACGTGTAATTCAGGTTACATCTCCTGTGGTCAAAGGGGAGGACTCCTCCACAGACTAGCTCCAAGTGCACTCTGCCACTCCTCCACCTCCTGGACAACTCCCCACCCACCTAGAATGCCGTTGGCCATGCTGTTCCCTTTGCTTGCCCTGCTTTTCTTTGTTTCCTGCTCTGTTATCTCCCTGCTCTTTCACTCTCTCCTCAAAGTCTAGCTGAAACAGTATTTCCTCTGTGAAGGTTCCCCTATGCGCTTCAGTTAGCATCTTTATTCCCACCGCACCACTGTGAAAATGCAATGTGAGAGGCAAGAAAAGTGCACCTTATATTAAACCTGGTGCCCTTGATTGCTCAGCAGTATTTCTTGAGGGTGAGGAATATGTTTCACTGACCATGGTAACTGCACACAGTAACTCGAACAGGATGTTTAGTAAATTGATTCAAATCAATGGATGCGTTGAAATTCTTAGAAGCAAAACGAAGCATCAAACATGTGTTCTTAGCTGACTAGACAAAGACACTCTAAAATGGTAGGTGGTTGTTAATGTTTTCCAACTTGGAGAGTGTATATTCCTAGGGTCTTATAAAGGAAATGATGGGGACCTGCAAGTTACTTTTCAGCATTTAAAAAGAAAGTAATGGAAATCATTCTTTTATTCATGATAAGAAAGTACAGTCTGACAATAAGACCATTCTAACCCAAAGCAAAGAAACATGACAGCAGCCTGCAGTTGTCCTTGGTTATTTTATGCTGATTGGATGCCAAGTTGGCAATTGTGCCCAGATCCCTGATTGCAGGGACTGGACCATTTTAACTATCCAGAGCTTATGTTCATTATAGGGTGTGATATGGAAAATGTACCATGTAAGCATCTGTTGGTTGAGTGAGAAAATGAATGAATAAAAAAATCCACCAATGATTAAAGCATACTTGTGTTAAATACCTGGGCATTACCCCGACATTGCTGAGAGGGACAGTGACAACGTGGCACTCATCTAGAACTGGGCAACCAGGATAGTGCAGGAAACCCATGGCATAGAAGCAAAAGCTAGAAAGCTAGGGATGTTTAACCTCAAAAAGATAAAATTCAAGGAAATCTGATAACCTTTTCTTTCAAATACTTAAAAAGCTTTCATGAAAGGATGTGTATGATTTACTCTGTACCAGAATAGTATCATTCTAAGAGAATCATACTATGAATGAATCTAGGAGGTGAATGTTTTATTCTGTACCAGACGTACCTCTGGTACAGAATAAATCTGGGGCACTAGAGCCAGGACCTAGGAGAAAAAGTTTTTAAATGGCATATTTCAGCTCAGCCTAAATAACTATCTAAAAATTGGAGCGTGTTTACATTGGAAGGGCTCATCTCAGCAAATAGTAAGTTCCCCATCACTGAAGTTGTTTAAGCACTGGCTGAATGACCTCTCTATAGGGATACTGTGGAAGGGCTTCTAGCATCTGTTGGGAGGTCGACTAGACACCCTGCAAGGTCCCATCATTCCCATGAATCTAAATAATAAATAGCCATTTTTTCTCCTACCCAACATTCCCAATTACATAAACTGAGAGTTATTACCTGTTTCCCGATAAAGTTCATTAGCTTTCCTCTTGGAAAATTAGAACTTTTGACATCACTGTATTTTGGTGGTTCAAGCAGAACAAATTCACAGTCAAGTCCCTCAAAATATTTGCTTGGAATTTTGAGGTAGTCTTCTAGAAGTGCTCTGGAGCCACCTTCTTGAACTGTGAAATTCTGCACCTGCAGAAGAATCCACTTAGGCGTGATATCGACCAAGATTTCGACTCCGCTCACAACTTGGAAACCATTCATCACATTCAGGGAAAAGCAGTCCTGTTCTTGGTTGGGGGTTGTCTGCACATAAAGGATATTGCCATCCTCCACATCCGGTTGTGTAAAAGTCAAAGGGGACTTTTCATCTGCACCCAAGCTGCCTTCTTCTGGTATAAATTTTTGGACGTATCGATGCATTGGTGGAGTTTCGACTGTGAACACTGCCTCTGAAGGAATATTATCTTCATGCCCAGCCTTGAGTTCACACACACAATATCTAGACACACACACACACACAAATACTAATAAATGTAAAAGTCAAGACTGTTGATAACCACATTGTCTTATATTAACGTCCACAATTGGCTTAAGTTGTACTTAGGGTTGATACACAGTTTAAACCTGAGTCTATTTTGGTGCCCATGCCAATATTTTTAATATCAGCCCTGGTCACAAAAAAAGTAATGGTCAGCAACACTTGAGCAGCTACTAATGTATCAACCAAGTGTCATTCACAGCAGCAAAAACCCCAGGACTCGAAGGTTGAGGTGAAAGAAGGTAGAAGAAGCAGCAGTTGGGTCAGTAAACTTGTAAGACCTTGAGAGGAAAGTTTTCATCCCCCATTTTAACTCGCTCAGCATTTTCAATACTTTTTTTTAAATTCAGCAAACTCCATCTCAAATCTGATTATAACTGATGTGTAGTCATTGGGCTGCATATGCCCCCTTGTGGTGAAACTTAAGTATAAGCTTTTGAAAAAGAACAAAAAAGCTAGTTCTTATTCAAAACTCACTATTCAAACTCTTATTCAAAACTCACTGTTTAACCCATTCTGATTTGAATTCATTTTTAATTAATTTTATTGGCTGCATCTAGCAAAAAAGTAAACTTGTTTGCAGTCCTGAGGGTAGATTCAGAATAGCCTGCATTTGTGGCCAGTTGTTATAAATCACAGCTTACACTTCCCACATCCTATACAGCATTACCCAAAAGAAGTACACCCCTTCCTAACTCTGATCAGCATGGCTGTGCCTGCTGGAAGTTTCCAGTAGGAGCCCCGGGAAACCAGGTGACTTTTGGTCTCACCTCTGACATTCCACTGGTCTGGGCTAGTTTTAACCATCATTTTCAGGATACTAAACAAAGCCACATTCAGAACTAAAAAACTATATAATATAGTGTTTTCAGCTAACTTGGGAATGTTTCTTACATTTGTTAAATTACTCCAAGTTTTTATACTGTGCTTCAGCACATCATAAATATAACTCAAATCAAATGAAGTATTGGCAGTGTTGCTATGAATAATGAATAAAAGATCTCTTAATTTACCATAATATATACCTCTCTTCCTTAGTCCAAGTTTTTACTGTACTAAATGTATACATGCACACATATGCACACGTGAGCCCAGCTTTAAAATAAACCTGAGCATTGCTTACATTCCATTTCCAACTGTAGGAAAATTGATAGCATCAAAATCATGAAATCTTCCAAGTTTTCTTCTCAACGGCATCTATATTTTTAAAAATTCACTCCTAATACCAGGGGAGAAATCATCACAAAAAAAGCTTTCAGAAGCAAACAGATTATTAGCGCCTGTGAGAATGAGAATTCTTGGTGTTATGGATAGGATAATTACCTACCTGGAGCCTTCCGGTATTCAGTTTTACTGCTTTTCTTTCTTCAACTACAAGAGTCTTGATGTGCAGAACCTGTGTGTGATGTGGGTGACCTTCCACACACTTGAACACAGACTCCCACTCCCACCTCTAAGCATGTGGCTTTAACTTTCACTGTCAGGTTGAATACATCAAAGTTGCCACTACCATCGTACCTATCAATCACATGTCATCAAGTCATCCTGAGAAAGTGAGTGGGAAACAGAATGATTGACCAGGATCCTGCCGTGCTTTGGGGCCTGCACAATGTAGAATTCAATCTTGTGGTCTGTTCTGACATCTTGGTTTGTGGTGATACTTAGGTTGGCCGCTGTGAGGCTGCCATCTTTTCTTCTCTGTATGAACAGCCCCGTGTTGTTGGCTATCTGGACATAAGGGTCTGACACACTGACCTCAGGAACAGACGATGTGTAGTGGACACCATCTGTCACAAACAGCACAAAGCGGGCCGAGTCTGCACCCTGATGCCCGAAAAGCACGTGCCCTTCCCACAGGTCCTCTTGCCTGAACTGGTAGAGTTTATGAGTGGGGTCGCTGGCTCACACCAAATCCCCATTTGGGATGCCCCGCCGGGTGTACAGCAACTGCCCATCATCAAAATCTAAGTCAGGGTCATGGCAACAGAGATCTGCCAGGGTCAATAAGTGCTGGTCATTCCGCACAACATGAAAGACTTTATCTCTCATGCATACTAGTTTCTCATCATTCTTTAACCAAATAGAAACGGTGACTTTTATTTCCGTAGATGAATGCTCTGAGTCAAGATCCCTGACTGTTCCCCTGGTCCTTTGGTGGAGGCCACAACAAAGAACTACTCATCACCTTCAGTTTCAGAGTCATCTTGAACATACATCAGCTGTTCACTCACTTTGTCTTGATTTGTGAACATAGTGATATTGTTATTTATTTCCAGAGAATCAGACAAGCTAAGCAGTTTCAGCTTCGCATGTTGAGGGCCTTTGGAGATTTTATATTGGAAGATCTGATTGCCCAAAATTTGAACAAACAGTTCTGATTTTTAAATTAATTTCCCTTCTCCTTCTTTTAAAAATAATCTGTTAAAATAATGTATGTCTTAGCTGCTTTAAAGCTGATTCTGAAAGTATAATCTTTTGATTCTATCTATTTTGCAGCAACCAAAAACCTAAAAGTATCCTGTGAGTCTTCCCTTGGCTTTTCCTGAGGTTCGCAACTTATCTTAAAGTCTGTAATATTTTTTTGGCTGAAGATTGAGTTTGTTTTTAGAACGTTATTGCCAAGTAGCAATTTTCCTTTCTTAGATGGGATCAGTAACTTAAAAAGTAGTTCCCTCTCAGCTACTTCCACACCCTCTGTTGCAGCCTGCAAATGATCCGAATTCAGTATGTGCTTGTTTAGTTGACTGATCTCTAGAGGAACATTTTTCAGAAGGATAAACTTTAGCCATTGTGCTGTAACTGGAAATATCAGCTTTTCACCAACTTTTCCTTCTATGTTAACTTTAAATTTAAAGTGATACGTAAAATTTTCTAGCTGCAATTCTTTGAATGTACTACAGTACCGGACCTGACTCTGATCAACAGAACGCTGAGAAAAGGAACTAACTTGTCTCAATTTCCCACTTGACTCTCGCCACTGGATCTGGCCATACTGAGTGATGTCAGAGCAGGTCTCCATCTCATGCCATTCACCATTAACCTCCACTGACAAGTTACTCCGTGTAATCAGAGGAGTGCCACCCTGTTCTATGACCACACCAATTCTATTGGCCACTGCAAAGTCCCAAGGAACAGCCATGATTCGCAACACTGCTCTATTACTAACCAGCTCTTCATCACTTGCTCTCAGAACAATCTGAGAGTTTTGATGACCCCTGTGCACATAGAAAATGTTGCCATCTCTTAAATCTTCATGTGTAAAATGATTAATGGCTTTCCCGGGATCATTTGCATTTTCTAAAAACCCAGCATCTGAATTGAAGTTGCCAAGAACTGAAATACTAAGACTCAAAGAATCTGTGTCAGAGTCTGACATGTCTGTCATACTTAGGGTCAGTTGTTTCTTAGAGTTCTCAAATAGAAGAAGCAAGTTTCCTTCTGGTACCTTAAGGTACAGGGGATCGTTGACTGGAATGACGATAATGTTAAACATATGTGGAACACGTTCTTGCAGATATAATGGCATTTCTTTCTTGCTATTGGAAGAAACCAAAAATGTAAAATAATCTATAGGTTCTTCTGAACCTTTGTGGACATACCAAACTTTTCCTTGCCATAAGTCTGACATGGTAAAAGCCATCTCCATTTCTTGCTCAGGTGGCACATCTAATGGAAGGAACCCATGTATAGGCCTTTCCTGTATTTTAAATAGTATTTGAGAATGATGGATACTCAAATCCTTAAATTTCACATCCAGCTTCATGTGCCTTTGTTCCAGTAAGGTCCACCTTCTTGGACCCCCAAGTTACTCAAAACCAAGAAATCGCTGCTCTCATCTTGAAGAAAAGGCTTGATGACCTCACGGACGACAGTGGAAAGGAAAACTTCTGACTGAAGCAGATTTTCTATCGCTGTTATGGAAGGATTTGTGTTGTCAACACTCTCAGTTTTACACCAGCAGAAATACCTTTGAAAACAAGGGCATCCCTTAATGCTTTCTTTTCTGAATCGGCTTCCAAGCTTCTTAAGCACCCTTTGAAAGAGGTTCCTCGAGCAAATTTCCCAGGCACAGAGGCGAGTTCTAACCTCTTTACTTCTTCCCACATTTGGTTATCAAGACCTCCCACAAAAAGGGCTCCTTCAGATACAAATGGTTTGCTTTGCAAAGGCAGTGACTTCCTTACCTTTTTTTCATCTACTGTTAGGTCCAGATACTCCCCTGTGAATTTGAATTGAATAACATGCCTCTTGTTGTCACTGACAAAACTAAAAGAAGAAAGCTGAGTTTTACTTTAAGCCTTTCTACATAAGGCTTCAATAGACGTTCATCTATTTCCAAAGCAAGAAAATCTCCTTCCTTACCCAACTGAAATGAAAGCAAGGCTTGCTGAGTTACAGTTTGCAAAGTAAATTCCAATAGCCCTTGTCTTTGCACTCTCCATTCTGGAAAAGTGACAGAGAATCTGGAGCTAAAGAAATTGATGGCTTCATCCTCCCCTGCAAAAAAACTCATCATTGCATCCTAGTGACACCTCATAAACCTTCTTAAAACCAGGGTAAGATCTAAGGGATGTAAGGATCTCCCTCTGGTTAAATACCACATCTTTCATACATCCTCGAAAATTGGGGAGCTTTCCATCCAGATAAGGTACATCGAGTGCCCTGTGGCCTCCTACGTAGATTCCATGTTGAAAACTCAAATTACGCATCCCACCAGCTGCCATTTGGCCAGTTGTCTCGTAACGTTTGTCAATAACAAAGGAAATATTATGCTTAACATAGCGCAGTTCCACGAGATGCCAAATAAAGTCATCCATATGAAATCTCTGCTCAGAAAGGAGCATTTGTTCACTTCTACCCAAATTTACTCTTACCTGAAAAAGAAAGAATCATAATTAATCAATCCCATCTCACTTTTCATTTCATACTGTTTTATTGAGAAAATGGGGCCTTTCACAAAAGAAAAAGAAGAGAGAAATTTGGGCATGAAAACTCTTCCCATGCTTATAGATTACATACTAAACTCAGAAAATTTTAAAGTTGAAATATTTAAGACATGCTAGTAAAACTGGAGAAGATCCCAACCTATACAAATGGCCCATCACTTTATTCTAGTGAAATAACAGCAATCAATATATGTAGCTATTTTGTTCTCTTTCTCTCTCACTGCTTTTCTTTCCAGTAATTCTATGCTTATATGTATTTTAAAGATTTAAAATCATACCCGTAAGGTTCCTGATTTAAGTTATATTATACAATAGTCATTTGTCCGAGCTGCAAGAAAAAGTAAACCCTGTGGTTTGCTGGTATGAAATTTTAATTGAAGAGATAGCTCAGAGGAAAGTTCTATGATGTTGAACTCCATATAGCTTTCACCATAAAAAGATGCTAAGGGGAAAATAACAAAAGAAGTATGTTAGTAAATGTATTAGGCAATGACTATTCCACTTTATATTATTATCTCTTTTCAGGGACTGATCCTGGTGAAGAAAGTTGCCTTTCCCAAGGCCATATCTGCTTCCTGGGGTGACCCAGAGATCTGACACGGGTTATAAAAAGCTCAGTGTTCTCTCACCCCAACTCTGGAAAGCTCTGAACAGTCATTCCCTCTTCACAACTCTCAAGAGAGGTAGCTGAGGCTTAAACTGAGATGAAATTGCAATTCAACTCCTCCATCTACCCCAGAATGCTGCTTTCCCTTCCACAGGAGTTGATCCTACAAGCTTTCTCTAATAAACCTCCTGCTTACTAAGTTCCATTTCAGATTCTGCCTCCCCAGAAGGCCAACTTGTGACAACTGGTACTGGAAGTGGTCTGAAAAAGCAGATGCTAAGATAAGATTTGGAGCTGGACCACCACTACTCAAATGGTAATTACGACGCTGTCACTGGTGGTAGGTGAACCACAGAGAGCCCTGGCAATGACTGCAGACTTCACTGGTGGTGAGCTGTCTTGGTGTAAGAGCAGAAAGGAATACATTAGGCCTGGCTCTGAAATACTGAGGTATTAAAAACAAGGCAAATACAGAGTAAGTGTGAAGACAATGGAATTGGGTGCCTATTGCCAAGCTTGAATGAAGCTTTGGAAAAGATAAGGAAAAGCTGGGAAAGATTAGTTGACAATTACAAACTAAGTATGAAAGCCAGAAGACCTTCCTTTTAGCAAAGTCCTTCTCATCTCCTACAGCAGGAGGGCAAATAAGCTGAGACTCAGACCCAGGAATTAATCATCAGAGTAGTCAAGCTCCAAGCAAATTTTTGGGGAATCTAACCTGCAATATCTACTCCCCTCTTTGCTCCTCTGTGCATGTCTTTATCCTAGAACCTACCAAGTTGCATTGAAATTTCTTATTTATGCATCTATCTCCTGCACTATTCTGTAAGTTTTCTAAGATCAGGGACCATACCTTTTATATCTCATCTCTTCAGTACCTAGCACAGTGCCTGGCACACAGGTAGTGTCACAGTTTCTGTTGGTGTCCCATTTCGATCCCTTTTAACAGGCTGGTGCACCCATCCTTCAGTTGCTGAACTGCCTTATCCAAAAACTCCAGTGAAATCACATCCCCTACCCTGGAGAGCAATCCACAGCCAAAGATTGATTGGAACTGAGCTATAAAATATGTAGAACTCTGCATTGCCATTCATATTCCAGATTCCCTTCTGGGATCAGGCTGAGATTACATCAGCTGAAACCACATCTTCGCTTGGCATCTTCTCCTGCCTTATCCTGCTTCCCTCACTTCCTTACATTCTCTACTGGGAAAAAATCATTCAGTGATTCACTAGCACCACAATCCCTCACTCAGGCTTTCTCACTAAGGAAACTGACCTAAAACAGGCAAGCAGTAAACAAGCATTTATTGAACCAAACTATACTGACCTAGTAGACCCCTTACTCTATAGTTGAGTAAACTCAGACTTAGAAAAGCTTAGGGACTTGCATATAGTCATCAGTTGGTTAGAAACAGAGCTAGGACACAAACCAAGCTTTCCCCACTATCAATCCAGTGTTTTTATGAAGACAGGAAGTTAATACAGAGATGAATATGATCCCTACAGACTCTCCCAAATATGCATAAGCACCCTTTTCTCTCATTAAAATATGCATTAATAATTAAACGTAATAGAACTAGAATGTAGAGCTAGGTCATTAAAGTTGACAGATGGCAGTTACATACCCACTGGCTAGCTGAGTTTATCCTCCAGGCCTCCCCATTACTGAATGCCCCCACCTCAATTTCTGACAGACTCAGAGGCTGTATTGTTAAGTTTTCAAAACCAGGAAATGTTTTCTAAATTATAAAAGCTACCGCTGAGAATGACTAAGTAACATTAATAAACAATATCCATATATTTTCCCACGTTTCACCTCCCTGGCACTAAATCAATCCTAGTCCCAGCTGGTGGCCAGAAATTTCCATTGCCTCTGGAGAAAAGCAAGGAACTAGGTTAAAACCTGGTTTGACAGCCTGAAGCCGGTTCATGTCCTCACATACCTCTAAGTAGATCCTATCTTTTGCAGCCCCTAATAAGTGTCTCAAAATAATAATAAAGAGCAAATAGAAACATGAGTGAAATTGGCCCCTGGAAGAAGAAACGTGATCCCTACCTTCAGCGAAGAAAAAGTGTGATTTCAGCATTAGCGAAACAAAGTTGAGCAATAATCAGATAACCTCCTGGTTTTGCGTGCTTACAGAAATGATGAAATGGCTGAGTGGGAGCCAGAGTCTTCCACTGGTAAAATATATAAAACATTTAGTTTGCTCTGCAATTTCTCCCAGGAGGGTGATTATTTTATTCATTATATCCTCCTTAGAAGTGACTCCCATTCCTTCTTCCAAACTACATCTCTCTGGTTTTTTGTTTTATTTTGGTTTTGTGCTTTTGTTGTTTGGCTTACTATTTATAGAGTGCCTACTATGTGCCAGGTATTGCCAGGAGTTGAAGATGCAGAATCAATAAAACAAAGAGGCCTGTAGCCTACCAGAGAAGAAAGCCACTTGGAAAGAAGAGTGTGCACCCAAGTGATATTAGAAAGTTGGTCCATCAGAAGTGCCTCCGGGGTCACCTGCGATATGAGGGAGGGAGCAATCCAACTCTAAAGTGTCTCCCTCTATCCCTAATCCATAAAGTGAGATTAGTGACTTCACTTGGAAAGGGGCAGATTGAAGTGGCTGATCCTATGCATGGGTTATTCTGTCCACAAGTGATACCAAGCATCTTATTTAGTACTGAGGATTCAATGGTGAGCATGAGAGACTGCTAATCAAGTTATTACAGTTGCTTATTAATTGAGAAACACACAACAAAAGCACAGGGGCCTAATCAAGGGAGGTGTGGAGTCAGGGGGTTTCAGGCAATGGCTTCTGGAAAGACCTGAGTGATGGAGCAGACAGGAAGACAGGAGAGAAGGGAGAGAGGTGAACACAAGCACCTGAAGGTCCAGTCTGGCTGAGGGCAATGTGAGGAGAGGACAGCCAGGGTGGAGATTGAGGGACGTGAGGGGTCACGGGGCAAACGTCAGAGAACAAACCCCACCTTGTCCTTCTGAAAGGCCTTCTCTGGCCACTCTGTTTAAAGTGCCCTCACACACATACATGCAAATGCAAACAGGTCAGTGACTGGCTACTCCTTTCAAGGCCCTTATCGTAATCTCTAATTACTTTCTGTATTTGCTTTCTTGGTTATTATCCAGCCCCAAGACCACACCACCCCAAATAAAATGTAAGATTCTGAGGCCAGAAGCTTTTGTTAGTCTTGATCACTGCCTAATTCTCAGTGCCTAGAACAAGTGCCTGGCAAACAGTACTCACTAAATAAATGATGGTCTTGGAAAGCAAGTTAAAAAAGTCAGACTACATCTGCAAAGAGGGCTAGATAGGGAACAAATAGGGAAATGCATGATCAGATTGCAGTTTAGGAGATGATTGGCTGAAACGCAGACTCTCAGCAAGTAGCTGGGTCTAGGGAAAGGGAGGAGAAAGGGTGGGTTCAAGAAATATTTAGATAGGACTGTCAGGGTAGGGAGAAGGGAGAGGACAAAGGGACAATTCAGATTGATTTCTAGGTTTTGGGCTTAGTATCCACTTACTAAGTGGAGACAGGAAACCTGGGAGGAGAAGCTTTGGTTTCATTCTGTATTGTTTTGTTGATGCATATGTGACAAGAAATTCTCAATGAACTTCTGGGGAGCAAGTGAATGACTCACCAACTGGATCCCCATGGACAGGGAGGGCCTTATGAACATGTTAAGGAGGTTGAACCTTATTCTGAAAACAATAGGCAAGCATTAAATTATTTTCAGTTGAAGAGAGACAGATCAGTTTGGGGTTTTAGAAAGATCAATCAGTCTCATAGCTATGCGAGTTCAAAACTAGCGTAGGATGGAAACTGATTAGAAAGTATTTCAAAAAAGATTTTAGATCTCCTTTTACAGAAAATTAGAATTACCTTTTCATATTGTATTTTCACTAATTTTATAATTGTGCCTCTTTATGTACTGCTATTCTTCCAAATATATTCTGCAGATATCATAATTATAACTTATTTTCAAAATTAAAATTAAAAAAAAACTTCTGTGATAAATTATTTGCATTACACAAAGTCCTAAGATGAGGTCTTAAGAGGAGGTCTTGCATTAATAAAGCAACTCTTACTTATGTTGTGTCATCTGAGATTAGTGACTTCACTTGGAAACAAACACCACACTTTGCATTACAAATTTATCCTTAAGAATCTCAGCAGGACGTGATGGCTCATGCCTGTAATACCAGCACTTTGGGAGGCCAAGGCAGGCAGATCACCTGAGGTCAGGAGTTCAAGACCAGCCTGGCCAACATGGTGAAACCCCATCTCTACCAAAAATATAAAAAATTAGCAGGGCATGGTGGTGTCCTGGCTGCTGCTTGGGACCATGCACAGGGCTGTCCTCTGGACTCTGGAGGCTGCACTCTGCGGTCTGAGGTTAATAAATGGAAATTGCCACAATTTTTATACTGCTATTTATAAAGACATCACTTATAAGGAACTTAAAAAACCTATTGAATTCTAAAAATATTACATTAATTGATATTAGAGAGACATGGGAAATTCTGGACTATGGAAAAATCCCGAGGTCTATCAATATACCATTGGATGAGGTAGGTGAAGTTCTACAGATGAACCCAAGAGACTTCAAAGAGAAGTACAATGAAGTAAAGCCATCCAAATCTGACAATGTGGTGTTTTCTTGTTTAGCTGGAGTGAGAAGCAAGAAGGCTCTGGACACTGCAATATCACAGGGTTTCACAGTGCTCAACACTATGCTGACGATGGAAAGAATGGGTAACCTATGAATTTTCAGAGAAGAGATAAGGAATTTGAATTTCTGGAATACAAGTTGCCTCTTTCCTTGCATACATGCAGCTTAGGATAGTGGAATGAGCAAAATAATAAAAATCTAATACTGGCACCACTGATTATGGTAAGGGGAATTTTGTATAAGTCAGTTAGTTGTTGAATCATTTTCTCATCTGTGAACTGAAAATGCCACTCTCCCCTGAGATAATGCATGTTACTCGCCATGGAAATATAAGGGTTGGGATTCTAGGAATTAATTTTTAAGTAGCTTAATATCATTCAATAGTATTCTGAAAGACCAGGTTACTTATATTACCTAATCATGTGTGACATTTGTGTTAGTATACCTTCTATTTGTCAAAGAGGCTATGAGCTAGACCTGCAGATTAACAAGCAGATGTAACCTTTAAAAAAATCAATTAATCTGGGATCCAGAGAAGTAGATGAAATTTGAACAATGAAAATATATTAACAGCTTCTATTGATTTATAGCAGTGTTATGACCAGCATGGTAGTGATGAAATTCATAATTTAAAAAATTAAAATTAATATGATTATATGGGAATAGATAATCAGGACAGTAGTTGCTGTTCTAGAGGGAAGAAGATTAACTGGAAAAGGCAAGGAGGAGCTGGGCACGGTGGCTCAGGCCTGTAATCCCAGTACTTTGGGATGCCGAGGCGGGCAGATCGCTTGAGCTCAGGAGTTTGAGACCAGCCTGTGCATGGTAAAATCCAGTCTGTACAAAAAAAATACAAAAAATTAGCCAGCCATGGTGGCACATGCCTATAGTCCCAGCTCCTTGAGGGGAGAACTGGGATGATCACTTGAGCACTGGAAGATCACTTGAGGCCAGGAGGTCGAGGGTGCAGCAGTGAGCCAAGATCACGCCACTGCACTCCAGCCTGGGTGACAGAGTGAGACCCTGTCTCAGAACAACAACAACAAAAAAAAAAAAAAAAAAATTGAGAAAAAAAAAAGGCAAGGAAAGAACTTTCTAGGGTGATGGAAATGTTCTGTATCTTGACTGAGGTATGGATACATAGGTATATACATTTAAATGTAAATGACTCCCACTAGCATGGGTATATTCCTTTGGAATATTAAGTCCTATACTTGTTAGTGTGCTAATGTACTGGTGGCAAAATAAACCTGTTTTTCTCTTGTCAAAAAGAAAGAAGGAAGGAAGGAAGGAGAGAGAGAGAGGAAAGAAAGAAAGAAAGAAAGAAAGAAAGAAAGAAAGAAAGAAAGAAAGAAAGAAAGAAAGAAAGAAAGAAAGAAAGAAAGAAAGAAAGAAAGAAAGAAGGAAGGAAGGAAGGAAGGAAGGAAGGAAGGAAGGAAGGAAGGAAGGAAGGAAGGAAGGAAGGAAGGAAGGAAGGAAGGAAGGAAGGAAAGAAAGAAAAGAACTCAGCACAAACATCCAACATGCCCTGGGAAGCTCAATCTCCTTTATTCACTGAAAGCAAACCCCAACAGGCAAAATTCTAAAAGTCTCTGCCACAAAACTCAGGCCCACTAAGATATTTGCTCCATGGCTACAGGACAGGCAGGTGACCAGATATTCAGAGGGCTGGAGTGAGGGGAAAGCTCTGGTGCCACATCCCTCTGCTGACACTTTTGGAGGAAGGCAGAGGAGAGTGTGCTAGGCCCAGGCCCACAATGAAGATGCAAATCTTGGGTTTCCAGGTACAGCCAAAGCAATCTATAGCCCTAGACTTCTTGCTTTGCAGAACACAACCCACCAGTCTCTCATCTATTCATTCATTCTCTAAATATTAGCTTTCCTGAAACTATTTTGTACTGAGATCTTAAGTAACAAAAAGAAACACAGCAGGTACCCTGCCCTTACTTCCTCTCAACAGGGCATTCCCCAGGACCCCATGTCCACTATGCATGGCCATTCAGATTGTGAGAAGAAGCTATTCCCGGAGTCTCTGATGTAAGTAGCACCCGCTGGAATTCTGCAGTGAGGCAGTCCTGGTGCCCAGTCTACCCCAGTTGAGCTGACAACTCTCTCTTAGGTGTCGCAAAACCTATGTCCTATCATGTATGCCCCATGTGTGGCAATTATGTGTTCCTGTGTTCGTTGCCCAGCTAGCGTGGGAGTTTGCCAGGCCCCAGTCACAGGCATGGGAGTCAGTGCTGTAGCCAGGCTTGCTCCCCACAGGGACAGAACCTTCCCTAAAGCCCCTGGCCTAACATTGGTGGCTCTTCCAGCCCCTTATTCCTCTCTGATGGCATCGCCATCTCATGCCTCTGTAAGATTATACGGCCGTTGAATTATCTCTTTTACTAAGACACAAACTCCCTGTATAAGTTTCCTGTTGCTGCTATAACAAATTGCCACAAATTGAGTGGCTTAAACCAACACAAATTTATTATCTTACAAGTTCTGGAGGTTGGAATCTAAAAGAGGTCCCATTGAGCTAAAATCGAGGTGTGTGCAGGGCTCTCTTCCTTCTAGAGGCTCTAGGGGAGAATCTATTTTCTTCCTTTTCCAGCTTCTAGAGGCTACCTGCTGTCCTTGGCTTGTGGTCCCAGCCAGCAATCACACCTCTCCAACCTCAGCTTTCCATCTCCTCCTCCAACTCTGACTGTCCTGTCTCCCTCTTAAAAGACTTTTGTGATATTCAGGGCCCATTCAAATAACCCAGGATCATCTCCTCATTTCACAAATATAATCATATCTACAAAGTCCCTTTTGCCATATAAATCAATATATTCACATATTCAGAGATTAGGACATGAACATATTTGGGGAGCTGGTTTTCTGCCTATCACACTCCCCAGGGGCATTCTATCCTTCAGTCACTCGTATTTAATGAGCATCTATTATTTGTAGGTTACTGGACTATGTCCTGGGAATACAGAGGTCAATAAGGCAGTAGCATAAGGGCCTCTGGAGCAAAGGCCGTGAGGGTTTCATGGTGATTTGTATGTCCTGTACAGCCCTATTTAAAAAGAAAAAAGTTAAAACCAGGAGATGTTAAAGTAAAACCTGGACTTTTTGGCTTCTCTAGAAAAATCAGATGGTCAGGGCACCTTGGGACTCATTAGTTCCCACAACATAGCAACTATGTATGGGGTGTGGATGCTTCAACCACAGGGTACCCACCACTCTGTGTCACCTCCTGCCACACTAGAGGCTGCTTGGCTCACTATGAGTCACTGGCTCCTGAAAACATTTGGGTTTGGGCACCACAGCTTTGGAGAAGAAATGGTAAAGTGAGATGCCAAGTTATTTACTTTGGAACTGAAAGAAAATATTAGGACTTCTGGGGTTGCTATATCTAAAAACAAGTAAGAACTGAAATTTTTTTTCATCTTTAATTTACGGACTGATTGACATCCTGTCTCAACTGGCATGAGACAGCCTCACCTGTTGAGTGTGAGTTTCATCTGCTCAGTGCACAAGTCTCCTAAGGGATGGGTGGGGGTTCTACAATGCAGAAAGCTTGACTGCGATGCCCTCTCTCTCTCCCTACATTCAGTACACACCACGGGCAGGTTTGCCTGGAAAACTGGGTCTACTAATTGCGTTATCTCACTGTAACTAAACAAGTCTTGACAAATACGATCAGGAACTTACAAAATTCCTCCAAACAAACCACTGGCTAAAGCTATATACAAATAATGTAAGGACTAGTAATGCAAAGGAACAAGCGGTGCTGGTGATTCTCTTCCTGGACAAGTTCTCCACCAGCCTTGTTACAAGGTAAGGCAATAATATGCTAAGGAGATTTGACAATAAAGTAGTCAAACAATGAGAAATTATTGAACTATTGAACCATTGATTGAGTCTAGTGCTGAGTGGTCTAGTTTTGGTAGCACTGATAGATGATTTACAGAGATACACTGGGGGTGTATGCTAAAGATATTTCTATCTAGACAGTATTTTTTCACTAGACAAAGGTGGCTTCCCACCGTGATGAAACCTGCCAAGATTGTTCAAGGCAATAGCCTGAATCACCCAAGGAGCTAAGAAAAAAACCTAAATTCATATAATGCATCTGGCTACTCAAGAAAATATTCTTCCAAGTACACCAAAGTAGATTTGAATAAGACTTTGGTATTCAATATTTGTCATGCCATCGACGCCATGGATGAAGAACAGCATATATGCTAAAATATATGCTATGGAAATCTTTATTCAATAAATCTCCATTATCCACATTCTTTTCCCTAAATGAATTTCTAATCCACTGGCACTTACCCAAGGTAATTGCACAGATGGGGAGGAAAGGAGGGTAATGATTAGGAAAGGATGGAAATGAGTATTTAATGAGTGGTTCTCAGGTTGCTAGGCAGTCTTACATAGTATTTTATTTAAGCCTCTCTGTATCATCATCTCCATTTTACAGAGGTAAAAATCAAGACTCAGAGAAGTAACTTCCCCAAATTCTGAGAATACAGGACAGCACCCTGATTGAAGCCACGTCCATCTGACTGCAATGCTTCCTATCACCCTACACTGACCACTTGGATCACTGGCTCCTCGCCCATCACCACCAGATCTGTCCCCACGTGGCAATCACTGCCCTCTCAGATCTCGCTGGCCTGCAACTCACACCTTTCCCCTCAAAGCCACAGTCACGGCAGCCCCAGGCCTCCAGTTCCCTGTCCTATCCACTCTAGGAACCAGGCAGGAATGGGCAGGGAGTGGGCAGAGGAAAATCCAGGAAGGAAGGAGCAGAGCTGAGAACAGAGCCCGGCCTCCCCACCGCCACAAGGGGAAGGTGAGGTGTCCTCTACTCCAGGGGCGGGGTCATCGCTGGAAGGTGCTGCAAAGCTCCCATGAAATCAGCAAGAGTGTAAGCAGCAAGGACACTATTTGTCTAGGCCTAAAATGCAGTAAATAAGACTTTAGAATTTAATCCAAGTACTACAGCGATACAGGGCCTTTGATTTAGAATGTGTTCTCTTAAAAAGTCTCCAAGGGAGTCTTGTTGAACCGAATTCAATTTTAAAACGCCGTGAAGGGAGGGAAGAACCAAGTACAGGGCTCAATCACGTAGCAAAAAGTCAAAGAATTAGCAATCTTTAACCTCTGAAAAGTGCCACAGAAATGTAGAGCACGACTTCCTCATGGAACCCAGAAATTTTATGCTGATAGGTGGAGGGGCTTATGGGACAGCGGGCTGGTGGCCAAAGAAGATTCCAGCGGTGAGTTTATGGCAACCCGAGCCCTGCCGGTCACTTGCGGCCGAGTAACTCGCCGGGGCGGGGTGAGGGGCAGAGCTAAGAAGGATCAGTAGGGGAGACAGCAGGAATCATTCATTCTGCTGGTAGGAATGCAGTCAGGAGGCCGACTTTAAAACTCCGATCCTCGGGGAAGGCCACCCGGAGGTGAGGAACAGGCCCTGCCCTGGAGGCGCCCGCCGCACCGACTTGGAGATGGAAGTTTTTCGCGGCGGCGCCCAGTCACTGCGCAGGACCGAGCAGTCTCCTTCCCCGGCTGCCCAGCTCAGGAATGCCCTGCCTGCGAGTCAAAGTCGGAGTCGCGACGTGGCGAACCTGGCCCAGCATTGCCTGGGGCCAGCAGGCGCGCCGAGGGGGTCTCCCCGCCAGGGCCCTCCTCCCCGCTCGCCCACCCTCTCCAAGCGGGCTCCGCACGGCCGGGGATGGGACCGGGAGGGGAAGTTTGGGGCGCGTACCTCCTAGCGCCCGGCAGAGCCCCAGGCAGGCGGCCAGTAGTAAGAGGCGGCGGGCCCCGAACCGCCCATCCCTCTGCGGCGGCCCTTTGCAGTCAGATTGCAGTCAGATGCCCGGCGCTCACTCCCCAGCGGCGGCCGAGCTACCCGCGCTGCGGCGACCCGGAGCCCTGCAAGGGGGCGCCGCCCCCAACATCTCGGGGGCCGGGCCGGGGCGGGGAGAGCCATTTGCAGCCTGAAGCTGTTGTGCCCCTTCAGAGCAAGGAGCGGGCTGGGCCTTTACCCCGATCCTTACACCCCGTCCGCCGCTGGTAGCATCAAACTGGCCTAATGGCACCTAAAGGGGCAGAGAGTAAGCGGCTCCTGCCCCGGCCGGCCGAAATCTTCGATGGAGTGAAGTGTGCATGTGCGAGCAGGTGATTGTGACAAGTCAAGAGTGAGGGCAGCAAGCTGGAGGGTTGGGAGGAGACAGAAGGATTCCTGGAGAAGATAGGACCATCATCTGGCCTTGAGGCAACCGCTTCCCCTGACCAGGGTGAGATTCAGGAGGGTAGAGGGTTTGTTTTTCTCATTTCTATATCCTCAGTGAGTGCCTGGCACGTAGCATCAGTAAATAGGTGTTGGATGAGTATGAATGGAAGAGAAGACAACCTAATCATTCCTTCTTAAATGTGAGTCTTCTTTTTGTTTCTTTGAAAGCACGGCCCCTAAATTATCCCATTGGATTTTTGAAGCAACTCTCTGTCAGAAGAAGACCCAAGAGTCCCCACCCGGTGGATATCGCCCCTGAGTTTTGGCACGTGATCATAGATCATAGAGAGGAAAAGCCTCCACTCAGATCTGCCGCTACTGGTAAAAATTAACTTAAGCAGGGCCTGAAGAGGATAGTGCTTGACAGGGAGGCGCCAGGGACCTTCTAGAACCAGCTCCTCTGGGAAGCATTTCTTTCAGTTGCGTTCTCTGCAACATGGGTGTTTGTCAAAATGCCAACACTTGAGCTACAAGAACAATCAATGCTAGTGATATTTTGTTCCTAATAAAATTAACAATGTCATTTCCCCTTCATTTGCTTTTTTGGTTCTGTAATGAAGTGCTTTTTCAGCATAGAATCAAATTTTAACCATTTCTCCAGCAGATGACCTGTGAGACCACTGTTTTTACTTCTGAGCTGGAATGTTTTGTCTACCCAGCATCTTCCCTTCTCCTGGGAACCTCACCCTCTTTCTTTAAGGGACTGTCCACTCCTGCTCTGACCATGTGTAGAAAATGAGAGTTGGCCTCCACATTCATGGGCCACAGTGATAAGTCAAGGAGTGGGTTCTTGACCTGAGCAGGGCCAGTTTCTATTTAAAGACTTTCAGGGAAGGTTTCTAAAGGACAAGGGTCTGCCCCTCTCTGGAGGGGAGGCAGAGAAATTATAGGTAAAACTGTTTGCCTTTTCAAAGAAGCTAGCCTCTAAATGAGAAGAAAGCAGACAAAAAGATTTGCAGCTTGGGCCTGGGATGAATGAGATCTGTCGTCTCCATTCATCCACAAGGCCAGCAGTATTCTTATCTTTTCTGGGATTTGATTACATAAGTCAGTCAAGTCCCCTTTCAACCTAACCTAGCTGAGGTAGGGTTCCATTACTTGTAAGCAAAAGAACCTTCTTAACTTCAATCCAAGCATGATTTATATCACACTAGCTATGGTTTGTGCTCTGCAGGCCACAAATTTGCAAGCCCCAAGAGGAGGAGGTGAATTCCAGCTGATCACTGTCCTCAGCCCAGATTCCCCTGGCACTCATGACTGCCTTACATGCTGTTGATTTCTCCGGCAAGCACCTGCAGCTCTCTACATGGGGTTTACTCTCTGGGTGTAGGAACATGCTTCGCCTTTGTATGCCCAAGACAGGCCAGGGGTGGATGCTCACAGGAGCAGCCCTCAACCAATTATGGAAGGGAATTGGTGGACAAATATCCAAATTTCCTCACTCTGGGTGGGACAACACCAAAGTGGGATCTAAATAGTCTCCTAGAGGACTAGGTTCTAGTTACCCATGGTGGTAACCTGCTCATTAATGTGAGTACTTGGTGGAACTGCATATATAGTCCCAAAACAAAAAGTTGTGGGTTGGAAGGAGCCTCTGAGAATGAAGTAGAAGCAGCAGATTTGTTGTTAAGAACCTGGCCACTGACTTTGCATCCCAGACTTACCTCAGTGCCCCAGGGCAAGTCCCTTAGCCTCTTTGGGCCTTGATAACAGGCCTGACACATGCTTTTTGTCTGCAAAATTGGCATAGTGATAGTTCCTACCTCATATGATAGTTGTAGGATTTGTTATGACTTTTTGAAGTCTCAGAATGGAGCTAACGGGGCAGAGAGATTCCACTGACATGTGTGGTGGTTTTGTGCCTGATATACAAGTGAATCCAAACTTCCTTTTCTACAACTCCTTCCTTGCTGGGTTGTAAGGACAGTCACAGTAGTTCTTTAGCTTCAGACTAAATCAGAACAGGATTTCAAAGTAGCTTGAAGAGTCTAGTTAGGGGTCCCCAACCACCCCTGGCAAGAACCCTTAAAGCTGCCTGGGCAGTTGGAGTTCTACTCCTGGCCTCGCTGGACTCATCTACATCTCCTAGTTCCTTTGTGTCCTATCGGCCCCTCCATCCCAATCGAATGTTGTGCACTTTGTCAGTATTGTTTCTCTAACAAGCCAGAAATGAGTAATCAGCTGGCTGAGAAGCATCTAAGAGGGGAACCAGCCAAAAAGGATTAATTAGATTTTCCAGGTTCCACACAAACCTGTTACTCCCAGCCACTATGGTCTCCCACATAGCCCAGTATAAACTAAACACACTGTGCCTCTGCTTTTTCCCTCTTAAAACGTGGAAATCACACCAAATCTCTACAGTCCTTCAAAAGCTTTAGCATTGTAAGCAAATGGAAAGCCTCTCCACAAGGAATGTGAATTAATAAGCACAGAAGTTGGCCCCACCCTGGGCTGTATCCTACAAGAGTGCTGGAGGTGAAGCTTGGGAAGTCTGCTGGGGTCTGAAAGGCCAGTTCAGCTCAGATCAATCCAAGCATGCAGAAATTATCCTGGCACGCTCAAGTATCCATATAAATTTAAAAGCACAGGCAGCATAGAACAAGATTACCCAGAGAGGCCCAAGCTGTCACCAATGTCTCCCAGAGGGGCCTCTTCTCAAATCTTGGTTGTCTCTGGCTAAGAACACAAGCTCAGGGGTTTGAGAGACCTGAGTGCAAACTCTACCTTGGATACTAGTAAGTGACATTGGTATATGACCTTGGCCAAATCACTCAAATGTCCCAACTGTCCCCTCATCTGTAAAATGCAGATAATCATTCTGATTCCATAGGCGTGTTGTGCACTTTAGTGAACTCATGAGGATTGAGTATTAAATAGTACCTGGCTCATGGTAAGAATTCTGGGCACTATAATTATACCTAGGGGCCCAGTTGGGCCTGTGGGCCTTCTCTGCCAGCCTCTGAGTAGCCCTGACTCAATCCCAAGCCTCAGACACTCTTGAGAATGAGCCATCTCTCATCTTTCCTGCAGCATGGAGGACTGTTTCATTTTGTTCCTGTGTACTTAGCCATGTATACTGCTAAAGACTACTCATGTTCTCCATGTTAATAATCTCTAGCACTTTCCCGCTGTCCACAGCAGTGTGGATTTTCTAGGGGTTGAAGAACCCAGGACCAGATAGGTGGGAGTTATAGCTCTGGTCCTAGATGTGTGACAAGGCACATATCCTGCAGTGGCCTCAGCTTCCTCCCTTATAAAATGAAAGGGATGGACTAAGTGATCCATAAATTCCCTTCAGGCTCAATATTTTATTATTCTAATTGGTTATCATTAGCGTCAGATGGCTCCCCCATTTAAATACAGCTCTTTAAATGGGCACACAAGAAAACTTGTAAAGTTTGGATTTCTTTACACAAACCAAGGTAGTGATTGCCAATAACGCGAAGCTTTTAATGTAGAAACATCTTTCAAAATGTTGAAAAGAGATAGCTAGGAATTTGCTCCCTGTAGGGCACCACTTGCTCCTCTTATCTGAATTAGTTCTAACTTATCACTCACATGCTTCAAAGATTGAATGTGATCTCCAGCCAATTTCCATGGTAGCTAAGATGGCTCTAGAATAATGGGAAGTTAAGATACTCAGTTGTTAGGGAAAACCCATGTTTGTGGTGATTCCAAGGATGTTTCTTTGTAGTGTCTGGTCAGGAAATCCACCCAAATAAGGGCCACACTCTAACCTAGTCATTTTGACTGGCACTCTCCTGCTATACCCCAGCAACAGGAATTATCCTATTCAGATACTGGCCTGAACATGATTCACTCAGAAATGAAGGTATAGAGAGCAGAACACAAATATAGGGATATACATTCACTGATTCAACAAATATTCACTGAACTCTTTCAAATGCAAAAGGCACATGAAAGATGCCCTGGTGCATACAGGGATCAGTTACAGCCTCTGCTTTCTAGGAAGCTGCAACATAGAGAGAGACATAAGACATGCACAGCAGTAATTTTAATAAAAGTGAATTGGAAGTTGAGTCACGCCTCTGGGCTCAAATGTCTCCTTTCTGGAACTGTCCAACCCATACACTGTTGTTGATGTGACCAGCTTGAACAGCTGTGTCACATTTGCATGGCCCCTCACCCTCTGACCCCACACAGTTGGACCAGGTGAATTCCTCATCTAAAGGGCATGACCCTGGAGAAAAAGAATATCAAAGCTGATTCCATCTCAAAACTTTCAGCCAAGAAGCATAAAGAATGCAATGATCTGGTGGCAGTCACAGAACCAGTAAGTCATGTGGAGGTGGTGCCTTCATAAATACCAGCAGAGATCCAAGTTCCACCCAAGCTATGGAGGAATAGGGACTACAAGACAGCAGAAAAAGCCACTTGCCTCTGTCTTGGTCTTTGCAGAGAGGAGATTGGTAGCATGTTCTAGAGAAAAGCTGATTGTAAGAGACAATCAGAGCCACAGAAAATCATTGCCTGGTGGTCTTCTCATTCCTGTGAAGTCCAGATGTACTTCCTGAATTTTATGTCCATGAGATTCTTCTGGGTTCTTTCAATAAATCCATACTTTGCTAGAGCTAGTCTATAACTCTAGCTTTGCAGATTCTGGTGTGCACAAATTATGACTTTCAATATTTTTCCAAAACTCAACTTGATTTCTGTTTTGACCTTCAAAATCTGTTGCAGATGCAAAACTACAACTCAGCCAGTTGAAGGATTCTTTCCTGCATCCCCTGCCCCAAGTTGTTTTGCAGTTCCGTAGAATTTATGTAGTGCCAAGACATCAAGATGACTGAAGAAGGGGTGTGGCAGTTGTCTGTTGCAAGACACTCTCACCCTTATGCAGGCCCCCCTGAGACATTCTTCACCCCATGTGGTCTTCAGGTGTCAGTCCATGCAGGCTCCATGGAGACCGCCTCCTTCCCATCTGAATGGTCCCATCAGGTCAGCAACCTTTTCCATTTCTCCCTAGCTACTCTGAATGCTCTCGGGCCACCCCTAGTGCCGGAGCGCTTTGTGAGGCTGGGTAAGGCCCTGACTACCAATGCTCACCACACAGACATTTTCTCTCTTGGAATCTTACTGTCTTTTGGGACCCCATTCATCTAGCTGTGGGATTGGGCTGCTTCCATGGGTCTCTGACTTTCTGTAAGGCACACCAATGTCATCGCACTGACCATTTTGCTTTGACTGTTCTGTCCCCTAACCCAGGAAATCCTTTTCCTCTTGACCTGCTGGGTAGTGAGAAGGAGGAAACGCTGCATAAACCAAGATGGAGTTTTAGCCACTCAGCAGAATAAAGTGTAAAATCATGAGTTTGATTATTATAATATAAATGTATCATTTGTGCAGATTTGAATTGCAGACAAGAGGACTTGTATTTGCCACATTAAGGAGCCTACACAGGAATGCTAAGAATTCTTATGGAACCTACCCTACTCCCAGACTGGTTAACCAATGGTTGAATTTGAGCCAATTTCTTTAGGCAATGGCTGTGACCTCAGTGAGCACTGATGTGTGAAAATGAGGTAGACTCTCAGAAGTCACTGCTGGTTTCAGAAAAAACAGTCTTTGAAAGAATACCTCAGGATGCTTTCTGTCTCCCGGGAAGTCAACAGAAGGAAGGAAGAATGGCCAAATGAAAATTTCTGAGTTTTCTGCAGAGATTAAATTCTCTAATTTCTGGGAAGCTGCCTCAGGAAAGACACGGATCTCTCCAGGACCTCTGTCAAGGATTCCAATTTCTCAAAAACCAGAACATTTTCCCAAGGAGAGTGGAGCAATTCTAGCTGAACTGGCTGCCTCCAGTAACCAAGAGGTCCCTTGTTACTCTGCAGAACCCACATGGCCCCTTAATGTGACATTAACTTAGTGACCTGGAGCACATGCAGAAAAGGTCTATATCCCAGCTAGAAGGAAAACTCTGCCTAGCCCCAAGGGGAATATTTCCAGGTAGCTTCTCTGAGTAGAAAAGGGGAAATGTTCTCCAAGTAGAAAAGGGGAAGGTTCTCCAAGTAGAAAAGTGTTAATGGATTCTGTTCTTCCTTGATTTATGGGAAGATAAACACTTTATGGGAGATTCTACCCACAAAGAGACCCAGAACTAATAACATGGAAACTGAGGTATATTTGGTACCAGGAAAGGCAGCTTGGGAAACCAGAAGAGAACTAGATTGGGGCCACATTGACTCTGCAGGAGCCTAACTCATTCAGCTCCCTTGTCCCTTCTGAGCCCAGAGAGCCCCCAAGGCCCAAGTTAAAATAATAACTACCAGAAGGAGGAGAATTATGTATCTAAAAAGCAGTTGAGGTAACAGCCCCATTATTTAGGGAGGCAGCTTTTCACGGAGGCTTTATAACCCCTCACTCTGTGAATGGTTGGAGGTTCAAATCCCAGCTTCACCACTCAGCAAGCCAAGTTACCTAGGCTTTGTGACTCAGTTTTGCCAGCAGAGATATGGACATAGTACAGTACCTACCTCCACTGGGATGTTGTAAGGTTAAACAAGATCATTCACAAAATATGCTTGAGACATAATGGTAGGCAGCATTTTGACTGTTAACCACTCCTGTTGCCTTTAAGCAAAATGAGATAGCTCTTCCTTGAAGAATACTGTTCAAAGACATGCAAACACCAAGGAGAAAAAGAAATGGCTGGGTGTGGGGAGTTGCAGGGATTTGTTTCATTTATGAAATATTACTCCACCATAGTAGTTTGCTTGCAAGGAACAGAACCCCACTGAAAGAACCTTAACTAGAAAGGAAAGTCACATATGATAAACAGGAGGAGAGCAAGAGCCTTTTTGGGTATGTGAGTTGGATTTTAAAGAGTGGGTCAAGGGAGATGTTATACAAGGCCCTAGAAGGCAGGAGGACATGAGGGCCTGGTGCTTCCAGCCCGTTCTTTCCTCCTCAGGAGACAGCTTCTGTCCGAGGGCTAACAGGAGAAGGAAGAGTAGCATCTCAGGATGTCAGGAGTTTGTGCAATTTCTCAAACTTGTTCAGTTTCTCCCCATCACATACACACATGGGTTCTTCCTCACTGACAACACCCTCATCATATGGCTAGTGCTTTACCCCTTCTTGATCTTTCAAGGGTGGTAGGGATTGTGAGAGGCAATTTCCATACAATGAATGAAACTGGGGACTAAGTGAGGACTTTGATTCAACATCTCCTTGAGGACTGCCAGCAAATGCAAAGACCTCACTTGACAGTAATAGAAGGAATAGCACACTTGGCCCTATAGCACAGGCACAGGGTGGGTTCTTTCTGATGGAGACTGGACAATCTGTGGACTGAGGCTCACAAAGAGGCAAGTTCTCCATGCTTGGCCAGATCCAGCCATCTGGCATCTTTGGCAAATTCCTCAGAGTCAACTGTCAAGGAAAGCTCATACTCCCATTCTTTTATTCTCTTCTTTCCCCCCCCCTCCCCGCAACAAACACCTAGTCATTTTTTCTCCCTAGCACAGGATAATAATCTCTTTTGACATGGGAAAGAATCTGCTCTCTTCCTCTGCTTTTGGCTGTGTTTTTGCTCATTTTCTCATAGAGGGTTGCAGCCCAGGAGAGAGTAGAAAGAGCCCCTGAGCTATTGTAGCTTTTGTGTTACAAAAACCTTAACGCTTAAGGGTATGGGATTCAGAGGCACAGAGATTACTTGTTTGAATGATAAGTGAAAGGGTGCTCACAACAGGAAAAACTAAATTAATATCTCAAACTATGATTCCAGTCACTTCTGGTTACAGTATAATATTATGGGTAAGGCTGGTAGGCCTATCTTTCTGCCAATTCGAGAATTCAGAGCCCAGATCAAAGACTTGGCATTTAGAAACATCCTGAACATTTGCTTTCAGCTTATCCAGGTTCTGGGTCATGAAGCCTGAAGTCACCAGAAGAGTGGTATATAGTCAGAGAGAGAGAGAGAGGAAGTACTAGGACAGTGCGGGGTCTCTGAAGTTAACAGATTAGAGAGCTTCAAGGACTGACTGGGGTCCCAGAGACTGACTTCCCACCCTGAGAAGAGCCCATTGGGTGGTCTCTGATAACACCTTGAAAACTATTTCTGATAATGGGTATCCCAATAGAAAAAGAGGAAGTCAAACTACCCCTGTTTTACAGATGACATGATTCTATATCTAGAACACCCCATAGCCATGGCCCAAAAGCTCCTTCAGCTGATAAACAACTTCAGCCAAGTTTCAGGACACAAAATCAACATGCAAAAATCATTCTAGCATTCCTATACACCAACAACAGCCACGCCAAGAGCCAAACCAGGAATGCAATCCCATTCGCAATCACCACAAAAAGAATAAAATACCTAGGGATACAGCTAACCAGGGAGGTGAAAGATCTCTACAATGAGAAGTACAAAATACTGCTCAAATAAATCAGAGATGACACAAACAAATGGAAAAACATTTCATGGTCATGGACAGGAAAAATCAAAATCGTTAAAATGGCCATACTGCCCAAAGCAGTTTATAGATTCAATGTTATTCCTGTCAAACTACCAACAAGAATCTTCACAAAACTAGAAAACACTATTTTAAATTTCATATGGAACCAAAAAAGAGCCTGAATAGCCAAGGCAATCCTAAGCAAAAAGAACAAAGCTAGAGCCATCATGCTACCTGACTTCAAACTATGTTTCAGGGCTACAGTAACCAAAACAGCATGGTACTGGTACAAAAACAGACACATAGACCAATGGAAAAGAACAGAAAGCCCAGAAATAAGGCTGCACACCTACAACCATCTGATCTTCAACAAAGCTGACAAAAACAAGCAATGGAGAACAGACTCCCTATTCAATAAACCGTGCTGGGATAACTGGCTAGCCATATGCAGAAGATCAAAGCTAGGCCCCTTCCTTACACCATATACAAAAATCAACTCAAGATGGAGTAAAGACTTACATGTGAAGCCCAAAACTATGAAAACCCTGGAAGACAACCTAGGCAATACCATCTTGGACCTAGGAATGGCCAAAGATTTTATGACAAAGACACTAAAATGAATCACAACAAAAGCAAAAATTGACAAATAGGAGCTAATTAAACTGAAGAGCTTCTGCACAGCAAAAGAAACTATCAACAGAGTAAACAGACAACCTAGAGAATGAGAGAGAAATGTGTGCAAACTACGCATCTGACAAAGGTCTAATATCCAGCATCTATAAGGAACTTAAACAAATTTACAGGGGGAAAAAAAAAAGTGGGCAAGACATGAACAGACACTGTTCAAAAGAAGACATATATGTGGTCAATGAGCATATGAAAAAAAGCTCAATATCCCTAATGATTAAAGAAATGCAAATCAAAACCACAATGAGGGCCAGGCACGGTGACTCAAGCCTGTAATCCCAGCACTTTGGGAGGCTGAAGCAGGCAGATCACGAGGTCAGGAGATCGAGACCATCCTGGCTAACATGGTGAAACCCCATCTCTACTAATAATACAAAAAAATTAGCCAGGCGTGGTGGTGGGCGCCTGTAGTCCCAGCTACTCGGGAGGCTGAGGCAGGAGAATGGCGTGAACCCGGGAGGCAGAGCTTGCAGTGAGCCAAGATCACGCCACTGCACTCCAGCCTGGGCGACAAAGCAAGACTCCATCAAAAAAAACCAAACAAGAAAAAAACAACACAATGAGATACCGTCTCACACCAGACAGAATGGCTACTATTAAAAAGTCAAATATTATAATAATAATAACAGATGCTGGCAAGGTTAAGGAGAAAAGGCAATGCTTTTACACTGCTGGTGAAAACACAAATTAGTTCAACCGTTGTGGAAAGCAGTGTGGTGATTCCTCAAAGAGCTAAAAGCAGAACTACTATTCAACCCAGCAATCCCGTTACTAGGTATATAACCAAAGGAATACAAATCTTTCTATCACAAAGACACATGCACACATTCATTGAAACACTATTCACAATAACAATGACGTGGAATCAACCTAAATTCCCACCAATGGTAGATCGGACAAAGAAAATATGGTAAGTATACACCATGGAATATCATGCAGCCATAAAAAAGAATGAGATCATGTCCTTTGCAGGAACATGGATGGAGCTGGAGGCCATTATCCTTAGCAAACTAATGCAAGAACAGAAAACCAAATACTGCGTGTTCTCACTTAAAAGTGGGAGCTAAATGATGAGAACACATGGACACATAAAGAGGAACCACAGACACTGGGGCCTACCTGAGGGTGGAGGGTGGGAAGAGGGAGAGGATCAGAGAAAATAACTATTGGGTACTAGGCTTAACACCTGGGAGACAAAATAATCTGTACAGCAAACCCTGTGACACAAGTTTACCTGTGTAACAAACCTGCACACGTACCCCTGAACCTAAAATAAAAATTTTAAAAAGAAAGAAAACGTTCTGTAGAGAGTGAGGACAAATGTCAGCTGGAAATGGGTTAACAGAGGAGTGCGGAAGTTCTGGAAGCTGATGGTATGATATAGATTTGAGGCATTTAACTTTGAAAAACCTTTATGTTTTACCTGGTTATCATTTCTTGTTTCACTGCCAGTGACAAATAGCTTGCCATTTTAGGAATGTAAAAAATTTTTATATCATATGACTTGATGCAATTATGGGGGGTGAATCACTACTGTATTTTGAAACATTTCTGAAATAAAATTAGAAGACTGGACTAATTGGTCTCTGAGGTCCCTGCCAGCTCTGACATTCCATGATGCCTTGAACCTTTGGGCCATCACAAATGAACTTTTACAGAGCACTTTCAGCAACACAGAACATGCAAAGGTGGCTCTTGTCTGTAGTCACAATAGGAATTCTTATAAACTCCCTACAACTGGAGAGTCCTCTGCTTCTGACTGTCTCATCTCCTGCTTGGCTTTGCTCAGAATCAAGTCTTCATCAGTCCACAGGCTCGGAGGGGAAGCCACCCATCGAGCAATGAGGGGCCCACATGGCCAGCTCTGAGTGGTAAACTGCTCCCCACAAACTCACCCACAAGGTCCATATGGAGGTAGGACCCACCCGGAACCCTTGGTGGTTTAGGCCTTGTAATATGCCAACTTCTCAGCCCCTGGAAAGCCAGAGAGTGCCGCTACCACCCTTCCCCATGGAGCAGCCCCAGGGGCTCAGACATAATACCAGCAGGCACCAGGCCTCATTAGGGGAAGACATGTTTCTGCTGAACTTGCATTTCTAGCACAAAGCTGCCTCTAGTAACCCTAGCGAAAGAAATACAAGAAGCCACAGGAAACTATTTTCAGCTATCTTAAAACTAGAACATTGATTTAAAATTGTTGCATTCTGCTTTCCAAAGAATCATTTACAGCTGTCTTGCCTCGCTTTTATATGATTTACACATATGACTCAGTCCTACTTTCGCCCCACAACTGAGTGAGACTTGAAAAGAAATGTACACTAAAGAGACCTCCCTGGCCCCTCCAGACTCAGAGATAAGAGTGTTTTCAAGTCAGAAATAACTTTCAAGCAGTTCAAGTCAGAACTGCTTGCTTCTTTCTCTCTCTTTCTCTCTCTCTCATTTTCTTTCCTGACAGGGTCTCACTCTGTCAATCAGACTGCAGTGCGGTGGTGTGATCATAGCTCACTGTAACCTCGAATTCCTGGGCTCAAATGATTCTCCCACCTCAGCCTGCAGAGTAGCTAGGAACTGTGTGCTTTTCCTAAGCCAATTTCCGGTCTACCTGCTTATGATCCTGTGTCTCTGGTGCCATCTGCAGGATGTAGACACAGCCAGATGTTTTATACAGATTGAGTATCCATTATCTGAAATTCTCGTGTTTCAAATTTCTGATTTTTTTTAACCTATGTTCATGTACCTAATGAGATATCTTGGGATGTGACCCAAGTCTAAACAGGAAATTCATTTGTATTTTATATATGCCTTATATGCATAGCCCAAAGGTAAGTTTATACAATAACTTTAATTTGTGCATGAAACCACGTTTTGACTGCATTTTCTACTACAGCTTGTCACATGAGGTAAGGTGTGGAATTTTCCACTTGCAGAATCATGTCGGCCTTCAAAAAGTTTCCAGTTTTGGAGGATTTTGGATTTCAGATTTTCAGATTGAGGATTCTCCACCGGTATTTTTATGTGATACTAACTCAGCAACTGGTGGTGATTGACCACAAAGGGGACAAAAAACAAGCAGCCTAAGAGAGGTACCAAGAGAACCATGGACGATGAGGAAGTCATGAATGTCCCTTAGAATCACTTGGCAATGCTAAAGGCATCATGAGAAGTCAAGTAAGATAAGGATGGAAATTTTCTAGTGGTTTTGACCATTTGGAGGCTAGAGCTATAGAGCTAACTTCATGAGAGTAGCTTTATTATCTCAGCAGGAAACAGAAATTATACTGCCCTGATTGGATGGGTTCAAAGAGAAAGAAACATCATGTGTTTCACAGAGTTTGGATCAGAAGAGTAGGAGGGAAGTTAGTTATGGTGAGGGGACTATAATATCAGGAAAGGAATTTTTAGGATTAGAACATGCTTTTAGGTTGGAAAAATAGAGAAGGCGATATTGGAGATTAAAAAAGGGAGAGAGAGTGATACCTTGAAGAGGCAGAAGGGAATGGAATCCAGAGGCAGGTGGAGGTTTGCCCTTAACAAGGGACAAAGGAAGGATGAATTTGGATATATGACAAGTCTATAGGTCAGAGTACAAGAAACTGAGCTTGGAAGCCTCAGTTTTCTCTACGGAATGGGATGCAAAGTGTAGATGGGCATAATACAAGCCTGGACAGTTTAGAATTATCCTAGGTCTGAACTTCTTTCCCTTTCCCTCTGTTATGTAAAATTGTTTACGAGTAGGTTGACCATTACTCTTAGTGTGTCCAAGACAGTCCCAGTTTATGCCTATTGCTCTGTTATAATTATTCATTCTCAACAATGTCCCAGTTGGAACAATAAATTATATGGTCACTCTATATATGTGTGTGCGTGTGTGTGTGTGTGTGAGAGAGAGAGAGAGTGAGGGCAAGGCTGGTGTTTTGTCAGCCTGCACAACTGTGGCATTTTCTCCTGTAATACGGACCCTTGCATCAGACCCAGAAGACACAAATAGTATTGATTCAGGGTTTGGGTTTTTCTAGGCAGGTGAAGTAGCAGGCTAGAGATACTTAAGATTTAAGAGTTCTGGTGATTGGGTAGCATGGGGACAATGGCATCTATCAATGCTTCCTCCTCCACACAGGTAAGAACATCTTAAACACTGTGGTTTGAGGTATTTCTCAGAGGAAAAGCCAGTGCTCTTTGTAGACAATGGTCTACAAAACCCTGAGTAACCTGCACCCACCTCTGACCTTCTATCACCTCCCTCTCATTTACTGCTCTGTGGAAAAGAAGACCACAGCCTCAGAATTTACCATAAGGACAGCACTGTGGGAAGGAGGGAAGGAAGTATCTAAGTGTCTAGCGAACAGCACACCTCAGATCCTTAACACATGAAAACTGCAGACTTTCTTTACATCCTGATACAACCAAAGACAACCCCTCCTCCACCGCCTGAGTATTGCCTTATGTATCAAGAGGGGGGCAGGAATTTTGTAACTCATAGGCAGAGGTGGGAGGATACTGTGGTAGTCAGGGAAGGGGAAATCTAGGGATTACCAGGGGATGCAAATACTATAATCCTAAATTAGCAAACTTCAAAGGGCCATAGGGGAGGAGTGGCAATTACATACTTTTCCTAGTCAAACTTTAGCAATGTATTATTTCACTAGACATTCATTTTTCTTTCTATATAGTAGTTTGTCAAACTTGAAGCTCTGAGGAACAACAAGATGCCACATATGTCTAGAGTGGAGTATAAAAGAAGAGTCAATCTCATAGTAGACAAACACTCCAAGGACACAGGCTCTTTACACTTGTCATTTCCTCTGCCTGCGATGCTCGTAATACAGACAGCATCCAACTTAGCAAGGTTCAACTTACAATGTCTCCGCTTTAGTATGGTGCAAAGGCAATGCACATTCAGTGCACTCCTCAGCTCCCGATGGGGTTACATCTGGATAAACCCATTGTAAATTGAAAATACCATAAGTTGAAAACATACTGTTGACTAACAATATTTTCAACTCATGATGAGCTTATGAGGTTACTGATGGGCTTCTAGGGACATAACCCCATTATAAAATGGGGAGCATCTGCATCCTCGTGGCTTGTCCCATGTTGCTTTCTCTGCTGAAACGTACTCTAACTGGTGAGGCCTCCCATAGTCACCATAGAAAACAACTCCTCCATTCTGCATAAACTGCTTTTTCTCCACAGCATTGATCACCATCTGGTATACAGAGATCCTTATTTATAGTTTTCCTTCTCACTCTAATGTAAACTCTATGTGGCAGAGACTTGGTATGGTCACTGCAGTAACCCCAATGCCTGCAGCAGTGCTTGGGCCATAATGGGTTTTCAATGACTATTTGTGGAATGAATGAATGAATAAGTGGATACTAAGAGTATTCATGCAATGTCTGTTTTCATGAAATTTTGATGAGCCCTCATGATCAAATTGTGGAGATATCCTAAGAGAATAATTACATCTTGATTCTTATGAGTAGGTGAATTGCCCCTCTTTTCCCCTCAGAAAAATCTCTTGGGCAGGTAAGCTACACTCAGTAGCTTGAGATGAGTCTCAGTCCTGGGACTCAAGTATTTTAACTCCAAATTCCATCCCATTTCCATAGCCCAAGGTTAGATGCAGGATTAGTCCATCAGCCCAGTCTACACAGATGTTAATTGTAGGCCACATAGTAACAGGAGCAGTTGCAAAACCTGCAGGAGCTAACATTCTGAATGACACCGTTAACATCTACCTGGGTTTCTCTCATTCTTCTAGCCCTGTAACCCCATCATCCCTTCTTCCTATTTAGTAATGCGGTGACAGCTTCTATCTTCACAAAATAGAAAGACTAGGTTCTGACTCAAGAACCCATGGAATGAGGAGTGAATTTCCTTCCTGCTTCTTTTCCTTTTCTATCAGTGAATCAGGACGAAAAGCCAAGTCTCTCTGAAACCAAAGCCCTTAGCCACCACATTATGCTACTTCCCATACCCTGTGTCAAGGTAAATACAAGGCACTGCAGGTACTTGCACTGTGTCCAGTACCTACAAGGCATCCGTCATGCTCAGCTGCTGGGTAAACGGCGTCTGATGCAGCAGTAGCCCAGAAACAGCTGTGGCGCGCCCACGTCCTCTGTCCAGGGAGGTTGCAGCTCGTGGCTCATCATTAAACCTTTCTCAGAAGACAAGAGACCCTCCTGACTGTGACTCACTGTATCAGACAGCTGCTTCACAGAACACAGTGGGAGTCCAGCCTCCCTCCTCCTCAGAAAGCCTGTATTGCAAAATAAGACTTTTGAACAAAACGTCTCCACCAGCTCCCCGTCCTGCGTTACCATTGAGCAGCTGCTGCTTACGCTGCTGTAAACTGGCCTAAGTCCATTTGGCCATTCAGCAAACATCAGGATATTTTTCTGGTAAATATCAAAAGCCGATGATCCTCTGGAGGTTCTAAGTGGGTGGAGTTAGACGTTCCCTTCACCACACTCTCCCCATTAGGTGCAGAACAACAAAAGGGGCAAATTCCACCTAAAGTCACAATTTAGTCCCACAGCCTGCATGTGGCGAACAGGTCCCACTCTTGGCCACACAATCACCCCTTCCATGAAAGGCACATTCCAGGTGAATGCTCATCTTTGTAGTCAACTTGGTGACAAAAATCCTCCATGAAGAAGCCCACGAAAGCAGAACCCAAGGGATTTTCAACCTGGAAAGCAGTCGTTAAAGTCCTGGGCTTGCTCAGATTCTTAACCTTCATTCGCATACGCCACTGAATGTTCATGAAACGACAGTGAGTCCTGTACTAAGCTTCCAGTCAAACTGTCCTTCACACCATGAATTTCAGCACTTAAAATTATTTCTGACATCCCTTCTGCTAACTTACAAACACTCTCAGGCTTTATTTCAGTAAATGCCAAGAAATTAGTTTTTGAGGTTTAAGTTTCTGTTTAGGATTCTGAATAGCTAATTAATAACCTCATGATTTCAAAGACTATTAATCACCTCTAAAATGATGGAGTTAACTTGTACACAAAAATTATGTAGTTTAAACAAATCATGTTATTTGTTATTGTTGCTTTATGACATATATTAAAGTGTATAACATGGTGTTTTGATATAGTTATCTTGATATCCATATGCATAGTGAAGTGATTACTACATTCAAATGAGGTAACATGCCCATTATCTTTGTTACCTTTTTCTTTTTTGCTTGTGATAAGTGCCTAAAATCTACTATCTATCTTAAACAAATTATTTTAAAGTAAATTAACCCACAAGCCGTAGAACATTGAATCTCTGCTGTTAAAATAGGAATAAACACTAATGTTTCTCACTTCTGGGTAGCCCTCACCTTCCTTCCGATATAAAGCAATTGGCACTCTCTCTTTCTCTCTCCGTCTCTGGCACACGTACACATGCACACACACAGATTTTCAACACACTTCTCTGCTTGAATTGGAAGAGACCGGGAAAATCAGACAACAGCTGCGCACTTCCAAGAAGGCTCCTATTTCTCTGGCTCAGCACAACTTGTGATTTAGTTCATTTGCTCACTATGCAGCATTTCTCAGAAACCACAAAGAACATGAATGCAGGCGGCGTGACCGGAAGGCTCAGAAAGTGCTCTGTGGTCTCCGTATGAGTTTGAGGTTTCAGATTCTACAGATGGCACATGTGAAACTGACACTTCCACTGCACTGCATCTCTGGCTCTGTAATTGAGGGGCAGCTGCTTCCTGGTAATGCAATAAAACCCAGGGGCCCAAAAGAAAGGCTTAGAATACTCCTCTCCCCTGCCCTCAATTCCCAAGTGCCTTCCCACCAAACTGCTGTAAGGGGAAAGTCACCTCTCCAGCCTCGTCACTCCCACACACCTTATACTCTTCTCAACTTTCATTATACCCTGCGGGGTGACCTGGTGATTTGAGTGCCTGTATCTTTATTAGTCATAAAATTATGTCTAATATTCTAGATAGCCCCATGGCACCTTGCATAGTATAGTTGCTTCACAAATATTTGTTTCCATTTTGCCTATAGCTCGTTCATTCATTCATTCATTCATTTATTCAATGATTTTGGGACTTAGGTTAGAATAGTCAAAGGTATATTCAAAGGGGGAGGACTTCAAGGTGGATTCATTTTTTAGCATTAAGTTCTGCTTAATGATGGTTTTGTTTCAAGTATCCAGATGCAGCATTAGAGGTTAGAGACTAAAGACAAGGATAGCTTTATGGGAAGTTGGTTCAAGCTTGAAGCTATCATACCTCTTTCCAAACACGTCTCTTGGATAGATAATGTACCCTAGAACTTAAAGTATAATAAAAAAAAATTTAAACATTAAAAAAAAGAAAAAAAAGAAAAATAATAATAGTAATAACAACAACAAAAACAGGACGATTAGCATTTCAAGAGTGTTTACTTTTTTCAGGCACTGCTGTAAGTGCTTTACTCACTTACTCCACACGGTAGCTTTATGAGGGAAACACTATTAATGTCCTCCATTTTACAGATAGCATGTGCCTGTAGATTAGTATTAGCAAGTTTAAACTTGCTATCCTGCTGCTAGAGATTAGTATTCGCAAGTTTAAGCAATACCCTCTATCAGGCCATTCCCTCGTTTTAAATGTGCACATCCCTCAGCATGATGATCCCCTGCAGTAGTCCAGGTGACAAACACGCCTTAGTTTAAAGCAGTTTACAAAATGCCTCACTTCCTGGTAGTCTGCACTCTTGGAGGATTTGGAGTAGGAGCTCTGAAAGAGGGGATGGAATGGCTTCAGAGAGAGAAGGTGGGATGGACCCCTATATCATATTGGATGGACTTGATCAAAGCCACCGAGGCTGGGAATCCTGTAGCTGGGGTTTAACTGGAAAATGACTAGAGACTTGGCCAGAGCAACTTTTGTTTCTTTCTAATGCTGTGTCCATTGACTCCAGGCTAAACAAGAATCTTTTGGGAAAGGGCATTTGACTGACTGATGTCAATCAAGGGCAGTTTTGCCTTCCAGGGACATTAGGTACTATCTGGAGATATTTTTCATGGTCATCACTGGGTGGTCAGGTGTTGCTGGCATCTAGTGGTTCGGGGTCAGATAGGCTGCTAAACATCCTACAATGCACAGGACAGCACCCTTATCATAAAGATTATCTGGGCCAAAATATCAATAGTGCTGAAGTTGAGAAACTCTGCAACACATTAAAAAGCTGCATCTGTACCAGTGGAATTTGAGTCTGGGCTTCTGAACATGATGACTGCAGAGGGGCACCCTCCAGTGGCCAGTATGAATCACGAGCCTAAATCCCAAAGAGTGACTCCAGGTCTCTATCCTTTCCCTGCTATTTGCTCAGTCTTCCATGGAAGAGCTATCAGGAATGTCCTGTCCTTTCTGTCACCTCCTCCCAGGCACAACATTTATGAAAGTATGGCACACAAGCCTTCACCCTTCATGCTGAAACTCCTCCAATCTTCCAGTGGATTTTAACTTTATGCAATTAACCTTACATGAACAAAAAAAAAAAAAAAAAAAAGGGAGAAGGTACACAGTTCCCTTCCCTGAAGGGGGAACATGAGAACCAGGGAACTCTTTATCTTTCACACCAACTAAACACACCCGAATGTGTGTTTTCTCTTTCTTGACTCTTTCGGCTTCTTCTCATCTACGTTCAATGTGGTCACCTGTAAGGCCATAGCCAGCAGAATGGTATCTTCATTGCTCTTCTGGGAATGTTAATGAGCTTAGCAGCAACAAAATCCTTCTGATCTACTAAACCAATGCACCTCCTGACTTGTGCATAAGCCTCCATGACATTGCATTGAAATTGATGCTCCATTATCAAAGCAATGATAATTTGAAAGGTTTCTTTCTCATCTCTGTAGTTTTTAAGCTCTTAGATAATTGGTTTGACCCTTCTGTGGGATCTGTATAAAATGCCAAAGTTAGTGAGAAGGTGCAAGCGTGAGAGTCACTCCAGGTCCCTCCCATGACTGACATTGTCATGGGAGACTTGCCCTCCCAGACTTCAGATGGTGTCTGCATGTACCAAGTCAGGTGTGTGCTGACTTTTAATCAGGCCACTCAGCCTGGTTGACTGAGGGAGATGCAGATCCTCCCAACCTCTTAGGGAGCCAATTCTTTGGCCCAAGTGACTAATAAAACACCCAAGCAACAGATGTTGGACTACCCACAGCTCATGGCTCTCCTACCTCTCACAGAGGCCACCTCACTCCTACTGCACTGGGAAACGTGAGGAGGTCTCGTGAATGGTTTGCCAGCCTGTGGGAAGCTCTGAATCCATCCACTAGAACACTTCAAAGATTTTGTGTTCAAGGTCACCCTGGAGAAACAATCACCAAAGTGGTTCATTCATCCCACCAGTAACTTGATCACTGATGCTTCAGAGGAAACCAAAGAATTCAGCACTATTTACTACCTTGTCAAGTATAAATCACTGTGCCTTCTTAAAACTGCATGCGTAGGAGACAGAAGGCCAGCACATGCTTAGTTTCAAAGCACTTTTTTACCTAGTTTCTCAAGCCCCCTCCCTTGTTCAAACATCAACTCAGCAAGAAGGACTGATTCTAAACGTGTACCCACCCTTCCCAAGAGAACGTTCTGAGAAATCATCCCCCGGTCGTGCTGTATAGCATCAGTGCACGCCTCTAAGTTTCCTTCTCACGGCAGCAGGGTGGCAAGGAACATCTTGAACCTTCAGGGATTGAAGACTAATAAGGATGAATTTGCATTGTCTTCTTTAAAAATAATAAATCTGATTGCTTTAGTATTTTTTTAAAAAAATGTATCCTGCTTTTAAGAAACGAAACTTCTGAAAAGACTGCCATGAGATTGAAAATCTGGAAATGGAATGTGCCGCTTGAGGGCGCCATTAGGTTTTAAGAAAATAACTGTCTGCTACTTTAATGTGCTGTCTTTGGAGCCTGCCCTATGTCCAACAAGCTCTATGAAATAAAACTGAATTTAGATCTCACTTCTAGGAAAATGAAGGGAAACAGGAATCTAGTCTCTTTAAACTCAAGTGAGATTAACAAAAATTCAGTTGACAAGTTCTAAATTCCCTTGTACAAAGCTGCCTTTACCAGCCAAATGAAATAAAAAGTGATACTGTGCTAAAAGATGCTCTGTGTATTTTTGTAGGAGTGACAGTTGCTTAAGACCAACATTCCAATGTGAAATGAGAAAAATAGTGGGAACAAATTGCATAACAGACATCTCCTGACTTCAAACTGGAAACCTAAGCCGTTTGGGTTCCATGGGGAAAACTGCTTTACTTGGGTGTTTGACACTCCCAGTGAAAAGAAAAGCTTGATATGTGATTCGGGTTTTTTTGTCAGGCTTTGTTTGTGCAACACAGGTCCTACTTTCAACAAAGCATAGTAGAAAATGACAGAGAGGGTTGAAATTCCCAAGTATTGCAGAAGGAGATTTGTGGAAGATCAAAAATCAATTTGTAATTCAATAGAGTATTTAATGAAGCTAAACCTTCAATACAGAATTTGCTGAATGAGACAGTCAATGAGAAAACAGATTGTAACAGAGAGTTGAAGATAACAGACTACCAGGAGTGTCCAATCTTTTGGCTTCCCTGGGCCACACTGAAAGAAGAATTGTCTTGGGCCACACATAAAATACAATACTCTAACGATAGCTGACAAGCTAAAAAAATAATAACAATAGTAAGAATGTCTCATAATGGCTTTTTTGGGTTTTTTTGGTTTTTTTTTTTAAGAACAAAAGTGTATCAAAAAATGTTTTTATACAAAGTTATTTTTCTTTTTAACCTTTGTTTTTATGTGAGAGTTTGTTTTTCTTTTTTTTTATTATTATTATACTTTAAGTTCTTGGGTACATGTGCACAACATGCAGGTTTCTTACATATGTATACCTGTGCCATGTTGGTGTGCTGCACCCATCAACTCATCAGCACCCATCAACTCATCAGCACCCATCAACTCGTCATTTACATCAGGTATAACTCCCAATGCAATCCCTTTCCCCTCCCCCCTCCCCATAATAGGCCCTGGTGTGTAATGTTCCCCTTCCCGAGTCCAAGTGATCTCATTGTTCAGTTCCCACCTATGAGTGACAATATGCAGTGTTTGGTTTTCTGTTCTTGCGATAGTTTGCTGAGAATGTTGGTTTCCAGCTGCATCCATGTCCCTACAAAGGACACAAACTCATCCTTTTTTATGGCTGCATAGTATTCCATGGTGTATATGTGCCACATTTTCTTAATCCAGTCTGTCACTGTTGGACATTTGGGTTGATTCCAAGTCTTTGCTATTGTGAATAGTGCCACAATGAACATATGTATGCATGTGTCTTTATAGCAGTATGATTTATAATCCTTTGGGTATATACCCAGTAATGGGGTGGCTGGGTCATATGGTACTTCTAGTTCTAGATCCTTGAGGAATCGCCATACTGTTTTCTATAATGGTTGAACTAGTTTACAATGCCACCAACAGTGTAAAAATGTGCCTATTTCTCCACATCCTCTCCAGCACCTGTTGTTTCCTGACTTTTTAATGATTGCCATTCTAACTGGTGTGAGATGGTATCTCATTGTGGTTTTGATTTGCATTTCTCTGATGGCCAGTGATGACGAGCATTTTTTCATGTACCTGTTAGCGGTATGCATGTCTTCTTTTGAGAAATGTCTGTTTATATACTTTGCCCACTTTTTGATGGGGTTGTTTGTTTTTTTCTTGTAAATTTGTTTGAGTTCTTTGTAGGTTCTGGATATTATTCCTTTGTCAGATGAGTAGATTGCAAAAATTTTCTCCCATTCTGTAGGTTGCCTGTTCATCTGATAGTAGTTTCTTTTGCTGTGCAGAAGCTCTTTAGTTTAATTAGATCCCATTTGTCAATTTTGGCTTTTGCTGCCATTGCTTTTGGTGTTTTAGACATGAAGTCCTTGCCCATGCCTATGTCCTGAATGGTATTACTTAGGTTTTCTTCTAGAATTTTTATGGTATTAGGTCTAACATTTAAGTCTCTAATCCATCTTGAATTAATTTTCGTAAAAGGAGTAAGGAAAGGATCCAGTGTCAGCTCTCTACTTATGGCTAGCCAATTTTCCCAGCACTATTTATTAAATAGGGGATCCTTTCCCCATCTCTTGTTTTTCTTAGGTTTGTCAAGGATCAGATGGCTGTAGATGTGTGGTATTATTTCTGAGGACTCTGTTCTACTCCATTGGTCTATATCTCTGTTTTGGTACCAGTACCATGCTGTTTTGGTTACTGTAGCCTTGTAGTATAGTTTGAAGTCAGGTAGCGTGATGCCTCCAGCTTTGTTCTTTTGACTTAGGATTGTCTTGGCAATGCGGGCTCTTTTTTAATTCCATATGAACTTTAAAGCAGTTTTTTCCAATTCTGTGAAGAAAGTCATTGGTAGCTTGATGGGGATGGCATTGAATCTATAAATTACCTTGGGCAGTATGGCCATTTTCATGATATTGATTCTTCCTATCCATGAATATGGAATGTTCTTCCATTTGTTTGTGTCCTCTTTTATTTCATTGAGCAGTGGTTTGTAGTTCTCCTTGAAGAGGTCCTTTACATCACTTGTAAGTTGGGTTCCTAGGTATTTTATTCTCTTTGAAGCAATTGTGAATGGAAGTTCATTCATGATTTGGCTCTCTATTTATCTGTTACTGGTGTATAAGAATGCTTGTGATTTTTGCACATTAACTTTGTATCCTGAGACTTTGCTGAAGTTGCTTATCAGCTTAAGGAGATTTTGGACTGAGATGATGGGGTTTTCTAAATATACAATCATGTCATCTGCAAACAGGGACAATTTGACTTCTTCTTTTCCTAACTGAATACCCTTGATTTCTTTCTCTTGCCTGATTGCGCTAGCCAGAACTTCCAACACTATGTTGAATAGGAGTGGTGAGACAGGGCTTCCCTGTCTGGTGCCAGTTTTCAAAGGGAATTTTTCCAGTTTTTGCCCATTCAGTATGATATTGGCTGTGGGTTTGTCATAAATAGCTCTTACTATTTTGAGATATGTTCCATCAATACCAAATTTATTGAGAGTTTTTAGCATGAAGGGCTGTTGAATTTTGTCAAAGGCCTTTTCTACATATATTGAGAAAATCATGTGGTTTTTGTCTTTGGTTCTGTTTATATGCTGGATTATGTTTATTGATTTGTGTATGTTGAACCAGCCTTGCATCCCAGGGATGAAGTCCACTTGATCATGGTGGATAAGCTTTTTGATGTGCTGCTGGATTCGGTTTGCCAGTATTTTACTGAGGATTTTTGCATCGATGTTCATCAGGGATATTGGTCTAAAATTCTCTGTTTTTGTTGTGTCTCTGCCAGGCTTTGGTATCAGGATGATATTGGCCTCATAAAATGAGTTAGGGAGGATTCCCTCTTTTTCTATTGATTGGAATCGTTTCAGAAGGAATGGTACCAGCTCCTCCTTGTACCTATGGTAGAATTCAGCTGTGAATCCATCTGGTCCTGGACTTTCTTTGGTTGGTAGGCTATTAATTATTGCCTCAGTTTCAGAGCCTGCTATATTGGTCAATTCAGGGATTCCACTTCTTCCTAGTTTAGTCTTGGGAGAGTGTAAGTGTCCAGGAAATTATCCATTTCTTCTAGATTTTCTAGTTTATTTGCGTAGAGGTGTTTATAGTATTCTCTGATGGTAGTTTGTATTTCTGTGGGGTCGGTGGTGATATCCCGTTTATCATTTTTTATTACGTCTATTTGATTCTTCTCTCTTTTCTTCTTTATTAGTCTTGCTAGCAGTCTATCAATTTTGTTGATCTTTTCAAAAAACCAACTCCTGGATTCGTTGATTTTTTGGAGGGTTTTTTGTGTCTCTATCTCCTTCAGTTCTGCTCTGATCTTAGTTATTTCTTGCCTTCTGCTAGCTTTTGCATGTGTTTGCTCTTGCTTCTCTAGTTCTTTTAGTTGTGATGTTAGACTGTCAATTTTAGATCTTTCCAGCTTTCTCTTGTGGGCATTTAATGCTATAAATTTCCCTCTACACACTGCTTTAAATGTGTCCCAGAGATTTTGGTACGTTGTATCTCTGTTCTCATTGGTTTCAAAGAACATCTTTATTTCTGCCTTCATTTCATTATGTACCCAGTAGTCATTCAGGAGCAGGTTGTTCAGTTTCCATGTAGTTGAGCGGTTTTTATTGAGTTTCTTAGTCCTGGGTTCTAGTTTGATTGCACTGTGGTCTGAGAGACAGTTTGTTATAATTTCTGTTCTTTACATTTGCTGAGGAGTGCTTTACTTCCAATTATGTGGTCAATTTTGGAATAAGTGTGATGTGGTGCTGAGTAGAATGTATATTCTGTTGATTTGGGGTGGAGAGTTCTATAGATGTCTACTAGGTCTGCTTGCTGCAGAGATGAGTTCAATTCCTGGATATCCTTGTTAACTTTCTGTCTCGTTGATCTGTCTAATGTTGACAGTGTGGTGTTGAAGTCTCCCATTATTATTGTACGGGAGTCTAAGTCTCTTTGTAAGTCTCTAAGGACTTGCTTTATGAATCTGGGTGCTCCTGTATTGGGTGCATATATATTTAGGATAGTTAGCTCTTCCAGTTGAATTGATCCCTTTACCGTTATGTAATGGCCTTCTTTGTCTCTTTTGATCTTTGATGGTTTAAAGTCTATGTTATCAGAGACTAGGATTGCAACCCCTGCTTATTTTTGTTCTCCATTTGCTTGGTAGAACTTCCTCCATCCCTTTATTTTGAGCCTATGTATGTCTCTGCATGTGAGATGGGTCTCCTGAATACAGCAGACTGATGGGTCTTGACTCTTTATCCAATTTGCCAATCTGCGTCTTTTAATTGGAGCATTTAGTCCATTTACATTTAAGGTTAAGATTGTTATGTGTGAACTTGATCCTGCCATTATGATATTAACTGGTTATTTTGCTCGTTAGTTGATGCAGTTTCTTCCTAGCCTCAATGGTCTTTACATATTGGCATGTTTTTGCAATGGCTGGGACCTGTTGTTCCTTTCCATGTTTAGTGCTTCCTTCAGGATCTCTTGTAAGGCAGGCCTGGTGGTGACAAAATCTCTAAGCATTTGCTTATCTGTAAAGGATTTTATTTCTCCTTCACTTATGAAACTTAGTTTGGCTGGATATGAAATTCTGGGTTGAATATTCTTTTCTTTAAGAATGTTGAATATTGGCCCCCACTCTCTTCTGGCTTGGAGAGTTTCTGCCAAGAGATCTGCTGTTAGTCTGATGGGCTTCCCTTTGTGGGTAACCCGTCCTTTCTGTCTGGCTGCCCTTAAGATTTTTTCCTTCATTTCAACTTTGGTGAATCTGACAATTATGTGCCTTGGAGCTGCTCTTCTCGAGGAGTATCTTTGTGGCATTCTCTGTATTTCCTGAATTTGAATGTTGGCCTGCCTTACTAGGTTGGGAAAGTTCTCCTGGATGATATCCTGAAGAGTGTTTTCCAACTTGGTTCCATTTTCCCTGTCAGTTTCAGGCACACCAATCAGATGTAGATTTGGTCTTTTCACATAATCCCATACTTCTTGCAGGCTTTGTTCATTTCTTTTTCCTCTTTTTTCTTTAGACTTCTCTTCTCACTTCATTTCATTCATTTGATCCTCAATCGCTGATAATCTTTCTTCCAGTTGATCGAGTCGGTTACTGAAGCTTGTGCATTTGTCAGGTATTTCTCGTGTCATGGTTTTTATCTCTGTCAGTTTGTTTATGGCCTTCTCTGCATTGATTATTCTAGTTATCCATTCTTCCATTATTTTTTCAAGATTTTTAGTTTTTTTGTGCTGGATATGTAATTCTTCCTTTAGCTCTGAGAAGTTTGATGGACTGAAGCCTTCTTCTCTCAACTCGTCAAAGTCAGTCTCAGTCCAGCTTTGATCCATTGCTGGCGATGAGCTGCATTCCTTTGGAGGTGGAGATAAGCTCTTATTTTTTGAATTTCCAGCTTTTCTGCCCTGCTTTTTCCCCATCTTTGTGGTTTTATCTGCCTCTGGTCTTTGATGATGGTGACGTACTGATGGGGTTTTCGTGTGGGTGTCCTTCCTGTTTGTTAGTTTTCCTTCTAACAGTCAGGACCCTCAGCTGTAGGTCTGTTGGATATTGCTTGAGGTCTACTCCAGACCCTGTTTGCCTGGGTATCAGCAGCAGAAGCTGAAGAAGATAGAATATTGCTGAACAGTGAGTGTACCTGTCTGATTCTTGCTTTGGAAGCTTCATCTCAGGGGTGTACCCCGCCATTGAGGTGTGGGGTGTCAGTCTGCACCTAGTGGGGGATGTCTCCCAGTTAGGCTACTCAGGGGTCAGGGACCCACTTGAGCAGGCAGTCTGTTCGTTCTCAGATCTCAACCTACATGTTGGGAGATCCACTGCTCTCTTCAAAGTTGTCAGACAGGGTCGTTTGCATCTGCAGAGGCTTCTGCTGATTTTTGTTTAGCTGTGCCCTGTCCCCAGAGATGGAGTCTACAGAGACAGGCAGCCCTCCTTGAGCTGCTGTCGGCTCCACCCAGTTCGAGCTTCCTGGCAGCTTTGTTTACCTACTTAAGTCTCAGCAATGGTGGGCGCCCCTCCCCCAGCCTTGCTGCTGCCTTGCAGTTAGATCGCAGACTGCTGTGCTAGCAATGAGGGAGGCTCCGTGGGCATGGGACCCTCCCGGCCAGGTGTGGGATATAATCTCCTGGTGTGCCATTTGCTAAGACCCTTGGTAAAGTGCAGTATTTGGGTGGGAGTTACCTGATTTTCCAGGTGTTGTGTGTCTCAGTTCCCCTGGCTAGGAAAAAGGATTCCCTTCCCCCTTGCGCTTCCCAGGTGAGGTGATGCCTTGCCCTGCTTCAGCTCTCGCTGGTCGGGCTGCAGCAGCTGACCAGCACTGATTGTCCGGCACTCCCTAGTGAGGTGAACCCGGTACCTCAGTTGAAAATGCAGAAATCACCCATCTTCTGTGTTGCTGGTGCTGGGAGCTGGAGACTGGAGCTGTTTCTGTTCGGCTCATAATGTTAAGAAAGTTCACAAATTTGTACTGGGCCACTTTCAAACCCGTCCTGGGCCACACGCAGGCAGGTTGGACAAGTTTGGACTACAGCATCATTGATCCAAATTGGAATTCCTCTCTCTGCCTTCCACGTATCTCAATCTATCCAATCTTCAGTACACAGTGTGAGTTTCATGGTTCCCATAGAAACTCCTTTTATTCTTCCAAATATATTGTTCTAATTATTTTATATATGACTCCACCCTCTCCCATTCAACTTAAAAAGCCCTTAAAAGCAGGAAACAAATATTATATCTTTCTTATCTTCTATTGCCTAGTCCATGGACCTATCAGGCACATATTAAATATTTTCAGATTTTATTGATCAATCTAAAAAGAAGAGAAAAAAACCTTTTTCCTACCATTTGCTTATCTTTAAGAGAAGATTAGATGATTTCTATTAGTAAAAATGCTTAAGGATGTCAAAAACTCAGAAAGAGATGTGGGTTAAAATTTACTAACATACATGCATCACATTCCTTATATCAAGGCATTTTCCTTATATCAAGGCATTTTTATGGTAAATTATCATGCAGACAATACAATAATGCAAGACCTGCGTTTTAGGCAAATGAACCTGCTGGCATTGTGAAAGGCAGATCAGAAGGGGAAGACAGTGACATTTAATATTAGTTACTGTTTGTCAAATGTCAACTCTGTGCAAGCCACTTTATATTTACTGCCCTTAGGCATCGGAAAACTTGCTTGGAGAAAAGTAAGCAACCCATTCAAAGGCCTGAAGAGAATGAATGAGAGTCAAGAGCTGAGAGTCAAGTCCTGATGTAGGTGAATCCAGAGGTGTGGTCCTTGCACTACAGTTCTGTCTTCTGGGATAATGGCTGCGGGTCTGTTAAGCTGCAGACCAAGGAACACTCAGCCAGAGCTTGGATGCAATAGCAACCTGATAGGGCTAGGGCCCTCTTCCAGGTCAGCATTCACGGGTGGTATGAGCACCAGCCCCTTCTGTAGTGTGATCGGGGGAATGGGAGCCATGCCTTGAGGTGGCTGCTTGGTGACCAGCTTGGTGCTTGGTGACCAGCTTGGTGCTTGCCTCTCTCACTATGGTCTCATCTCATTATTAGCTAACCACCTTGAGGACTGGGGTTGTATTTGACTCCTTGCACTTCCAGCAGTGCCTTGCATGTAACAGCTACTCAGGATTTGTGGAATTGAGTCTTGAGGAGCAAGATAAGGGAAGTCTAACTACAGTTATGGCAGTAGAATTAGAAAGAAATTAGAAAAGATTAGATTCAAATGGCAATGAGGGAATAATCTTTAGAATGCATCAACTATTCTACATGAAGAGTAAGGAAGACTCATAAGATTCTAAAGAAATAAGAAGAGAGTTAGTTAGGGTGGGAGCAGTGTTAGAGGGTGCTAGTTTGGGGCATGATAAAGTTGAAGCTCTGCAAAGCCCTTCAGGTGGAGTGGTCCAGTAGTGGTTTAACACCATCAGACTGGCCCTTGGGAGAGTGGTCAACCAGAAATATTGATTTGGGAAGTTGTCCTACCCATCCTGTTTGCTGTGCCTTAAAAATAATCCAGAATCTGACTATTAACCCTGCTACCCGGGTCCAAGCCACCATTGTGTATTGTCCTGATTATGGCAGATGCCTCCTAACTGGTTTGGCTGTTTCTGTTTTTGCAACACCACCCTCTCTTCCAAGTCTACTCTCAACACAGCAGGTAACAGGATCTTTTAAAACATAATTTAGACCTCTCTTCAGCTAAAACCCTGCCATCTATCATCCCCACACAAACCCCCCACCAAACACACACTCAGAAAAAAAGTCCTGACAAAGGCTTGAACAGCCCATCCGGTGGGCACTGGCCCAACCGCTATACCACACTCCTACTTGTCAGAACTCCTCTTTCACCACTGCCTCTTCCCGGGCTCTCTGGGCTTCAGCAGTATCAGCCTCCTGGCTGCACTGCAAACCCCCCAGCCTCACCCCACCCAGTGTGAGGTGTAACCTACAAGCCCTCACTGTAACCTCTGCCTGGAATGCTTCCTTCCCCTAATCCTCATGGTTCATGCTCTTCCTTACTCTAGGGCTTTGCTCAAATGTCATTTTCTCCTTGAAGGCTTCTCTAATCCTCTCTTTAAAATGACAGTGACCCCACCCCTCACTGGCTGTCCTTCCCCTGCTTTGCTTTCCTCTCCACTGACATTCTATGAATTTTGTTTACTTGTGTACAGTCCACCTCCTGCAAATAGAAGTTCCATGAGGACAGGAATGTATATGTTTTTTCAACAAGCACTAAGAACAGCGTCTGGCACACAGTGGGCAGTTAGTAAATATTTGTTGAATGAGTGTTGAATTATCGAGCCCGTGCAGACTAACAGCTATAACTATGGCACTGCCAAGGGCAAGAACATGTTGAGAGAAAGGGACAGGGCACCAACCTTGGACACAGAAAGGCTAGGTGGGTGGTTCACCCAGGGTCACACAGCCAAGCTGGGGGATAAATCCATCTTCTGACTCCTGGGCCAGTCTTTGGCCAAGACACCAAGCAGCCTCATCTCCTAGAGACTGGCAGCCCCAGTGAGGGTGGCAGAAGTAGAAGGAGAAAGCAGCATGAACCGTTAGTGAGCAAATGTCAGATCCTAGATGCCTTTGGAAAAAGGAGAGGATTATTTTTCAGTCTGTGGCAATGGGCACTGCTAAGGACCTCGTGATTTTGCTTGTGGATGCTGAATCACAGATTAGTATTTTATTATCATTGTAGCCCTGCTGTACCTCTTAGGGAAACAAAGGTTGCTTTAAAATAAGACAAGAATTAAACTAATCCCTACATGTGAATTGTCAATAGAACACTAGGTAATTTCTTGGAATATGTTAACAACTTACTAAATTGCACCCTGGCAGCATCCAAAGCTCAATATATTTTCTCCAGGAACTTTAGCTGTAACCAGAGATGTCAAACAGGCCTTGGGTTGGTATTGCTTGATGATGCAGTGACTATCCTGTTTCACCTGACTTTCCCCTAAGACACTTCTGGTTATTTGCCTGGAAATATGACTGTACATTCAAGAGGGTCATGTGTCTTGAATCATGAGCTGTGGCCCATTACCCTCTGTCCAAATCCACAAGATTATTTCACAAGGTATCAGCCCACCATTGAGTCCCTGGAAAACTGGTTCATTGAAAGAGAGATGTGTGGTTAATTGCCTGTGGCACTCCAAATACAGCTTCAGACTCAGTGTTCAGCCAACTCGCGAGATTCCACTGCAAATATCTGCTGATTGGCTCTGTAGTCAGGCAGTAAATTGGAAAGCCAAAGAGTAGAGCCAGATGGGTGGAAAATAATTGTCCACTCCTCAGTGAATCTAGACATGAGAAGACCTCCCAAGAGCTTCATCAGGAAAATGGCTGAATCCTTGCATTCCTCAACAGCCCTTTCGTGCACTGACCTTCAAATGTGAGATGACCTTTGATGATGATCATCCTCTTCACTGCCATTGTCTGCATCCACAGAAGCAGAAAGTCTTCATTAAGTTTCCACTGTCTGTAGTGCTATTCTGACCACCAACCAAGTACCTTGTCCAGTGGCCCCAGCCTCTGTGTGTTTACTTTCTTTTTTTTTTTTTTTTTTTTTTTTTTTTTTTTTTTTTTTTTTTTTTTTTTTTTTTTGAGACGGAGTCTCACGCTGTTGCCCAGGCTGGAGTGCAGTGGCGCGATCTCGGCTCACTGCAAGCTCCGCCTCCCGGGTTCCCGCCATTCTCCTGCCTCAGCCTCCTGAGTAGCTGGGACTACAGGCGCCCGCCACCGCGCCCGGCTAATTTTTTGTATTTTTAGTAGAGACGGGGTTTCACTGTGGTCTCGATCTCCTGACCTTGCGATCCGCCCGCCTCGGCCTCCCAAAGTGCTGGGATTACAGTGTGTGTTTACTTTCTAAGTTAAAATAATTGGCTATGGCTGAAGCTGCTTTTCATGGACATCAGCCTCCATCTGGCTGCTGTATCTTGTTGCAGTTGTTGTTTTAACCTTTTCAATATCATGATTCATGCTTGTATGAGACACAGGCTACTTTAGATTCTCTGACCAGAAAGAAAAATAAGATAAGTATTTGAATAGTATTTTCATGAATATAAATCAACTTATTTTTTACAACAACTCTTTAAAGGGAAAGGCATATTTTTTTCAGTTTATTCATGATGAAATTGAATCTCAGATAAGGCATATGACTTACGGATTTATAATCTTAGCTAAGTGGTAGGGTCCATGTTTGATAACTTAAAAATATCTCAGAGAGCCTGAACATTTCTAGAGGAGGTCTCTAGTGGCTGAAAAAGAAAGTGCAGGGCATGGTGCTCTTTGTTCCTCCATGAGCTTTCAACTTAAAAGATATTGTTGACACGTGTGTGTGTGTGTGTGTGTGCAAGAGAATGAGAGAGAGATGGAGAATAAGAATGAGTCCTCCGTGTGCGCTGATTCAAAAAGGAGACTTGAACTCAGGGGAACTGTAAAAACCACATACCCAGGACCAAAGGAAAGCCTGGTCACAGGACCCCTGCTTACAAAGCCCACGGGACCCTGACTGAATGGGAACATCAAGTACCCTGAGGAGCCCCGAGAATCAGAGCAGAATCTAGACTTGGAAGGGAAAGAGAATTGGACTAGAAAGAAAGGGAACAACCACACAGCCATTTCAAGCTCCTGAATAGGCCCAGATTCTGGAAGGAGAGAGAAAACAAGGAGTGCCTGGAAATGGCTGCACAGAGCACCTAGCCTCTGGGAGACTATGTGACGCCATCTCACCTCAGCTCTGCAGAGCTGGGCGCCACTGCCTCAGGCCTGAGTGGAGATCTGCGGCTCTTCCCACTGCCTCTCCCTGACCCCCACCCCCTTCACAGGCCTTCTCACCTGGCTAAGCTCTAGTCCTCATCCAGCCTCAACCTAAAGTCTACTACCTCAGAGAAACCTTCTCATTTTTTGCTCCCTGTACTTCCCTTTTTATGACACTCACCATATTTACAATTTATTCTCTGGCTTCCCCCTAGAGTCTCAGATCCATTTGAGCAGGTCCTGTCTCTCGAGTCCAGGGCTCTGCCTCCAGCTCCTAGGAGAGTACCTGGCACAAAGAAGGGACTCCATAACTATTTTTTAATTGCATTGAATGAAGATTTTGGATTCGCTTGAATGGAGTCAGCAAATGCCATCATCAGAGGATGCTATTTCAGAAGAGAAAAACGGAAAGGAGGTGTGCTCCTAAGGGCTCCCTCCTTGGAGGTATTACTAGTACTACAGCCCTTCTGAAATTTCTATTTGCTTTGGTTAGCTTTGCACTGTTGTCATTATTCTGGGGATTAATACCAAGAATATGGAGCAGATTGGCTTCCCTTCAGAGGCTACTGGGGCATACCCCATGTTGCAGAAAGATCTCTTGCTCTGTAACAAACCACCCAGAAACTCACTAGTTAAAACAGTAATGATGTTTTTTTATTTATTTTTATTTTTATTTATTTATTTTTTTTGAGACGGGGTCTCGCTCTGTCGCCCAGGCTGGAGTGCAGTGGTGCGATCTCGGCTCACTGCAAGCTCCACCTCCTGGGTTCACGCCATTCTCCTGCCTCAGCCTCCCGAGTAGCTGGGATTACAGGTGCCTGCCACAATGCCCAGCTAATTTTTTGTATTTTTAGTAGAGACAGGGTTTCACTGTGTTAGCCAGGATGGTCTCAATCTGCTGACTTCGTGATTCGCCCGCCTTGGCCTCCCAAAGTACTGAGATTACAGGCGTGAGCCACCGCGCCCGGCCAATAATGATGTATTCTTTCTCACAAGTCTGCAGGTCCGGTTTTGAGTTAAGACTTGATTGAGCAATTCAGTTCTGCAAGGCATTGGCTGGAGTCACTGACTCAGCTGCCCTCTGCTGCACATGGGCTGGGCTAGAGGGTTTAGGAAGACTTCACTCCCATGTCTGGTCCCTCCATGTGGACTCTTGCTTTCCATATAGTCACTCCTACAGTGATCTAACCTGTGCTTCTATAGAGCTGGAGTCTGGCTTCCCAGAGGAAAGAAAAAGCTGTGCAACTTTTTAAAGCTAGGTTTAGAACTGGCTGTCATTTCTGCCAATTGTGTTGGTCAAAGTAACTCACAAGGCCAGCCCAGATTCGAGAGAAAAGGAAATGGATTCCATCTCTTGATAGATGCAGCATCACACACATAAAGAGAGAGAAGAAAGCAATGGCCGCCATATTTGGAAGTTCCACCACACCTACCATATTCTACATTGTCACTCAGTTCTAAGAAATTGCAAGTAAATGTTCCCCTTTCCTCATCTCTAAATTTAAGGCCCAATTTCCTTGACTATTTTTTTGTTTGTTTTAGTCTATTTGCCTTTATGTGTCCTGAAGGAAAATCAGCGTGATGCTCAAAAGGCCAAAGTCAAAAAACAAAAACAAAAAGAGAAACTTGTGTCAGATACTAAAGTCCAAATTCTTGCCTCTAGCTTCAAGTTACTTTGGCATAGTATAAAGACTCCCTGGACTACATGTAAATTGATTGGCATTAATAAGCTGCCTTTAGATTCTTTAACAACAACAACAAAGAGCCCAAATCATGTTTGAATTACGGATTGTATTCTATATCCAGTTCATTTTGTTTTTCTAACCTGTTTCTACTACTCAGTTAATGAAACTCTTCAGATAGACTTTTGAGAACCAGGTGATATCCCCAGAGGTGAAACACCATGACTGCCCCCAAACAATGAGTGCCTAAACAGAGAGAAGCAAAGCATGGTCCTGTGTGTCCTTGAATTCCACATCCCTGGGGTGCAGAGAATGATGCTTCATAGCACCTAGTAAGTCATTTCCTGAGAACTACTTCAAATCATAGATTGGAAAGGGCTGCATTATCCAGCAGCTCAGGCCACCTCTCTGACAATTCTACACAACTCAGGGAATCCTGGAAAGTTCTAAAATCCTGAGTTCAAGTTTTTTTCACTGCTCTTCACTAGTTGTGTGATCTAGGGGTAGTTTTGCCTCTGTTTCCCCATCTGTAAATGGAGAAAATAATGTGACCTCCTGTAGGACTGGGGCAAGAATCAAATGGGAAAATAGATGTAAAAAGTAATTTGTGAACAGCAAAACACTTTTACTCCTGGTATTTCTTTCTACTACATCTCTCAGCATATACACATTCAGCCACAGGAGCAGACAGATGTCCCAGCTGGAGCAATGTTATACAAGTGCTTGCTCTCCTGTGAACCAGTCACTGTGCTAAACTCTGTACATATTAATGCATTTGTTAATACGTTAACTCTGTACATATTAACTCATCTGCACCTCATAATAATACCAGATGTCCTATTATTATTGCTATTTAACAGATGGAGAAACTGAAGCATAGAGAATTTAAGTGGCGTCCATAGTATTCCAGGTAGAAAATAATGGTGCCGGGATTCTAATCTAAGTAGTCTTGCTTCAGAGTTTCTGCTCATAACCACTAAGTTATACCATTTCATCATTTTAAACACCATAATTGGTCCAAGAATAGGGCCATAGGACAATAATAATTAGAGCTGTTTTGACACTGACATGTGGACAGAGAGAAGGCAGTTCTCTCCCTTGGAAGCAGGTCAACCTGGAGCTAGTGGCAACCATTTTCATTAACCACATCCAAAAAATCTGTCTACAGAATGAAGACGCCAAACAGGGTGTATTGGTAGAGGAGGTTCCTCATTCTAACAAATAATGCAAATAGATTTCCTTTTGGCTCTCTCAGCAATTCACCACCAGGAATCCTGATTGAGCAGCTTCCCTCCATGCAGCAACTTCATGACTTATTTTCCATCTTTTTGATATTGAAAAGGTTAGATGGCTTTCTATTGGGGCATACCACCTGCCACCCCTAGACTTCATTCAGATGTGTAGTTGAATCAAAGACAAAGGCAGTGAATGGAGAATCTAAAATGAGGAGTCAGAGTTCTCCATTGTCCTATTATTGCACAAAGGATGTCTAAAGAAATGCCTAACGTCAAGGAGCAGGGAGTTAACAGCTGGGCACTCCCTTTCTTTACAGCTCTTCTCCAGCTCTCCCCTTGCTGCCACATGCAGGCCACCATCTTCTAGCCATGGACTGATTGCTAAGGGAGTCAGGTGGTGGGGTAGGTATATCTAAATTAAAAGTCTAGGGAGATTATTCTAGCTCTCTGGAAATAAAGGCACAAAAATTATTTTACCACTTCCATTTCATTTTAACAAACTGTGCTCATTCACCTCCTGCTCTGCAAGGTGATAAGATAGTATAAATAGACAACTAAATGCGATCAATCTACAGCAAAAGTCTAGGTAAGCTGCTTGAGAAACCAAGTGGTAAATGAGATTGATGAGAGCCTCAGAAAGATGTTGCCACCAATAAGCCCTTTCATGGGTTTATGAAGGAAATCCATGGATAAAAAAGCCTCTGGGATAAGCTCCTCAGTGTCTCACCATTCCACTGCTGAACAGCAAAAGGTTTGTTCCCCCTTCAGATGCAACAGTAGCAGAGCTTAGCTCAGATAATACAAAGAATCTAATATTATCTCAGACACATCATTAATATCAAAGTGTTTCCTGAGGAAAAGCACAAATCACAGTCAGCATCCACTGGCTTTTGGGCTTTCCCAAATGTCAAACACTTCTGGGACCATTTCCTTCTTTTTTCTCCTGTTTTATATCCCTGAAATGGACCAAGGGCACTTTTTTTTCACCTATGATTCAGTGCTGATTCATTTTTTTCTCTATTTCATGCTATTTACTTTGATATTCTCTTTGGCTGAAGTTGTCTACCTTATCCTATAATTTTCTGAAGTTTAGACCTTCCCTACCAGATGACTTATTCAATACAAAACGGCAACGATAAGCGGTTCATTTTATTAATTGTAATCAAAGTATGGGATCAAGTTTGAAATATTGGCTGTATAAATGAAACTTCAGGGTCTATGAAAATATGACTCACTCTAGCTGACAATTGTTTAGCCAGGGCCCAGGCTCCATAACCTTCCCTCCTTCATTCCTTTAACCTTATGCATATGAACAGATGCCATTAGAATGTTGTGTTGGTTGATGGCATAACTACTCATCACACTGGGACACTTTTGAGAGAGAAATAAAGCACTAAAATAATTAACAAGCATTAATTGAGCTCTAGCAGGTGTAAACTGGTACTGTCCTGGACAAATCAAGGTGTAAAACTATTTAATTATTGTATATCCTGAAGCATTCTTGTAATGGCCATCATCTGGCCCAGTAAGCCAAGGCTATGTCAGGACTGCTAAACCAGGTCAGAAAAACTGTAGGACTGTACAGAGTATATTTTCACCTTTATGCATAGATAAGGCTTTCCAAGCAAAGGAAACTAAAATCTGGTTTAGAGGAAAAACCTTAGAAGTTAAAGGGTGTTAGATCTGAAGCCATCTGTTCCCATTAACAGGACAAATAAAATTTATATCTCCAGGAGCCAAATATTTACATTCCAGGGTAGGAACTTTCCCCTTTCTCTTCCTATAAGAATTTATTTACATTCAAAAGACTGTAAATGACTGGGGAGCACAGATTTTTCTCTTTCTCTCAGAAAGAAGGAGGGAAGGACAGCCGTCATGCTCCTACAGAAACTGACAGACTCATAATTTGGGGGTTCCTCGTCTGTGGTGCAAAAAGCCTCTTTTTGTATATGCACAGGGATTTTGATAGGGATTATATTGAATCTGTAAGTCAATTTGGGAAGTATTGTTATCTTAACTATACTAAGTATCGCAATCCATGAACATGAGATGTCTTTCTGTTTATTTAGGTTTTTAATTTCTTTCAGCAATGTTTTCTAGTTTCCGGTGTACGTAAGTCTTGCTCTTCCTTGGTTAAATTTATTTCTAAGTATTTTATTATTTTCGATATTATTGCAACTGGAATTGTTTTCATAATTTCCTTCTTGAGTTGTACATCATTGGCTGTACAAAAATACACCATTTCATATGGCAAGCCAACTTTGTTTTCCTGGGATAAATTTCACTTGGTTGTGGCGTATGATTCTTTTTATATATTACTAGATTCAGCTTGCTGGTATGTTGTAGAGGACTTTTGCATTTGTATTAATTGGCAATATTGGCAGGTAGTTTCCTTTTTTGTGATGTCCTTATCTGATTTTGAAATCATGGTAATCTGACCTCATCAAATTAATTGAGAAGAATTCCCTCCTCTTCCATTTTTTGGGAAAAGTTTGGGAAGGATTGGTGTTAATGCTTGTTTAAATGTGTGGTAGAACTCACCAGTAAAGTCATCTGGTCCTGAACTTTAATTTGTGAGTTAAAAAAAATTAATAACACAATCTCTTTACTTGTTATAGGCCTATTTAGATTTTCCATGTCTTCTTCAGTCAATGTTGGTAGTTTGTGTCTTTATAGGAATTTGTTCGTTTTACCTAGGTTATCTCATTTGTTGGCATACACTTGTTGTTAGTATTCTCTTATAATTCTTTGTATTTCAGTAATGTCCCCTAGTTTTGGTTTTTTACCGTAATAGTTTACATTATTGACTCAAGATTTTTCTTCTTTTAAATGTAGGTATTTACAAGTATAAATTTCCTTCTGAGCACTATTTTTTGCTGAATTCCATAAATTTTGGTGTTTTGTGTTTTTATTTTCATTCATCTCAAATAATTTTCAAGTTACTCTTTTGATTTCTTCTTTGGCCAACTGGTAATGCAAAACCACTTTTAATTTCCACACATTTATAAGTTTCCCAGAATATTTTATTTTATTGATTTCTAATTCCATTCTATTGTCATCAGAAAACAGACTTTGTATGATTTCGATTCTTTTTAAATTATTGAGATGATTTTATGTTGTAAAAGATGTTCTATTCTGGGTAATTTTCCATGTGCACTTAGAATAATATGTAGGTTGGAGGATTCAAGATGGCCAAACAGGAACAGCTCTGGTCTGTGGCTCCCAGTGAGATGGACGCAGAAGGCGGGTGATTTCCGTATTTCCAACTGAGGTACCTGGTTCATCTCATCGGGACTGGTTGGACAGTGGGTGCAGCCCACGGAGGGCGAGCCGAAGTAGGGTGGGGCATCGCCTCAATTGGGAAGCACCGGGGTCAGGGAATTTTCTCCCCTACCCAAGGGAAGCCATGAGGGTCTGAGCCTGAAGAACTCTAGCACAGATACTGTGCTTATCCCACAGTCTTCACAACCTGCAAACCTGGAGATTCCCTCCAGTGTCTACCCCACCAGGGCCCTGGGTTTCAAGCACAAAACAGGGTGGCCAGTTGGCTGAACTAACTGCAGGAGCCCATTTTTTCTTTTTCCATACCCCAGTGGTGCCTGGAATGCCAGCAAGACAAAACCGTTCACTCCCCTGAACAGGAGGGGCTGAAGCCAGGGAACCAAGTGGTCTGGCTTGGTGGGTTCCACCCCCATGGAGCCCAGGAAACTAAGACCCACTGACTTGAAATTTTCACTGCCAGCACAGCCGCAATCTAAGAGTGGAAGAAAGGATATCAGTGCTTGAAGATCAAGTTAATGAAATAAATAAAGACAATATTAGAGAAAACAGAGTGAAAAGAAGCAAACAAAGCTTCCAAGAAATACAGGACTATGTGAAAAGACCAAATCTACATTTGATTGGTGTTTCTGAAAGTGACAGGAAGAATGTATCCAAGTTAGAAAACACTCTTGAGGATATTATCCAGAACTTCCCCAACCTAGCAAGGCGCCAACATTCAAATTCAGGAACTACAGAGAACACCACAAAGATACTCCCCGAGAAGAGCAACCCCAAGATACATAATTGTCATATTCACCAAGGTTGTAATGAAGCAAAAAATGTTAAGGGCAGCCAGAGAGAAAGGTTGGCTTACCCACAAAGGGAAGCCCATCAAACTAGCAGTGGATCTCTCTGCAGAAAGCCTACAAGCCAGAAGAGAATGGGGGCCAGTATTTAATGTTCTTAAAAAAAAAAAAGAATTTTCAACCCAGAATTTCATATCTAGCCAAATTGAGCTTCATAAGTGAAGGAGAAATAAAATTCTGTACAGACAGCAAATGCTGAGTGATTTTGTCACCACCAGACCTGCCTTACAAGAGCTCCTGAAGGAAACACTAAACATGGAAAGGAACAACTGGTACTAGCCACTGCAAAAACATACCAAATTGTAAAAAACATCAACACTATGAAGAAACTGCATTAACTAGTGGCAAAACAACCAGCTAGCATCATAATGACAGGATCAAATTCACACATAACAATGTTAACCTTAAATGTAAACAGGCTAAATGCCCTAATTAAAAGATACAGACTGGCAAATAGAGTCGAGACTCAGCAGTGTGCTGTATTCAGGTGACCCTTCTCACATGCAAAGACACACATAGGCTCACAATAAATGGATGGAGGATATTTACCAAGCAAATGGAAAGAAAGAAAGAAAAAAAAAAAAAACAGGAGTTGCAATCCTAGTCTCTGATAAAACAGACCTTAAAGCAACAAAAATCAAAAGAGACAAAGAAGGGCATTACATAATGGTAAAGGGAACAATTCAGTAAGAAGGACTAACTATCCTAAATATATATGCACCCAATACAGGAGCACCCAGATTCATAAAGCAAGTTCTTAGAGACTTACAAAGAGACTAAGACTCACACACAATAATAGTGGGAGACTTTAACACCCCACTGTCAATATTAGATCAACAGACAGAAAATTAACAAGGATATTCAGGACTTGAACTCAGCTCTGGACCAATAGGACCTAATAGACCGCTACAGAATGCTCCACCCCAAATCAACAGAATATACCTTCTTCTCCGCACCTCATCCCACTTATTCTAAAATTGACCACATAATTGGAAGTAAAACACTCCTCAGCAAATGCAAAAGAATGGAAATCATAACAAACAGTCTCTTAGACCACAGTGCAATCAAATTAGAACTTAGGATTAAGAAACTCACTCAAAACTGCACAAATACGTGAAAACTGAACAACCTGCTACTGAATGACTACTGGGTAAATAACAAAATGAAGACAAAAGTAACCAACAAGAACAAAGACATAACGTACCAAAATCTCTGGGAAACATTTAAAGCAGTGTGTAGAGGGAAATTTATAGCACTAAATGCCCACAAGAGAAAGCAGGAAAGATCTAAAATTGACACCCTAACATCAAAATTAAAGAACTAGAGAAGCAACCACAAACAAATTCAAAAGCTAGTAGAAGACATGAAATAACTAAGATCAGAGCAGACATGAAGGAGATAGAGACACGAAAAAACCTTCAAAAACTCAATGAACCCAGGAGCTGACTTTTTGAAAAAATCAACAAAATATGTAGGCCACTAGCCAGACTTATTAGTCTTTATTAAGAAGAAAAGAGAGAAGAATCAAATAGACATGATAAAAACATGATAAAGGAGATATCACCACCAATCCCACAGAAATACAAACTACCATTAGAGAATACTATGAACACCTCTACAAATAAACTAGAAAACCTAGAATAAATGGATAAATTCCTGGACACATACACCCTCCCAAGTCTAAGCCAGGAAAAAGTTGAATCCCTGAATAAACCAATAACAAGTTCTGAAATTGAGGCAATAATTAATAGCCTACCAACCAAAAAAGTTCAGGACCAGATGGATTCACAGCCGAATTCTACCAGAGTTACAAAGAGGAGCTGGTACCACTCCTTTTGAAACTATTCCAAACAATAGAAAAGGAGGGAATCCTCCCTAACTCATTTTATGAGGCCAGCATCATTCTGATACCTAAACCTGTCAGAGACACAACAAAAAAAGAAAATTTCAGGCCAATATCCCTGATGCACATCAATGCGAAAATCCTCAATAAAATACTGGCAAACCAAATCCAGCAGCACATCAAAAAGCTTATCCACCACGATCAAGTTGGCTTCACACCTGGGATGCAAGGCTGCTTCAACATACACAAATCAATAAATGTGATCCATCACAAAAACAGAACCAATGACAAAAACCACGTGGTCCTCTCAATAGACGCAGAAAAGGCCTTCGATAAAATTCAACACCACTTCATGCTAAAAAGTCTCAATAAACTGGGTATTGATGGAACATATCTCAAAACAGTAAGAGCTATTTATGACAAACCCACAGTCAGTATCATACCAAATGGGCAAAAACTGGAAGCATTCCTTCTGAAATCCAGCACAAAGAAAGGATGCCCTCTCTCACCACTCCTATTCAACATGGTATTGGAAATTCTGACCAAGGCAATCAGGCAAGAGAAAGCAATAAAGGGTATTCAAATAGGAACAGAGGAAGTCAAATTGTCTCTGTTTGCAGATGACATTATTGTATTTTTAGAAAACCCCATCATCTCAGCCCAAAATCTCCTTAAGCTGATAAGCAACTTCAGCAAAGTCTCAGGATACAAAATCGATGTGCATCACAAGCATTCCTATATACCAAGAACAGACAATCAGAGAGCCAAATCATGAGTGAACTCCCATTCATAATTGCTGCTAAGAGAATAAAATACCTAGGAATAAAACCTCCAAGGGATGTGAAGGACCTCTTCAAGGAGAACTAAAAAGCACTGCTCAAAGAAATAACAGAGGACACAAACAAATGGAAAAACATTCCATGCTTATGGATAGAAAGAATCGATACTGTGAAAATGGCCATACTGCCCAAAGTAATTTATATATTCAATGCTATCCCCATCAAGCTATCAATGACTTCTTCACAGAATTAGAAAAAACTTCTTTAAACTTCATATGGAACCAAAAAAGAGCCCACATAGCCAAGACAATCCTGGGCAAGAAGAACAAAGCTGGAGGCATCACACTACCTGACTTCAAACTATACTACAAGGCCACAGTCACCAAAACAGCATGGTACTGGTACAAAAACAGACATATAGACCAATGGAACAGAATGGAGGCCTCAGAAATAACACCACACAGCTACAACTGTCTGATCTTTGACAAATCTGACACACACAAGCAATGGGGAAAAGATTCCCTATTTAGCAAATGGTGTTGGGAAAACTGGCTAGCCATATGCAGAAAACTGAAACTGGAAGCCTTCCTTACACCTTATACAAAAATCAGCTCAAGATGGATCAAAGACCTAAACGTAAGACCTAGGACCATAAAAGTCCTAGAAGAAAACCCGGACAATACCATTCAGGACATAGGCATGGGCAAAGACTTCATGTCTAAAACACCAAAACCAATGGCAACAAAGGCCAAAATTGACAAATGGGATCTAATTAAACTAAAGAGCTTCTGCACAGCAAAAGAAATTACCATCAGAGTGAACAGGCAACCTACAGAATGGGAGAATATTTTTGCAATCTATCCATCTGACAAAGGGCTAATATCCAGAATCTACAAAGAAGTTAAACAAATTTACAAGAAAAAAAACAAACAACCCCATCAAAAAATGAGCAAAGGATATGAACAGACACTTCTCAAAAGAAGACATTTATGCAGCCAACAGACATATGAAAAAAATACCCATCATCACTGGTCATTAGGGAAATGCAAACCAAAACCATGATGAGATACTATCTCACACCAGTTAGAATGGCTATCATTAAAAAGTCAGGAAACAACAGATGCTGGAGAGGTTGTGGAAAAATAGGAACGCTTTTACACTGTTGGTGGGAGTGTAAATTAGTTCAACCATTGTGGAAGACAGTGTGGTGATTCCTCAAGGATCTAGAACTAGAAATATCATTTGATCCAGCAATCCCATTACTGGGCATATACCCTAAGGATTATAAATCATTCTGTGATAAAGACACATGCACACATATGTTTATTGTGGCACTATTCACAATAGCAAAGACTTGGAACCAACAGAAATGTCCATCAATGACAGACTGGATTAAGATAATGTGGCACATATACACCACGGAATATTATGCAGCCATAAAAAAGGATGAGTTCATGTCCTTCGTAGAAACATGGATGAAACTGGAAACCATCATTCTCAGCAAGTTATCACAAGATCAGAAAACCAAACACTGCATGTTCTCACTCATAAGTGGGAGTTGAACAATGAGAACACATGGACACAAGGAGGAAACATCACACACTGGGGCCTGTGGTGGGGTCAGAGCCTAGGGGAGGGATAACATTAGGAAAAATACCTAATGTAGGTGACGGGTTGATGGGTGCAGCAAACCACCAAGGCATGTGTATGCCTATGTAACAAAACTGCACATTCTGCACATGTAACCCAGAACTTAAAGTATAATAATAATAATTTTTTTTAAAAGAATAATGTGTATTATGCCATTGCTGGGTAGAGTGTTCTACAGATGTCTGGTCTAGTTGCTTTATAGTGTTGTTCAGATCTTCTAATTTTTGTTGATCTTTCTACTTTGGATAAACCATTATTGAAAGTAGGGCACTGTCAGCTCTGGGCAATGAGTTTCTGCAAAATAAATAAATAAGAAAATAGGGATCTGAAGTCTTCAACTGTTATGGTTGAACTGTCTATTTCTCTTCTCCAGTGTGTCAGTTTTTGCTTCATGTATTTTGGGACTCTGTTGCTTGGTGTACACATATTTGTAATAATTAGATCTTCTTAATAGATTGACCTCTGTTTGTCTCTAATAACAATTTTTATTTTAAAGCCAATTTTGTCTGGTATTAGTATAGCCACTTGTCTCTTTTGATTACTGTTTGCATCATTTGTCTTTTATCATCTTTTTACTTTTAACCTATTTGTGTCTTTGAATCCAAAATGAGTCTCTTCTGGGCAGCATAAAAGATGTATTTTTCTTAAAATTCATTTATTTATGACTTTTAATTGGCAAGTTTAACCCATTTACATTTAATGTAATTACTGATAAAGTAGGATTTATGCCTGCCATTTTGCTATTTGTTTTCTATATGTCTTATGTCTTTGTTCCTCTCTTCATTACTGCTTTCTTTTGTGTTAAATAGACGTTTGCTTGTGGTGTACCATTTTAACTCACTTATGATTTCCTTTTTCTTTTCTGTTTTTTTTTTCCCTGGGACAGGATCTTGCTCTGTCACCCAAGCTTGAGTGCAGTGGCACAATCACAGCTCACTGCAGCCTCAAACTCCTGATCTCAGTTGATCCTCCCACCTCAGCCTCTTGAGTAGCTGGGAATACAGGTGCATGCCACCACAGCCAGCTAATTTTTTGTATTTTTTGTAGAGATGGGGTTTCACCATGTTGCTCAGGCTGGTCTCAAACTCCAGGCCTCAAGTGATCTGCCCCACCTCGGCCTCCCAAAGTGCTGGAATTGTTGTTTCTTTTACTACATATACTTTAGTTGTTTTATTGTGGTTGCCTATGAAATAGCATTAATATCTTAATTTATAGCAATCTTGCCCAAACACTCAGTGTCAATAGTATGTGAGAAATTTGCTTCTATCTCTATGCCCTCCTCCTCCTTTATGCTGTTATTGTTACAGATTGCGTTTTCATACATTGTGTGTCCAGCAACATAAATTTATAATTATTGCATTATGTAGTTGTCCTTTAAATCAGATGGAGGAAAATGAGTTACATGCAAAATATACATTTATTCTGTCTTTTACATTTACCTCTGTAGTTACCTTTACTGGTGCTCTTTATTGTCTCAGGTGGACTTGAGTTATGTGAAGGGTTTTTTTATTTTATCTTGAATGACTATTTTTAGATTTCTTGTAGAGCAGGTCTGCTAGAAACTACCTCTCTCAGTTTTTATCTGAGAATATCTTAATTTTTTTTATTTTTGAAGGATAGTTTGCAGAAGATAAAATTCTTGGTTGACAATTTCTTTCTTTCCTTCTTTCTTTCTTTCTTTCTTTTTCTTCTTTCCTCTTTCAGCACTTTTCAGTATTATCATCTTGCCTTCTGTCCTCGCTGGTCTTTGGTAAGAAAGTCACTGCTAATCTCATCAAAGATTCCTGCACATTGTCTTAGCTCAGGCCACTATAACACAATACCATTGACTGAGTGGCTTAAACAGAAGACATCTATTTCTCACAGTTCTGGAAGCTGAGAAGTCTGAGATCGGAGTGCCAGCATGACCAAAGTTTGGTGAGGGCTTTTTTTTTTTTTTTTTTTTTTTTTTTTTTTTTTTTGCTTGCAGGTGGCTAGCTTCCTGCTGTATTCTCACATGGTGGATAGCAGAAGCTCCAGTGTCTCTTTCTCTTCTCATAACAGCACTAATCCTGTCATGGGGTCTCCTCTCTCATGACCTCATCTAGACCGTACTACCTCCCAATGGCCCCATCTTCTAATATTCTCATATTGGGGGTGAGGGACACATTCAAACTATAACATATGTGATAAGTCTCTTCTCTTTTGCTTCTTTCAAGATCCCCTCTTGGTCTTTGACTTTCAACAATTTGACTATGATGTGCACAGGTGTGGATGTCTACAAGTTTATTCTACTTAAAATTTGTTGATCTTCTTGGATGTATAGATGAATGTTTTTCATCAAATTTGGAAAGTTTTCAGCCATTATTTCTTCAAATACTTTTCTGCTCCTTTTTCTCTCTTTTCTCATTCTAGGACCCCATTAAGCATATATTGGTATGCAGAGTCTCACAAGTCTCTTAGGTCTGTTCATTTTTTTAAATTATTTTTTCTTTCTCTTTCTCAGACTGCATACTCTCAAAAGACCTATCTTCAAGTTCACTGATTCTTTCTTCTGCCTCCTGAATTCTGCTATTGAGTTCCTGTAAGTGAATGTTTTATTTTGGTTATTGCACTTTTCAACTCTAGAGTTTCTATTTAATTTCTTCTTACAATTTCTATCTCTTGATTAATATTCTGTATTTGCTGAGACATTCTTCTCACGTTTTCCTTTGGTTCCTTGATATGGTTTCCTTTAGCTCTTTGAACATATTTTAAATACCTAATTTAAAGTCTTTGTTTAGTAAGTCCAATGCCTAGAATTCTTAAGCATAGTTTCAATTGATTGATTTTTTGGTGCATGGGTCATACATTCTTATTTATTTGTATGTCTCATAACTTTTGTTTCATTCTGAACATTTAAATAATATAATGTAGCAACTCCAGAAATCAGATTCTCCCTTCTCCTCAGGGTTTAAAATATAAACTTATTGTATATTGTCACAACTTATTGTAGTTGTTGTTTGTGACAACAAAATTATTTTAGAAAAATCAGTGACTTTTCTTAAATAAATTTGTAAAATCTGTATTGTCATGTGTTGCCACTGAAGTTTGTATTCAATTAGCTTTTTGATCAGCTAGTGATTGAACAGAGATTTTCCTAAATGGCTGGACTAATAAGTCTCTTAATATTTGCTGAGGGGGCTCTGTGTACATGTTAGGGCATACCTTCAACATACAATCAAGCAGTTTATAACTCTGCCTTAGTTTCCATATCCTACTTATGCAGAGTCTCAAAGTGAGATAGAGGTGAGAACTGTGGGCCTTTTCAGGTCTCTTATGAGCATATACACAGCCCTATATATGCACATGGCCTTCGGAAGTCCCAGGAATATGTTGGGGCTTTTTAAAGCCCATATGGACAATTCATTCTTCAACATTTACTTTTAAGCTTTTGGTTTGTCTATTGCTTACCCTAATTGTTACCCATCACCTCAGGCAGCCGTGAGTGCCTGCCTGTATTAACCTGTAAATATTTTTGACAAATCACCCCAGAAAAAGGCTCTTAGCACTATGAAAACTTGAGTCAGGTCAAATAAAGACAATCCTTTTGAGTGGGGCCTTCCAAGAAACACCAGATGAGTCAAATAATAACTGTTCTTTGGAAATGAGACTTTGAAATAACTCAAGCTTCATCCTACTTTCTCCAGTACCAGGCATGCAGGCTGTTATTTTTCAAGGCTACCACTGAGCTGGGAGCAGGGAATGAGAATAGAACATGTTAAAATGATACAAAATTCACTTGCCTTACTGAGAATCAGGCATTTTTCTCTACTAAATGCTCCCTAAGTTTCTGCAAGTCTTCGATTAATTTCCAAAGTTCTACAAAAGTTTATTCAGATCTTTTTGCCAGTTTTTTCATTGCCTTTATTGAGGGGCAAATTTTCAGAGGTCCTTACTCTACCATTTTTGCTGACATTCCACCACGATGTCGTTCTTACTATAATAATTATCTGTTTCTGCTCCAGAAACCTCATGTTTACTTTCAAGATAATATGAATAAATATAGATACTAAAAATTATCAGTCATGCATATTCTGTGACAATATACCCCATATTGGCCTTATTAAGTTGGGGATATCACTTTTGGTGTTCAAGTCAGAGAGGGATTTACACTCGCCCATTCCAATCAATGATGCATTTTACTACAGTTGAATTGTATTGAAATCATGAGGTCTAAGACAAAGAATATAAACACACTCAATTGTTTTCAGGGATTAGAATAAGACATTTGAATTCTGTTATTTTTCTACACTCTGTAGTGCTAGTTCTTGCACTTTTACGGTAGATTAACCACCACATTCCTTCTAGGTGAATTACAATGACTTTATACAGAACTCCAAAAGAAAGTATAGTTCCGGGAAAAATTGGAAAAGAAAATATGGTCACAAGAAAAAAGTTAATATAACAATGGAGAACAAGTACCTGGGAATCCAATGATTCTATACTTTCTTTCTCTATTTAGTGACAATCTGCCCCTTCCTCAATTCCCTTCTTCTCTTTCCCCAAACCCAAAATAGTTCTTAACATGGAACAAACACATGACAAGTGGGTTATTGGTTGAGATTATTGGATTATCTGTCCATGAGACCAAGATTATGGCTTTCATATCCTCTCAGGCATAAGAACACTAGCTGATTGTATGCAGTATCACCAATGCTCCAGCAAATGAATACTTTTTTTCCCCATAGGTTTTTGGGGAATAGACGATGTTTGGTTACATGAGCAAGTTCTTTAGCGGTGATCTGTGAGCAGTATACACTGAACCCAATTTATAGTCTTTTATCCCTCACCCAATTCCCACCCTTTCCCCTTGAGTCCCCAAAGTCCATGTGTCTTTCTTATGCCATGCATCGTCATAGCTTAGCTCCTACCTATGAGTGAGAACATCCGATGTTTGGTTTTCCATTCCTGAGTTACTTCACTTAGTATAATAGTCTCCAATCCCATCCAGGTTGCTGTGAATGCCATTAATTCATTCCTTTTCATGACTGAGTAGTATTCCATCATATATACATATACACACACACACATATACATATATCTACACACACACACACATATATATATATCACAGTTTCTTTATCCACTTGTTGATTGATGTGCAGCAAATGAATACTTTTTAATGGGAGAATTCAACTAATATTATTAAATATTAAGACACAGTGGTAGGCACAATGTTAGGTGCAAAAATTAATTGCACATAATTGTGTCACTCAAAGAACTGTTTTTGTCAATTATATAATAGATGTCTTAGCCTGGGGGTTCAGAAATCAGAGTTTAAAGCAAAGGCTTGTGTATTACTACAATATTAAGGAGCACAATCCCAGAGAGGAGCAGCAAGGGGCGAGGGTTGCTATGCAGGGAAGAAAGAGCCAACACATAATATAGGTTTATCAAATTCGCTGCTACTGAATGTGACTGATGAGCAATCCCGCAGAATCATCTTATGTAAACTCTAATAACCTCTCAAAACAGTTCATCCCGGAGGGGAAACGTAGCCGAAAAGTAGTTACTGGCTACTCATGTCCCATTTAATAAAGGTCTACTTTCCTCACTCCTGGGTTGTGCATGTGTCATTATTAGGCAGGGCTCATCAGCATTCCATGCTTAAGAAAATCCACGTGTGAGAGTGATGAGGAAAACTTTTGTGACTGAGGAAATATCTGGGTTCTACTCAGAGGAACAGAAGGGACTGTGGACAGAAGGTTGCAGGGTAAGGGAAAGCGGGAGGACATTGTATAAGGGAATAGGGTGATTGCTGATTTAGCTCCAGTGTGATAGCAGCATTCCTCCAGAAGCCAAACTTGAAACAAGGATTTGAGTACAATAGTTAATTTGAGAGGTGAGCCCAAGAAGCTCAGTAGAGGAGTGAGGAAGTGAGAGAGGAGAAGGAAAGAAGTCAATTTAATGTATGTTACATGAGGCTGGGCGCATTGGCTCAAGCCTGTAATCCCAGCACTTGGGAGTCCAAGGCAGGTGGATTACTTGATGTCAGGAGTTTGAGACCAGCCTGGCCAACATGGCAAAACCCTCTCTCTACTAAAAATACAAAAATTAATCAGACATGGTGACACACACCTGTAATTCCAGCAACTTTGGAGACTGAGGCATGAGAATTGTTTGAACCCGGAAGGTGGAGGTTGCAGTGAGCCGAGATAGCGCCACTGCACTCCATCCTGGGGGACACAGTGAGACTCTGTCTCAAAATAAATATAATTAATAATTAATATACAAAATAATGTATGTTACACTAGCAGGTTACTGCTGTAGGCAGATGATGCTTGATCCCAGGGAAGACCTCTGGGAGACTGCTTGTTCACTTGCTGGTGAATGAGTTGGAGTATTTGTCTATTTGCCTCCTATTGTCCTTGATTGTACGCTGCCTTTAGGGGCATCAGCTCTCTGGTATTCTGGCCTACCTGTTGTGTGGGAAAGTCATACTCCTGGGTAGAGAATTCCTCAGCAAAGTCACAGATGATTTTAATGAAAAGCCACTCATAGTTAAGGGAATGGTGAGTGCCCTGGGTATATAAGCTGGGCACTGACTGCATCTGATAAAAAAAAATAGGACATATTTTCAGGACAATGAGTTATACAATTGGGCATAAAATTGGGGCATTTAGAGAAGTGGGCTGCAAGTTTCTTTAGGGTACTAGAAGGTTATGTAAATAACTGATGTGATGTCATGAGGACCAGCAGGCAGGTTCTCATGACAGTCTAGCCACTACTCATATTCAGTTGAGTGTGAAGATGTGAACCCAGTGTCACCAGATCTCTCAATGCTTCAAAAGAAGCTAGAAATCGAAATTTGTGTGTGTGTGTGTGTGTGGATGTGTGTATGCAATGACTCAATGTTTAAATATGAGCAACTAATTAATAATTTAAGAAAAGAAGTCTGGTAACCCAAAAAAGCCTACAGATCGGGGATAAACAGCCCACTGGATAATTGCAATAGCTGATGTAATATAACAGTGGGACATAGTGGGAAACATTTAAGAACGTTGAGCTGGATCCATATTATGAACAAACTTGATTTCCAGGGGGGATTTGTGCTTAAATTGGCTTGCATTGGAAAACCAATGAGTAATTTTGATCAAGAAAGTGGAGTGATATGAGCTCTGCTAGAAAAAAAAATTAATCTGATGATGACATAAAGAATAGATAGAAGAGGGAGGAATGAAGAAGGATGAAAGGCAGAGAGACTTAAGAAGCTTCAGGTATATTTTAGGTAAGGAATCATGAAGGCTGAGTGGAATTTGTGTCAAACCTTAAAACAGACATTCAAGAGAAAGGAGGGGCAAGGCACACTGAAAAGTAGATGTATCAGTATAAAGAAAACACTATATTTTGGTGGAAAAAAAACATTCAACATTCAGGGCCCAAGTCATCCTGAAAGTTTAAGAGCTGGATAAGAAAACATAAGTGGGGTATGAAGTGTTAACCAGCTTTGGTGCTGTGCACCCCCATCCAGTCACGGTGTGGAAAAGTAGGTCTCATCCACTTGACTCCACACCCACGCAGATGTACCAAAACAGCCCACCAGAGAGCGAGCTAAGGAACCAAGCAAGCTTAGGATGAGGGATGAGTCAAGGGACTGGCCAAGGTGACCAATCAAAGAGAGAAATCCACCATGAGAGTTTGGGAGGGAGACTTCACAAAGCTCTGCATTACACACAGTCCACTCTCCCATTATGTTCAAGGAATATTCAAAGTTCACAAAGACCAAAAGGGTCAGAGCAGGTACCAGACCACCTATGAAGCGTGTCCTCCACAGTTTCTTTCTATCTTCCAGGACTCTGAGACCCAGAGCTTCCAACACTGACAGTTCACCTCGGCTCTCTCTGTTCAAGGAACATTATTCCAACCTTTGTTCACTTTTCTCTTCCTCATCCTGTCCCCTCTCCCCAAATCAACTCATACTCGATCTCTGCTCTGGTCTTTCATACTTTTGCTGTAGATCACAGGATAAACCAACTGATGCAGACACTGATGATGCCCAAACCCCTATCCTGTCAACCCTCCTCAAGTTCATCCACAACTGCATTGGTGAACAGTCCCACTCATGATGTCCGTGTTGAGTACCCCCATCCTTTGCCCTCTGCCTGGGACTTTCTCCTTTGCCATAGGATCTTGCTCAGCCCATGCACACAGCATCTTGCCCCAAGGGCAGCCCTCAACCAGTGAGGAGTGAATATCAGGTGATAAGTACCCCGCTTTCAATGGAATAGTCGTGAAGTACATTTTTTTACATTTCCTTAAGGATCTTCAGCAGTAATTTTCTCTTTAATACAACTTTTACTGGCTTTTGTCCCTTCACTATCTGACTTCCTCCTCTCCCCTCACTTCTTCCCTGGAATCTCTCCTTAAATAAAATGTCAGCATTGGAGCCGCCAAAGGGTCTGACTTTGGTGGAACCCGAAAGAGACATTGCCCAGTCTATCTGTTAACAGGTCATCATATTATTTGTTTGCCCTTTTTGGATTATACTTGAGTGCTTACAGATACCCTTTCTAGAGGAAAAACAGCGTTTTAATATAAAGGAGTGACAGAAGAGTTGGTGATTTTGATTTGGGACACAATTGTAGACCAATAGAGAAGATACTTAGAGACACACAGCACCTATTTTAAAAAAACAAAATAAATAAAACTACTAACCAAACTCATATCTATGAGTCTTTTGCCCTGTGTAAAGGTGAGAACATGCCCTATCATACTTACATTCACAACTACAATGGAACAAACCGAAATTGAGTTTATTGCCTGGACAAGCTGCTTTGTTTGTTAGGGGAAAATATAAACTACTTTTTCTCTATGGAAATCAATTTGAACTGCAAATGATGAATGTGGTAAAGGCTGAGGAAAGTCACAATTGGTACTACTAGATACAACCATTGATTGATGACCTGCTATGAACCAAAATAGTTAAGCAGCACACAAATTATGTCCATGAGCCTTACAATTAAATTTAAATGGAAAAACTTTTAAAAGCCAAAACCATCTTCTAGTTTTCATTGCTTTCATATACATCAATGTCAAATTTAATGTGCATACAAGCCATATTTATACTTAAAATACATTATACCCAGAGTAGGGAGAATGGTAAAGAAATGGTCAGTGTATTGGTAAGTGTGTCATTTGTCTTTGCATAAAATTGTTTTCCTACATTTCCCATCAGCTTTTTCCCTTCTGAGTATTTTATACCCTATCAATCCTTTAACCTATTGTGTTGTATTTATTTATTGAGCAGCTTCCATATTAAAGAAACATGCCTCCATATGAAAGACACAATGCCAGCCTCACATAACACAGAGATGAGTTGTGCAGAGTTCTGGCTCTCCAAGGGTTTATGTTGTAGTAGGAGAGTGAGCTAACGCATCTGGCTCTCCAAGGGTTTATGTTGTAGTAGGAGAGTGAGCTAACACAAAGGAGTGAATCTTCAAACCAAATTTACATGAATCAGAGATCTTACCCAACATCAAGCTCTATTAATAATTCAAGGACATAAGGATTCAGGAAGCAAAGCCGAAAGAGATCTGAGGCATCCCGCATGGCTCCCTGGGTTCTCTTTCCACATTAGACATTTGCATTTTTGCCTAGCATAGACGACGCCTCTCAGTGAGAGCCACAAGTTGCCTGACACAACAGAAAAAAGAGACGTTGTGATACAACTCCATTTTATATCCAAGAGAATTGTATAGCTTACAAGACAATCTCCGATCAATGATGCTTCATAAAGCTGTAGAACCTAGGTGTGTTTTCCTAAGCAAACCAAAGACATCCTGTTAAGAACAATCCACAGAAAAAGACTCTTCTCCTAGGAAATAGCATTAGTCTATCTTGTTGACAAGGAGATTCAGTGAGCTTCCTGCCACCTTCTCTTTCCCTAGGGAGAATCCCCCAGTAATGGAGAGAGAAAATGGATTACAGGCCAGCTGCTTCAACACTTTCCTCCCCAGGGAGATAGAACATACATCCAAACAAGTATAACACCCGACAGGTATCAATAACTATTTTAAAGTGTCGGGTAGTAACTAGTGTACAACTCAGGGGATGGTACAGCATAGAAAATTCTACTGCCTGTGCAAATTCATCATGAAGATTTTAAGTTATCTAAAATTATGGCTTCCATCTATGACCAGCACACCAAGAGAAGCCCTAGAGGATCAGTTGTGCCCATCATCTGAAGATCTGACCCAACCAAAGTTCAAATGAATATGAAAGCCCAAAGTGTTCAAGGACAGGGGATGAGGGAGAATGGTTATAAGGGTGGGAGATATGGTTTGAAAGGCAGATGCTATTAGATTGGACATTCCTTGAGTAACATCTTTAAGGGGTTGTTCCTCTTCTCTCTGCTACTCTCTCCTCCTTGCTTTCTTTCTCCCCTTCTCCCCTCTCCCCTTCTCCTTCTCCCTTCTCATTCAGCAGAGGTTTTGGAATAGACATAAATAGTATATTTTATAACATGTATTACAAACATCTCTTTATAATCTGTATCTATGCATTATAATATATTGTAATTTTAATATATACACATACATATATCTGTGTTTTTCTATAACCCTTGATATTGATTTTGACAAATACTGATTAAACACTTACTATGTGGTATCAGGCACCATTCTAGGTGCTTGTGATACATCCATGAACAAAATAAACAAAAATCCCTTCCATTGTGGAAGTTACATTCTATCAGGAGGATAAAGATGATAGTCAATAAATATAATTAATAAGTAAACTATATACTTTGTAAGACAGTGATAAATGCCCATAGAAAAAGAAAGAGAAACAGGAGTGCTGAGAGCAGTCAGGCTGAAATTTTAAACAGGACATTAACCCTGTGGTCAGCGGAGTAATGGGGTTGGAGCAGGGGGAAGGTAAATGATAGAATCTTATAGACCATGTTAAAGATTTCGGCTTTTATTCAGAGAGAAAAGGGGACCCATTGAAAGGTTTGGGACAGAGCAGAGTCATAGTCTGATTTATGCTTGCCATGGTAAGAAGGCTGTAGGAGTCAAGAGAAGCCAGGAGACCAGTTAAAAGGCTACTGCAATAATCCAGACAAAAGAAGAGGTTGGCTCAGCCAGGGTAGCAGCAGTGGAAGTGACGGGAAATGATCAGATTGGATATATCAGAATGGATATATTTCAAAGATGTAACCAATGGGATTTCCTAATGGATTGGATATTGTGTGTTGGATGAAAAGAATTCAAGAGTATCACCAAAATCTTGGATGTGGGTAACTGGAAATTTGGAATTACCCTAACTGAAGAATGAGAAGAAAGCAGGTTTGGAGAGTGCACTTGGTTATTACCTGTTGTCTCTCAGCCCCACACTTGCCTTTCTATACACTTGTCAGTACTTCTGGGGTAGGAGTCTGCAAACTACATTTCCCAGGCTCCCTTGCAATTTGGCTTCTTGTTAGGACACGCTACTGGGAGATCAGAAGGAGAGAGGAAAAGAGAGTCTTCCTACTTCTGGGGTAATGTGATAGTTGCTAGTAGTTGCTAACATGAAGATGGGTAAGGGTGATTCCATAGGCCAACAGCCCAGGCAGGGGCAGCAGATTTCTGGCAGCTTCAGCAATGATCCTGAAGATCCAGACCTGACACAACACCATCTCCAGCAGGGCAAGCTTGTGAGCTCCAGCATGGGAGTGCATGCAGCTTCTGACCTCTGGGTATTGTTCCTTCTTCCTTTATTGCCTCCAGACCTCCTCCATTTTCCCTTTTGCACTTCCAACCCTTCCAACACCTATGAAACTTCCTGGTATTGAAATGCATAGGTGGTGGTGGTGGTGGTTGTTGTTTCTGACCAAGCCTGACTGGCATGGGGGTGGAAAATTAGGACTTCACTTTTGGACATGGTAATTTTGAGAAATCTGTTAGAAATCCAAAAGTTAATATCAGATGGGCAGAGGGATGCACGAGTCCGGAGGATGTGAGGTTACCCTCTTTTCTTGGGAAAGAAGTCTGGGCTGGAAATATACTTTGGTTGCATATAGATGGTATTTAAAGTCACGAAGCTAGGTGGAGTGACCAAAGGAGTTAGTGTGGGTCAAGGAGACATATAAGGACAGAGCCAGGGATGCTCCAACATTAAGAGAAGAGGAGAATCTGGCAAAAGAGCCTGAGAAGGAGAAGAAATGAGGTAGGAGGAAACCGTGGGAGTACAGTGCTCTGGAAGCCTGTGCTTCCTTACATAATCTGGGTTTGGTTTTTTGTTTTTGCTTATGAAACTGAAAAAAGGTACAAAGACTCCCTTACTACACCAAAGGATTCCATGCTCTCCAAGGACTAGGAAACCCAGACTGGAAGTCATCATCATGATATCTATATTCCCATCTCTATCACACATTTCTTAGGTGATTAGAGCAAATTCATTTGGCTTCTCTCTGCCTTACATTTTCCTCAGCTATAGAATGAAGATCACTTTGCTGCTTATCTACCTGCCATGGATGTTTTGGAAATTTACAAAGTGATTATTTTTAAAGCAAGTATTATCTAAAAGAATTTCATGAACCAAGTTTTGCCACTTATCAACTGAGGTGGCCACTCACAGACAAAAGCACTGGAGCTAAACAGTTTCTGTCCAAAACCCAGTGTTATCACTTACTATATAATGCCCTAATTCAAGTGTTAACCTTCCTGAGTCTCATTCTCCCTACCTGTAACGTCCAAACAATGACGGTAACAGCAGGATGGTTGGCCATGAGAAAAAAACAAAACAAACAAGCAAAAAACATGCTTGCAAGGTCTCCAATACATAGCAAATAAGAAAAAAAGAGTTGATCCTATCCTCCCACTCCAAATTTTTAGAAATCTAGTAGGCAAATGATTATATTTTTACATCAGATAATTTCTAAATATAGAGATGATGGAAAGCCTGAATTGTTTTAACTAGATAAGGCAGTGAGCCATGAAATTGTCAACAATGTTCTCAGGAAGTGAACGCTAAAACAACCAGAACCTCAATTTGTCTGTTAAACTCAACCCAGCTCATGCCTAACAAGCAGGATCATATGTTAGACAAAGCAGTGGCATGGGTTACTCTGCTCTTGTTTGTCTGATTGTTTGTGATTGTTTGCATATACTTACGTGTACCCCGAGAGATGTACGGTACAGGACGACTGCATTCGTTTGCTAGGGCTGCCATGACAAAGCACCACAGACTGGGTGGCTTCAACAACAGAAATTTATTTCTCACAGTTTGGGAGGCTAAAAGTCCGAGATCAAGGTGTAGGAATGTTTGTTCCTTCTGAGGACAATCTCCTTGACTTGCAGATGGTCACCTTTTGCTGTTCTTCACACAGTCTTTCTTCTGTGCGTGCACATTCCCGATGTTTCTCTGTGGTTCTAAATCTCCTTTTTTTATAAGGGCACCAGTTAGATAGAATTAGGGCCCACCCAACTGACCTCTTTTAACGTAATCACCTCTTCAAAGGCCCTTTCTCCAAATACAGTCACACTCTGAGTTAGTGGGTGTTAGAGCTTCAACATATGAATGGAGTAGGGAAGACACAATTCAACTCCTAACAAGGGCTAAATTAGCAATTTAGGAGATAAGATTCCATTCAGATCCTTAAAATATTGGGTGGCTTGTAGGCACAGGCAAAAGAGGACTGCCCAGAAGGTAAGGCTCTAGGAGTCCAGGAGTGTGCTGCCATGTGAATCACAGACAGTCTGTCTTAGAACAAGGTATTCTTGTGAAGGTAGTATGAACTGATCCACACACAATCCTATTCCTTCCTCCTGGGCTTATTAATAGCTATGCACTTTCAGGGCAAGGGTTTCTCCCTCAGGTTGAAACCCACGTCTCCCCATCCATGGTCCTTTCATCTGGTCCATGAGCTATAGATGGATTAATGGCAGGAGCTAACCTAAGGAACCTGGGCATTCCCTTCTCATGTGATTGTCAGCAGCAACTAGATAGTGATTGCCACACTTTCAGTAGTGCATTCAGCAATTTCTGTCAAATTAATGGACTAAAATATGCTGCGCCCTTGAACTGATCTTGCAGTTGTCAGATGGGGGGCTGGTGAGAAAGAACAAGAGCAAGTGAGAGCAAGCCAGGGTCTTCGAAGCCATAGCCAGAGTACTGAGGATTACTAAGAAAATGGCCTGTGTCTCTTGACCATCACACGCTCCTCTCCCTGAGTTTTCTGTTTTAACCTGCCTTGAACTGGGGAGAGAGGTGGTATTGTCATCAATACATGAAACATCAACAGAGAAAACTAATGTATCACTTCAGCTTTTTGTCTTCTCAGTCTCTTCCATTCTCAACTCCTTAGAAGAGGTTTCTCAACCTTTCCCCAAAAAAGGTGCCTTGCTCACTCAGGATGGAACTCTTTACAATAAGTAATGGTAGGTGCTGGACCAAATAAAACTCCAAGTCTCAGGGGCTTAGCAGACCAGAAGTTCTTGGTCAGCAGGTGGCCTTGCACACAGTCCTTCAAAGATCCAGATGTCTCCCATCTGTCCTCAAAGGTCTCATAGACATTTGCATTCACATGAGGAAAGAGAAAGAAGGTTTACAGGTAGCAGCAGGCTTTTCTGGGCCAGGACTAGAAGTGGCACCCATCACTTCCGATCACATTAAATTGGCTAGAACTCAGTCACGTGGCCACACCTAAAAGTGAGGGAGGCTGGGAATGTAGTCAGCCATGTGCCAGGAAGAGAAGGAGAGCATGATATTCATGAACCACGTAGTCTCTGCCGCAAGGGTCCACCAGGAAATACCACTTGTTTTCTATTTTATGCCCAAGAAGAATTGGGGCACATTCTGTACATGAAAAAAAAAATCAGCAAAAACTAAGAATCTCTCATTCTTAATGTAACTTTTTGGAAGTGATCAGACATCATCTCAGAACAAAATCTTTTTGGAATGTATTTTAAAGATTATTGTCATTGTGGATCAGGATTTTCCAAAAGACACAAGCCATGCCTTTCTCATTATGGATCCTTGGATATTATTACTACTATTGTTATTAATACCTGTAAGAATTCTTTTGATTCTTGGTAAAGTCCAGATGGGGATTTCACCAAGAATACAAATCAAATTCAAAGGCTAAAAAAAAATTCTATTGTGTATTGTTCTACTTGGTAATTTTGAAAACATCGCAGTAACTTCTTCTCCAGCTGCTTTTTAACAACGGTAAAGAGCCCAAAAGAGTGTCCTAGCATCCAGAAAGAGGCTCAGTTCTATGTGATTGCAACCTACAAAGGCCCCCATGTCCAGCCCGGGCTGTCTGAGTAGCCACTCCACAAACTGTTGGCCATCCCAGTTGTGTTATCACAACATGTGGTTGAGTTATCAAGCCCTTTAGTTCAACCCACTTGGAGGCTTTGTAGCAAAGAGCCTTTCAGCATGACAGGCGACACCATGAAGTCAGTCTTGCCATGGGTAGGAAGAGTGCCTGCCAAAATGCCCCTAGAAGAGCTTCCTGAGGAGGAGAAAAAAATTTCTGCCTGTCTCTGAGTATGGCCCTAAAGAAGTGGCTAAACCCCTGATCCACAGATTTCCAGAATGGCCAAGCTGGAGAGGCCTTAGGGCACTATGCTGAGTATTTCACAAGGCTCTCATGTTATCAGAAAGGAAAGTGGGGCTCTGAAAGGAAAAGTGGTTTGTCCAGGATCACTCCAGCACTATAACCTACTGCCTCCTCCAATTTTATACGACTATGACCTTTGGATTACACAGGCTTAGATTCAACCTCTAGTTTCACCACTTTCTAGTTGTGGGGCCCTTGAGCTAAGTTCCTTAACTTCTCTAGACTTCAGTTTTTCACCTGCAAAATCTCAAATGTATCAATGTAAAATTGACAATATTGGTACCCTTTTTCCAAGGTTGTTGAAATGACTAAATGAGACTGTCACTACGTGAAACACTCAGCCTAGTACCTATAGGCAGTGTAGGGGAGCTATTATTATTAAAATAGGAAGCAGAGCCAGGGTTAGAGCAGTTTGCCTGGTGCTCGGTGCAAGTCTCTTTCCACTGTGATACTAGAAACAGAGCCAGCAGGGACTAGAAGCAATAATTCTATTTTTCTCTCAAGGACTACATAGGCTCAGGGGATGGTGGGATCTTTTCTGTGCATCACTCCCTGACCCCTGACACCACTCCTGCTACATAGTGTTTGTAATGCAACACTTCTTTTACATAAGTGTCATACTTCTGTTGCAAGGGATGCTGGCTGGGGGAGTCATTTTCAGCTGCATCTGAGTAGAAACTGAGACCCAAAGAATATGGAAGAAAGGAAGATGGAGGAGGCTTTGCCTCCCAGGAAATGTATTATAATATATTCAGATAGAGACAAAAATCATACATAATGTTAAATATCAAAGAAATTAGACTCCAGTTTTTACTGCTCTGGCAATGGTGAAATGATCAATTTCATTTACACTCCTCAAAGTCACGTTCCCTGAACTTGAACAACCAATAGAATATACAAAGGAGGTAGTCCCCTAACAAGGGTTCTCTCATCCTTAGCTGAACATTAGAATCATCTGGCAGCTTTTTAAAATTTTATTTTTCTTATTTCATTTTATTTGATTGATTGCTTGATTGATTTTGAGACAGGGTCTCACTCTGTCACCCAGACTGGAGTGCAGTGGGGCAATCTCGGCTCACTGCCACCTCTACCTCCTGGGCTCAAGCAATCCTCCCACCTCAGCCTCCTAAGTAGCTGGGACTATAGACGCGTGCCACCATGCCTGGCTAATTTTCATATTTTTTGTGGAGACAGGATTTCTCCATGTTGCCCAGGATGCTCTGGGCTCGAGCAATCCACCCATCTTGGCCTCCCAAAGTGCTGGGATTATAGGCATGAGCCACTGCACTAGGTGGCAGCTTTTCAGATACAAGTTCACTGTCTGCACCCCAGACCTACTATATCTAAATCACTGGGGTTGGAGCTGTGGCCTTAGTATTTTGTAAATGCCCCAGATGACTCTAATGTGTAGCCTAATATTCTAATATTAGGACTATAAAGTTGATAAATAATTTGACAGACCTAACACTGTCATTAACATAAAAGAGCATTTTGGATCGGTGTTAGTTTCCTGCTACTGCTATAAAAATTATCATGAACTTAGAGGTTTAAAATAAAACAAGGTTATTATCTTATAGTTCTGATGTCAGAAGTCCAAAATGGGTCTTACTAGGGTAAAGTCAGGGTGTGGTAATGCTGTGTTCCTTCTGGAGGCTCTAGGGAAGAATGGTTTACCTTTTCCAGCTTCTAGAGGCCACCTGACTTGGGCTCATGATCCCTTTCTCCATCTTCAAAGCTGTCAGCATAACATCTTCAAATCTCTTTCTCTGCTTACATTGTCCTATTTCTTCTGTGATTCTTATAAAGATCCTTATGATTACATTGGGCCCATCCAGGTAATCTAGGTCAATCTCTCCATCTCAGGGTCCTTAATTTAATCACATCTGCAAAGTCCCCTTTGTCATGTAAAGTAACATATTCACAGGATCCAGAATTAGGATGTGGACATTTTGGGGAGCCTATTATTCTGCCTACCACAGGTTCTTTTAAGAACTGGAGAAATGGCGGTAAGGACAAACAAACTGAAGTCCCTTTTGGCTACATAAATGGGTAGATTTTTAAAAACTGCCTAGAACTCAAAAATGAGGCTTCCAGAGTTTTATCCCACCGCCTTGAAAAAAAGCAGATTTCAGGTAAGAATTCTGGTTAACTTTCCCTGCTACCCTTTGTTTCCCTTCTCCAAACCCCCCACTCCAACCCCATTCCCAATAAAATGCAGCTATCTAACAAAGGCCATAATGTTTTTTATAGTAAGTAGATTCTGGGGAAAATTAGAAATATGGTTTTCCAACTTTTGTCAAGAAAAACATCATTTATAATTTTTTAAAGAGGAGAAAAGGCCTTAAATATGTTGAAGCACTGCCACTCATTTCTTAGTTGGGACATTCATATACCCATAGGCACACATTCACAAGGCTGACATTGCCCTCTAATTGGAAATCCTCTTTAAAAAGGAGAGAGGAACTTGTTGATCTCCCTTTCATTATCCTTGGGAATAAAATCCTGCAAACAGACAGGTGTCATGATGCGGAAACCTTTTCAGAAATTCCCCGGGATGAATATTTCCTCTACCATTTCTTTCTCTTTTTTCTTTTCTTTTTTTTTTTTTTTTTTTTTTTTTGAGATGGTGTTTTACTCTTGTTGCCCAGGCTGGAGTGCAGTGGTGTGATCTCGGCTCACTGCAACCTTTACTCCCAGGTTCAAGCGATTGTCCTGCCTCCTGAGTAGCTGGGATTACAGGCACGGACCATCACACCCAGCTAATTTTGTATTTTTTTAGTGGAGATGGGTTTCACTATGTTGGCCAGGCTGGTCTTGAACTCCTGACCTCAGATGGTCCGCCTGCGTCAGCCTCCCAAAGTGCTGGGATTAGAGGCATGAGCCACCGCGTCCGGTCCTTTCTCTACCATTTCTAATCAACCTATGGATGGGGGATTCTCTTCCTCCTAAGGTCCCGCCTCCCGCTGCTCGCAATTGCAAAGGAGATACTTTGATAGATTACAAATTGTTTTCAGTAGCTGACCTAGACATAACATCACCACTTCCTGATTATATTGATATGTGTTTCTATTATTTGCTTATTTGCGCCTCCAGAAACAATTCTTTTTTGTTGTTTTACTATAAACAGAATTGCAAGGTCTCTGTATTAAATCATAATTATTTACCCATGCAGTTCATGCACCTTTGTCCCTGGGGAATCTGGTGACGTGAATTTACAGGAACGTCAGGGTATTTCTCACCAACAGTTTCCTGTTATTGATATGCTTTTGTTTAGTTGTGATCTTTTTTTTACGCATTCAGTTTCTCAAGGGAAAAATAAACAGGCATGTGACAATTATCACAGTCATGGGATCTCATCTGGGGACCTCATGTGTATGTTTTCATCAGGGACTGGCCCCTCTGGCAAGGCCAAACGCTGTGAAATTGTATAAGCAGACAATTGGTTATCATTCATTTGTTCTCTCAGTTTTTCCACATGCTTCAGATAACTATCTTAGTGAATAAATACACATTACGCTATGTAGAAGAAATTCACAGTCTCAAAAGAGCCTGTACTAAAATAGAAAAAAAAAATTGTAAGAGATTGATCGATAAGAAATCATTGATTTTTCTAAGCTCTGAAGTACAGAAATTCAAGGTTGGACTGTGCAATTACGAAGTATTTATGTTAGTTAACACTGTCATGAGCCTAAGTATTCTTGCCAACTAACGTAGAAAATTGTAGTACTTAATTACTGAATTGAGACTTGGAAAGATATTAAATGTACCTAAGTTTTCAGTTTCTCTTTATTGTTACTCAAATATACATTCATCATGATTTTCAATGTCTACTTTTAATTGAGAAATGAGAATCCTTATCCTCAAAAACATTCCAGAAAATGTAGTGGCTTTTCTAAATCCTGTCTTCTATATCAGTATGCTGTAAAACGTGAGCTGAAGACTCACATTAGCAAAGGACTTTCTAAAACTGTGCTGACCTGGGTGGTAGCTACCAGCCACAACTGGCTATTTAAATTCAAATTAATTTAATTAATTTACTAGAGGCCATCATATGGGACAGTACAGATTACTGTCTTCTTCATCATTACACAAAGTTCTATTGGGCAGCCCTGTTCTAAGATGCAGACTCAACATGCAAGAAGTAGAAAGCTAATACCTTTTGAAGTGAACATTTACTGATGGAAATTGCAGCTAAACTTTTCTTATGTTTGAAGATGTTTTACTTTTTCCTGCAATAAAGTGGCCCCCTTATACCTAACACCTCCTCTCCTCAGGTTTTATTCCTTTCTGAAGTTTATAAAGTATATAGAGCTGGTAAGCCTGAAAATGAGTCAAGAATATAAAAAGGTATTGTGAAGCAACAGTGTATCCTGCAGGAATAGTGCTCATCGTGGCTGGCTGACAATTTGCCTGATGTGAACTCTCAAATGTATTTGTCAAAATATCATTCTTCCTCGCTTCTTTAAAATGTCAAACAAGCGCAGGTTTAGATAAATATTATAGCATGTAAATATAGAAGTCAGCTGTCTGAAAATTCCCTTTATGGTATGTTTACCCTTGGCATCAAGTCCCTTCCTTCTATAGTCTCTCAAATTTTATTACCTTCATTCCCACTCTCAGACTTACCTCTAGCCTGGTGGCTCCTTAAATACACTAAAGAGAAAACTGAGAAAAATTCTCCACTTCAGATGTTGAGTCCTGGATCTGCCACTTACCTTGAGTCATATGACCTTGGGGAAGCTACTTCACCTTTCTGACCAACAGTTTCTCACTCCTACAACATGTAGGGTGCTGCTAAGGACACCTACTCCACAAGACCTTGCCTGTGAAGGTCTAATGGCGTGATAGGTGTGACAGCACCATGTGAGTCACAGATCACAGCACGAATGCAAGTGGCTATTAGCACTAGTTCAGTTACTTTTCCTTGTTGACCATGAGGTTCTGAGAGCCACAGCATCTGGGAGTCCCATAGAAGGACAAACTGAATCACTGATTTTCTCAATGTATGGAAAGCCCAGGAAAAACTGGACTCGTCAACTCATCATCAACTGTAGGATGCAATTTTCAGCTTAGAGATGAATAAAGTAACACTGAACATCAACAAATCCTTGATCAAGACCATACAAATCTGGGCCTCTGAACATTGCACACTGAAGTTCTTTATTAAAACTAATGTAATCTAATTACTTAAATCATCTAATCTGGGTATTTTTTTCAAAAGTCTGTGCACCTGAGTTGAAATGTTCTGTGTCGGCTGGGTGCGGGGGGCTCATGCCTGTAATCCTGACAGTCTGAGAGACTGAGGCGGGTGAATTGCTTGAGCTCAACATGGTGAGTGTGGTGGGTATGGTGGCATGTACCTGTGGTCCCAGCTACTCAGGAGGCTGAGGCAGGAGGATCACTTGAACCAGGAGGAAAAATGTTCTGTTTCAGTCCTTCATACCATCATGACTTTTTGCTGTCCTTTAAATGAATTAATTTTTTTTCATCTTTTCTTCTCTACTAGCTCTTTAGTTAAACATTTTGAAGGGTTTTAGTAGTTATCCTAGAGATTTGAATATGATTCTTACTTATTTCAGTCTACCCTAAATTGCTGCCTTTATGGCTTAAGAATTTTATAAAAATTTATAACTTTTTCTTCCTTTTTGCTACTGTTTTTATATTTTGTACCTCTATTATGTTATAAATGCTATAAGATATTATTATTGTTGCTATTTCAAACAGCCATTATTTCATTTTTCTGGCTTTATTGAGGCATAATTGACATAAATTATCTATTTTTTTAAAATCTCTGTTGAATAAGTAGTAATATAAATAAATGTAAACATAACAGGATAAACAAAATCACAGTGTAGCAAGAAAGAACAGAGGGAACATTTATCCAAATAGAGCATTTTTCATTTATAGACATTGGTTCTGTTTTTCCACTCAAGTTTCACTAAAATATTTTTTTCCAAGCAAAAAGAAAATTAACTTTCTTCTGTTCTTTTTGTACTAGTCACCTCAGATTTGGTTCTAGGAAAAGGATTTCCCTGTTGATGAAAGAATGATTTATTTTCCAGTTCGTGAAATGAAACTCTTGCCAGGACTCTACCAGCAAGGCAGTTCACACAGCGAAATCTCTGACCAGGCTTCCAGCAAGCCCCTGTTGCTCCCTCCCATTGTTGGGAGATTTACATGGTCAGGCTGAAGTTCACAGAGCCAAGTTCCCAGTTAGACACCTGAACAGGGCACTGCTCTGCAGTTCCTTTTTTCCAGTGTGAGATTTATTATTTGGAGGTAATTACCTTAACTATTCCTCAATTTCTTCATCTGCACATTGCCTGTCTCAAAAGGGATATAGTGAAGACTGCATGCATTGTCCCATTTAGAGTGCCAGCATGGTGCTTGGCATGTGGTAGAGGTATAATAAATATAAATGACTTTCTTCTCCTTCTTGCATTTGCATAGTCAATTCAGTTTAATAAGCATTGATTGAATGCGCAAAATGCAGCTAGCACAAGGAAGGGGGCTAATGATAAACATAATGGTCTCTGCTCTTGAGCCATTTACTCTCTAACGGGGAGATAAAACAAACACACAACTATCACTTGAAGCAGAATGTGACAAGTGCCTAAGAGGTAACAAGCAAACCTGTATGGAAGCACAGAGGAAGGAGAAAGTGTTTCAGGCTGGGGAGTTTCTGATGGTTTCATGCAGCGGGGGGCATCAGCCCTATCTTTTAAAGAGTCCTTAGATATCCATGGTGCAGATGGGGAAGAAGGCTTGAAACAGTGGATGAACAGAAGGAGTAAAACCATGGGAGGCAAAGTAAAGTGGTTTAGGAAATGGAGGTGGGGGTAGATCTGGAAGTTTGAAAAGGGCTATGTATGAGGAGAGCTGCCAGAGGTCGGGCTGGAAGAGAAGAGCATAGACAAGATTGAAAAGGCATTGAATGCTGTACACACTTTAGACCTTATATCCAGAGCCAGGGCCTCCCGGCCTTTTCCTTGTCATGGCACACATAGAAAATAATCATGTCTGTATAGCACGCTGGGATGAATGGATGAGCTTGCCTTTGGCTGCACGCATAGCTTGGAGCTGCCCCAAATGCCAAGGGGATCAATATCTCAGCACATCTGTAACCAATTTGTGGCAAGCTTGGATCCCATGGCACACAGGGCAGAGGAGTAGAATCTCTGCTTGAAGCGATGGGGCCAAGGGAGGCTTTTTGAACAGAGATGTTACAACACCAGAACTTCCTACTAAATTGTCAACGTTCCAAACCATGGGTATATATGTCATGGCTGAAGTCCAGAAAGTAATGGATATCTGCAGGGAAAAAGACACCCGTGTGCACTGGACTTCTGTTTGCCCATTTGCAAAGCTAATTGTTTAAATAAGGGTGCCTGACTTAATATCTTAATACATAGAAATACCATTTATATCCAGCTTCCTGGTAGGGAATGCACAACTTGTAAAATCAAAGCATGTTTATATCTGAATAGTCTAAATCAAATTATCACTCTTCCAGGATAAGAAAGTTATAGAAATAAACTTGGTAATAATTTTTCCTGACTGCAAAATCTTTGCTTAAGTTTGATGTTTTGGCAGTAACATATATTCTCAATTTTTCTGACACATCTCTTTAGAGAAATTTTAAATATATACACAAAACTGAAATTTATGAAGGAAAAAGCCTTGTATCAAGCCTGAAAGAAACATCCAAGTTTTGCTTTTCAAACCATTTAGGGGTTGAGGGACTCTGTGCTTAGCCAGGCTGTTCTAACCTTTTCCAAAATCCCTATGACTTTTCAGTCATTTTGCCTTTCTTTATGTTACCCTCCATTGGCACTTCACAGAAAGACCTGCCATGCATGAATCTAATGAGTAGGTGATAGAAAACAGAGGTGGACTCCAAAATAAAGCAGACAGTCATATTTTTTGTCTCTATACCATCTTTAATGAAGATGATGAAAACGAAATTAAAACATGTAATACAGAAAAAATTGAAAATAGATACGATAATTTCTGTCTTGGATTATCTCTCTCTCCTCTTTCTCATTCTCTCTCTCTCTCTCTCTCTCTCTCTCTCTCTCTCTCTGCCCCCGCTTCCCGCCCTACCCCACCGCCTTCTTATTTTGGTGGATGGAGTTTCAATTCCTACTTAGATAATGCCGTCTTTCATTGTTTTATCTCAGAAGTTGAAGATATTTTTAAATAGGACTGAACTGCTAGAAAAAAGAATTAAATATGAGTTGTCAAATTATTATAACAAAACTACTAGATGTACTTGATATAAATACAAAGACATGCTTGAGGAACCGGCAAAGATTTCATGACAACGATGCCCAAAGCAATTGCAACAAAAGCAAAAATTGACAAATGGGATCTGATTAAACTTAAGAGCTTCTGCACAGCAAACTATCAACAGAGTAAACAACCTACAGAATGGGAGAAAAATTTTGCGAACTATGCATCTGACAAAGCTCTAATATTTAACATCTATAAGGAATGTAAACAAATTTACAAGAAAAAAACAACCCCCTTAAAAGTAGGCAAAGGACGCGAACAGACACTTTTCTAAAGAAGATATACATGTGGCAAAAAAGCGTATGAAAAAAAACTTAATATCAATCATTAGAGAAATGCAAATCAAAACCACAGTGAGATGCCATCTCACACCAGCCAGAATGGCTATTGCTAAAAAGTCAAGGTTGAGGAGAAAAGGGAACACTTATACACTTTGCAAGCCAAAGAAGAGATCATGTCTTTTGTAGGATCATGGATGGAGGTGGAGGCTACCATTCTTAGCAAACTAACGCAGAAACAGAAAACCAACTCACTTGTAAGTGGGAACTAAATAATAAGAACTTATGAATACAAAGAAGGACACAACAGACACTAGGGTCTACTTGAGGGTGGAGGGTGGGAGGAAGGAAAGGAACAGAAAAGATAACTATTTGATACTATATTTAGTACTTGGGTGATGAAATAATCCATCAACAAACCCCCATGATATGAGTTTACCTACACAACAAACCTGCACATGTACCCTGGAAACTAAAATAAAAGTTAAAAAAAAAAAAAACAAACAAGAATTTAAAAGTTGAACTCAAAAGAAAGATGTGCTTGGATGTATATATGTACATATATGTCTATATAAATGTACAGAATAACGGTGTGCTGGATGCAGCTTCTACTGGCTCAAGAAGGCCAAGGTATGTGTCTTCCCAGCCCTAAGTCCAGCAGGTTGGCAGCTGTAATCATCCATGGTAGAATATTTATATCATAGAAATCATCAAACAATACTAGTTAGGGATTTTTTTCCCCCGAGAACGGGTTGTTAGACATTTACCAGCACACACTGAGTGTATATGCACATGTGTACACCAGAGAATCTAGGTATGTGTATATATGTATTCATATTCATATATGTATATATACAGATATAGGTTTTGATGGCTAAGTAGAGTGAGAACAGATGAAGACTATGAGACTTCATCATCAAGGAAACAATGTGAGCAGTGACAAGGAGAGTGGTGATGTCCAGTGTGTACTCCAGGAACACAGAAGCAGGCGTTGCAGCCAGGGTGAAAAGTGTGTGAGGAAGAGAGTAGGAGGTAGGTCTGGAAAGGCTTCTAGGGGACTGAATGTAAAAGATTTCAAGCTTCAGTAAGAATACTGGAAGTGCTGGTGGTTCATTAGAGACTTTAGCAGCAGAAATAGCATAATCTGATGTGCATTTTGTAAAAATGGAGAAGAAATGGAAAGGCTACATATGGGAAGCAGTAAAGCCAGTTGGGAAGTGATTTCTACCTGTCTGTATCAGAAGTGAAAGAACTGAACAACGGCAGTAGCAGCAGGGAAGAAGAAAGGCTGAAAGTTGAGAGTGATTTTAGACTTAGAATCAACAAGATTTGATAATTATTTAATCTGTTGAGGCAGAAAGAGAAGAAAAAAAGGGATGGAGAATGTAAGAAGATATGGCTGGCTTGGGAAGTGAGATCAAAAAATTAGATTGGAGCCTGGCACGGTGGCTCACACCTATAATCCCAGCACTTTGGGAGTCTGAGGTGGGTGGATCTTTTGAGGTCAGGAGTTCGAGACCAGCCTGGCCAACATGGTGAAACTCTGCCTCTACTAAAAATTAGCCAGGTGTGGTGGCAGGCACCTGTAGTCCCAGCTACTTGGGAGGCTGAGGCAGGAGAATCGCTTGAACCCAGGAGGTGGAGGTTGCAGATAGCCGAGATCATGCCACTGGACTCCAGCCTGGGCAACCCAGCAAGACTCCATCTCAAAAAAAAAAAAATCAGCTTGGATATAAATAATGACTGATATGTGTTGCGGTATTTAAACATCCACCCAAGATCACACAATTATGTGACTCTATTTTCAACACTATATCAGTTAAAAGCAACACCTAAGTCCATGTACAAAAAGATCTCAAGTAGGAGTTATTCCTCCATTGACAGCCTGAAGGGCAGGACAGTTGAGTGTTTCCTGTGTGAGGGTTTTGTCAGATGAATGAAGCAAAAAGCCAGAGGTCCAAACAAATTTGAGAAACTGGCAAGAGCTGTTTCGTTTTGTTTTGATGTGATTTTCAAAATTGATGTACCATGAAGTCCCAGATGAATAAGGAAGGAAGTGGAGATGTGAAGAGGCCAGTGGATTGGAAACTGAAGGTCCCGATATGGCTTAAGAGTATTCATGATGTGATTAATTGGACAGATTGAAAGGAGGACAGACTGTAGTCAGAGAGCAAATTATCTGAATTTGCGATTTGGAAGGTAACAGAGTTACAAGCTATTTTGGTCCAAAGTAGACTGTGGATTTACTGGGTAAAAAGAAGAGGAGAAGGCATTGTAGATAAGACAGTGGTGGCTCCGAGAGGTCTTAGTGTTGGATGGCTTGTCCACAAGGTTATAAAGTGACCCAGGATGACAATTTAACAGGATACCTGTGAGCCAAGAGTCCAGCTCATTAGCAATGGAGAGGAAGAAAGCTGGAGGCTGGTAGGTGACCAATAAGGAGGAAGAAATGGTGGCATAGTTGAATGACATGAACCTTGAAGGCCCAGAGTTTTTGCTCCCATTTTGCAAGCCAAAGAAGAGTGTTCTCTGGCATCAGATTGCTAAGATCGGAGGTGCCTAGAATGCCTAAATTTCCCAGCTTGTAGAATTTTAAATCAATCTCCGAGATGTCTGCCCTTTCAAAATCACATCTTTGCTTTTTAGGACACTGCTTCTGGTTGTACTGGGTTCACCGAGACACAATATTGGTTCCTTTGCTGAGTTCCACCTAGTAAAACCTCACTCACCCTGGGGACTTGAGAGCAAGGTAGACTTTGCTGAAGCTTTTGGGTTTGTTTGAAGGTGATGGAAAACACATTTGCAATGGAACAACACAAACAACTGCAAATTAAATCACAACCATCACTGTCTTTGAAATGTTCCCAGCTAACCCACCAGTGAGTGGTTTGAGCTTCATGACTGATCACCTTACCTGGATGCAGCCTCACTACATCTTGCTGGTTCCTCTCTTCCTCTGCTGTCTCATCTCTCCCACCCTATTCAGTCTCGGAAATGGAATATTATTTTGATTTCCTAGATAAACTTGCGAACATCTCCATTTCCAAAATGTTTAGATCTTGGTGTATGACTAACCTAGGAAGTTCTAGCCTAGAGGTCATTATGTAAGTAGGAACTGTTCACATGAAGAACAGAACACCGGAAGTAACAGGCTGTATAGACGGCTGGAGAAGCAGCACTGTATCACTAGGCTGAGATCAAATGACCCTCTGTCTTCCCAAGAGAGAGACAAATTCCCTTCCTTCTTCATGCGGAAGAATTCTTCTCTCTTTTGTAAAGCCTTGGTGTGAGTACCTCTAGGCTGTAGGGATCCACTCTTTTTTGATTCTTCCCTAAGGGAAATTCTGCTGTCAGCTGTTAAAATAGTAATAATGGGTTTTACACCAGTCCTCCTCTTTACTGTCTCTTACCACTTTTTTATCCAAGTCAGGTTTGCATCAGATGTAGTGGGAGAAATCCTCCGGTGCAGGCAATCAGCATGCTCAGGCCATGCCATGGACTAGAGAGGAGCCAAGGTGTACAAGAAAGGTCACAAGACCTTTGAAAGCCTGTCAATCATACTGCCTCTTTAAGGGAAAAAGGCTACAAATGGCATTTATCTGCCCAAGTTGCTATAATGTTTACAACTGCCACTGAGTGAAACCAAGCTAGCTGCTTTTGCCACAGCTGATTTGACTAAAGGCTTATGCTCAATGAAAGGCAAGTGTGAATGGGCTAGGCAAGAGGCAAGCCAGTCTCCCAGGAAGGGATGTACATGAACTCTGCAGTGAGGGCCCTCCATAATGAGTGGTGGCACACTATCCCAATTGTCTTAGTCTGTGCTGCCATAACAAAATACCTGAGACTGGGTCATTTATAAACAACAGAAATTTATTATCTTACAGTACTGGAGGAAGTCCAAGATCAAGGCATCTGCAGGTTTGGTGTTTGATGAGGGCTGCTCTCTGCTTCTAAGAGGGTGCCTTATTGCTGCATCTGTTCATGCAGAAAGGGCAAACACAGTGTCCTCAGTTGGCAGGAAAGATGGAAGGGCAAAAGGGCCTTGCTAGTTCCCTCAAGCCCTTTATAAAGATACTGATATTCATGAGGACAGAGCCCATATGACTTGATCATCTCCTCAAAGTCCCACCTTTTAATACCGTAACATTGGGTCTTAGGTTCCAACATAAGAATTTTGGAGAGACACATACATTCAAACTATAGCACCAATCAAATCTTTTCTTTTGGCAATCAAATTCTAAAATCAACCAAAAGATAGTGAATGTTCTGAAATGGTTTTGACTTAACTTTGGCAATATCTACCCACATTTATTGGCTTCCTTTCCTACTCGCAACTTGAATCTGTTGTCCTCCTTCTAAACTGTTTTTACTGTTTGCTTAAAAGGCATACATGACTGTAGGCTCTCACAGTTCAAATAGGAGCAACAAGGTGTAGGTTTATGAAGTGGGTGGATAATCCAACTATCAAAACCATGAAAGTGGTCCTCTGTTTCAGCGTGGTTATTCTGCATCTGCTGTATGGACAGTTGAAGATAACTTCTCTGAAAATGCAATGTCAAGACCTGTATCTAACACCTCGTGTGCACCATCTCAAATCCTTTCTGCCCTCTGTATTTCAGCCACTGCAGAGGCAAGTGGGGCTTTTACAGACTTCATGAGCCCAGTTATGTTTATCATAATTACTGATATATTTTAATTTGTGTCTCCCGCTATCTTTTAAAATTTTTTCTACTCACAAATTCAATAGAAGGTAGAAACAATTAAAAAGGATGACAAAGTTTCCTTTATCCATTCTCTTTTTTATTTAGTAAGTTTTTATTTTTTGTGGTTTAGTGTTTTTAAAACTAGCTGAATTATTCTAAGTCTAAAGTTACTCTATCCTCCTAAGTAAATGAAGGAACATAGTTTACTCTTTGAACATTTCCTCCTACTGTAATATTGTTGTCAAAATTTAGTTTTAGTTTTACCTTTTCTAAAACATATGTATACATACGAACATACAATTCATGATTATTTCATGTCAGTTTTTAATCAAATTGATAAACTTTAAAAGTTGCTTTCTGTGTTTACAATTGTGTCTTTAATTCCATGAGTTTTCTTTGGGTTTTCTTTTCCTTTGGTTGAAGTAAAGTAGCAGTTCTTTCACTGAGGATCTGTGGATGGTAAACTCCTTTAGTCTTGTATGTCTGAAAATGCCATGATTTTGCCCTCATTCTTGAATGATAGTTTATCTGGGTATAAAAAGTCTTGTTGATAGTCATTTTCTCTATACATTGAAGATATTATTCCAGTTTTCAGCAGAATATATTGGTGTCAATAAGAAATCGGCTGCCAGACCAATAACTATTTCAGACCAATGGCTATTTTTTTTCAGTGTAATCTGTCTTTTCACTCTGGAAACTTAAAAATTCTTTTCTCCAATGTTCTGCAGTTTTACTACACTATATCTAAGTGTGGATATATTTATTTTTACCCTTTAGAATACATTTTCCATCTGAGAACTCCTATCCCTTTTGATTCAGCCTTTAACTCTTTATTTACTTCTCCACAATCCTCCTTTATCTCTCCTTGTTGTTTTTTTCTTAGACGTAGTCTCACTATGTTGCCAGGCTGAAGTGCAGTGACGCAATCATGGGCTCACTGCAACCTCCGCCTCCCAGGTTCAAGCAATTCTCCTGCCTCAGCTCCAGAGTAGCTGGGACTACAGGCGCGCACCACCACGCCCAGCTAATTTTCATATTTTTAGTAGAGACGGGGTTTTACCATGTTGGCCAGGATGATCTCAATCTCTTGACCTCGTGACCTGCCCACCTTGGCCTCCCAAAGTTCTGGGATTACAGGTGTGAGCCACCACACCCAGCCTTTTTTTTTTTTTTTTTTGAGACAGAGCCTTGCTCTGTCACCCAGGCTGGAGTGCAGTGGTGAGATCTCAGCTCACTGCAATCTCTGCCTCCCAGATTCAAACAATTCACCTGCTTCAGCATCCTGGAGTAGCTGGAATTACAGGCACATGCCACCATGCCTGCCTAATTTTTGTATTTTTAGTACAGACAGGGTTTCGCCATGTTGGCCAGGTTGGTCTTGAACTCCTGACCTCAAGGGATCCCCTTTCTTGGCCTCCCAAAGTGCTGGCATTACAGGTCTGAGCCACGGCACCCCGCCTGATCTCTTCTTCAGGAATATCAATGAAGGAGAGGCTGAGAGCCTCCAATATGGCTCCTCACTGCTCATTAAGGTTTTTATCTATCTCCATATGCTTCATTATGGCTGGATTTCTCAGAACTATGTACTAATTCACAATTCTGTCTCTGTATCCAGTTGAGGGTTTAGCTCATCTACTGAATATTTTAATAACTGTATCTCATATTTTCAAGATTTCTAACTGGTTTTCTCTCATAACCATCCATTCTTAACACATTTTTTCTTTCTTTTTCTGTTCAATTCACGTGCATATATACTTATTCCTGTGTAAAAATTTAAGTAAGTCTAATTAGGGTCCTCAGCTACTATAAAATTAGTTCCATATTTAGCAAATTTATATTTCAATTGTTGATTGTATTGGATGTCTTTCTTAGCATGTATTTTGAAAATCTGGTGCACGGGCAATTTTTTTTTTTTTTTTTTTTTTTTTTTTTTTTTTGAGATGCAGTCTTGCTCTGTTGCCCAGGCTGGAGTGCAGTGGCGACCTTAGCTCACTACAACCTCCACCTTCCAGGTTCAAACGATTCCTCAGCCTCACCCTCAGTCTCCCTAGTAGCTGGGACTACAAACTTGAGCCACCATGCCTGGCTGATTTTTGCCTTTTTAATCGAGATGGGATTTCACCTTGTTAGCCAGGCTGTTCTCAAATTCCTGACCTCAAGTGATACACCCACCTCGGCCTCCCAAAGTGCTGGGATTACAGGCATGAGCCACTATGCTCAGCCATAGGCATATTTTTTAGTGGAAAGTTTTGGGATTTTGTTTGTGTGTTTTGTTTCCTCTCTCTCTCTCTCTCTCTCTCTCTCTCTCTCTTTCCCTTCTCTGTGCAATCTTCTCTATTAGTGGTTTTGTAGTTGATTCCTTCAGGTGCCACTGGCCCTGCACGGAGCCTGACTGGTCAGGAATCTAGCACAAGGAAAATTTTTGGAGGAACTGAAAATCCAGCCAGCCAGCCAAAGGGCAGCTTGGCTCATAGGATTCCAAAGCTTTCTTGGACAATGGTCCCTGGCAGAAGTTTCAACCTTTTTTCACATGTGCAAAAGTCTTCCCTAGTCTTTCATTTCAAATGAGTCTGACTCCTGTTCCCTGTCTTGCACCAATTCTTTTTGTCCCCCTTATCCTTGCAGAAGTCAAACCTCTAGTTCCACCCAGAACTCAGCAGACTTTAGCCCTGCAGATGACATTTGAGTGTTTTCCATTTCATGAGGATTGTTCACAGGGAATTTAATCTGTCAATATCTTTTTATTTTCTCAAAATATGTTGTTAACAGCTGGAATTACTTGAACGTGGATTTCTTAAGCCATTTTGACAGGGGTCATTTGCTACTTTTGTACTCAACAACATAAAGAAAAATCTACCTACATTTTTAAAAGTAACATATTCCTTTCAAATGTAGCTCAATTGGAAAAAAAACTAACATGCAATGAGAATTCATTTAAATTGTAAAAGATAACTTTGTAATTGAAATATTTAATGTGTTTTTCTTTGATTAAAGTTTTTGGTATCTCTGGAGACATTTTTCAAATGTTTGGGCAATGTTATTACACAGCAATTTTAGTTCTTGGCTATTAAGTTATAAATATATTCTATTTTCAGAAAAACAAACACTCAAACACAAAATTAAAAACTTCTTGCAATACACTGTTTATGGACTAAATACTAGACTGCACATAGTAAATATAAATTTAATGACTAGTTTAGAGAGCTACAAAAATATATCCCAAGATTCTCCATTTAAACCATAGGATAGGAAATTCAAAATATGTCCCTCTATGTATCTTTTGGTCAAGCTTTTTTCTAATGCAATCAGTCCTTTGGCAAAACATTATTTGAAAAAAAAATAAAAAGCACTCAAAGTAATGTGCAAAGTTTTAATTTATCCTAATATTTGATCCCAAACACACTAAAAATTATTTTTACTTTACTTCCATTTTTTGCAAAGTGCTAAAAGATAATAAACTCTCTGAATGTAATAGTAGAACTAGGGCCAATGGCACTGATTTCCTTTCTGATGAAGAATTTTATTCTTAACGAAGATAACTGCTTTCCTTGCTGTGGCTGGCTACACACACTTTCCTTCCTAATCTGAAATCTTGCTACAGATGACTTTATGCTTCTTAGTCCAGATCTGATCAAATCTAATGTGGCCTGCAGAGGATGAACAGAGTATCAGTAACAGGCACACCTGCAGTCATGAAGCACCCCTAGCTCACACCTACTTGGTACTCCTAAATGTCAGGCCACCTAACCCCAGCACACCTCCTGTCTGGTCTCTTCCTCAATGGCTAGCCCAGGGCCACATCTCCACAGATATTATTAACTAACAGTGCAGAAAGGCCCACCAGTAGATCTCCGCTTTCCAATAAATGGGTCATTTCTGGCAACTGTAAGTTTCTCCAGAGGAGCAGTATATGCCACAAATTGCCACATGGCTTCAGACGTGCAATTTAACTCCCCACTGGAGAGTCTAGATAAAGATCTCTGTCCCAGCCTATCTCACAGCCTTGTGTAAGAATCCAAAAGGTGTTATATTTAGAAGAGCTTTGAGGACTGTATTATTTTGTTATCTGTGGTTATCCATCTCTGAATATGAGGCCATCCCACCACGTAATAAATAGCCTGACAGCTCAAATTTCCATCCTCGTTGTTTTAGTCCTGAATTATACATACCTTGGCAAAGTGAAGAGAATTCTTTTTCACCTGTCATTCTGAGTCTGTTATACTACTATACACATATACAATTAAATTCATCATTATATAATTATGCACAGAACTGGATTTTCCTTGTGTCTGTTGAAACAGAACTACTGTGTAATGAAACCCAAACGCAGTTTGAAGAAGGTCCACAGTAATTCAGAAAAGAGAGTTCATGCTCTCTGGGTAAGGCAGCTCATCACCCAGACATATATCAACAGGAGGGCAACCTTTGGAGCAATCTCTGCTCCACGGGACTTAGTTCTTAGTTTTGAAGGCTTGGAGCTTTGATTTTGTTGTCACTCAGATGTGATCACGTTTTAGGAGACTGAGATTACCCATTACCTAATGCAGAGCAAACCAATAATTCAGTTAGGATGATTTTCGCTGCAATTAATACAAAAACCCAACTATCCTTCTGATTGGGGCAAAAGGAAAAAATAAAAATATAAAAAGAAATTAAAAAAAGAGAAAATCCCAACTAAACTGGTTTAATCTATGATCTAGAATTACAATATAACCTTTTATGCTATACTGAGGATTAGAAGTCCCAAGGCAGAGCAGGTGCTGGCTCCCTTCATCTACCTCCTCTTTGGCCCTACTCACCTCCATATGTTGCTTGGTCTTCAAGCTGGGAGCAAGATGGCTGCCAAGCCACCCAAGCACCACTATATCCAATGGAGAAGAAGGGCTTTTCTTTCTTTGTGATGTGATTGTTTGCAGGATTCCACACCGCCACACTTCTAGCAGGTCTCATTTGGTAGACTTGGGCAACTTATACACCCCGAACTAATCCTAGGCAAGTAAAACAACACAATTATCTTGAGTGATGAGGGAGAGGCATCAGGCATTATCTCTGAACTGAGGGTAGGGTAGTCTTCCTAGAGGGTAGTTACTTGAACAGTGGTGCTCTTTTATTAGCAGATGATAGGGAAAAAATGGTTGCTGGGTAGGCAGCTAAGAGTGTATTAAGTTGCCAATGTTTTCATCCATAAAAACAAGGAGAACTAAAACTATCAAGCATCGGGCACTAATTTCGCTGGTCAGTAGCAAATCCAGGTTTCTAGCCCCAATCTCTACTGAGTTACAGAACTGTGTTTCTAAACATCTCTATTTGCATGGTCTGTAGGTTCTTATCATGTCTAAAATAGAATTTATATGATTTCATTCTCAGTCCCCAACTTATGTCCTCCCCAAACGTCCAAACATTTTCCTCCCACATCCTCCCAGACATCCAAAATCAAAGATAAAAACCCATCATCAGCTTTTCCCCCTCCTTTGAGCCACATCCAATTGCTCACCAAATCCTGTTGATTCTATCACCTAAACATCTTTTAAATCTTTTTTTTAATGACTAACGTCAGATCAGTGGTCTTCAAAACTGTTCATCTTGCTTCCTTTCTACCTCTTCTTCCTGTACATAGGCCATTGTCACCACTGTTTCATTCTCAGCTTCTTCCTGCTTGCTATGGAAGAAAATTCACCTCCTTAATATAGCACCATAGACTTTCCACCACAGTCTGTCTTGAACCTGCCTCTGCAGCTTCATCTTGAATTTCTCTGTCCCCTAGGCCCATACAGATAACTTGAAATTCCCCACAAGTGCCATAATCTCACAAATCTCCCTGCCATGGCCTTTGCCTTTGCCGTTCCCTCTGCCTCATACTTCTTTGACCTACACTATTCCTCGTCAAGCCACTATACATATCAGTTCACTTTCTCTAAGATGCTTCCCTGAGTCCCTGGTACACCTGCACACACCTCACTTCAGAGCTTATCCTACTCTATTATCCTCTCTCTATGACTGTCTGTCCTTCTCCTGAACTGTGAGCTCCCTTTTTTTCATTTTTGTAGATTCAGTTTGGTTCACAGAAGGCGAAGGCAGTTAGTAAATTTATTGAATGAATAAATCAGTGAAAAGCCATCTTGTAAAAAAGTAGGATTGATCAGGAGGGGCAGGACTCATTTGTTCATTCATTCATAACTAAACGCTTATTTCTCTTCTAACATGGATGAAATGCTAGATCACGTTTATCAAAGATATAAAATGACCTCTCCTGCCTTTAAGAAGCTCACATTCTGTTCAGGGTGGTAACACATACAAATAACCATTCAAGGTAAATTTTCAAACCTATCTCACTGCCTTAAGTCCTCTTTACAAAGTAACTTTTCTATTTTTACTCTTTGGACACTTTGGATATTTCATCTAGAGTTTCTTTTACTTGGCCTAAAATTAAATTTAACTAGTCCCAGTGGAATTGTGGTGCCTTTCTGGTTCCTGTCTATTGTTTGCCAAGAGCCCATGGGTATAGTGGTGAGCTATCAGAATATCCAGGAGATGCTACGCAACACTGAAAAATATTTTTTGATTGTGCCTAAATAGCAAACAGCAATGGATTCCTCAGCCATTTCCCTGCCATCTCAGGAACTGCCTTCAAATATGAAGAGTGATTTCCGTTTTGCCTTTTTTCTCTTCCAGATTAATAAAAGCCCAAGGACCTGAGCTCTGATGAACTACCTATGGAATTTCCTTTGAGTTTATTTTTTTCTCTCAAATTCAAGACACTATTTTTTACTTCCTTCTTGACTTTTTTCCCAGAAATATTTTAATCTTTTTTAAAATAATTTATCCAAACTTAAGTAATACGGCTGCTCCCTGGAGATAGGGAGCCTGAGTTGGCAAGAGGCACTTTCTTGTGGCTTAATGCAAATTGCGAGAGAATATCCACTAGGCAGATAAATTACAAAGGCGGTTCCTCTCAGCTGATGAATTACACAAAGGCGCCCCCTCCAGGCAGAGGAGTTGTAAAAAAGCTACCCACTCCAGACAAATGATTACAAAAAGGGCAACTGTTTCATCCCCACTGGCATTAGTGCAAACCTGGGTTGTATCCAAACCCCCACCAGCCCCCAGGTCAGTTCCCTGGTTCCTATTCTGAGACAGAGATTAGCATGCAGGTGGTTTATTAGGATGTGCTCTTGGAGTAACACCTGTGGAAGGAAAGGGACTGGAAAGGAAAGCAACAGGATTGGGTGTGGGAAGAAGTTGAGCTGTGATACAGTCTCCCCAGAGACCTCAGGGGACCCTACTGAGAGTTCTGAGATGAGAAAATCATTCAGAACTGTCCCAAGTTGGGACAAGGGGACTGGCCCTTTAGATCCCCGTGTTGGTTAGTCTTTGGACACAGCCCCAGCAGAAAGGCTCTCTTTAGCAGTAGCAATCCTACAAGGGACAACCGAGGGCATCTGCCTGCTGGAAGCTCTCCCAGCAAATGGGAAAGTAAGTCCTTCATTCCTGAAGGGGCCTCTGGACAATGTGCCGGAGCTTCCACTGCACACCTGCACAACCGTATCCATCCTTTTTAGCTCTGGACAGCCCTGCAGTGCAGCCTTGGTGCTCTCCACATTAGCATGTTCCTCACCTCCCAGAGCCATGACTTTGGATTTGTCAGCACTGCACCAAGAACAGAACAGCCTCAACACAAACCTGCTGGATGCTGAGAGAATACCAAGACCCACAACAGAAGCAGCACTCAGAGAAACCGTAGCTGGAATTGGGGGATCCTGACCTACGAACTCAAAACAAAGAAATCGCAACACTAAGTGTCCTGGGAATTTTAAGGAGAAATGAAACACAAATCTCAAGTCCATTGGACAGAAGGAATTCTGAGGAAAGTGGGACTTCTCAGTTTTCTGGGAAAAAGAAGGGAAGAGCCATTCCAAGGAAGAGGCAAGGCTAACTCAAGCAGCCAGAGGAAGGGGAGGGGTTTTGTCTGTTGCTGGCTGAATTGAGCAAGGCAGAGGACTAAACTTGTTCCAAGAAGGATGGCAGCTCAGGGACCAAAAGAAAGGGGCCCATGTTGAGGCAGGCTCTGGGTAGGGTCAATGCCAGGTTAATCCTGGAATCAAGAGGATTCCTAGACTAAGCAGGTGAAAAGAAGAAGAAAAAAAGGTGAAACTCTACCTGGCCATTGAAAGGGGAATATCCTGGGTTCAATCCTTGTGCCTGACACAGAGAAATACCTCAGAGACAGTGTCTGGAATTGGGGAAGAGAGGCTCAGTCTGTGTATGTGAACTGCAGCCCTGTGGCCAGAATGAGGCTTTGTGGCTCAGAAACTGAGTCTGTAGGCTGTGACATTGGACATCTAGGGCCACAGCTGGAGCCCTGAGAAGCAGCTCAGGTGCTAAGAGGCACATGAGGGTCTGGAAGAAATAGTATTTTATGAATCATGGGCAACCCCTGCAAGTCACATTTAATATAATTTACTCTCCAAGCACATGGTCAGGCCTGGGGAAATATTTGTTCTTACCTCTCAGTTATAAAAACCTCAAATACAGAGCTGAGAACTCCAAGGGATAAAACCAGGATATGTAGATATGCTTTAACTGAAAGGGTTCATGTGTGATTTCAGTAGGATAAGTACAAAGCTTACACTGACTATTGCATTCCAAAAAAAGGCTGCATTCCAAGTGAGAAGAGAATTCCCTGGACTAACATTCCCACTTACCCTTCACCATTGGAGATCTGCAATCTCCCTGATATCCTCCTAGATCTGAGGATGGAAGGAAATGAGACAAACCCAAATGTCACCATTATATTCTCTAGTGTCTGTTCTTTAAATGGCATGTCACAGGTTTCAAGAATCTGTGGAGGTTGCAGTTCATCTGTGTGTAGTGCAAAGATGTGTGGATGAAAAGATGGCTCTGCTCTGCCTCTCATTGCCACGATTAGCAACAGCCAGTCTCTATCTTTGATCATTGAGCACTAGCTAACTCGTAAGCATGCCCTGGTACTGTGAAAATTAGCCTTCTCCAAGTGAGTCAGGTTGGTTTTCAGATCTTGCCAAAGGAAGGTTGGATATGGGATCTCTTAATAGAGTCTTTGGGTCTTGCAATATGCTTACAGTTACGGGTTTCTACTGAAGGGTGTATGGGGAAAAACTCTCTTTCTAACTGCATTTTTCTCTCTATGCTCACACCATCACAACAACAATCATCAACACAGAAGACTTCCCAACACAGAATGTGTGGAGTTTTTCCCCACACACAGCAGACTCCAGCTGGGTGTCCTCCAATTCAGTTCTGATGCTATCTACCCAGAGATAGTGTCAGATCCTGCAGGTTGGGGGCTTAGTCCCCAAGATTGCTCCCCCACCCCCAGACACCAGTCGCAAGTCTGGGCCTCTGAAAATTCTGACCAACTGGCTTCAAGTTGAGGTTCCCAAAACTCCTTCGTGGAGTTCAATTAATTGGCTGAAAGGGCTCACAGAACTCAAGGAAATACTTACTTACACTTACCACTTTATTATAAAGGGGATTACAAGGGACACAGGTGAAGAGACATGTAGGGCGAGGTATGGGGAAAGGGGCGTGGAGCCTACCTGGTGCCCTGTGTTCAAGAACCTCCACGCGTTCAGCTATCTGGAAGCTCACTGAACCCCGTCCTCTTGGGTTTTTAAGGAGGCTTCGTGGCATCAGCATTCCTTCCCCCGAGGTACAAGAAGGGACCCTCTTGGAAGGGTCTTAAGGCCCACAATCAGAAAGGCAGAGAACATTAGAGTCCTGCCTTGGGGGAGGTGAAAGGAGTGCAGGAGAAGATCAAGGCTGCCCCTGAGGCCTCACACACCCAACAGTGTAACAAAAGACTGGAACAAGGGCTATAGGAGTAATGAGCCAGGAACCCTGGATGTAAACCAATACATGTGCGTGCGTGTGTGTGTGTGTGTGTGTGTGTGTGTGTGTGTGTGTGTGTGTGTGTGTGTGTTAGGAGGTAAAACTCAAGGAAGAAAAGCCTGATCACATCTGCTGGCTCTTGATTAAGTGGAAGGGAGTGAGTTCTGGAAACTTCTTCAATCACCTATCATTGCTCTTAACCAATCATAGACCACATTTGTGAAATCTAAATTGAGGAAAAACCCACAGAAGGGAAACATTCCTATATGCACTTTTTCCCTGTTGTTTAAACTATCTTAAAACTACATTCCATAATGTTTAAGCCACCTTAAAACTAAAAATTATACGAATATATATTGAGTCTCTACTATATGCCAAGTACTGTGCCACTTCCTAGAGACAAGCAGTCAACAAAAACAGATGCAGTTTCTATCTTCCTGGAGCTAATGCTCTCATGAGAAGACCTAGTGTGTGAACAATTGATAACTAATAGCATCTCTCATAGGTGCCTGCAGAGAAGCAGCGTGGTGCTTGGAGAGCATAACAGAGAGGGGTTTAGCTGAGTCCAAGAGACCAGGGAACATTTCCTTTAAAAATGAAGAATTGAACTAAAATTTAAAGAACGGCTAAGAGTGAACTCAGCAATGGATCAGGGTCAGGATAATATAAGCAAGAGAACAAGCTTCACTAAAGCCAGTGAGATGAGAGAGAGCTAGACAAGTGTAGTGGGAAGTAACTTGGATCTGTGACTCAAAACCTAAAAATGTATCAATGCTGGGGCTTCAGGCACTGTGACAGACAGAGGGAGAAATTTTAAAGACAGGTGACAGTTGTGTTATCCTCAAATTGTGCTACATATGAAGTCAACTACACAACATGCTCATGAGTCCACCGCACCCCGCACGTCCTCCCTGAACTCAGCCTTTCAATCAGAATAATGAGATGATCACTGTAGCTCATAGGAACAAAGTATAATTCAAGACCTACATGATAGAATAATAGAGTTTTGTAACTGAAGGGGTCCTCTGAGGTCAATTAACCACTACCCTCATTTTACAGATAACCAAACTGAGGCCCAAAAAGATTGAGTTACTTGCCCAATGTCATATCCCTAGTTAGTTGTGCAACACAGGCCAGATTCGTACCTCTTGGTACCTATGTACTTCTTCCTCCTAAGGTCAGGTGCCACAATGTACTTCCCAGCACTCGCCTATTTGGATACATCCATGCCAGCTGTGATAGGCATGTTTTCACACATTTGCCCCCACCCATACCCTCTTATCATTGACTTTTCCTCCTGGCTATAGCCCTTTGTGTCCTAAATTTATTTGGTACCATGTAAACTGTGCCCTACCCCATACCCAGGTACAGCTAATTGTGTCACAGTGGGAGCTCAGGTATTGACATGTATTGTCTCTGCCATGCTTCATTCTATAACTCTTTCCATGTTTCTTTGGAACCTAAACACTTCTTTCCCATGGACAATTCTTCATCCCTACTTCCAGTCCTGGCCTGCTCACTCAGAATATCACACTAGAGCACTTTCTAGGACTTTTCTGCTGTAGCTATCGAGAAAGTTCTACAGTCACCAGAGTAGACCCACTTTCTCCTGAGAGATGGGAAGTCAGACAAAGTAAGTGAAGCCTGTGGATTCAGCCAAAGCTGAAGCCACCTGTACCCATTTTAGTAATGTGAGCCATTACATTCCTTTTTTAAAATTTAAGTGGTGTATTAATTCATTCTCACACTGCTATAAATAACTGCCCGAGACTGGGTAATTTATAAAGAAAGGAGGTTTAATTGACTCACAGTTCCGCATGACTGGGAAGGTCTCAGGAAACTTACAATCACACTGGAAGGCACCTCTTCACGGGGCAGCAGGAGAGAGAAGCAATCAAGACAGAAACTACCAAACACTTATAAAACCATCAGCTCTCATAGGAACTCACTCACTATCATGAGAAGAGCATGCGGGGAACTGCATGATCCAATCGCCTCCCACCAGGTCTCTCCCTCAACACCTGGGAATTACAATTCAAGATGAGATTTGGGTGGGGACAGAAAGCCTAACCATATCAAATGGTTTTTATACTGGGTTTCTATCACCATAGAGGCCCAACATACATTCTCCCCTACATACATCTTGGTTTTGGCCAAAACAGTACTGCCCAAGTTAATGAACATCACATTGGCCAGACAGGACTCTAAGTGGTTTTGACCACAACCAAAAAATAATTGCAATACACAGTGAAAAACCTGCAATAGATGAATTTTTTTGAAAGATGAATTAGTTGACCTGTAGAATTTTTCTCTCAAAAATTTATACTGATACACGCAGAGGTCATTCTTTAGTCAAACAATATGTAGGAAGTCTAGAAATAAAAAGGTTATATGGAGTTGAGAAAGAAATTACTGCTGAAACAAGGCAATACCTGTCCAAGCTAAGGTAATGGGAAACCAAAACAGAGCCAAATTGCCTGGGTCTGAGACCCAGCTCTGCCACACACTAACTACACGATCCTGGGTAAGCTTCTCCACTTCCACGTGCTTCATTATACTCATCTGAGAAATGGGTATAAAAATAGTACCTGCCTCATGGGGTTATTGTGAGGACTAAACACATGAGTACATGCAAAGCACTTAGAACAGAGCTTGTGCAGATAGTAAGTGTTAGCTATTATTATAGGTATTACATGATTATTGTTATTAATATTATGGTTAAGCAGAAAAGGCCAATGGATAGAAAGGAGAGTGGGCCTGGCATAAAGAAGCTAACAGTCATATGGTCACTGGGCCACAGAGGGAAAAACAGGAGTTGTCACCTCTCCAGTTCCCATAGGACCAGCCATACTTCATAAGCTTTCTATGTCCTCAAAAATACCCATTGACCTACTTTTCTTTTTTTAACTTTGGCCCCTCTGAGTGGGTTTCTGTTTCTTGCCATCACACAAGCCTAGACAAAAGTATGGCATTTGCAGAGCATGATGAAGGACCAACCAGATGGCACTGCCCTGCTGCACACCATCAACTGTGCCCCAGCTTCTCTCTAATATGTACTCTGTCCATCAAAATCCATCTTAGTTCTGCAAAAACAGCTCAAAAGCCAATTCCTCTCAGATAGCAAAGCCAACATCATCTCGGCCATGTGGAAGGCGTGCTATGCCAACCATAACACAGTGGTTGCCATGGCTTGTAAGAGGACAAGAGGGGATACTCTAGGTTTCCACCTTCGAAGGGCAGGTAGATCATTTCCTCTCTGGGGATCAGGTGTCCAGGATTGCCATGTGAATCCAAAGTCTTTATAACACTCTCTTTGCTAAGTTCTATTCATAGAAAACCTTGGCCTGCCTCCAGGTCCATGTCATATTGTTTGTGACAATGAGCAATGAGGACGTACTCAGCTTTTTCAGAAAAACAAGCTCATGTTTTCGAGACATTAAGGGCAAAACTTTTCCCACAGCATAGAGTGAAGTCCCCTTCATCATACCCAAGGTGCATCATTCCAAAACTCACAAACAAAACGCCCCCCACAAAGAAATCCCAAAGCCACACACATTCCGACTTCCTGGTCAGTAAACAATGTGTCTGAGAAGATTTACCCCGATGCTGGGCCCGATTCCTCCCCAGGAAACGGACTCCTTCTCGTACCTTTCCTCTCCTTACTTCAAAACACATAAAAGACTAAATGAGGGCAGCTGAGTCCACACTCAAGGACAAGAAAACAGACTCCAGGAGAAGTGAAAACTCTGACCCAGTTTTTCCACCTGAATTTTCACCCATCAAGCCGTCATACTTCATTAAGTCAGGTCTAAACATTCTCACTCATCCTGAAATTCCAGAATTTCATAATTACAACCTTGACATACCAGGACAGTCTCTGTAACCGCCACCAACCCACAAAGATGGAAACACAAATTCTCCTCTACATATGGTGGGGTTACGCCTCAATAAACCCATTGTAAGTTGAAAATATCATAAGTTGAAAATGCATTTAGTGCATCTAACCTGCTGAACATCACAGCTTAGTCTGGCCTACCATAAATGTGCTCACAACACTTACGTTAGAGCAAAATCATCTATACAAAGCCCATTTCATAATAAAGTGTTGAATGTCTTATGAAATGTATTGGTTACTGTACCGAAAGCAGGAAACAGAATGGCTGTATGAGTATTCAAAATATGGTTTCTACTGCATGGGTATTGCTTTCACAAGTTTGTAAAGTCAAAAAATCGTAAGTTGAACCATTGTAAGTCAAGAACCATCTGTATAACAGTCTCCCTATCAACTACAGTATTCCTCTGAAAATGGATTATTAATCTTGCTTGAATAGGAACAAAATAGATAAACATAGCTAATTCCTTCTTTTTACTGCCTGGAAAGTAATTGCACATAAAAGAAGACAGACATTGACTAGATGTGGTACTTTACAAGTGACAATGATCACAGGGTTAAAAAGAGCCTTGCATCTACCTGGGAACTCCTCCCCAGCATCCCTGACATATTATGTCACCTGGGGTTGGACACCTCTAACCATTGCCTTTACTTGCTGCAGGAGTCGGAGCCAGTCTTGACATGGTCCTCCTGGGCACTGCTTCACTTCCACCTGCAAAAGCAGGTGTTCTAGCACCTTAATGAGGCAGACCTCGGCCTTTCCCATTGCTTCTGGGTGTCACCACTCCCATGCAGACTGAGAGATGGGGACGCAGTGTATGTAGGGCCTCCTTCAAACTCTAGGACATGGAGCAAGGGGGCAGCACCATTCCAAGCATATTTCCTAAGAGTAGCAGCTTTTCAAAGTTTTTCACAGGTGTTATATTGACATAATTATTGTAAAGACAAGGAGGAAAAGGAAGCAACATTGAATGGGTGAACAAATGGGTATCAATGATCATTTTCTAACATTTAGTTTGACTCAATTTCAGAAAGAGAGAAAAGTTTCAAAAATAGGAAAAAAAGACCCATATACCCTTTGTAAGGATTATTTAAATCTTAATGTTTTATCACCTTTACTTTATCAATCTCTCCCTCAATATGTATATATTTATATTATATGTTTTCTGTCCTGTTTGAGCATAAGTTGCAGCCATTCAGGTGGGTTTGACAGGAAGAGAGTTTTTTAAAACATACTTCAAGAGAAAGAAGAGAAAATCATTGATACTAAATAAGTCTTTGCCTTAAAGCAATTGTGAATAATAATGCTTTTGTCTTTGACACCCAATAAATCATTTAAGTTTAAAAAATCACTGGTCAGATGCTGAGACAAGTAAAGGGGAGCCGAAGGGTGACTGCTTCCCCCACCCATTCCCTGATGGCCCAGCCCTTCCCTGACACTGGTTCCATCTATGCCCCCGGCTCCATCCATTGAGGAGCTTCATCCAACTCCAAAGACACTTGAGAAACACACTGGTGCTTCTTTCAAAAGCGCCATTGATGCAAGTGACTTCAGGTGGGCCCCTATTTCCTAACTCCACAAAACCACAGGGCAAGTTTCTGGGTCCCCCAGGGCACTCCTTCCTGCCTAAATTCTACTCCTAATTATCATCTTATATATACATGATGGGGTTCAGGGCATGCCAGAACCCCATCATGTATATGCCAGAACCCCATCTAGGAGACCAGAATATGTCACCCTAAACATGACTCTTTGGCACAAGGATTATTTTGAGCTGGTTATTTTGGAAAACAGCCGACACAGGAGTAGGCTATGAAAAGTTATCCTATTTTTATAGGAGAAATTTATGTCTATAAGGAAAGTCTGCATTTTTGGGGGCATCTTTCTGTCTCTGTGCCAGGAAGAGAAATATGGCTAAATCACCAGAGACTTATAATCAACAGAGAAGGCATCAATTTACATATGCAAAACAGGCCCTCATTTTACAGTGCTTTTCCTGGCTATCTCATCTTCACCGGGTCTTTCCCCATACTCTTCTTTCCTTGTTTCAGCAAATGACGGTATTTCCGCCTGAAGTCTAAGACACCTCTTTGAGATCTACTCTAAAAATGTACTCATTTTTCTGGGTTATCTCTCATGTATACATGTTATTAAACTGCTATTTTTCTGTTATTGATCTGTCCTTTGTCACAGAGAGTCCCAGTCAAGAACTACACGGGGTAGACAGAAAATTATTTTTCCTCCCCTACATACATCTTGGTTTTCACCAAAACAGTACTGCCCAAATTAGTGACCATCTCATTGGCTAGACAGCACTCTAAGTGGTTTTGACTATATCCAAAAATGAAATCCATCTACAAGGAAGAATATTTGTCACAGTTGAGCTATTCACTAAAACGGGCCACCAGGCCTGAGGTTAACCCAAAGAAGAGCTTCAAAGAGCCTTGGAGCCATGGAGCAGCACTGGAATACAAACAAAGCAACCGTAGTTCTTTATCTCAGCAGCAACAATCTGTCAAAAATACCTATTAGCTCTGCCACCTGCATCTCCCATGCTGCCCTGTACTCGCCAAACCAGTTGATTCAACAGGTGTTTTGTTTTTGTTATTTTTTTTCCATTTTGGGAGGCATCCCATACCTTCCAATAAATTACATTGTTGTTGAAGTTAGTCAGAGTTTTTTCACTCTTTTGCTTTGTTTTACTTGCATCCAAAGAACCATAAACTACCACACATGATTAAACTATGCACCTTTGCCTTTCAGTATTCATTGTTCTGTCTCTACGGCTATTCCAGTTTTCTATGTTCCATCTCCACAGCTTCCCCACAGGGCTTCTTAAAAATGGAACCATAACTTTTCATCTTCTCACTCTCCTTCCATTGACATAGTGCAGAATCAACGTTCCTCCTCCAAGACTGTCTGACTAACTGTTCATCGGTAAAAGATTAACTAGCCCTGAACTAGACTTACTCGGTTGTCTCCTAAATTTTAAAACTGGATATTGCTTTTATATCAATCTATTGTAAACAGAGTCCATTTTCAAATTCCTCTCGTTTCTATAAGCCATGAAACAACTTCATGAAATGGTATTCAAAATCTACTTCTCTCCAGTCTCAGATCTGTCAGCAGCTCTGATGCATTAAATAACTGAAAAGTCAACCACGATCCCGGATTCCCTAGGTTGTTTTCAAACCAAGAACTTTACTGGTGCCAAGACTAGCAGGAGTTCCTGAACTGGCCAACATTCCTTGAATTTCCTTTGAGAGGTAAAAAAAAATAAAAGGGTAGCTTAAAATGCATTATATAAGAAAGAAAGGTATGAGCAAGTTAAGGGGAAACTACAAAGGAAGCGGGCCAAGTCCCAAAATAAAAGGCAGGAATAGAAGACTAAAAATAACACACAGGGAAGTGTGCCACATCTGTAGGGGTCCCTTGCATTCTCCTGAAGCATTGTGCTTTTTTTTTTTTTTTTCTCAAGAGCATGCTAATAATTGTGTGGAGATTTAAATAGAACACTATTATTTGCTCTTTAAAAATAGTCACTTCTCTTGTAGAATTGTGAGAGTTTCAAACGATATTAATTGAATTTCACTCATTGCAATTTTCTTTTTATGGATATCTTCAAGTTTGCTAAGAAGTTAGTAGATCTTCTTCAATCTCTTTATCTAGTCATCTTGAATAGAAAATGTAAAATATTTTAAGTATTTCAGTCTTGTGGCAAATTATTGGACACTTAAAATACAAAAAAAAATGAGATTGGTTTTTATAATAACACGAATTATCTGCCATCTATGGAAAGCTTAAGATATGGCAGACACAGTGTTAGAATTCACTGGCATACCTAGAACATGTGCAAAGATTCTTACAACTTTGCACATGAGCCATTACCCACACTTCACACACAAGACACTGAGAGGCATTGTGGTTGAATAACCCATCTGAGGCCAATAGCTACTGAGTAGTGCAGTGGGTGAGTCCTGCTTCCCTCTGACTCAAAAACACTAGAGTCCTTGTCCTTCCGCAGTACTTTAAGATGACCAAAAAATATTTTTTTAAACAGGCTAATTACGTATAGTTAGCTCAGAGCCATCATTAGGATATCCGTTGCTCTCTTAGTCGGTTTTGCTTACTTTGGAAAACTTACAGTTGGATTTATATTTAAATTCCACAGATCTCACAGCTAACATAGGTACCATTCCTCCTGGGTATAAGGTTCATTTTCCACCACTTAATCAACTATTGGATTATTATGACAATTATTTTTCTCCCTCAGGAGAAATATGTTATGACAGATTTTAAGAAAATGAGAACTTCATATAGTGGGAACCGTCTAGGAGAGGTCATTCACGATGTGTGTTTAATAATTGCTTCCAAGTTGTTAATTCCTGTTTTCTCTAGACACAACAGAAACAGGAAATATTTACCAACTTCACAGGTGTCAGGAAATACTTTTAAAACTGGTAGCCTGGGTCACCCGCTGAAGCAGATAGCTCTTCTGCGCATAGGTGCAGAAGGTACATTGTAATTTAAAATTTGGTCCAGAGAATCTAAGGATTCACAGGCATTGCTTCTGTTGAACCAAGGATATGTTCCAGAAGACAGTTGCAATGTATGCACATGTGCTTTGCAGCCTTTCTAGCATTTACTAGAAAACTAGAATTCTCTACATTTACTTAATTTGAAGCTCTATTTCCATATCTAACAATGTGCCAAGAAGAAAAAAATACATCTCAAAACTACTGAAATATAGGATCATGTTCTTAAGTCACTTTTTGTGTAGCAAACCACTGATTTGTTTTCATGTTGCAACCTACATTTTCAAAAATGGACAGAGCTTTTTTTTTCCCAATTATAAAAGTAACTGCAAATTTTCAGAACACGGCTAAAAATATAAAGAATAAAATGAGCTCCATTTTTTTCCTAATTATAAAATAACTGCAAAAATTTCAGAAAACAGCTAAAAATATAAAGAATAAAATAAGTGTCATTGATAACACCTTGATTTATATCCATTTAAATATTTTTTCACAAAAATAAGATTATTCATATGGCATTGTACCTTACCTTTTTTGCTTAATGTAAGTAGAAGTGCTTTTAGGCAAACTTCACTTAATCATCTCACTGAAATCACCATCTATGTCCATTCTCTCCCCCAAAACACACAAGTATCGACATACATGGAGTACACTGAAGGACGAGGCTGGCAGCACTCCCCAACCCCGCCCCACCCGGGATGTACCTGTTACTTGCACTACCATTGTTGAATTAAAAATATACCAAGAGATGTTTAGCTCCCACATATGAATGAGAACATGTGATATTTGTCATTCAGTTCCTGACTTATTTCACTTAACATGGTGTCCTCCAGTTCCATCCATGTCGATGTTAACGACAGAATTCATTCTTTACATGGTTGAGTAGTATTCCATTATATATATATGTATACAATATATTCATTATATATTATATATCTCATGATATGATATATATCATTATATATCATCATATATATTATATATTGTATATACACATTATATATCATTATATATCATCATATATATTATATATACACATTTATATATCACATTTTATTTATCCATTCATTCATTGATGGACACTTAGGTTAATTCCATATCTCTGCTGTTGTGAACAGTGCTGTAACAAACATTGGGATACAGGTATCCCATTGATATATTTTCCCTTGATTTCTTTTCCTTTGGATAAGTAAATACCCAGTAGTGGGACTGCTGGATCATATGGTAGTTCTATTTTCAGTTTTTTGAGAAATCTCCATGCTGTTTTCTGTAATGGCCATACAAATTTACATTCCTACCAACAGCCTTTAAATTATATTAAGTTAAATAAACCAGGCACATAAAGACAAATATTGCATGTTCTGACTCATATGTGGGAGAAAAAAGAAAAAGAAAAAGAAAAAGCTCATCTTATGGAAGTAGAGAGTAGAATGAGACACTGGGAAGGATTGGGAGCAAGTGGTAGGGACAAAGAATGAGGTCAGTTGACAGATACAAACATAGAGTTAGACAGAAGAAATAAGCCTTAATGTTGGATAGCAGAGTAGGATGACTGTAGTTAACAATAATGTATTGTATATTTCAAAATAGCTAGAAGAGAGGACTTGACATGTTCCCAACATATAAATATGATAAACACTCGGGATGGTGAATACCCTAAATACTGTGACTTGATCATTACACTTTCTACACATGTAGCAAAATATCACATGCACCCAACACTCAAGATGGTACCCTAAATTCCCTGACTTGATTGTTGCACTTTCTACTCATGTAGCAAAATATCACATGCACCCCATAAAAATGTACAAATACTATGTATCCATTAAAATTTTTTAAAGCATACTGAGTCTGTTGCATTTATTCCCAAACCTGTTTGTGCAGTTATCTCTGTTATATAACTTAATTAAATATTACATACATCAGTAAGCTAGTAATGCAAGAGAATTGTTATTTCCATGAATATTAAGGTGAATGTTTTAGGGAAATCTGATAAAAGTGTTACTTTAAAAAAAACAGCTGCTCTCAAATTAGGGGGAAGGGAGTCATGAAAATCTAGTAGTCCACACTCTGATTGTGGTGTAGTCAAGAAAGATGATGTGCACTCCTTCTGGCAGCCACACTACCTGACCAATGACCAGAACTAAGTATATGGTCTCTCTCTGCTTTGGAATTAACACATTGTACATCATCAGTCATGATATATGCACCTCATCATTTTCAATGTCTAAATTATATTCAATTCTTGGCTATACTGTCTTTTTTTTAACCAATGCTGTATCAATGACCTTTTCTGATTATTTGCCAATAGCAATTTTTCAATACTATAAAAATGTTGTAACATTTATTATATATACATTCATGCACACTTTAACCAAGTATTTCCTTAGAATAAAATCATGGAAGTGGAATTTCTACACAAAAGAATGTATACTTTTTGGGCTGAGTGTAATGGCTCACACCTGCAATCCCAGCCCTTTGAAAAGCCAAGATGGGCAGATCACTGGAGGTCAGGAGTTCAAGACCAGCCTGGCCAACATGGCGAAACCCCATCTCTATAAAAATACAAAAACTAGCCAGGCATGGTGGCACGTGCCTGTATTCCCAGCTACTTGGGAGACTGAGACGTGAGAATGGCTTAAACCCGGGAGATGGAGGTTGCAGTGAGCCGAGATCGTGCCACCGCACTCCAGCCTGGTTAATGGAGTGAGACTGTCTCAAAAAAAAAAAAAAAGAATGTATACTTTTTAAAGCCTACATATGTATGTATATTTTAAAATATAGAGTATGTAAACTAAAAATTTTTGATATTTTCATTTTTAAAAATTAAATGACTACACATGGGACGATGTTAATTAGTAGAGTTTTCACCACTATGCACAAGATTGTATCACTGAATTTATTTGGATCTAGGTGTTTCATCTGTAAAATAAAAGGTTTAGACTAGATTTCCTTGGGGCCTTCTTCAGGAGTCCAATAACAGACTACCATGCATGCCTATATTCTCTCAGGGGCTGGGAAGTGTATCAATGCATCTATTTTGTGAGTGTTATGTCTCAAAAGTTGATTTAAGTGGAATTTTATAAACTAATTCAAGTAAGCAAATCAAACTATATCGTCACTACATAAAGTCTCTATCTTCATTTTGACTGGTGGTCCTGACCTTGGAATGGTGTCTCTCTAACCGTGGGGGTGGGGCTTTGGGGTGAACAGAAAGAAACTCCTTTTGTAACTCTGTTTTCTCTTTAATTGCAAACTAAACCTTTGTCCTTCCCAGACAACCTTATGAAAAAGTGCTCACCTCCCATGCAGCATTCATACCCTTGTCTGCCTTTCACCCAATCTCCCCATGGACACTGCTCCACTGTGGTCACAAGGGCCTACCTAAGGACTCTGGTTCTGCCTTTTCTCTCCATGACACAGGACGCCATTCACTCTTCTTGAATGCTGTTTTTTTCTATGAGACTATATTACTTGATTACTTCCCAAGTCTCTGGTTCTTCTACTTCCATCCTCCTTTTGTGTTCTTCCTCTATTTGTCCCCACAAAGTTCCCACAGTTTAGCCGAAAGTTTCTCTGACTTCTCAGCAGCTTAAACAATTAAGAATCTTCAAACAGGCCAGACATAGTGGTTCATGCCTGCAATCCCAGTGCTTTGGGAGATGAGGCAAGAGGATCATTTGAAGCCAGGCATTCAAGACTAGCTGGGCAACATAATAAGACCCTGTCTCTACAAAAAAAATAATAAAAATTTAATCAGCTGGGTGTGGTGGTCTGTGCCTGTAGTCCTACCTACTCAGGAGGCTGAGGGGGAAGGATCAGTTGAGCTCAGGAGTTTGAAGTTAGTGTAAGCTATTATTGTGCTACTGTACTCCAGCCTGGGCAACAGGGCAAGACCCTGCCCCCTCCTCCAAAATAAGAGTTTTCAAAAAAATTAAGTGTACCAGCTAGTTACGATATATTGCAATGCATTCTTTCATAAGGTCAACAATGATTAGTTTTGATCACCCCTTAGTTTATCTCCTTTCTAAACAAATCTAGATTTTCTTGTATCTCAAAGTATAAATCCCTAGACCAGCAGCATCTGCACCACCTGAGAACTTGTTAAAATGGAAAATGCTTGGACCCCACCTCAAACCTACTGAATCAGCAATACGTGTTTTAGCAGGGCTTTCAGGTGATTCTGATGCATGCTAAAGTTGGAGAATCACTACTCTATGTCAGGCACCCTTTTAATGCTAGGTCTCAGTTTAATGACTAGGATAACTGATGGGAAATCAGAAATAATCACTTCTCCCTCTAAATATCTGCGTGGTGTTGAATGACACCTATAGATCCTTTATGCCTAGGGAGACCAGGGTGAAAGAGGGAATAAAATGCAGGATGCAAGAGCAGTCCTCCCAAATTGCCTTTCACAGGAAATGACAACCTGGTCTGACTGTAAGAATTACCTTACCCTTTTTGCTACCACTGGTGATATCCCCAATGCCTGAGGGAGAAGCACTTCCTGTCTTTGTTGCTTTGAACAATTCTATTTGTCAGATTCACTAACTTGTGTAGGCTCTCAACATTTTCAATCACCTCACAACCCAACAGGAAGGATAAGTATCTGGGCAGTCAGGGACCTGGCAGGCGAAAGGGGAGGAAAGGCTGTCTTCTTGAGCAGCTGCTGCTCTGGTGAAGACACAGGGCCTGTTATATGCTTTATTTATTCCATTCCTTCACCCATCCATCCTTTATTCATTCACTCATCCATCCATTCCTTTATTTATTCATTCATCCATGCTTCCACCAATCATCCCTTCAGTCATCCATTCATGCAATACTCATCCATCCATCCTTCTTCCTATCCATCCTTCCTACCTTCATCTATATACCTATCCACCCATTCATTCATCCAAGCATCCATTCATTCCAGAAATATTTATTGTGACTCAGCTTAGTTTCTCTCCAATATCAAATGAGATTGGGCCCATTGATCTATGGAATTTTCTTGTTTCCCAAGTGTTTTCTGGAATGGTCCATTGAAGTGTGGGAAGAAAATTTCAAAACTTCTATTTATATCTCTTATCTCTTCATTTAAAAAATGTCTAGTTTGAGTGTATGTTTTATAATGAACACAATATATTAATATGATAGTGAGTATATAGTTTGAAATTACATATTCAAAAAAATTTTGCACTCGCAAAATATGCAGTCAGAGGTGTACAGATCCAAAGATTTTGGAGACCACTTCTATGAAGATTAGTTGTAAGACTGCAGAGCACTTTGGGATAGACAGGTCCTAGCTTTTGGGGTGAAAACCAGGAAGAGCCCCCAGTACCATGAAGCTGGGCAGCTAGAAAATATGCCTGCCACTCAGAGCAAATGGGCCCACTTTCATCTGATTTTATTGCCCATGGTCACACAGGTGGTTACTGCAGAGCCCGAAACAGAGGCCAGTCCTGCTCCAGTCTAGCTCTTGTTCCACACTTCCTCAAAGCAGCATTTGGACTGTGGCCCGGGCTTCAAACCAAGAGGGCAGATCTCTAAATAACCTCACTCCCTGACAGAGTAGCCTCAAACTTTCTCGCACATAGGTGAAAGTAGAGATTTTCAGTTCATAAAAATGTAAATATCTGGCATTCATGTAACTTTGTGTCTCATTCACACCCAATTCCTACCATCTTACAAAATATATTAATTCGAGCAAACAGGATTTTTTCTTATATAGACACTTTTTTAGCATTTTTATCAATTCACCTAAAATGTTTTCATAATTTGCCCACAAGGCTGAATGAATGTATACTGTTCTTGAATACAATACTCAAGCTTCAAAGTTGTAAAACAATCTCTTCTTCCATAGGTACCAAAAGGTTTGTCTTTAGCTATGTTTTCTAAAAAGTAACCACCTTCAAAAATATTAGAAAATATATGAAAATAAAATGCTAGTATTAATTATGAGTGGGAGCATGAGTGAGAAACCTAAAATGATAAAAGTAAAAATTGTTCAATGTTTTTAGAGCTGTAATCTTCAGTCAAACAGCTAACAACTGATTGAGATTTAATTATAAGGGGTTTCCTCACAGAACGTGGAAGAGTGCAAAGGAGCACTCAGTAGCTGTTTAATGGCAAAGTTTCTACCATTGAAAATGTCAAAATCCAGGAAGAGAATACAAAACAAAGAAGAAAAAATACTCTAAGTCTAGGACCTCAAGAGCCATCCAGGTAGCAAAATAGAAATGGTTATTTCAAGCCTTAGCTCTGCAGCTAACTAATGATGCCAACAGAAGTGTTTACCTTTTGTTGTTGTTTTGCAGAATGAGTTAATATATTGGGACCTACTTTTAGGAAGCTCTAAAAAATGAGTAGATCAAAAATGTGAGGCAGAGAAGCAAATATCCTGACCCCCAGTATCGATAGAAGAAGCTTATCCAGAGCAGAAAATTCTGTTGAAGAACTTGTCCTTTAATATGCATGAGAGTTCTTATTTATAGAATGAATTGTTAAAATAACTTAGCAATTTAACAAAATCACATATCAACACAGAGAAGCTGTATCTTGTTCTTTTTTATTGAACAATAATAAACTTGTCCTTTTAAAACAAAACCTAACAGCTCATGCAGCTTTACATTCAAAGGCCTTCCCGTACACATTCACGATCTGTTGGCCAACTTCAAGAATAAAATACGGGTAAATACTGAAATCATTCTTAAATAAGTTCTTCACTTCAAATAAAATACTTCTGAAATATTTCCTAACAACATCTAGTACAATAGTCCTGTTTGTGCTAAGATTCTTTCAAATATACTCCTAATTCCACTTATCAACCAAGTTTAAAAGAAAAAAATATGAAAATAAACTATATTTTAAAGTTGACATGTTTTCTGCTGAAAATTGACTCTTCTTTTCCAAACCTCCTAAAAAGTTATTTTCTACTTTAAATTGAAAATTCACCTAAGTCACGGCACTTCTGTTTAAATAAAGACCCTCTGTTGCTCATTTTTTGACATTTTTGAAATCCAGAGTGACTCTATTTTTCTAGGTTTCTCTTACGCTTACTACGGTTATTATTACTATAATTACTGATAATAAATTTATCACGCCTCAGATGTTTGAAAATCTTATAGAGTCATAGCTTTATTCTAACCATTTTAAACAAATAATACTAGATTTCTTTCCTCAAGAGGATGATAAATATGGGTAGGGAGGATGACTTGCACTAACACATTTGTTTATAAAAATATATAAATATTTACCTTCATACACACACAAACCACCAGTGGTAAAATACTTCTTAGGTTTATCTCTGACGTGGCATACGTTAAAGCCATTTGTGGAAGTATATGTGTTTCCTCTGCCCCAGAACCATCCTTCAGATACAGGTAACCTGGGAGCTACATCCGCAGCCTTTTGAAATTGCCCTCAATTCAAAGCTGTTTGTTACTCAAATTTCCATAAGCTTCAAACACTTTACTTCCTTCAGGGGTTTTCTGGTTGTTTTATTTTGACTTTTCCCAAAGTGAAAAAAAAAAAAAAAAGTACAATTAAATTCTACAGAAGCTACCTACCAAGGAAGGGCTAAATATTATACTTCCCACTCCCACCCCCTCCCCACCTTCTCCTGCTCTTAACTCTTCATTCCCTATCTCAACACTAATGTACATCAAAGTCAAAGAACTAATGGGCTCACTGTGGTCTTCAGCTTTGCCTAGCTTCCTCTTTGGTTGACCTGTCTCCATGTAAAATTACCTAAATTGCCTTTTTAGTTCTTCAGTTTACTATACACGCACATTTAACAAATCTATATGCATTCAAAAATTTAACAAATACATACAAGTGTTCAGTCATATGGATGTTACGGATTGTAAGTAGCCTACTTTTTGTTTTCTGGATCCACCATGCATCACATTTGGTCTTCAGAAATTACATGTCCTTATGCTATAATCTAGAAAGTTCCTAAAATGTTGGCTGTGTGTTGAACAATCACGAAAATAGAGCCTTCTCTCAGAAATCGCAGCCGGGATCAGCGTGGATTTAACCATTTCCTCATTACGGGAGACCTGGCAACGTTCTCTTTCACAGCTTCTTCTCTCACAACATTGCCGTCTCCAGATGTCATGTCATGCTCTGAAAGTAGACAGAATACAAATCATGTTCAAACGTCTACAGCTCAAAGACAGCACAGTTTTGTTTTATTTTGTTTTACATGGAATTTACAATGAAATCTTTAATCAATTTAAGATTCCATGCTAACTGTATTCACTGCTGTGTATCAGTGAGCACCTCTATATACAATAGCACCCCTTGAATTACTTCTCTTTGTATACCTATCATCACCTGACATTATCTTCTACATGCATTTGTCTCTTTTTCCCCTGTATTATCTCACTCCACCACTAGAATTCCAGTTTCACAAAGGTAGGGACTTTATTTTGCTCACTGCTATATCTCCAGCACTTAGGACAGTGCTTGCCACACAGTAGGCACTTAATAAATACTTATGGAATAGGCAAATGTTGTACAAACAGGTCTCAAGTTAGATTCTTACACTAACTGGTATGAAAGACAGATTAACTTTTGCTGCATCTGGAAGGCAAAAGGCAGACCAATGGGTAGAACTTTCATAAAGACACTTCTCACTCTACATATGAAAAAAGTTTATAATATTTGAAATTTGCTAAAATGAAATTTTCTACTTCTAGGAGTAGTGAGGTGTGCTTGCTTTGGCAGTGCACGTTCTGATATGGAACATTTTAAGAAGATTAGCATGGCCCAGCAGACAACTGTATGTAAGTCCATGAAACATTCCAGATCTTACTCCCCCAAGACACTCCTGCACAAAAAGTTACTTGTGAATTCCCAACTTGGGAAGCTCACTGCCAAAAAAAAAACGCCAAGTGGAACACTGGAGACAGGAAGCACATTTGACAAGAGTGCTGTAGCCAGCAGGTGGAAAGGTGGAGAAGACAAGCTCGTGCTCTGGGGGTCCTAGTGCTGGTGAAGCTTGCAGCCATTTAGCCTGCTCTCAAAGGCTGGGCCCAAACAGGTTTGTGCAGAGGTGATGTGAGGCCTGTGTCAGAAGTGAAGCCCAAGCCTTATCCTGTAAACTCCAGCGCATGAACCTGGAAGTCTCATGTAGTCTCAAAGACACATGTAGACTACAGAGGCCCCTAGACTACAAAGGACCTCTCCAAGAGGTCCTTAGGGTATTCTGCTCTCCATCCTGGACCCGACTAAGGTTTACCAAGATCATACTAATAATCATCTTTTGCTGGTTGCACCTTTAGCTAATGAAAGGAAATGCCCTAGGTCAGAAAAGAGAGAAAACTGACCGCTTTTTTCAAATATTTCTGATAAGAATCTCAGTGCCTAACTTTGATGTGGAAATATTTTTGTAATATTTTTGTAAAAATTTTTGTAATTTTGGTGTGGAAATATTTTTGTAATTTTGATGTGGAAATATTTTGTAAGTATAATGTAAGTATTGTCATGGGCATCACCATACCTAAAACTAATAATTCACTTAAAAACATAACATTTCCCCTTCGTTGTAACATGTTTAGTTGATCCGTACATAAGAAGGAGGTAAAATTAGAAAACAAGTACCTTTGCCAAATAGTTTATATTTTATTAATTTGAAGTGCAAAAGACCAAAAACAGAAACTAAGTAACAATGGACTTGAATTGTTATTATAGTTGTGGTGGGAAAAAAAAGTTTATAGTGTGTTGATACTAGCAGTCTCTGTGACTACCTGTTGGGCTTATTATTTATTTGTTTATTTTTTATAATTTAAAATATAGTTTTTAATTGACAATAATTGTATATATTTGGGATACAATATGATTGATATATATTTCCACTGTGGAATGATGAAATCAAACTAAGTAGCATAACCATCACCTCACATACTTATTTTTTTGTAATGGTAACATTTAAAATTCATTCTTTTACCAATTTTGAAATATACAATAATTATTCATTTCAGTCACCATTCTGTGCAATGGAGGCCTAAACTTTAGTGATGCATGTTGCTTTAAATGAGCTACTTTCAGTTTAATGGAACTCTCCTGTACTAGCCATCTATTCAACAAAATAAACAAATATGTACATAGCACCATCTCATAGGTTGTACATTTCTCACATTCTAACACCTGTATAAGAAATACACATGGACTAACAAGCACCACACGAATATTACTACAGTTTCATTCATTTCCAAAATTTCAATCACAGATACTATTTCTTATCCTCTCCAAAATCCATAAAAACACACACTTGGAATTATTCCATTTAAATGCTTTCATTTGGTTAAAAAAAACAAATGTTCTATATTTTCTATCTTGGCTCTTAAAGCTTATCCAATAAATTCCTCACAGTACTTTTTCTATGTGAAGTTAGGAGATGAATAGTTTTGTCTAGTAAATACATAAAACAGATCACTGAAGAATTTAAAGAACTTTGTATAATATCTCAGTTGGTTATTTTTTATTACAGATTTTTGGTAATTAATCATATTTATCCCCCTATAAATCATATTTAAACTAGGTAAACTTTATGATAAATTATATATAAACCTCAAAATTATTGATGGGCTCTTTTTAGAAAACAGCAACAGCAACCAAACTCAGCTACCACCCACCGTTCCCCTGAGTAAAGCAAAGGAAATAAAATCATTCCAATCCACATCTTATTCTACTCACAGATATTTTCTAAGTTATTCACACTGAAATGAGGCTATTGTTCCAATGCTTATAGCAGAATCAGTGCTTACCTGTGAGAGAAAAAAATCTGTTGGAAGACTTGGTTACTGAATATTGGAAAAAGGGGAATTTCAGGCATTTTCCCGTCCCCCTGTCACAGATGCCCGACTGGCAGTTGCAGGTCTCTCTGCAGTCCATCCCGAAGGTGCCGTAGGGACAGTCTGGGGACAAACGAAAATTGGAGAGGGCGCTGCTTGTTGTAAATACGTCTCCATCCTAACAGCCCTGTGTGCATAGCCTTACAATTTGAACCAACCTCATGAAACTTGAATGTAAAGTAAAATCCAATTCTCCAAACCCAGGATTTGAAAGTTGAAACTTTGAGTCATAAATATGAAATCACACATTAAGACCAGATAATGGATGCCTCAGGCTTAGTGGCTTAGCGTCATGATGTAAAGTTAAGTTGAAGACAGCTATACACAGCCAGTCTCCTTGGACCTGTCTTCATTCCGGTGATGTTCTGCTTAGATACCAATAAATTCTCACAGATGACCTCTGAAACAGCTCAGCGAAGGTGGGAAATTGAACAGACATATATGCATCAGCTCCTCAAGGAGTTTTAAAAATGTGATGCTATCTTTGAATCTACTGTATTCACAGATAATTTACTATTTTAAGTGTATGGGAAAGGTCTTCAAACTAACCAGTGAGAGAGCTATCATCCTAGCTCACCATTAAGCAATCAATCCTCCATCTGCTCCAACCCCCATCAAGTTCCTTATTTGTCGAAACGGCATGTCATACAACTTGCCTGACTCCCTCAGTAGTTAAGAGGGCTCACTAGTAAAATCCTCTGCAAGGCTAACATGCAAGATGCTAAATGAGCAAGAAAGCTCGGGGCTTATACACCCTGAAGGTTTGTACACCTACCAAGAACTAGAAGTTTTTAGAGCTCCAGGGCTCACACTTATGCCAAAACATCCTACATTGAAATAAAGAGGGCAAAATCATTTATTTAAAATGCATAAAATTATTTAAAATGCTGTTTTTAGAATAAACAGCATCTCAGTAGACTAACCAACCTTTAAAAGCCAGTAGAATAGATATAGAATATTCTCTTGTTGTGAAAATACCTTGTAAATGTACAATCACAGGTGGGTAAAGAACAAATTGTGAGCCATCTGAGTCTCTAGCAGTCAGTACTCCACTGACTGACCAAGTAGATCATCAATGAGATATCTTTTTATTAAAGAGATCTAAGAGTGCTCTTTTCAATATGGTTCAGATCACAGAGGAACCTGGTTTTGAACACTGTTCTCTTTGCCGGGAAGAAGAGATCTTAAAAAGGGATCCTGAAAAGGCCTCTTCCAGAAAAGCACACAGGATTGGGATTTGACTGTGCCTGCAGTGATATTGAAAACTAAAACTGTAGCCAAATTCCCAGAGATACTTTTAACGTATCCCCTGATATACTGAACAGTGCGGGGCAGATAGTAAGTGTTCATTAAATATGTGTTGGCTGCTGATTGTTAATCCAGACAAGATGTTCACAGACATCTGAATATTTAGAAGACATTTGGATATGCAGCTGAAGTTTACAGTTTTCATGTGGATGTTCTTTTAAAAAGCTGAAGAAGGGAGATGGTGGCAAAATGTATTATCTCCATCTCGAGTTATTAAGGCTCACAAAGTCTCCTATTTCCAGCAGAGAGAAAAATGCTTAAAACTAGATTCATCAGCAACCTGAAGAAAGCCAAAAAGAGCGATCTTAAATATCTTTTTAGTATCTTGATCATTCAGTAGAATACTACAGTGCTAAAGACTCCAGATGCCACACAGCTTGTTTCTTTGCCCATATGTAATGTACATTTACCATCACATGTACAAAGGCATATTATGCCAAGAGAAAAAGCAATCCACTGCATATACGTGCTATATCATAAGTATGATTGTGTTAACCACTTCCTCCCTAATTTCCTTATGTGAAGTACTGTTTTCTTAGTCAATAAGCCCCATAATTTACAAAATATATGGATCCTATTCAGTTGAAAGAAACATGCATATGTGTTCACCAAACAAAATATTTCCTCAATATTCTATTTCTGATTGTATATAAACAAAAATAAACTGAGCAAAAAATAAAACTCTCCTAATACTTTAAGAATTTGTTTTTTAATTTTGTATGTCTTGCAAACTAAAAGATGATTAATTTACACATTATATGTCTAAGAAGTAGGAGAATTAATGAAATTAGCACAATACTGGATAAATATCATTCATAAAAATGTATTAAATACATAAAACATAATAATTATTTAGAAATTTCTCAGTCCTTTTTATAATTTTGAAAGCTTCCTTGTATTATACAACTGATGGATGGGGTTATAGCATGTGTTGCTTCTTAATAATAGCTCTTCATAATAAGATCATGAGATATCTATAGGTAGAGTATTTTTAAATCATCATTCTTTTTATTCTAAACATTTTTTAAATGTTAAATATTTTAAACTACAGTTACTATGTTTAAAACAATTTCTATAAATACTTAACTACATTATTTAGCTAAAATTTCAACCTGACAAAGTTTTTCCTTAAGTGTACTAGTGGTCAACCTCATTCTTCACAGACTTCCAGTTTTTATTTTTCTTTATTGTTATTTTTCCTTGTCTTAACACCATCTGCTATTTTTCCAGATGACCAAAACCTTTATAAAGTCAGATGAGGTTTGTTTTATGCTTCAGGGGACCCTCTTTGAAGAATGAGTTATTTTGTTAGATGACTTAAGCTCACTCTATTCCATAAAGTGCATTTGTGTTTATCAGAAATATTTGATCTTGAGAGTGGCCCTCCATCCTGTGGACCCTTTCAAGATCAAAGAGTCACTAAATCTGGGGACTAGAAGCCATTCCAAGAGGTTATCTAGTGCAGACCTTTGTAATCGCTGCCTCGCAGAGGAGAGAGCACCTAAGCCATCCTTAACAGATTACCTGTCAAGTATCTAAAGTTTTCCAGAAAAGGAACCAACGAAATCTTCCATTGCAACTTTCTTTTTGCGATCTCCTAAGGCAATGAGTAAAATGCCACATTTCTTTCTGTGCCTTCCTGCACACTGGTTTCAGTTGCTACTTGCAGCTATCCTTCTGTCTCTACCCTTGACAATACCTGCGTAGTGCCTTGTCAAGAATCCACCTGCCTTTTCCCTCTTACTCTTGAGGAGCAAAGCCACCTCACTTCCCAAGCTGGCTAAAAGCTCTCAGCGTGCCCCAGGAGGGGAGAGGTAAGGGATCACTCTTTACCTTTGCAGATACCAAACTCTTCACCAAAAGGATCCTCCCCATTAGAAGGCTGACACCTCAGCCCCGGGCCACACTTCATGCCATCCATGCCTGAGACTGTGCGGTAGCAAGTTTCTCCCCGCCCTGCAGCGCACACCCGGCAGCAGCCACAGTCGTCGAGCACTGTCCTCCTGCAGCGCGGGCTGCTTTTGCACTCACTGCTGTCACAGTGTTGAGGGCAATCCACCGCATAATTATTGCTCCAGGCGGCCACCAGGTGTGCAGGCACGAGGAGCGTAGTCAGCAGCAAGATGCTCTTCATGTTTCCAAGCTGCCTCCGGCTGGGCTCCCCTGTCATGGTCTTTGCTGGTGGGAAGCAGCCGTCCAAACTGGTAGCTGAGCCTCTGCCTACACGTTTATGAGTTTTATACACTGGGTTGCCCGCATGCTTTCCCGTCATCAATTTCCTTAACCCAGCAGCAGCGCTGTCCTCCTGCCAGGCTCTCTTGTTTTAGTTTATGAAATCCAGGATGAAGGCTGGATTAACACGCTGCTGCCATCCAGGAATTGAAAAGCCCAAGCTGATGTCATCTGTTATGTTTAGATGGTTGTTTTGCATGAGGACTGAAAAACTCACTCACATCCGTCTCAAGGGCCCAAGGACGTCTGTGAAGGAGGGATAAAGAAGGTCGCACACCCTCCTTCAGGACGGGAATTGTTCTGACCCTGGCATATCACTTGAGGTGTAGCTTTGTCTCACAGCCTCTGTAGTCAGGAGGAAAATGATATCAACATGAATCATCAGGACTGAAGAAGCTTCTTCAAAAAAAATAATAAACATTTGGTATTTCCCCTCAATAAATAGCCATGAGATCATTTGAAAGAAGAAAGGGTTATATTGTGTCTTTTCAATACTTAGAAGAAAGAAAATATTTTGATAAAGATATTTTTTAAGACCCTCTCTTCCTTCCTCTCACCCGTCTCCTCAAATGTTATTTCTAAAGCAATTCATGTCACATATATCTAAGTCTATTGTAGATGTAGCTGTGCTTCCAGTAAAATGTGGAACTGCCTCTGAGAATTTCTTTTAAAATCAATACAAAAAGCCACAAGAGAGGTAAGATTCTTTCGGCACTGCTTCTGGGTTACTAAATTCTGGAAAAACTTATCAGTTGGACTTTTCTGGTCCAAAACTTCCTCAGGGGAAGGCTCATCCATCACTAAGTCTGCTTGTCCAATGATCGAGTCCACCCAGAGCTCTTCCCCTCACCTCCTGGCATCTATCATAGCCCTCGCTAAAAACTGCCAAGCATGGCAGCCAGCCCAAGGCAACAAGTGGCTCAGCAGGAAAATCAGAACACAGCCCCCAAGAGGCAAGTCACAGGGAAGGGAAACATTACCCCTCAGGAAACAAGGTCTGCATGCTACAGAGGGTCACCGTGCCTAGGTCCCTCTGGGAAAACTGAGTAGCCCTCTTAAAATATCAACTGTGCCAGGGCCTTATTAAGCAAGGTTAAAGAGGAGAGAGAGGAGTTCTTACACCAACCACATGCCGAATTCCATGCCCCCCTCACTTGTCAAAAGCGATATAGACTCATTGTCACTTAATAAATAACAACCCAGTAAAATGGGTAATTCTTGGTCTGTCACAAATGAACTGTGAGAAATTCACAGGATTTCTCTTGGCTTCAGCTTCCTCTTTTGAGAATTGATAGTGTTAGGCTGCCTGACCTCTAAAATTCTTGTTTCCCCTAGAAGATGAGGCATAGTGGGCATTGGATGTAACTTGATGATTGACTTTTGCAATTTTAGGGGGATACAGGGAGCAAATTCAGAATACAGAGAATTGAGGCAGTAGGAAATGAAAGCAAGAGTTTTGGCTTTCAAATTTTCCAAATTTTTCATGACAATCCAATTTGAAATACGCTAACTTTATCTCCCCAGAAGCACTTACTTAGCAGGTGGCACACTCTGATGTTTTCAATAATGGGTAATATTTGTTAATAGCTTAAATATTTTACAGGCATTAACTCATTTGCTCCTCATTACAATATTATGAAGTGGCTGCTATTATCACGCTTATTTTTTAAAAGAAGAAACTGAGTCAGAAAGAGGTTAATTTGCCCAAGGTCCCTATATTGAAGGGATGTTAGTCTAATATCAGAGCCACATATTCTATTGCTTATTACAATACATGATTATGATTTCATGGCCAATCGTTTCAATGGCCTAGGTCGCAATTTAGGCTGACCCTGGAAAATGTTCCTTGTTACTGAACACCACTTTCTGAGGATTAGTTAATTGGAGTAGTGATTAATAATAATATCTAACGCTTGCAGAGATCTGACTGTGTGCCAGATGCCACGCTAAGCAGTTTATGTAGATTACCACATTTAACTTTCAAAACAACCTCAAGAGCTAGGTGCTATTCTTATCTCCATCTTAGATATGAGAAAACTGAGGCCTAGAGAGGTTAAGTAACTGTACATCATCACACAGTTAGCAAATGGTGAAGCCAGGACTCCAGTCCTGAGACCAACAAGCTCTGGAGACTGGATTAAGGGTTGTAAAATCAAATACATACAGGTACCAAACTGGCGCCCAAGGTGGGTGACATGGTAAGCTATACTAGATGTAATACAGAAGTAATGGAGTGGATTTTGTCCTCCTGAATAGCACATAAAGACATGAAACTCTTCCACTGTGGAAGATAAAGAGAAACCAAATTGATAATACCTTCGGTAAACGACAACTAAACAAATGTAAGTTGAGAGTACCAAATCCAAACAGTAAACTAAACTACAATGCACAAGAAAGTGCAGAAAATATGCCCAGTAGAGTTCACCAATGGTGGAACTATCTCAATACACAGTGCCTAACAACTCGGTTTAAGGGAACCTTCAATTCCTCCAAGACCCAACAAAAACCATTTGTCCCAGCACAATCCCTGTAAGATTTTTATCTGGTTGATTTCTGTCTTCCCCAGCCTTGAGCCCAGATCAATGAATTCCATTAGGAAAGTTAGCAATGACCACAAAGGGTTAGGAAACGTGAGCATGAGCAACCAGGGAGTCAACTTTAAGCTGCATTAAAAAGCGATAAGACGATGGCAGAGCTGTTGATAGCGAGTGGATGAGGTCCACCCATTTCACTTGCTTTGTGCTGGGGACTGGCACATCTCTCATCTCGCTCTGCCTGTATATCAGTTGTCAAGTCAAAGATTGAGAAAAGGCAAGAGGAGTTGCACAAGATTTTCACAACTCCTAAAATGTAAGTTCAAACTAAGGTGGATCAAACCATACCATCTGTGGATCCAAAGGATACAGCATATGATGTGTTGCAATGGGGGCAGAGAAATGATAAAACCAAATATCTATTTAACCCATTATACCCTGTATATTTAAAATGACACTTTGCTTTTTTTTCTTAAAGCTGATATTGTGTTAGGAAAATAAGCTTTGGTAATGTTCATTAATATTTTGTGTTTATTTTGTACATTATGATTGCTTCTAACCAAATAACAAGGATTTTTTTCTGAATAGGTAAAAGTAGTCCAATGGAAAGGCCCTGGGCAGGTCCCAGACTCTCAGAAGGTAGTTTAAGGTAAAGTGAATTGTACCATACTTACTGTGCCTTCCTAACAAACCAGCTCTACCAGATAAGTCTGGTTTCAATTGAATTACAAAGGCAGACTTGAAGGCATAAAGTTTGGAGGAGCAAGTGGAGACATTTACACGTAGATTTCAGGTGACTTGGTTTTTAGGTGAGTTTTGGTTGTGGTTTTTGATACTATCTGAAAGTCTTCCTGCTTTGACACCAGCTGATAGTAATTTTGCATGTGTCTACTGCAAGGTCTAGCCCACAGTAGGAGCTTAATACTTAATAAACACAAAAAAGGAACCAACTGTTTCCCAAAATCATCTTCAGATGGTAGTAAGTTAAATGGGCATCAATGTGTTCTTGGCTTTCCACCAGGAGAAGCAAAGTGAGGCCCAGATTCTAGGGCAGGCTGGGTTAAGCTGCAGAATGTGTTTACTTGTGGCAATGAGGTAGAGGTGTCCAGAAACAGCAGAAGACATTGAGGACTGGATGGAGCCTGAGCAAAGACTGTAGTCCCATTGCGGCAGTTCCTTCACAGCTAACCAAATTTGTCCTCTTGACCTTGGGCTTGGCAATATCACATCCACCCTGGGAAGTTCATGGGAGCCCCTCATAGCCAATAGAACTTGATGAAATACTTCTGCCAAACTGGCTGGGATTCACGGCAGTCACAGATCAGCTGTCAAAGCCCAGGGCCTAAGGAATATTCCCAGAGCCTCCTGCCCTGAGTACAGTTTGCCTAGAAACAGCTTTACCACTGCCAAGGTATGTGATCTTAGGCAAGTCACATGCCACATACCTTAGACCTCTCCTTTCTCCTCAGTACCTCAATAATAAGAGGGCCAAACATGGCAACAGATATGAAAGCATCGTGACTATTATTATCAAGAGTCTGATTTCTAAAGATTGGTTTCATTCTTTAAATGTGATCTTATGTCTTGGAGCAAATATTTTCCCAAAAGAAATCTCTCTAATTCTTTCAGTTTCTATTTTTAATAAAGACAATTTTAATAGTAAAGTGGAATTCAGTGCACCAATATATGATTTACAGGCAATTCTCAAAAACTACACCTGCTTAGAAGAGCAAAGTGAAATTTATCTGTTTTAATTAGGCTTCTTGCCCATATGGGGGCTCTCTGATTTGTCTTGATGAGCAGATCAACCTCACAGGAAGCTGGGGTGCCATCACACACAGCCCTGCAGGAGCCCTGAGTGTGAGGGTGTGTGAGTGACTGCGAGAAGATAAGGACAGGACACCCGCAGTGTCTGCTACAAACCCAGAATGTCTGGGCAGCCCTCAGAGAACTTGGCACTATATCCAGATTTTTTACTCCAGTGGAGCCTCTGAGGAAGTAGCCAGAGTCGGGTTGTTTTTTAACCCTGTTCAAATCTGGAAATTTCAACTTTGGGTTCATGCTGCTAGGAACATTTTTAGAGCCAAGAAGTCTGGCTTGGAAACATGAGGAACTCTTACTCACTGAGGTGACCTTCTTCTCCTCTTTGCTGCCGGTTCTGGCAGGTTCTAGTGTGGGACATCAAGGCAAGCTTTTCTTTCTAACAGCTAGCTCCTTCTCAAATCAGGTTCTGAATCTCGGACTCCATCAGCAAGAGATTCCGGTTTCACACAGTGTCCCTCTAGCTGCAAATATGAACCCACATCCAGAAGCACCATGTGCCGCCCTGACATGAGAAGCAATGTGAGTAGCAAAAGTAGCTCTGAACTCAGGACCAGAAGACGTGGGTTGGAGTCCCAGTTGCATAATCAGCCACGGGTAAGGCACCAACCAGCCTTCCTCATTAACATTGTCATTTTCTTTTAATAAAATATAAGGGAGAGAAATGCCCTCCCTTCCTCAAAGAGATGTTGAGATCAAAGGAGAATGTGGATTAAAAACATGGTGCCAACTAAATTACTGTATAAGTGTAAAAGATTATTACTTACTCTATAAGACAAATTAAATCATGAGAGAAAATAAACCAGTGACTTTCTTAGGTCTCACCCATTCCTCCATTCCTCTCACATTCCGCAAGATGGTCTAGTTTTTCATTCACTTAATTCACAGCAAACCATGATGACTGAGTTTCAACATTCTTCCTTAGGAAAACTCCACCACCCCTCCTAGCAGCCTGCCTCGCCCCATCCAAGCATGGGATGACTAAACAGCTCACTAAACTTCTCTGCTAAAAGAGTTTTTAAAAGTGTCCCAGGTTCCTACATGACTAAAGAATTACTGTAGGCATTGGAAGTCATTTAGACACTAGAACTAGAGAGCATAGATTTTTTAAGTCATGTTAAAAGTTATTGCTAAGATATTTGAAATTTCCACTAGGAATTTTAGAAAGACAGAATTTCTGATTAACACAAGAATCATAGGAAATGATTCTGCTACTTTGCTTCTCTAATGACATGAAATTTCCTTTGCCTAACCTTAAACTCACCCCTTTTATAATGTAATAAAATGTTAATCAGGACCACCCTCACCAAACTCATCAGTTTGTCCAGTGATAAATGGCCTTAGCCTTTTATATGACATGTAAGTTGAATGAATGATTGAATGTTCAAAACAAAAGTTAACCACTGGATGAAGAGAAATAAGAAACATAACTTCCAAGCCCCTTATTTAGTACATTTTGAGGATTTGGCAGTTTCAGACTCACTCTAATCTGGCGTCAAAATATTTTGGCTTCTTTCTTCCTAGGCAGTTTCTGATGAAGCCTTACTTTTTTTTTTTTTTTTTTTTTTTTTTTTTGACTGCCATGGACTTCATGCAGTCTCCAAGCCTGTGATCTGACAGCTTAGTGCAGCACAGCTGAGGGTGCCTGCGACGGGTCTCAGCAAGTGTGTCTCAAAACACTTCTCCACACCACCTGCATGACAGTGTTGTGGGAAGTTTGTCAGAAATGCCAAAGCCAGAGATTCCAATCTGATGGGTTGGGGTGGGCCTGGGAGTTAACATTCTTAACAAATAAGCCAGTTGATTCTGACAAACCCAAAAATTTGAGGAACCTCTAAACTAAAGGTTTTTCCCAGTCACATCTCTTCAGGTTAGTGAATTAGTATTTAATGTTACTCTGAAGACTTCTGACAGAAAAAGTCTGTCTCTGAGGGACTGACCAAGGATTTGTATTTATTTTATGCTCATGAATTTTTAGCTTATTTCACTAATACACATCTTCACATGTTAACATCAATGAAGATGAGATACAATCATCATGACGTAATTGTCACTGACTACATGTGCACATTAAAATTTGCAGGATGGGTGCCAGTCTCTGGGAAGAGAATCTTAAAGACAATCGTGGAGTTCTCTTTTTAAAAATGCTGTATTATCAATGATTTTGATAACCCAGAGGACAATACTCTGTGAAAAAAACACGGATGGCATTGACATGTGATTTAGGAGGATCAGATACAAATGTGGAGACATTTTAGGAATATTTTAACCAATTTGTTGAGTTTATATTTTTCTTTCTTTTGAAGGTACAGAAGTTTTAAATGATAAAAATCTATGTCCAAATAAGCCCTAAAAGGGTCCTTTCAATAAGTATGAGTAAAAATTCTAGTGCTACACGCTTATTTACAGCTGCACATTTTTCAATTGCAAAAATATGGAATCAGCCCAAATGCCCATCAATCAAAGAGTGGATAAAGAAACTATGGTAGGTAAGTAGATAGATAGATAGATAGATAGATAGATAGATAGATAGATAGATAGATAGACAATGGAATACTACTCAGTCATAAAAAGGAATGAATTAACAGCATTCACAGCAACCTGGACAGGACTGAAGACTATTATTCTAAGTGAAGTAACTCAAGAATGGAAAACCAAATATGGCAGGTTCTCACTCATAAGCAGGAGCTAAGTTATGAGGATGCAAAGGCATAAGAATGATACAATGGACTTTAGGGACTCAGGGGAAAGAGTAGGAAATGGGTGAGGGACAAAAAGTTACAAATTGGGTACAGTGTATACTGCTTGGGTGATGGATGCACCAAAATCTCACAAATCATCACTAAAGAACTTACTTGTGTAACCAAGTACTACCTGTTCCCCAAAAATCCATGAAAATAACAAATTAAAATAAACAAATTCTAGTGCTACAAAAGCATTAACTGGAAGAATTTTTTTCCTTAATGATACACTGAAAATAATGATACATATCATACTGATACCATCTTAGATGCAATGAAATATGATAGTTGCCTAAAAAAATAGGTCTGTTTTTATTTTTGTTGACCTGCCATCAACAATTTACCTACTACTAGTAGAATGTATTCTGTTTTATCAATCTTTAATCTCCTACTAGGACTTTACATGATGAAATCTAAGACCTTACTCTTACGAGCTGCCTGACAAACATCATCCTAACTTGACCTGACTAGAGGTATTTTGAGGTAAGATACATGTGCTTTAAAAACTCAAGTTTCATATTCTACTCTCAGTTTCAAATTGCACAACACATACCCCCTTCAGCTAACATTTCTAACAGCATATCATGAGTCTGAACATATACCACCACTTACAGATAACATGCTGAGCCTGTCTTCCTCCGTAAACATATTTAGGAAGTACTCATTGAATAAAACACCAAACAATGACCCCAAGAATGAAAGGAATCCAAGGTACTTTGAGCTTTCTCTATTCAAAGTGTTCTCCAGACAGCAAATCAAAAGTTCAACCTTCGTGTGGCCTAGTCTAGAATGCTGGTCTATGGGAGATCAATAGTTATTACAAATGGATAATTTGATGACCCAGGTTATTTTGTAAAGTATTACTGTCTTCAATTTACTAATTTAAAATAACAAAACTTTAAATGAGGCCATAAACTTTCAAGTATCCTATATTTGGACAAGAACGTATGCTAAAAACAAGAAAATGCAGGGCATCTGATACTACCGGGGAATATTGAAGGACACTTTGAAGGGGCCTGAGAAAAAAATCACTGAGTAATGCTGTTTGGAAGAGGGGGTAACATGTATGGCATGCTTCCCATGGTAACCTCTTCCTAATGGCTTGAAATATACACATACACATACACATACACACACACACACCCATAGAAACAACAGCAGCAACAACAACAACCATAACAGAACTTTGAGGGATTCACTTGATCAAACAATCCTACACGGAGAACCTTCAAAACTGTTCACTTGCAATTTGAAAGCCACACAAGCCTGCTGAAGGAGAGCACCTTTCCCCTTTGAGGGATAGGATATATCCCAGAGCATATCACATTCAATTAGGAGAGTTCAAGACTTCAAAACACAAAATAATGCTTCCTTCCACATACAGTAGCACTGCTAGGACAATTATAACATGCAGCTGATCAGAAACCTTCAATACCTGAAAAGGAGAGGTAGAAAGGAGAAGCAAGCCCAATAAATGTGGCCCCAGAAAACTCCCCAAGCCCCAAATACACCAGAACTCTGAGCTTAGAGCTAGAAAATGTCTACTTTAAGAAGTGGTTCAGGGAGAATTGTTTATTCAACTGCCCAAAAAAAACAGAGTTTTTAAATATCTTATTACTTAGAATTTTATAATTTATTTTCAAGTAAATTTTTTTAAACTTTTTTGTTCTTTTAAAATCTCTCTACAGTAGTATACTGTGTTATATTAACATTAGTATTTACAGTCTAATAACTGCTAAGGATTTCTTTTCATAGGAAACAAAATGGACCAGAATGTAGGCAAATGTATCCAGTCCCTGGTCAGTTTGGACTGCTATACTAAAGTACCACAAACTGGGTGGCTTATAAACAACAGAAACCTATGCTTCAGTTTCAGAGGCTCTAAGTCTGAGATAAGGGGTTTAACATGGTCAGGGTCTAGTAAGAAACCTCTTCTGGGCTACAGATTGCCAACTTATCCTTGTATCCTCACATGGTAGAAAGAGAGCAAGAGAGGTCTCTGAGGCCCCTTTTATAAGGGCACTAATTCCATTCATAAGGGTTCCAACTTCATGCCCTAATTGCCTCGCAAAGACCCCATCTGGTAATATGATCATTTTGGGGATTACGATTTCAACATATAGATTTGGGAGAGACACAAACATTCCATTCACTGTCATCCATAATTATGGTAAATGTGGCCTGGGCCTGGGCCTGCTCCCCTTCATCCACCTGCTTAATCTTCTCCACCCATCAGAACACCTCACCCTTCAAAGGGCAAGGCTGGAATGCCAGTGTTTCTTTGAGGCCCTCACCAACTTCCTCCAGGCCCAAATTAATCCCTTGCTTAGGCCAAATTTTGCATTTCTGAACTCCTTGCACAGTCTTCTACATGCAGGGGCCCTCTAGTTCCCAACGAGCAAGAACCGTCTTACGATCATTGTGTGGTTTTCACAATGCCTGGCTTAGGTCTTACACATACTAGATGCTCAATAAATGATATAGTCTCTAGAAAAAATATATGCAAACTTTAAAGACCAGCCTCATAGAGCCCAGCCCTCCATGGGAAAGCAAATGGGATAGTCCTCAGCCCCTTCCTTCAGCTTCCTCCCACCTGCCCAAGGTCTCAAGGAGTGGTGTTTAAGGAGGGCTCTCTCTCTTCAACCCTTTTTTTTCTTTTTTTTTTTTTTTTTTTTTTTTTTTTTTGAGACGGACTCTTGCTATGTCACCCAGGTTGGAGAGCGGTGGCGCAATCTCAGCTCACTGCAACCTCCACCTCCCGGGTTCAAGCGATTCTCCTGCCTCAGCCTCCCGAGTTGCTGGAATTACAGGCGCCCACCACCACGACTTGCTAATCTTTTTGTATTTCTAGTAGAGACAGGATTTCACTATGTTGGCCAGGCTGGTCTCGAATTTCTGGCCTCAGGCAATCCGCCCTCCTTGGCCTCCCAAAACGCTGGGATTACAGGCATGAGCCACCACACCCAGCCCCTTCAACCTCTTTTAAAATTAAAATGCCAGAGGTCACTGTAACATTGCATCACTAACACATTAGTGGGTGGGAGTTTATCAAGTCACCTTCCTGTCTACTCTTGTCCTCCCTCTCTACCACCCTCTCTTGTACCAAGCGCACTGCTCCCTGTGACCCCTGCCTCCTCCATCAGCAATTAAAGGGAGGTGGAAGCAGCAAATTGATTTTACAATATAGAGCATACACTCTGAAGGCAGACCATCCGAGTGTGAATCCTGAGTACACAACTTACTAACAGTACAAACTGAGCACAATGTTTAAATCTCTGGGCTTCTATTTCCCCAGATGCAAAAAGAGACATATGAGAATACTTACTTCAATGCCTGGTAAGTAGTGAGCACTCAAAATATGTTGATGACAACATGGCCTTTGGCAGGGCCTCCAAGAAACATCCCTCCTGCCCCAGCTCCCCATGACCCCGTGATTCCTGGTCTCCTTAGAGCACCCAAGCGGATACACAATGGTCCCTGGGAAGTGACAGAAGTTCAAGCTGTCTCTCCACCCACCAAACCCTTTGATTCAATTTACTTGGGAGCAAGGGAAGGAATGAAGCTTGATTCATCCCTTTAAAAAATCAATTTAATACCAAACAAAGTGGTTTGTTTTTACAGACATGGCCTTACATATTTGGAAAGAGTCCTCAGCATTCATCCAGGGTTCTAGGGGCTTTGAGGTCTGCAGAATCCAGTTGAGAGGCTGAAGTTCAAGACGGTTAGGAGTGGGCTTTATTTAAAACAGTCCAACAGTTTCCAAGGGAGTGAAACAACAAAACCTTGTATGAGCTGAGTCACACGGACTTGCAGGATCAGAGAAGTCATGCAGGATCAAAGAACGGATGAGCCTTCCAGCTCACTGCCCCTCTGAAACCAAAAGACTCATTTCACAGAGCCCTCTCTAATCTGTTCCAACTAATTTTCAGGGATTGAGTCTAGAGGAAGATTCAACAGGAGACTTAGTTGCTATAGCCACTTGGATCCCTGACAAAGTGGGCTTCAGTGCAATAGAAAAGTCACATTTTCCCCACAATACCTTCCCCCCAAACAAAATGAATGGAAGTCAAAACCTTATTTCCAATGGAGGGATGAAAGACAAAATTGAGCCACTTGCAAAGCAATCAGAAATAAATATGGACATCACTGAGCAACTTGCAGTGCACCACAAATAAATATTACCAATTTATTCAAGGGCATATATATAACTGTGTTTTTCATGGACACATCTATTTTGCTTTTCCTTTTTAATTTGTCAGCCCATTGTGAGGTCTGCCCACTGAGCCACAGGTGAGGGCTTAATGCCAAACATGCTGGGTCACAACATCAATATTCATCCCACTGATCATCTCACTTTGCAAAACGTCATAGCTGAGTGGTGTGCAGTCATCTTGGCCCCACGAGCTGGCATGCAGTTGATTAAAGGAGGTGCTGGCTAGAGGTCTGAGGAACAGGAGAACTGTCCATGTCAGCTGTGGGAGCTCTGCTGCCACCCATGCTATTCTGAGCTTCAGCCCCAGCATCTTGTAAACAAGAGCAAATGGCAAAGTAGTCCACACACACCAGGTCTGACAAAGCAGAGTTCCCAGGCAAGACAGGATGAGTTTCCCTGTGACCCACGTAGAGCAGTGCACAGAAGTCAAACAGAACTAGACTTTGGGCTGTACACAGTACAGCTTTCCAGCTCCTTCCCTGGTGTGATCAGAAACGGGACACAAGACTAACATGACTTGTCAGTACCTAACTCTAGCTCTATACCATCACTCAGCATGCATGCTTAGGAGAGGCTGCTCTTTCCCGGCACAGTGGGGGCCGAAACTGAGGCTTGCAGCTCCAGGATGTGTAAGCTAGCTGCAGAATACCCCAAGGCAGCATTCGTGGTGGGAGAAGCACCAGCTCCTCTCCTGGCTTGATCATAGGCTGGCCAGGATTGATTGTCATAAGCACTGGCACATCTAGGCTTCCATAGAGAGGTCCATCTTTTCCGGAGAGAACAGCCAATCACATTTAACCAGCTAACCATTACCTCTACCAGATGAGGGCCGCTCCATATGGTCACATACCTGCCACCCACATTGTTCACCTAGGCCCTGCCTATGGCCGGAGAAGGGATTTGGACTTTTCTATCTGAGCACAAATAACAAATTTCTAAAGTATCATGTGGGTTTTCTCCATTTGTCCCCACCCACCCCAAATCCAATCTCCGGTCTTTCTTGTTCTGCCTTATGCCCTCTACAGACTATATCACCCAGGCACCCCTGCCCTTGGGTTTGGCCTTTAGGAGATACCCACAGAGGATCAGAGGAGGAGACCAGGGCCATCATATCTCTTCCCTATGCTCTGGCCTTCGTTTCTGGCAGGGTCTGTATCCCTCAGTGCTTACAGATCCTGCTGAGCAGCCCTCTTCCACAGCTCAGCTCTTGCTGGGCTATCTGGAGCAGCTTCCTGCTTTTGCATGTCACTGGGTGCCTCAAGTCCCTCAGCCCTGCCCGACCATCTGTGAGTTGTCCCCTTATTAAATCTCTTATCTGAACCACCTGAGTGAGATTCAGTTTCCCAACAGGGGCCGGGCATGGTGGCACATGCCTATAATCCCAGCACTTTGGGAGACTGAGGCAGAACGATCACTTGAGCCCAGGAGTTTGAGATCAGACTGGGCAATATGGCAAAACTCCGGTCTCTACCAGAAATAAAAAATTAATGGGGCATGGTGGTACATCCCTGTAGTCTCAGCTGCTCAGAAGGCTGATGTGGGAGGACTGCTTAAGCCCTGAAGGTGGAGGTTGCAGTGAGCTGAGATTTCACCACTGTACTCCAGGCAACACAGCGAGACCTTGTCTCAAAAAAATAATGATAATTCTGACAGGATCTGATTTAAAGAGAAATCACAGTGGTTCTAACATTTGTGATCCATTCAGACATATTTATATGCTTTGTTAAAACGACATCCTGAAAGAAGTGCTATAATGGACTTCCATGCTTAGGAAAAGAAGTGCTGTAATTTGCTTCCATACTCAGGTGGGTTTTGTTCTGCCAGGAGAGTCATCCTACATGAGCTATTTCTTTAACTCAGGATGTTAAACAATAAAAGGATCGTTAATAATAATTTAATCCATTTATATCAAGTTTACTCAACAATTACCTTGAAAAACACATATACAAACATACCCATGTGTGTATATATACATACTCCAAAATAGTATAATGGTGTAGGTTCAGGTATATACTTTGTATTCACTAATGAATTTGAGAAAACAGAATTGATATGGTTTGGCTGTGTCCCCACCCAAATCTCATCTTGAATTGTAGCTCCCATAATTCCCACATGTTGTGGGAGGGATCCAGTGGAAGATAGTTAAATCATGGGGGCAGTTTCCCCCATACTGTTCTCATGGTAGTGAGTGAGTCTCACAATGTCTGATGCTTTTATAAGGGGTTTCGTCTCTCCCTTGGCTCTCATTCTCTCTTGTCTGCCACCATGTAAGACATGCCTTTCACCTTCTGCCATGATTGTGAGGTCTCCCCAGCCACGTGGAACTGTGAGTCCATTAAACCTCTTTTTCTTTGTAAATTACCCAGTCTCACATACATGTTTATCAGCAGTGTGAAAACGAACTAATACAAGAATAATCCCTGTTGACCTGAACTCAGCTCAGCACCAAGCAGACCTAATAGACATCTACAGAACTCTCCACCTCAAATCTACAGAATGTACATTCTTCTCAGCATCACATCACACTTAATCTAAAATTTACCACATAATTGGAAGTAAAGCACTCCTCAGTAAATGTAAAAGAACAGAAATCACAACAAACTGTCTCTCAGACCACAGTGCAATCAAATTAGAACTCAGGATTAAGAAACTCACTCAAAAGCAAACAACTACATGGAACCTGAACAACCTGTTCCTGAATGACTACTGGGTACATAACAAAATGAAGGCAGAAATAAAGATGTTCTTTGAAAGAACAATAAGAACAAAGACACAATGTACCAGAATCTCTGGGACACATTTAAAGCAGTGTGTAGAGGGAAATTTATAGCACTAAATGCCCACAAGAGAAAGCACGAAAGATCTAAAATCAACAGCCTAACATCACAATTAAAAGAACTAGAGAAGCAGGAGCAAACAAATTCAAAAGCTAGCAGAAGGCAAGAAATAACAAAGATCAGAGCAGAACTGAAGGAGATAGAGACACAAAAAAAAACCTTCAAAACATCAATGAATCCAGGAGGTGTTTTCTTGAAAAAACCAGCAAAATAGATAGACTGCTAGCAAGACTAACAAAGAATAAAAGAGAGAAGAATCAAATTGTTGTGGGAAGTCAGGGACCCCAAACGGAGGGACCAGCTGAAGCCATGGCAGAAGAATATAAATTGTGAAGATTTCATGGACATTTATTTGTTCCCCAAATTAATGCTTTTATAATTTCTTACGCCTGTCTTTTCTGCAGTCTCTGAACATAAATTGTGATGATTTCATGGACACTTATTACTTCCCCAGTCAATACCCTTGTGATTTCCTATGCCTGTCTTTACTTTAATCTCTTAATCCTGTCATCTTCGTAAGCTGAGGAGGATGTATGTCACCTCAAGACCCTGTGATGATTGCGATAACTGCACAAATTGCTTGTAGAGCATGTGTGTTTGAACAATATGAAATCTGGGCATCTTGAAAAAAGAATAGGATAACAGCAAAATTCAGGGAACAAGAGAGATAACCTTAAACTCTGACTGCAAGTGAGCTGGGTGAAACAGAGTCATATTTCTCTTCTTTCAAAAGCAAATAGGAGAAATATCGCTGAATTCTTTTTCTCAGCAAGGAACATCCCAGAGAAAGAGAATGTGCCCCCTTGGAGGCAGCTGTCTTTTACTGTCAAAGCCGAAGGGATGAAATAAGCTCTGGTCTCCTGTAGTGCTCCCAGGCTTATTAGGATGAGGAAATTCCTGCCCAATAAATTTCGGTCAGACAGGTTGTCTGCTCTCAAACCCTGTCTCCTGATAAGATGTTACCAATAACAATGAATGCCCAAAACTGCATTAGCAATTTTAATTTCACCCCATCCTGTGGTCCTGTGATCTCACCCTGCCTCCATTTGCTTTGTGATATTTTATTACCTTGTGAATCATGTGATCTCTGTGACCCACACCCTATTCATACAATCCCTCCCCTTTTGAAAATCCCTAATAAAAACTTGCTGGTTTTATGGCTCAGGGGGCATCACAGAACCTGCAGACATGTGATGTCTCCCCCAGACACCCAGCTTTAAAATTTCTCTCTTTTGTTCTCTTTCCCTTTATTTCTCAGACTAGCTGATGCTTACGGAAATAGAAAAGAACCCACATTGAATATCAGGGGTGGGGTTTCACCCTATAAATATAGATGCAATAAAAAATGAAAAAGGTGATATCACCACCAATCCTACAGAAATGCAAACTACCATCAGAGAATACTATAAACACCTCTACACAAATAAACTAGAAAATCTAGAAGAAATGGATAAATTCTTGGACACATACACCCTCCCAAGACTGGACCAGGAAGAAGTTGAATCCCTGAATAGACCAATAGCAGGCTCTGAAATTGAGGCAATAATTAACAGCCTACCAACCAAAAAAAGTCCAGGACCAGATGGATTCACAGCCGAATTCTACCAGAGGTACAAAGAGGAGCTGGTACCATTCCTTCTGAACCTATTCCAATCAGTAGAAAAAGAAGAAATCCTCCCTAACTCATTTTATGAGGCCAGCATCATCCTGATATGAGGCCAGCATCATCCTGATACCAAAGCCTGGCAGAGACACAATTAAAAAAAAAAAGAGAGAGAGAATTTTAGACCAATATGCCTGATGAACATCAAAGCAAAAATCCTCAATAAAATACTGGCAAACCACATCCAGCAGCATTTCAAAAAGCTTATCCACCACAATCAAGTTGGTTTCATCCCTGGGATGCAAGGCTGGTTCAACATATGCAAATCAATAAATGTAATCCATCACACAAAAAGAACTAATGACAAATACCACATGATTATCTCAATAGATGCAGAAAAGGCCTTCGATAAAATTCAACAGCGTTTCATGCTAAAAACTCTCAATAAACTAGGTATTGATGGGACATATCTCAAAATAATAAGAGCTATTTATGACAAACCCACAGCCAATATCATACTGAATGGACAAAACCTGGAAGCATTCCCTTTGAGAACTGGAACAAGATAGGGTTGCCCTCTCTCACCACTCCTATTCAACATAATGTTAGAAGTTCTGGTCAGGGCAATCAGGGAGGAGAAAGAAATAAAGGGTATTCAATTAGGTAAAGAGGAAGTCAAATTGTCCCTGTTTGCAGAGGACATGATTGTATATTTAGAAAATCCCATTGTCTCAGCCCAAAATCTCCTTAAGCTGATAAGCAACCTCAGCAAAGTCTCAGGTTATAAAATCAATGTGCAAAAATCACAAGCATTCCTATACACCAATAACACACAAACAGAAAGCCAAATCATGAGTGAATTCCCATTCACAATTGCTTCAAAGAGAATAAAATACTTAGGAATCCAACTTACAAGGGATGTGAAGGACCTCTTCAAGGAGAATTACAAACCACTGCTCAATGAAATAAAAGAGGACACAAACAAATGGAAGAACATTCCACGCTCATGGATAGGAAGAATCAATATTGTGAAAATGGCCATACTGCCCAAGGTGATTTATAGATTCAATGCCATCCCCATCAAGTTACCAATGACTTCCTTCACAGAATTGGAAAAAACTACTTTAGAGTTCATATGGAACCAAAAAGGAGCCCACATTGCCAAGATAATCCGCAGCAAAAAGAACAAAGCTGGAGGCATGATGCTACCTGGCTTCAAACTATACTACAAGGCTACAATAACCAAAACAGCATGGTACTGGTACCAAAACAGATACATAGACTAATGGGACAGAATTGAGGCCTCAGAAATAACATCACACATCTATAACCATCTGATATTTGACAAACCTGACAAAAACAAGAAATAAGGAAAGGATTCCCTATTTAATAAATGGTGCTGGGAAAACTGGCTAGCCATATGTAGAAAACTGAAATTCACCCCTTCCTTACACCTTATACAAAAATTAATTCAAGATGGATTAAAGACTTAAATGTTAGACCTAAAGCCATAAAAACCCTAGAAGAAAACCTAGGCAATACCATTCAGGACATAGGCATGGGCAAGGACATCATGACTAGAACACCAAAAGCAATGGCAACAAAAGCCAAAATTGACAAATGGGATCTAATTAAACTAAAGAGCTTCTGTACAGCAAAAGAAATTAGCATCAGAGTGAACAGGCAGCCTACAGAATGGGAGAAAATCTTTGCAATCTATCCATTTGACAAAGGGCTAATAACCAGAATCTACAAAGAACTTAAGCAAATTTACAAAAAAAAATCAAAAAGCAGGCAAAGGATATGAACAGACACTTCTAAAAAGAAGACATTTATGCAGCCAACAGACACAGAAAAAATGCTCATCATCACTGATCATCACAGAAATGCAAATCAAAACCACAATGAGATACCATCTCACACCAGTTAGAATGGCGATCATTAACAAGTCAGGAAACGACAGGTGCTGGAGAGGATGTGGAGAAATAGGAACACTTTTACACTGTTGGTGGGACCGTAAACTAGTTCAACCATTATGGAAGACAGTGTGGCGATTCCTCAAGGATCTAGAACTAGAAATACTATTTGATCCAGCAATCCCATTACTGGATATATACCCAAAGGATTATAAAGCATAATACTATAAATTCATATGCACACATATGTTTATTGCGGCACTATTCACAATAGCAAAAACTTGGAACCAACCCAAATGTTATCAATGATAGACTGGATTAAGAAAATATGGCACATATACACCATGGAATACTATGCAGCCATAAAAAAGGATGAGTTCGTGTCCTTTGTAGGGACATGGATGAAGCTGGAAACCATCATTCTGAGCAAACTATCGTGAGGACAGAAAACCAAACACCGTATGTTCTCACTGATAGGTGGGAACTGAACAATGAGAACACATGGACACAGGGCAGGGAACATCACACATCACACACCAGGACCTGTTGTGGGGTTTGGGGAGGGTGGGATAGCAATTAAGAGAAATACCTAATGTAAATGATGAGTTAATGGGTGCAGCACACCAACATGGCACATGTATACCTATGTAACAAACCTGCACGTTGTGCACATGTACCCTAGAACTTGAAGTATAATAAAAAATAAAAACAAAAGAATAATACCTGTTGTGGATTTATCTGAATTATCTCTTGTCTCTTACTTGCATTGTCCACATTCTGATAATCCTTCTATGTGCGCTCCCTGTTGATCTTGTTTTATGTCCAGGACTTACTTGACTCTGTCTATAATATAAATTTCAGCAGACATTGAGCCTTCATTGCTAAATTGCTACAGTCTTGGCTTTGCTCTGATTTACTTGGCAAAATGCTGGCTGCCTACTTCTTTTATTCCTTGTTTTTCCATCGGAAGAGTAATCTTTATTCAATAAGTTGAAAATATATTGCAGGATGGCAACTGTTGCCAGTGGTTGTTATTACTACTTTAAAATTTGAAAATGAAGTCATTTCCCCCAGAAAGTTATTTCTAAAATGAAAGATAGGTTTACCATCTGCTGGTTTTTGACCCAGGGATTTCCCATCAGTTTTCCGACCCTTTTCTGCAAGTGTATTGGCCATTTGGATGCACATAATCTTCCTCTTCACCAGTCTCCTTTCTCTGGATCTCTTCTGACACATTCACAAAACAACATCTGAGAATAAAAACCTTAAGAATAAACAATGGAAGTGTTCTAGATGTCTGGGATGGCAAGCTGACTGGTCTGCTAGGAGAGTTTTCCTTCCTGAATTATGAATTATTGAAAACGTCCTTGTCTTATAGAAAACTTTGAGCACTTTGGTTTGGTTTCTCTCTTAATAAACAGACTGATTCAACTATTGGCATCAAATCACTTACAATGAAATATGCTTGCTATCTTGGACATGAGCAAATAGAAAAGAAGCTTTCCAACATTAAAATTTTGTTGAGGAAAACAATGAAAATCTTAATTTGGAATCTATTTTATGTTATTTTGATTTTATCATTGTGAATTCCCTTGGAGACCTTTATTCAAAATGACTCTATTATATCCCTAGTTCCTGATATTACTGGTGTAAAGAATACAGGGAGAAAAGGCTTTAGTATTTAGAATATACAATTAACAACTATAAATGTTCACCTGTGAATATTTCCACTGTAAGGTAAACTTTTAATCTTCCCCATAGAAAGTCAGGAAAGGTAGTAGACAGATGAAAAGTTATAAAATCTTGACTAAATGCATTTGGCACAACCCTTTGTTTACGTACTTAGCAAGTCTATAGAATGTGCAGCGTACTCTGTGGGGGCTGAACAGAAGAATATTAAGGTGTAACATATACCATTCCCAACCTTGCTAATGGAACATTGATTTTGTTCGTGTCTCTCTTCCTCATTGATGATGACCCAAATCCCAACTCGGTGGATGTGTCTAAGTCAGTCCAGTGGAAAATTCTATTTCCTTACTGGTGATTGGTTTCAGGAAGGCAAGTGATCCAGTGAGATGTGAGAGGGGAGAGGTGCTTCTTGGGAAAATGTGCAATCCTAAAAGGTACCTACAGGAACAGCTGCTCCCTCCTTTCCTTTATCCTTGTTGTGGCCAGATGTGACACCTGGGACACAAAGTTAGTGAGTGTGAGGACTGGGAAAGCACATCAAAGTCTTGATAGCAACATTGAGCACTGTATTAATCAACCCCGGTGCCACCTTCTCTCTGAGCTTCTTGTTATGTGATAAAAGGAATTTCCTCATTGCTTAAGTCCATTTCTGTTAGATTCTCTGTTATTTGCAGTTCAGAGTATTTCTTTCTGGTACAAAGTACATAGATGCAGCCCTCAGGAAGTTACCAATCTCAGAGATGAACAGAGGGATAAATAGGGGGAATATGAAAATATAATAACAATATTATGCAAGATGTTGACTCTGTCACTTCTATGGGTCCCTCCTGCTTTTAGAAAAAGGATAAAACACTTCAATCTGGAATGATCCAAAAACACTGTGGAGAAAGTGGCATTTCCCATAACACGTGAGCAATATGGTAAGTGCTTGACTGGCATGGAGGTAGTGAGTAGAAAATAATCAATTCTTACTTAATAGCAAGGAATTAAGAGGAGAGCTGTAAAAGAAAACGTTGTTGGAGCAATATTATGAAGAGAGGTCAAGGTAGAAAAAAATCCACAATGCAGTTGATGGTTGACATTCTGGGAGTGGGAAAAATCCTCAGTGTCTCCCAGCCTGAGTTCTGTGGAATCTGTGAAAAACATGCTCTATAAAAAGAAATGGCCTGTGGTCCAGAAAGTCCCAGAAACTTAGCATACCACATAACCCCTTGGTTACTAACAGTACACCTTAGTGTTCAAAGGACCTTAGAAGTCATACACCAGAACTAAAGTCAGGCAAGATGGTATATGCCTGTAGTCCCAGCTACTTGGAAGGCTTAGGCAGGAGGATTGCTTGAACCCAGGAGTTTGAGTTCAGCCTGGGCAATATAGTGAGAACCCCCATCTCTTAAAAAAAAAAAAAAAAGAGGGGGAGTGATCAAGATGGTCAACTAGAAGCAGCTAGGGTATGTGGCTCTCACAAAGAGGAATGAAAGGGGTGAGTAAACACAGCACCTTCGACTGAAACATCCAGGTACTCAGATTGGGACTAATCAAGGAAGCAATTCGACCCACAGAGAACAGAGAAAAGTAAGGCAAAATGACGGCCCACCCAGGAGCAACATGGAGCAACATAGAGCCAAGCAAACCTCCCCCTCCCACGGAAGTGGTGAGTGAATGTGCAATCCCAGGAAATCATGTTTCTCCAACAAATCTTTGCAACCTTCAGCTCAGGAGATCCCCTCATGAATCCACTCCACCAGGGTCATCATTCTGACACACAGAACTGCATGGAGTCTAGGCAGATCAGCCTCTCAGGCATGCACAGAGGCCCAGGAGCTTTACATACTCCAGCTCTGGGCTTCCTGGCAAAAGTAACCGGGAAAAGTAACCCAGCAAAGTGGGAGGTTAGTCCTCTGTGCATACTTTTAGGAAAGAGGCTGAATCCAGGGGGCCAAGCAGTGACAGTCTGCGGGCCCCACTTCCACAGTGCCTTACAGGATAAGACTCACCACTTGGAATTCCAGCCAGCCACCCACAACAGTGTCACAACCACCTGAGATAGATTTCCTGGGGGGAGGGACAGGCCTCCATTTTTCCTGTTTGGGCAACTCAGCCGTTCCATCCTGCAGGCTTTGGAGAGTCCAAAACAACCAGGGGTGGAAGGGGTCCCCCGGCACAGTACAGCTGCTCTACCAATATGTGTCCAGACTGCTTCTTTAAGCAAGTCCCCAATCTGTTCCTCCTCACTGGGCAGGACTTTCCAACTGGGACCTCCAGCCATCCCTGCCGATGTTCTCTGGCCTACAGACGTATGAATTCTCCCTAGGACAAAGTTCCTGGGGGTATGGGTGGGCCACCATCTTTGCTGTTTTGGTGACTTACATGTTCCAGCCTGCGGGCTCTGGAGAGCTCAAGCTGACTGGTGCAGAAGTTATACCCCAGGGCAGCACAGCACAGCACAGCTGCTCTACAAAGGCATGGCCAGACTGCTTCTTTAAGCAGTTTCCCAATCCCATTCCACCTGACTAGGGCGAGAGTCCCAACCAGGATCTCCAGCCACCTCCTACAGTTGCATTTAGACCAGCAACAGGTCCATACCTCCCTGGGACAGAGCTCCCAGAGGAAAGGGCAGGCTGCCATCTTTGCTGTTTCACAGCCTTCGCTTGTGATACTTCCAGGCACTGGAAAATCTGAGGCAACTAGGGACTGGAGTAGACCCCAAGCAAACCACAGCAGCCCAATGGAAAAGTGGCCAGGCTGTTAAAATTAAAAATAAAAATAAAACCATCCAAAGGTCAGCAACCTCAAAGATTAAAGATAGATAATCCCACAATGATGACAAAAAATCAGCACAAGAATGCTGAAAACTCAGAAAACCAGAGTGCCCTCTTTTGTCCAAATGACTGCAGCAACTCTCCAGCAAGGGTTCAGAACCAGGCTGAAGCTGAGATGGCTCAAATGACAGAAGCAGGCTTCAGAATGTGGATAATAATGAAGTTCACTGAGTTAAATGAGCACATTGTAACCCAATGGGGGGGAAATAAAAATCATGATAAAACATTGCAGGAGCTGGCAGAGAAAACAGTCAGTATAGTGAAGAATAACTGACCTGATAGAGCTGAAAAACACACTACGAGAATTTCATAATGCAATCACAAGTATTAATAAGAGAATAGACCAAGCATAGGAAAGAATCTCAGAGCTTGAAGGCTGTCTTTCTGAAATAAGATAGGCATACAAGAATAGAGGTAAAAGAATGAAAAAGACTGAACAAAACCTTGAAAAACTGGAGAATGGGGTTATGTAAAAAGACCAAATCTATGACTGATCGGTATACCTCAAAAGAGATGAGGAGAATGGAACCAATTTGGAAAACATATTTCAGGATATCATCCAGTAATTGTAATATTGTATTATATTACGTATCTTATAGTGTGTTTTTCAGCTCTATCAGGTCAGTTACATTCTTCCCCAACTAGCTAGACAGGCCAACATTCAAATTCAAGAAATGCAGAGAACCTCAATAAGATACTGCACAAGAAGATCATCCCCAAGACACATAATCATCAGATTCTCCAAGGTCCAAGTGAAAGAAAAAAATGTTAAGGGCGGCTAGAGAAGTCCAGGTCACCTACAAAAGGAAGCCCATCAAACTAGCAATGGACCTCTCAGCAGAAACTGTATAAGCCAGAACAGACTGGGGGCCAATATTCAACATTCTTAAAGAAAAGAAATTCCAAACCAGAATTTCATACCCCAAAATAAGCTTCATAAGCGAAGGAGAAGTAAGATCCTTTTCAGACAAGCAAATGCACCACCAGAAATGCCTTGAAAGAGCTCCTGAAGGAAGCACTAAATATGAAAAGGAAAGACCATTACCAGTAACTACAAAAACACACTGAAGTACACAGACCAGTGATGTTATAAAGCAACCACATAAACAAGTCTGCAAAATAACCAGCTAATACCATGATGACAGGATCGAATCCACACATATCAATACTAACCTTAAATGTAAATGGGCTGAATGCCCCAACTACAAGACACAGATTGGCAAGCGGATAAAGAACCAAGACCCATTGGTATGCTATCTTCAAAAGACCCATCTCACATGCAGTGACACCCATAGGCTCAAAATATAAGGATGGAGGAAAACCTACCAAGCAAATGGAAAACAGAAGAAAGTAGGGGTTGCAATCCTAGTTTGTGACAAAACAAACTTTAAACCAAACCAAAGATCAAAAAAGACAAAGAAGGACATTACATAACGATAAAGGGTCCAACTGAACAAGAAGATCTAAGTATTCTAAATATATATGCACCCAACACAGGAGCACTCAGATTCATAAAATAGGTTCTTAAAGACCTTCAAAGAGACTTAGACTTACACAGAATAATAGTGGGAGATTTAAGATCCCATTGACAATATTAGACAGAACATCAAGACAGAAAATTAACAGAGATATTTAGTACCTGAACTTAGCTCTAGGTCAAGCAGACCTGATAGACATCTACAGAACTCTCCACCCAAAAACAACAACATATACATTCTTCTCATCACCACATGGCTCTTACTCTAAAATTGATCACATAATCAGAAGTAAAATACTCCTTAGCAAATGCAAAAGAAGTGAAATCATAACGAACAGTCTCTCAGACAGCAGTGTAAGCAAGTTAGAACTTAAGACTAAGAAATTCACTTAAAACCGTACAATTTCATAGAAATTGAATAAACAACTCCTGAATGACATTTCAGTAAATAATGAAATTAAGGCAGAAGTCAAGTTCTTTGAAACTAATGATAACACAGATCCAACATACCAGAATCTTTGGGGCAGCTAACATAGTGTTAATACAGAAATTTATAGCACTAAATGCCCACATCAAAATGTTAGAAAGATCTCAAGTTAACAACCTACCATCACAACTAAGAGAACTAGGGAACCAAGAGCAAATAAATCTCAAAGCCAGTGGAAGACAAGAAATAACCAAAATCAGAGCTGAACTGAAGGAAATAGAGACATGAAAAAACATTCAAAAGATCAATGAATCAGGAACTGATCTTTTGAAAAAAATAATAAAATAGATAGCCCACTGGCTAGACTAATAAAGAAGAAAAGAGAGAAGATTTAAATAAACACAATCAGAAATGAAAAGGGGGATGTTACCCCTGACCCCACAGAAATGCAAACAACTATCCAAGAATGTTATAAACACTTCTGTGCACATAAGCCATAAAATCTAGAAGAAATGGATAAATTCCTGGATACATACACCCTCTCAAGACTGAATCAGGAAGAAACTGAATCCCTGAACAGACCAATAATGAGTTCTGAAATTGAGGCAGTGATAAATAGCCTACCAACAAAAAAAAAGGCCAGGACCAGATGAATTCACAACTGAATTCTACCAGATGTACAAAGAAGAACTGGTACCATTCCTACTGAAACTATTCTAAAAAATTGAAAAGGAGGAACTCCTCCCCTACTCATTCTGTGAGGCCAGCATCATCCTGATACCAAAACTTGACAGAGATTAAAAAAAATTAAGCCAATATCCTTGATGAACATTGATGCAAAAACCCTCAACAAAATACTGGCAAACTGAATTCAGCAGCACATAAAAAAGCTTATCCACCCAGCAGCACATCAAAAAGCTTATTCACCACAATCAAGAAGGCTTCATCCGCAGGAAGCAAGGTTGGTTCAACATATGCAAATCAATAAATGTGATTTATCACATAAACAGAACTAAAGACAAAAACCACATGATTATCTCCATGGATACAGAAAAGGCTTTTAATAAAATCCAACATCCTTTCATGTTAAAAACTCTCAATAAACCAGGTATTAAAGGAACATACCTCAAAATAATAAGAGCCATATATGAGAAACCCACTGCCAACATCATACTGAACAGGCAAACGCTGGAAGCATTCCCCTTGAAAAGCAGCACAAGACAAGGATGTCCTCTCTCACCACTCCTATTCAACATAGTATTGGAAGTTCTGGCCAGGACAATCACGCAAGAAAAATAAACAGCATTCAAATAGGAAGAGAGGAAGTCCAACTATCCCTATTTGCAGATAACATGATCCTATATCTAGAAAACCCCGTCATCTCAGCCCAAAAGCTTCTTAGCAGATAAATAACTTTAGCAAAGTCTCAGGATACAACATTGATGTGCAAAAATCACTATCATTCCTATACACCAACAGCAGGCAAGTCAAGAGCCAAGTCATGAACAAACTTTCATTCACAATTGCCACAAAAATAATAAAATACTTAGGAATACAGCTAACCAAGGAGGTGAAGATCTCTACAAGAAGAACTACGAAGTACTGCTCAGATAAATCAGAAATGACACAAACAAACTGAAAAATATTCTATGCTCATAAACAGGAAGAATCAATATCATTAAGATGGCCATACTGACATTTATAGATTTAATGTTACAATGCAATTTATAGATTCAATGCTATTCCTGTCAAACTACCAATGACATTCTTCACAGAACTAGAAAAAAACTATTTTAAAATTCATATGGAACCAAAAAAGAGCCTGAATTGCCAAGGCAATCTTAAGCAAAAAGAACAAAGCTGGAGGCATCATGCTGTCCAACTTCCAACTATATTACAGGGCTACAGTAACCAAAGCAGCATGGTGCTGTTACAAAAACAGATACATAGACCAATGAAATAAAATAGAAAGCCCAGAAATAAGGCTACATAGCTACAACCATCTGATCTTTAACAAAGCTGACAAAAACAAGCAATGGGGGAAGGATTCCCTTTTCAATAAACGGTGCTGGGATAACCATCCAACCCAACAATTCCGTTACTGGGTATATATCCAAAGGAATGTTGGTCATTCTGTTATAAAGACACATGCACACATATGTTTGTTGCAAAAATGTAAAATGTGCTTCATTATTTATCCTGTAACAGTCATCAAGGTTATTTCTAAATATTATTTATATACCAGGTCTCTAGTGAGTTAGTTTAACTAAAATACTGTTGTATTTATATTTATATTGATTTGCTCACATTGAGCCCACTTACTGTTACTTTTATTTATAAGGACCCTTCACATATTAAAGACATTCTCTTTGGGGGGAAATGTTTTCAATGTAAGTGACAAGCATTTTGTCATTTGTCTTTGGATATTGCCTATGGTATTTTCTACCTTACAAAAGTCTTCTATGCTCTAACTTATTGATAGTTTCCTTTATGCCTTCCTCTCTTAAACATTATTTTTAATTCACCCTCTCATTTAGTGTTTATAATGATTTCATTTCCTCATAGAAAAAAGGATGGGAAGGGAAGGGTGTGTGTGTGTGTGTTGTGTGTGTGTGTGTGTGTGTGTGTGTGTGTGTGTGTGTGTGTGTGTCTTGTTTGGTCACTTTTTGGAAAAAGTATTTATATCATACCTAGATTTCTACTTGAATTGATTCTCAGTGGAAAATTAGTGAATACTGAATCAATCGATAACATTTGCTGTGTTCCAGCTTGGCCATAGCAATTACTGTGTTTCCCTCATTAATGAACGTGGTCGTTCATTTTGAAATTCCTACTACTTTGCCTGCTGTGACTTTGTTTATTTTGTAAAACCATCCTGACTAGTTTAAACAATTTAATCGCTTTCAGCATGATGAGATTATTTCTTGTAACGTATCTGTTTCCATTGTAAAATAATGATAACACATCTGCCTTTGGGGCACAGCACTGTATCACAGTACTGTATCTGAGATGTTCAAATATAAATGGAAGTGTTCCACTATAAGGCCTCCCATCCTCAATTGATCATTTTTCCTTCTTTATTCAACAGTATTTCTTTATTTCCTTCCCTTCCCTTCCCTTCCCTTCCTTTCCCTTCCCTTCCCTTCCCTTCCTTCCTCCACCTTTCCTCTGGTCTTTATTACCTGGTCCTTCTCTGGTATTTTTCCCTTAACTTGGCCTACATATTTACCCCAGTTTTCTCCCTAAAACACCGGTAGGCTCACATAGTCCTCACCTTCCTCTGTACAAGGCCAGGATACCCACAAGCCTGGAGCTGAAAACCTTCCTTTGGCAGTCATTACTGTTGAAAGAATTTCCACATGTGCAAATCTTTCAGGACAAGTATTGCAGACAATGCAAGTGATCTGTCTTGAGTCCAGCGACATCACAGGGACCACCCCATGTGGGATTTTCCTCATCCTGCCCATAACATTTGAACTCAGTTGAAATGAACATCAAAGGCTTCTCTAAAGAAGAAAAGAAAAAGAAGAGGAGTCATAAAAGGGCAGAGTAAGGCCTGGAGACAAAGTTGAGATAGGGACAGTGTATGACCAGGCAGACAGCACCAGCAGTGCTGGAATATCCCTATTTGCCAAGTCCTCAAGGTATTTTCCTATGATTACTCCGTATATCAGGACCCTGCACTCAACGCAATTCTCATCCATTCCAGTCATTTCATAGCTGACTTGGAGAGGAGTAAAGGAAAAGGAAGTTGCCATACTATTGTGTGATTTAACTCAATAATGACAGTTTAGAAAACGTGTCTTCATATTTATGAAAGGAAGATTTAACATGCAAAATATATTCTGATTTAAAGTTGAGGTAGAGGAAGACAAAACAAATTTCCCTCAATCTCACCTTTGCCACCACCATCATTCCACCAAGGGGAGGCCTTAGAGCAGCCCTCTGAAGTTTTTACATTTAAGTTGCTTAGGAAAAGGCAGTGTTCCATGTGTCCCAACCCATGTTACAGCCCAGCTCTGGGTTGAGGGGTACTTTGCTTTCCTTGCCAACTGCCCTTAAGCTCATTCATTTTAAGGACCTCATGGGAGGGATGACTGTAATCTGAGGTGGGATTTACATTTTCTTGAGAACTTTGAACTTAATATCATTATACAGCACCCCAATATCCTTCCCAAGCCCAATTTTCAAAGCTGCCATAGTTTCACTATGGGTGTTAGTAGATTCATTTACCAAATTAGCCAAGCCATTACTGGACAGAAGTCAAGGACCGGAGGATGGTGGGCTACAAGGGAGGGACCCAGGGAAATTCTGCCAAATCCTGATGTAAAGTACCAAGGGCTGGGGATGGTTGGACAGCCTGGGAAACCTTGATGTTGAGAACATTTTTCAAAGGAATGTAAAAGGGAATAAATGGGAAGGGCTTGAAACAAATCTGCTTTGCACTTATGTCTACAGAGCAGTGTTTCTCAGACTACCTGTGGGAGAGACCAGCATGTTTGGAGTTTTAGTTTGTTAATTTGTTTGTTTTCAGTTTCAGCCCATTGTGAACTGATACGTTTATACAATACAAATAAATAGAAAAAAAGTAATTAAATAAAAAACAAAGGCATACAAAATACACACCCAATTTTTATTATATTGGAAAAACTATATTTCATTAATAAAATAAATTAATACAGTGACATGTTAAGTAGCTGTTACAGTTTCTAAACTCTGGCTCTCAATTTCTGTCCCCATCTTGCTCCAAATCAGTAAGAAACAGGTTCGGAGACTGGCACAGGTCTGCGGATCATGCTTTGATTGACATGGCTCTAGGGGGTGTGGCTTATAAATCTGACGGAGCAGGTGTCTGGGCTGTTGAAGAAAGGCAGTCCAAGGGGTAGAACCACACGAGGCCTTTGGAGCAGCGGAACAGCTGTTCTATAAGGGTATCCTGAAACACAGGAGAGGCAGAAACAACATCTCTAAGAGCAGCAAGAAAGACAGCTAAACACAGCAAAGGAGAACCACAAGGCCACGACGTGTGAAGGCCAGCCCTGCTCTGAGCACGGCCTTGCACTTGCTCAGTCCGGTACAGCTGCTGTAAAGCCATCCAAAGCAAACACGGCCCTCCCTGCAGCAGACTCAACAGAACGAAAACCAACACCCAGAAATAAATTAGATCACCGAGCTCATCATGTTACACAGCCCACTGTTCTCAAATCCAGGATCTTGAATATAATAACAAATGATACTATTAACTGGCTAATTGGTCTGAAGCCAAAACCAAATAACTCATTGCTATTAACCAACATGATTCTCAGAATTTTCCAAGTCAGCTACAAGAAAGAGTTATGAGACCCTTCCCAACTGAACTAAATCTCACCCATGTCTAATTGCACGCAGTGCATATGGCTAAACCCTTTTTCTCTTCTGCACAGCCAGCTTGTCTCTCAGAGCATCTAAGCCCCCAGGGACTTCTCAAAAGAGGCAGGCATGTAGTCAGGTTGAAAGGAACATGGAGCTGGGAGCCAGCACATAGGCGCTTAAGGGCCACCTACTAACGCGGTAATCTCAAGCAAGTCCCTGCATTTCCGTTTCTTTATCCATAAAACAAGACTAAGGACAACCACTTCCCTGGAAATACAGCTAAAAACGTTCAGTAATTTGTACAATGCTATGTGGACTTTAGTCCTTACTCCTCAGAAATAAGCAGCTGAGAGATGTTTGTAACCATTCCCATTTCCCCCACCACACACACACACACACACACACACACACACACACACACGAAGCTTTGTCCTTTACAATTTATTTCTTCCTTAGAGTTCAGATGACTTCTACCTGTCACACACCATCTTCCTTATGATCCCAGCATCACTGGGATGTAGCAGGGAACAGATGCCATCCTGTCCGCCTTCCAATGTCGAACAATGGCACACAGTAAAGCCATCCAAGGCACATCAACAGTGACAAAGATGACTTGAAAATTCACAGGGACATTTGAGTGGGAGTAATAAGTTTGGTTTATTAAGCTTGTGGCTTTTCTTAACCTGGCTCCTCCTTATCTCACCTTCTGCTCTCTCTGGCAGGAAGTCACTGCTCTGCATTGGTTTTGTTCATTCCGTTTAATATGTAGAAGGCTTTGCTGTTGCCACATCCCTATACAAGGGAAGCAGGCTTTTTATAAAATTCTGTGTTCTGGCAGAGTACTCATTCACATGTAAGTTAACATACAGGGAGGTCAGGCAGGTGATTTGGTCTAGGTCATAAGCTGTGTTGCCTTGGGCAAATTACTTAGCCTCTTGGAACTTATTTCTTCCATTGTAATGTAAATATAATAGTTGTCCTGCTTTCCTCAAAGACATAGAAATGAAACCATAAATGATCACATAAAAAGAATTTTGGAAATAACTTAAGGCATTTTACTTATATATTATTAAGTTATAATATATAATTATAATATTAATTATTATTATTCCTACTTTCTGTGCTAGAAAACAATGTGATAGGAATCTCTTGCAATCTGCTGAGCATAAAAGTTCTGGATTTTAATTCTCCTTTCTAAAATGAATGGAAGACAGAATGCATACATCTTAAAAGAAAGATCTGTTGATGTAATGCAAATTTTGATCAGTATTTCTAGGAAGTGGTTGGCATTCTGGTGCGTGATCTATTTGTATTCATTTTATATTTGCACTGCTGATCAGTGTCTGGTACCAACAGAATCTTGTAGAATCTTGAGTCTAATACCTTTTGTATTGAAGGCCTGGCAACGCATCGTCATCTGCTCTGGGGAGAAGTACAAAATGCAGTCCTTTATTTTTAAAAGACATTATTATTAAGTCCCTGGAAAAGCATACAGCCATTTTCAGTTAAAAGTGAGTAAAAGAGAGACTCTGAATCAAAAATAGTTGCCAATGCTCACCTTTAATAACATTATGAAATCTCACAAAAATGTAACTAAAATTTAACCAAATTTGGGCAAACTTAGAAAAACGACATGAGTAGGGATGTTTGCTGCAAAACATTTGGCTTTCTCTGGATGATGCTCAGGCTTTAGCTAAGCCACATTGTGAGGTAACCATATCTATGTTCAAATGAAAAAGAGAGAAGAATGAAATACGATAGGCAACATTTTGTGCCAGGAAAAATAGTAAGTATTGCTTGAGAGCAATGGACATCTTTGAACTCTGTCTAAAACTTCATTACATTCTTACTGCATGGATATTTTTCATTTATAAATATTATATACATATATAGTATAAATTTTATTTATAACATAAGTACTCTGATACAGATATTACAGATGGTATCCCCAGATAGGAGTTCTTTATGGCCCACATACCTCTCCCAAAAAAGTGCTAAAAGCAATTAGCTGGGCGTGATGGTGAGCACAGGTAGTCAGTCCCATCTACTCGGGAGGCTGAGGCAGGAGAATAGCGTGAACCCAGGAGGCAGAGCCTGCAGTGAGCCAAGATAGAGCCACTGCACTCCAGCCTGGGTGACAGAGGGAGACTGCATCTCAAAACAATACAAAACAAAAAAGTGCTAAAAGCACAGACCTGTAAGTCCCCAAACTGATACATAACATTTACACCTAGGTGTGAAAACAATCTTACCCCTAGAACACTTGTGGTGAGAAAGTCAAAACTTACAAGAACCAAACGCAGTCTTCAGAATCTTCTTCCTTCATCACACAATCAAAGCATTTCATCTGGGCTTCTTAAATCTAAGTCTTTAAAATGACTAAGTTTTCTTCCTTTTCTCTGTTTTTCCTAATAGCTGGGGCTTGTATGACTCCTGTGTGTAAGTATCTCCTATATCTACATGTAAACTTTAAATGAATTTCTACTGACCATATTGTTATATTATAGATGAAAATTATTTTCACAATCATTCCTATCTTTCTGAACTGTAATGTATTATACAAATTTTTCATCAGTAAAATTATTGTAGCTTTTAGGTAGGGTTATTGTTGTTCTTTAAGCTTTGAAAATAATATAGTGCCTGTCATTGGAAGAATTACATGAAACAGTCTGTTTAGATCTTTTGTGTGAAATCTTTGGTCTACTTTTGTAGGTTTCAATATGGAAATTATTGGAGGGAAAGAAGTGTCACCTCACTCCAGGCCATTTATGGCCTCCATCCAGTATGGCGGACATCACGTTTGTGGAGGTGTTCTGATTGATCCACAGTGGGTGCTGACAGCGGCCCACTGCCAATATCCGTAAGTCCGCCACACTTTTCCAGGCATGTGTTTTTTCTGCAATGTATTATAGCTATAAGAGAAGCTTATCTCTCCTGAGTGAGAATTTGACCTACAGTTAGTTTCTGTGGTCACTGACCAACTGGTGGCATTTACTTACCTTCTTCCACATCCATGCTTTCTGGCCTGGGTTTTCCTTTTCAGAGAGAACTGAGCTGCTTTTCCCAGGCAAGATGTTAGACAAAATCAAGTCCTCTGTATAATGCAGGGAACACAGTAACGGTAATATTTGAAGCAACAGTATTCTTGACCTTGTTAGATCCACTGCTCAAGAGGAAATCAGACAACCAGAGCTTGCTCTGTGCTCTGAGCTTCCCCATTTTACAAAGGGGTAATAATAATATCATACTTGCTTTGTGGGGTTTGAGAATAGTATCTGTTTCTGTTAAGTATTTTAGCATGCTTGGCACATTTAGTAAGCACAAAAAAATTGCAGCTATTATCATTAGTATTATACGCATGAGAAGCCTACTTTGCCACTCCTAACAGTAGCTACTCACCACTTACAACTTTCCTAGGTGGAAAAAAAAAAAAAAAAACAAGTTATTGATGACTTCTAAAAAGAGAAAGATAATGAGAGATTTATTTTCTCGGATACTTAGAATGAAAGCTTTTCTGAAGACAGAGTAAAACCTCCCAAAGTCCATTTTGGCGTAGGATTCTCTTACTTCAGCTAATAAAGCACAAAACCCCTCTTGGGATGCTGCAACCATCACAAAAGGAAATGCCAGTAGAAAACTAATTTGGTGTTTGTTGTTTTGTTTGTTTGCTTAGGGTTTTTGGTTTTGTTTTTTGTTTGTGTGTATGTTTCCTTATGTTTCTTGCCCAATAAGCTGAAATGGAGCCTTCTCCTTTTCTTTCACTTAAAGATCTCTCTTAGCTGTCCTGGTTTGCTCTCCAGGCATTGTCTATATCTAAACAGAACAACTCAATTGATTTGCTTTTCCATGCTTTGGGGGTTTTGTCTGATTGCCCCATTTAAATGGAACTGTTTGATCACAAATTGAAGTTTTGAAGCCTGCAGACAGGGAGACCTTCTGCTATCTCTAAATAGCAACCCACTGATTTCCAATTTAATATGGTTACTTCATTTACATGGGGTTCTTGCCCTCATAGAAATCACACTCTCATCCCCATCACTTCTCTCTTCTCCAGGGCACTTGCCCCCGCGAGATGAGAGAGACAGAGTGGGGAACTGTCAGTAAATGTTCATTTAATGCAAAATATGCACATCTTCAAATATGCTCATGATACACATTCAAATGGTCTATAACCTCCCCAGACAGAGAGCTTGACTTTTAAATGTTCAACAAACATTGGATGGAAAGAAAGAAATACGTTTAAAGATCTTTCTTTCTTTCTTTCTTTGACTAGGCCTGAAACATGGTGTATGAAAAAGTGTTTCACTAGCCATAAAGTGTTATAGGAAGTTAAATAATATTACTAAGTTGAATTTTAAATTTTGTCAAGTGGATTTAAGTCATGAGAAGTGGATTCCCAAACTGGGGAAAGAGATTATAAAAAAAAACACTGGAGAGAGGTCTTAGAGGTTGTTTTTTTTTTTTTTTTTCTTAAAACAAACTATTGCTAAATATCATTTTAAATGGCTGGGGTATAAAGAACTCCAAAATATGTAGAATGCATTTCCTCTACAGGACACTTGGGTGTAAAAAGTAGGCAGATCGGTGGTTGGAAAAATATTAAGCTTTATGAAATTCAAAATATTTACGAAATAGCTCAATGGTGGCTTCCCACAAATGTACTCCCCAGTATCCTGTGGGAATAGTTTGCCCCAAGCCTCTCTCTCAGCAAAATTGTGAAGAAGGTCAAACCTGGGAGTGATCCCTTCTCACCAGCCATCCACACAGCTCCTCCCTCAGTATCCTGGCCCCTTTATTAGTTGCCATGTCAAATATAAAAGGAAATTGATTAAAATGTCCTGTACAAACTTATTTTCAGCATTTTAACTTACCAGAAGCAAAACTCTCACCAGCTGTTATACCCTGTTCTCCTGATTCTCTCCCAGACCCCCTCACAGAGCACTTCCCCCTGCCCCAACCTGCCTAGCAAGGTGTTAGATGGAACCTTCCACAGCCCCTTCCACACGGCCTCACTCCATCTCAAATGCTCAAGGCTCCTGGAACAAAATGGTTCAATGTTCAGGCTCTAGATTCAAGCCAAATGAGCTTTAATCCTGCCTGGATGTGCCTCCTGGAGGCAAAGGTCCTCAAGTTTATTCGCTTACCTGCACCTCAATTTCTTCATCTCTAAAATGGAGATTATCATAATACCTATCTCACCACGCTGTTGTTAGGTTTAAATGAGGGAAGCTTTGTAAAATGCTTAACACAGAACACAAAGAACTTAATAGATGTTATCGAGTACTGTTATACAATTATCTGTGCCTTCCATGGTAATAACCAAGGAACTAATCTGATGTTGACGAGATAAGACTGGGAAGACCTCCCTGTCTGACAGCCAAGTTCTTCTCCCTCTCTCTTAGGCAAGAGAAATCTCCAAGACATAGGGACCCTGCCTTTGCTGCCAGACCTCAAGGGGTGGGTCTAAACAGAAACACTGCTAAGCGTCCAGGCAGGCTGGCAGAGAAAAGAAGAGGCTTCAAGGGGGTTGGCACGGGGTTCAAAGAGGGATTGAGGAAAGAGCACTGGACTGGGAGTCACCAAAAGCCAAATTTGGATCCTGATTCCCCTATTTATGAGGTGTGTCACCTTGGACCAGTCAAAGAACAATATTTTACTGGTAATGAATACACAGCCCATCAGCTTTACCAGCCTTGAGAAAGGTTGTTGTTAGGCTCAGTTGAGACAATGTTTACAGATATCTTCAGCAGACCTACTATAAGCCCCACTGTCGTTCTGCTCCGTATATGATTCTCTTCCAGGAAAGTTCAGGGTGGGACTCAGGAAACCACATTTTAAGCCAATACCTCCAGGTGATTCTGAAGCAAGTCTGAAGACTGCACTTGGGGAAACACTGTGTTGCGCAACTCAAAAACACTGGTATTATCACTTCTCCTTTGTGTGAATTCAGACTTCAGTTTAGCTAAGGAGGTGGGATCCTAGAACTCAAGTAATTCCAGGTATCCCGTGGGCAGAAAACTTGACCTCAGTAGCACAGATTACAGTTGAAGGATATCTAGAAATTGAAAGTTCAGAAGGAATAATGGTCTGCTTGGGTTGTTTTTGGTCTTAACACATCCCAGTGGAGACAAAAATAACCAAAACATTTCAAAGGCAATGACTCGCCGAGGAAATTAGTAAAAGATGAAAAAAAAAAAAACAGACATTTTTTCAGCACCCCTCCCTTAGTGAAAGTCCACCTTCCATACCTCTCATTTGTACTTCACAGCCTTCTTTGTGTGAGTCATTTAGGCACGTGCCCACCTTTCTGTTAGAGCATTCATCCTGAAGATTTTTGTCACCCTTCTCCTACAAAGTTTTGGGTTTAGTGGGTATGTTGAATTTGAATTCAAATTCAAATCAATCCTAGGAAATCCAGTCCACATCCTATGAGAAATTTCCACCCCATCCTGATTTTGCAATAGGCAAACTTTTCAACAAATAGAGCTGGAATTCCCAAAATAAATAAAAATAACCTCTTTTGGTACAAACCAAAAAGTGGTCATTCCAGGCGGTCACAGCTCTGCCATAAGCAAACCCACTCCACCACAGGCATTTGCTCATTTTCCAAATCTGAAACAATCATGTCTTCCTTTTTCTGTATGTTTCTGTGCTCTTTGTAACTTTTATTAATCTTTATTAACCTGTATGCATGAGTATGTGTGTTTTTACTGCAATCTACTTTGGTAGCTTTTTCAAGTACAAAAGAAATAGTTACACATAAACAAATACAATTAAAAGATCTGAGGTGGGCTTCATAAAGACAGACACTGTAATGGAATATATCTGTAGGATACAAATGGCTCTACAGTACTGCCAAAATCTCTAAAAATTATTTCTACTTTATCACTGCTGTAAATGTAATTTTATCCAACAAAGAGTAAATCTGATCAATTGTGGCACTGTTGTAACACTGGTACTAGAACTGTGTATGACCAGAGATGTAAAAAACAAACCTGCCGAGCACAGAGACTCACACTTGTAATCCCAGCACTTTGGGAGGCTGAGGCCAGTAGATCACCTGAGGTCAGGAGATCGAGACCATCCTGGCCAACATGGCGAAACCCTGTCTTTACTAAAACTACAAAAATTAGCCAGGCGTGGTGGCACACACCTGTAGTCCCAGCCTCTTGAGAGGCTGAGGCAGGAGAATCGCTTGATCTGGGAGGCAGAGATTGCTGTGAGCCGAGATCATGCCACTGAACTCCAGCCTGGGTAACAGAACAAGACTCCGTCTCAAAAAAAAAGGTTAAAAAAAAGCCAAAAAACAAATCTATTTCTTCACCTGACTCACCAGTTCGTACCCTATAAATCTCCCTGATGGAATGACTACTAACTTTAAAGTATCTTCATTTCAAATTAGCACTATTTTCTTCCCTTGAGGAAAGTTTTCCTTTCTTGACCAAATCTTTGTTCTAATTGAGGGGACAGGACAAATTGAATATCTGACTGCCATGTAATGGGCCTTACTTCCCCACATTGACCTGAGATGAGGTCTAGGCATGTGAGTGAGCAAGTGTAGGGTGGGGGTCTTCGTGGTGTTTGCTTGTTTGTTTGTTTGTTTGTTTGTTTGTTTTGAAGAGATGGGGCCTTGTTCTGTCATCTAGGCTGTGACACTTCAGCCTCCAGCTCCTGGGCTCAGGCAATGCCTCCTGCTTCAGCGTCTCAAACAGCTGGGACTATAAGCATGCACCACCGTGCCCAGTAGGCACCACTGTGCCCCTTAATATTTTTTTAGAGATTGGGGGTCTCACTATGTTGCCCAGGCTGCTCTCAAACTCCTGGCCTCAAATGATCCTCCCACCTCAGTCTCCCCAGTGGCTGGGATTACAGGCGTGAGCCACCGCACCTGGCTACCTTAATTATTAAAACACCTAATGTTGGGAAGATAAAAACGTTCTGGGGTTCTGGAGATGATAGTGGTGGATGAATAACAATATACATGTCCTTCATACCACCAAACTGTACATTTAAGAATGGTTAAAAAGGTAAATTTTGTTATGTATATTTTACCACAATACAAAAATTTTAATGGTAGTTGGTGTAAATCTCAAACTACAAACTCATGAAATATAATTTCCTTTATTTTTACATAAATGAACACAATTTTGTTTTAAACTTGATCTAAGTCAATTAGGATTTCACTCCTTTTCCTTCCCCAGTTGGATACAAGTTCTGATATTCTTTTGCAATTCCAGGGAATTGGTTTGGGATGGGATTAAGGGCAAGTCATTTGGCCCTTAATATCAATTCATGCTGGGGTCCTCTAAGACCTTTGTCACTCCACCTAATCTTAAGCAGTTTACCTTGGAGATAGCCCTTGTTTCTCTATGTATATAACCCTCTCCACCATCACTACTCCCCACTGGGGGATTTGGGAATCATTCTGCTGCTTTCATTCTCTTTGCTTTTTTTAGGTTTACCAAAGGCCAGTCTCCCACTGTGGTTTTAGGAGCACACTCTCTCTCAAAGAATGAGGCCTCCAAACAAATATTGGAGATTAAAAAATTTATACCATTCCCAAGATTTACATCAGATCCTCAATCAAATGATATTATGCTGGTTAAGGTAGGTAGCAGCATTGCCTTCCTTCTATTTTGTCAACATTTTTATACAGGATGGCTCAATTAGTTAATCACCTGCACAAAAGCATTTTGTTAGCACCCTCCCCATGTTTGAGGTGATTATGATATATTTTATAAGGGCCCATGTTATTCCATATACTGCCTTGAAAGAAACAAGAATTTATCACAAATGTATCAGGGCTGCGTTTATACAAGGAAAAGCAACTCTGATACTCACATATGTAGGAGGGGAACATCTTACAAAGCCCAAGGATCCACACTGAAAGCTTTTCTCCCAAATGCTTTTCTCATTAGCAAGTAAAAAATACAACAGTTGTTTATACAACAGAGCCAACCAAGTGACTTCAGGGGCTCAGCAGCGAGTTACAACTTAGTCTAGACCACACTTAGTCTAGTCCAAACTTGGTCTAGACCATACTCAAGGGTCCTATCCAGCAGGAAGCAGCCCAGCCCTCAAAGTCATGACCTATGGATGTTATTCCACACAAAACCATCCAATGCAGGGCGAAGGCCAGTTTGCTCGAGACTGGACAGAATTCCTGCTGTCTATAAGCTCCCTCCCCAAGCCTCAGTGAGCTCCTCGGGGAGTAGAGAGCATGGTCAGAAAAGCAACAACCACAAATGCAGCTGCAGGCCACCACCAAAGTAGATTCCAGAACAGGGACGCCTGCCTAAGACGGAGACCACACATACAACGCACAGGCTAGCATCAGAATACTACTGGGAAAGAAATAATTCAATCTTTTATCAATCTGTCAGCTTCAAACAGCCGCAAAACTCAATAAACATGTCAAGCTGCTCCACGTAAGATCCAAAACCTATCTTAGATCTGGAACCAAATGCGAGGTTACTGGCTGGGGAGCCACTGACCCAGATTTCTTAAGACCTTCTGATACCCTGCGAGAAGTCACTGTTACTGTCCTAAGTCGAAAACTTTGCAACAGCCAAAGTTACTACAATCGCGACCCTTTTATCACCAAAGACATGGTCTGTGCAGGAGATGCCAAAGGCCAGAAGGATTCCTGTAAGGTAAGAATCTCTCTTTTAAACAGGCATCTCGGAGCGCTGTACAGTAGCCAAGCTTCCATTGCTCACTGACGCTGAGGAGGAGGGAGGGGCATAGAGAATACAAAACCACAATTCTAAACACTTTCTCTCCATTCCTGCACAGCATTCTCTATTCTTTTTCATCTACCAATGTGAATGGATTGTAAAAACTTCCCCAATGCTTCATAAGCACCCACTAAATGTTTGTTAATCAGGATAATAGACTATATCTGACAACTTTTACAGGCTTCCTATGAGAGGTGTTATCCTCCTTAGAAAGTCTACCAACCCTGAAGTCACTAGTGGTGATTAGAAGATAACTTATTTAAAGAACCACCTTGCGGATTAATCAATAAGGAGGTCTTATAAGACTCGAATGCAAAAAGCTCAAATATACAGTATGTGTTTCATAAGTAATGCTGACTGACTGTCTTCGTCTGTTTGGGCTGCCACCACAAAATACCATAAACTCGGTGGCTTATAAATAACAGAACTTTATTCTGTTCAAGATCAAGATCAAGGCACTAGCACATTTGGTGTCTGGGGAGGGCCTACTTTCTGGTTCATAAACGGCTTCTTTTCACTCTAATCTCACATGGTAGATGGGGTGAGGGGTCTCTCTTAGGCCTCTTTAATAAGGGAACTAATCTCATTTATGAAGCCTTCACCTCCATGACCTAATCACCTCCCAAAGGCCTCACCTCCTAATACCCTCACCTTGGGAGTGAGGATTGCAACATATGAATTCGGAGGAATCAAACATTCAGACCATACTGCTGACTAACAAAAAGAAACAAAAGGCCAGGCACAGTGGCTCACACCTGTAATCCCAGCACTTTGGGAGGCCAAGGTGGGTGGATCTCTTGAACTCAGGAGTTTGAGACCAGCCTGGGCAACATGGTGAAAACCTGTCTCTACAAAAAATACAAAAATTAGCCGGGCATGGTGGCATGCGCCTGTAGTCCCACCTACTCAGGAGGCTGAGGTGGGAGGATCACCTGAGACCAGGAGGTTGAGGCTGAAGTGAGCCGAGATCTTGCCACTGCATTCCAGCCTGTGTGACAAAATGAGATCCTGTCTTAAAAAAAGGAACAAGAGTCATTATATTTTTCAAAATCTTTTGTTTACTAAGATGGTAAAGAAAAAAATAGGTGTTCATGTTTATATGAACTATACTAATATATAGTACAAATGAATTACTAATTTTTTTAAAAATTAGAATACAGTATTCATTTCATACTATATTAAGTATTATTGGGGAAGAGGATATGATGACTTCAAATGTCTTTTGCATCTGCAGTACCCAAGACCATCACCCTCCTAAACATCTGTTATCATGGTTGACCAAAGTACAAGGCACTGCAGTTTGCAATGTGAACATTAGCAAAGAGAAAGGCTGGTCTTCAAAGAAGCCAGCTCTTCATTAAAAGACCATGCCATCCCCTCTCTAGCTCTTTCCCTTCACTTGATAGAATTTAGTTACATGTTTTGCTGTTAGAGTGAATCTTCAAAAATCATTTCATTCACTAAGTATTTACTAAGTGTGGTACATATACATAGCACTATGTCCAACCATGTGAGGATGCAAAAAAATAAATAAGTAACAGAGAACATATAATTCCTGCCATCAAGACATTTACTACAATACATTGCTCTTTTCTGCTACTCTCAATAGCAATTTGATTTTAGGTCTATGAGCATCAAAATGAAATATACAACTTTAAAAGATTATTTTATTTCAGTGGATTATTTAAAACCTTATCCGTTCTTTAATAAATAGTCAACAGTCATTGATTCCCAGAGGAAAGTAGACATAGATAGGGACAAAACGGAGACAAGGACATGGACACCGAGACAGAGGCAGAGGCATAGTCATAGTCATAGTTAGAGACATAAACAGAGAAGCAAGTAGGCAGAAACATAGTCCTAGACAGAGACAGGCATATAGAGAACCTATAACGAGTAAAAGGCAGTGTCAGACACTCTCCAGGACATAAAGAAAGCAACGACCCAGATAATACTCCTTTGAACAATCAACAGTTGGTGCTTAAAAAAAAAATTCCAACAGCTTCTCACCACATATTTTCCCTTTTTCTTCTTTCCAGGGTGATTCAGGGGGCCCCTTGATTTGTAAAGGTGTCTTCCATGCCATAGTCTCTGGAGGTCATGAATGTGGTGTCGCCAAAAAGCCTGGAATCTACACCCTGCTAAACAAGAAATACCAGACTTGGATCAAAAGCAACCTTGCCCCACCTCATACAAATTAAGTTACAAATGATTTTCTTGGATGCACTTGCTTCTTTTTTCCTAATATGCTCACAGGTTAGAGTTGGATGTAAGTAAAGCAGAACACAAGATGGGGTCCATTTTTGTACTTGTAAGTCATTTTATTAAGGAATCAAGTTCTTTTTCTCTTGTATCACTGATGTATTTCTACCATGCTGGTTTTATTCTAAATAAAATTTAGAAGACTCTCTGTTTGTCTTTTATCACATGAAGTAATATCTACCCCCATTCCACCCACACTCCCCAAAGGGCAATAAGGTCACTGAACAAAACAGTAATGGTACCACCTTCAACCAGGTGTGACTTCTGCTGGATCATCCTAAGTTGTTGGGTTGTTTTCATTGTTGTGATAACATTAAACATGAGATAGGCCCTTTCAACAAATGTTTAAGAGTGCGATACATTATTGTTAACTATAGGCATGATCTTGCAGTGCAGATCTCTAGAACTGCTTCATCTCCTATAAATTAAACTTCATGCCAGTTGAATAGCAGCTCCCTATTTCCCCACCACTCCCATCCTCTGGCAACCCGATTCTACTCTAAGCTTCTATGAGTTTGTACTTTTTAAATATAAATCATAAATATAAATATCCCAATTCAAGCAAGCAGCTTATACAAATGTTTGGACAGTATTTTTTATTTATATATGTCATATTTTGTTCTAGAAAGGACTTAAAGCAATGTACAAAAACACCTGCAACAAAACAAAATGCAGAATTAAAAACAAATTGATGAAAGTATTGGGACAATGGGGAAATGAGAGTAAGAAAGAGAAGATGAAGGCTAAGTAGTCACATGGTACTGATAGTGCCACAAGTTTCTTTCTATACATTTGCTAGAAGGGTTCACATTTGACTGTATGCTTTGGCCAATGCAAGAAAGAGCAACACAATCAATTATATGAATTACAGTGTCCAGGAAATAAAAATAAATTGTTTACCCAGAAGTAGGACCGCTGGTACTGGAACTAAAACTAGAGAGAACTTTTTTCCACGGTCCCTCTTTTCCAAAAAAAGGACACTGTGATGGCCTGGCATGGTGGCTAACACCTGTAATCCTAGCATTTTGGGAGGCCAAGGCGGGCGTTACCATGAGGTGAGGAGATCCAGACAATCCTGGCTAACACAGTGAAACCCTGTCTCTACTAAAAAATACAAAAATTAGCCGGGTGTGGTGGCGGGCACCTGTAGTTCCAGCTACTCAGGAGGCTGAGGCAAGAGAATGGCGTGAACCTGGGAGGCGGAGCTCGCAGTGAGCTGAGATTGTGCCACTGCACACCAGCCTGGACAACAGAGCAAGATTCCGTCTCAAAAAAAAAAAAGAAGAAGAAGGAGAAGGAGAAGGAGAAGGAGAAGGAGAAGGAGAAGGAGAAGGAGAAGGAGAAGGAGAAGGAGAAGGAGAAGGAGAAGGAGAAGGAGAAGGAGAAGAAGAAGAAGAAGAAGAAGAAGAAGAAGAAGAAGAAGAAGAAGAAGAAGAAGAAGAAGAAGAAGAAGAAGAAGGAGAAGAAGAAGGACACTGTGCTATGTTTCCCATATCCCCACCAATTGCATCAGAACCACCTAAGATTATCTGTAATACAGGTTCCCTTGACCTCTTGCCTAGAAATTCAGATTGAATAGGCTTGGGGTGAGCCTGAAAATCTGCGTTTTTTTCAAAGCAACTCAGTTGATGCTGATAAATGGGCAAATCTGAAAGCCACTGATAATGAACTTCCTTAGTAACTTCTTATAATAAAGACAAAAATTGATGTCAAGGGATTGTTACAAATCTTTCAGTGTGAACTGATGGCTTCAGACAAAAGGCAATTCAAGTAAGATCACTGGAGGATCTCAGCTGTCTTGGGCTGTGGTCATCCAGTGATTAGAGAAGTAGCAATTTCTAATTTGGGTGGAGGAGCACGGTGGGAGATTGGTGGGGGATGGCTTCAACAGTCAGAAGCCAAAAGATTAATCTCAGCCTCTATATTTAATTTGAGTTTGGGGGGATAAATAGTTCTCATTTCCAGGCAACATCATCAAGTTCTCTTACATGCATATAGAAATAGATGCTTTTGGTAGTTTGTTTATTTGCTTATCTTTTGTCATGGTTCTTAGAAACCATTAACCAGCACTACCCTGCACTATGAATACTTACAGAAATGGAAGCACTGGGTTAAAAAGGCAACCTAACTAAAATTATTGAGAATAAATTTTTTAAATTATTGAGAAAATAGTAAAAGAAGGTTATTTAAATATCTCATCTTGTATCATTTTGATTTATTAAAAAATACTGATTATGAAATCCCAGACTATATTTTACAACAAAAGAAAAGGAAAAAATTGTAGATTCTCTGGACTCACCATTAAAAAATAATCCTGTGTCTATTTTCTCTAAATTTCAAATCCATGAAACATATCATTATAAATCTTTTTAACCAAAAGGACTATTGCCATTACCCATAATTCCAGCTGATGAGTTATCCTGAAAAGCTGTCACTAAAACTTGAGAGCTGTGTTTTGATTTTAGATTCCCTGCTGTTAACATCCAATAGTCGAACCTGATCAGATTGCCAGAGAAGGTCCTTTCAACAGCTGTGGCAGACCTGGCAACTCTGAAATTGGAAGATAAACAGTTTATTTTGACAAGCAGCTAATGATAGAAACTGCAATTGAAATGCATTCCTTATCCTTCAGGAAAGTCGTGTTTTGTTAAATGTACCAGTATTCTTTTAGGGCATACCCTAAAAGAATAGAGTATTTTATTTGGAAACTTCTGTCTTTGAGAGCCTGTTTGATTCTATCTATGGCCTCAAAATGAAGTTGAGAGTCAAACCGAAGCAAATATCCAGATTTTAAAACTGCTCAAAGGTTTTAGAGCAAAGTAGTTTGATGTTGTCATTCTAATCATTCCACTTCCTCCCTTCTTTGTGGTTGTGGACAGAGTATATTTGCCTTCCCCGCAGATACAAAAGAAGGCTTTATGCTTTATTTTATGTCCACCCTGTTATAATAGAAAGTGACAGCACTAAGTCCAGATATAATGCATGAAATACATCAGAATTGATTCAAATAAGCAATTAAACCAGTCTAGAACCAGGTAGCAGAACTAGTCCTACCTTCTGACTCTCTTAGTTCTTGCACATATTAAATCTCAACTCACTCTAAAATGATATGAAGAGCAGTGCTTCAAGCTTGGTTGTTTTTAGAAAACTATCTGAATAAAGGAAGGTACTGTTGGTCAATCAAAGAAGTGCTTCCTTTTTTACTAAGCTCTTGGTTTGGGAAAGGACACTGCTGTAGACTGAATCATGTCTGCTCCAAATTCATATGATGAAGGCCTAACCCTCAGTGTGACTGTGTTTGGAGGTGGGGCCTATAAGGAGGTAAATAAGGTAAAATAAGATCATAAGGGCAGGGCTCTGCTCCAATGAGATCCCAGTGTCCTTACAAGAAAAGAACTAGAGAGCTCAATTGCTCCCTCTGTCTGCTATGTGAGGACACCGTGAGACAGTAGCCATCGATAAGCCAGGAAGTGGGCCCTCCCCAGAAAATGAATAGGCCAGCACCATGATCTCGGACTTCCAAGCCTCCGGAATCATGAGAAATAAATTGCTATTGTTTAAGCCACTTAATCTGCAGTATTTTGTTATAGCATGCCAAGTTGACTAAGCCAGACACACCTGTGGTGAGGGAGAAAGGACACTGTGTGCAACCTGCCCAAGGGCAGGGCAGCTGATGTCTCGACAGCCCTACAATTTCAAAAGATTACTGAGATATGCCTGAAAAGCTATCTGTATGTTGTCTGATGAGTTATTTGAGGACCAAGGGCAGCCTGGCTGAATGGTTGGGCTCCTTGTGTCTTAACTGATTCAGCCCTGCTTTCACGCTTTCACACAATGACTTCCTGTTGACTTCTCCAGTCTTTTTGCTGAGTCATATCAGTCCACTGTAGACTGACAAAATATCCTCGTCACTTACTATGTTCTACCATGAAAGGATCACATTCTTTTTCTGGTTTTAGCCATAAATATCTGTGTGACAGCCTGTTAAGAGTCAGCATATGGATTTACACTGAGGCTTTCCCTAAGAACTTACAAATAAGTTGAATAAAATTGCTCTCTGAAAGTTAAAATTTAAACTTTATGCATATTAGGTCAGAGCAGAGATACATAAAATCACTCTGAAGAGACATGAGACATTCCCAAACCTACAAGACTATTATCTGCTTGAAGGTTAGAGACTACCGGTTTGCTACTCAGTCATCTCCTCTTTTTCTCTGGCATCAAAACTCAAATATTATTTGGTACCACAAATGTGCACAGCCAAAACAAGCCATTTTCGAGCCTCTCTCCTTGCCAGTAATGGTCATTGAGAAATAAGTGAAAGTGATTGGCCGAGGTTTCTAGGAAGTACCTATAAAAGGAGCTGATTCCGCTGGAAGGAGTGCCCTTTCCCCCTTCTTCCTTCCTACTGCCTGGATTGCATATGTGATGGCTAGAGCTCCAGCAATAATGCTGAACCACGAGGCAAACTTAAATCGAAGCCAAGTGCTAGTGACAGTGAAGTGGAAAGAAGCAGTTGATGACCAAAGCACCTCCATACCAATCCTGTACTTTTTGTTTTACATGAAATAAAAATAAAAACTATTTAATCCACTGTTATTTGAAGCTTTCTGTTGTATACATCCCACCTAATCCTAATAATAAATTTGGAAACCTAAATCTTCTATGCCTGATATATGCTCCAAACAATGACAAGTATGTGCCTTTATCCCCTTATACCCAGACCCTCTCAAATCCTAAACGGCTTTAGCTTTCCACCTTCCCTTATTCATACAAGAATCAATTCAGAAAAAGTAACATTTAAATGTTATAATCAATAAACCATTTCCCCCTCATTGCTCCATCTATAGCTTACTATGGAGAAACTTCCCTGGCCTACCTGACAAGCTATTTTTATCTTTACCACATACTGCTGTATGGCAAACATTTTTGTTTCTATTATAAAAATGATACATATCACTCAGTAGTCTGTAATAAGCTTTACTCTGTTGGTGTATTTTTTTTTTTTTTTTTTTGAGATGGAGTCTGGCTCTGTCACCCAGCCTGGAGTGCAGCGGTATGATCTCGGCTCACCGCAAGCTCCGCCTTCCGGGTTCACACCATTCTCCTGCCTCAGCCTCCCGAGTAGCTGGGACTACAGGTGCCCGCCAGCACGCCCAACTAATTTTTTGTATTTTTAGTAGAGATGGGGTTTCACCATGTTAGCCAGGATGGTCTCGATCTTCTGACCTCGTGATCTGCCTGCCTCGGCCTCCCAAAGTGCTGGGATTACAGGTGTGAGCCACCATGCCCAACCCCATCCATGTATATTTTGTAAATGGATCCTGTAGAACTGTTTTTTGAAAAGTTGCCATGAAAATAATGTTTTCTGGCATTTCAGGTTATTATTGTTTGTTTTATTATTTGACAATCATTTGAAGTAATATAGCACTGTTTCCAAACCAAACTACAAAAGCAACTCTATTGGAAGACAGTTGGATACAGTAATATCCTGGATATTAGCAGTGTTGTAGGAAATCAAAGCAATCCCACATGTGATCAGTCAACAACACATGGGATGGCCATGTTAACAACCAATACAAATAGACTCCAGAATCTCCACCATTTAGCATCTAGAGAGACAGAGAGATATTCATTTATTCATTCACTCACTCACTCACTCACTCAACAAACACATCAAGCACTTCTATTTGCCAGACACTGACCTGGTCACTGTAGAAAGAGGAAAAGATACAATTCCTGGCCTGCAAGAACTCATAGTCTAGACATGTCCATGTTTACATGCAAATAAACATACAATGTAAATAAACAAATATACTATGCTCCAAAATTGGTTACAATGGAGACTTGCACAAAAATGATTATAATGCGGATATGCACATGAGACAGAAAACCGACTTACCTCAGGCGTCAGTCAGTCATTCAGAATTCCTGAAAGACAAATAATTGGCCCTACCAGGCTAGGCCTATGCAGATAAGACCTGATTCAAAAATTTCCTAAGGTAAAGAGAGGGAAAGATCTAAATCACCAGATTTGTACAATCCACTCCAATCAGATAAAAGGAAACACAAGCTACAGCAATGCCTATTGTAAAACTATGTCAATAAAGGCGAGAACATTTATTCCTTTTAAGAACTCAGGTCTGTCCCACACCTCTGTGGTCTTCCATAGAGACATCCAAGGCAAAACACATGACCAACAGAGATGTCTCAGGAGGAACTGTTCCATTTCCCTCAGCAACAGATGATTCAGCTTTTTCCATGAATCAAGAATGATTATTGCTGTGTGCTGTGGCTTACGCCTGTAATCCCAGCACTTTGGGAGGGTGAGACAGGAGGATCACCTTAGGTCAAGAGTTTGAGAGCAGGCTGACCAACATGGAGAAACCCTATCTTAACTAAAAATGCAAAAATTAGCCAGGTGTGGTGGCACATGCCTGTAGTCCCAGCTACTCAGGAGGCTGAGGCATGAGAATTGCTTGAACCTGGGAGGTGGAGGGTGCAGTGAGCCAAACTCGCACCACTGCACTCCAGCCTGGGCCACAGAGCAAGACACTGTCTCACAAAAAAAAAAAAAAAAAAAAAAATCATCTGACCTTTTAGAAGCTTTGGAATCAGAGGAATTTGTGAACTCCACAAAGCATGGAAACTCTAAAACATACCTGTCCCAAACTTTGCCTTACCCGTCACCTCTGTTCTCTTAATTTTTATTTTTTTCAAATAAAGGCAACTCAGCAACATTAAAACAGAAGTGGGCTGATGTACTGGTTTTTATGGGTTGCTGTCCTGCCTTACCATACTGGAGGACTGGTGCTGGAGAGTTTCCCACCTCATAGTGTGATCAAACCACAGTAATCTGCACAGACTACAGATTAGGGTTTGCCAGATTCAGCCGTATTTATACAAGACCTCTGTTCTCTGTCCAAGTGCTCTCACTTTCAAATCTACGTAATTAAAAGTATTATACCTCAAATTAACTGTTTGAGTTTTAATTAGGAAAAACATATTTCACAAAACATTGTAGGCCGGTCTGAGTGCAATGGTGTTTAAACTAATTGATCACAATCCGTTATGGATTTCTTTGTTCCTCCTCCACTCCCATTGCTTCACTTGAGTAGCCTTTAAAAAAATTTTTTTAGATAGAAATAGTATAATCACAGAATGTTACTAGAATTTGTGCTGTAGAATTCACTATGCTATTAGCTCCATGACAGCTGGGGCCCATAACTGTTTTGATCAACACTGTACAGCCAGAACTTAGCAGAGGACCTCATATGCAGTGACTACTTAATAAATATTTGTAAACTGATAGACGGGGGGGAAAGGATGAATGGATGGATGAATGAAAAAATGTATTGTATTAATTAATGATTAATGATTGAATGAGTGAATGGTCAATTAATAACTCTGCTTCTGGAATCATTTAAGGACATATATAATAAAACTTCGTAACTACTTCATAAAGGAAAGGATTATGTTGGGCATAAAATGGAAATAATCTCATAATTATTTGATAATGCTTTGAGTTCCATGATGGGGAAAAAAAGCACTATATAAACATTGAATATTATTATTATTTATTTGGAGGTTTCCATGAGCCATCTTTTATATAAGACTTGGTAAGTATTGCCATTGCTTTCTAAGGAGGAAAAAAAGGTTATGAAAATGATTAGTATGTTTGGTCTGAAAGAGATTTTCAGAGTTATTTGTTTTGTCCTTGTCATCATTGTCTAAATACTACAGTAGTTTAGTCAGCTTTTAGCAATATTGAACTTTAAGCTATAAATTACTTAATTAATTTTCCTAAAATGTTTGTTCTCTTCAGTTCATTGCATACGTAAAGGATTTAGAAATGTTAACATTTTCCAATTCTGTATAAAATTACACTTTCAAAGGAGTTTGGCGAATTTGCGGTGGTTATAATAATACCATCAGGGTCAGTAAATCTGAAGACAGGTATAAACCACAAATCTTATAGATGGTGGTATTGATACAAGAGACGTCAGATAACTTACCTCTAGCCCAAACTGGAACTCCCTGATGTTGTTTAGGAATTGGTTGTCAAGGGGATTGAAGTCTTGAGTTCTGCAGAGAAACGGTGTTTTGACAGTTTTTCCCCTTCCTAAGTGTCATTCTATATGGCACCGATAATCATTAGTTCTCAATACCCACTTCCTTGCTACCCAAAATAGAATGCAATAGAAATATCTGAGGACAACAGGGTGTGTGTTTCACACTGAAGTAGTAGCCAAATAATCCCTAAAATAGAAAAATAATATTAGAAAAATAATCTCTAAATTTGAGGATTGGAATTGTGGTTGGAGATGTGGGAAGTTCAGAAAGTCAGAAGAAACAAGAGGCTGGGAGACCCAAGCCAAACACTTGGATGAGGCTGTCTTGGTTTGGGCTCCCCCAAAAGCGGGTCCTGAGGTACAGATTTGGTACAAAGAGTCTCATTGGAAGGCAATACCAGGAAACTGATAGGAAAGTAGGGAAGTGAGAAGGGAGAGAATAAAAAGCCAATAAAGGGTACATTTGCATGCATTTATCACTATTGGCAACTGGAGTACAATCCCACTGGGAACTCCAGGACACAGTGTGGAGCGCTCCTCAGAGCTATTCCAAATGAGGGACTAGGAAGCTGGGATCTTTACCTACCAACACCCCACCATCATTGTTTGAGAGCCACTCCAGGGTCATCAACCTTCCAGCCCTTCCAGCTTGTCCTGCTCATGGGCTGTGATATGGTTTGGCTGTGTCCCCACCCAAATCTCATCTAGAATTTTAGCTTTCATAATTCCCACATGTTGTGGCATGAACCCAGTGGGAGATGATTGAATCATGCTGTTCTTGTGGTAGTGAATAAGTCTCACGAGATCTTATGGTTTTATAAGGGCAAACCGCTTTTGCATGATTCTTTTTCACTCTTGTCTGCCATCAGGTAAGACGTGCCTTTCACCTTCCACCATTATTGTGAGGACTCCCCAGCCATGTGGAACTGTGAGTCCATTAAACTTCTTTTCCTTTATAAATTACCCAGTCTCAGGTATGTCTTTATCAGTATCATGGAAATGGACTAATACTGGCTGAATGTACTCCCAAGGCTAGGAAAAAATCACAAAACATTCTCAGACAGAGCTGCAGGTTTGTTTTTGGTTTTTTATAGCAAGGAGCTTTTGTTGTGTAGGCAAGTGCTGGAGGCACCAATGGTATCTGCTACAACTGCATTGGAGGCACTCACTACTCCTTGACCATATTTCCTACCAGAAAAGCTTGACTGCATGACTAGCTCCTTCAGATGATAAGTGAGTTGTCTATGAGATGTGAATGACTTACATGATTACATTTGCTACTTCCAGATAACACACCGAATCGTAACACAATCAATCCAGAGCTGAGACTTTCAGGCACCCAACTGGTTCTGGAAAAAAGGAGATTTTTAACACCCTGAAATCATACCCTTCAAGTAGGTTCAGCAAGTAGGCCCTATTTGAAACTCCAAAACACCTACCAGTCTCATGTGTATGTTCTATTGGTCATGCCCATTGACTGCTGTTTGCATCCAGTTTCCCCTCTGAGATCACACACGTTTCCTGCATGGTGCCAGATATTGGTTTAAGAATTTTACCTATATTAACCCATTAAATCTACACAATGAGACCATGATGTAGGTGCTATTATTATTTTCACTTCATAGATGAGGTACAGAGAGATCACTAACTTGTTCAAGATCACACTGTGAGTAAAGAGTAGAAGAGCATGGGTTCAAACTCAGGTAATCTGACTCTAGAGCCTGCTTGTCCCATAACTTCCTTCATGGGGTCTGGAAAGCACAAACTCATACAGCTTTCCTCATATGAAGCATGAGCCACAATTCACCCTAAGGAGATTCTTTCAGCCAATTATACCTACTATTTTAAAATCACCCCACTCCCCCACACCCCAACACATGCCTCAATAGCCCCTGTCTCCCCTTGTGCTGAAAGAACAGAAAATTCTACATCACAGTAGTACATTACTCCAGAGAATTCATGGAATAGATTCTAGAGCGTTCATAATGAAATCAAAGAAACAAATCAAGGTGCACCACCCCAGATGTAATGTGCAGAAAAGAGCACTGAACTCTGGAAATCAGTAAAATATGGGTTCAGGTCCCAACAATGTATTAGTTTTGCAACCTTGACCAAGTCACTTCATTTCTCTGAGCTTCTATTTCTTCACCTGCCACATAAGTGACTTGGACTACACAAAATGTAAAGTTCGTAAGAGCCCTAAAAATCCATGATCCTGGATTCAAAAATGTTTCTCAATTATTATGCTGCTGGATGGCGGCAACATCTTCCATTCCCCTTTTTTGAGCAATTGACATAGCCCTGCCTTTGGAGTTCCCTCCTCTTCTGATGCCACATGATTTCCAAGCCACAGCCACAGATGACTGTTGGATATAAGTACCAGAGACCAAATACAAGAAGCAGAGCTCTAAAGAGCTAGTCAGCAACCACAGGGGGCTCCTTGTCCCAGTCTCAGTTTCACAGGTTTGGCATCCCCCAATTTTTCTTACATGAGGGGAGCACATGGAAAAAGTATCTCAGCAAAGTCATTTTTCTTTTTACAATAATATTTGTTGGTATCTAAGGAAACAGGAGCCACATGACAGGTCCTAAACAGACTCAGACCAAGCCTAAGTGAAATCAGAGGGTAAACCTTACATTAAACAGGCTGCCTCTTTTTGTAATTAACCTTTTATTATGAAAAGTTTTTTAACATATGCTAGAGAGCTTACTCTCATGAGTCCCATCACCGACCTTCAACAACTTTCAATTCATGGCCAATCTTGTTTCATCTCTACCCCATCCAGTCCCCTCAACTCTAGATTATTTTGAAACAAATCCCCACCATTATGTCATGTCACCTGTAAATATTTTACTATGTAGCTCTAAAAGACAAGGACTATTTTTGACTGCATAACCATGATACCATTACTGTGATTTTTTAAAATCTTATTTAGATCTTTTCTAAAATTAACATTAGTTATTTAATACCAAACAATATTTAATGTCCAAGTTCTCCAATTGTCTCATTTTTTAAACAAGTAATGTGTTCAACTTAGTATCCAAATGTGGCTCATGTATTGAAATTTATTAATGTGTCCCTCAAATCTCTTTGAATGTATAGGATTTTTCTGACATCATTTTGTTTCCTTGTAATTTAGTTGTTGAAGAAACTGGCCATTTTTCCTGTAGGGTTTGCCAGAGTGGATTCTGAGTATTACATCTCCATGGTGTCATTTAAAATGTTACTCTCTCCATTCAATTTTCTGATAATTGGTGGTGAGTTCTAGAGGCTTGAGCAGATTAAGGTTCAATATGGGGACAAGGTAAGGTTTGTATTTCTGTTAGGAGTACATAATATCAGTCTCCTTTGGTGTGACGTTAGCAGCATTGATCACTGCCTAGATCCCTTAATTCATTCATTAGAATGATCCTTGTTGTTGGGTCAGTCATTGTTTCTAGGCCTCTTTGGGGGGGTATAGCTAGGAAAGAGATTTTAGGTTTTTGTTTTTGTTTTGGGGGGAGGGTTGTTTGTTTTTTAAGAAAACATATAAGCTCATACTGATTCTTCTCGTTTGAAATCTGGTCCACAGAATATTTGTCTAAGTTTATTCTCACATTTGCATCTCCTTTCTCTCACGTTGAAATCCCAGCTTTTAAGGACAAAAAGCATAATTACTCATTTGTTTTCTCAGAAAATGAAACATAATGGTCTCACAACGATGATACCAATACTATCACTAAAATATGATTACTGAAAACAGTTTAAGGGCATTTTATTGTTTGGGGAAGTTTGGTTTGTCTTGCAAGAATTTTTTTTTTCCTTTAGGGTATGTCCCATTAAGGATTTGCAGACAAATTCCTGTGTCACTTAAGTTGCAAATCAAATCTACAAAACAAGAGCTATTCAGAGAACTACAGCTTTGATTAGTCTTTTTCCTTCCCTTTCCACTAGACAATTATGTTTTTACTTTATTAAAATTTAATTTTATCCTTCTTTTTAAAAATGTTATTAACATTTGTTTTTAATTTAGCTTTCTTATATGATAGCATATTTAACATACTTTACCATCTTACTTTTTGTTCTTTTTCCTTTTTTTTCTTTTTGTTAATATCATATTCTGAAGATATAGCTGCATAGCAGCACAGTTGGCCTTTGAACAACACAGGTTTGAACTGAGCAAGTCCATTTATATGAAGATTTGTTTAAGTAAATATGGATCAAAAATACAGTATTCATGGGATGTACACCCTGACTTTTAGTATAGGTGGATTCCACAGGAGTGACTACAAGGGTGGGGAGAGGCAGGGTCCTGGAACCAATCCCCCATGTATATGGAGAGATGACTGTTTCTTATCCCTTTTTACACAACATGATATGCAATGTATGGATGTATTAATAATTTATTCAACCAGTCCTCTATTGATGGACAATTGGATTCATTCCAGTGTTTTTCAATCCCAGATAATGCTGCAATAAATACAATGTCTCATTTATCTTTTTTTTTTTTTTAAGTTTCACACATAAAGAATTGGAAAAATTCTCCTTGCTTCAATTGTCATCACTTTGTGTCTTCCATATCTTTGTGTCTCTAAGTCTTGGTACAGTTTCTGACAAATAGTAGATGCTCAATATATGTTTGCCGAGTAAAGAACTCAACCATTTGTGTGTGCAATCTACAAGTAGACCAGTTAATTACATGAGTGAAAATTGGAAAATGTTGGTGAGTTTAATGCAAATCTTCTCAAAGACTCATTTATCTGTAAGGAAGGTAGCCTAATGTATTGTGAGTCCAGAAACTTCTCTGAGCTAATGCATTATGAAAATGTATTTTTTAAAGATACTCTCAGTGAAGCACAGAGTCTTGGGCTCTCTTTCTTGGCCAATTTTTTTATCAAGGGGTTGGAAGTGGTGGTAACCACCATAAAATAGATAAACCACTATAAAATAAACCACTACAAATAATAGAGTCTAGGTCTTAAGTGTTTGTTTCTCCATTAAGAGCGTGGTAGGCACCACTGAAGAGTTAGTGATGATGTGGTTCTCTTATGGAAGTCTGTACTACTTAGTGACGCTGTGATTGTTTCATTGTGCTATAAGTCATTCATTTCTGTGAAGTCTGTCTCCCCTGCTAGGATATAAGCTTCATGGGCAGAGACCATGTCTATCTGTGTCTGATGTCCGAATGTCCCACACTGAACCTGGCACATGGTAGATACTCAGTAAACATTTGCTGAATAAATTGATGAATCCAGGGTTTTCACAGGCAACACCTCTTTCCAGTGCAATGAAAAAGTTACTGTGCAACAAGACTGACTTTAAACCTTCTGTTTTAGCTGGCATCCTGTGACACCACTCCAGCAAGGGAAAAGGGGACACCACCTACCTCATTACTGCCAGGTGGAAGCCAAAGTCCAGGTTTCTGACTCAGCCTTCATCAACACCCACAGGGAGAAAGTCCTTCATTACTCTGGGAAGATGGGACAGTTCTGGCTCCCACTAGGTCCCCATGGGTACCTCCCAGAGTGGGAGGTTAGGAGTGCCTCATGACTGCTCCCCCACGCCCTCCACCAGCACCAAGTGGGGACAGGCAGCTTACTACCACTCAGTGGAAATAAAGGTCCTAGCCCCTAGAAGAGAGATCAGGAAAGACTTATTACAGACCGGATAGAAGTCTGGGATTCCCCACGTGGTTTGTGCTGGCATGGTGAGGAGGAGGGTACACAGTTTTATGGTATTTGGCTGGAGTAGAGTGGTTATTATCTAAAAGTTTTCTGCCTTGCGAGGCTTCTCCTTTCCTGGCCCTCCGAGTACAAAGATCAGACTTTCATTGAGGTTTATTTTCTTTGTCCATGGACATTCCTGTTTCCAGGTTGCCAGCTTCTGCAGCAATAAGTCTGGGATCCATGCAGAGAAAAGAAAACCTGCAGAACTCACCACTGAGTTCCTTAGGTCTCAAGGTCCTATCTAGTCTGCCTTCGTCTCTCCAACTTTCAGAGTCTTGTTATGTTTGTTTTTTATATAATATCCAGGGAAGGAATAGAGAAAAGTATATCCTACTCCAGAAGAAATGAGGAAAAGTATATTTTATTCAAAAGGAATAGGGAAAGCATCCCTCCATCTTCCCAGAAGTTAAAGCCTGACACTGCATTTTTTAATCCCTCTTTTCTAACAGTGATGTGTTAGGCAATGTTTTGTCATTATGACATTGAGTGTATCCTCATTCAATTGTTTGTTAATTCAATGAGAATGTGTTGAGTTCTTACCATATCCCCAACTCTGAGCTAGTCCCCAAAGGTACGAGGATGCACAAGATCTCACTTTCACAATCAAGTATAGGGACAGTACAAAGTGACACAGACTATAATAGATATCCATACAAGGAGCTATAGGAGACAGAGGAGAAAGCAATTCACAGGGATGGGATGGAGGGGAGGGTGGAGTAAATGTAGAAAAGTCTCCCCAGAGGAAAAGATATTTAAGCCAGTTTTAAAAATAAGAAGGAGTTTTCCAAGCATAAGGTGCAATGTCATCGTGAGCAAAATGAACAGCGTGAACAAAGACACAGAGGCATCGAAGAGAAGGGAACAGTAAGTAACTCTGTGTGGCTGGAGCATGGGATGGGAGAAAACGTGATGAGAGATGATCATGTAAAGTGATTATGAAACAGATCATATAAGGGCCCTGTCACAAAAGGCCACAGACACAGTCTTCCCTAAGCAAAACTCATGCAGGCTATACTGAACCAATGGCAAGCACTGCACACTTCCCCTTGGGTTGTGCCAGAAATGACTCTCCTCCCATACCTGGTTGTTAAGAATTACTCTCTTTATCTCAGTAGCTAAAATAGTTAAATGCATAGAATTAAAGAGTAGAATGGTGGTTGCCAGGGGCCAGAGGAAGGGGTAAATGGGGATTTACTAATCAACAAACATAAAATTTCAGTCAAGCAAAATGAATAAGCTCCAAAGATCTGCTATACAACATGTACCTGTAGTCAACAATAATGTATTATATGCTTAATTTGTTAAGATGGTACATCTCATCTTAAGTGTTTTTACCACAATAGGATTTTTAAAATAAAAACATTACCCTCTTTATCCAGCCAAAGCACATTTCACTCAACAGTTTGTCAATTCCAGGCTCCCCCAGGCATTGTCACAATCATACCCCAAAAAAAGAAGGGACTACTGCACTTCTCTTAACTAATTGGTGGTCCATTTGGGTCTGCCAGCAATTTAAAGTTCCAGAAACAGTTTGTTTGCTGTTATGTTTATTTACGTTTCTGCTGCCCTGAAAATGAAAATGGTAGAAAAAAAAGAGTGAGAAAGTAAGAAAATAAAGATAATAAGGCTGGCAGAAATGGCTTAAACTAAAGCTCCATACTAAATCTTATCACAAATGGGAGGCCCACATATGAAAGATGTAGGCCTGAAATTTATGGGCTTTGGCCAGAACAGCATATTCCTCTGACAGGCTGCAGAAGCAACAGCTATAATCGCAGAAAGGATCTGGCCCTCCAAAGTCGACCAACATTGCTTTTGGGAATTCTCTTGGACTGGCTGTCCCTCTATTGTGGACAGTTTGAAGACACTTTGACCCTAAGCAGGACCACAAACTCAGCTCCTATTTGATCTGCTTTATTGCCCATGCTTTGAGGGAGGGGGAAGGGGAAATAACAACAGGGCCTAGAGAAAGTTTTCCCAGAGCTATAGGCTATACCTCTAACTTATGATGATAGTCATATAATATCTGTTGAGTGTCCAAGTCATTTAGAAGACTCGAGAGAAGGAAAATCTATTGTACTTAGGCATATTTTGTCTTGCTATGTTCTTTCTTACTGCCTCATATTCCAATATTCCTTCTTTCATCATTTTCTTTCTGTTTAGAGAACTGCCTTTAGCCATTCTTTTAGGGTTGGTCTGCTGAAAACAAACTCTCCTAGTTCTCCTTCATCTGAAAATGTCTTGATTTCCTCTTCATCCTTGAAAGGTTTACTGGATATAGGATTCTGGCCTGACAGTTTTTTCTTTCAGCACTTGAAAAATATTGCACATTTCCAGCTGGCTTCCACGATTTCTGGTGAAAGTCATCTGTAATTTGAATTATTTCTCCCCTAAAAGTAAGACGTTATTTCTCTCATATGGCTTTCAAGCTATTCCTTTGTCTTGAGTTTTAGAAGTCTGACTATGATGTATCTTAGTATGGGTTTCTCTGGGTGGGAATTTCTCAACTTCTTGAATCTGTAGGTTTATCTCTTTTGCCAAATTTGGGGAATTTTCAGCTATTATTTCTTTGAGTACTTCTTTGGGCCCAACCTCTTCCTTGACTCCTTTTGAAATTCTGATGATACAAATATTAGATCTTTTGCTTAGTTTCACAGGTTCCTGAGGCTCTGTTCATATTTTCTCATCTATTTCTCTCTGTTGTTCAGGTCACAAAATTTCCAGTTCACAGATTCTTCCTCTGTTCCCTCCCCTCTTCTAGTAAGCCCATCTATTGAGATATTTGTTTGTTGTATTTTCCAGTTCAAACATTTTCATTTGGTTCTTCTTTATATCTTCTATTTATTTGCTGAGACTTTCTATTTAATAATTTGTTTCAAGCATTTTGTAATTGGTCAAAGAATTTTATGATGGCTGCTCTAAAATTTTTGTCAGATAATTCTAATATCTGTCATCTCAGTGTTGAAATTTTTGTGATTTTTCATTCAGTTTGAGCTCTTCCCAGTTTTTAGTATAATGAGTTATTTTGGATTGAAACCTGGATATGTTGGGTACAGGTGGTATTTTAGTGCATTCTCATACTGCTATGGAGAAATACCCAAGACTGGGTAATTTACAAAGAAAAAGAGGTTTAATGGACTCACAGTTCCACATGGCTGGGGAGGCCTCACAATCATGATGGAAGGCAAAGGAGGAGCAAAGACATGTCTTGCATGGCAGCAGGCAAGAGAGCATGTGCAGGGAAACTGCCCTTTATAAAACCATCAGATCTTGTGAGACTTATCACTATCATAAGAACAGCACAGGAAAAACCCATCCCTATGATTCAATTACTTCCCCCTGGGTCCCTCCTATGACACATAGGGATTATGAGAGCTATAATTCAAGATGAGATTTGGGTGGGGACACAGCCAAACCATATCAGGTGAATTTCTCAAGATTGCATTTGGTTCCTACTCATAATTGAGACACAAGTACAGGACATATTTCATAATCCATTTAATTCAACTATAAGGAAAACAACAGTATAAGCACAATAATAAATGGTAAGTAGAGATCTCATTATGGAGGGACAACAAAGAGTGCTGGGGACTGTGGCAAACTGGAGGGTAATTGCTCTGTATAAGGTGGTAGCTGCTACTTACTTCTTCCTGGTTGTTGATGAAGGAGATTGTAAGTCTAATATTATTAGATATTCTTACCTTTCAGGAGAAGGTAGGCATCCAGATTTTTATATGTAATTTCTGTATTTGAAAATGATGGAAATGAATTTAAATTATTTAAAACAATGTATTGGTACACATCATGAAGACCAAACTAAACACAACAGTGATCAGAATATACTCTATGCATAGCCAATTGACAACCTCTGCTTTAGTAAAAAATATATTTTCCTAAGCAAAGATATAGGGCCTAAAATTCGTTTTCTGTTTTAGAGAAAGATATATGGCCTCATGTGAATTGCTCACAGGAAACCACAAGTCAAGATATGAATCCTCATTATAGCTGAAACTGGAACTGAACCAATCTGGAGAAAGCTTAGTACTTTTGTCTTATTTGTGGAATTATTTAAGAATAAATTATCTAGCTTTGGCAAAATGAACTGATGAAGTACTCATAAACTAATAGGAGTGTTCTTTGGGGTCCTAAAGGTAAGACCACCCACAATGGGTAGGGGATGGGGTTTTCCCTGAAAGGGGTGTATATTCCCCTGTTAACCATCCTGGGAATGAAAGAACCCATAAAAACAAATAAGAAGTTGGAGAATGAGCCCTAGACTGAGAATGGGAAAATGTTGCAAACTGACCTAAGCCAATGTGTACATTTCACATACATCAGGTTTTAATTCTAAAAATCTAGTTTTGGAGCCTCTAGTTTTGAGGTGAATGGGAGCTGCATGTCTTCTTCCCTAGAACTTCCTGCCAGACAGAATTCTGCCACATCTTTTTCAGCAAGCAGGAACAAAAATATTGAATGTGACTTGGGGGCTCAGAAAAATCTCTAGCTGTCCTTTAGAAATTCGGACAAGCCCATTGCATGAAATATTACCTCTAAGGCAAATACAACAAAATTTCTGACAGCAGTATTAGGACAAACTCCTGCCATTAAGTGGTACCACATAAGATCACACAGTTTTAGCCCTGCAGTTATTTCCTGAAGAACTCCCCTGATTCTTATATGTCATTCATTCAAGGGTTAAGGTGTCTACATAATCTTTCTAAACAGTCCTATTACAATCATGTGTCACATAGACAATGTTGTAGTTAATGCCAGACTATACAAACAACAATGGTGCCATAAGATTACACAGTAGAACCATACTTTTACTGTACTTTTCTATTTTTAGATACTCAAATACTTATTGTGTTACAACTGCCTATAGTAACATGCTCTATAGTTTTGTCACCTAAGAGCAATAGGATATACAGTGTAGCCTAGGTGTGTAGTAGACTATACCATCTTAGTTTGTGTAAGTACAACTGTGATATTCACACAACAACAATATTGCCTAATAACACATTTCTCAGAATGTATCTTCATGATTAAGCAATGCATGACTGTATTTTGACATGACTCATTTCATCAATGAAAATGCATTCCCATGATCCTTTCTGCTACCTAAACAGTACATTGATACAGATTTACATAATGAACTTTGAAGTACCTTTGAGTGGTGAAAACTCCTCATTAGAGTCCTTCAAAATTTAACTCTCCCTTGAGTGTGAATCATCCCTAACCAGGATGTGGATGAATGTTAATGCAAACATGCATACACACATACATATGCACATGTACACACACACACACACACATATTCACACACATAAATATACAATATTGCACACATATACATACATGTACATACATGCATGCATGCACTCACACACACAAAAAAATACACATGCACATACACTTGTGCATCACATGGCTTCTAGAGCCTACTTTTGAATCTAGATGCACCCATTAGTCAATGTTTGGCCTTAAATCAGTTACCTACCTTTTCTGTATTTCAGTTTCATCCTCTGTAAAACTGGTATGATGATAGTACTAATCTTACAGGGTTGTTATAAGGCTTAAATGAGTTAATATATGGAATGCTTTATATAGTAAACTCTATAGAAGTATAAACTGTGGTTGTTATTATTATTAATGTTAATATTGTTAGTGATCGATTTTAAAGTAAATGAATGATAATATAGCAATAGAGAACTTCTTCCTCTCTGTTGAGGTTGAATGGGTGGCACAGGTTGCAAAGAACCTGAAACTGAGGAGTAGAAATAAGTTGGTGGGGAAGGAGACATTGGCTCTTCTCCAGAACAGCAGGCTGGGTCTGACAAGGGACCAAGATAGAGGCTCCTGGGCTTGTGGGCCCCAAGGGCTGCCATGTCCAGTAGCCAGTTGATAGTCACTCTTCATAATATAATTCCCTTTGTTTACCCCTGAGTTATTTTTTTTCTACTTAAAATCTTTAATCAAAGATATTTATTTTATTTTTTATTATTATTGTTATACTTTAAGTTCTAGGGTACATGTGCACAACGTGCAGGTTTGTTACATTTGTATACATGTGCCGTGTTGTTGTGCTGCACCCATTAACTCATCATTTACATTAGGTATTTCTCTTAATTGCTATCTCCCCCTCCCCACACCCCACGACAGGTCCCGGTGTGTGATATGTGATGTTCCCCGCCCTGTGTCCATGTGTTCCCATTGTTCAATTCTCACCTATGAGTGAGAACGTGCAGTGTTTGGTTTTCTGTTCTTGTGATAGTTTACTGAGAATGATGGTTTCCAGCTGCATCCATGTCCCTACAAAGGACATGAACTCATCCTTTTTTATGGTTGCATAGTATTGCATGGTGTATATGTACCACATTTTCTTAATCCAGTCTATCATTGATAACATTTGGGTTGGTTCCAAGTTTTTGCTATTGTGAATAGTGCCGCAATAAACATATGTGTGCATGTGAATTTATAGTAGCATGATTTATAATTCTTTGGGTATATATCCAGTAATGGGATTGCCGGATCAAATAGTATTTCTAGTTCTAGATCCTTGAGGAATCGCCACACTGTCTTCCACAATGGTTGAACTAGTTTACGGTCCCACCAACAGTGTAAAAGTGTTCCTATTTCTCCACATCCTCTCCAGCACCTGTAATTTCCTGACTTGTTAATGATCACCATTCTAACTGGTGTGAGATGGTATCTCATTGTGGTTTTGATCTGCATTTCTCCGATGGCCAGTGATGTCGAGCATTTTTTCACGTATCTGTTGGCTGTATGGATGTCTTCTTTTGAGAAGTGTCTGTTCATATCCTTTGCCCACTTTTTGATGGGATTGTTTGTTTTTTCTTGTAAATTTGTTTGAGTTCTTTGTAGGTTCTGGATATTAGCCCTTTGTCAGATGAGAAGATTGCAAAAATTTTCTCCCATTCTGTAGGTTGCCTGTTCACTCTGATGGTAGTTTCTTTTGCTGTGCAGAAGCTCTTTAGTTTATTTACATCCTGTTTGTAAATTTTGGCTTTTGTTGCCATTGCTTTTGGCGTTTTAGACATGAAGTCCTTGTCCATGCCTATGTCCTGAATGGTATTGCCTAGGTTTACTTCTAGGGATTTTATGGTTTTAGGTCTAACATTTAAGTCTCTAATCCATCTTGAATTAATTTTTGTATAAGGAGTAAGGAAAGGATCCAGTTTCAGCTTTCTACTTACGGCTAGCCAATTTTCCCAGCACCATTTATTAAATAGGGAATCCTTTCCCCATTTCTTGTTTTTGTCAGGTTTGTCAAAGATCAGATGGCTGTAGATGTGTGGTATTATTTCTGAGGGCTCTGTTCTGTTCCATTAGTCTATATCTCTATTTTGGTACCAGTACCATGCTGTTTTGGTTACTGTAGCCTTGTAGTATAGTTTGAAGTTAGGTAGCCTAATGCCTCCAGCTTTGTTCTTTTGGCTTGGGATTGTCTTGGCAATGCGGGCTCTTTTTTGGTTCTATATGAACTTTAAAGCAGTTTTTTCCAATTCTGTGAAGAAAGTCATTGATAGCTTAATGGGGATGGCATTGACTCTATAAATTACCTTGGGCAGTATGGCCATTTTCACAATATTGATTCTTCCTGTCCATGAGCATGATATGTTCTTCCATGTGTTTGTGTCCTCTTTTATTTAGCTGAGCAGTGATTTGTAGTTCTCCTTGAAGAGGTCCTTTACATCCCTTGTAAGTTGGATTCCTAGGCATTTTATTCTCTTGGAAGCTATTGTGAATGGGAGCTCATTCATGATTTGGCTCTCTATTTGTTTGTTACTGGTGTATAAGAAGGCTTGTGATTTTTGCACATTGATTTTGTATCCTGAGACTTTGCTGAAGTTGCTTATCAGCTTAAGGAGATTTGGGGCTGAGATGATGGGGTTTTCTAAATATACAATCATGTCATCTGCAAACAGGGACAATTTGACCGCTTCTTTTCCTAACTGAATACCCTTTATTTCTTTCTCCTGCCTGATTGCTGGAGCCAGAACTTCCAACACTATGTTGAAAAGGAGTGGTGAGAGAGGGCATCCCTGTCTTGTGCCAGTTTTCAAAGGGAATTTTTCCAGTTTTTGCCCATTCAGTATGATATTGGCTGTGGGTTTGTCATAAATAGCTCTTATTATTTTGAGGTACGTTCCATCAATACCGAATTTATTGAGCGTTTTTAGCATGAAGGGCTGTTGAATTTTGTCAAAGGCCTTTTCTGCATCTATCGAGATAATCATGTGGTTTTTGTCTTTGGTTCTGTTTATATGCTGGATTACGTTTATTGATTTGCATATGTTGAACCAGCCTTGAATCCCAGGGATGAAGCCCACTTGATCATGGTGGATAAGCTTTTTGATGTGCTGCTGGATTCAGTTTGCCAGTATTTTATTGATGATTTTTGCATTGATATTCATCAGGGATATTGGTCTAAAATTGTCTTTTTTTGTTATGTCTCTGCCAGGCTTTGGTATTAGGATGATATTGGCCTCATAAAATGGGTTAGGGAGGATTCTCTCTTTTTCTATTGATTGGAATACTTTCAAAAGGAATGGTACCAGCTCCTCCTTATACCTTGGTAGAATTCGGCTGTCAATCCATCTGGTCCTGGACTTTTTTTGGTTTGTAGACTATTAATTATTGCCTCAATTTCAGAGCCTGCTATATTGGTCAATTCAGGGATTCCACTTCTTCCTGGTTTAGTCTTGGGAGAGTGTAGGTGTCCAGGAAATTATTCATTTCTTCTAGATTTTCTAGTTTATTTGCATAGAGGTGTTTATAGTATTCTCTGATGGTAGTTTGTATTTCTGTGAGGTTGGTGGTGATATCCCCTTTATCTTTTTTTATTGCGTCTATTTGATTCTTCTCTCTTTTCCACTTTGTTAGTCTTGCTAGCGGTCTATCATTTTTGTTGACCTATTCAAAAAACCAGCTCCTGGATTCATTGATGTTTTGAGGGTTTTTTGTGTCTCTATCTTTCAGTTCTGCTCTGATCTTAGTCATTTCTTGCCTTCTGCTAGCTTTTGAATGTGTTTGCTCTTGCTTCTCTAGTTCTTTTAATTGTGATGCTAGGGTGTTGATTTTAGATCTTTCCTGCTTTCTCTTATGGGCATTGAATGCTATAAATTTCCCTCTACACAGTGCTTTAAATGTGTTCCAGAGATTCTGGTACATTGTATCTTTGTTCTCATTGGTTTCAAAGAACATCTTTATTTCTGCCTTCATTTTGTTATGTACCCAGTAGTCATTCAGGAGCAGGTTGTTCAGTTTCCATGTAGTTGAGCGGTTTTGATTGAGTTTCTTAGTCCTGAGTTCTAGTTTGATTGCACTGTGGTCTGAGAGACAGTTTGTTATAATTTCTGTTCTTTACATTTGCTGAGGAGTGCTTTACTTCCAATTATGTGGTCAATTTTGGAATAAGTGTGATGTGGTGCTGAGAAGAATGTCTATTCTGTTGATTTGGGGTGGAGAGTTCTGTAGATGTCTATTAGGTCTGCTTGGTGCAGAGTTGAGTTCAACTCCTGGATATCCTTGTTAACTTTCTGTCTCGTTGATCTGTCTAATGTTGACAGCGGGGTGTTAAAGTCTCCCATTATTATTGTATGGGAGTCTACGTCTCTTTGTAAATCTCTAAGGACTTGCTTTATGAATCTGGGTGCTCCTGTATTAGGTGCATATATATTTAGGATAGTTAGCTCTTCCTGATGAATTGATCCCTTTACCATTATGTAATGGCCTTCTTTGTCTCTTTTGATCTTTGATGGTTTAAAGTCTGTTTTATCAGAGACTAGTATTGCAACCCCTGCTTTTTTTTGTTTTCCATTTGTTTGGTAGATCTTCCTCCATCCCTTTATTTTGACCCTATGTGTGTCTCTGCATGTGAGAAGGGTCTCCTGAATACAGCAAACTGATGGGTCTTGACTCTTTATCCAATTTGCCAGTCTGTGTCTTTTAATTGGACCATTTAATCCATTTACATTTAAGGTTAATATTGTTATGTGTGAACTTGATCCTGTCATTATGATATTAGCTGGTTATTTTGCTTGTTAGTTGATGCAGTTTCTTCCCAGCATTGATGGTCTTTACATTTTGGCATGTTTTTGCAATGGCTGGTACTGGTTGTTCCTTTCCATGTTTAGTGCTTCCTTCAGGGTCTCTTGTAGGGGAGGCCTGGTGGTGACAAAATCTCTAAGCATTTACTTGTCTGTAAAGAATTTTATTTCTCATTCACTTTTGAAACTTAGTTTGCCTGGATATGAAATTTTGGGTTGAATATTCTTTTCTTTAAGAATGTTGAATATTGGCCCCCACTCTCTTCTGGCTTGTGGAGTTTCTGCCGAGAGATCTTCTGTTAGTCTGATGGGCTTCCCTTTGTGGGTAACCCGACCTTTCTCTCTGGCTGCCCTTAACATTTTTTCTTTCATTTCAACTTTGGTGAATCTGACAATTATGTGTCTTGGAGTTGCTCTTCTCGAGGAGTATCTTTGTGGCATTCTCTGTATTTCCTGAATCTGAATGTTGGCCTACCTTACTAGGTTGGGGAAGTTCTCCTGGATAATATCATGCAGAGAGTTTTCCAACTTGATTCCATTTTCCCCGTCACTTTCAGGCACACTAATCAGACGTAGATTTGGTCTTTTCACATAATCCCATATTTCTTGGAGGCTTTGTTCATTTCTTTTTACTCTTTTTTCTCTACACTTCTCTTCTCGCTTCATTTCATTCATTTGATCTTCAATCACTCATACTCTTTCTTCCAGTTGATCAAGTCAGTTACTGAAGCTTGTGCATTTGTCACGTAGTTCTCGTGTCACGGTTTTCATCTCTATCGGTTCTTTTATAGTCTTCTCTGCATTGATTATTCTGCTTATCCATTCATCCATTCTTTTTTCAAGGTTTTTAGTTTCTTTGTGCTGGTTATGTAGTTCCTCCTTTAGCTCTGAGAAGTTTGATGGACTGAAGCCTTCTTCTCTCATCTCGTCAAAGTCATTCTCTGTCCAGCTTTGTTCCATTGCTGGCAATGAGCTGTGTTCCTTTGGAGGAGGAGATGCACTCTGATTTTTTGAATTTCCAGCTTTTCTGCACTGCTTTTTCACCATCTTTGTGGTTTTATCTGCCTTTGGTCTTTGGTGATGGTGACATACTGATGGGGTTTGGGTGTGGGTGTCCTTTCTGTTTGTTAGTTTTCCTTCTAACAGTCAGGACCCTCAGTTGCAGGTCTGTTGGAGTTTGCTTGAGGTCCACTCCAGACCCTGTTTGCCTGGGTATCAGCAGTGGAGGCTGCAGAAGATAGAATATTGCTGAACAGCAAGTGTTGCTGTCTGATTCTTGCTCTGGAAGCTTCATCTCAGAGGTGTACCCAGCCATGTGAGTTGTGAGGTGTCAGTCTACACCTAGTGGGGGATGTCTCCCAGTTAGGCAACTCAGGGGTCAGGGACCCACTTGAGCAGGCAGTCTGTCTGTTCTCAGATCTCAGCCTCATGCTGGGAGAACCACTGCTCTCTTCAAAGCTGTCAGACAGGGACATTTACATCTGCAGAGGTTTCTGCTGCTTTTTGTTAACTATGCCTTGTCCCCAGAGGTGGAGTCTACAGAGACAGGCAGGCCTCCTTGAGCTGTGGTGGGCTCCACCCAGTTCGAGCTTCCCTGCAGCTTTGTTTACCTACTTAAGCCTCAGCAATGGTGGGCGCCCCTCCCCCAGCCTCACTGTTGCCTTGCAGTTAGATCTCAGACTGCTGTGCTAGCAATGAGGGAGGCTCCGTGGGTGTGGGACCCTCTGGGCCAGGTGTGGGATATAATCTCCTGGCGTGCCATTTGCTAAGACCCTTGGTAAAGCGCAGTATTAGGGTGGGAGTTACCCGATTTTCCAGGTGTTGTGTGTCTCAGTTTCCCTTGGCTAGGAAAAGGGATTCCCTTCCCCCTTGTGCTTCCCAGGTGAGGCGATGCCTCGCCCTGCTTCAGCTCTCGCTGATCGGGCTGCACCCGCTGACCAGCACCGGCTGTCTGACATGCCCCAGTGAGATGAACCCAGTACCTCAGTTGAAAATCACCCATCTTCTGTTTTGCTCACAAAAAAGTAGAAATCACCCATCTTCTGTTTTGCTCACACTGGGAGTTGGAGGCTGGAACTGTTCCTTTTCGGCCATCTTGGGTGCCACCCCACCCCCACTGCTGAGTTATTAAAAGGTACAACACAGGTGAACAGTTCTATAGGGAAGTTAGAAGAAAGGCTATGTATACACTCATGCTAGAGAAATGAAAGGGGAAGCATTAGCTGAGGAGTTGGTGGGGGGAGGAAGGAGGGGCATCCAGAGCTATAGACACAGTGGCCTGTGGCTGAGCAGGAAGAGGCAGTCCACATCTAAGTGACTTCAAAGGCTTAGATGCAGTGGGAACTGATGAGGCAACATCTGCCAGACCATCGCCCAGAACAGCTGGATAGGGGAGAACCTTGCAAAGAGGGAGGGGGTCTTGCTGTCACTGAGTGGGAACATTTGCACAGCAGCAGATTTTGAGTTTACCTGCTAATGTAATCCCCTTTATAAACTCAAACAAGTGAGAATGTAATCCCCTTTATATACTCAAATAAGTGAGACTTAAGGGCTATTTGCTTCACACCTATTACATAGACAAGTAATATTAGCCCACAGGTGGTAACAGTAATAGCAACAGTAAATAACAGAGCTGGCATTTGCACCAAGTTGGACTGACCTCAGAATCTATGCTGTGTTTACTAAGGGAGAGGGGAAGTTCTGAAAAACAAATGCATGCAGGACTAGGCAGATTTAATTAAACTCTATGAACAGTATGAGAGGAACCTTTAGAAAGTGGACACTCTAATGATGCTACCTAGGAAAAAGACACTAGAAGCCTGGAGAAGCCTTGGAGACCAAGAAGATTAGAAGAGATAGAAATGTTTCTAGCCAGGGAGTGAATGGCCAACCAATCCAGACAGAGCTAAGTCCTATGATTACAGAATGAAGTCACGTATGTTGCTTCAAAAACAATGATAGTCTATTAGGCATCATCCATTGAACGCAGGCAGAGTTCATGATGTTAGAGGAAAAACATAGAAAATGAAAAGCACACTGTACAGATGTTACCTGTGGAGGGTGTCCAGATTCTTGGCATTTTAAACAAAGAATTGGGAAAAAACTCACAAAGCAAGACAAGAAAAGCACAATTTATTGAAACGAAAATATACTCCACAGACCGGGACTGGGCTTCAGCAAGTGGCTCATGAGCACTGGTTACAGAATTTTCTGCGGTTTAAATACCCTCTAGAGATTTCCCATTGGTTACTTGGTGTACACCCTATGTAAATTAAGTAGAGGGCCTCAATCAGTCTGATTGGTTGTGAAAAGCAACCAATCGGAGTCTGAAGTGAAATTACAAAGTTATACTCCTATGCAAATGAAGACTTGGCCCTGACCAGCCTGATTGGTTGCAAGAGGGGACCAATCAGAGGTACTTTCAATTTTTCATCTGCCACCCAGAAAAGGGGCGTGAGTGTTGTAAAGGGAGTAGCCTCTGGTACTTTTGTCACATGGCCATGGAATGCTGGGGTTTTCCTGTTATTTAGTTCTAGGAAGTCAGCATGAATCAGCCTTAGGTTCCCTGCCTCCAGACCCTAGTCTCCTGTCTCACAGAGAGGTCACACAAAGCAGGTAGACCCACAAGAATCACCATGGCCAAGGATCTCAGTCTGACCTACTGGTTATGACTGCAGCCCTTTTGTCATTCCTGACCACATCTTCAATGTGGAGAGGAAACCTCTCTGAGCCAGCCAGTCAGCACCAGACAGACTATGCCAGTGACCCAGAAGCAAAACCTCTGTGTGTCTTGGTGTCCTGAGATCCCAGTATGCTGAGGTTGGCTGCCAGTGTGCTGGGATCCCAGAATGCTGAGGTTTGCTGCTTTGACCTTCACGATGACCCCCAGATCTCAGTGAAGGTGAGATGGAAGTGCAGTGCCCTTGAAAGCACAGCAGTCAGTGGTGGGCTGGTAAAATGGTTAGCAACCAGCTCTTGGAAGAAAAAGCTCTGATTTGTATTGTTTGCTAATTTCCGTTGTGTAAATATTCCCACCATAGTCAGTTTCAGGCTACTAATGTGACATCACTAAATGTGATGCTGGGAAGAGATGCTCAGTAACACACCACTATATAGTGCAGACACAACAGACATAAGTGATGTCAACAGTATAGGTATTAGGAAAATGTGATAAAATAATTAAGAAGTATAACACCAACCCTCTTCAGAGTCAAAAATCTGTGTATAAATTTCAACTCCCTAAAACCTTAACTACTAATAGCCCACTGTTGACGGGAAGCATCACAGATAACACAAACAGCCAATTAACACATATTTTGTATAATACACTTATTATGTACTGTATTCTTACAATAAAGTAAACTTGAGAAGAGAAAATATTACTAAGAAAATCATAAGGGAGGCCGGGCATGGTGGCTCATGCCTGTGATCCTAGCACTTTGGAAGGCCGAGGTGGGTGAATCACTTGAGGTCAGGAGTTCAAAATCAGCCTGGCCAACATGGTACCCCATCTCTACTAAAAGTACAAAAAATTTAGCTGGATGTGGTAGCGGGTACCTGTAATTCCAGCTACTTAGGAGTCTGAGGCAGGAGAATTGCTTGAACCTGGGAGGTAGAGGTTGCAGTGAGCTGAGATCATGCCATCATGTCATTGCACTCCATCCTGGGCGACAGAGTGAGACTCCGTCTCAAAAAGAAAAAGAAAGAAAGAAAAAAAGAAAAAGAAAATCATAAGGGAAAAGAAACACAGCCCTGCACTATATTTCTCAATACTGTAAGTTTATGTTGTCTGCTTATAAGATGAATTATGTAACTGAAATGGTGAGCAAACACAGCTACAGATCTCATCTATGGTACATATTAAGCAATTTAACTTTTTCTTGTAATGAAATGACTTTTCTTTGCTACTTGGGGGCACTTCCACCATCGTTGGTGACACTTTCTATGGGTCTCATGGTGTTATTCAAGGTTTGCAGTATGACATTAAACACATTGAAAAATACAAGAGAACAACAAAAGATCACTTCTTACTGCGATTTGTAATTTACTAGAGAGATGAACTGCTCACAAAAAGATGATGAGTGGCATATGCATTTTATTATTTATTTATTTATTTATTTATTGTGAGATGGAGTCTCACTCTGTTGCCCAGCTTGGAGTGCAGTGACACGATCTTGGCTCGCTGCAACCTCTGCCTCCCTGGTTCAAGCAATTCTCCTGCCTCAACCTCCCAAGTAGCTGCGATTACAGGCACCCACTACCACGCCAAGCTAATTTGTGTATTTTTAGTAGAGACAGGGTTTCACCGTGTGGGCCATGGCTGGCTGGTCTTGAACTCATGACATCAAGTGATCCGCCCACCTCAGCCTCCCAAAGTGCTGGGATTACGGGCATGAGCCACCACACCCAGCCACCACATGCATTTTAAATGGATACTCACAACAATTGAAATCACTGCAATTGCAACAGGTGGTGACTACGAAATTATTACAGCAGTACACTGTATAATACAGTCAATTTTATGTAGTTATTATTTAATACTGCATCTTTATGTTTGGTGAAATTTCTGTCAACTGCAAATGGCAGCATAAACACTCTGTATTTGCATGCATACGTTTTGATAAATTTTAACTTTTTATAATATATTTGTAAAAATATATTTTATAGTAGTGAGTGATAAAATAAAGTAGTATGTACATATCTTTTATGAATTCCTGACTTTTTAAAAACTTTTCAACATTTCTAGGCTATGCAGTTCATCTTTGGATTTTTTCCAAATTGTTGCAAATCTCCAAAAAATTGTCCAATATATTTATTGACAAAAATATGTGTATAACCGGACCTGCAAAGTTCAAATGCATGTTTTTCAAGGGTCAACTGTTGTTTTTATATGATTTATTTAATTGTAAGTTTATCTAACTTAATTTTCAATATTGGCTAAGTAAACAACTGGCTTTCAAATCCCTAAAAATTTAACAGTTGGCTCTTATGAGCTAGGACAAGCCAGCTCCAGCATACCTCTGAGCCAGTGTTTTACTTTATGAAGAATTATTGACTGAAAGGTGAACTAGCAAAGGAATGGGATTTTTACAAAGGGGCAAGTCATCCAAGGAGGTAACACAAAAAAGTAAAGAAGTTTTAAAGCAATCTTAGAGGGCTTTTTCACTTCCACCATATCAGTGTAGGTTTGCAAATTTTTACCAAAACTTGCCATCTATTGGTGTCTTCAGTGTTAATAATTTGCTGAATTGCAACTTCTCTTGTATAGTCACCCCTCTATAGAATATATTAAAGGCCTAACTCAGTCTTCTACAAGTTTCCCTGTAATAAAATATAATAGGTATCATTTTTATAGTTGTATCTTCTCAAAAATAAATTTAGTGGGAGACAGAGGGTGGACGGGGAAAGATTGAAGATGAAGAAGATAAATTGGTGATTTAGCACCACTTCACTCTCCACAAACTCATATTACATTTAATACTGCTCCCCAAGATCAAAGAAGCAAATGGATAGGTGAAAATCAGCAGGATGCACTTGAGCATTAAAGATCAAATATACAGATAATCTCTGCTCTTGAAGATTTTGTTCATCAGGGTGTCCCCAGAGCCCACCATGGTATTTGGTATATGCACAATAGATATCAGGCCCTTATTTATTGACTATTGGTTCCCCCAACCTTCAGAAGCAAGCTAAATGTCCTTGAATGCAGTAAGACCTATCTAAAGAAGGGATTATTAAACAAAATGAATTAACCCTTTCAGAAAATTCAGCTCACCTGCCCAGAGTTCTAAGGAAGAGCCTGTTAGGAATGTTTGTCCTGTTGGAAGATTTACAAGGAGATTTAAGTTGTACACCTCACTTCTAAACAGCCTTGAATTATTAGAGAAGATCAATTTGCTGTCACCTATTTTGTAACAACTAAGTGAACAATGACAGCGAGGTCAGTTTCCCTTAGAAAAATAATGGTGTCACCTATGATGGGTTTAGTTTCTCTGAGGAAACTTTCATGTTGGTTTATAGGATTGTTGGCCACCAACTGAGGCTGCCCAGTGCCTGACCCCAAAGTTTTGAGGGAAACTGTATTTTCCCAACAGAAGTTACCTCTTTGGGGTCTAACATTTCTCCCTCAGTAAGATCTCCTTCCCTAAGCTCCTGGCTATACATTTCATCTGATGTAAATATTTGTATTGAATCTTCTGTGAAATGTTTAGACTGCCAACAACACTAAAAACTCAAAAACAACTCTCCTTGCCCACATACTTTTCATATTCCACATAAATCCTCACTTAAGAGATACAGAGTATGCAACATATGGTGAGTCCTGTTCTCACATAACCAGAAGCAACATGAATAGGATCATTAAACTACATTCCTTCCAGACACTAATGAAAGTAACATTTGGTAATAGGAAATTCAAAAGAATGGTCTATCACAAGAAAACTAAAAATGTTGCCTGTTACAGTGGCATACATTTGATTGGTGAGATTTCCTGAAATTTTGCAAATGAGATCTATTGGCACAAAAGGAAAAGGAAATAAATATTTGTCTACATTTGTAAAGCTAAGAGAGTAGAACTTCAACCCCTATTTAGCTTTTAAAATTAAGCATAGCTGGAAATAATAATAAACCCAGGAGTGAACAGGAAGCCATCTTTCCACAGTAAGGTACTGTATGAACCAGAAACATGCCATGTAATTTGGGCCATCTGGGAAGAACATGGGTTGTACTCTAAGGATAACAGAGACATAACATTTTCAAATGTATATATGAGGATGATCAAAGCCTTGAAATGCTCAAGGAAACTCATTTCTGTTATAATATGTAAATAACTTCACCAGGAAAACACACATAAAATGCCTCCACTAAAAATAAAACCAGTTTACATAAATGTAGAGTCAGTTCTGAAGCTTATTTTCACATAACCGTACTTTTAATCTAGATGTAGTCTTTTTTTAAATTTAGCATTCTTTTATAAACTCCTTACTTTGTAATAAAAAAGTCCACATAGTCATCATCATAACAACTGTCTTGGGTTGGGTCCCTCCAAAAAGCAGGTGCTGAGACATGGATGTGAGTACAAATAGCTCTTTTAGGAGGCAATTCCAAGAAACACTTGCAGAAAATTGGAAAAATGAGGAAACCAGTGAAGGATGCATTATTGAGCAAGTTACCACTGTGAGTCACCAGGGCTCAATCCCCACCGGGATCCCTGGGATACAGTGTGGAACACACCTTAGAGTTAACCCAACCAAGGGGTGAAGCAGCTGGGGTATTTATTCACTAACTCTCATCGGCGAATGGCTGAGAGATGCTTCCAGGGGGTGTTAATCCTCAGCACTTTAAGGCTGCCCTGCTAAGGGGCTCAGAGGGCTTCAGCACTCAGTGAAAGCTCACTGGCAAAGATTTGCAGGTGCTTACAGTTGGAAGTGACTGGATAGCAAGCATTTGAATGGGAAGTCCTGAGGTTGTGTGGTCATGGCACAAGAGAATCAGGTGAAATAACTGTATAATATTTCATCACATTACTATACTACTGTTTTTCTATTTGCTTTGAGAACAGACTTTAATTGTCCAAGTTTTAGAAAGAAGTCAGTTAGTATAACACTCATGTGAAACGTAGAATAAGTACCTAAGAGATGTGTTAAATTATTTTATAGTCAACATTGTAGAAAGATGAATGCATTGTTTTTGTTCAAAAGGTGTTCATTCACTCTACACCCATTAAGATAGCTATAATGAAAAGAAAGAAAGTGACAAGTATCGGGGAAGATGTAGACAAATCGGAACGCTTTCCCATTGTTGAGTGGGAATATAAATTGTGCAGCCACTGTGGAAAACAGTATGGTAGTTCAGCAAAAAATTTTAAATTGAATTAGCATATGATTCAGCAATTCCACTCCTTGAGTGGAATTGAGTATGTACTCAAGAGAATTAAAAGCAGGGACTTAAACAGATAAATATTCGTATTCCCCTGCTAAGAGTAGCTTCATGCACAGTAAACAAAAGATGGAAGCAACCCAAATGTCCATCAATGCATGAATGGATAAAGTGTGGTATGTACATACAATGGAATATTATTCAGCCATAAAAAGGAAATATGACATATTCTATTACATAGGTGAGCCTTAAGGATATTATGCTAAGTGAAATAAGCCAGTCTCAAAAGAACAAATACTGTCTGTATGATTCTACTTATATGAGATACCTAGAGTAGTCAAATGTATAGAGACAGAAAGAAGAAGGGTAGTTGCCAGGGGCAGAGAGAGTGGGGAATGGAGATTTATTGTTTAATGAGTATAGAGTTTCAATTTTGGAAGATGAAAAAAGGTCTGGAGATGGATGGTAGCAATGGTTACCCAACAATGTAAATGGACTTAATGCCATTAACTGTGCACTTAAAAATGGTTAAAATGGTAAATTCCATGTTGTATATGTCTTACTTTAATATAAAGAATCCTGCAAAAAATTTAAAAATAAAAATAAGCAAATGAACTATTACAGGCCACAACATGAAGTTTTTTAAGTAAAAAAGAAGATATACATTAATTTCCTCAATATCTGCCATGCTATACATACTTCGCTTTTTGAAATAGCATCTAGAGCCTGTGAAAATAGCAATAGCCATTCTGGGGCTCTCTGATGTTTTTGCTGTCCTTACTCTAAATTCATTCACACCCAAAGTCTTCCTCATGCTAGAATAAATCCAGCATTTGATCCAAAAATACAACAGTTTGACCTGAGCTCTTCCTCCAAGATACAGTTCACTTGCAGCTGTATGTTTCTAGTGTTGGTGAAGAGGAGCCAGGAGCCTTCAATGTCCAGAAAGAGTTGGCAACACGGGTTGGCCAGTGTTGTCTATGTTGAGAGCTGGTTCACCTGCCCTCTTCAGAATGGTTGTCAAAGTCTGTTCAGGAAGCCCTCAAGGAAGGCAGTTTTCAGGCTGATCTATTGGTCCCCTCCCCCAGAGTATGTGAGTTCAGCATCTTTCTCATAACAAGAACTCAGTAAATATCTCACAAATGAGTGTATAAATAATTAAACCAATGAATGAATAAATGAAATTCTACAAGAAAAGTCCAGCAAGCCTGGAAAAAGCTGTGCCACCATTAGTTACTCAGGTACCCCTGCAGAAGTCAGTCATGCCCTGCTCCCCCATCACTGAAGGAAATAGATGCTGCACTGGGAGGACATGTCATCTTCATCAAACCCCTGCCTGGTGGAAACAGCAGGCAGGCAATAAGACCCACAGAGCCCTCTCTCTGCACACTCCCATCCCTGTGCCTCACAGTCCCTTCCAACATGGGAGCCTGAGGATAGACCACAAACTTCCCAGCTGTTCCCTGGAGCCCTATCATCCAAGAAGGAGAAGGAGCTGTGAGGAGTAGGCTGGGGTGGCAAGGCTTGGGACCCCCACACGTATACACACACGCTCAGTCAGAGCATCTCTGACTTTCGTCTATTTTATATTTTAGTTTTCCACAGAAGATTCAATGAGGGGGGCAAGTTTCCCCTCTAAAAAAAAAAAGATATTTGAAAAACACTGGTCTAGCCACATGTTACATGACTGTAATCTCCCAGAGGGCAAGAGACTGGAATTACACCACCATCCCCTAATACCTGGTACAATGCCATGAACTTGATCGGGAAGTGTCTTGGGGCATCAGGCAAGAAGTGCCAATTACCTGGGTCCTAGTCCCAGCTCCAACATAAACCAGCCGGGCAAGCTACATCATAAAAGTTGTTCCATCTTTACTCTTTAAAATAGTGCCACTCTGGAGATTTTTCTACACTAACATTCCCTCATGAACTACCTTATTCATGATTTTATCAGCTTAGTTGAAATGTTGTATTTCAGCTGAAGACATCTGAATCGAGCCTTCGCTTTCACATTGGGTCAGCATCCTGCACACATGCACACGCACATGCTCTTACCCACCCCATTCCCCAACACCGCACCCCACATCCCACCACAGCCCACATCCTGCTGCCCAGGGCACCCTTGGACACCAATGCATCCCTCTCTAGATGCCAATTAAGAAAATAAATAGTTCTTATTATCCACTTACCCTTAAATACCTTCCTTCAGAAGTACTTACATCTTTTTTAATAAAGTGATCTGGTGGACAAAGCAAAAACTATAACCCAAATTGACAAATGCCCCCAGAAGTCCCAATAATTAGTTCTATTCTATTATCCCATACATTGTGGGATATGATAGTACCATATCCCACAATGTAAGATATGGTTTTAATCCTCTAAGTATTTACTATTTATTGTAGTAATATGTGGTGTATCTAACTCAAATAGCTAGGCAGCTACCACTCTGCCCAACAGCTGTGCTTTCAAGTGGTTCAGTACATAACCACACACACTGTGACTGTATTGCTCTCTGTAAACACTATAAAAAGTCAAATATGCCTATATGTTTCTCAAGTTCAGTCAGACCAAAAAAAAAAAAAAAAAAATCACCTATCCCATAGACTATCAATAAAATAACCCCAAAAAGTCCAAATAAATACAGAATAAACATTGAAAATCCTCTATGCTGGATTTCTTTTTGCATTGTAATTCACCGTAATTAGTCAAATCCTGTGGGAACATTGATATGGGATATTTGCTGAACTGGTCAAGTTTAATCATCTCTCTAAATATGAATGCCAAGAATATATTAATATATTACAAGGTCACTCTCCTGTCAAAGGTACAATTAATATAGACAGCACAGGTAAACCACCAAGGACTCAGTTTTTTAACATCCAAAAGTACAGAGAATAATGTAGAAACCTTTCCGTATCTATCAGCCCCATCACCAGTTAACTATCAAATTTTGCCAATTCAACTACTTTTGAAAGGTCAATTTATAAATGTCTTATACTATAATCTTTTGTATGTGTGTTCACAAAAAATCCAACAAACATGTGGCTGTCTAGGGGCAGAGAAATTAGAAGAGAGCACTATCCCCTCTGACAGGGCAGGGACTGCCTCGTATGTTGCCTTGGGCTAAAGCCCTGGGTCTCTAGATGCTGAGAGAAGCTAGAAGGAAGGATGACAAAGTCTTAAGCCCCTGTAATTCCTGGTAAATGAGACAGGCCCCCTGTAATCCTGGTAAATGAGACAGGCAGCATAGCCCATCCAGGTTCTGACTCACTTGGAGACCTTCTCTCTTCTGACTCCATCCATCCCCCACATCAATCATAACAAAGAGGAAATCAGCTTTGCCCTCGGGGATGCATCTGGCAATGATTAGGATTTGGGGGTGAGTCCAGGTTTAGTTAGGGTATAGGAGGTGCACTGACATTTGCTGAGTGCCAACTATGTGCCATGCAACACTTTACATTAGTACTTCTCTACCCTGACAACCAGTTCATCATCACCTGAAAAATAGGAAGGAAACCTGGGAAGGCCTGGGACCACTCCAAACCAAGTATTTCACAGTAAGAACAATTACTTTACTGTAATCCTCTCAACAGCCTAGTAAACTAGGTGCTGCTGTGCTCAGATATGATCTAGACATTAAATGGCAGGGCCAGAATTTAGACCCATGGCTATCTTCTTTCCAAAGTCCTGCTCTTTTCCCTGACCACAGAACTAGAGACTAGCTACTCTGGTCTCCATTTAGACCATAAAATCAATCCAGAAAGTAACTTCCAGTTCCAGCCCATAGTAGATACTTCATAGGTATTTTAAATGGAATAAATGAATACATCACATTCTAAAACTTGAATTAGAAAGGTAAGTTTGTCCAAGTAGATCAGATTAATGAAACAAAGAATCAGACTGCAAATGTAGGCCCAGGCTGACAAAGAAAAGTGCAAAGCCTTTCATTCCTTCACTAGGGATAAAATGTTCACTCTATTCATCACCTCTTCAAATATTCTTCAGTCTCCTTGCCTGTTTTCTGACTGGGCTTCCAATTATATAACTATTAGTTTGATATTGTCCCACAGCTCTTGGATAGTATGCTCTGAGTTTATTTTTGTTTTGTCTTGGTTTTCACTTTTTTTTCCTTTGTGCTTCAGTTGGGGCAATTTCTACTGACTTGTGTTCAAGAACCCTATTTCCTCAGCACAGTCACATCTACTACTGAGAATAACAAAGTTATTAGTCTTTCATTGTGTTCTTCATCTCCAGTATTTCCTTTTGTTCCCTTTTTATGGTCTCGATCTCTCTGCCAATACCCTTATATGTTCATCCATGCTATCCCCCTTTTCCACTGGATACTTTAATATATTAATCATTACTAGTTAAATTTTCTTTCTGATAATTCTAACATCAGAGTCATATCTGAGTCTGACTCTGTTGGTGCAGGACAGGGGCAAACCTACCCCCTGCATCTGGTAAAGGACATGTAGGAACAGGATTTCCCCGAAGTGGGGTGGGTAGGAGAAAGGTAATTGCAACTTGCTCGATTTTCTGACCTGTGGACTTAGAATGAACTTTGTCATAAGAACAGACTTTTATGGGGTTCCCACCAAATCTTTCCGGTTGCAATTTGGTCCGTTAGATGTGGTCTAGGGCTGGAGGTTTCTATGTGATAGGTTTTCTACATAATGAAGCTGCTAGACCATTCTGCCCACCCCTGCTCCCCAACCCAATGGAAAGTCTGCATCTCATGTCACCCCACAAGGCCACTCACTGCCTCTCACTGTTCTGCGCCTCTCATGATCATTTGCACAGTCCCCTCATTTCACTTCTTTTTTATTAACCACTTTATTGAGATATAATTTCCATACCATAGAATTTACCGTTTAAAATGTACAGTTCAATGATTTGGGGTATATTGCATTATTAATTTGAAAAATTGTTGTAAATGTAGGCAGCGAACTTTGCCATTTTAACCATTTTTAATTGTATAATTCAGTGGCATTAATTATATTCACAATGTTGTGCAATCACAACAGAAACTCTATAATCATTAAGCAACAACTCCTCATTCCCCTCTCTCTCTAGCCCCTGGTAACTTCTAATCTACTTTCTGTCTCCATGGATTTGCCTATTCTATGTATATTATGTAACTAAAATCATACGATATTTGTCATTTGATCTGGCTTTTTTCACTTAGCACAATGTCTTCAAGGTTTATCACATTGTGGTGTAAGGTTTGTCACATTGTAGTATGGATCCACCCTTTGGTTATTGAGGATAATGCTGTACAAGAGTCTGTTCTAGTCCTGGCTTTCAATATCTTTGGGTATGTTCCTAGGAGTGAAATTGCTGGGTCATATGGTAATTCTATGCTTAGTTTTTTGAGGAACACTCTCATTTCTTGATAATTTAAACCCTAGCTTATTGTTACGTTTCACTATTTTTGTCTTAATAATTGGTGATTTCAATATCCTTGTAGCCTCTCAATTCCTTAAACTCTTCTCCTTCACCTCAATAGTTTGTCCTTCACACTACTTCACTCATCTCCTACTCCCCTCCACCCACTGTGGTCATTCCCTAGACCTGTCATCAGCATTAGGGGCATCTCCTTCATAATCTCCATTTCAGTCGTCTCTCCAGACCCTGTAGTACAAATCCTTCAACTCTGCAGGAACTCCAATTCTTTGACCCTACCACCTTTTCACACTTCCTTGGTCTTTTCATGCCTTAACTTCCCTCCACTCACCAAGCTTGAATTCCATAATCATTTATTTTCTTATTTATTTATTTATTTATTTATTTATTTATTTATTTAGAGATGTCAACCAGGCTGGAGTGCAGTGGCACAATCTTGGCGCACCGCAACCTCCACCTTCTGGGTTCAAGCAATTCTCCTGCCTCAGTGTCCCAAGTAGCTGGGATTACAGGCGCCTGGCACCACACCCAGCTAATTTTTGTACATAATCACTTATTTTCAATCACTGCTGTGCCTACACTTTCAACTCCAGTGTCCCTTTATCACTTGGTTATGTTTGCTCAGCAAAACTACCACCCTAGTTAAAATAAAGTCTTCACCTGTAACTCATCATAGGCATCTAAGAAAAATCACACAACTCCTTGTCCTTAATTCATGACCATAAACCTCAAATGGGTCTTGAATGCCTCCTGGCAATCAGTATTACATTTCCTTAGTTCTTTCATTTTCCCTGTTCTCCTAAATGACTATTTCATACTTTCTTCTCTTTCCACAAACCTGCAATACCCACTCCACATTCTCACTTTGAGCTGATGACCTGGCTCCCTATGCACTGAGGAAATTGAAGTAATCAGAATGGGACTTTTGCAGACTCCCTCCACCACATCCACCCACCTACCACATCTGCACTTGCACACTCCACCTCCCATCTACAACTGTAGACAGACTCTCTGCACTCCCATCCAGGACCCACTCCTCCACTTTGCACAAGACCCATCCCCCTCACTTACTTAAGAACATTATACCACCAATTCTTCCTTTTTGTAAACCTACCTCAGTCAAATTTCCCATTCTACAGAATCAGTCCCTCTAGCATCAAATATGCTGTTATTCCTCTTACCTTAAAAATAGCCTCCCCTTGCACTCCAGCCTGGCCAACAGAGCGAGACTCCATCTCAAAAAAAAAAAAAAAAAAAAAAAAAGCCTCCCTTGGCCTCACTTTTCTTTCCAATCACTTCCTGCACCATGAGGCAAGACAAGTAGAGAAGCCCATTGCCAGCCCCACACTCCAATCCAGCCCACTCTTTCCTGGCCCTGCCTCCAAATTCCTCTTGTCTCTTTGTGGAAACTCATTATCACTGAACAAACTAATTTTAACCCCTCTTATCTGTTACTTCCCTTCCATCTCTACAGCCTCTGTTAATTCAGACCTGTTCTATAATTTCCTAACTAATCACCCTGCTCTAGCCTCACTTCCTCCTCCATCACTGGAAGCTTTCAGCCTCCCCCTGCTAATATGAGTTTCTGTCATTCCCTCCCATTAAACACTTCCATCCCTAATAAGCATTCACTATAGGTTAGAATTGGGTATTGCTATGAAAACACTGCTCCAAGATAATTTCCAAATTCCCCCTTCCAACAGATTGCTGCTCCTTAAACCTGCTAGATACAGACATTCCAGAGCTGCCACTGCCTCCACATTGGTGCCGGAGTGGTCTCTCTAATGAAGACAGAATCCTGTACCTGCTTCAAACTCTTCTCTGGATCCCCATTGTCCTGTGAGAGTCTATCTACCTTATTTACCACAGTGCTGAAAGTTCTCCATAATGTTCCTCTCTCTCTAACCTCATCTGTTACTTCTTCCACACATAGGCTCCTCAAACACTGAGCTAGGTATAGTTCCCAGGTCCTATATATAATCCAGGTCCTTAGGCCCAGATTTATCTATTCATCCAGCACCGTACCAGCACATAGGAAGCACCTGAGCAAACACACGCTGAGTGAATACACTTATTGAAATCATATTCTGTACAAACTCCATATGTTAGGAAAATTATTCCACATCAGCTTCAAGTGCCCAAGATTCATTTTGATAAGGCAACATCTACTTTTCATGCCTTTTGCAGTTTCTGGAACACAATAGACCATCATTAAAGACTGAGTGAGTGGGTGGGTGGGTGGATGGATGGATGGATGGAGAACTGTGAGAGAAGATAACTAACATTAAGAGAACTTCCCCTCTCAATGGTGAGTTCTTGAGTACAGAGAACATGTCTTAATTCTTTGCATTTTCAATGCTCAAAACACAGTCTAACACAAAAAGTTATTAACGAATATGAGAAGAATACATGAATGTGCAATTGCATGAATTAAATACATATTATTTCAATTGTAAACCTTGATTTAACAGATATAGCATTCGATTAACTATCTTATGTGAACTCATGTTTCAGATATAAAAAGTCCAAATACAGAAATTTCTACTAACTAGAAAAAAGTTTCCATCATTAAAAGAAGTCTTCACATCTGAAACAACATGTAAAAATTATAACTGCTACTGTCACCTATCTTTAGGGGTACCAATATTCTTTAAAAAATGGCAAAATAAAGTATATTATAGATCATATGTAGGAAAAAGTTTCATCATTCATATTTCTTAGAAACAAAGTTCTATTATTTTATTAATAATTTTTGTCCTTTAACATTCATTGTAAAATGTTAAAGCTATAGAACTATAATTAAATAAAAGGAAGAAAATAAACCATCACCAGGAATAGCTCCTGTTAACATTTAGTGTTGGCCGGGCGCGGTGGCTCAAGCCTGTAATCCCAGCACTTTGGGAGGCCGAGACGGGCGGATCACGAGGTCAGAAGATCGAGACCATCCTGCTAACACAGTGAAACCCTGTCTCTACTAAAAAAATACCAAAAAAAAAAAACTAGCCGGGCGAGGTGGCGGGCGCCTGTAGTCCCAGCTACTCGGGAGGCTGTGGCAGGAGAATGGCGTAAACCCAGGAGGCGGAGCTTGCAGTGAGCTGAGATCGCGCCACTGCACTCCAGCCTGGGCGACAGAGCGAAACTCCGTCTCAAAAAAAAAAAAAAAAAAAAAAAAAAAAAAAAAAACATTTAGTGTTAAAATGTGTTCTAGCATGGACACAGGGAAGGGAAGAAAACACATTGGGGTCTGTCGGCGGGGGCAAGGGGAGGGAGAGCATCAGGATAAATAGCTAATGCATGCTGGGCTTAGTACCTAGGTGATGGGTTGATAGGTGCAGCAAACCACCATAGCACGCGTTTACCTATGTAACAAACCTGCACATCCTGCACATTGCACATGTATCCCAGAACTTAAAATAAAACAGATTTTTTGAAAAAAGAAAACAAATATGTTCTAGTATTCTTCTTCCTGTGTGTTTAAATGTATATGTGCATGTACACAATATAAACAAAATGATAATATTGTATAACCTGCTTTTTTTTAGCAATTGTTTCTGAAAAGCAAAGTCTGCAGAACAAGCTGAGATGCTACTATTTTATTAAGCACTATGATACCAGAGAAGCAGGGGAAAGGAGGAGAGAGGCAGGGAAGAAGTCTCTAAAGGGTGCACTGCCATGATGGCCTCCTCTGGTATGAGGTGCAGTGGATGCCTGAACTCATGGAACCACCCTCTGAACTGTACTGCCATGTCTCAGTCTAGTCCACCCAGGCAGGCAAAGGAGAATGTTTACACTAGCTTCTGTCTCTCGTTGGTCAGCTTTTACCCTGTCCCATCTCCACTTCTGAATTATGTGTGGGCACTAGGAAGACCTTTGGCATCTGACACTCCAGTGGCCATGAGGAAGAGAAGAGGTGGAATATGAGAGATACGTTGTGAGGGTATAAGCTAAGGCGACATTGGGTGGTGTCTATGCGAAGTTGGTTGTAGCCCATGCAGCTCAAGGATTAAGTGGCCTAAGAACAAATGAGGCAGAGATCATCTGAGGTATACCTAAATATGTGGGACATAGATTCATTAGTGCTCTCCCATTGCAACTGGCCTCTATAGTAAAATATGATATCTCCATTTTCATGAGAATAGCCCTGTCCTCACATATTCCCCACAGAGCTTAGGTTGGGGGTGGAGTCAGCATCACCTCCAAGTTGGTGGCCAGGCACAATTTCTAAAAAAGCTTAAGGCAAAAGAGTGAACGAAAAAAGGCTACAGTCTCTTCTGCCACAGTTATTCCCACATGGAAATATGTCATCTCCCTTCTCTGCCACTCATTCCAGAATTTTCTCAACTTTGGCCAGGAATTTGACTGCTCTTGGTTTCTCTCCTGGTACAGTCACCCATACTTTCATCCCCAGGGAGCCCAAGTCTCTCACTGCCTTGCCTTTATCAGGTCATGATTGCTGCAACTGCTCATTTACCATTGTCCTTGGGCACAGAAAGTCCAGGCGATACCCAGTGAATCCTCTGGGTTCCATATATACTCCTCCCTGTTCACATTGTATAACAATACACAAGCTATCCTCTGCTTTCCTTTTGGTAAATAAGGTCAGTTATAATCACCCCATCCCAGTATAATAAGTCTGTTCTTTGCTTTCTGGTCCACTGACATGAGGAATCTAAATTGGCCATATTATTCCCATCTTCCAGTTGGATGGAGCTCTTACTGTCTTACTTTCTCCTGGGAAGAAGCAGTTCCCCACCCTCCCTGATCCTGAACCAAGGCCTCTGTACCCATCAGAACCTAACATTACAGAGATGAAAAGGACATATTGTACAAAAGAGTCACAGGGGATCTTTGTAAGAGGGACCATTCCTGCTCCTTCACCCCTGTAGATTCTCATATTCTGGTTTCGGGAGACACAGTCTCATAATATTGGCCATTGCTTCAACATCTCAAACTACCAGAAGTTTTTTCTCAACTGCCACCTTTCCTAAGCCTCTGTTAGGCTACTCTGCCCTTCCATTAGGTTGGCTATTTTCGGATAATGGACCCAATGGTCATTGCCCCTGGTTTCACTTCCTCTGGGATAAAATATATCCCTTGGTCTGAAGCTATGTTGTGTAAACATCATATCAATGGATCAATCAATGTGTTCCTAGATGCACTGCTAGTAAGGAAGGTAAATCCACATCTGGAGTAGAAATCAATTATAAGAAATGAGGCCTAGTGTGGTGGCTCATGCCTGTAATCCTAGCCCTTTGGGAGGCCGAGGCAGGAGGATCACTTGCAGCCAGGAGTTAGAGACCAGACAGGGCAACATAGTAAGACTCTATCTCTACAAAAAATAAATTTTTAAAAAATTAGCTGGGCACAGTGACACGTGCCTGTATACCAGCTACTCAGGAGGCTGAGGTGGGAGGATCGCCAGAGCCCAGGCATTGGAGGCTGCAGTGAGCTATCATCACACCACTGGAGCTCAGCCTGAGCTACAGAGCAAGACCCCATCTCTAAAATATATATATATATATATAATTTTTAATTTTAGAAAAAAATAATTGTTGCTCCTGTCAGGGTGTAATTGAAATGGTGCCATACTAAGAGCTGAGCATGAATCTCTGCTGCTGGTAAGGGGGCACTCAGCAGTGGTGGTAGCTGGATTGCTTTGGTGACAAGGAGCCCCTAATACCAGGCACCTTGGTCTGAGGCCGGATTGTGTAAATACCATTTCAATAGATCAATCCCTCTCTCGAGGCCTCCAGCCCTACTACATGGTCACTTTGGTCATGGGTTCATTGTGTCAGCACCAGAATGGCAAGGAAAGTCTGAATGATACCCACTTTATGAGTTTCTCTGTCCATACATTGGACAGTGGAGTTTTAAGTTGTGTAAATAGAGGAGAGAGTGAGAAAGAGTGAAAGGGAGGTATGAGCAATGGTTTGGGTGTCCTGGTGGGATCAAAGGATCAGTAGTCGAGGCTACTAAAGAGAGTGAACTGGAAATAGGGACAGTAATATAGAAGGATCCATGAAAGTGAGATGAGGGAGGGGGCGCAAATGCTGGAGCTATCAAGGTCTGGGATATGACCACAGGAATGAGTGGCTGAGGGAGGTTGGAGCACCTTGGTCCCCAAGGCTAGCACCCTCACGACACAATTGCACATGTGTTCTCTCAGTTTGGGCTGGTACAAACCCTCCAGTTTCTGTGATTCCTTTGGCATATCAGCTACTTTCTCCCAGAGCAAAAACCATAATTCTCCACTCAGGGTATGCTGAAATTTGACTCCAGTTGTCAGTCTGAGTCAATAGGGGTGGCAAGGGCAGAGCCTTTCAAAAAGAAAACTCCTCCTGCAGATGCATTCACTGCATTGTTTCCAAGCCAAGGAATGTATACAGCCTCTGGGAGCTGGAAAGGGCAAGGAAATGGATTCTCCCCAGAGCCCCTAGGAAGGAACACAGCCTTGCCAAGACCTTCATTTTAGCCCAGTGACACCCATATCAGAGTCCTGACCTACTGAACTGTAAAATAATAAATTTGTGTTGTTTTAAACCACTAAGTTTGTGGTGATTAACAACGGCAGCCATAGGAAACTAATACTCTTAACCAATTCCTTGTTTGGGGGCATTTTGATTATTTTCAACTTTTTTCTCATTATGAACAATAATACAATGAAACTTCTTATAGCTTAATTCTTTCGCATGTCCACAATTTTTCTTAGTTCATAGATATAACTTGTTGGGTCAAAGACTCTCTAAAATTTAATAGCCTTTTATATGTATTTCCTTCCAGAAACACAATAGCAGTCTGAAATACCATCAGCACATAGAATTTCCAACAACAGAAAGTATCCATTTTTGCTTTGTTTTGTTTTTTTCTTAACAATTTGACAGGCAAAAATAGTACCTAAGTGTTTTGAATTGCATTTTCATTACTGGTAAGCTTGTGCTACAGGTTTAAGCATTCTTCTGTAGAACAGGCACATAGCAGCCATTTTAATTTCTTCTTTTATAAATTATTTCAAATCCTCCACTCATCTTCTTTTCAGGTGTTCATCTTTTCTTACTGCTTTGTAAAATTATCCATTTATGTCACACATTGAAAATGGCTGCAATTTGATTTTAATGTTTGATATTTTAAGATACAGAAGTTTTGACTTTTTATAATCGAATCTATCAATCTTTTCCTTTATAATTTCTGCTTTTAATATCACATTTAGAAGTACTTTTCTCATTTTTACATTTGTATAAATACTCATCCGTATCTTCATTTAGTGCTTTTATGGTTGAATGTTGTGAGTTAAGAATCTAATTTCAGGTTTTCCTCAATAATTACCACTCTCAATAAAGAATGCATCAAATGTCTATCCTTTCTCCACTATAATAGATTTGAAGATGATGTTTCAAAACAAATTGATACAGACTTAAATTCTCAGCTTTTAAATAAACTCCTACTTGAAAGTAAAAAAGCTGTCAAGGAAGAGAAATTTTTTTAATGTTTTAGATTATCAGTCTCACAACATCACATTTACGTTTATGTAGCAGACCTCTAACCCCTAAGGAAATGATCTCACTTGTGAAACAAGTAACCACACCATAGACAAAATAGAGTTATATTTTCCAGTAATAAAACACCCAAATCTTCAGCAGCCCAGCAGAGAAAGAAAAATCCCACATCCTTTGTGTTTAATTATACATTACTAATGTCATACCTGACACCGAAAGGTCTCCATATGCGGATCACAGAAGCCAGGAAAATCCTTTTTCCCTTCTCTTTCCCTACTACCATGCTTCTTCTAATTGCTGGAGATAAGATATGTTTTCATAAGCTCTTCAGTATTGCTCATGAGAAAGTAGAATTTTATATTGGCTTAAATAATGTTTCACATCATGTAAAAAGGAAAAAGTAATCATAACTTAATTTCCAATCATTTTTAATGTTACCATTTGTTTTTCTAAAAGGAACATTGGCTTTTTAAGAAGAAAATATGCCCTATGTGTCTACAGCAAAAATATGAAAGCATCAACTGTATCTAGTGGCTCTCATATATTCATGTCAGATCTACAGAGCAAAACCTTTAACTGAAAAACTGACAAAGCCATTAAATCCGGGATGTATAAATTACTCACTAACTAGACCTTCCAGTTATACAAATCCAACTGAATGGTCATAGTCCTCTATAAATCTTTCAACTTTTGGTTTCATGGCTGGGTGTGATGGTTCACACCTGTAATCCCAGTACTTTGGGAGGCCGAGGAAGGTGGATCACTTGAGGCCAGGAGTTCAAGACCAGCGTGGCCAACATGGTGAAACCCCATCTCTACTAAAAATATAAAAGTTAGCCAGGCATGGTAGCACACACCTGTAATCCCAACTGCTCGGGAGGCTGAGGCAGGACAATCGCTTGAACTCAGGAGACAGAGGTTGCGAGTGTGCCGAGATCACACCACTGCACTCCAGCCTGGGTGACAGAGATTCTGTCTATAAAAAAAAAAAAAAAAAATTTTGGTTTCAGAATTTGTTTTTGACTATTTCCAGTAGTAAATATGATAAAGAAAATAATATCAATGTAAAATAATCTAATTAACTATATTAACTGTATACCTATATATATTTGCCAACACTTAATAAAACCTTAAAATAGAAGTATTCTAAGTACTTCGTATATATTAATTCATTTAATCTTCTTAAGTATCATTGTTATCAGCCCCGCCCCATTTCACATGTGAGGAAACCAAGACACAGAGAAGTTAAGTAAATGTAATAAGGTTTAATATCCAGTAAGTAGCAGGATTGGGATTTGAGCCCAGAGCTCATATTCTTAACCACACACTATGATATAATTCAATGATACCTTCAGAGCCAGGGCTCTTCACCTGAGATCCACGAGCTAATTCACAGCCATGGGTGGGCATCAGGAAGTCTGTGAATCTCCCAAAACTGTATGTAAATATTTACATGCACATGTATATCTATACTTCATCAGATTCTCAAATGACTCTGTAATTTAAAAAAAATAAAGGTAAAGAGCTACTACTTTAGGAGTCAGTGCTTCATAATGGAAACAGTAGGGGTTTCGCCTGATATGAAACTGGTTAGAACACCACTTTGCCATTTATTAGCTGTGTGAACTTGGACAAGTTAATTGCCTGGTCTAAACTTCATCTTCCTTATCTCTACATGAAAATAATAACACCTACCTTGCATTGTAATAATTATTAGAGCCAGTGTCTGACACTAACAGGTGCCTGGTAAGTCATAGATGCTTTTATCAGTGTTGTTCCTGTAGTTGTTGATTTTTTTCCTTTGATTTTAATATAGCTTACTAAACTATCATCCCACATAGTACTCTTGCCCTGAAATGTTATGAGTTTTTTTGTTTGTTTGTTTGTTTGTTTTGAGACGAAGTCTCACTCTGTCGCCAGGGTGGAGTGTAGTGGCACACTCTCAGCTCACTGCAACCTCCGCCTCCCAGGTTTGAGCTATTCTCCCACCTCAGCCTCCCGAGTAGCTGGGATTACAGGTACACACAACCATGCTCGTCTCTACTAAAAATACAAATATTATAAGATTTTTAAGGCCCATAACATAGTATCCAATTGAGACTGAGACAATCCAGTCTAAAGTAGGAAGTGAATGGCAAGGAGTTAGGAGGAGGGGTCCCTTCCCACTATGCCCTGTGATGGTGGGTCTCTAATCTTTTTCTTTCTTCAGCTTTAAGAAATTTCCTGACATTCCCTAATTCCCAAAGGATAAGAAGGAGATATATATTACCTTAAAGGTGCTTTGAACTCATAGGGAAGAGAAGTACCGTTTAAATTCAAGATACTATTATCCACAGAGATTATGGAAAATTGTAGAAGCTAGAATAAACTTAATCTGAACAATTAAAGAATGACAGCAAGTCAAGTTGGAGCTTAAAAAAAATCACTTTGCTAACAGTTAAACGTTATGAACTGGCTGTAAGATATATGTGAAGTCTGCACTTTGAAAGCTTTAAACATAATGAATCATTAAGCTCAATTTAATATTCCTCTGTGGGTGATCCGTTTCATTCTCATAACCCTTGACCATGTTGCTTTTACTTATACCTAAACTTGAAATTTCCTCTAGCCTCACCTGTTGAAATCTTACACACCCTTCAATCATTTTCAGGAAAAAAAAGAAATGCCTTCTACATGAGACTTCACGACCTCCCTGCCATCAGCATTTTCTCGTGTCTCTTAATTCCTACAGTTCCTTATTTATACCCTCTCAAGGCGCTTAGCACACTGTTGGCCATTGTCATCATTTATGCATCTGTCCATAGCTTCATTCTATCTTTCTACTACTAAAGCTCTTCAACAGCAAGAACAATGTTTCATTCATCTGTGCATCCGTTATAACAGTAGTTATTCAAAACTAGTTGTGGGATAATTGCATGGAAAAAAATTGAATGAATATATGAGTTTTTTAGGAAAGAGATTCTATAGTAATTTCAGCCTGGAATTAGAAGTGTAAGCAGAAGTGCAGTTAATGAATTTGCTAATTCTCCTTCCATGTTGGAGACAGTCATCAACATTTGTTTTTTAGCTACAACATATACTTTATAGTCTCACCTTTTTTTAACATTATACTTTATGTTCTAGGGTACAAGTGCACAATGTGCAGGTTTGTTACATATATATACATGTGCCATGTTGGTGTGCTGTACCCATTAACTTGTCATCTACATTAGGTATATCTCCTAATGCTATTACTCCCCCCTCCCCCCACCAGACAACAGGCCCCAGTGTGTGATGTTCCCCTTCCTGTGTCCAAGTGTTCTCATTGTTCAATTCCCACCTATGAGTGAGAACATGAAGGGTTTGGTTTTATGTTCTTGCGATAGATTGCTGAGAATGACGGTTTCCAGCTGCATCCATGTCCCTGCAAAGGACAGGAACTCATCCTTTTTTATGGCTGCATAGTATTCCATGGTGTATATGTGCCACATTTTCTTAATCCAGTCTGTGACTGATGGACATTTGGGTTGGTTACAAGTCTTTGATATTGTGAATAGTGCCACAATAAACATACATGTGCATGTGCCTTTAGAGCAGCATGATTTATAATCCTTTGGGTATTTACCCAATAATAGGATGGCTGGGTCAAATGGTATTTCCAGTTCTAGATCCTTGAGGAATTACCACACTGTCTTCCACAATCGTTGAACTAGTTTACAGTCCCACCAACAGTGTAAAAGCGTTCTTATTTCTCCACATCCTTTCCAGTACCTGTTATTTCCTGACTTTTTAATGATTGCCATTCTAACTGGTGTGGGATGGTATCTCATTGTGGTTTTGATTTGCATTTCTCTGTTAGCTAGTGACAATGAGCATTTTTTTCATGTGTCTGTTGGCTGTATGAATGTCTTCTTTTGAGAAGTGTCTGTTCATATCCTTTGCCCACTTTTTGATGGGGTTGTTTTTTTCTTGTAAATTTGTTTAAGTTCTTTGTAGATTCTGGATATTAGCCCTTTGTCAGATGAGTAGATTGCAAAAATTCTCTCCCATTCTGTAGGTTGCCTGTTCACTCTGATGGTAGTTTCTTTTGCTGTGCAGAAGCTCTTTAGTTTAATTAGATCCCATTTTTCTATTTTGGCTTTTGTTGCCATTGCTTTTGGTGTTTTAGACATGAAGTCCTTGCCCATGCCTGTGTCCTGAATGATATTGCCTAGGTTTTCTTCTAGGGTTTTTATGGTTTTAGGTCTAACATTTAAGTCTCTAGTCCATCTTGAATTAATTTTTGTATAGGGTGTAAGGAAGGGATCCAGTTTCAGCTTTCTACTTATGGCCAGCCAGTTATCACAGCACCATTTATTAAATAGGGAATCCTTTCCCCATTTCTTGTTTTTGTCAGGTTTGTCAAAGATCAGATGGTTAAGGCCGGGCGCGGTGGCTCAAGCCTGTAATCCCAGCACTTTGGGAGGCCGAGACGGGCGGATCACAAGGTCAGGAGATCGAGACCATCCTGGCTAACATGGTGAAACCCCGTCTCTACTAAAAATACAAAAAAAAAAAAAACTAGCCGGGCGAGGTGGCGGGCGCCTGTAGTCCCAGCTACTCGGGAGGCTGAGGCAGGAGAATGGCGTAAACCTGGGAGGCGGAGCTTGCAGTGAGCTGAGATCCGGCCACTGCACTCCAGCCTGGGCGACAGAGCGAGACTCCGTCTCAAAAAAAAAAAAAGATCAGATGGTTATAGATTTGTAGTATTATTTCTGAGGGCTCTGTTCTGTTCCATTGGTCTATATCTCTATTTTGGTACCAGTACCATGCTGTTTTGGTTACTGTAGCCTTGTAGTATAGTTTGAAGTCAGGTGGCGTGATGCCTCCAGCTTTAAACAACCGGTACCAGTCACTGCAAAAACAAGCCAAAATGTAAGGACCATCAATGCTAGGAAGAAACTGCATCAAGTAACGAGCAAAATAATCGGCCAACATCATAATGACAGGATCTAGTTCACACATAAAAATATTAACCTTAAATGTAAATGGGCCAAATGCTCCAAGTAAAAGACACAGACTGGCAAATTGGAAAAAGAGTCAAGACCCATCAGTTTACTATATTCAAGAGACCCATCTCACACACAGAGATGCATATAGGCTCAAAACAAAGGGATGGAGGAAGATCTACCAAGCAAATGGAAAAAAAAAAAAAGGCAGGGTTGCAATCCTAGTCTCTGATAAAACAGATTTTAAACCAACAAAGATCAAAAGAAACAAAGAAGGCCATTACATAATGGTAAAGGGATCAATTCATCAGGAAGAGCTAACTATCCTAAATATATATGCACCCAATACAGGAGCACCCAGATTCATAAAGCAAGTCCTTAGAGACTTACAAAGAGACTTAGACCCCCACACAATAATAATGGGATACTTTAACACCCCACTGTCAACATTAGACAGATTAACAAGACAGAAAGTTAACAAGGATATCTAGGAATTGAACTCAACTCTGCACCAAACAGACCTAATAGACATCTACAGAACTCTCCACCCCAAATCAATAGGATATACATTCTTCTCAGCACTACATCGTACTTATTTCAAAACTGACCACATAGTTGGAAGTAAAGCGCCCCTCAGCAAATGTAAAAGAATAGAAATTATAACAAACTGTCTCTCAGACCACAGTGCAATCAAACTAAAACTCAAGATTAAGAAACTCAATCAAAACCGCTCAACTACATGGAAACTGAACAACCTGCTCCTGAATAACTACTGGGTATATAACGAAATGAAGGCAGAAATAAAGATGTTCTTTGAAACCAATGAGAACAAAGACACAACATACCAGAATCTCGGGGACACATTTAAAGCAGTGTGTAGAGGGAAATTTATAGCATTCAATGCCCACAAGAGAAAGCAGGAAAGATCTAAAATCGACACCCTAACATCACAATTAAAAGAACTAGAGAAGCAAGAGCAAACACATTCAAAAGCTAGCAGAAGGCAAGAAATAACTAAGATCTGAGGAGAACTGAAGGAGATAGAGACACAAAAAACCCTCAAAACATCAATGAATCCAGGAGCTCGTTTTTTGAAAAGATCAACAAAATTGATAGACCGCTAGCAAGACTAATAAAGAAGAAAAGAGAGAAGAATCAAATAGATGCAATAAAAAACGATAAAGGGGATATCACCACCAACCTCACAGAAATACAAACTACCATCAGAGAACACTATAAACACCTCTACACAAATAAACTGGAAAACCTAGAAGAAATGGATAAATTCCTGGACACATACACTCTCCCAAGACTAAATCAGGAAGAAGTTGAATCTCTGAATAGACCAATAACAGGCTCTGAAATCGAGGTATTAATTAATAGCCTACCAACCAAAGAAAGTCCAGGACCAGAAGGATTCACAGTCGAATTCTATCAGAGGCACAAGGAGGAGCTGGTACCATTCCTTCTGAGAGTATTCCAATCAATAGAAAAAAGGAATCCTCCCTAACTCATTTTATGAGGCCAACATCATCCTGATACCAAATCCTGGCAGAGACATAACAAAAAAAGACAATTTTAGACCAATATGCCTGATGAACATCAATGCAAAAATCATCAATAAAATACTGGCAAACCGAATCCAGCAGCACATCAAAAAGCTTATCCACCATGATCAAGTGGGCTTCATCCCTGGGATTCAAGGCTGGTTCAACATACGCAAATCAATAAACGTAATCCAGCATATAAACAGAACCAAAAACAAAAACCACATGATTATCTCAATAGATGCAGAAAAGGCCTTTGACAAAATTCAACAGCCCTTCATGCTAAAAACTCTCAATAAATTTGGTATTGATGGAACGTATCTCAAAACAATAAGAGCTATTTATGACAAACCCACCGCCAATATCATACTGAATGGGCAAAAACTGGAAGCATTCCCTTTGAAAACTGGCACAAGACAGGGATGCCCTCTCTCACCACTCCTATTCAACATAGTGTTGGAAGTTCTGGCCAAGGCAATCAGGCAGGAGAAAGAAATAAAGGGTATTCAGTTAGGAAAAGAGGAAGTCAAATTGTCCCTGTTTGCAGATGACATGATTGTATATTTAGAAAACCCCATCATCTCAGCCCCAAATCTCCTTAAGCTGATAAGCAACTTCAGCAAAGTCTCAGGATACAAAATCAATGTGCAAAAATCACAAGCATTCTTATACACCAATAACAAATGGAGAGCCAAATCATGAGTGAACTTCCATTCACAATTACCACAAAGAGAATAAAATACCTAAGAATCCAACTTACAAGGGATTTGAAGGACCTCTTCAAGGAGAACGACAAACCACTACTCAACGAAATAAAAGAGGACACAAACAAATGGAAGAAGATTCCATGCTCATGGATAGGAAAAATCAGTATCGTGAAAATGGCCATGCTGCCCAAGGTAATTTATAGATTCAATGCCATCCCCATCAAGTTACCAATGACTTTCTTCAAAGAATTGGAAAAAACTACTTTAAAGTTCATATGGAACCCAAAATGAGCTCATGTAACCAAGACAATCCTAAGTCAAAAGAACAAAGCTGGAGGCATCACGCTACCTGACTTCAAACTATACTACAAGGCTACAGTAACCAAAACAGCATGGTACTGGTACCAAAACAGAGATATAGACCAATGGAACAGAACAGAGCCCTCAGAAATAACACCACAGATATACAACCATCTGATCTTTGACAAACCTGACAAAAACAAGCAATGGGGAAAAGATTCCCTATTTAATAAATGGTACTGGGAAAACTGGTTAGCCATATGTAGAAAACTGAAATGGGATCTTTTTCTTACACCTTATAGAAAAATTAACTCAAGATGGATTAAAGACTTCAATGTGAGACCTAAAACCATTAAAACCCTAGAAGAAAACCTAGGCAATACCATTCAGGACATAAGCATGGGCGAAGACTTCATGACTAGAACACCAAAAGCAATGGCAACAAAAGCCAAAATAGACAAATGGGATCTAATTAAACTAAAGAGCTTCTGCACAGTAAAAGAAACTATCAACAGAGTGAACAGGCAAACTACAGAATGGGAGAAAATTTTTGCAATCTACTCATCTGACAAAGGGCTAATATCCAGAATCTACAAAGAACTTAAACAAATTTACAAGAAAAAAACAACCCCATCAAAAAGTGGGCAAAGGATATGAACAGACACTTCTCAAAAGGAGACATTTATGCAGCCAACAGACATATGAAAAAATGCTCATCATCACTGGCCATCAGAGAAATGCAAATCAAAACCACAATGAGATACCATCTCATACCAGTTAGAATGGCGATCATTAAAAAGTCAGGAAACAACAGATGCTGGAGAGGATTTGGAGAAATAGGAACGCTTTTACACTGTTGGTGGGACTGTAAACTAGTTCAACGATTGTGGAAGACAGTGTGGTGATTCCTCAAGGATCTAGAACTAGAAATACCATTTGACCCAGCAATCCCATTACTGGATTACCAAAAGGATTATATACCAAAAGGGTTATAAATCGTGCTACTATAAAGACACATGTACATGTATGTTTACTGCGGCACAATTCACAATAGCAAAGACTTGGAACCAACCCAAATGTCCATCTATGATAGACTGGATTAAGAAAATGTGGCACATATACACCATGGAATACTATGCAGCCATTAAGAAAGAATTTCATGTCCTTTGCAGGGACATGGATGAAGCTGGAAACCATCATTCTCAGCAAAATATCATAAGGACAGAAAACTAAACACCACATGTTCTCACTCATAAGTGAGAGTTGAACAATTAGAATACATGGACACAGGGAGGGGATCATCAAACACCGGGGCCTGTCATGGGGTGGGGAGCTAGGGGAGGGATAGCATTAGGAGAAATACCTAATGTAGATGACAAGTTGATGGGTACAGCAAACCAACATGGCCCATGTATACCTATGTAACAAACCTGTACATGGTGCACATGTACCCTAGTTCTTAAAGTATAATTAAAAAAGAAGGAAGGAAGGAAGGAAGGAAGGAAGGAAGGAAGGAAGGAAGGAAGGAAGGAAGGAAGGAAGGAAGGAAGGAAGGGAAAAAGAGAAAGAAAGAGGAAGGAAGGAAGGAAGGAAGGAAGGAAGGAAGGAAGGAAGGAAGGAAGGAAGGAAGGAAGGAAGGAAAAAAGAGAAAGAAAGGAAGGAAGGAAGGAAGGAAGGAAGGAAGGAAGGAAGGAAGGAAGGAAGGAAGGAAGGAAGGGAAAGAGTGAAGACAGGGGTTGGTGGGTGTCCTTGAGCCCTCAGGAATAAGATGGCGGTTCTCTGGAGGCTGAGTGCCCTTTGCAGTGCCCAAGGAAGCCGAGCTCTGTTGCTGCAAACCCCAGTGTTCAGACCTGCTCATATCTCAGCATTTCTTCAGGACCGACCTACACCAGACTGGTGTGGAGTGCAGCACATTCACTTGTCACTGAGCCACCATTCTGGTTCCAAGACTGCATGTCTCCACTGGACTAGTGAAAGGGTTGTCAGTGTTTTGCTCCTGGGTCGGCTTCTGGCTGCTTATTTGAATCCTTGCTCTGCGATGGACTACTCCCTGGCTGCAACCCTCACTCTTCATGGTCACTGGGGCTTTGAACAAGTTGTTACTATGTTCATAGGGACGTTTGGCAGAAAGCTGCCAAGGCAGGGCTTTTGGCAATTTCAGTTTTAAACTTGGCTGGGCTTTGCTATTTCAACCATCACGATGTGGACATCTGCAAAACTGTTGCCATGCTGTGGAAGCTCTGACCTTTCTGACTTAATACTTTGAAGAATTGATGTATGCTTCTTTTCCTCTGTGTTGTCATGCCGTTCAACTCACAATCAGGAAGAAATAGCAGATGAGTCCATTGGTGGACAGCCTTCTTCTCTTAATCACAAGATTATTTTCAGAATTTAATCTTTAAGGAAAAGGTTTGAGAGGAATTTTGTCTAAGAAGTTGTGAGACTGAGTTCTGTATTCTGGTGAGTTAATGGGGTTGCCTCCCAGCTTCTCAAAAGACTCATAGTATAACAAAACATGATATATGAGCCTTTTAATTTATCAATCTCTTAAAGAGAATCCAGCTTTATTACTATTAATATATGATCAAACTTCTGTATTTGCCCTGGGAGTAGTGGACAAAGGGAAATACTGTTAATTCATGAATAAAAACTTTGCAGAAACTTAGATAGTGTTTAATTTTTTAAAACTTCCTTCTCTATTCAGTAGATACCACCTACTGATGGTTGCATATACTAGGGAAATTTTAAAATTAGGAAATGCTGATATCTCACATTATCAATTTCTAAATCTTAAGAAAAATAGCTTGGAGTGCTTCTGAATATAGAGAGGTTCCATTTAAGGGCAAGGTTCCCCTTGTAGATGTATCAAACTATTACAAAGCATAAACTGAGACTTAATCCTCAAATTTGTTCTACTTGTTCTAAAACAATCCGTCCACAAATATAAAACCATAAGTAATAAATCGTTATGTTCACACTATGGGAATCTCTAATGTGAAAATGTATTCTATGAAAATAATTTTGAAAAAAAATGTATAATTAAAAAATAAAAGATGAAGATAATTCATGGGAAGAAGTAAATTCACATTTTTCTTTCATAATTGAGATTTTATTGGCCGAGGATCAATACAGACATTTCAATTTGTACACAGTTCTTAACATACATACCAGAAATATAAAAGGCCATGTATTGTAAAAGTTATTCCAGTGACTTTCCAGCTTAAAATTTGGAAGCAAATTTTCCTTAAGAGGCTATCAAGTACCAGTGTCTCCACGTTGATAAGCTGTTACATGCGTCCCACCAATTCACAACTGAATAGCATATACACTACATATTCAAATGTGTGGCACCTCCCCCCAACCTCACTCCCGCTCTCACCATGTGATGTGCCTGCTCCCACTTCACCTTCCACCAGGAGTAAAAGCTCCCTGAGGCCTCTCCAGAAGCCTGGCTGATGCTGGTGCCATGCTTGTACAGCCTGCAGAACTGTGAGTCAATGAAGTCTCTTTTCTTTATAAATTGCCCAGTCTCAGGTATTTCTTTATAGCAATGCAAGAATGGCCTAATGCAGGCTAAAATTGCTTGGTCATATGGAAACCCTATGTTTAACCATTGTGCACTGTTGTCCACGGTGGCTGCACCACTTCACATCCCCACCAGTAGTGGATGAGGGTTTCAGTTTCTCCACATCCTCACCACCACTTGTTATTTTCTGTTTTTTGATGATACCCATCCTAGGAGGTGTGAAGTTGGAGGATGGACAATTCTTGACTTCAAATTCTGAGACCATTTCATTTTACACCCTATGTGTCACTATTCTCAGTTAACAGGTGTGAAAATGGAGGCACAAACTAATTCCCTGCTCAAGATCTTAAATGTTTTAGTGATGGAGCCGGTGTCTGCCTTGCAGACCAGTGATCTTTCTACCAGGCTGTTGTGAAGTCTGTGGCCATTCTAGTCAGAACTCCAGAATGTGTATAAGTTTGTTTAAATATAGGGCTGATCTCAGGGGCTAATTGTGATGGCTGCTGGGAGTATGAAATATTATCTATCTTTTCTCCAATTACTTTCTTAATGTGGTATATTCTTGTTCTGCTCCATGTTATCAGAATCTGAAGCAGGTGTCCTCATTATCTGTGGTGTTCTTCTTGTCTTCTGCTAGACTTCAAATGCTTCAAGGGCAGCAATCATGTCCTTGTTCCCTCGGTATTTACAGTGCTGGGCACACTGCCTGGCACATGGGCCCTCAAGTAATGTTTGATGAATTAAATTGGATAAATCAGTCAGACGTGTTAGAGAGTGAGTTTTTTATAATTCAGCTCTTCCAGAGAAAAAGATGAGACATAAATGGTAGCTGGTAAAAGAAGCCATTTTTCTTTGTTATGTATCACAATTTATTAATAATAACAGAACTAAGTTCAGGGCTTGGATGTATAAATCGGCTAGCTAAGGCAAAATGCACATCAACATGCTGGCTGAACTGAGGCCTGCTGGCATATGATACTTTAGTTCACTTATAATTAATAAATGATGCAATTGTCCTGAACTATTCCTAGCCTCAAACTTCAAATTTTCCAAATATCTAAAATACACACTAGACCTTTCTCATTATGTTTATTATTGAATTTTTTGTAAAAAATTAAAATATATAGAAGTATATGGTGAGAAGTATAAATCCCCCTTCATCTCTCCCCACACTCCTACATGAATAGAACACTGAACTCTAAATTCTAAAGGCCACAGACATTTTGGAACTCTGTTTGGAAGAGTAAAGGATATGCTGGCCTTTCCTGGATTGACTTTCTTTTAACAGGAAACACAAAAGTAACCATCTTCAAGTTCTGAATAAAGCAAATGGTCACTGAATCAAAGAACTTTTTCTCAAGAGACATCTTTTGCCACGGGTAGATAAGAAGTGTTGTGATTCAGTCTCAGCTAATCATGTAGAGTGGAAGCTCTCATTAATGATTTCTTTTCAGACAGGCTACCATTTGTACGCAAGGTACAATCCCACACACTTGTAAATGACAAAACACACAAACATGCATTTTTCTTCTCATCTAAAAAAGAAAAAGATTTCTCTCTCCAGGCATTTCCCCATTTCTCTGCTTTTCTTTACAGCAGAATTCCTCCAATGAGATGTCTTCACTCAAATTTCTCTCCTGTTCTCTTCAACTCTAATATGGTTTTTGCCGCACACTCTAAGAAATGACTCTTGCAAAGACCTCCACCTTGTTACCTTGTTAGCCTTGTGAAATCCGATGGTCCATTCTCGTCCCTTTTCACTTACCTTCTCAGCAGCATGTGGCACCAGTGGACTCTCCTCCTCTTGGTGGCACTGACTTCGCTGGTTTCTAAGACACCACAGTCTCCTGGCCTCACTCCCACCTCACAGGTCTCTCCTCCTCAGTGGTCATTGCTGGTCGCTCCTCTTCTCCTCCACTTTCAAGATAGGGTGACCCTCCGATAGGTCCTGGGAAATTCTTCTCCATCCACACTCACTCCTTTCTCAGTGGGGGCTAGGCTCTCTGACTCTATAGACAGTGCGCCATCTACATGCTGGTAATTCCCAATCCATGTTTGTAGCTCAGGCATCTCCCTAATCCAGCCACCTTACTCTATAGCTCTGTTCACATGTCTAGCAGACGTCTCAGACACAACCCATCCTCTCCATCTTCCCCTCCACACCTGCTTCAGCTCCAGATGTCCCCATTTTATTTCATGGCAACTCCACCTTCCCAGTAGCTCAGATCAAAAATTCTGAAGTCTTCTTTGACTCCTCTCTTGGATACTGCACACCAAATTTGCGAGAGATTTCTACCTGTCTTAATTTCAAAACAGATCAGAATTCACCCACCTCCCACTGCCCCACAGATCCAAGCCACCATCCTCTCCAGCCTGAATCACTGCAATTTCCTCCTAATCTTCCGACTTCCATCCTGGTTCATGTTCAATCTGTTCCCCACAGTCGCCAAAGTGATCCCATTTAAGCACATCAGATCATGTCACTCCCCCTCTCATGACCTACATGACTCCTTATCTCACTTAAGGTAAGGGGCAGAGTCCATACAGTGACCCACAGGCCCTCACAGTTCTGTCCCCCACTATTTTTCTAAACTCATTTCCTTCTGTTCTTCCCTCACTCACTTCTCTCGAACTACGCTAGTCTTCCAGCCCTTTTCCAGATATCTTCATGGCTAACACCCTCACCCTCCTTCAAGTCTTTGCTAAAGTGCCACCTTCTCACAATGCATGCATACCCAATTCACACTCCCTACCTCTAACCGTCAACTTTTTTATATCATTTTCTAATATATTATATATCTTATTTATCATATTGATAATTATTACTTAATTCTATCTCCTCCCACTAGAATATGAGTTCCATAAGGGCAGAGATTTTTGTCCGTTTTGCTCACTGATGTATTCCCAGTATCTAGGTGTTTAATAAATATTTTTACAAAATGAATGAATAAATTATAAACCCCCATAACTCTACCAGCTCTGAAAGTCTATGCCTTAAGCAGGCAGTTCCCCTCCCCCTTGCACACATTTTATTTTTCCATGAATTATCACAGTGAACACACCTCCTTAACTACCGCTATATCAAGAAATAGATGACTACCAGAGTAGCAAATGATACGCTTTGCTTCTTATCCTTGGCATCCAGCATTACACCAGGCATCTAATAGGCATTCAATAAATGTCTGTGTAATTAATCAATTAATTAATATGATTCCAGCCATTTTTCTCAATAGCTGATTCACTACTCTGGTGCCTTGGAAAGAGTACAGCAAATTCAAAACCAAATGCATGTAACAGCACACATTGCCCTTTCGGAAACTCTCAATTCACTGAATTATGCAGATTTTCCAAATGTTGATACATTTCACTACACAATATTTAAAAGTCATATTTGTTAATACTACCACCGTCTCATCAGGAAAATCTTTAAGTGTTGGAAAGAGATCAAGCTTGTGACAACAGACACGTTTCCCCAAAATTATTTCTCTTGAAAGTTCTAATTGTATCATTAGCAACAAAAATTATCAGTTAACTTATTTAAGGTATCGAGTTCATTTCATTCACATTTGAGAAAATGTCCACCAAATGTCCATGTCCGAGTAATGATTCCTCATCAGCATTCTTTCAAGTAAAAACAGTATTCCAAGAAAAGAGACAGATCAGTTCACGACTCAATTGCTCTAGTGCTTTTCCTCAAGACAGCCCTTGTACAGCCAAAGTGCCTTATGCATGCTTTGCATACTTTCCATACCACAGTGAATATTAAAAAGACATTTACAACATGATCAAGATTATTAAATTTAAATTATTTGACTGCTTTTACTGCTTCATCAAGGACATTCTTGCGTAAAACTGGGTTTTGTTCTGGTTTTTTCTTTTGAAAGTGCCTGACAATGAAGAATACGATGACTACTAGCACAGTTTGATGTTACTGCTCTGATTCCCACTAAGGCACCCAAAGTTTTACCCTTCATTGCCTTTGTACAATCGGTGTAAATGTTGACACATGGTGGGGTTTGGCGGGGGAAAGCAATATCTTGGTGTTGTTATGAAAATAGTTTTGACCTCACGACTTGTCTCAGGACCCCCTAGGAGTCCACAGACCATACTTTGAGAACTGCTGGCTTATGACATTGCAACGGCTCATTCACATTACAATAAATTAAAATTTTTCCCAAGAATGTAAAGAAATCACTGCATGCATAATTGTTAACATTCATATTTCACAGCTAAAACAATCTTGGAAAAAATTATTAGAACAAAGTTGGTGGACTCAAACCGTTCCATTTCAAAAGTTTCTACAAAGCTTCAGTAATCAAGACAGTGTGGTACTGGCATAGACATATGCATATATATTATAGAACTGAGAGGCCAGAAATAAACTCTAACCTTTAATTTTCAACAAAGGGGCCAAGGCAATTCCACAGGGAAAGAATAGTCTTTTCAAAAGATAATGCTGGACAGCTGAATATTCACATGCAAAAGAATGAAGTTGGACCCCACATCAGCCATACACAAAAATTAACTCAAACTATATGAGAAATTTAACTTTAAAAAAAGGCCTAAAGGTAAAAACAAAATAGAACTATAACAATCTTAGAAGAAAATGTAGGAGTAAATCTTTATGATGTTGTATTAGTTAATAATTTATTAGACATCACACCAAAGGCAAAAGGGATTAAAAAGATTAAGTTGTAAGTCATTAAAATTAGAAACTTTTGTGCTTCGAAAGACATCATCAAGAAAAAAAAGACAACCCACAGACTTGGAGAAAATATTTGCAAATCATATGTCTGATAACAAATTCGTATCCAGAATGTTTAAAGGACACTTATACCTCAATAATAAAAAGACAAATAACACAATTTTAAAAAGAACAAATAATTTGAATAGACATTTTGCCAAAGAAGATATATGAGTGGCAAGTAGGCACATGAAAAGAAACTCAACATCATTCATCATTAGGGAAATACAAGTCAAAACCACAATGAGATGCTATTTCACACCCACTAAAATAGTGATTATTTTTTAAAAATATACTGAAATGATGTAGAGAAATTAGAACCTTTGTACATTATTGGTGGAAATATAAATTGATACAGCCACTTTGGAAAACAGTTTAGAAGTTTCTCAAAATGTTAAATATACAGTTACCACATGACCAAGCAATTCCACTCTTAGGTATAGACCCAACAGAAATCAGAACATATGTCCACATAAAGATTTGTACATAAATGTTCACAGAAGCATTATTCATAATAGCTAAAAAGGGGAAACAACCCAAATGTCCATCAACCAATGAATGGACAAATAAAATGTGCTATATCCATATGACGGATTATTTGGTAATAAAAAGGAATGAAGTACTGATACATGTTATGTTGTAGATGAAACTCAAAAGCATTATGCTAAGAGAACACAGTCAGTCACAAAAGACCACATACTGTATGGTTCATTTATAAGAAATGTCCAGAATAGGCAAATTCCATAGAGACATAGATTGCAGGTTGCCTAAAGAGAGTGACTGCTAATGGATACAAGGCTTCTTCGGGGATAATGAAGATGTTCTAGAATTAGATTATGGTGATGGCTGCACGACTCTGCAAATATACTAAAATCCATTGACTCATACGCTCTAATGGGTGACCTTTATGGTGTGTGAATTATGTCTCATAAAGTTGTTAGAAGTCAACATAAATGGAAGAAGAGCAACCATTCACATAAAAATAAACAAAATTGTCAATGTTTTCTTTAAGAATTTTTCAGTAGGTGTAGTTAATTACAATTTGACTTTTTTAGGTCTGCACTAAAATTACTCACCCAGTAGCAGGGTACCTTATTGCTATTACTGAAAATGATGAACCTTTGATACACTTGCAATATCTGAGAAAAAGAAACACAGGGGTCTCAGCAGGGCTCCCTTCTAAAGTCACTTGATTTCTAAAGAAGTAACCACTAGGTTTGAAGTCATCAGAGTGTTAACTATGGGGATGGTTGGTTCAGTACCCAACATCCTGACAGCACATCTGACCATTTGTATTGTATTGGAGACCACATCCTCAGCTCAGAAAGAGAGCTGAACTCATTTCTGATAGAAAGTACACTGCATACTGTTCCTCCAGGGACTGAAGTTGACTCTTCTTAGAGCGAGACATTCCCCAACATTGGAACAAAAATGACTCCCACTTCTTTTCTCAGCTAAACCTGTTCAGAAGAAAGAAAGAAAGAAAGAAAGGCAGGAAGGGAGGGTGGGAGGGAAACTCAGAGATACTTTCAGTATCTAAAGTTGTGAAACTAGACAATCAGGAACGCACAGTCAGAGAGCTGGAAAGGGCCAAGAGCCCCTACCCCCTCCAGCCCATGTCCCCACACCTGCCATAGACCAGACAGGAGCACAATAAACACTCACCACAAAGTGGGGAAGGAAAATCCAGGCAGGAGCCTCTATGTAAATAAATCTCCCTCCTGTCCTCCCCTTGCACTTGGCCTGCTAATTCTTATATAACCCAAGGAGATAGCTAGAAAGAAGTTTGATTGGTGACCAATTTTGAGGACTTTTATTAAAACTCTAATTTAAGTCTTCAGGAGTTTCCAGTCATGGATACTGTAGATAATATTGCAGATGATGAAAGCATCTTCAAAATCTTAGCTGAGACACTTTACAGTCTTCCCTGGTGTACTCTGATGGCAACAAGGTCCCTTGCCCCCCTCCCACCTTGTAGAATTCCAGCACCCCCCTCAACAGTCCTAGCAAAGGAAAACATGCCTGCTGACAGTGAGCCATCATCCACCATTCTCACTTATTTGGATTTGGTTTCCTAATGCTAAACTATGAAATTTGAAAAAAAAAGAAAGAAAGAAAGGAAACCACATCCTTTTTACTCTCAGTATATAGATGGAGGCAGTTAAGAACTGAAAACAGATTTTCAGGTTGATTGATGTGGGACAGCAGTCACAATGAGGAACTCCTACAGATTTCTGGCATCCTCTCTCTCAGTTGTCGTTTTTCTTGTGCTAATTCCTGAAGGTAAGACTGATTCTTCTCATTTCCATTATGACCACGAAGCAAAATGGAGCAGACTTTCAATGAACTTTTGGTAATATTACCTTCCTATACTGAAAGAAGATGTTTTCCCCCAAGCCTTAAAATGTTTAGCCAGGCACAATGGCACATGCCTGTAGTCCCAGCTACTAGGAAGGCTGAGGTTGAAGGATTGCATGAGCGCAGGAGTTTGAGTCCAGGCAGGGCAACATAGTGAGACCCTGTCTCTATTTTTTTTTTAAATAGCATTCTTTCTTGGATTTTAAATATTTCTGTATTTTAGAAGAAAAAAGCATCTTTTCTTCTCACGATTATTTTGCAAAAGATAGCAGAACCACCAATGCTTATTGCTGCCAATTTGTAACTTGAAAACTGCCAAAAAAGACAATGTAAAAATGAGTGAACAAAACCCTCGTGTTAGTAAAACAAATAGTACCTTCCAGGAAAGGAATAGTGGCAAGTTAGTCAACTCAGCCTTTCCTGCCGCAGAAAATGCATAGATCATTTAAAGAAAACTAAGACAAATCTGATCTAGACACCAAAAGTGAATCAGGAATTATTAGAATTTTTATACTTATTTCTCAGGTCTAGAGACTCTTTGGCAATACATTAAGACATTAGGCCAGTTCCCTCATTAACCCTTTGGGAGTGCTATAATATTTTTTATTAAGCTAATTTTTTGTCTACCAAATGGTAATCAATATTTCTGCTTTTGCATGAGCTGCGCATGCATGGGTTAAAATGCTGTATAATTCATGGTATCACCACTGAAAGGGTGACAGCTCTTGGGGAGCTCCAGATTTCCCTTGAAGAACCTACTAGGAAGTGAGGACTACACTCGAGCTGTAGCAATATGGAGCCAACCATGGTTTTTCCCATGATTCATCAGCTTTTGGAGGCAGGGACTTATGTAATAACCTACCTTGCCAGGAATTCCCAAAGAACTCTGGTTTATCATGCACCTAAATATGAGAAGACTTTGGGAGGCTGAGGCGGGTGGCTCACAAGGTCAAGAGATCGAGACCATCTTGGCCAACATGGTGAAACCTTGTCTCCACTAAAAACACAAAAATTAGTTGGGCATGGTGGTGCGTGCCTGTAATCCCAGCTACTCGGGAGGCTGAGGCAGGAGAATTGCTTGAACCAGAGAGTCAGAGGTTGCAATGAGCTGAGATCGCACCACTGCACTCCAGCCTGGCGACAGAGCAGGACTCTGTCCCCCCCCCCCCAAAAAAAAAGATAGAGAGGGAAGAAATATAAAAATAACAAGACTGCAGGACATTTGAGACAAAGGTTGGCTATGTTATAAGCAGGGCATAGTATGACTATATTCAGGCATGTTAAATTCTCCATACAGAAAAAAACAGGGCAGATAAATCCAGCCATATCTTTTCTTCAAAGGAAACAACAAAAACAAACTGCTGTGCTCCTCTTTGTTTCCTGTGTTCAGAGAGGGCAGTGTGGGCCCATATAAGGAACAGACACAGCAAAGCAAGGCACGGTTGAAATCTATCTGTACATGAATCATTCTAGGAAAATTGGGATTGGGTGAAGTTCTCTTGTTTCTATAAGCTCTTTACCCTTTTATTTCTAGAGTCTAGAATTTCTTCCTCCCAGTTCCCTTTTTAAAAGCAGAGACCTCTGCTTTTTCAAATCACACTAGCCACATTTCATGTGGTCACTCTCCTCCTTGCTCTCACCCTCATAAAATCTTACGAAAGGCTTCTATAGCTGCCATTAATACTTGCCTGTGAATTTGGCAATGACTTAGTCCTAATTATGGAACAAGAGGCACTGTGCCCTGTTCAAGAAACCATGAGTCTCAGCAAAAGTATTTTGGGAGAATCCAAGAACATCTGGTGCAGGAGGTGGAGAGCTCAGAGTGTATCACTAAGACATAAGGTGCTCTATCTATCAGCATGTATGGTTTGCCTTGTGTTTAGCTCTCACTGTTCCCTAACAATGGGTCTCTACTTCTACACTATCATCATCAAGGAAATGTCACTTAGGCAGAATTCTCGGCATATAGTATCTTCTCTCCTCTCTTCCATATCTCAGTGGAAAATACCTTAGATTAAACCACATGGTTTGGTCTAGAGATTGAAAGGGAGGTGTAATCGATGTTATTTTCTTAACTTATGAGTGAGAACAGTGCAATTTAATAACCAAAACTCTCATAATGACCAAAGGACTGAGGGGGAGGGTCACAGCCAAATGATGCTAATATTGGTTCATAAGCTGTGTTTTTGCAATGGCTTGGGGTTAAAAGGGAAGTTATGAGGCTTCTAAAAGTCTTATCTATTTCCCCAAAATTAATACTTAGCCAAAAAGGGTGGAAGCACTTGAGGTTGTCACTACCACTGGCATCTCCTGCAGCAACTGTTGATGGTAAAGACCAAGGCAGAGCTTTCTGCCCTGGGGCCTGAGGTTGCTGGTTTGTGACATCTAGCCTAATGATCCTGGAACAGTCAATGGCCTGGCTTCTATGTGTGGAAGAGCAGGACCCTAAAGTCCAACAGGAATAGGATTTGCATCAGATGTCTGCAGGTCTACATAGAGTAAAAACAAGGAGAAATGCTCTCAACCAGACTTCCTCTCTGAGTGCAAAAAGTATGGCTGGTCTTAGAAACATGACTTTGTGTAGAGCTCTTTGGGGTTGAACACCAATCTGATTTGTCTTTTTCCATTGAACAGATGTCTGTGAAGAAATTATTGGAGGAAATGAAGTAACTCCTCATTCAAGACCCTACATGGTCCTACTTAGTCTTGACAGAAAAACCATCTGTGCTGGGGCTTTGATTGCAGAAGACTGGGTGTTGACTGCAGCTCACTGTAACTTGTAAGTGCCTGGGTTTTTTTAAAAAAGTTTGTAAAGATACTCTAATTTGGGGAAACATTAATAAAAAGAGCAGACCAGGCACAGTGGCTCACACCTGTAATCCCAGCACTTTGGGAGGCCAAGGCAGGTGGATCACATGAGGTCAGGAGTTTGAGACTAGCCTGGCCAACATGGTGAAACCCCATCTCTACTAAAAATACAAAATTAGCCAGGCATGGTGGTGCATGTCTGTAATCCCAGCTACTTTGGAGGCTGAGGCAGGAGAATTGCTTGAACCTAGGAGACGGAGGTTGCAGTGAGCCGAGATCGCCCCATTGCACTCCAGCCTAGGCAACAAGAGTGAGACTCCATCTCAAAATAAAATAAAATAAATAAAATAAAATAAAATAAATAGTAGATCCCACTAAAGCCATGGGAGGTTCACATGTATCTTCATGTCGCTTAAGTCTTTAGGCACTTGCTTAAGCCTAAAAGGAAGTTAAGCCCAGACTTGCCACAAAGAATCAGGCAATGAGGAAGCAGCATCCACAAGCTCTTTCTGTAGATCTCCACTAAGCCATTGGGTACAGGTGCTGCAGAGCTTTGCTTCTGTCATGACTGTATGCCCAGGTAGAATTAGCCTCAGCATGGAAGGGTGAAACTTTCAGTGCCCCCTCAGAGCCCTGGGTGCAACCATCAAGTACAGAAAGCTTGTGTCCAATGCCTTCTTGTATGCCTCGGTGAATTCCTGTCACATCTTTGGCCACCTCTTCACTCCTGTCAACCGCTACATTCAACCTCTTCCCAGGCCTTGTCTTTTCCTACTCTGTAAATCAAGCCTGTAAACCTAGGCCATTCAATATGATAGCCACTAGTTAGAGGTAGCTATGTAAATTTCAATCAATTAAAGTTAAATAAAATATCGAATTAGTTCCTCAATCGCACTAGCCACATTTCAAGTCCTCAGTAGCCACATGTGGCTAGTGCAGATAAATAGAACATTTCATCATAAAAATATGCTCTACTGGAAAGCACTGTTCTAAGGTCTTTTTCTTTTATTTTTTATTATTTACTTTTTATTGACATATAATAGTTGCACATATGTTGGGGGTACATGTGATCGTTTAAGTGAGACTAATCTCAGCTGATGTAATGGAAAAGAGGCAGTGTGCATAATCTGGTTGGTGTAGTTTATACTAGGTTGTGAATGATGATAGCCTTAACCATCAGTTCATCAGAAAGCATTTTGATTTTGATAACCAAAATGAATCTTTAAGAGAAAAAAAAGACTCCTGAACCCCTCCTTCAGACCACCATCCCTTCAACATCAATGCCATGCAAATAGGGTCCTCCATGGGGCAATCTGTTTCTGAAAGTTTTCCCATTTGAGTTTGTTGTTTTCTTAAAAAGACCCCTTCATTACATTACTTTACAACTACTGGCTGCTTTTTGCTTTGTCCCTGGACTACTGAGATCTTTGCTTCCCATCACAGCTAATAAGTAATTCTCCATCACAGCTAAATAAGGCAGGGGTAGAGGGGCAGACAAGCACAAGGCTTGGCTTTGCTGCCATGGAATTCTCTTGTTTTTCAGTGAACCTAGTTTACCTTTTTATAAACAAGTTGGTGATGATGATGACGATGAATTCATAAACATTCTTTTATTCATAAATATTATTTTATTTTTTAAAGCACACATTTTCTTTCTGAGCCACAAAGAAGTCTCCCCACCTCCATACTTACAAATGGGACAATGAAACTGATCAGCATATATGCTCAATTGCTAATACAAAGAATAAATCCAGTAAATAATGTTGTATCTGTTCTCAGGGACAAAAGGTTCCAGGTCATTCTTGGGGCTCACTCAATAACCAGGAAAGAGCGAGAAAAACAGATAATGCGTGTTAAGAAAGAGTTTCCCTATCCATGCTATGACCCAGCCACACACGAAGGTGATCTTAAACTTTTACAGGTACGTGTCTTTGATTGTCTTCTCAAAAGTCATAGAACCTTCTACAATCTGGCCAACAACATGAAAACATTTCCTTGGTGCCCCGTTGTAAAAACTCACATAAAGAGGATCCTGAAAATTTGGACTATAATTAAAGTTAAAATGTAAATATTTATCTTATCCCATTAACACTTTATGTTTCTCTTCCAACAGCTAACAGAAAAAGCAAAAATTAACAAATATGTGACTATCCTTCATCTGCCTAAAAAGGGGGATGACGTGAAACCAGGAACCATGTGCCAAGTTGCAGGGTGGGGGAAGATTCACAATAGTGCATCTCAGTCCGATACACTGAGAGAAGTCAATATCACCATCATAGACAGAAAAATCTGCAATGATCCAAATCACTATAATTTTAACCCTGTGATTGGAATGAATATGGTTTGTGCCGGAAGCCTCCGAGGTGGAAAAGACTCGTGCGATGTAAGTAAAATAAGATCCCACATTTAGCTATTGAAGTAAGTCATGCAGACAGAGAAAATGTAACATCATGCTTTGTTTTGTCATGGCACTGGCTTCTACAGGATCCTAGAGTTTCTTGAAATAAGTTTAATAAAACCCCAGTCAAATACATGAATGTGCTCAGCTCAAGTGAGTCATTAATCAAAAATAAGAAGCTCACTGCTAGTGCATGGGGTGCATGCACTACATATTTTTGACTTCTTACAAAAATTACTAAGAAGCAAAGTTTGGTCTCATTTTTCATATTAACATACAGAGATCTAAACTTGAAGATATACAACACTTAGAAGAGTTGAAGTTAAGGTTCCTCAAGGCCATTCAGTACGCTTTCCCCATTTCAGTACATTCCCTCTCCTTCTCCACTACGTTCCTCTGCCATTTAACATCGGCGTGTCTGAAATGTCTGTCAAGCCTGGCTGAATATTTCCAGCCAGACCCTATAGCTTCCCAGAGCTTAGTTTAATCCCCAGTAAACATGCTGTTCAATGTTCAAAGCATGACTCATACCAGAAAATGTGTAAGCTTCCATCCTAGAACCCCCTGAGAAGGGGTGGGACAGGGCCATGCTTAAAGACAAGAATAGAAGAAACATTTTACAGATTTTTAAACTGAATACTAGCTTGCATTTCTCATTTGTCCCAAAGACCTTACGGAGTCTTACCTGAAGAAGGGTATGCAGTATGCATGGTTTGGGAGTTACCAGAGATTGAGAAATCCAGAGGTCTCTGTCCTTCCCTAGATCTATGTCTTGCCTTCAGAACCAAAGCTAGTCAAATCCCAGGAAAAGAAAACATTTGTCTTTAGTACCTGTCCACTTTCTCTTCTCTGCCCTAGTTCCCCCATTCCCTCCCTCGTCCACCACTCTGGGCTCCCAGGAACCCAGAACCTTCATGCTTTTGGAAACCACAAGCTTTTGGAACCCACATGCAGCATCCTAAGGCCACGGCAGCATACTAAGATGTTAGTTCCCACCCCACCAGCCACCCGCCACCACTGAAGCTTGGCAATCCTTCCCTGTTCTCTCAACACCCCGAAATTGGCTATTGATGAATTAAACCTAAAGGACTAATTCTGCAAATGCCATTACTGTAACAGGCAGGGGAACTATACCTGTCCAGGGAGGATCCCGGGTTCTAACATGGTTCTTTATTTCGTATCTCTATAAGGCCCACTTTTGCCTGAAAGGGACTGATTTGGTTTTGTTTCTTTTGGAAGGCAATTATCTGCTAGAAGAACCAGAAAACATAGTTTTTATTCTTTGCTTCAATGTACCATCTGCATTTGACTATTTTGCCGCTTGAGTTATTAAGCATTTTGAGAAAATGACAAATAAACAGGAGACTTTCCTTTCCAAAAGCAGAGCAACAGTCTCAAAATTAGCTGATAACATGTGCAAGTTTCATTTTGATTTTCACTGGCTCATAAATAAACCAAGTGAACCAATTCAAAAATACTAAAATATTTCCAAATGTTTTAATTTTTAAGCACTATCTTCAATGAGATCAAGGTTGGTCTTAACTCATATTAAATGCTACAGAATTTCTTCCATTTCACTAGTGGTAATGCTGAACACTGACCCCTCTTGTTTTCCTCCAGGGAGATTCTGGAAGCCCTTTGTTGTGTAACGGTGTTTTCCGAGGGGTCACTTCCTTTGGCCGTAAAAATAAATGTGGAGACCCTCGTGGGCCTGGTGTCTATATTCTTCTCTCAAAGAAATACCTCAGCTGGATAATTATGACTATCAAGGGGGCAGTTTAAATAACTGTTTCATTTCATTTTCTGTGGCTTCTTAATGCTTTCACATATAAAATCAATTTGCATGACTGTACCTGTTTCCTCTCTTGTAAACTTAGTGGGCAGATCTGCTCCAGCAAAGTGAAGCAGAGTTATACGGCAGCCTTGTAGATAATGCAAGGGGGAGGGATTATGTGATCAATGTCACCAGAGTCATTTATGCGTCAAGTGACATGGGAATGCTTCCTGAATTATTCATCTCTCTGCCTCAGTAGAATCCAGCAAGAATGACCCTAAGATCAAGTCTAACAACAAATGCAGTAAAGGGCTCCACAATTCCACAGGAAACAGAAACAGCCAGTCTGGAACAGCCAGTCTGCAGCCAGTCTGGAAAAGGAAATATAGGGCATTGTTCCACATTAACAACTGCTTTTCATGCTATACACAAGAATCTGAGTCTATGGGAGAAAAAGAAACAAGCAATGCCTTACAGTATTTTCCAAATTCTAGGGCATACAAATACAGTACTTGGGCAGCCAAGAAAATTATACAGTAGAAAGTCAGCCTTCTTTCTCAGTGCCTTGCATTTAAGCCTTGGAGTACCTAGGTGATTTCTCAGTTCTCTTTGTTCTTGAGACTGGGTAGATCCAATCAACATGAGAGTTACAGTGGCTGCCATCCCATAGTAGAGAGTGAGTGTTCACTTGTGTCCAGAAAGTTTTCTTTGGAAAAAGCCCTTATCATATTTTTTCAACATAGTGAATTTAGTAGGTAGTCATCAGCCTGCAGTCACTTCAAGATGTTATTATGTGAACAGATTCTTTCAATTTCTATAGTCCCTTTAGTAATATAAATTTTATATATGTATATTATATATTATGTAATACAAATTTCAATATATACATATATGTGTTTATCTACATATGTATATACATACACATACACACATATATATACACATATACACACACATATACATGCATAATACATATTCAAACCAATAACATACAGCAACACTAAGAGACAGGCTCTTAAAACAAAGGAAGGTGCAAAAATAAAACACCAACAACAAAGGAAGGAGCATAGCTTAAAGACTGGCTAAAATAATAGTACATTGGTTTTCAACCATGGTCGTTCATTAGACTCACTAAGCTCTTTAAAACTACCAATGCCCAGGTCCTACCTCTACACATTTTGATTTAATTGGTATTTGGTGGGACCCGGGATGTAGTATTCTTTATGTGAGCTCCCCAGTGATTGTAATATGCAACCAGGGATGAATCTTTATACTAGAAAAGGAGGCCTGGTGCTACTATATAAAAGAGAGGCTCTGAGAGAGTAACTACAATGATATTTTAAATACTTGCTACAATTCCCTCATTGCTAGTTAGGACTTTAACTGCAAAAAGAGAATGGAATATTCCCTACTGTCAATACGTACTACAGATTTTGAACTCTGTTTAAAAAGTGGTTGTATGGAACCCTTGTTAACTGCTGGTAGAAGTATAAATTAGTACAACGTCATAGGAAAATTGGCAGTGTCTACTAAAACTCAACATATATATAAACCTATGACCTAGCAATTCCACTCCTGGGTAGATCCCAAACAGACATGAGTGCTTTTATCCACCAAAGATGTGTTCTGGAATGTACATAGCAGCTTTATTCTTGGAAGTCAAAACTAGAAATAACTCAAATATCCACACACAATAAAATGGATAAACAACTGTTATACAGTCATACAATAAAATATTACACAGCAATGAAAAGAACAAACTTCAGTTTTATGCAACACAAATTTAATGTTGAGGAAAAGTGAGATAAAAAAGAATACACATGATGAGATTCCATTTATCTAAAAGTTGGCATAAGGGAAAACTAATCCATGGGGATAGGAGTCAGAAAAATGTGGAGGTGCTAACTAGGAGTGGACACAAGGGATCCCTTTAGGGTACTAGAGATGTTCATATCTTGATCTAGATGGTGGTTGCACAGTTGTTTATTCACAAATTTAAAACTCATCAAGCTATAAACTTAAGACTTATGTGCTTTACTATATGTGAATTATTACTCCATGAAAAATTTTTAATTTCAAAATTTTAAAATAAGTTGTAGCCCAGGCTTTTGTGTGCTATATGAAAACTTACCTTTTTCTTTATGAAAATCATATTCCAAACTTCCCAACAAAACTAATCATAGTAACAGATATATTAATATTTTTCTTAAATGAGAGCCTGTTGTTCACGTGCCAGTATTAATTGAGAGAAGTGGCCTTTGGTCATGACATAGTGTCGTCAGAGTATTAAAACAGAAGTATCCACAACAGAATAGCAGGGGACACTGGAAATGGTCTAATCATTTTGCTCATTTTCTTCTAAACATTTTCTTACAGTTTATACCTGGCTTATTAGGAAGATCAAATTAAAACCATTAAAGAAGAGTGTGCATTGCAGAAAACGATCACACCTGTGGCTTTCAGTGGCCTAAAATTTTCTAAGGCAAGAATTACTAACATTACCAAACAGATTTAAATTTTAAAAACAGGGAAAATAAATATATATATTGACAAATTAACACTAATTTAACAGAAGAGTCCTAAACTCCCCTGGTATATACCATTCTACTTTTGAATTCTCAAAGTTTTTGTTATGTTGTATCGATTTTGGGGGCATAGGGAATGGGTATGTATTAGTAAAAACAAGTCATGTCGAAGCAAAAAAAAAAAATCAGCCAATATTTGTTATCTGTCATATGTAGAACATACTAAGGAACACCAAAAAATATAATGCATGCTCTCTCAAGCCTTCAATTTAAACTCCTCAGGATGTTAAAACCAAAATAACCAATGATTCAGACAGTAATAAGATTTTTTTAAACAGCTGTAATAGTATAGTAATACCAGGTAGATGATACATACAGGCTAATGCCAAGAACTCAAACCCAGGTAACATCATTTCAAAACACTTCCTGGAGAGGTTAGGACTTGTGTGGGTGTGTAAAGGAAAAGGAGAGAGAAGCAAGAATTCAGATTAGAAGAAAAGCTCCAACAAGGCAGGAAATCACAAGACTTAACCAAAGTCTTAATATAGGAGATGAATGGGAATCAACATTCAAAAGACAGAACAGTGAACTGATCAAGTTTGAAGGAATCTTAGCAGTGATCAAATCCAAATTCCTATCCTTGCAGATGTTGCAACACATCCAAGGTTACAGGGTGTATTTATGGCAGAGCCAAGGCAAGAACAGATCTAACTTCAAGTCCTGGGCTCAGGACTCCAGAGGCCGAGGTCAAAGGTGCTTGGTAATAGGGTGTCCTCGAGAGTTTACGAGCAGGAGACTGAGAGGATCAGCACGGGACTTTTAGATGCTTAACCTAGCAGTGGTGTGGAGTCAAGAGAAACAGTTATAAGGCAACTACAGCAGACTGGCTGTCAGGCACGCAGGATGTGACTAAGTGAAACAAAAGAAAAGAGAGCAAAGGGTGAACCAAGGAAGCACAGAGAAGAACCAGGAGGTTCCCTGAGTAGGGGACCAGGATAAGGATAAGACCATCAGGAGGAGAAGAGATTCCTACAGAACTGATTTTTAGAGAAAGTAATATGCATGCTTAACATACTGCCTAGCATATAGTGAGATTTTAATAAATGTTTTTCAAGTGAATGGGTCGTGTTTTCAATGTGTTGAGATTGAGCTAAAGACAGGAAAGAATCTCGAAAGGGAACTATCCCGAGGCAATCAGAAATATGAGGTTTGGAGCTAGGGAGAAAAGTCAGATGGGAAAGAAGTAGAAATCTTTGCTGTAGATGTTATTCTGAATAAAGTAGTGAAAATGAATCTCTAGAAAGGGGTAAGAAGGGGAGGAAGAAGAAAAGGGGGAGGAAGAGGGGCAGAAAGAGGAAAGCAGAGAAGGAAAGAAGTCGATCTCTGGGAAGCAGAGCAAATAAAGCAATCTGAGAAAGAACAGGAAAACAGGCATTCACATCAAGAAGAGTATTTCAACTTGTTTGATACTCATAAAAACTCCATGGAGAAGACATAGCCAACATCATCATCTTCACTTAGAAATAAGGAAACTGAAACCTAGAGGGGCTGGGTGCTAGTAGCAATTCCATACAGAGGCCGTCCCATCAGCTGCAGCAGAAAACACCCGGGTCTGGTCTGGACTCAAAGCCAGGTGCAGCACTCTGCCCCTGTGGCCTGGGGGAAAAGGGAAAGACAGTTCATACTCCTCCACGTTACATGGGCTGCTGCTCAGGACTATAGGCAATGTGAGGTGGGGTCATGAGTCCCATCCCAGGATAAAGGGCTTTCCCACACCCACCAGGTTCAGAGCTGCCACCAACTGAGCCATGCTGGGAGACAGCAGTCAGGGCTGACTGGGACAGTTTTCTCCCTCAGTGCTCTTGCCCCTGTATCAGTGTCCTGTGGCTGCCATAACAGATCACCACTCACTGGGTGGCTTAAAACAACAGAAATTGATTCTCACAGTTCTGGAGATGGGAAGTCTGAAATCATGGGGTCACAGGGGCGGTACTCCCTAGGGATGCTCTCGAGGTGATTCTGGATACTTGTCATTGGATTTAGGGCCACCTGGATAATCCAGGATGATTTTATGTCAAGATCCTTAATGACATCTCCAAATGCAATATTTCTAAATAGGTCCCATTCTGAGGTTCCAGAGATTTAGCATGGATATCCTTTAGGAGACTATTTATCAGCCTACCACACCCTTCATGCCCTATACTGTTGTTAGTTCTGTCGTCTCTAATCCACCCATTCCTACGAATGCCAGTGCTATGCTCCTGCCACATACCCCAGGCCTCCCCAAGAAGTATCCCACTGGGCCCCAGCTTTCAATAAACTAATCAGATAAACTGAAGCAGCAAGTTTACATTTATAAAGACAATGCAGGCCCCTTTTATAGGTGAGGGAAAAGATTTGGGGATACCAAATGTGTTGCCAAAGGTCACACAGCTAATTAATGGCAGAGCCAGAACTAGGATCCAATTCAACGCTCTGACTATTCAGACCACACACCAAACCCTGACCAAAGAATCTCTTTTTTATGGAAGACCACTGTCTATTATTTAAAAAATAATAAAACCATATAAATGAAAAGCAACTTGATTTAGTTGTTTTAAAAGGATAAATATAGGAGATGGACACAGTGGCACACGCCTGCAGTCCCAGCTACTCAGGAGGGTCACTTGAAGCAAGGTGTTTGAGGCTACAGTGCACTATGATCAAGCCTGTGAATAGCCACTGCACTCCAGCCTGGGCAACATAGCAAGATCCAGCCTCTTAAAAAGAAGAGGATAAATATATAATAAAACATTACTCTAATGCTTTTATTTATTTATTTATTTATTTTGAGACAGGGTCTCACTCTGTCACCCAGACTGGAGTGTAGTGGTGCAAACACAGTTCACTGAAGCCTCAACCTCCTGGACTCAAGTGATCCTCCCACCTCAGCCTCTCAAATAGCTGGGACTATAGGGAGTGTGCCACCACGTCCGGCTAATTTTTGTAATTTTTCTAGAAATGGAGTCTGTGTTGCCCAGGCTGCACTAATGCTTTTAAATTAATAAGAAAGAAAAGTCTATTCAATAAATATAATAGGTAATAAATATGTCTTCACTCTTCTGTGTTGTGATGAAGAAGAGAAAAAGGGAAAAGGAGCAACGGTGGGGGGAAACCCCAATCTTTTCCAAAGCATGTACTGAAAACTATCTTGACTTAAAAATTGGAAAGGTACTTCTAGAATTTGTTAGAAAAATGGCATTTGGATTGGATGCAAAGGCATTCTTGAAGTTTTTCTCGCGTATCAGTGACAATCTTAATTTACCAGATAGTGGGAAATGTCTTCTTTATGTCAGACAAAGGTCCTTTTTAGGGTTTATTTTCCCAGGTTCTAAGAATACAGACACTGAAAGCATGAAAATGTTGTCTATTTCTGCAACTATAGTCATAAATGAGACCACATATTGATACACGGAATGGTGAAACCAAGCCAAAGGCCAGATCTCACCCTACAAGCTAAAGAGCTACCTACTCCGATTTTAAAGCTTAAAAATTACAACTCTTTAATAGGTGGGAATAATCATAAGTTACCTTTCTTCTGTGGTCAGGTGGATGAGGTCTCTTTAACTGAAATTTTCCCTCCCAAAAAAAGTCATGACTATGGTTAACAGGGTAAAACTTAGTAAAGGTGTGACCAGAATCTAGAATAGTTTTGTTCCAAACTTTGTGACCACAACCCACAGCCAAAACTACGTTTTATGTAGCAACCCCATATATAGACACATAAATGTACTACATAACCATAACAAAAGTTTCACAAAATACTACCTAATTTTCCATTTTCCCATCTATACTATTCTATTTCACTTTTTATTGCTGATCTTGACTCACTACATTCATAATCCAATGATCATAACCCCTAGTTTGAAGACACTGATCCAGATCCCAATCATCAGGTGTATGTCGAGGGCTCTGTTCTTGACCCACAATGGAAACACAGCCTCACAACAAAAGCCATAAAAATTAAATACCTAGGCAGTATCAGGGGACACAGCAGTGCTCCCTCAGTGTGTTCATGGAACAAGTACTTCAAGATGCCCCCCACTACAGATTTCCCAAGTGTGTTTGGGGAAACAACGAATGCTATCACCTTCTCTTGGTGATGCACAATACACATAATCTATCCAAGCCTTTGGAAGGTCCTTAAGAAAGAAAACACTGGCCAGGCACGGTGGCTCACATCTGTAATCCCAGCACTTTGAGAGGCCGACGTGGGTGGATCACCTAAGGTCAGGAGTTCGAGACCAGCCTGGCCAACATGGTGAAACCCCATCTCTACTAAAAATACACAGAAATAAGCCAGGAGTGGTAGTTGGCACCTGTAGTCCCAGCTACTAGGGAGGCTGAGGCAGAAGAATCACTTGAACTTGAGAGGTGGAGGTTGCAGTGAGCTGAGATGGTGCCACTGAACTTCAGCCGGGGCGACGGAGTGAAACTCTGCCTCAAAAAAAATTAAATAAAAAGAAAATAAAGAGAAAAAACTGTTCTAGCTTAACCCCAAATTTCCAAACTTACTGACCACATGGCATGTTTTTGTATTAACAACTTTGTATACATGTTTTGTATAACTGCTAAACACTTTTGAGAAATACTGTATGTAGAAGGAACTAATGGGTTAGAGATGAAAATGAGTGTCTAAGAGCTCAAAAGTAACCTCATCTCCAACTATAAGCATTTTAAGAGAAAAGGTTAAAATGTACTCTTGGAAATTCTGTCTAATATTAGTGAAAAAATTCACAAGGAGTTAAAACTAAAGTACTTATCACTTGTAAGGGCCAGAGAAACAAGGAAATACACCTGATAAGTACATTCTTTATTCCAAGCATCAGAAAATTGATTTGAATATCCTATCACATGCCCCCACCTAGATGAAGGCCCTGCCTAGCTGCTGGAATTAGTTTTGTAAAGAACCAGGTTTTAAGGCTTGATTTACAATACTTCTCTAATCTGAAAAGGTCCAGGGAACTGCATGTCTTTTGATTTAAAATATGCAAAAAAATATGACTCATGCTCTTCCTACACTTGCACCTGATCACCAAAATGGCTCTGCTAAGAGTTGCCTGTATTCTGATACAGGCCACAGAGTGTGACAGCTGAAGAATACAAAGGTCATTCTGAGGCTGAGGTCCAGTCGGGCTCATCAACAGAGGCAGGAAGTCTACCCGATAAGGCTGTTTCATTGTTGCCCGTTAACATTTTCAGAATCTCCAAAGTAAGTTATGGTATTATCACCACCTAACATTGTATATATTTGTTTTCTGCATGTCTCCTCTCACAAAAGTGTGGGCTCCCTGAGGGCAAGGACATTGTCTCTCTTGTTCACCTGGGTATCCCCAGCACCCTAGAAAGTACCTGCCACATAATAGATGCTTCATAAATAAATAATGAGTAAGTAAATCCCAGGGATTGGCCAGGAAGCCGGGTGAGTGGAGAGAGGAAAAAGACGGGATATATAATCAGAGTTCTACAGGATGCCCCGTTCTTGTACCGACCACCAGTTTTGTCTTCATGTTTCCCTGGGCTGGGTAGAGGAGATATTCTACTCACCCTTGAGCCCCCTTTAACATTCTAGATTGCACAAAAGATTTAAGGCCCAGAGGACAGGGCCTGGGTCTTGCTCCCCATCATGGGGTCTTTCTCTCAAGAAGTACCCAGTAAAAGTTGGTAGAACTAAGCTGAGAAGAATAGTGGTCTACCTTGAAAGGGCAGATGTTCACAGAGGAAGCCTCATGGTCATCAGTGGCCTCCTGACACATAATAATGTCTTGCCCTTTCAGATTGCCTTATCTTCCACCCATTCTACACCATTAGTTTTTCTTCAAAATAAAATGATTTGTGATGCTAACTCAAGTTCAAAAACTGCCCAAGATGACCACTCCATCATTCATATACATATGCAAGGAGAAGATGACTTAATTTAAAGTGATGAACCATCTTAGTCAAATTCAGAAACATTCAACTATACACTCTCTGAGGTAGGGTGGATGTAGGACTTTTACCTCTGATGAAATATGTACTGAGAAAAACCGGAAGGAGAAAATCTTTCATTCCCCTCAACAACAGCTCACTTTGCTATAGATGCATGGCATTTTACTCACCCATTTGCTTACCAAAAAACCCACCAGACCTGGACACAGTGGGACAAGTCCACACAGTCACATCATTCTTGGGAGTACCTAGGCCAGTTGCAATCTCCTTTGTCTTAGGTAGCCAGATTAAGGAACAAATCTGAAATAATGATCAAAAATACAGAATTATTACAATTTCTGATTCCTTATGAATATACTTAAACTGGTTATAGACAGTATGCACTGTCCATGACCCAACCTCCAGTACAGCTGGAGTAGGATGTTAAAGAAATTACATCCATTCTAGGAAAGTTTATCCAAGGCAACAAAGGATCAAGTATACAAATAGGCTTAGGTGTAGTAAATGGAAGAATTTAAGTGAACTGTGACCATTGGCCAGGAAGAGCCAGACTACCCTCAAAGTTCATGGTCAAAGCAGTGATGGGAAAGAAAGGAAATATGAAAAATAGAAAATACAAATTATATTAACTTTGAACTCACAAATGAAGAGGTTTTTACAATAAAAAGAAACTCTTGAGAATTCAAATTCCTTATGGACTCAATAGAGAAAGAGAGCTTGTTGTGGGCATAGGCTCTGTCATAAACTATTTTCACAAGAATGCAGAAGATTGAAATGAAGATGAAGCCCAGAGGAGATATTAACCTGTGAGTTTGTGCTTGGGGTCTGTATGCTCTTCCCAGCATTTATATCCAAGATGTGTAAGCATCCATCCTTCATTCCTCCTCCAATGGCAAGGACCCCAGACTGCCAGGGACACCAATCCATAGCCTTTAAAGTTTCACATAATAGCACAGACAGGTCAGCTTCAAAGAAGGTGCACTCATGAATGTGATGCACTTAAGTAAGCAGCAAGTCCCCAGGTCTGCACCTGTCACAGCTCTCCTGGGCCTGCTATCCAAAGGCAGGAGCAACTGCACCCTCTAGAGATTACTCCTCAGGGACTAGCAGTCACTTCTGGAAGGGAAGATACCTAACATGACTCAAATTATGATAACAATTGTGGATTTTTTTAACATAGACTATGCAATAACAGTTGGAAAGCTACATGCAATACATACTATGGGGCAAAAATCTGCTGCTGGAGTAGTTCACACGTGCCCTTGCAAATTGGCTCTGAAAATGCAGGCTTTCTCTGATTTGTCTACCTGTGTCCTTATGTTCCAGGTAGTGGTCAGATAAAAGAGAACTATATGTGATTGCTCACAACTCAAAAGTCTCAAGCACTTCAAATCTTAAGGCAGTTCAGAAAATAAAATTGCCTTCTATTTATTTATAATTACAGTTAATTTAAAAAATAGGATTTAGTATCACACATTTACATTGGTAATTAAAATGACTTATAACAATCACTTTAAAGGACATTTTAATAAATACTACAATTGTATGTATCTATGTATCCTTATCAATCATCTTGGTAACCACCCTCATTTTTGCATCTTCTCTTCTACATGTAAAAATATTTTATAAAGTAGCAAACATAGTGTTTATACTATTTGATTATTTTCTGTTGTTTTCACCTATCATATAAACACTTTTCCACATTTTAATATACTTTTCACAATTATAATTTTTAACAATCCCATAATATTCCATCATGCTGTTGTATCCTGATTAATTTTTGTTCTGCTAATGCCGGACCTGTTTTGGTTTTTGTTGTATTGTGGTTTTATTTGTATTGGGTTGGGTTGCTTTTTTTTGGAAAGGAGTATTTTTTTTGTTTTTCTGCATGTGTTTTATTTGTTGTCTGTTCTCATAAAGTACACTGTAATGAATATATTCTACATGTCTTTTTTTTCTGACAAATTTTTTAAGTAAATTCCAAGGTTCAAAAGAGTTGACATAAAATTTTCCAAACAGTTATAACTTTTTACAGCACCAGCATCCAATGGGTATACTAATTTCACCCTGGCTAAAAGTTACATGAAGTTAAAAATGTTATTTTACATCTAGTGAAATTATAATAATTATAAAACAGATTATAAGGGTAATTTATTTTCTTCTTAGCAAGAATGAACTTTTTTCTGTGTATTTATGTTCCTCCAGCATTTCCCACCATGTGAATTTTTTTACCATTTAAGCACCTACATCTTAATGCTTTTCTTACAAGTTTGAGTCCATTTTTTAAAAACACACATCTGAATATACAATAGTTCCTCTCATTCTTCATTTAACCAACTTGCTAAATTTACCAAAGTTCTCCTCTCCTTCTGTAAAATATATTTATTTCTACCCATAGCATACTAATCTTCTGTTCTCTAGAATGCTCCACACTTCTGCTCCCACTAATTAAGCTGTAGGTTTATAGAACCCACTGTGTTTTGCCAAACCTGTTTATAACAGGTGAACTTGTTATTATAACTGTGATTTCATCAAATCACATGTAAATATTTAATTAAATCACCTACTTTATTTGGACTAAAGATGATTGTTACTTCTATGAACTCAATTAAACAATTTGGAAGCTTTTTTTTTTTTTTTAAGACACAGTCTCACTCTGTTGCCCAGGATGGAGTGCAGTGTTACCACAAGGGGTCACTGAAGCCTCGATCTCCCTGGGGCTCAAGCCATCCACCCTCCTTAGCCTCCCAAAGTGCTGGGATTACAGGCATGAGCCACTGCACCTGGCCTCACTCTACTTTAAAGATTCTGCAGCAGATTGTATTTTCCAAAGATAGCTACAACACTGTCTTTCATCCAACAAGACCTTCTAAGCCTTGCCCATTCCCTCCATCAATAGGTACAATCTAATTCCTCTACCTTTGAATCTGGGGGGACTTGTGACTAACCTGAAACCAATAAATGTGACGAGTGACACTGCATGACTTGCAAAATTGGTTATATTAATAAAAGGTATTACCACTTTCACCTTGCTCTCTGAAGCACTGGACCTATTTCCCTGAAGCACAAATTCCAACTGGCTTGAGGCAACCACGTTGTAAGGAAACCCAAATCAGCTCACACAACATGAAGATGCAAATTGCAAGAAGGAGCATGCCCAGCCAGCTGGCAAACAACTGGTGCAGCCCCCAGCACGTTTAGCTTCTGATGCTGTCTGACTGCAACCTCATGAGTGATCCTGAGCCAGAACTGCTCCGATGACATTTTCCCAGAATCCTTACCCAGGAAACCATAAAAGATAATGAAATTATTATTGTTTTAAGCCTCTAAGTTTTTGAGTAATTTGTTGCACAGCAATAGATAATCAGACAGATACTATAAATAGAAACCTTGAACAATGAAATATGGTTGTAGTTCATACAAGCAAGACAATGAGGAATTCTAATCAGCCTACCTACACTCAAAGTAAAGGCCTTCGTCTCATATGGTGAATGAATGTACAGTTTAATAAATCTGGTGAATGTAATGTTCTCAGTCAAAATAAAATATCTACAATATATATCATAAGTTAAAGTTCCCTGCTTTATCTTTTTCAAATAACAATTCTCCACCTCTGATTAGGCTGGAGAAGTGGGCTATTTCACAGAAAACATAATTTTGCAATTTCAAGAGGCTCAGAAATTCCCCTGAACCCACGGACCCCAGTTTTACCATATGATGGATAATATTTTTTATATTTATTAATAATCATTTTCTTAAATACCCTACTGTTCTAGATAGCTTTTATAATAAATATTTTGGCAAAATTAGAAGCTACACCATGAGAGGAATCACAAAGATGTCAACCTGCAAAGTCTACTCCTGCTTCACCAGTTGGTTAGCTGGTGACTGAAGAGACATGACTGGTGACTGTTCAGTGATTCCCCAGGTGCTGACTGCCAGGAGGCTTGGCTTGCTCTGGTTTCCAGAAACTCTTTCTTAGTGAAGAGGACTCCCATTTAGTAGTTCAATGCATTAGATTTTTGACAACAAGACATTTAAAAAGGTAACTTGTCTTGCTTGGCTTGGGTTTTCAACTATTTTTTTGTCTTGTTTTTGTATGTTGTTTTCAGACAGAATATTTTACATACATTTTGCCTACTTTTTTTCATGTAATCAATAGTGGGAATTTGGACTGATCATCATTCTCAATATCCTGTAGACATGAAAAACCACAAGCCAGGAATTTCGGGGCAGCACAATGTAGTGGCAGTAGTCACTACATACATCATCCTATATTAGGAAGCCCTGTAATAACTTTTAAATCATCTTGTAATCAATTTGCTTATTGTTAATAAGGTAGAACCATTTCTTTGCTCTGCGAGTGACATATATTCTGGGACTATGTTGAGGTCAAGACATACATCTGTGTCACCAACTCCTCAAGAAGGAAAGTATGGATTTTTTTACTAGAAATAAGAATTTAACAGTCAGAGAAATAAATAATTATGCAGAACATGGTGGAGCATTGATCTAACTTCACAGCACCCTGCCATTTTCTGACAATGGGTCTCTTTCCTTACATGTGAGCTTGTGACCCAGGCCCGTCAGTGTGCCCATCTCTCTAGCCACAATTATTAACTGAGAGATGAGAATGTGACCAAAGGCAGACTAGGGTCCTCCCTGGCACATTTCCACCAGAGTTATAAGGAAAGATGGCTTCTTATCCAGCACCCATCTGGAAGAATCTGAAGCTGAAGCTACCAAGAGCCATCTTGCCCAGAAAATGAAGTCTGAAGGAAGAATGAAACCAGAGATAAGCAGAGCCAAGAGCTAAAAAGATGGGCCCAAATGACACTACTCAAAGCCTTAGATCCAGCTGATATTTAAAACCAGCCGTATGTACCCAGGACTCCACAGTTACATGAAAAAATAGATTTACTTTTTTGCTTAAGCATAAGTTTGACTTTGGTTTCAGTCACCTACAACTAAAAAATCTGACCAGTGGGAAGCATAAATAGGGTTGTCTTTCAGGAGAGTGATGACAAACTCCAAAGCAAATTCTAGAGAAAGAAAAATCTCAAAATATTGGCTTAATGATTTTCTTTTTATATCTGAAGGATACCCAGTGGTCTCTGAGTAACAGGAAACCTAGAAAGCTACTGAGTTTCTTACCTTGACTGCTGTAGACTGGGGTATGACTTTCAGCGGTTGGCCCTGTGCACTGGCACCTGGGTCGTGGGGCCATATTGTCAGCAGTCCATCACTGCAGCCGCTGGAAAGCAGCCTGCCATCCGGTGACCACTTCAGAGCACACACAGCTTGCTTGTGGCGAAGTGTTCCAACATGATGCTGGGCTACCCGAACATCATGATGATAAACACGCCCCAATCTTGACCCACTGTGAGTTTACATAACAAAAAAATTAAGCCCTGTTGCTACATAAACATTTGAAAACATGGAGGAAAGCATAGTTCAAAGTAAAACTTCTGAAAGACCCCTAGGACAGATTGAAAACACAGGTGGAGATTCCTTGGGTTAATAAGGATGGAGTGTTCTGCCTGGAGGATTCTTTTCACAAGTGAAATTCATTTGTCTGGCAGAGTTTGAAGTCTGGATTTAAAAATATCCTTTAATAGATGTTTCTAATGACTTTAATCTGATGTAGGCAGCCATGGAAAATTAAGCTGAGATTACCAGATTTTCCCAAATGGTAGTTTATATACTGGACCTAGGAAATATTAATACTTTTCTGCAACTTTGAATATTTCAGCGTGTCTCAATGAAATGGTTTCAGTATATATTTATACTAAAATGTTAAACATAGAAAAAGGAAATAATTTTCTAACAGGTAGATTCCTATTAACCTATAGATCCACTCTTAGTTTTGCTAAAGGCACTAATATGTAAAAGAAGTTTAAAACCAATTGAATGTCACAGCAAACTGCAATATGATTCCTAATCAGTGGATAATGTCTCTATTCATGCTCACTGATGTGAAACTAAACAACTAAAGATCACATCACTTTTTCAAAGATAATGAACTCTTTCTAGATTAATTTAATTTTCTCTAAGGAGTAAGTAAATGATGTTCCACAATTATTTCAGACATTTCTCAAAGTCCAGTGTCACATTGTTTAAAACTATGCAATGCTGAACAGCATTCTGATAAACAATATGGGCTCTGGAGCCAGACCAGCTGGGTTATCCCAACTCTGTCACTTACTAACCATGTGACTTCAGGCTAGTGTCTTAGTTTACTCATTTGAAAAAACAAAATTGAGGATAAGAGACCACCTTATCATGTTACTGCAGTGATTAAAATGAAATTACACACATTAAAAAGTACAGCACAGTGCCTGGCACAGAGTAGTCTGAAAATGTTAGCTGCTATTATTATAAGAAACGATCTGTTCATTTTCCTCGTGGATAATGAAACTAAACTTTAACAATGCAGATTAGAAAAGGAGCTTGAGTACATAGGAAGGAGTTTGAGTACATACAAAGGAGACTGCAATAACTAAGTTGTTTTAAGTATGGCCAAAATCACAAGATATTCAAATCTCAAGTTTACATCAAATTATTTAAATACATTTTAAAAGTCTTTGGGATTTATCTAACTTAAGTCTACCTTAATCTTAAGAACTACAATATGAAAATGAATGGCTATGATTAAAAGCAGTATATATTTAGACCAGTTATGTAGGCTCACAGGAAGAAGTCACTTAATTTTTCTGGTTAAAAAAGAAGCAGTTAAACTAAATCATTAGTTCTCAAAGGGATACATCATCAGCATCACTTGGGAAATGAGAAATGGCAATTACCAGCCCCTCAAGACCTAATGGATCTGAAGCCCCCCAAGTGAAGCCAGCAATCTGCGTTTTGAGGAGCCCTCCAGGTGATTGTGATGCATGCTTAAGTTTGAGAACTACTGAACAGGATAATCTACGAGGTTCCTTCCGCCATAATTTCTGTGGGTCTGTGAATTGGAAATGTGCCCCAAAGAGCTCAACATATTCCATAGTATAGATACTGATAGCAATAAACACTTGATTTCAGCACAATATCCCTTTAGTACCTATTACTTAGCACAGAGAAACCTTTTGCTTAAAGGGAGTTTCACATTTTATCTGAACAATTTAGTGAATCCCATGCAGAAGGCACACATGGTACATGTGGGCACCAAGACACTTATATCGCCAGCAGATCAGAATACCTGAGAGGGTGGGATCATACCTGATATTAAGTCCAATGGCCTATTTTGTTGTATTTTTTTGTCAGTTTAGGTTTTGAATATTATAATTGTTTACTCAGGCCCCATAATCAATTGTTAATACAAACACAACTGTCTCCAATAAGACACTTCTTACCTGCTGAGGATAAAGTGATTCCAGCTCAGAGCCCCAACTACTGACAAATGACCAAGCATATTTCTCAGCCGCTTTTTAGTTACCACATCCCATAACTGAAAAAATGAACAAGGAGAGTTATGTAGCATTGGAGTTTTCACAGCCCACTGTCTTCTCAAAGGCCTGAGAGCCAATTACTGTTGATATTGTTAGTTTTTGTACTAAGTGAAAACCCAGCACCTCTAGCCAGCAGTTCTCAATTCTGACTGTGTATTAGAATCAGCTGGGGAGTCTGTACCACTATGGATGCAGATTTAGTTGGCGGAGTAGAACCTGGGGATATGGCAATTGTTTTAAAGCTCCCCAGGTGAATTCAATGTGTAGCCAAGGGTTGAGAATCATTACCACATTTCTAGCTCCTTCTGAATTGTGAGAATTACAAATCTGGAAATCTACCTACAGTTACCAACAAATGTATTAATAAGATGTGGGTACCCGGACACTTCCTAGAATCAGAAATTCCACTTATTGCTAAGAGACTCCTTTCCTGCCAGCTACAGATAATATTCTGATCACCAAGGGGAATGACAATTTTGGTGTAAGAAGAAATTATGACATAGACTTCACAGCATTCATTATCATTGCAGAGATGAGAAAGCAGTGAGAGAGCCATCTGTGGCCCTCCTGAATCATTTGCACATGAATGGTGTTGTTTATTCTGTTAGTAACAAAAAATAATAATAATGATACATGAGAAATTAGATAGACTGATGGAAGCTCAATAAATCCCCATTTCAAAGAGCCTGTCAGGAAAAAAAAAAAAAAAATTAGTACAGACTCCTAATCATGGCTTCAGGTGAAAAGGAGAACTGAAAGTATCTTCCTCTCTCCAAAGCTCCAGAACTGGAGATTCTACAAGCCCAACTTTAGTTTCAGAGAAAATATATTTTTAAACATGACAGAAAGATTGTGGTGGAAACTAACCAGAGTACCCTTAAGTCTTCGTTAAAAACCATTCAGTTAAAAAAAAAAAAAAAAAAGTAGAATGTCATCTCCTTTTATTCCCCATACTTTAAGAGCCACACCTAGTTTCTCTACTTTACATTAACTTATTATTAAAAGTCAATTATAGTGTAGTAATACACAGAGAACATAATGAGAAAAAAAACTGGCCAGTACTTGCACTTCTCCCTCGCTGGTGCCAACTGCCAGGCAAGTTCCCTCTTTTATCCAGGACACAGAAGAGATATAGTTACAAGTGAGACTTAAGTCTATGGTTTCAATCCCATTGCAGTTCTCCCCATTCCAGATGTATACAGCAGAGCCCAGGGCTAGGGCAACAAGATTCTGAAAACTCCAGTCTAGGATATTCAGATCTATAAGAAAAGCACTTCAAATTAGGGTAATTACACAGCCAAATGAAAACATGTTCAAATAAACAACTTTATTTATAGGGAAAAGACTAATACCATCCCATGGTTAGTTGGAAAACAGAAACATGGAACCAAGAAAATCCTTAAAAGTTCAAAAATGAAAACTGGAATAGAATCTGGTGTCAACACTCACAGTCTAATAAGCAATAATGCTTATTATTTACACGGATATATACTTATTTAGAGGCATTTAAAGAATTTGGCAGATTCATCTACCATTATTAGTACATGCAAACTTCATTTAACAGATCACTAAAAATTAAAAGCATATAATGCTTATGGAGACACCCTTGGACCTACGATATCTATAAGGGAGATGCCACCATCATTTCTAACCAAAAATACCACCCAGCTAGAAGAGGCGATGGTTCATGTATGATACCTACATGTTCTCAACAGTATTCTATAGCTTACACTAATAAGAAACCTTTGACTGCTAAGAGAAAACATATTTGTATGACAATTTATTAAAATATACCCTATCTTATTTCTTATCAGTCAGAAACTCCTGACTCACACGTATCAGTATAAAACTAAGTAGCACACCAGTTTCCCTACAGTAGTTTAAACCTCTACAATACATTCCCTCCCCGTGATAAATCTAAACTCTGAATGAAGTATAAAAAACAAACACCTGGAGACCCTGGAAAGTAAGAAAAAGCAGTAAACTAAGTAAGGGAGTCAAACTTTGGAGAAGCAACCTGGCCGGGGGTGAGTTTCCCACTTTTGTCTTTCACACATTTGCCCCGAGGACAGGCCCCAGTCATAGAGTGCCAGCGAAGACTCTGATAAAAAGGACACCATCTTTCTGGTCAGAGAAACCATGGAAATAGAGCCTGAGGCATAGAACTGATACCAGTATGAGGGGAAAGTCCTAGACATGAGAAAGCCAAAAGAAAGAGATCCTCTGAGTGTGAGTATATTAATTCACACACATCTCAGCCTTACCCCTAAATCATTTACATGCAGAAGAGACTCAAATTAGCTTAGCAAAGGCTTTAAGAAACAAACTGAGATTTGAAACCTCCATACAAGTCTCAGTCTAGGCTCTGATCCACATGTATGAGATACAGACCCAAACCAGCATGGTCAAAGTTAAAGAAACTGATCTAAGATTTGAAACACCACCCACAAATGGCAAGACAAAACTTAAAATATGAACCTAACTAGAACAAAAACATCAACCAGAAGAAAACATCAACATTCTCCACAGGAGCCAGTGACTATAACATAACATCTACAATATCCAGACAAAATTCAAAATTACTGGATAAATGTAAAGGCAAAACAACCAATAAATGAAAACTCCAAGGTGACCTAGGTATAGAAATTATGAAACAAAGACTTTAAAGCAGCCATTATATTCTCCATGAAGTGAAGAAAACCACACATGAAATGAATGAAAAGTCGTATGAAGCTTTAGCAGATAAACAGAAAACCCAAAAGTATTTTCTAAGTAAAGAAAATAGAAATCATAAAACAAAGCTCTAAAATGGAAATCAAATATACAAAAACCATAAAATACAAACTTTAAAATGGAAAAATAAAATATCTGAAAAATTCCTTGGATATGCTGAATAGCAGGATAGAGGTGATAAAGAGTAAACTTGAATATAGATAACAGAAAGTATTCAACCTAAAGAATGGGGAGAAAAAAATTTGTTAAAGAATGAAGCCTCAGGGAATTGTAGAATAATATCCAAAAATCTAACATGTGTAAGTAGAGTCAGGTCTTAGAAGCAGGATAACAAGATTTCAGATGACCATGGGGTTCTCACCAGACACCATGGAGGCCATAGTCAATGGAACAAATGCTGGGGGTAGGGAGTGGTGATGAATCTTTCAACTCAGAATTCTATATCCAGCAAAAACCTCATAAACTGGAAGATGAAAAATCTAACAGAAGTCTGTGCCAACAGACCTAATCTGCAAGAACCGCTAAAGGAAGCTCTTCAGGCGAAAGGGGCATTATATGAAAGAGAAACTTGAATCTTCAGAAATGAAGGAGAACACTGAAATTGGTAAATATTTGGGTAAACATAGGAGCCATTTTTTCCTCTTAAGCTATTTAAATATTTTTTCAATTTTAAAATGCTTACAATTGGACGGTTTTCAGTGTACGTAAATACAAAATGCATGACAGGCCAGACACAGTGGCTCACACCTGTAATCCCAGCACTTCGAGAGGCCAAGGTGGAAGGATCACTTGAGCCCAAGGAGTTCAAGACCAGCCTGGGCAACATAGTAAGACCCCATCTCTACAAAAAATCAAAAAATTACCTGGACAAGGTGGTATGTGCCAGTGGTCCCAGCTACTTGGGAGGCTAAGGCAGGAGGATCACTTGAGCCCAGGAGGTAGAGGCTACAGTAAGCCTCTACAGTCTCCAGCCTGAGCCACTGCACTCCAGCTTGGGTGACAGAGTGAGATCCTCCCTCAAAAAACAATAACAAACAAACAAACACACATGACAACTACAGTAACCTAAAAAGCACTGGGGAGTTTGAGAGACCTACATGATTGCAAGATGTTTATATATTGTGTGAAGTGTACAATAGTAACTCTATGTAGACTAAGAAAGTTTAAATCACATTGTAATCCCTAGAACAATGACGACAAAATACAATACAAAGAGATAGAGCCAAAAAGCTAAGATCAATTAAATAGAACCGAAGTAAAAGAAGAAAAGATGTCCAAGGAATAGGCCTTGGGTACTCCAACATTTAGAGGCCAGGGAAGTGGAAGAGAAACACAAATCAGTAAAAAAGGATGAGAAAGAGTGAACAAAAAGACACTCTTGGACAAAACCCAAAAGAGTGGGATATCAAGAAGGAGGGATTGATCGCCTGTCTCAAATATAGTTGTTAGGGTTCAGTATGAAGTCTAAGAAGTAACTTTTGGATTTAACAACGAGGAGTTCTTTGGTAATGTTTGGAAGAGTAGTTTCGATTGAATGATGAGACTTAAAACTTGACTAGAGTGGATTTGAGACAATATGGGGAGAGAAATAGAAAATTGTAAGTATAAAGATGTTTTGAAAGTTTTACTGTCAAAGGGAGGAAAGAAAGAGGGCTGTGCAGCTGGGTATGGTGGCTCACGTCTGTAATCCCAGCACTTTGGGAGGCCAAGGCAGGCGGATCACTTGAGGTCAGGAGTTCGAGACCAGCCTGGCCAATATGGTGAAACCCCGTTTCTCCTAAAAATACAAAAATTAGCCGGGCATGGTGGCAAATGCCTGTAGCTACACGCCCAGCTACTCAAGAGGCTGAGGCATGAGAATCGCTTAAACCCAGGAGGCGGAGGCTGCAGTGAGCCACTGCACTCCAGCCTGTGTGACACAGCAAGACTCTGTTTCAAAAAAAAAGGAAAAGAAAGAAAGAAAAAGGGCTGTGGCTTAAAGGAAAAATGGGAACAAAAGTCATTTCTTTTTAATATGAGTGTAACAGTTTTTTAACATTTTTTGAAAAGGCATCCTTCTTAGTTGGTCATGACAATAAATTCTTTTGGAGAAGGAGCTGAAAGAATAGGAAGATACAAAACTGTTCCCTTTAGGGATTTTGCTTTTTCCAGCTCATGCCTCTTTGTAGATATTCCATGGAGCCCAGGCCCCTTCCCTCTGCTCCTCTCTCCCTCACCTAGGGAGCTTACACTGGCTCCTGGCTTCAATCATAATCATCTGACCTATAGACTAGTCCATCCTCTTTCAACTACCAGCATTCGTTTCAAATAATCTGCCAAGCTTCTTCTATGTCTCATTGTCTCCTTTAATATAATATTCAAGCATAGTCTTTCCTCTCCAAATCACCTCCTCTGCCAATCTGTCTTCTCAGTGACACCACCCTTCTCCTGCTTCAAAAACTTGGAATAATCATGAATTCATTTCTCATCCCATTTCTTTTCTTCATGGAGGAAAAATAAGCCTTCACTCTTTGGCAGCTCTTTCCTACTAAGTGCATTCTGCATACTCTGCCATGAATTTTCCTTTGATGTTTCTCTTAGTCAACAACTCCCAAAACAAATCTAAATTTCTAAACTTTTCTCCATAATCTGTACCCACCTATTCACCAGTCCCCAATGTATCTTCTTCATTGTCATTAAATATCATTAATTACCAACATCCTGCCTTCTTCATGCTGTTAACAATACCAAAAATGGTCCTTCTCCTCTATACCTTTCCAAGTTCTAACAATCTTTCAAGATCCAACTTAAGTATAAATATCTCTACAACGTCTTTCTAGACAACACCGAAGCTCACTAAGCTCTTTCTAGTCTTTATAACTCCTCATATCCCATGATTTATTATTTATAATCTACCTTGGCATATGGTATCAGTTCCATGTCAGTTAGTCCTGTCCTCCAAACTAGATTACAAGCTGGGCATATAACAAGTAGACCCAATGCAGTTGTTTGACTGATTCAATTTACCCATATTTAAAATACATACATAAGAATAGACCATCATTAGTACAATTCTTTCTAATACAGTAACATAAAATGTATATTTCCCACACCATGCCAACATTAACAATACCCATCCCCGAATATGAAAGTTGCACCAGGAAAAGTCAAGTATATTAGCCATATTTGGATGTTACACTATTTGGATATGAGGCATAAAGGCCATCTGGTTTAATCAAATTTCATGTTTATACCAAGCACAGGATGCGTTTTGTCATTTCAAGTTTTCAATTCCCAATGTAAATGATAACTTACAGTAGTCATTTCGAAGACCAGTAAGATGAATCTTCACCTCTGGCTGGAGTATGGAATCGTTTATATCACTGGACCTTTTAAGATGGAAGGATTCATCTCTGACTCCATCTTTGCAGCCTGCAAGAAACAAACACTTCTACACAGCTCTATGATCCTGAAAATATAATATTTGTTATTGTGGGTGTTAAGAAATAACATTAAGTGGAAAAGCTTAATTAAGTAGAAAATAAGTAGTCATCATGATAAAACTACAGTACAAAGAGCCAGGGAAGGAAGGAAATGAAGAGTACTTCAGTATTAATTTAAACAAGAATATTAAAAATTTTTTCAACACTTTCTAATAAAAAGCACATGCATACAGCACATTCTAATAAAAAGCCTCATATCCAAATAGTGTAACATCCAAATATGGCTAATATACTTGACTTTTCCTGGTGCAACTTTCATATTCAGGGATGGGTATTGTTAATGTTGGCATGGTGTGGGAAATATACATTTTGTGTTACTGTATTAGAAAGAATTGTACTAATGATGGTCTATTCTTATGTATGTATACACTGAATGAAGAAGACAGATCTTGTGGGGAGTACACAGAGATATTACATCATGCTTTGAATATTTCTTCTGTTATTTGGGATTTTAAAACCAAAGTGAATTTTGCTTTTCCACATCAAGACTTACCTGGTACACCCATGCCCTACTCTGAGACTTCATCAATAAATATTTACTGATTCATTGATTTTAGCTCTTTCTCTCAATATTTCAGTATCAGAGCACACAGACTTACTGCTTTTGGTTAATTTTACCCATGACTATCTAAGGTCAGTATTCTATCTTTTGTTCAGTTCTCATCAAAAGACCATACTAAGTTCAAACCACAAGCCACTGTCTTTTCATCTCCAACCACTCAGCTTGTGATCAAACTGAGAATTATAAAATCAAAAGAAAACAAGACCACCTACCTAGGTGACTTGTGGTGTCTATGACCAGATGGCTTCTGATAAAAGCATGAGAGCTTCACAATGCTACACCAAGAAACCAAATTGTTACTCATAAATTCCTGCTTCCGTGTTAGCTATGAAAACCTGTAGTTGAGGGCAAAACTGCAAGATTACTAAAAATACTTAGGCTTGCTGATAAAGTATCACCAATGTTTTTTTAAAAAAAATCAATACCCAAAGAATGAACAAAAAAACTCCTGGGGCTGGGCACGGTGGCTCACGCCTGCAATCCCAGCACTTTAGGAGCTGAGGCAGGCAGATTGCCTGAGCCCAGGAGTTTGAGACCTACCTGGGCAACATGGCGAAACCCAGTCTCTACAAAAAATACAGAAATTAGCCGGGCTTGCTGGCCCATACCTGTAGTCCCAGCTACTTGGGAGGCTTAAGGGGGAGGATCGCTTGAGCCAGGAGGCCAGTGCTACCATGGCTGCACCACTGCACATCGGCCTGGGTGACAGAGTGAGGCTCTGTCTCTAAAAAAAATAAAAAATAAGACATGAAGAAACCTTAAATACACATTACTAAGTGAAAGAAGACAATCTGAAAAAACTATATATTGTATGATTCCAACTATATGACATTCTGGAAAACGAAAAACTATAGATACAGCAAAAAGGTTTCTATGGGAAGGGGCGAGACGGATGAATAGACAAAGTAGTGAGCATTTTTAGGAAAATGAAACTATTCTGTATATTGTAACAGTGATACATGTCATTATACATCGGTCAAACCCATAGAATACATAACATCAAGAATTAACTCTAATGTAAACTATGGACTTTGGGTGACAATGATGTGTCAATGTAGGTTCATTGATTGTAACAAATGTACCACTCTGGTGGGAGATGTTGATGATGGGGGAGGCTGTGCATGTGTGCATGTGTGGTAACAAGAAGGGAACATGCACCTTCTGCCTAATTTTGCTGTGAACCTAAAACAAATCTAAATAATACAGTTTGTGTGTGTGTGTGTGTGTGTGTGTGTGTGTGTGTGTGTGTGTGTGTGTGTGTATAGAGAGAGAGAGAGAGAGACTCCTAAAATATCAGAATAATATAGGCACATTATCTCTGGCTTCATAGAACATATATTTTTTATTCTAAGTCAAATATTCAGCACCTTACAAAAACAAAAACTTGTTGCTGTTTAGGACAAAAGAAGATGAGAGAGCTGAGGAACGACATGTCCCCATACATTTTATTTTGCTTTTAAGAAAATATCATTCTAAGGAAAAGACAAGGTTCACACTCCCATCCCAACCATACTTTCCCAAACCCCCAAAAGAACATTTAGAAGGCCTGAAATTTTGTCCCTGTTTTTATGCATCTAACTCAATTTTTTCCCCTTTTTACTGCTGGGAAACAGACACTTGAAGAATAAATATGCACAAAGTTCTAGATAGAAGCTTGTCCAATCTGCAGCCCGCAAGGCACATGCAGCCCAGGAGGGCTTTGAATGCAGCCCAACACAAATTTGTAAACTTTTTTAAAACATTACGAGATTTTTTGTGATTTTTTTTTTTTAGCTCACCAGCTATCTTTACTGTTAGTGTATTTTATGTGTGGCCCAAGACAATCCTCCTTCTTCTAATGTGGCCAGGGAAGCCAAAAGACTGGACACCCCTGTATTTAGAAGTTGAAAGTGTCTATTTATGTGTTATCTACATAATTTTTAAAAGAAAATTTCCAAAAAAAAAATTTTTTTTTTGAGAAGGAGTTTCACTTTATCACCCATGCTGGAGTACAGTGGCTCAATCTCGGCTCACTGCAACCTCCGCCTCCTGGGTTCAAGCAATTCTCCTGCCTCAGCCTCCCGAGTAGCTGGGACTACAGGCACCCGCCACCATGCCCGGCTAATTTTTGTGTGTATTTTCAGTAGAGACGGGGGTTTCACTATGTTGGCCAGGCTGGTCTCGAACTCCTGACCTTGTGATCCACCCACCTTGGCCTCCCAAAGTGCCGGGATTATAGGCGTGAGCCACCGCGCCCAGCCCCAAAACATATTTTTAATAAAAAATTGGGACACGCCAGGTGCTGTGGTTCACACCGGTAATCCCAGCACTTTGGGAGGCCAAGGGTGGACAGATCACTTGTGGCTGGAGTTCAAGACTAGCCTGGGCAACATGGTGAAACCCCGTCTCTACTAAAAGTACAAAAATTAGCCAGGTGTGGTAGCACAGGCCTGTAATCCCTACTATTCGGGAGGCTGAGGCAGGAGAATTGCTCCAATCCAGAAGGTGGAGGTTGCCATGAGCCAAGATCACACTACTGCACTCTAGCCTGGGCGATACAGCAAGACTTCGTCTCAAAAAAAAAAAAAAAAAAATTAGGACAAGCCATAAAAACAGACATCTACTTTAGCATTGAGGATTTCTGTCTCCTTGTTCACATTTATATTTGAGACCTTGCCAAAGCACCCCATGGATATGCTTACCAGAACTTATTCCAGAGGGAAATGTAGCAGGCAAGTTTCCTCAGCATTTATGAAATGAACCACACTAGTTCTCTCAAGAGGGTTCTCACACAGAATTCTGGCTCCCAAACAATTATTTTCCAACCATGACAGTAATCTCATGAATAACACAAAAACTTTCATGATGGCAACAGAAAGTAGGAATGAAAACACATGGGGCTCAGGGTCAAAAGACTTTGGGAGGCCAAGCACAGTGGCTCATGCCTATAATCTCAACACTTTGGAAAGCTGAGGCGGGTGGAGCATTTGAGGTCAGGAGTTGGAGACCAGTCTGGCCAATATGGTGAAACCCCTTCTCTACTAAAAATAAAAAATTAGCTGGGCATGGTGGTATGTGCCTGTAATCCCAAGCTAAGACAGGAGAATCGCTTGAACCCAGGAGACAGAGGGCTGCAGTGAACTGAGATCGCGCCACTGCACTCCAGCTTGGGCAATAGAGCAAGACTCTGTCTCAAAAAAAAAAGAAAGAAAGAAAGAAAGAAATAACTGAGAGCTCCAAATGTAGCATGGAACAAGGACCTTCTAGAAATTGCCACAGGCAATCATCTCCCCACTGCATGGCTACAGAGCTTCCCTGTTACACTCACAACACCACCATCTGAAGTTTCCTACCAGCTTTGGGCAAAGAGGTACACCTGAAAGTTTACAGGGGCTGCCTGCTGTAAGGTTTCAGAGTCATCAGATATGGACAAGGCATAAAGAATTGCTTTATATACACAGCACCTGGATAACATTTGCCCCATGATCCACTGATGAGCAATTACTTGGCTTACGTGGGATCTATTTCATAGTTTAAATTTCCTTAAAAGAATCAATAACAGAGTCTTGCATAGAACATTCAGAGGGCCTCTCAGTTAGTCTTTGCCTCCAACATCCTCCTGTTCAAATCATTTCTTCATGCTGCCACTAAAGTGATCTATGGGAAGGGGAGAGACAGATGTAAGTCAAGTCAAGTCGGTGGAAGGGCCATATAAGCTTATTTCCTCCGCCTCCTATTTTCAGCGTAAGTACAGCAAATGACTTTTTAAAGGGGTGAAAACACAAGAACAAACAGTATGAGAGTGAATACAGCAGTGGGCAAGAGAGTGCAATAATTTTCTAGAAAGTGAATAATGGATTAATAACTGACCAAGAAGAGCATAAGAAACTACCCCTCAAGTGCCTGCAAAGGGAGACAGTGAAGAGGGAGACAGTGAAGAGAAACAAGCTGATTTGCCTTGCAAAATCCCACAAGGGCTCAGAGGCACAGAGAAGACTGAGAGGTGGGTTAGTTGAAAGACTGTCAAGTTCCCACACATACACACACACCCTGCCCAACCAAGTAAATACATACACACATATATGCATATACCAGAAGAAACCAGATGTTTATTCTCTGGATAAATAAAAATGACAATTTTTTTAATTCAATAGCACCAGGCACCATGGAGATGTATGAAACAAAAAAAAACAGATTTTGAGTTAAAAAAAAAAAAAAAGACAGTCTCACTTTGTCCCCCAGGCTGGAGTGCAGTGGTGTGATTTCAGCTTACTACAACCTCCGCCTCCCAGGTTCAAGTGATTCTCCTGCCTCAACCTCCCAAGTAGCTAGGATTACAGGTGTGAGCCACTATGCTCAGCTAATTTTTGTGGTTTTAGTAGAGATGGGGTCTCACCATGTTGGCCAGGCTGGTCTCAAACTCCTGGCTTCAAGTGATCCACCGCCTCGGCCTCTGAAAGTGCTAGGATTGCAGGCTTGACCCACCGTGCCTGTACTAAAATCTTTATGCTGAATTTACCCTGGTGCTCTTTAACCTAGGATAGAAGAACTAAGCTCTTTACCCTAGTACTATTTTTAAAATGCACAGCTTTCGGGAAAGTTTTTACTCTGAAAGAGAGAAACCAAAGTAAATGAGGGGTTGGAGGGAGAGAAAACCAAAGCAAAGGAAAACAACGCAGAGAGCACAGAAGTATTTCCAAAACTCTACAAAATAATATTGTCAGAGATATAGGAGAAGGTGGTATATCCATGAAGCACCAACAAGATGCTGTAAAGAAAAAAAAAAAAAAAGGAACAGAGTACAGAAATTGCTTTTAAAAAATTAAAAGTAGGAGAGCCAAAATAAAAAGTTTCATAGGAAGGCTGGTGAATAGAGTTGAGGAAATCACCCAAAAGGTTAAAAAAAAAAAAAAAAAGTGAGATGAAAAATAGAAGATAAAAGATAAGAGAATTGGAGAGTCAATCCAGAATATTTCATAAAGAAAGAAAAAATAAACGATAGTGAAAAAAATATTAAAAAATAATTGAAGCAACTTTCCAAGAACTATAGGATATGGATCTCCAAGAATGAAAATATCCACCAATGGGCTTTTGATTTACAATGAGTTGGGTTTTTTTTCAGTGCCAAGCTTTATCATCATGAAATCTTAGAACACTTGGTGATAAAAGGCTTTTCTAAGAGCATCAAAAGAGAAAAAGCAAAGTTGAAGTCAAATTAACACAGGACTTCTCAACAGCAACAGTGGATGCTAGAAAATAATAAAGCAATATTGTCAAAATTCTGAGTGAAACTAGAATTTATAGCCAGCCAAACTATGAATCAAGCATAAAAGAAGAATAAGGACATTTTCAGACCAGCAAACCCAGAAAGAGCATAACATAGCTGCCCAAAAATAGTGGATCTAATATTGATGAAAAGTCCTGGAAGACAACCGTGCAACTGGCCAAGAAAGCAGCCTGTTCAGCAGGCTCTCAGCGGGAGGTCATCAAGGAAAAGAAGAAACTGGAATGAGTGAGCACATGGAAATTGTTATTGACAGCTACGGAACAAAACATTGGAGCATTTAGAGGAAATATTAATAGTGTCATAGATATCTAGTAAATGAAAAATAAGGCAATTTTTAATACTCAGCAAAAGTTATACTAGAAAAGAAGCACAATTATACTATTTGACTTGATAGTGAATAATAGTTGTGTAGTAATATGTAAACATTAACTTCTAATTTTACTTTTTTAAAGTGTGATATAAGCATGTCAAGAAACTGATGAAACTGAATGAGGCAGAAAGATAACTAAATTCTTACCTACTATGCCTGTAATCCCAGCACTTTGGGAGGCTGAGGCAAGAGGATCACTTGTGGCCAGGAGTTCGAGACCAGCCATAGCCAACATGGTGAACCCCAACTCTACTAAAAATACAAAAAAAAAATTAACCAGGCATGGTGGTGCATGCCTATAATCCCAGCTACTCAGGAAGCTGAGGCATGAGAATCCTCTGAACCTGGGAGGCAAAGGTTGCAGTGAGCCGAGATCGCACCACTGCACTCCAGCCTGAGCAACACCAAAAACAAAAAAGTCATGATCAAGTCTAAAATCGCAAGAAATAGCAGTTTACCAATATTATTTAGAAAGTAGATGTAAATACCAGGAGTACAGCTGGAAGAGCTAAAGGTGGTCACCTATAGAGAATGGGACTTGGAGGTAGGGGTAGTTAGAACAGAGGTTTATGAGAATTATTCAAATGTTACAATTAGGTTGATTTAGTCTGTTATTATTTATTATTATATATTTATATCATATATCTTTAATATTATAAAATATATTTAAAATAATTTATTTTAAGATTAGGAAGACATGAAGGAGGCAGAGAGAGGAGGGCAGGAAGGAAGGACAATGTCTTGACCCTGTACCTTTCCAAACACATTGGGATTGCTCACAGAGCTGCATTTTTCCATTAGCCTGCTGAACCACCTTCTGGGTTACAAAGAGTTGTTTTAGGCATTTCTGAAAATAAGCACACATAAAGAGAATACTTCTTTAGAAACATATATGTACAACTAAAATGTGATGTATAATATAGAATTACAACTGGTAATTCACTAAGGAGTTCAAAGATTCCACATTGTAAAAGCCAACACCACAATAATCACTATTATTTATTAACTAAACACTATGTAACGAACAGTGCTGAGCATTTTACATATATTATTTCTCCTGCTCTATGGAGTTCAACAACTCCATAATTAAAAGTAGGAGAGCCAAAATAAAAAGTTTTATAGGAAGGTTGGTGAACAGAGTTGAGGAAATCACCCAAAAGGTTAAAAAAAAAAAAAAGTGAGATGAAAAATAGAAGATAAAAGATAAGAGAATTGGAGAGACAATCCAAATATTTCATAAAGAAAAAATAAATGATAGTCAAAAAAATTATTAAAAATAATTCAAGCAACTTTCCAAGAACTATAGGATATGGATCTCCAAGAATGAAAATATCCACCAATGGGCTTTTGATTTATAATGAGTCTTTTTTTTAATGCCAAGCTTTATCATCATGAAATCATAGAACACTGGTGATAAAAGATTATGGAGTTCAACAACTCCATAGAGCAGGTATTTTTTGGCTAGAATAAAATCTTTTTTTATTCTTCTAGCCTAAAAATCCGTTTAGCCTATACACCATAGGCTGGTGACATCTCCAAAGCCTGCCACAACTGAACTGCCATCTTAAGGTCCCTTTTTGTCAACACCTTCACAGAGTTCTTAAGTAAGTTTACTAAAATTCCATGTGCACAAAAATCTGGGTCCTATCCCTTTGGGCCAATATACAAAGAGCACTTCTGACATTCTTACATCCAACTTCAATCAAAAACCCCTGGGAAAATTAGTAATAAGTGGAAAGAAAAATAACTGATGAAATTTCCTAAAAACATACTGATAAATGGTTAAAACAGAGAAGATTCTGTTTTGCTTCTTCGCAACAAGATATTTCCTCTCCCAAATATGACAAATACTGTGTCAGGTTCACAACTGCGCCAAAGGTCATGTTGAGGTCCTGAGTGAGAGGGTGGGTGAATGAGCAGAAAGAACACTCGGGGGTTGGCCATAGGCAGGTGAATGATTTTATTCAGCAGCAGCTCTCATCAACAGCTTTCTTAACTAGCTCTCTACACTGTTCACCTTTATCTCAGCTGCTTAATTCCGTGACCCCCACACACAGCTGCATGGCTGGCTCTCCCTTGCCTTCAGGGTCAGCAGCTTAACACTTTCTTTCTCTGGGCACGAGCAAGCCAAGCTGTGTTCTGGCTCCCCTCATCCATCTGCAAAGACGGACAGCTCTGGCTTTCTCTTTCTCCAGGTGCCAGCTCCTGCACAGTGTCAACAGGGCAATTATACCTTTTACAGACAACAGTCGCTTAGAGCCAAGTGATGGCTTTGCAGGTGTTACAGCTATAGTGGTGAGCTTCTCCATGTTGTGTCTACATGGCTGACAACAAGTGGAGTTATACACCTGTGCTCTAGACTCACTGAGTCATGAAGAATGTGAACATCCTACCTCAGCCTATCCTTGACCAAAGCACAGCCATGTTCCTCACACTCTGGGTCCCCACCGTTCAGAAAGAAGTCTCTCTGACAGGCAACGTTTTGGTATTTTGTTTTTCTTCCTTGATGTTATGTCACATAATTGGCATTGCTGTCAATGAATCATGGTTTTTAGTTACTCAAGGTAGAACAACTAACTGGAAAGCAGGGTTTCCCAATCTTGGCACTATGGGCATTTGGCAGCCGATAATTCATTGTTGTGGGAGCTGTTCTGTGCATTGTAGGATGTTTAGCAGTAACCCAGGCCTTCACACACGAGATGCTCTCCCCCTGAGTTGTAACAATCAAATGTCTTTAGATATTGCCAAATGACCCTTGATGAGTAAAATCACCCCAAATTGAGAACCATTAGTATAAAATAATATTCCTAAAATGGCCTGCTCATCAGTAGTTCAATGACCTCTTCACAGACTCACTTCTTCAGAATCCCACAGTTACCACAAAGCTGATCACAGCAAGGTTTAGCAGGCACTTCTGTTCCGTGGGTGCAGGGGTGCTCTTTCCTAGATTAGATCTACTTACCACTTTAATCAGCAACTTAATATGGAGCTCCTGGAGGATGAATTCTGAAAGTCTCCACGGCTATGCAGGCCCTTGTTGTGGAACACCCTCCAGATGATCAGTGAGGACCACATGAAGACACACGTTTACTCTACAGGGGAAAGACCTCACTTCGTGTCTTCACCACTCTCTAAGCTATTTGACTTCTAACTAATCATGGCAAAAAATGCTCTCCTTAACATCGTAGATCAGCTTCCATTATCCCCTGTCCAGGTTCTTCAGTGATGCTGGGGTGACGTTCCAGCTGGTATAACAATTGCTAAGGAGTATCTTGCCAACACCATCATGAGCCCACAGATGGAGCCACGAACCTTGCTGCCACCAGTTACCAGAAAGGATAAGAGGAAGGAAAAGGGAAATCCTAAAGGGTGGGACAGCAAAAACTCCAATCAGCAGTAGGGGGTGAAAAAGAAAGGAGTGTTAATAACCTGGTCCAGGTTTGAGGCCACCAGTGCCCCCTAATTATCTCAGTGGGACTCCCCAGCCATTCCCTATCCTCCAAACCCATATCCAACAATAAAGCACGCATCAAAACACCTGCTCTAAAACATTGACTTCCAACTGCATATGAGTTCAGATAACTAAAATTTATATTTATAATATTTTATTATTCTTCTAGCAAAATAGCCAAGCACAGAAAAAAGGCATACACTGAATAAGTAATTTTGCCTACATTGAGAATTTATGACTTTTCTAGTTCGAAGTTTTTGAACTGAAACATTGATTCCTTCAAAGATTCTTCACTGGATTTGATAAATTCAAAAACATGTTATTGATATTTAATGTGCCCAAAAGATTTATGTCAGACTCCTAAGATCTTAAAACTATGATAAATAAGAGATACCTAAATGTAATAAATGTACTTAACCAAGAAAAAAACAACAAGAAAGGCTTAAGGTAAATATTTAAAAGACCATCATATAGAGGTATAATTCAACTTTTCCTAAGAGACCCCAAAGGACAGATCACATCATCACACAGATGGAAATGATGACAGCAAGAGATCCTTAGGCTAAGAGGAAGCATACCATAATAAGTATAATTTCATTATATTTTTAACTTTTACCTGTTTGTAAAGATAAAATGGTTATTCTCATTTTCACTTTTTTAATTAATCCCAATTCAACAGTTTCTCATATATTTGGGGGGTATCTTCTTTCTTTTACAAAGTGGCTCTATTCATATCCTTTAATTATTCATTTTTTTTTTACCAGGAATGCATCATTTTCTCATTGATGGGTAAGAGCAGCTAAGCAACTTTTTCCTTACATTTGCGGCTAAGTTGTCTCAGCTTCTCTAGACGAGGGATCTTCAGTTTTTTTCTCTTTACCTACCTGCCCTTTTGAGGCAACATTTTCTTTCCAGTCTCTGTCCATTGTATGAGGTGCTTTGCAAAAATGGAGAGCAGAGTTACTTGTTTCAGAAATTCCTTTGCTGGGGGCTTTCGGTGGTTCTTTGCAGGATCCTACAAGAAAGACATTTATCTTTGAATTTGGTTTTTAAAACAAGATAATCAATTTGATTGTAGGACTGGCCATGGCATCTTTCACAGTAGGACAGAGTGAGAAAGTCCAAGCTCTCATCGCTCCAAAGTCCATTGCAGAGAGCAGAACGGAATTTTATCCAGACTGCTGACTTCATAAGGTTGTCACTCAATGAGAAAGCTGCCTCAGTGGTCTCTAGAGCAGGGAAGAGGTGCCAAGATTAAAGACCTGACTTCATCTGCAGCGGCAGCAGTGTAAATGCTTTATCTCTGTATGGAAAAAAAAAAAACAGATTTGCACATTTGAAGAATGGATAGAAACAGTTCCACAGTTTTAAATGATAGTGGAAAGAGTATCCGGTTTGCCTGAGCTGTGGTCATCCTGCAAGGAAAGCATTATGGGATGCTTGCTTTGCCAGCATTGACATTCACTGCATAATCATGAGCAAATCACTCTGCCTCTCTCCCCCTTTCTATTGCAGAAAGATGTTTTAAAGATAGTTTAAGATGGCATCAGTGAAATACTTTCTAAGTTAAAGTAATAGAAGAGTTAGTGTTTCTTGCATCAATATTATTCCTACCTATTCTCTTCTCAAGATTGAGAAAGCCCTTTACCAGACTTTCAACTGCACTGGAAACCTGTCAAGTCATTCTCTAAAACTAAATATCTGCCATATCACTTGTTCATCACAGGAGCCAAGGGACCATTGGAAAATCTTGGCCTTTTGCTATGTGACAATCTCTTCTTCATTTGGACAACCATGGGCTTGATAAACTCTCACTAATGTTCCTAGAGCCTAGTACCTCAAGTACTGAGACATTCAAAATTTAAGCAATATAGATTACATTTAGGGAGAAGAAGGATAAAAATATGAAATGTTGGTCAAAGTTTTAGATCTTGCTCTTTGTCCTGAGAAATTATGCATGCTTGCTTTCTCGTGGTATTTGTAAAAGAGTACAGGGAAGAAAAAGCCAGCTCTGAGAACTTCAAATGAGAAAGAAAAAGTTGCAGTCAGCGGCTAGTACTGACAATCACCCCAGTTATAAACAAAGAAGTCAGGTCCACCAGCCTAAGAAAGAAGGGACCTCTCAGGTTCTGTCCACAGAGCATGACTGAAAACAAACCTCTCTGTAAATGTCCCTTTGGAATGGGAGGATCTTCAGTATCTGCTCTTCTAAAACAAAAAGAAAGAAACCCCACTAGCAAAGCACTGAGAAACCAATAGATCTGATTAATCCCTAGTATTAACTTAAGTAGAAAAATAAAATGGCCTTTCTTGTAAAATCCTTTTGGTTAATATCTGATTTCTGAATTTCTCACACAATGCCATACTTTTTTAAAAAATCAATAAATTAATTTAGAGCCTCGAAAGAAAAAGGGAGCCCCTAATTTTAGCCAGAAATTCTTCCAAAAACAATCAGCATCAAAACTGTCCCTCAATTGCACTGAGATACAAAAGATTTCTTTTAGAAGATAGTCATAACAATGACCTTTTTCACAACCCCTTATCTCCTACTGCTTCCCTCCTTGGTTATTAAATATTTTCAATTATTAAATACTTTCAGTATTAATGCCTGTCGTCACATGGGAACTTCATTGGTTTGAAAAAAATCTGGGCTCCCTTTCAATCGGCAGACTGCAATGCATCATCGTGTCTGATGTCATTGAAAAGAGCTGGCACTTCTATTAACATTTGTCTTAATAAATACGCTGATAGTCAAAAGAATTATGTTGCCTATGATTCTCAAAAGAGAGAATGGGCATTACATCAGCTAATGATAGGTGACAAATTTTGCTTCTGAAGGATGGGAATGAAAATGGCTGTGCCCAAATGAGAATTACATATTTCAGAGAGAGAGTTTGTGTTTCGGGGCTCTGGCAGGTTGATCATGGATCCTGCCCATCACACTGGTGGTTTGGAGCCCACTCCCCCATCTCTGCCGCATCATAGACTGTCTCTCACTCTCCTTTCCTTCCCTTTTCTTCACTTTCCCTACTACTTTTGGAGGCTCTTCTTTCTTCTTTCTTTCTCCTCTTCCTCCTCCTCCTCCTCTGTCTCCTTCTCCTCTCTTCTCTCTTTTTGTCTCTCTCCCCTCATCCATCCCCTCATCCCTCTCTCTTGCTTCCTTCCTCTTACTTTCTCTTCCTCTCATTCTCTCCTGCTTGTGTCTTTTCCTTCTATTTCACATCTGATTATTCCATTACTAACGCATAATTTTTCCTTAATCTGTATACCAGGAACCTTACCAGTCATTAAAATTCTATACTTTGCAAAACAAAAGCACATATATATGTGTGTGTATACATATACATATATACATACACATTCATACATACAGTCTTTTCAAAAGTTATCAACTAACCAATGCAAGTCTCGAAAACATATTAAAATTAAGCTAAATTTGGCCTGAGGATGTAGGATGAGTCCCTACATCTTAAATTGCAACCTAACTTGGGATGTAAACTAACTGAAAGCTTAACTTAGCTGAGTCTCCGCCAATCACAGAAGCTGAGCTTCAGTCAATCACAGGTGGCCAACTAATCAGACCACGTGCAAATAAGGCAAACTGAGCTGTAGCCAATCAGGCCGGCTTCTACTCACTCCCAATTCCTGTCCATAAATGCTGCTCGCCCCCACATGGCGGAGTGGTTCTCTGGTTGCCCATTGGCCAATGGTTCTTTGCACAACTAACTTTGTTAAATTTAATTTGTCTAAAGTTTTGGGTTTTTTTTTTTAACACATACAGTACCTTTCCTTTGTTTTTGTGTCATTTCTCCCCACCTTGGAAATTTCTTATTCAAAGGGAGAAAAAGAGAAAAGAGTTGACTCAATGTGGCACTCCTTAGTTCTACAAGACAAAGAATCTCTCAGGAACGTATCTTTTATTCACGTTGTGTAACTGGGCTGTGGCATTTGGGGCTCCTCACCTGGAGTCCAGGTTTCTTTCTCAGGCGTTGTCTTCAGCACTGATCCGGAAGCTTCTGGGAGGTAGGTGGTTGACTGCTCTTCCCCAAAGGAATCAGAGGACAAAGCCCTAGTTTGACTTTGCCTCCACCTTGTGGTAATGGGGCTACTCGCAACAGGAACTTCCGCGGACAACCTCTTCGCAAAGTGACTCTTAAAGTCAGAATACGTAGCATTAACTGAATCAAATACCTGTTTAACAACAAAAACAGCTCTAACTCCACTGGCCTCAGTGATGCAAAAGTAAAAATTCCCTAGAAGAGACTTCAGATGACTCATCTAGTACAACACCAATAAAATATATATAATGAGATTTTTTAATTTTTGTAACCTGGATGTTATTTTATATATTTATATATATTTTTGTATATAGTTATACATTAAATGTTATATTTTACAGTTATATATTATATAAACATAAATCTGTTATCTTGTATATATTTATATTTATATATGAAATATGTTATATTTTATATATTTTTATATTGATATTTATATATAAAAGTTATATTTTATATTTATATTTATAAAACATGTTATTTTTACATGTATTTATATATAAACATGTTACATTTTTATATACTTATGTGTAAACTGTTACATTTTATATATATTTATGTGTAAAATACGTCATATTTTTATGTTTATATGTGAAATCTATTATTTTATATGTAAAATAGATATACATTTTTTCTATCTAAAAAGCAACAAAATGCTACTACTTACTTAGAGCCTCTGCTGAAGGGTCTGTAGGTATACCAAAGTAGTTTAGGGAGTAATTACATTTATAAATATTACCGTCACATATCAGTGTAAAATATGACATATGATACAACACTATGTACTGAACATGCAAGATGTTTGTATGAAATAATAAAATTTCAAATCTGGATATAAACAGCAATTTTCTAGTCCAAACCCTTCATTTCACAGATGGGGAAGCTGAGGCCTAGAGAAAGTAAGTGATTTGCTCGTCTGTCCATCCTCTCTAAGAAACACTAGGAGTTTGATATTTATAGAGCCTGTAGTAGTGAACCATCCCATGTAGCCATGTGAAATTAAAATGTAAGTGACAAACTAGAAATGAATTATCGTTTAACAAAATGACAGACAACTTATATTAAAATCCTAGTCATAAAGAGCTCTTATAGAAATTGACAAGTTTACCAACTCAATAGAAAAACTGGGGCATAGTACATTAAAAAGGCAATTCATAAAAGAGATATATAAATGCCCAAAAGATATTTAATCTCACTAGCAATCAAAGAAATGCAAATTTAAAACAGCAATGAGATGTTAGCAATAATTTTTTTGTGACAATCCCTGGTGTTGAAGGTGCCAAAAACAAACACTGGCATGCACTGCTGGTGGGGGTTAAATTAGTATCTGGAAAGGACTTTTGGACAATGTCCTTTCAAAAGCCCTCAAATATGTGCATAACTTCTACTGACCCAGCAATATCACCTCTAAGAATTTAAAAAAGAAATCAGCTGGCCATGGCGGCTCATGCCTGTAATCCTAGCTCTTTGTGAGGCTGAGGCAGGCAGATTGCTTGAGCCCAGGTGTTCGGGACCAGCCTGGGCAACAAGGCAAAACCCTGTCTCTACAAAAAGTACAAGAATGAGTCAAGCATGGTGGCGTGCACTTGAATTGCCAGCTACTTGACGGGGCTGAGGTAGGAGGATTGCTCGCTGCAGTGAGCCACATTGGCGCCACTGCACTCCAGCCTGGGCGACAAAGTGAGACCCTCTCTCAAAGTAAAAAAAAACAAAAGAAAAGAAAGAAAAAAAAATCTAAGATACGAACCAAGATGGAGAAAACATCCAGCATTTACTGACTGCTTACTATGTATGAACCCATATGTAAAGGGTTTTACACATGTTTGTATTTAATCCTAAGAAACATCTGTGAAGCAGATGTTATTTATGCCCATTATATCAGTGAAGAAACTGAGGCTTAGAGGTCAAGTGAATTGCCCAAGACTACACAGTAAGTGGAGATACCACACCCGAGGCTCACCTGTCTGACCCCAGAGTCCAGGCTCTCAACTGAGAACATGAGGGTGTGTACTGCATTTTACATGTTTGTAAGTACAAAAAGATGTGAGACAGACTAAATATTTACCAATGGAGAACTGACTAGGCAAACTAACAGGACATCTCTAAGAGGGACTGCTCTGCTGCCATCAGAAATGGCATACATTAGGAAAACGTAAACTAAACCACACCAAAGCACCACTTCACACCCAAGAGGATGGTTAGAATTTTTTTAATGGAAACTAATAAGCATTGGTAAGGATGCAAAGAAACTGGAAGGTTTTTACATTGCAGGTGTACAGAATGTGAAAGGATGCAGTCACTGTGGAAGATTAGTTTGGTGATCCCTCAAAAAGATAAACCTAGAATTACCACATGACCCAGCAAGTCCACTCGTAGGTATATGTACTCAAATTCATGTGCACATATGTTCATAGTAGCGCTAATCACACTAAGAAGGTGCAGACAGCCCAAATGCTCATCAACAGATGAACGTGTAGACAAATCATAGGACGTATCTACATATGCAAGTGATCTACATATCACTCCCAAGAGGAATGAGTTGCTGATACATGTCATAATGTGCATAAGCCTTGAAAGCATTATGCTAAGTGAAAGAAGCCAGACAGGAAAGGTCACATATCGTATGATTCCATCTATAGGAAACAGTCAGCATAAGAAAATCCACAGGGAGAGAACACAGATTGGTCATTGTCAGAGATTAGGGGAGGAGGAAATGGGGAGCAACTGCTTAATGGGTATGGAGTTTTCTTTTGAGGTGATGAAAACGTTTTGGAACAAGAGAGAAGTGGTGGTTCCAGAACATTGGGAATACACTAAAACCACTGAATTGGTGTCTTAAAAGGTTATTTTTGGCCGAGTACAGTGGCTCACACCTGTAATCCCAACACTTTGGGAGACTGAGGCGGGTAAATCACCTGAGCTCAGGAGTTCGAGACCAGCCTAACCAATATGATGAAACCCAATCTCTGCTAAAAACACAAAAATTAGCCAGGCATGGTGGCATGCACCTGTAATCCCAGCTACTTGGGAGGCTGAGACAAGAGAATCACTTGAACCCAGGAGGCAGAGGTTGCAGTGAGCCGAGATGGCACCATTGCACTCCAGCCTGGGCAACAAGAGCAAAACTCCGTCTCAAAAAAAAAAAAAAAAAAAAGTTATTTTTAATATGAGAATTTCACTTCAATAAAAGAAATCTTTTTTTAAATGGTAACACAGGATAATAGTGAATGAAACATGCAGATGCTCACAATATATTGCTAGCTGTAAAACAGGGACTATAAAACAGAATTCCAATGCAGTCCCACTTCCTAGATCTAAATGAAAGATAGGAAAGGAATATGCTAGAATGTTGAAACAGTAAGTTTTGATTCAGTTTGAGTTTTTTACTAAGCATATGTGAGGGCACTGGCCCATCCTGCCTGCAGCCCCCAGGGGGCAAGGCCGGCTCTCTCTCCACTGCTGCTCTGTGCTCTCCCCACCAACTGACCGAAGAGAATGTCTTTCGCAAGAGACAGGCCGTTGTAAAGAGTGTTGTTGGGGGTCAGTTTTTCTGTCTTACAGCTGTTTGTTTTTGAGTAGGAATGGGAAAGATGAAAAGAGGCTGCACGTGTCAATCAGGCATCTCAATCTCAGAAGCCCAGACTAGGGGGCAGCAGGTAAGGTGATGAGTAACGCCAGCTTGGATGAGAAGCGTGACCCACTCTGGCCTTCTTTTTTGTTTTGCTTTGTTATTTTGAGGCAGTCTCACTCTGTCACCCAGGCTGGAGTGTAGCAGCACGATCATGGCTCACCGCAGCCTCGATGTCCCAGAGCTCAAGTGATCCTCCTGCCTCAGGCTCACCAGTAGCTGGGACTACAGGTGTGCACCACCATGCCTGGCTAATTTTTGTATTTTTTGGAGAAACGGGGTTTCACCATGTTGCCCAGGCTGGTCTTTAACTCCTGGGCTCAAGCAATCCTCCTACCTAAGCCCCCCAAGGTGCTAGGATTACAAGCATGAGCCCTTTCACAGGGCCACTTGGACTTTCATTTCCCCACTGTTTTTATTTCTCTCCACTAAGAAAAAAACCACAGTACCAGCTCAGAGGCTATGGGGTCTTGGCCCCAGAAACTGAGGGAATTTCTCAAACTTTAATGTTCGTGTTTTAGCCGCAGCAAGAACACATTGAGACACATTGTCTCATTTCATAGAAGATGTTAGAAATTTAGACTTTTCATATGAATTTTCCCACTTTTTAAAGTGTTCAACTGATTCTAATTTTTAGAAAAGACTGGAGGACTGAACAGAGCATGTCTGTGGGGCATATTCAGTAGGCTATGTTTGCAATGGCTCCACTATGTCCAGGTAGCCCTTACCCTCACAGGTACCAAGAAAGGGAGGAGACACCATATTGGAAGATAGACTTAGTTTGCAGAAAACATGGCAGAGGACAGAGACACTTGCTCAAAGGTTTCCTTGGAGCAAAATTCCAAGGAAATTCCAAACTTTAAATGTACATTTAAAAAATTCTGGGTTTAAAAGAGGAAATTAAAGAATAAAAATTTGATGCTATGTCAGCTATGTCCGTGAAAACTATTGAGAAATTGCATATTGACAATATCCTACTGCCTTAGCAGGTCTGAGTTTCTGTGACTCATCTACCATCACTCTGTCCACGGTGAATGTTTCCCACGTGGGATGTTCATCCCCAGTTCTCTGCCAGGGAACTCCCAGCCACCTTCACACCTGGGTTCAGCCACCAACTCCTTCAGGAAGGTGTCTCTGACTTTCCCTTCCTCCCTATTCCAAACTAGGTTAGGCAGCCAATGGTAGCTAAATAATGGCCCCCAGAGATATCCAGATCCTAATCCCTGGAACTTGCAAATGTTACTTCATATGCCAAAGGGGCTATGCAGACTTAAGTTCAGGATGAAGTTAAGTTGAGGTAAGGAGACTGTCGTGAATTTTCAGGATGAGTCCTAAATGCAATCACATGTATCTTTGTAAGAGGAAGGCAGAGGGAGATGTGACTGCACACAGAAGAGGAGAAGCAATGTGACCACAAAGGCAGAGACCAGAGTGATAGGGCCACAGGCCAAGAAATGCTGGCAGGTACCAGAAACTGGAAGAGGAAAGGAATGGATTCTCCCCTAGAGCCTCTGGAGGAGGCCAGGCCCTGCTGACCCCCCAGCTTCTGCCCAGTGAAACTGAGTTTGGACTTCTGGCCTCCGTAACTAGAAGAGAATACGTGTGTTTAAGCCACCAAGTTTGTGGTAATTTGCTGCAGCAGCCCTAGGAACAAATACTAAGCCCTCCCTGTGCTTCCACACCCACAGTGCATGCTCCAGCATGACCACCCTGTGTTAATAACATTTATCAAACACTTAATCCGTGCCAAGCACTGGGATATATGATTTAGAGGGAGTGTTTATTTTAGTTTCATCACAACCCTGTGAAATAGGTACTAGTATTATTTCCCCCATTCTACAGAGTTGGAAGAAATATCTTAATGGTATTAAGTAATTTGAGCAAGGATATAGAGCTAATAGGCAGCTGTATACTGCATACAGCTGTATAGATCATTTTCTCTATGAATGGCACCCTCTAGAATATGCAGTGCACAACCTTCACAACCAACCAGAGCAACCCTGCCATGGTTTGAACTCTGACAAATCAATCTAATCCCTATGCTAAAAAGCAGGTCTGCTCATATTCCACTTTTTTACTTTCTCTCCTGCTATATCATATACTCCTTAAGACTTTGTCTTTTATCTTACTATCCTTAGGACATTGGTATCTAGGAACCCCGTAATGAATAAATAGATGAATCTCTTCCCCTAGAGGCAATTAGTACTAAAAAGGGACAAGGGATTTGAGAAAGAATCCAGAGGCAAGGAAATAAGACGTTTTTATCCTTTCCCACTAAGGAGAACAATTCTCAGGCCAGGCACAGTGGCTCACGCCTATAATCCCAGCACTTGGGGAGGCCAAGGCAGGCAGATTGCTTGAGCTCAGGAGTTCGATACTAGCCTCGACAATGTGGTGAAACCCCATCTGAACAAAAATACAAAAATTAGCCGAGCATGGTGGTGTGTGCCTATAGTCCCAGCTGCTCAGGAGGCTGAGGTGGGAGGATGGCTTGAGCCCAGGAGGCAGAGGTTGCAGTGAGCCAAGATCATGCCACAGCACTCCAGCCTGGGCAATAGAGCTAGACCTTGTCTCATTAAAAAAAAAAAAGAAAAGAACAATTCTCAAATTGTACAGAGTAAAACAAACATTTCTGCAGAAATTAGAGAATGAGATAAATGAAACAACAAAAGTGCATCTGGGTTTTTAAAACAAGTTCAAGTCTGTAGGGCCAGATAAACAAAACCCAGAGGAATGACAGCACTTTCAAAACTGATACGTGTTAGTGATCTATGAGCAAAACATGACAAATACGAAAAATACATGCCCCCTGATAGATAAATGTATTATTTTTCATGGTTTTCCAATAGGAGGAGCAAGTAACTAGTAATAAATTTGCTGCCAGTGTCCTAGATAGCACAAGTGAGCAGATCCACGTTAGCCTGAATAAATCACCCTGTGGTGGACTAAAGGGTTTAGTCTCTGGCCTTCTGCTATTCAACTCGTTATCAGCAGCTTAAATGGAGATCTATTTATCAAAATTGTTGATTACTCTAAGTTGAAAATATAATTAAAATACTAAAGGACAGAATAGAATTCAGAATAAAGTCTGGGACAAGGGCCAAAGTAGCAAAATTTAATTCAATCAAGTTGCATGAACAATATTCTTATTTAGATTTTTTTTCTTCATTGCACAGGCATAAGATGGAAGAGAACTGACATGCAGTGAAAAAGATTGACAGTGTTAGGCAGCCCCCACTAGAATATGGGTGAACAGCACAGTGAAATGATTATAAAAAATCAGTACAATTTTAGGTCCCATTGACAGAAAAATAGTGTCCAGAACAGGAGCAATCAAAACCCTGTGTCTCTGCACCGCTCAGATAGCATCTGGAGAACCACGTCCAGTCCCAGAACTGTTCTTCAAGAAGGGAGATGGACGAGTCAGGATTCAAACCCTGAGTTCATTTGGAGGAAAGAGACCACAGTGACAGGGGTCAGGGTAAACACAGTAATGGGGCAACACCCCAGCACATCCAATGGTGGAAACCTGGGGTGCTTAGTCTAGAAGAAAGAAGACTCAAAAAGGTCTGGTGCAGTGGCTCACACCTGTAATCCAAGCACTTTGGGGGGCCAATGCAGAGGGGAAATCACTTGAGGCCAGGAGTTCCAGACCAGCCTGGGCAAGTGAGACCCCATCTCTAAAAAAAAAAAATCAAAAAACTAGCTGTGCATGGTGGCACGCACCTGTGGTCCCAGCTACTTGGGAGGCTAAGGTGGGAGCATCGCTTGATCCCCGGAGGTCGAGGATGCAGTGAGCCATGATCATGCCACCGGTGACGGAGTGAGACCCTGTCTCAAATTACAAAAAGAAAAAGAAAAAAGAGAAAACCCAAAATGAACTGTCTTCAAATATTTAAAGGGATGCAATCTATGAATAAAAGAAAAACATACTTTATATTGCTCCTTATGATACAACCAGGACCCATGAAGGGGTAGATTCAATTCAGAGAACTTTGAAAGAGAGCACAGTTTGAATATAAAGTAAAATTCTGTCAGTCCCTGCACTAGGGACATATGGTTCATAGTGGTATAGATGAACATTAATAATTATGTATTTAATGTCATTTTATAATTTTTTAGTTTTGATGTAAAGTTTTCCTTATAAAAAATTAATTTTAGAAAAATAAATTGTATTTAAATACTCATTTGTTAGTATGAATATTAAAATGTTAAGCAAATAAATGATATACAGATATGGCAAATCACACAGTGGTATTCCTTCAATGACTGCAGTGAAGGAAACACTGCTGCAGATTGTGCTATTTCATCTTCAGTATTTTTAAACTTCTGTTTCAGGATCTATCTCCTGCTGAGGAAATGCCTGTCGCATAGTTTTGAATGACTCAAGTATTTATTAATAGAAAGGAAGAGGAAGATAAGAAAAGTAAGACAAAGAAGGGAAAAGGGATGAATGACTTGGTACTCCAAGCACATCAATTCAGCTTGTTTACCTGTAGAGTTCACATCACAGTGACATTAAACCAGGAGGAATTCAGAGCGCCAGAGCCAAAAATAATTAGAAAAGAACCCAGAGGGGTTAAAAATAAAGTCAGGAAGTAGCAGAATGAAACAACTGAGAAAATAGAAACAAATATGTCTACTGACAAATAATTTGACACACAAATATCCAGTGGGTGGGAAAAACCTAGACATGCCAGAAAAGACCTGCTGGTGATGCCAGTCTTGCTAGAACCTCAAGACAAAGATAAAAGTAGCAAAGACAGCCCAGGTAGCTCTGAAGCATACCCTAACCTCGTTCCTTAACCTCTGAGTGTGTGCCCCTCCCACCCACCACCAGCCCAACGCAGCAACATTCTGTCCACGAGACGTTTCAAATGTAGGGTCTCAATGCTATTTCAAATTAGTCATGAAGACCAAAATGTTCATCTTCTCATGTTTGAACCTTCAATGCCTTCCCATCCTAGTGGGCAATATGACCCACACACTGTCAAGGTCATTTTCAGGTAAACGTCATCCTTTATCTCCATTGCCAGCGTGGTCTACAAAGCATCTTTAGCACCCACCCCTTCCTTCCATCGTGCTGGCCAAGGCTACCCTCACTAAGACTCTTTATCTATCATCTGGACCTGCTGTTCTGCAGACTTCCTGTGGCCCCTTCCAGATAACTTCAGTACACACAGACAAGCCTTTTGGTGGTGTTCTCCATGCCCTCTCCTTTTTGGGCGCTTATACAGTGATTTCTTATAAAACAAAATGCCTCCTGATGAATGAAATCCCTTGTATTAGTCTGTTCTCACACTGCTAATAAAGACATACCTGAGGCTGGGTAATTTACAAAGGAAAGAGATTTAATGGACTCACAGTTCCACATGGCTAAGGAGTCCTCACAATCATGGTGGAAGGTGAATGAGGAGCAAAGTCATGTCTTACGTGGCAGCAGGCAAAAGCTTGTGCAGGAGAACTCCCATTTACAAAACCATCAGATCTTGTGAGACTTATTCACTACCACGAGAACAGTATAGGGGAAACCACCCCCATGATTTAGTCATCTCCATCCGGCCCCACCCTTCACATGTGGGGATTATTACAATTCAAGGTGAGATTTGGGTGGGGACACAGCCAAACTCTATGACCTCTCCGCCAGAGTACTACAGCCATCTCCTCACCTACCATGTTTCCTTCTAAATAAACTTATTTACCTATTACACAGAAACAGTTTCATGAAATTGAAATAACTTTGGTTATGAAGTCAAAAGTTCAAAACTCTATTCTTCATTGTTCCGTTCACTAATTCTGTGATCTTGGCTGAGTTAACTGCTCCCTATTTCAAAGAATTACTGTGAAGAAAATAATGTGTATACTAAAGAAGATTGTGTGCAGTATAAAGCTCTCTAAAAACATAAGTCATTGGCCAGGTGTGGTGGCTCGCACCTGTAATCCCAGCACTTTTGGAGGCCGAGGCAGGCAGCTAACGAGGTCAGGAGTTCATGACCAGCCTGACTAATATGGTGAAACCCCATCACTACTAAAAATACAAAAATTAGCTGGGCGTTTTGGCGCATGCCTGTAGTCCCAGCTACTAAGGAGACTGAGGCCGGAGAATCACTAGAACCCAGGAGGTCGGGGTTGCAGTGAGCCGAGGTTGCACCACTGCACTCCAGCCTAGCTGACAGAGCAAGACTCTGCCTCAAAAAAAAAAAAAAAAAAAACAAGTCACTTATTTAGCACTCAGTTATTTGCTGCCTTGTAATCCTTCCCTGTTTCATGTGTGTTCTCATATTTCCAAAACTGATTTTACATTTGCGTGAGGCTGGCTCCTTCCCTTGCACCTTATTTGTATCCTTTCCAGTGCCTGAGTTGGTTGATAACTGAGTCAACTGCTTTATCCCATTCTTGACCAGGTAGCTTCCTCCTGCCTTCACCATGAACTCATCAATCTCTTCCCCTCCTGTAAGAAGCCTTCCTTCATTTACTGAAAGAGTGCTGGTGGTTTTTCTAACATATTACCCCTTACGCAGAGAAATGTGCCATTTTGATATATCTATAGTCTGAGAATAGAGTTAGTATAGACAGAACATGAAAACAATGATGGCAGATCCCCAGAAGGCTGAGAGATGATGACATCAAAATGTATGCAGAGAAAGACTGCCAAAACAACAAAGAAGAGGTGTGCCAGGGTCAAAATCTGTGTTCATCCAATGCTGTCCAGCACATGAGTTCTCCAAAGTGCTGTCTGAATGTTTGGTTAATGGGCCAATGTGAAAATTTATATATCATGCCTTCATTATTTGAAGCTCTTAAGCCTTAGGAACATTAAGTTAACAAACTGGCTCTGATTTCATCCTTAACAGGAGACATACACATAAGTTTTCAAAGTTGTATTCATGTAATATGGAATTTTGTGGTCAAACCAACTTCAACATTAGGCCTGCATAATGTTTTATTTCTGGTTGTAAAAACCGGCTTATTCAGCAATCACATGCAAGTTTGTAACAGCATAATTTTGGCCTTTTCAAATCCATTCATCTCTGGATCACTTGATAAGAGTTTCTGTACTTATAAAACAACGGACTACAAAATATCACAGTTATTTTATCAAAATAATATCACCCTGTGGGGCCCTGCTGAAGCAGCGGTCAGTCAACATCCCTGCCAGAGATAAATCACTCTCTTCCCACCTCAAAACACAGTTATAATGAGTTGGGTTTACATGGCTCAAATTATAGCAGGTATTCTATGAATTAATTTTAAAATGCATGCTCCTGAGCCATTTGCTTGTACAGCCTGAGGAGTTAAAATATCTCGTGTATTCATAGAGATGTGAAACACATCCACTATGGAAAACAGAGAAATCAAAGACTGACTCTTGTTGCTCTGAAACCAAAAAAAGGCTGAGGTCTACAGGTTCTCAAACTTAAACATGTGTATGTGTCATGAGGAGATCCTGTAAAAGTACAGATTCTGACTCCAGAAGTCTGGGGTGGGGCCCAAGATGCTGTGTTTCTACCAAATGCCCAGGTGATGGTACTGTGGAAGGTCCCAGATCCCACTTAGAGAGCAAGGCCAGAGAGCTTAAGTAACATGGCAGTGTTCATGTCATACAAACACAGGGACTTTGACTTTTTAAACAATTCAGCCAGAGAACACCAAAGTAAAATTATCAGGAAGTGATACACTTTTGTTCTTTACTAGAAATTATGTTTAAAAGGGAATACTTTCTGCATAGTCATTTCCTTTTCTACTGTATCCATTCTTACTGGGCCATGAGAGTAGGAGTAGAGTGGTTTCTCTCACAGGTTTTACACAGTAGGCTATGGGTTTTGCTCAGCCACCCAAAAACACACATGCCACAGAGCGGGCACCTGAAGAGCAGGCAGCGCCCTGAGCACCCTCTCTGAAGATCCGCAAGCTAACAGTGATAGGAAGGGCACTCCACAAGCATCTCAGCTCATTCCCTGCACTTTCTGGAAACAAATCGTGATCAAATGGAATAATGCCCCTTCATCCAGATCTTGCTGTGAGTCTTAAACAGAGCAGAATTGAAAGTGAATGGCTTTTAAGATATGCAGCCTTCAATTGCCTCCCCATACCCACCCCTAAAATTCATGACTTTTAGCAACAGCAAAGTTAGGCTGCCTGTGCCAGGCAACAACCAGTGGGGGGAAATAAAGAGAAAAAAAATGAAGCAATTAGCTGATGTACCCAAGTAGAGATGGGTTTTGCAGGATTTGTTTGTTTTCAGGGTTTTCTTGGTAGAATTGCCTTACTTAACTGCTAAATTACTACTTTATTATGGAGTTCAATTTTTTCTTTTTTCCCTCTTCTTCTTTTGTTTTGATCTTAAGACAGTCTCACTCTGTCACCCGGGCTGCAATGCAGTGCTACAAACATGACTCAATGCAGCCTCAGCCCCCTGGGATCAAGCGATCCTCCCACCTTAGCCACCTGTATAACTGGGACCACAGGCATGCCCCACCACAACCAGCTAATTTAAAAAAAAAAAAAAATTTTTAGAGACAGTGGTCTCGCTTTCTTGCCCAAGTTGGTCTTGAACTCCTGGGCTCAAGTGATCCTCCCATCTAGGCCTCCCAAAATGCTGAGATTACAGGCACAAGCCACCATGCCCGGCCTCAGTTTTTTCTATCTATAGGTTGCAGTGCATTGGTGAATGATGAAATCATTTTGATAGGTCAGAACTGAGTTGTTTAAAAATGCAACAGGTGGGGGTGCATCACAGTTCAAAGAAGAAGTGTTGTTTCTCAGTTGTGTATGTTTGTACCCAGTTACGTTGTAAAGTGCACTACTGACTGGGGGTCATGATCAGAAATTTGAAAAACACTGGACTATAGTTTGCTTTATGATAAAGAAGGGCTTTTTTAACACCTTCTCTGTTTTTAACATATTTATTTTGACTGTATTCACCTGGTATTTGATTGCCTTAGCTAGATGAGTCAGGGTAAATAGCCTTTTCAGATATTTCACTGCTCTTTCCACTACCAATTTCCTGAACTCATATAGCATATTTAATCCATACATGTAATAGTAACGTCCTTCAGGCTATACGTCATATGAGTATATGGTCATTTAATCTACATTCTAAACTGTTGCTGAGCATTGTACTGTATCCTCTGCCTCCAAACAGTTGTTAAATAAATACACAGGACGCTTAGCATGGGGATGAGCCCTCCATAGCTTTCAAGTTACAAGAGCACCATCTGCTGGCGAAATATTTTCTTTGTAGGGAGAATGTCAAAGACCTACCAAAAATGTACTGATTTTTCTAGCAAAAATTATAATTACATCACAAATACTTTGAAATTCTGCAGAGCTCCTTGCTTCATTCAGGAGTTTCGCTTCATTCCCCCTCTGAGAAGGAGTTTTTCTGTTCCTTAGCAGTGAAGGCAGGCAGTCTGTCCTTCCTGGTTTTCCGTTAAACTAAGCCGGTTTCAAGTTTCAGCTCCTCCTTGAATTCCAGGCTGCTGAGACTTCCCTCTAGAATCCTCCAACATGGAGCCTCTTGCAGCTTACCCGCTAAAATGTTCCGGGCCCAGAGCAAAGGTATTTGCAGTTTTGCTGTCTATGGTTCTATGCACAGTAACGCTATTTCTTCTACAACTAAAATTCCTCAAACCTAAAATCAACAGCTTTTATGCCTTTGAAGTGAAGGATGCAAAAGGAAGAACTGTTTCTCTGGAAAAGTATAAAGGCAAAGTAAGTTGCATCATCTGATTTTTATTGTTACCGTTTCTCCTTGTCTCTGTTTATTCCTCTTAATAAAATCATTTTTTGCTGTTACATGGTCATAAGTTGGAATTTAGTCTTCAGAGTAATTGTATTAGTACATCACTTTCATTATTAGAGTTCTGATAGTTTGCTTCTAAATAATAAATTCCGATTATCTCGTTTTCTTTAAAATGCTTTAATTTTGTGCTGAATTGATATGTAAAGTTGTTTGGAAAATACTTATAGTTAATAATGTGAACATGATGACATTTATTAATAAAAGTATTGGTTCTATAATCTAATAACTTTAAAAAGCACTTATCAAGGATCATAGTTTTATCTTTAATTTAAAAATAAACTTTCATGAGTACCTAATGCTTGTTTAATGGCAGTACTATTTCAGGGCCTTAACCCAGGCATCTAGGTTACAGTTTTCAATAGAACGTTGTGTGTCCAAAAATATGAAAAAAACATCAATCAGAGGTTATAGTCCCCCCAAATTGTTTAGGATTTTAACTACTTGCAGAATTTTTTAAAATCTTTTGCTTCACTTTCCGGTTGGATTTTTTTCTTTTTCCGGGAGGTTTCACTAGTTGTAAACGTGGCTAGTGACTGCCAACTCACAGACAGAAATTACTTAGCACTGAAGGAACTGCACAAAGAGTTTGGACCATCCCACTTCAGCGTGTTGGCTTTTCCCTGCAATCAGTTTGGAGAATCGGAGCCCCGCCCGAGCAAGGAGGTAGAATCTTTTGCAAGAAAAAACTACGGAGTAACATTCCCCATCTTCCACAAGATTAAGATTCTAGGATCAGAAGGAGAACCTGCATTTAGATTTCTTGTTGGTAAATATCTGCCTTGCCTCACCAGTATAATGTTTTAAATTGCTTTTCATTTTTAAACAATTATATCAGGACAATACTCTCCTATCTCATTTGAAACTTTGGATCAGGAAAGCTTCATAAAACTATCAAAGAGCCAGAATCTCATCCTTTGTAACTTCTAGGAGTTATGCTCCCCTGAAACCAATGTTTTAGCGTCTCAGATGGTAAAATAATTCTATTCCAATGTATTTTATTCCTTACGACCATCTTCCTGAAGAATTTATTTAAAGTGTGCCCATGGCCATTTTCACAAAATATCTTAATTCTCCTCTCGTGTAACTAGCATCTGGGGAAATGTCCCTTCCCATCATTAAAGCCACCCAGCTCTCATGAATAGTGCTGGGCAATATTAGTTAACATATGTTTGTGGCTAATTTTATGTTGCCTTTCTTATCTGAAACAATATTCTCAAGGATGAATATGTCAGCTTACCAGATTTTTGCTAAAATCCAAAAACATAAAACTTGATTTTCTTTAGAGGGCAGTAGTGTTAGGCTATCTCTCCAATTAAGCTAGCTACAGAAATCTGTTTAAAGACTTGCCAAGGTCACTTAGCACAAAGGTCATAAGGCGTAGTGACAGCATATAGGCTTTGGCCTCAGGCTACCTGAGTTCAAATCCCTGCTCTCTTGTTTTTGCTGTGTGGCTTCTTAACTTCTCTGTGCCTGTTTCTCAGTTGTTAAATGGGCTATCAATAGTACTGACTTCTTAAGATTGTTTGGAATTAAGTGTGTTAATAGTAAAAATAAAGTACTTATACACCGCTTGATCTGTGCCAGACACTGTTCTAAATGACATTAGTCAAAAAAAAAAAAAAGGCCGGACGTGGTGGCTCACGCCTGTAATCACAGCACTTTGGGAGGCCAAGGCAGGCAGATCACTTGAGGTCAGGAGTTAGAGACTAGTCTGGCCAATGTAGTGAAACCCTGTCTCTACTAATAATACAAAAATTAGCCAGGCGTGGTGGTGGGCACCTGTAATCCCAGCTATTCGGGAGGCTAAGGCAGGAGATTCGCTTGAACCCAGAGGCAGAGGTTGCAATGAGCTGAAATCGCGACACTGCACTCCAGCCTGGGCGACAGAGCAAGCCTCCATCTTAAATCAATCAATCAATCAATCAATCAATAAAGGACATTAGCTAACATTCTCTCATCTAACTTATTCTGATGACATCTTCAGTCCTATTTTCACTGTAGATAACTTGGGTTTTGATAAAACTATGACCTCACTCAGGCAATCAAGCTTCTAATCCAACAAACCAAATCGTGATCTATAATATTTCACATAAATGTGAAGTCACAATCTTCTAAAAACATTATATTTAATTTCTAGGGAAAGTTGATATAATGCCTAACACCATAAATGGCAACCACAGCGAGGTCTTTATTCCTTTTATTTTGAGGGTGCACTGAGGAAAGAAAAGCCCAAGCACATGCCATTGAACTAATCATTCTTCAGTTATAGCAGCCAGATACGTGGGTGCAATAGCTCATAGGTTATTTCTCTTTATCACTACAAACCTTCTGAAACCCCTCTTAGCCTGTGTAATCAAAAAGGTAACAGTGATTTAAGGTTTCATTCCACTTACATAGGATCATAGGGCCCAAAGGTTAAGAGCATGAGCTCTGGAGTAAAAAGGCCTGTATAGCAATCCTGGCTCGACCACTCACTAGCCACGTGACCTTGTGTCTAGGCCTCCATTTATCTCATCTGCAAAACGGGGATGATAATAATACCCACCTCATAGGGTCCCTGTAAGATTAAATGAGAGGATCAATTTGAAGCACGCAGCATCCATTACTAGGCACATAGTAAGCACTTCATAAATTTTAGTTATAATTATTGTATTTTTTCTCACGTTAGTCAATAAAATGAACATAAATCTTGAGTGGTATAAATAGAAAAAACATCTACATTTCTTACATAAATTAAGGTTTATCAAAAGGATATCATGGCTGGGCATGGTGGCTCATGCCTGTAATCCCAGCACTTTGGGAAGCCAAGACAGGAGGATCACTTGAGTGCCCAGGAGTTCAAGGGCAGCCTGGGCAATACAGCGAGACCCTGCCAAAAAAAAAGTTATTGCTTTTCAAAATAAGGTGATTATTCACTTTGGGAGGCCAAAACCCCGTCTCCACTCAAAATACAAAAATTCACCTAGTGTGGTGGCACACACCTGTAATCCCAGCAATTTGGGATAATTTTTTTTTTTTTTTTTTTTGCTTTTATTTTACTTGGCACAGAGTTTCGCTCTTGTCCCCCAGGCTGGAGGACAATGGCGTGATCTCAGCTCACTGCAACCTCCGCCTCCTGGGTTCAAGTGATCCTACTGTCTCAGCCTCCCAAGTAGCGGGGATTACAGGCACATGCCAACACACCCAGCTAATTTTTTGTATTTTTAGTAGAGACAGGATTTCACCATGTTGGACAGGCTGGTCTCAAACTCCTGACCTTAGGTGATCCACCCACCTCAGCCTCCCAAAGTGCTGGGATTACAGGCATAAGCTACCACTCCCGGCCTACTTTGCTTTATTTCATGATACTAAGATCACATCCTAGATGAGTAGACTCATAGGTGAAGTCATCAAGTATATTGAAATCTGGTTACTCTAACCTTGAGTTTCACTTTGTTTGGGTGTTTTGTTTTTGATATTATGACAATCCTACAACTTGATACTAAAGTTGTCATTTATGCAGATACTAATAGAAGTGAAAATCTTGACAAAGAATAAAATTATGCTCATGAAAATATGTTCTGGATATTTTAGATTCTTCAAAGAAGGAACCAAGGTGGAATTTTTGGAAGTATCTTGTCAACCCTGAGGGTCAAGTTGTGAAGTTCTGGAGGCCAGAGGAGCCCATTGATGTCATCAGGCCTGACATAGCAGCTCTGGTTAGACAACTGATCATAAAAAAGAAAGAGGATCTATGAGAATGCCATTGCATTTCTAATAGAACAGAGAAATGTCTCCATGAGGGTTTGGTCTCATTTTAAACACTTTTTTTTGGAGACAATGTCTCACTCTGTCACCCAGGCTGGAGTGCAGTGGTGCAACCTCAGCTCATTGCAACCTCTGCCTCTTTAAACATGCTATTAAATGTGGCAAAGAAGGATTTTTTTTTTTAATGTTATCTTGCTATTAAGTGGTAATGAATGTTCCCAGGATGAAGATGTTACCCAAAGCAAAATCAAGAGTAGCCAAAGAATCAACATGAAATATATTAACTACTTCCTCTGACTGTGCTAAAGAATTCAGAATTCAGTGACCAATGTGCCTCAATATCTTATTGTTCAACTTGACATTTTCTAGGACTGTACTTGATGAAAATACTAACACACTAGACCATTCTTTGGATTCAAGAGCACTGTGTATGACTGAAATTTCTGGAATAACTGTAAATGGTTATGTTAACGTAATAAAACACAAATGTTGAAAAGTATAAAATATATATACATAGATTCAAATCCTTATATATGTGTGTTTATTTTATGTACAGGATTTTGTTTGCTTTTTCTCTTTAAGTGTAGGTTCCTAGTGTTTTACTATAACTGTCACTATGTATGCAACTGACATATATAAATAGTCATTTATAAATGGCCATATTATAACATTTGAAAAAGTCTTCATTTTCAGTATTTCTCTCTGCATTATTTTTTAGAAGCAACTCAAATTCTGTAATCATAATATTACCAAATAAGTCAGTCTTTATTCTTGCGTGAAAATCCCAAGTGTAGAAAAAAGGACATGAGTACAAGATCATTTAGCTTGATTCCTTATAGGTTGATTTGGGTTGCTAATGTATTCATTCTAGATTAGCCACTTGGAAGGAATTCAATGCTGCATCATTCTGATGGCTGAAATAGTAAAAACCAACTCCAAACAGCCTAAACTCTAGTGTAAAAATGGGGTGATCATATAAGTCCTAAAGTGTAGATCAGCAGTCACTGAACCTCTTAGTAGAGTCACAAGGCACTTCTTCTCCCAAAGTCATGGCCTTTATATTTTGTTAGCCTTATAATTGGCTAACAAAGCAAACTGCCAAGTTGGTGAAGGTTGATTATTGCCTCATGAAATACACATTCACTGCATAAAATAAATAGGAAGATGTCCAAAAATGTAAAAATAGTCATATAAAGTTTTCTAAGAAGAAAAAGACCCGATTTAAGTAGTCTGTGACTTGACTCCCAAATCCTGACCTAATGGATGAAAGTGAAGATGTTTCTTATGGCGAATTCAGTAATGCTACCTCAGTAAATAGTTCTGTATATGTATTTGGACCAAAGTTCTTAGATAAACCAAAAATACTTCATGAAGCATCTTCTGCTTCAAAGTACATATCCAGCCACCCAGCTATGAAGGTATTTAGAAAGATATTTGGTGGAGGTGGAGGTGGAGTTTCTACCAGAAGTCAAGAGGATTTGTAGGGATAGCCTCACGAATGCCAGATGAGTGTGTCAGCAAGCCTGCTCCTACCGCTCGCCAGCTGCGTGACTTTAGGCAAGTCACTTAAGTACCTTATTTCAGTTTCCTCACCTGTAAATTGAACAGGGGTTGAATGGAATAAAAAAGCCCTTTGCAACTTTAAAAGTCAATTAACACACTTAGCAAGGTGTTTTAAGTGACCAGGAAGGAAATCAGAATTAACCTGGATTGCTGGAACAAAAACAGAAGCCACCCAACAAGTCTATCTGTCCTTTGCAATTTTGCCCCAAGAGCCTATTAGCAATTTGAATTATGAGCCTCTAAGAAAACTTTTGTTCAGGCGGCCCCTCCAAGTGTTGCTGCCAGAGAACTCTTGCCTTGTATCCCCACATACGCCTTCCATGAGCTCATAGCAGTGCTGTGGCACTGCAGGGGTGTTTTATGCGTTCACGTTAGGGGCCTGAGCAGAACTGCGTATGCCAGCACCACATGGGCAGCAGAGACTCCCCACTGCCAGATGGATGATAATGGAGCTGCACTGGGAACAACCAGAACTGTCCCAGTCAACATGATACAGATGAACATCCTGCCGTAAGTCACTAGTTCTCTTCAAAGCCAGATAAAGTGGGTTTCTTCACTTACATCTCTAATCTTGGTTGCCTTATTCAACCTACAGATTCTATGTCAGTGCTGGATTTTCTCCCCTTGCCCTTTAGGTAAGCAGAGTAGGCAGGCGGAGATTTGAAAGCATGTCATACGTATTGCCTTGAAAGAAAGGACATTCAGGTGTCCCTTCGGGGTTCCGTAACACTTAGGTTATGTGTGCTGAGAGAGGGATTGGAGTCATTTGCTAAGGTGCTGCTACCTGTAACTCGAATGCCTCATAGGAATACCAGTGGACAAACACACAGAGGAAAAGTTGAATCTTTCCTATATTGGACAATCTTCCTTCAGTCTTGTTTCTGCATCAAAAAGTCTGGGACATGGAGTGCTACAGGATGCCTGGGCTAAGGACTGTAACAGAAAAATATCAACATCAGAGCCAGGCGCAGTGACTCACGCCTGTAATCCCAGCACTTAGGGAGGCCGAGGCAGGCGGATCACTTGAGGTCAGGAGTTCGAGACCATCCTGGCCAACATGGTGACCATCTTTGTATTTGTATTTTTTGTAAAAGATACAAAAATTAGCTGGGCATGGTGGCATGTGCCTGTAATCCCAGCTACTTGGGAGGCTGAGGCAGAAGAATCACTTGAAAACAGGAGGCTGAGGTTGCAATGAGCCAAGATCACACCACTGCACTCCAACCTGGGTGACAGAGCAAGACCCCATCTCAAAGACTCTGTCTCAAAAAAAAAAAAAAAGAGAAAAAGAAAAAGATCATGCATCACATAAAAGAGTATTCAGCTGTTGTCCTTGTGAAAAAGGAAAAGGACAAAATCAAATGCATTTTAACTGTGGTAACTAATTCACTGACTTGAAGTTTGCTTTGTTTGTTTTCTTTGGTGCGTAGAGAAGAATACTTCATACTAACTCCTGATCATCTTACAGCAGACGGAACAACAGAGTGTTAGAGACTGGAATAAATATGAATTTACCTGAAATGTGCCCTGAAAGTTGTATTTCATTTTTTTAAATGTTTAACAATTACACTGTATCAATAGTATGTATACATGTACATACGTATAATTCTTAATAACTGCAGTGTATGTAGCATATATATAATGGTGGCTGGTACATGTTTAATAGCAGACTCTGGAGGAGGAATCCTGACATACAGCGTTTGCCAGTTCAGTGTAAATGCTCATGCTCCCTCATGGCCAATTTCAATCTACCAATGGTTTAGTAACTAGGATGCAAAATTTCTAAAAATATGACAATTGGGGATGGGCATAATGGCACAGGCCTGTAATACCAGCACTTTAAGCAGCTGAGGAGGGAGGATCACTTGAACCCAGGAGTTAGAGACAAGCCTGGGGCAACATGGCAAAACCCCATCTCCACAAAAAAATCAAAAAATTAGCTGGGTGTGGTGGCACATGCCTCAGGTCCCAGCTACATAGGAGGCTGAGGTGGAAGGATTGCTTGAGCCCAAAGAGATCAAGGCTGCAGTGAGCCGAGATGGCTCCACTAAACTCCAGCCTGGGCAACAGAGCGACCCTGTCTCTGCAAAAAAAAAAAAAAAAAATTTTAATTAGCCAGATATGGTAGCACATACCTGTGGTTCCATCTCCTCAGGAGGCTGAGGTGAGAGGATTGCTTAAGCCCAGGAGGTAGAGGCTGCAGTGAGCCATGATTGCACCACATTTATTTGTGGTGTTCCTTTGAAAGAAAAATGACATGTTTGGGTGGAGCTGATATGAGGACACTCTGTCTATATTTAGTCCTCTGCTTGATTTTATCTTTCCCATAGAATAAAATTCTAATAATTGTTATGCCTAGAAACTAATCCATCACACTCCTTCCCACTCTTCCCTTCCCCTCCTCCAGCTGAACTGTTAAGTATGTCTCTTGCAGAGCAGCATAGTGTCTTTGCAGGGAAATAAAACGCAGCAGAGAGAGAGAAAGAAGGAGGCTATCACTATAATAGTGAGAGGTTCAGAGGGCAGCGATGGGAGGTAGTGACATTCCCAGTACCAGTGAACAGCCAAGAGACTGCCCCAAGAGAAAACACCTGGGAGAAAATACTTGGCCATCAGCAGAGCCTCCCTCCTCTTTTTCCAATCCCTTTTCCCTCTGTTTGACCCTTGATATCCCAGTGTGTATCCCTTTCTTTCCCTCTCCCACCTATGGAAACATTTTCTCTTTTAATTTGTATCTTCACTTGCCTCCTAACCCATTCATCTCTTTAACGTATTTTTTATTTCTTTAACATATTTTTATTTCATTCCATTCCTTCCCTCTTTTCTCATCATCTCAATAATATGAGACTAAACCACAACTTTAAATGTCTTCTGTTTATTGAACATAAAGTTGGTTTCCCTACAGAATCAACAGTTCTAAAAAAGAAAATTTTTTTTAAATTTAAGTTGTCATTTTCAGAAACAGAAAATCAATTATGGCATATTCTCACTTCTAAGTGGGAGCTAAACAATGGGTACACATGGACATGAAGATGGAAACAGTAGACACTGGGGACTCCAGAAGGGGTAGGAAGAAAGGAACACAAGGACCGAAAAACTACCTATTGGGTACAATGATCATTATTTGGGAGACAGGTTCACTAGAAGCCCAAACCCCAGCATCACCCAATATATTCACGTAACAAACCTGCACGTGTACCCCTTGATCTAAAATAAAATAAAGTTGGCATTTTATGTCTTGCTGTTTAATTTTAAAAAACTAAAACACAAAAGCCAAGACTTCTAAATTTAGTAGGTTTTATTTTTATCACCAGGTCAGTGACTCTGTATAGAAAATAACATGTTGAAATTTAACCTTAAAAAGAGACAAGATGAAAACAATTTTTACATGGAAGATATACTTAAACATAAATCTCCTGAAAGTGAATAACACTGGGCAACAACAAAAAGAGAATGTGATTTGAAAGTAGTAAAATGCATAAGAATCAAACTAGAGATATCTATTTAACCCATGTTCTAGAAATATGTTTATATTTAAATAAGGAAAGCATAAAAATCATTTTACCAATAACTTACAATCCAGTACAGTAGAGAATGTGAAATATTTCTTATATCTCATCTATGGCTTAACTAACTGATGGCACCACCAAAGTCAGTTCCACTAACTGGCTACAAATGTCCACACAAGAATACTGCATGTCTGGAAGCCAGCACATATCTGTACTGCTTCATGGGCCAAAATGCCTCTCAGGGAATGAGAAAATATTTAAAGTCATAATGTATGATCAGTTCTTCCCACTTCACAAGTTAAATCTCTTGCTCCCTTCCAAATATTTCATGAACCTGTGTTTTTACAGAAAATGAAGTGAAAGGATTGAGGTAAATCTTCCAAAAAAAATTAAACCATTCCCCATCCAAAAAAAATCCCCAATATTCTTGATATTTCAAGTGAAAAATGTTTTAGTTGACTGACTCATCTGGAAAATTACCTCAACTTTCCCTCCAGCTGGTACACACAGTCACGGTTTTGGAAACCGATTCTAATGCTGTATTCAGAAACTAATGATGCAGAAAGAATCCCAAAGACTTCACTGAAAATCTGGGGACACATTGTAGGTCCATTCCACATTGTTATTACATTCTAAACCTTACATGTAAAAATATATAATTTCACAAATACTTAAACACTGTCTACTCCGAAAGACTCCAAAGACTCCAAAAATATTTCTTAAAAACTTTTAGTTATGGAAAAGCAGGCATAAGTAAATTTTTCTTAAAAGGAAAAAAATTTAAGTAATTGTAGTACTTTCCTTACCATTATAAAACTGTCCATTGTATTATAAGTATTACTGTATTGTAAGTTAATGGCAATAATATATTATGGTAAATAGTGCCTTGCTTCATAGCAGAAAATACACGTAAACACACACTAATTACAGATTCAGTTACACTCTGGTTTTCATTGTATATGCAATAAGACAGCAGTTGCATGTTAGCTGATGCCATTCACATATTCAACCAGCTAACAATACACTGCCAGCTCATCACACACAGGTAGCCAGAGCACTTCATTGACAAGAAGAATTTATCCAGAAGCAAGTGGCAGGGTAGTTGTGGCTGCTGACTTGACTCAAGCAGCCAGCTAACAATACACTGCCTACCTGATTCAGGTCACTGCTGATTCTCGTGGCCCAGAAAGTCACCGAGGCTAAATTTGTAACATGAACACAGTGGCAGAACTCTAATCTTAATAGTCAGTCACATTAAAGAAAACTTATAGACAAAATGTATTACTTCAGGACTATAAGAAATAAAATCAATATTTGCTTGAATCTAGTCAAAAACATAAAAGGTAAACAAAAACTTTAAAATGTTCAGAATACTCACACTTAGGTTTTCCAAATTAAATGCTTGGATAATGAAGATATGTTACTGCAGTACAAATGAATTTTAAAAGTTCCTTAACTGTAGACAGCTTACGCTTGTAATCCCAGCACTTTGGGAGGCCGAGGTTGGCTAATCCCCTGAGGTCACAAGTTCGAGACCAGCCTGGCCAACATGGTGAAACCCTGTCTCTACTAAAAATACAAAAATTAGCCCGGCATGATGGTGCTGCCTGTAATCCCAGCTACTCAGGAGTCTGAGGCATGAGAATCACTTGAGCCCGGAAGCCGGAGTTTGCAGTGAGCCGAGATTGCACCACTGCACTCCAACCTGGGCAACAAAGCAAGACTCTGTCTCAAAAAAATAAATAAAAAGTTACTTAACTATAGCTTTTCAAATCACTTCTATTTACTGATCAAAAGATTAGTTGCCTGTATTAGAAGGTAAAATATCTAGGAGTCGTGATAATACATAAGCTGGGCATGACACAAAACTGCAGCAGTGTTTGGGGGGAAGAAATCAACATTAAAGTATTTAAGAAATGTAAGGGCTTAAATGTGATTAGTTTCCTCCTACTAGAAATGACATTAGTAATCGAGTTCTGCAAATGCAATTATGTATTCAATTTAGGATGTTACCACTTGAATACAGAAATTTTTTTTTAAGAGGCAGGGTCTGGCTCTGTCCTCCAGGCTGGAGTGCAGTAGTGCAATCATAGCTCACTGCAGCCTTGAACTCCTAGGCTCAAGCGATCTTCCTGCCTCAGGCTCCCAAGTAGCTGGGACTACAAGCACAAGTCATCATGCCCAGCTAATTTTTGCAGTTTTTTTGTAAAGACAAGGTCTCCCTGTGTTGTCCAGGCTCATCTTGAAGTCCTGGCCTCAAATGATCCTCCTGCCTCAGCCTCCCAAAGTGCTGGGATTATAGGCATGAGCCACGGTGCCTAGCTGAAACATTTACATAAGATCTAGAAAAATATATTAAAATGGTGATGGATTTGGAACTAGAATCTATGAGTACAGGTCAAAGGAAGATGAACTATTGAGCCTAGAGAGAAGCATGGTAAATGGTGACCGACATCTGAAGCAGATGAAGGCTGTTTATGAAACATGTTTCTAAAACCGTTTAAATTTGTTTCCTTTTACACTGATTACAAGAGACACTAAAGACCTTTGGGTTTGGTCTTTCAAAGAGAACAGGTAATACTTTGGATCAACTTTAAACAGCTCACGTTAAAAACCGTGGTTTATGCCACTTCTCCACATTGTCCACAAGATGGCACCATTTCCATTTCTTTGGGGGCCGTGCTTCTGAATGCAACAGAGAGGAGTACAACAAACAACTGTTAAAATTATTAACAGGGGCCGGGCCCCGTGGCTCAAGCCTGTAATCTCAGCACTTTGGGAGGCCGAGACGGGTGGATCACGAGGTCAGGAGATCGAGACCATCTTGGCTAACACGGTGAAACCCCGTCTCTACTAAAAAATACAAAAAAAACTAGCCGGGGGAGGTGGCGGAGTCCCAGCTACTCGGGAGGCTGAGATGGGAGAATGGCGTGGACCCGGGAGGCGGAGCTTGCAGTGAGCTGAGATCCGGCCACTGCACTCCAGCCTGGGCTACAGAGCGAGACTCCGTCTCAAAAAAAAAAAAAAAAAGTATTAACAGCCGCTAGCAATACACTGCCTACCTGACATCCCAGCTTTATCCTTTGCTGTGGAGGCAAAAACTAGAAAGAACGATTCAGATGCAAATGATTGCATTATTTTTCTGGGATCTTCAGTTTCGTAAAGAAATTTTTTTAGTATGTAATAAGATACTGTACTTAAATTCTCATATTTTCAGACCAGCTCATACTTCCTACGAATACATTCTTTACCAAGAATTCGTTTGTTCAAGATCAGAATTAAAACAGAGAACAAGAACAAGCCCTGGACACTCACCTTGGTGGAGCTTTGACTTTTCTTCTGCTTCAGTTCTTTGGAGAGCACTCGCATGATACTTTCCTTTGAAAACACAGATAATATATTGAGAGAGAAACTATTTAGCAAAATCATAATTTCAGGTGTGGAATTTTTCTAGATCCTGTGCTTGTCAGATTACACTTTTTTTTTTTTTTTTTAAGGCAACTAGGCACCTTCAGAATATAACTAAATTACTTCATTCAAATGTACGACCGGGCTTAGAGTTTGGTACCACCTCTTGGTCCTAAACAGGTATTACGAACGGGGCCTTTGACCCCGCATTAGAGACTTGGGGAGAATGCAAAACAGGGCATTACTCACCCACAGCATCTCCTCTTCGGTGCGGACCCTCCGAGGCGCGGTGCGCTCCAGTTTCCACTCCATCTCCGGCTGACTTCGCCCTGCCTGGCGTTTGGCCTCTCTCCTCGACCGCCTCTGGTTTTCTTTCCAGGTCTAAGTCAGTCTTGACGCCTAATCGTCAAACCCCTGGAGTCCCGTCCCCCAAGACCATTCTATTTCACCACCTCCCTCCAGGTCCCCCACTCCTCCCACCGCCGCTGCAAGGTGTTCCCCTGGGTACCATTTAAAAACCAGGTGGCGCGGCAGTTGGCGCGGGAATCCCCCTCGCCGCCTTCTTATTGGCCTGCGCCGCGGTGACGTCAGAGCCCAGGAGGGATTCCCCGGCGCGCGCCGCGGCCCCGCCCCTGCCGGCCCTCTCTGCGCCCCGCCCAGTCACCGCCTCCGAACTAGGCGCGCACCCGGGCGCCAAGCTTTGCCGGGAGCCGTGGCGGGTCTGCGGCTGGGCCTGGCACCGGGGGCTGCCACCGCAGTGGGAGGCAGAGGGGTTGGCGGGCTAAGAAGCGGGTTCTGGAAGTTCACAATCTTTCCATTTTCAGAAACAAGAATGTTTCCTTATAACGGCCCTAATCCCTGTTTCTCGGCTCTCACTTCTCTTTGTCCAACCACACCTTGCCTTTGCAGGATCGGAGGGTGTACAGCTCTCTGGCCTCTGTCCGTTGGTAATCGCTGTGTCAGCTATTGATGTGAGGCGTGTTCGTCAGCTCTGCGTTTTCAGACAGGCAAGAAAACGTGGCAAGATTTCTATGCCGATCAAAACGGAGAGCGTTGACATATTTATGCAATAAATTATTCTCCCTGCTCTATACATTGGGAAGTGGTCAGGTCCTCTCACTCGGACTTCTGAGCCCCGTTCCTAAGTAGGAGGTCGGTGAGAGAGGTGAAGAGGTAGTGAAAGAACCAGGACAGGCAGGACCTCATAAGGCGTGAAGGGGTCAGAAAGCTGAGCACACTGGGAACTCCGTGATAAAGGGGGAGAGGAAGATATTGAGGATTGAGGAAGAGGTCTGCCGGGAAATGACAAGCAGCCAGATGGGCTGTGCAGCCTTAGCTACCCATCTGAGCTGCCAAGAGAGTTGTGCCATATGGCAAGAGGAGACACTGCGTCTGGGAAGCCTCTGAAAGCCTGGCAGCCAGTTTGTTCCTCCCTTGCTAACCCCCCAACCATTTTTGACATTGGATTGTATTTTGCTTTAAGTCAATGTGAGTTTGTGTGTTTTTCTGGTGAAACAGTTCATAGATACCAGATATTGACATGGGCCAGTGACCGCCCCCCAAAAAAAAAGCTGAAACTCACTCCCCTGCTTTCCTTCATACTGAAAGCAAGAAAAAGTGGCATTAGAACTAAGACCCAATCTTAGACCAGTTTTCTATGTACAAGAATAATGCTGCATAGGGTAACTTAATCTTCAAATGACATATCAAAATGTTTGATAGTCAAATAACTAGTGGATTAAAAGATCTCTAAGTTTCACCCACAAGAAGTCTATTTTCCTTGCAGTGGAGTACTCATTCCAAATTCCGGTAAATCCTTTCTGCAAACATTAAGACTAAATAGAAGTAACCTATTATTGGATGAGAGTCAGATGCATTGTTAATTTAAATGATCAGTTTTGCAAATGTCAACAAAAACTCAAAGTATATTGGAAATAATATGAAGGACATTTTATCTTTGTTCTATTTTTAAATATAGCTCACATTTAACCATTTTGTATAAACACAGAATAAAAGCAATTCAATTAATAAGCTTATAAATGCATGTAAATTGGGATTTTTAGAATCCAGTTTCTTACAAGTGCTAACAATAGTGAATTATTCATTTCGAATGCAATTGTCTGTAAAAAAAAAAAATACATTTATAAATTCCATTCTAGCCATTAATTCCACAGCATACATATACACAGCCTCCAAATGCCTTTTTTTCCCTTAGTGTAAACTAGAAAAGTATTAGTCAAGTATCTTTAGGAAGTTATTATGCAGTTGAATATTCAGATTAAATTTAAAATCAGAATGATGCAAATAGAAACTCGCCACTTGACAAATACTACAGTAATAACTGTCAAGAATACTAAAATTACCTTGCGTATAATGAGAATACTTCCCCCTATAATTAAACACAAAAATTAAAATCACAACTTTTCATTGGCCAAAACTGTCAGGGATCACCTTAACCAAGTGATCAAAGTTAACATCACCATTAATGAGACATGATGACATATTGTGCCTCATGAGAAGGACACATCACTTCTGTGATATTCTTGTCCCACAAAATGCATAAGCTTAATAGTGAGAAAATACTAGACAAACCCAAATTAAAAGACATTCCACTAAATTGGCCAGTACTCTTCAAAAGTATCATAGTCATGAATAAAGAAAGACTAAGAAACTGTCACAGATTAAAAGAAACAAGACATGCCAACTGAATGCATTGCAAGGTTCTGAATTGAATCCTGGACTAGAAAAAAGAAGACATTGGTTAGATAACTGTAGAAATTTGAATTAATCCATATCTGCACTTTAGTTAATAGAGTAGTAGTAATGTTGATTTCCTAGTTATGATTACTGTACTAGGGTTATGAAAAATGTTGAGATTTGTGAATGCTGAGTGAAGGATATAATGGAATTATTTGTACTATTTTTGAAACTTTTTTCTAAGCCTGAAATTATTTCAAAATGAAAAAAAATTAACATCGTGTGGTCATTCTAATAAAAAGCACTTTGGTAAAACTGTGTAGGGGAAAACAGAAATATCCTGTAAACATATTATCTCAATTGTTATCAAGTATGGTTTAGGAACAATGTCTAATTCAAATATTTATGTGCCTGAGAGTAGCTTTACTATCTTTAAAATGTTTCCTCTTTGAGAATGGGTTTTGCAGGAAGGATGTGACAATGAGAAAGGCTGTGAGGAAGACTCCTTGACAAAGGCCAATTCGAAGGATTTTGAGGAAAGAAAGGCGACGGGAGCGAGCAGAGGTGGAGCAGTGGAGGAAGGGAGAGAAAGTATTTGGAAAAGCTTCCCTTAACTCTCAAAGTCGCGGGTGCTGTTAGAATCTGAGTAGGTCCCTAACAATGGGAAGCAAGAGGATATTCAAGCTTCCCAAATGCGATCTCTTTTTTTTTTTTTTTTCAATTACACTTTCATTCTAAACATCAAGAATGTTAAATATCTCAGAAATATGCCATATACATGGGCCCGCTTCAGCGGCATATGCACTGAATGTGCAATATAGCAGGTACACTCCCTTCAGTCCGCTCTCCCAACCTCCTCCTTCCCCTAGCTTCGTCAGACCCTTTTCAATCTATTTGCACGTGCACAGAGAGTCTGGCCCTATGGATCTTCCCCCACAAATGAGATCTCATTATACTTATCATTTTTCAACTTGTTTTCTCTAATTCACTGTATTCAACTAATTTCCGAGCAATGCAAACAGGAGAGCTCCCCAACCCCAACGCCAACGGCAGGTTTGCGCGCCGCTCCGGCCCGCGGTTCCTCCCGCCCGGGTCCTGGCTGGTCCCGCGCCTTCCGCCCGCTGGCTCCGGGCTACGCCCGCGCCCGCTCCCGCCCTTAGCTTCTGCGCGCCGCCCGGCAGCCCCTGCGCGCCTACTGGGCCAAAGGGACGGTTAGGAGTTTGCTCCAACGGTCCCTGGGGCACGCGTTTCCCGCCCAGCAGGGGTTGGGGAGCGCGAGCTGGGAGTGTGAGGTAAAGCGCCACGCCGGTAGGGGCTGTTACAGCTCGGGGCTGTTACAGCTCCAGCCTGTGCGGGACAGGCGTTAGACTGCAGAAGGGGAGAGCTTAGGATAACCGCACTCTGGTGGCGCTAGGAAGTCAGCCACGGAGAAAAAGAAAGGGAAGGAAAAACATCGTCCAAGACTGATAAACTCTCTGCTCCCCGGTGTAACGTGGCTCAGTATAGAGCATGGATGGACGAATGAAGCCCTTATAATGCAGACTATCAGCAGGGCTCCAAAAATTTAAATTGCAAAGGTTCCAGCAGTGTAAATGCCTCAATCAGAAGAGTGGTCAATAAAGTAGCACATCACCTCTGGTTACATGGCTTATTATTTTTTCAATTACAAGTAGTTCGTGTATATGCATATTTTTCTATTACTGCCTGATTTCTAAGTACAGTACAGGGTCTGTCCTTTAAAATTACTTCTCCATTCATACCCCAATGAACAAGGATAGAGGAAAAGGTTTGCCCAGCTTCACTGCATGAAAATCTTAAGATCACCTCCAACCACTTATTTCCTTTAAGGCGTTTTTCCTTTCACTTCCTCCTTAGAGTCGTTCTTGCACAGGGTAACTGCCCAAATAAGGTAGTTCCCCACCATTTTAAGGCAATGCAAGGAAAATTTTAAAATTAAATTAATTCAAATCTGTATAAAACAATGGATGAAATCAGGCATATGAAAATGATCCCCTCTCAAAGAAAAGCTGGTTCATGAATGCTCTAGACCCGAAAATCAGTTTTCACTAGATATTCTTCCAGAACTTCAAATGCAACATAATCCCAAACAGAATTGAGAATCTTTCCTTATTCTCATTCTGCCAGACCATCTATCTATTCCTCCCTCTGTGTGTCCTGTTGCCAGCATCACCATCTTCCTGGTGGAGCAGAGGTAAAGTCAGCTTTCCTTAACTCTTCCCCTTCTCCGTATGTCCAAATCCAGCTATCAAAGACAGTCATTTTCCCCTCTGCTGTGTTGATTACACCTGCCCTCTTCTTAAACAATAACGATAACCTGATAACCCTCATCTATTCCTTCTCCAGTTGGTTCATTTAACATATGTCTTTGCACCCAGCAAGTGTCATGCACTATGCAAAGAAGTAGAGATCCAATAATTAAAGCCAATAAGCATTATCTTAAGCTGATCATATTTCTCCCCTGCCCCAAGTTCCTTGAAAGACCTTCTTAACACATAGAATTAAGTTCTAAGTTCTCTAATTCACATAAAACCCCTTTAGGACTTCTCTTTGCCTTTCTCTCATAATCTCCCACAACACCACCAACACCTCCTATCTTCAGATGTACTTGATACTAGTACTCTCTTGCCTTCAGGTCTTTGTTGAAGGTACCTTACTTTTGGATTGTCTTTTTTCTTTTCTCTTCCTGGCAAATTCTTACTCTCAAATTTCAGCTACCTTTTCCAAAGAGCCTTCTCAAATCAAATCATGCTAGTTGGAATTTCTTTATCTTCCCTCTGTTCCCATACCATATTGTTTGTACTTCTAGTCTGCTTACTTCCAGATTGTGTGTGTGTGTGTGTGTTATATACATTCTCCACTATATTGTAAGTTCCAAGAATACAAGGATCTTGTGTTTTTCATCTTGGTTTCCTCTTTAGAGATTGACTCAGTGCTTTGCACATAATAAGCTTTGCACTCGGTTGGTGATCAATAATTTGTTCACTGAACCAATTTGTAGATGAGATTAGAACCTTTTCCAAATCATGGAAGTGGCAATATAGAATTACAAAAGAAAGACTTTCACATGCCACATTTGGAATGTAATAAACTCAGTTTTAAGAAATATGTGAGTTGGCCGGGCGCGGTGCCTCAAGCCTGTAATCCCAACACTTTGGGAGGCCGAGACGGGCGGATCACGAGGTCAGGAGATCGAGACCATCCTGGCTAACATGGTGAAACCCCGCCTCTACTAAAACATACAAAAAACTAGACGGGCGAGGTGGCGGGCGCCTGTAGTCCCAGCTACTGGGGAGGCTGAGGCAGGAGAATGGCGTAAACCCGGGAGGCGGAGCTTGCAGTGAGCTGAGATCCGGCCACTGCACTCCAGCCTGGGCGACAGAGCCAGACTCCGTCTCAGGAAAAAAAAAAAAAAAAAAGCAATATGTGAGTTAAAAAGTATACAGGTCCTAGGCCTGATACCTGCTAATTGTGTAACTTGAAACATGTTTTTCTACCCCTTTAAGTCTCAGGTTCCTCAACTGTAAAATAGGATAGTTATTATCTACTGTACAGATTTATGATGAGGATCAAGAGGGAAAATATAAACCTTTGAAAAGTATACATTTCTTGCTTTGAGAATGAAGTGGTGGTACGTAGATGACTAAGTAAAATGAGTATTGGGATAATAAATATATCTTTATAAAGCAGTTGTCCAGAAGACACTATCCGTAGGTCCAGAGCCATATACTAGGTACGTGGCACATAGTAGGTGGTCAATAAATATAATATGAGTGAATTCTAAACCTCCAACTCAGTTCCTTAACTAGTAATATACTAAATCAAGAGAAATCCATATAGCTAATCTAGTTATATGGTTATGTCGCCAGAGAATAGACATTTGCATTTAAATGTATTCCAATTCTGTGCCCACCAAGCAACCACTTGATTTATGACTTAAGGTTAAGTCTGGGAAGACTTGCTTCTGAAAGAGAAGGGTCCTGATTCTAGATAGCTACATACCGCCAATTGTAACTGAATTGGATTCTGGCTTACCTACCAAACTTGAGCTTGGTTAATATAAGTCAGTATCCCATGATTGCTATGTCTTGTTCAGAAGAAGTAGATTTGAACCAAAGTGGTGAATTAAACAATGGGATTCGCTCCGAACCAGATATTCTTGCCCTGCCATTAACTTGCAGTATAATTTTGGTCGAGTTACTCTTCCCCAGAAGTCTGGTTACTTATAAAATGAAGACATTAAACAGAGGAAGCTCTAATATTCTTTCCACCTCTGTATCGTTATAGTCCATGAATTACCAACCAGAGTGACCTCAGCACGAAACTTCCCGACTGGGAAGCTGTCTGGAATCACAGCCAATCAGCCTCTCAAGATGTCTGATCATGGCAACACTAAAGCCCACAGAAACAGTACCCACCAACACATGAGAAGTTAGTTTTCTAGAGCTTAACATGCAGTGAAGCAGAGCAACAGCAAGGGGCAATTTGGAGTTTTAAGCCCTAAAACCAGGGCTCCTTTCCAGAGGGTGAAATGTTGAAGAAACAGTTTAGATCACAAAAATGTTGACTAATTTAAAGACCAGTATTTGTCCTTTTTTAACTTATTTTATGATTGCTCTTACGCCTTCTTTTTCCAAGTTTTCCAGAGACTACTGATACTTTAGATATAAACTTTTGGATCTGGGATTTCATTTTATTCTATCCACAATCTAATCAGTTAGCCTATTACTGTTTTGTGGATGCTATTAATAGCAGAAGACACAAGACTCCTGGATCAGACAAAGGACTTCATCACAACACAGCAACCTGAATAGGCATATTTACATCAATTCGCCTTGCCCCCAAATCTCGTGGGGTGACATAGAGAGCCCAAATCGATCCCTGCACCTGTAATGAGTTGCGTTAGAGGAGAGAAAGGCCTAGCTTGAAGAATCTTCTGCTTTTATAGTAAGCAAAAGCAAGGTTGCTCTTTGTCCCAGATTACCTCAACCTGTAAAATGGCATGCTGCAAACCAATTCCAAGCCCAGATAAAGAGTCATCAAGATCTCACATTCTTAGCATGTCCAGCAAGACATGTAGGAGCATGAGAGACCATGGAGGAGTGGCTTCCAAAACAAATGTTAGGGCTGCTGCCCCTAGTGAATTTTACTTTTAGTGACTTTTATCTCCTCTAAACTCAGAATGACATAAAATATGCACCCTCTTGCCCCTTTGCTTCTTTGTAGCATAGAGCTGTGGGAAGAACACAGGCTTTATAGTCACAGAACCTGTTGGAATCCTAGCTTTTCCATGTACTAGCTGTGTGAAATTGGCCAAGTCATTAACACTCCCTTCCAGAGCCTCAGCTTCCTCATCTGCAAAATAGTAATAATATCTATTTCACATGTTGCTGTGAAGACTAGATGAAAAAAACTTGAGGCCAGGAGCGGTGGCTCACACCTATAATCCCAGTACTTTGGGAGGCCAAAGCCGGTGGATCACCTGAGGTCAGGAATTCGAAACCAGCGTGGCCAACATGGCAAAATCCCTTCTCTGCTGAAAACACAAAAATTAGCCAGGCATGGTGGTGCGCACTATAATCCCAGCTACTCAGGAGGCTGAGGCACAAGAATCATTTGAACCCAGGAGGCGGAGGTTGCAGTGAGATGAGATTGCACTACTGCACTCCATCCTAGGTGAGAGCAAGGCTCCAACTTAAAAAAAAAAAAAAAGAAAAAGAAATTGAGAGAAAACTTTGTAAAAGGCAAGAAGCAATCATTAAAAACTGGAAACAACCCAAATCCACCAAAATGCCTTTCATCTGGTGAATGAATAAGCAAACTATAGTAAATCCACACAATGGATTCAACAATACAAAAAAATAAACTATTCAAACAAACAACATCATGGATGTACTGGGAATGTAATATGCTCATTGAAAGAACCAGACTCAAAAGGCTACATATTATATGGCTCAATTTATAGGACAATCTGGAATAGACAAAACTATGGGAACAGGAAATAGATAAGTGATTGCCAGGGAGGAGCTAACTACAAAGGAGCACAGGGAATTTTTCTAAATGATGGAACTGTTCTATATCTTGATTGTGGGGTGGGTATAGGACTGTAGGCATTACTCTACACTCACAAAATATTCACTAAGAACGAGTAAATTTTACTCTATGTAAATTATACCATTATTCTTAAATGGTTTTTTAAAAGGAAGAACCATACCAAAATTTCTTGTATTTCTGCAACTTCTTACACTCTACACACATATTCTGTATTCTGATTTTTATTTCAGTATTCAAGACCAATGAATGAAATATTTGAGTCAAGATAGAAGAAAACAACAGCTGAATTGCTGTAAGAATGCCCATGCTAACTTTGCCTTATACACTGCTTACTGGTGCCATATTCCAGAACTATGTTGTAAAGTCCAAAGACACACAGACTATCCATAGAACTCTATATGCAATCACAGAGGGCCATTGCCCCCAGTGAGTACATTGGTGGATGATGTTCCCTCCATGTTTCAAGAGACTATGCTCTATGTAATTCTCTCCTTTTACCACATCAACACCCAAATTACACATTGTAGGGAGAATATTCAATTCAACATACCATGATATAATCAGTTCCCACTTATCTGCTAATAGAGGAAAATTCCTTCAGATATTATATAGAAACAATCCTGAAATCTCATTTAAGCAATAGTTTCAGCCATGTCATCATTCTACCATCATTTGCCAGAATTCCAAATGCAGTTGATATCTTTTGTCTAATTTTGCCTTTACCTCCTCCCTTGTTCATCTTGTTCATGATTTATTTGGACGCACCAAGGAACAACAAAACACTAGACAGGAGGCATCAAAAGAGAAGCAGATCTGTATATAGCCCACAATAGATAAACCCACAGGTACTTAAAAATTTACACTAGTAAGTAGACTTACGAGCTTCAGCACTGCCCTGGACAGATGCCTTCATTTCCTCATGATTCTACAATTTCCCCTTAAGTCGAAAAAGTCAGTGCGTGATGTTCTTTTAGCTATTTTTAAATGGGACACTGTTTAAAGAAAAACATACTCAAGAGATTCTCACAAGCCTGTGATTTTTAAATTTAGCAACAAAGGATGAATTTTCTCTCTTTAACTCTTCATATTGTCTTCTTAATTATTGAATATTTGCGAAATGACCACAATGTACATAGTAATGTGCCAAACATAAAAGCTTTATAATCTAACTTCTGACTTATCGACTCAGTGCAGTTTATTATTGACTTTTTTATTTTTATTTTTTACCTTTTATATTTATTTTCGTTTAGACCCATCAGCAGGAAGCAGCTCAGTGCAATTTAATGGAGCAAGTACAGGCCAGCTAAAGCCCTAACTTTTCCTGTACGACTTTAGGCAAGTTTCCTCATCTGGAGGGATTAAATGGCCGATATAGTTATGAAGTTCTGAGACTAACTCTGTCATATGAGAGGTTCATGAAAGAGGAATAACCAAGGATCCCAACATGAATCTTAAGAGTTGAAATAAGTCAGGATTGAATAGTGGTGTTCAGATTTTCTAAGGCACAGAAGAGGCTACTATTACTTCATTATATTTTAGTCCTTTTATTTTATTTAGTCCCTTCTCAATCCTCTTCAAATTGAATCTTTAAAGAAAAGATGCTAGACCTTTTGGGGTTCCCATAGACCAGTACACAATAGCAGTGGCAGCTTCTATACAAGAAAGTGGTGTCATTTCTTGCAAATAGTGTAGAAAGTATTTGTGTCAGTACACCACTAATACGAAGAAATAAGGTTTTATAGGTAAATTGGAAATACTGTATTGTTCATATCTATAGGGAAAATATTTTGCTTTTTTGGTTGATTCCAGGTTTTTAACTCTGTTAAAAAATGATATAAGTAAATATGTACAGAGGCATATATGACATATATATACAAACACACATATGTATAAACATCTGTTGCTGGTGTTAATATTACAATGAAAAGGGTGACTTTCAAAATAGCTTAGGAATTAGCTCTGATTTTAAGAGATGACAGATAATTTATTATTTAAATAAATTGGGCAATGCCTATACATATAAATTTAAACTTAAACTCTGCTTCTTTTGGTACTTATTAATCACTTCTGCATCCATAACTAAAATACCAAAACAAAAGTAAAGAGATTCATAGGGGTCAAAATGGCTCATTGCAGTTTAATATTAACATTTATTTTGCTCTCAAAGAATCTTTTCCTAATTAGTCTGTTTATGCTGCTATAACAAAATACCATAAACGGGGTAGTTTATGAACAACAGAAATATCTTTCTAACAGTCTGGAGCCCAGAAAGCCCAAGATCAAGATGCCAGCAGATTCAGTGTCTGGTGAGGGCATTTCTTGGTCTTAGATGGTGCCTTCTTGCTGCATCCTCACATGGTGGAAGTGACAAGAGGCCTCTTTTATAAGGGCACTAATCCCATTCATGAGGGCTCCACCCTCATGACCTAATCATCTCTCAGTGGTCCCACCTCCTAATACCATCACCTTGGGGGTTAGGATTTCAACATGTGAATTTTGGGAGAATCTAAACATTCAGAACATGGCACTAATGTAACTTATTTCAATGCTGCTAGAAATATAGTACAATTAAGAATTTTTGACTTATGTGAATGATTCTCTTCCCACACTCCAGTTTGTTAAAAAGAAAACTGAGACACAATGAAATTTTAAAGAGTTTATTTGAACAAATAACAATTATTGATTGGGATAATCAATATCCCAAACTTCACCTTTGAAAAAGTAAAGGCAGTATTATCATAGAATCCACTTATTGAAGACTTTCTTCACTAGCCCATTAGCTATTATAGGCTTATCATTTGTATTTTGTAGTTGTATTAGTTGCTTTTAAGATATCTTTCCATCATCTAAAATACTCAAAAGATTTGAAAAAGAGTCAACATGTCTGTAAGCATTAATTCCATGGTATCAAAATCCAAAATTACCTCTACAGACTATAACAATGCATCAATTACCAAAATAATGCTTCATTAGACTACATGTAAAATCTGTACATACTCTAAAAGCAAAAACTCACAAACTAACAAAAATCATATCTTCCAAATAAAGGATGGTTATGGTGGAGGGGGAGAAGTGATGATTAGAAAGGACAACCAGCTGGGCGCAGTGGCTCATGTCTGTAATCCCAGCACTTTGGGAGGCTGAGGCAGGTGGATCACGAGGTCAAGAGATCGAGACCACTCTGGCCAATAGGGTGAAACCCCATCTCTACTAAAAATACAAAAATTAGCCGGGCATGGTGGCACGTGCCTGTAGTCCCAGCTACTCAGGAGATAAGGCAAGAGAATCGCTTGAATCTGGGAGGTGGAGGTTGCAGTGAACCGAGATTGTACCACTGCACTTCAATATGGCAACAGAGCTAGACTCCGTCAAAAAAAAAAAAAAATCATAAAATAAAGAATTGGGGATTTTAATTTACTGCAAGCTAGTATGAGTCAATAGGAGGATGTTGATAAAGCTACCATAAAACTTTTAGACTTTATTAATAGCAATGTAATGTCCCCAAAAGAGAAATGATTTATCTTCCTTTGTACTGGACAGACCCTAACGGTAGATATTACACTTGAGTATCATACTTTATAATGGATATTGAGAATCTCATCCAGAGAAATATCGTAAGTCTATTAAAGTGTCTAAAGGTCATGTCAGAAAAAAATTACATTAACCAGGAAAAACATCATATTAACTAGAAAGTAAATCTCCCATCCAAGTACTAACCAGGTCCAACCCTGCTTAGCTTCTGAGATCAGATGAGATCGGGCACATTCAGGGTGGTATGGCTATAGACTAGAAAACAAATCTGAAGAAAATAAACCCAAGTCTGATTTCTGGGCAGCCAAACCTGTAACACCATCCTTCTGCACTTCCTCCTCTGCAATAGAGAAGATACCCCACCTCCTAAGGTTAATTTCTTCAAGAACTTTACCATCTTTTCATGGTCCATGCTATAGTAGTACCCTCCATCTCTCCTCATCTGCAAGCTCTCCCTCTTTATTGGATTCTTCCAATAAGTATTTAAATGCGTTCAAATCTCCAACTATTATTCCAGGCTATCCTTTCCACAGCTAAGATTCTCAAAAGATTTGTCTACATGCACAATCTCAATTTCCTAACTTTAGCTCACTCCTCAGTCTATTTACCATCACTTCCCCATTGTTACCTCCAAAAGGTCTCATTTTTCATCTTACTTGATGAAAAAGGAATATTGCTCAGGAGAGAAATGATTTTTCTTCCTTTGTACTAGACCGACCGTATCTGTACATATCACACTTCAGTGTCATACTTCATAATGGATATCAAGAATCTCGTCCAGAGAAAGATCACAGGTATATTAAAGGAATTCATCATCTTCCTTGATGAAAAGGAATATTGCTTCCTCCAAAGGAGGAATTCACTGCTTCTTCCTGCTTAAAGTTTTTTCTATTTTTTAAATCAACACTACACATTCCTGGTTTTCCTCCTTCTCAGTAATCATTACTGGTTTATCCTTCTTGCTAGGCTTTGGAAATGTTTTAAGTTTTAAGTGGTATGCTGGTAAAACAGCTTTGGGGCACCAGGTTAGGCAGGAGGAGGAAAACCTGATTTGAAGCAACTGACAATTTGTGGTGTAAATACTCCTACCGTAGCTGATTTCAAGCTCCCAACATCATATCACTGAACAGAGTTGGGAAAAGAGCCAAATTGGCTCATGGAACGTTACAAACCAGCTCCAGCTCACCACTAGAGGGCTTCTTCTAACACTGTACTCCATAAGCAGTCTCAACCTGGTGCATAGTGTTTGTGATCCATACCTAATCCAGACCGGTAGGCTTCCCAGGCACCTCAAACTTCTATCCACACTGAACCTTCCTCCCAAATCTTGGCCTCTAGTGCCATCCAAGCTGGAGTACAGTGGTGTAATCATAACTAACTACAGCCTCCACCTCTTAGGCTCAAGCAATTCTCCAGCCTCTACCTCCCAAAGTGCTGGGATTACAAGCTTGAGCCACTGCATCTAGCCACAAAGCTTTCTTATGAGCACGTAGTACAATACCGGACACTTGGTATGTGCTTAGTAAATCTATCATTATCATGGGGGCCGCTTCTACTATAATTTGTATGCCCTAGAGCATACTTCCCAATAGGAGTATAATGCAAGCCACATAAATAACCTTTTAAACTTTCTAGTAGCCACAGTAAGAAAATTAAAAATAAATAGGTAAAAGTGATTTAAATAATATATTTAATTTAATGTAACATATATGAAATATAATTTCCACATATAATCAATATAAAAATATTGAGATATTCTATGATTTTTTGGCATTAGGTCTTTAAAATCCTATATGTGTTCTACATTTGTAGCAAATCCTGATTTGTACTATCTGCATCTCAAGTGCTCAATAGCCACATGCAATTAGTGGCTACCTAAGACAATGTAGTCCTAGAGAGTTCTAGGAGCTCTTCCCCTCCTCTTCCCCAGGTTGTTTAATCTGACCCATGCTGACTTCCCATACCAATTGTTCATCCATTGGGTACTATTCAAGTACTAGAATTTATTGTTTAGTCCCATTTTTAATTCAATATAGTGGATAATTTTCTTATAAGATTGGTTAACAGAATCAATTATCACGGGAGATTGTTAAACCTCTTGGAGATATATAAAAATTCCATGATCTACATATAAAGATCTAAGTATGGTGTTCCAAAGCAGAATAAATAGGGAATTATGTGTATTTCATTTCTAATCAAATTTTAATGCCCCATTTCGAAATTTAAAGGGTAGCAGTTTGTCTTCTGCTTTGAACACAACCAGGCAGAAATGAGACTAAACATGTTCATGATAATCAATTAAACTTAAACATCGTCATTATCACACCTGATATTTAGGTACTTGGCCTAACCGTCTCCAATAAAGAGAAATACCAATTGACCCAGTCATCCCATTACTGGGTATATACCCAATGGATTATAAATCTTGCTGCTATAAAGACACATGCACACATATGTTTATTGCAGCACTATTCACAATAGCAAAGACTTGGAATCAACCCAAATGTCCATCAGTGACAGACTGGATTAAGAAAATGTGGCACATATACACCATGGAATACTATGCAGCCATAAAAAAGGATAAGTTCGTGTCCTTTGTAGGGACATGGATGCAGCTGGAAACCATCATTCTCAGCAAACTATCGCATGAACAGAAAACCAAACACCGCATGTTCTCACTCATAGGTGGGAATTGAACAATGAGATCACCTGGACACAGGAAGGGGAACATCACACACCAGGGCCTGTTGTGGGGAGCGGGGAGTGGGGAGGGATAGCATTAGGAGATATACCTAATGTAAATGACGAGTTAATGGGTGCAGCACACCAACATGGCACATGTATACATATGTAACAAACCTGCACATTGTGCACATGTACCCTAGAACTTAAAGTATAATAATAATAATAAATAATAATTTAAAAAGATGCATTTGCACTAAATTAAAATGAACACTTTCTTTCCTGAAGGTGGCACTATGAACGTGGAAAGTAATTAGCTCTCTTCACTTAGTTTATCCAGGATTTTGGGACTATTTTATCAGATTGAAAAAAAAAAAATGCAAAATAGGCCAAGCACAGTGGCTCACATCTATAATCCCAGCACTTTGAAAGGCCAAGGCAGGAGGATGGTTTGAGGCCAGGAGTTCAAGACAAGCCTGGGCAACAGAGTGGGACATCATGTCTACCAAAAATTAAAATGAAAAAATTAGCCAGGTGCAGTGGCACATGCCTGTAGTCCCAGCTACTTGGGAGGCTGAGGTGAGAGGATCACCACCCTGTCTCAAAAGAAGAAAAAAACCACATTATATACATCTCAGTTATTCCGATGCCCTTGACAGTTTAAACTGCTATTTTCCTTTCATTTTGATTCTTCTCCATTCCTTTTTGAGATCAAATTTATTGTCTATACTAACTGTGCCCATTGACTTTTTGAGTGAGTTTTTATATTAAGATATTGTTTTCTATTAAAAAAAAAACCTAACAGCTAAAATTTATTGAATGCTGTTTTCAGCCACAATACTAAGCACTTTAAATACTTTATAGCATTTTTGTACTTCAGTGGCAAAATGAAGACAGGAGCTATTTTAAAAGAGTAGTTAATTCCCACAACTCCAACTGGCATGATTTTGCTAGGAAATTTTAGAGTTTATAAACTTGTTTCTCTGCTTTTTTTCTGGGACAGCATATAGGGAGACAAGACATGATGTTTGTCTTTATTAACTAGAGACTTGACTAAGAGCTTTTATTTTGTTACCTGCTAGAAGAAGAAGAAGAAGAAGAAGAAGAAGAAGAAGAAGAAGAAGAAGAAGAAGAAGAAGAAGAAGAAGAAGAGGAGGAGGAGGAGGAAGAAGAGAAAGAAAGAAATGAAGATGTAATTGGGACATTTTCTGTTTGTTTTGTGTGTGTATGTGTGTGTGTGTGTTTGTGTTTTTTTTGTTAACAAACACATACCACCAACCCTCACCAAAATCAGACCAGAATAGTATAGGAAGGCACAAGCCAACTAAAATATTTTGACATCAACTGTGGGAAGTTATGATTCAAACAACCCAAAAAACTTTGCAGTGACCTTACTGCTCAATAGGCTAAAATCTTACAACATCCCTCAAAGGTTGAGACCGCATAATTTGAATACATGAATTTCCGAATACATTAATTTGGTGTGTGCCAAAACTGTGCTATCATTTTCAACTTTCCTATGGAGATTCTACAACTTTATCGCCTAAATGTTGAGTAAAAAGCAAAACAAAACAAAACAGAATACTTGAATTACATCACGATTATGGAAAACTTACTCATCAGGTGCACCGCCAAATTGTCAGTTCATCATATTTAAATGAAACACTTCCAACTGTGCTTACCCAGTAAGCAAACATACCTGTGTAAATACAGAAGCATTTAGCTAACATTTCATACAGTTCAACTTAGCCAGTGGGACATAATTTCAACACAATTATGTTTACATTTTAGTAATAGGATACACAAGGACCTGATTTACTAGAGTAAGACAGTGAGGAAACGCCCTTAAATTCTTCTTTATAAGAAGAAGAAGCAAACAGTAGCATACTAGTAAAATGGATAGAGTCACGTGGCTGATAATTTCTTTAGAAGTTTGTAAAAATGAGCATAGTGACTATAGGCAGAACTAAACGATCCCAGTCTGCTCTCTCCTCCTTTGAAATGTTGTGATTATATTCAACTTTAGTTCAGAAAACATTTATTCTTTAAACAGCACACACGACTGGAGAAATAGATCAATTAGATAACTTCCTCTGGGAGCTCTCAGGCTAGATGGGAAGAGGAGACATATACAATAATGACTCTAACACTGACAGACTGTGAGAGTGATACCATGAAAACACAAGGTCCTATAGGATATTCTTTCTATGTAAATAAACATAAATGTAGCCATGTTTAAGCTTTTTCTTCTTCTTCTTAAGGTTAAATAATTTCAATTCCTATTTCCCAATGCTTTGTTTATTGTTCTCCTCTGAATCCTCAGTTTTCAATATTTATCTTAGTTTATAGAACTCAAAACTATACCACCATTATAAAGGCCCAAAAGCTGAATGTGGGAAGCAATGCCTTACTTCCTTAGTTTCCTAGCATCTTCTTCACTTTTTAAATAATTGTAGGGAAAGTTAATGATCCAGTGCATATTTGTTAAATATCTAACCACGAGGTATTGGTTAAATAAATTATTCCATGTCTATATAATGAAATCAAGTCATTAAAATGTTTCAGAAATAAAAATCGTAAAAGAATCATAAATACTATTAATTAGAAGAAAAATGAGGCACATATCAGGTTATAATTCTTATTTTAAGTATATATTTGTCTGAATATATATATATATACATATATACACAAAAGAACCTGGATGTTCCCATCAAAGTGGGAGAAATATGGGTGTTTTATGTATACTTTTGCTTGCAGTTACTGATTTTGTAGCAAGAAAAAAATTAATAAGATGCTTCACTTTGTAATACAATTATCAAAATAAAAGCAAATTTTAGAATCTCAGTTTATTAGCATAAGAGATTTCATCTAATAAATGAAGTATAAATTGTATATATGAGAGTATTTTTATATTCTTAGGACTTTTTTTTTCTTTTGAGATGGAGTTTCACTCTTGTTGCCTAGGCTGGAGTGCAATGGCGCAATCTTGGCTCACTGCAACTTCTGCCTCAGCCTCCTGAGTAGCTGGGACTACAGGTGCATGCCACCATGCCCAGCTAATTTTTGTATTTTTAGTAGAGATGGGGTTTCACTATGTTGGCCAGGCTGGTCTCGAACTCCTGACCCTGTGATCTGCCTGCCTTGGCCTCCCAAAATGCTGGGATTACAGGCGTGAGCCCCTGCACCGGGCCCATTTTTAGTACTATTAAGCTGATTTTAGAAAAAACAAAATGTACATGCTGAATCATAGGCTAATCATCACAAAAATCAGAACCTAGTCTATGGAGTAAGAGGGACGGGCTGTCTCCTGAATGGTGTGATTGGAGATTTGCCAGTCCTCTGGATTCTACAGACCCTTTTGGTTTTTAAGATTTCTCTTTTAACATGGAAATTTTCTTGACTGGGTCCCATTTTTAAGTGTTATTTATTGGCATCTTAGTAGAAATTAGGTAAAAGCAAGAATCAAATAGTGATAAACCCTGGGTATTATGGAGTGGAGGAGAGGTAGAGAGGGTAATAAATACGAGAGGGTTTCAAGGGCCAAAAACAAGCTGCTCAAAACTTTACAGAGGCAGAAGGAATGAAAATTTCCAAAGTACTTGTGTTATCAACTGAGAAAATGTGTGTAAGAGTACTTTAAAAATGTTAGAGCGCTCTACAAATAATAGCTAACATTTATTAAACTCTACCCATGAATGCTGTACATGGGCTCATTCACTAATGCAGTTATGCATAAAGCCTATGTACATGTGCCTATGAATGAAGTAGGTTCTGCCAGTATCTTCATTTTCCAAAGAGGAAACTGAGGCACAGAGAGGCTTAATAACATACCCACATTCCACAGCTAATAGATGGTGGACCTGGCATGAACACCCAGTGGTCCGCACCAGAGCACCTCTTAACCACTCGGATACTTTTTATTGAATGCTGCTGTTAACTAGGTTTTCTTGTCGCTTTCTTCAAAGGCACTAGATTTTTTAAACAGCTTTATTGAGATGTAATTCACAAAGCATAAAATTCACACATTTAAAGTGTACATTTCAATTATTTGTAGTACATTCATAGTTATCCAACCACCACCACAATTAATTTTAGAGTATTTTGATCACCCTAAAAGGAAACCTTTTACCCTTTAGCAGTCACTCTCCATTCTCCCCTCTCCCTATCCCTAGGCAACCACTAATTTATTTTCTGTCTCTATAAATTTGTCTATTCTGCAACAGTTCACATAAATAGAAAAATGCAATATGTGGTCTTCTGTGACTGACTCATTCAACATAATGTTTCCAAAGTTCATTCATGCTGCACCCACTACTTCATTCCTTTTTATTGCTGAGTAATATTCTAGTGTATGGACATACTACATTTTATTTATCCATCAGTTGATGAAGATTTTAGTTGTTTCCACCTTTTGGCTAGTATGAATAATCTTCCTATGAATATTGTGCAAAAGCTCTTTTGTGGACATATGTTTTCATTTCTCTCCGCTAGATACCTAGGAGTAAAATTGCTGGGTCATGTGGTGATTCTGCTCAACCTGTTATGGAACTGCCAAGCTGTTTTCCCAAGTAGCGGCACCTTTTTGTCTTCCCACCAGCAGTATGTGAGGATTCTAATTTCCCCGTATCTTGTCAGCACTTGTAATTATCTCTTTATTGTAGCCATTCCAGTGGGTATGAAGTGGTATCTTGCTGTGGCTTTGATTTGCATTTTCCTGATAGCTAATGATGTTGAGCATCTGCTATGGTTTAAGTGTGTCCCCAAAATTCATGTGCTAGAAACTTAATCCTCAATCAACGTTATTGGCAGACTGGGCCTTTTGGGAGGTGTTTAGGGCATGAGGGCTCCACCCTCATGAACGGATTAATGTTGCTTTAAAAGGGGGTTATGGGGGCGGTGTGAGCTCTCTCTCTCTCTCTCTCTCTCTCTCTCTCTCTCTCTCTCTTCTCTTCTGCCATGTGAGGACACAATGTTCTTCTTCTCTGAAAGACAGAGAACCAAAGTAGCAACTGTGAGCCAGAGACCGAACCTGTTAGCACCTTGATCTTGAACTTCCCCAGCCTCAGAACTGTGAGAGAATAAATTTCTGCTCTTTATAAATTACCCAGTTTGTGGTATTCTGTTAACGCAGCTTAAAATGAATGAAAACAGCATCTTTTTCAAAGACACTATGTTTTGGTTATTTCCAAAACATGGCAAACAATGCTTGAACTGATAATAATATGGGAAAGACCTTAACCTAGGAAAGATCAGGTTCCTGACACTAGGATCCTGGTCTCATTCATCTTGGAGACAGTCTCAACACAAAGCACCATTTGTACACAGTAGAGTTAGTTATTCCATGTTTGTTGAATTACACTCCTGATGTTCTTTTGTAAGTCAATTGCACTTTCCCACACAGTTCATTTTAAGTAGTATTTCTGAAATTCATTCACAAAAGCCTTTTTAACCTATAATGTAGCAGAGCCATGGTATTAGTAGCACAAGTCTGAGTCCTAGATCCTATTAACAGAGCCATGCAGTATAAGAGAGTGTAGGAGAAGCAGAACTTTTTCAAACCTCTCCTACCTTGGGCAAAGGGCCAACCCTAGGGGGAAATACTTTGACTTTTTTACTGATGCATAAAATACATAAAGTGAACTAATCTTAAGTGTATAGCCTGGTGAATTTTTCATATGAATACACCTGTGTAATCATCATCCAAATAAAGACATAGAACATTTCCACCACCCCAGAGGGTTTCCTCATTCTCTTTCCCCAGTCACTACCTCTCACCATGTCACGCTACTCTGACCTCAACAACCCAGGGAAAACTTTTTATATATCATTTATTTTTGCCACCCTCCCACCTCTGCTTCTGGACCCCTTTCTGTGGTTATCTTGGAGGATGGAATTGCCATGTTTTTCACAGCTCTGTCCCGACTTGTCCTGTCTCCCAAAGTACTTCAGGGGCCAAGTGCCCCATCTCCCTTCCCTTTAGTCAAAACTCTGTTTTGGTGATACAGTTTTTCCCAAGCAGACTGTGAGCTCCTCAGGGCCAGGGACTCTACTTTCCCTGACTTTAGGCACAAAGTTGTTTAATGTGCCTATCAAATAAATAAACAAATGCATATGACCTTGGGTAGGTAGAGGCGGGAAAGCAACCCAGCATATCAAAACTGCACTGAATCCTGAATGCTACACTGTCCTGTATTCATCCCAGAAATCATCGAAGAAGCTTCTTATTCATGGGGAGGGAGTTCATGTTGAATAAGTGGAATAAAGGAGTCAAATGCTGTGGACTGGATAATTATAACTATGAGAAAAATTAAACCAATGGTTATAAAAAAAAACAGAATAAATCCACCAAAATATGAACAATGGAATATTTGGAAGGTAAAATTACAAGTAATTTCTCATTTTCTAAAACTGTATTAGTTAATGAACACTTACAACTGGTATAATAGGAAAAAAACATATTGCAAATGAAGCTACTTATTAACCCAAATTATTCTCTAATCAAAGGAAGGTCAGACCGTGTATCTAAGTGAAATGAGAAAATTGAGGGAAAGACATAGGAGTAGGGCAGGATACTTCCCTGGCTTGCATCAGCTCTTCTAATCTAATCCTGTTTTTTACAGTTCTTTGCCCAATTCCATTTCTGAATCTGAAAATGACCAAAATGCCCATCTGTTTCTGCACATGAATTCAGTTTACAAGTTGAAGATGCTCTGGGCTATAGTAATAATAGAGATATCCTATACTTTTATTTAAAAGAAAAAATTAGGGCTGGGCGTGGTGGCTCACGCCTTTAATCCCTACACTTTGGGAGGTTGAGCGGGGCAGATCACGTGAGGTCAAGAGTTCAAGACCAGCCTGGCCTACATGGGGAAACCAGGTCTCTACTAAAAATACAAAAATTAGCCAGGCACGGTGGTGCACGCCTGTAATCCCAGCTACTAGGAAGGCTAAGGCAGGAGAATTGCTTGAAGCCGGGAGGCAGAGGTTGTAGTGAACCGAGATCATCCCACTGCACTCTAGCCTGGGTGACAGCAAGACTCTGTCTAAAAAAGGACAGAGAGAGAGAGAGAGAGATAAAATTAGAATAAATACGTTAAAATCCATTTTAAAATACTTTAGACGTTCTCTTTGTATAGAAAGTTAGAGGGATCACTAAAGCAGTTTTCAGAATTTTGGACATCAAAAATTGCTTTAACTGAAAACATCCAGAAAACACATTGCCTCGATTCTCAATTTCACTTTGCATGCAAATAAATAGCCCTAGTCTGTCCAATTTTACATTTAATTTTTTTTCTTCGACAGGGTCTTGCTCTGTCACCCAGGTTAGAGTGCAGTGGTGCGATCTCAGCTCACTAAACCCTCGACCTCCCAGACTCAGATGATCCTCCTGCCTCACTTGCTTCCATCAGTTGTTCTAGCGCACAAAAATAAAATTGCCTATTTTGAAAATAATAATAAAATCTTAAAATAAAACCAAGATAACAACGTATTTCCAAATGTCTTTCTACTTACTTACTTACAGCGATCGTTAGTTTGCTTTGAAAGAAAAAGAAAATGTTTTCTGCTTTCCAATGACCCTACCCTCTTTTAGATTCATAAGGATTTTCTATGAATTTGTCTATGATCATGGAAGATGTCAGCCCAGAAGGGCCCAGCCTCTCTTTGTCCTTTCAGAGGGAACAAACCCAAAGAAGGAGTTTACTAAAGTACATGATCTCCTAAATAATAAAAAAGAATGTTTCAGGTAATGTTGAGCCTGAAAGATTTTGTTTTTCTGAACTAAAGCCAGGACAATTTATAAAACTTCTTGTCATGCAGCAGTGATAATATACTAAGGACTGTGTTATAGAAGATATACATAAATATTAATAGTACTTCCGGATAGAATACAATTAAAGGATTGGAACGCTGAGGTGGGAGGATTGCCTAAGCCCAGTAGTTCAAGGCTGCAGTGAGTTATGATGGCACCACGGCACTACAGCCTGGGTGACGGAGCAAGACTCTGTCTCTGAAAAAAAATTGATTAATTAATTAAAGGAGAATCACATCATCTAAATGTCCTGCATCATACCAATTTACATAATAGAAAGTGAGAACAGGAACAGCCCACACCAAGATTATAACTAATGGAGTCTCCCTAGTTGAGGTGGAAAGTCTGTATTTCAAAGACTGAACCATAGAGCAACAGTCCACAGACCAAAAATCCAGCAATTGGCATATCAATTCAGACACAAATAAGTAGTCAATTTCAAACGGTCTATCAGAGAATATAGAAATGGGTCAGGGAGTGATATTAACTAAAGAAATGTTTTAAAGAAGAGGATGGATCAAGAGCAGGTGATATTCAGCAGTTCTGGTCCAGGACTTCGTCATCACCCTCATGGGAAATAACTGGTTAAATAACTGCAAACACACACTGAGGCTATCGGTCCTTCATCTGCTATATTCATGCATCGACTTGTTTGTAAATTATACATGATTTATTTTATAGGGTGTTGTTTTCCATTCAATCAGCCTTCTTTATAATCTGTCAAGGTAAAATAATCTCTCCAGGTATTTTTAAGGAGACACATTTGAAATGAGTTGACTCAACAAATATTCGTAGATACTATCCTAGGCAAGACCTTATGTTCAGTCAAAATCTTCCCACTGTAACTGTACCTCCAAAAATCAATCAACCTACGCTGAGAGACTGTTAGACCTCTTAATAAACCACTAGTCACCCAATCAATTTAAAAATCACCTGTCAGCAATACAGTAGATTTCATAAACTGCTCTGATAAAAATGTGACACCAGTAAATATAATACATTTTGTTTGTTTTTTGAGACAGGATCTCCCTCTGTTGCCAAGGCTGGAGTGCATGGCTCACTGCAGCTTCAACCTCTCGGGCTCAAGCAATCCTCCCATCTCAGACTCCTAGTAGCTGGGGCCACAGGTGTGTGCCACTACACCCCACTAATTTTTGTATTTTTTTGTAGAGACAGGGCCTCACTATGTTGCCCAGGCTGGTCTCAAACTCCTAGGTTCAAGCGATCCTGCCACCTTGGCCTCCCAAAGTGCTGGGATTATAGGCATGGGCCACTGCACCCAACAAATATAATACATTTACTAGGATAAGGACATTATTGTTTATATAATAAAAACTAGTTCACATTTTTACATTTTGACACTGTGATACTGATGTTTTAATTTGTCATTCTTCTTTGATCTAGTTCCATTTAGTTGATGGTTTTTCAATCTAGCTGTAAAATTTTTCCCTATTAAATCTTTCTGGGCTGGGCATGGTGCCTCATGCCTGTAATTCCAGCACTTTGGGAGGCCAACGCAGGGGAATCACGAGGTCAGGAGTTCGAGACCAGCCTGACCAACATGGTGAAACCCTGTCTCTACTAAATATACAAAAATTAGCCTGGCATGGTGCACGGGCCTGTAATCTCAGTTACTCGGTAGGCAGAGGCAGGAGAATTGCTTGAACCCAGGAGAGGAGGTTGCAGTGAGCCAAGATAGTGCCACTGCACTCCAGCCTGGGCAACAGAGCAAGACTCCATCTCAAAAAAAAAAAAAAAAACAAACAACACTGTGCCTTCACAGATCTAGCTTTAGGGTACTTTAAATTATTTGTTCAAAAGATAAAATGCTTATTGGGTAAATAATTTTCTACACTAACCTCAGATACAAATGTCATTCAAATGTCATTCTCCTGTTATACATGTGGCTTTAGATGTTCAAATTTCTTCATATCACAGTTATATAAAACAATTTTTAAAAATGTAGGCCAGGCACGGTGGCTTACGCCTGTAATTCCAACACCTTGGGAGGCCAAGGCAGGCGGATCACTTGAGGTCAGGAGTTCAAGACCAGCCTAGCCAACATGGTGAAACCCCATCTCTACTAAAAATACAAAAATTGGCCAGGTGTGGTGGCACGGACCTGTAATCCCAGCTCCTCCGGGGGCGGAGGCCAGAGAATCACTTGAACCTGGGAGTTGGAGGTTGCAGTGAGCTGAGATCAAGATCGGGCCATTGCACTCCAGCCTAGGCAACTGAGCAAGACTCCATCTCAGGAAAAAAAGAAAAAAAAAGGTATTTTCATTATTAATTTAACAACTTTGAATTAATTCATTTAAAAATTCCAACAGTAGTAAGTTTAACACATAGCTCCTTTTCTTCAACCTTCCTTTTTACCCCCAGCTCCTCTGCGACTTGCACTCTCCCTCCTCTCCACGTAGCAGAGTAGATACTCCATTCCTGGTGTACACCCATCATGGTTAAGCCACTTAATGTGGAGTGTTTACTTTTAAGACTAGGTATCAGCAAAACTTTCCAAATTTAATTGCAAACATGTCTTGTTTTCAATCCAGAGAGAACTTAAAGCTAAAGTTCCTCTAAGTAGTAACAGCTGTACGTTCTTTCTTTATCGTCAGATTTGAAGTTTCCATTTGCTTTGTGCAATACTGGTGTTCATCCTACTTTCCAAGTAACATTCTAATTTTACTTTGTAGTTTTTGCTCTTTGGTGGTTTCCTAAGCATTGCAGAAAACCCTAGCTGTTATTTCTCCCCTTCAGTCTAAAGTATGTAAAATGTTCATTATTCAAAGACAGGGGAAAGTTTAAGCTAGAGATCAAAAACAAGAAACAACTAGGGGGAATATTTTTTCTTAAAAGTCTTACAATTTACAAAGAGATAATTAAATGTAACAAGGCCCAGTGAAGTGGGATCAAAGCTAAGAATCAATCGTAGAGGCAGCTCATCCACTGATCTGCTATAAGAACTTAGTAAGGGCTCTTAACTACCTTGTTCCTTCATCTGTAAAACAAGGCTAATGGCATTAGCCTACAGGCTAAACTACTTCTTTATAACTAATAAAGAAGTATAGAGAATTTTGAAATTTAAGTAAAAGCCAAATTTAGTCAAAATGAAAGCAAACAAAATGAACATAATTCTGCTTACTTAATTGTGGTATAAAGAAAAAATATATCACTTTAGATTTAGAAATAATATTGAACCTTACAGAGCAAGATAACTTTTACTGCTTTATTTAACCTAAAAAGAAAAGAGCAGATATAGAAAGATGACAGGTACATAGATAGACAGCATTAAAATATAAATGTTATGGGGTATAAGACACAAATTTCCCTTGCAGAATTCCAAACCATTTATGTGGACATTCTGCTCCCCACAAATGCAGAGTGCACATAGTGACCTCCTTCCAAAGAGTACAGTATGGAGCATAGGGAGGAGTATTTTTACAGTGGAAAATCTGACAAATATTACATCAGCCAGGTGATCAAGGTCAGCATCAATAGTCATAAATCATGTTGATATAACCTTGATATAATATGATTGCTCTCCAAAAAATACATAATCTCACTCTAATTATGAGAAAACACATCAGACAAATTTTAACAGAGGGGAAGCCTACAATATACCTGAACAGTACTTTTCAAACTCTCAAGGACCACAAAAACAAAAAAAAGTGTTAGAAACTGTCACAACCAAGAGGGTCCAAGGAGACGTGACAACTGAATGTAATTGGATCTTGGGTGAAAACCCAGAATACAAAAGAACATTAGGTAAAAACTGAGGAAATCTGAATAAAGTATGGGCTTCTGTTAATAATAATGTATAAGTATTGTTTCATTAATTATACCACACTAATGTAAGATATGTAGTTATACTAGTACATTACTAATACAATGTAATAATATGGGAAACTGTGTGCAGGGGTGTATGTGGGAATTCTCTGTACTTTTTGTCAATTTTTCCATTATTCTAAAACTGCTCTGAAAAATAAAATCTGTTTAAAGTATATATAAATTTTATATGTGTCAAACCAAACTAAATTATGTCAAAATGTCATAGTCCAAATTCTACAGATAATGTCCATCTCTTCAGCTCATTTATGTCTGTATGTAGTTGATACCAAAGTAAAGTAAAAGAATATTAAGTAAAGCAAAAGATTATTAAGTTAACCATCTCAGTCACAGATGCAGGATGTGCACTAAATATCTATATGACTGGCTCCTTTTAAAAGTTTTCAAAAGATTTAACCAGGCACAGTGACTTGTTCCTGTAATCCCAGCCACTCAGAAGGCTGAGGTGAGAGGTCCGCTTGAGGCCACAATATTGAGACTAGCCGGGACAACATAGCAAGGCAACTGTCTCTTAAAAAACAACAAACAAAAAAAGGTTTCAAAAGATTTAATATTGTGTTTGGAGAAATTAGCTCAGCTCAGTTGCAATAAGAATAAAACCACATTCACTGGTTTGCTTTCTTCTTCCTTTCTGATCTTTATGACTTTTATTTATTTTCCTTGCCTTATTAAACTGGCTAGAATTCCAGTACACTGTTGGCTAGAAATGGTGACAGTGGGTATCCTTTCACCATTAGCTACCGTGTTAGCTGTAGTTTTCTTTATAAATGCTCTTCATCAAAGTGAGGAAGTTCCCTTCTATAAATAGTTTTCTGAGAATTTGTATAGGGGAGATACACTGGATTGTCAGGTTTATAACTTACAATAATGAAATATATGTGACAACAGTAGCAGAAAGATGATGGGATGATCAATAGAATTATAGTGTTAAAAGTTTTGTAGATTTTGCCTGAAGTCATTCAATATCAACTCTAAGTAGATTGTGAGAAATTGAAGATGTAGATTTTAATCCCTACATCAGGAACCACTAAAAAAGTGATGCAAAGAGACATAGCTAAAAGATATGCATATGCAATAGAGAAATTAAAATGGAATACTAAGAAAACATTTTATTAAAACAAAAAAAGGGCAGACAAAAAGAAACAAACTAATTGAAAGCAAATGGCAAAATGGCAGACCTAAATCTATCTGTAACAAGTTATATTAAATGTAAATAAATTAAACACTACAATTAAAAGTCTGAGATTGTCAGACTGGATTTAAAAAGCAAGAACCACACCTGTAATCCCAGCACTTTGGGAAGCCAAGCCAGTAGGATAGCTTGGGCCCAGGAGTTTGAGACTAGCCTGGGCAACACAGGCGGACACCCCATCTCCACAACAAAATTAGCCAGGTGTGGTGGAACGCACCTGTACTACTACTCCAGAGGCAAAGGCAGGAGGATCACTTGGAGGCTTAGGCCACAGTGAGCTGTGACTGTACCACTGCACTTCAGCAACAAAATGAGATCCTGTCTCAAAAAAAAAAAAGAACTCAGTATGTGTTCTCTATAGAAGTACTTTAAATACAAAGATAAATTGAAAGTAAAACAAGAGAAAAGATATACCTCACATACAATATGTTAAGAAAGCAGAGATAACTATATTAATACCAGACAAAATAAACTTCAAGCTAAAGGTATTGCTATAGACTTCATAATAAAAGGGTCAATGTCTTAAAATATATATAACACTTATAAATAAATGTGTGTCTAATAATAGACTTGATTACAACACACGAAGTAAACATTTATAGAACAAAAGAAACAGACAATTCCACAGTTATGGTTGGGGATCTTAATAGTATTCGATAAGACCAAAAAAGTAGTAAGAATGTAGAAAATTTGGACAATAGTATCAACCAGCTTAATCTAATGGACATTTAAAGATGACTATACCTTGGGCCCAGATGTGGTGGCTCACCCATGTAATCCCAACACTTTGGGAGGCCAAGGTGGAAGAATTGCTTGAAGCTAGGAATTCAAGACCAGCCTGGACAATAAAGTGAAACCCTGATTCTATGAAAAAGTTTAAAAATAAAAAAATTAGTTGGATATGGTGGTGGTGGTGGTGGTGGTGGTGGTGGTGGTGTAGCCTATGATCCCAGCTACTCAAGAGGCTGAGGTGGAGGCTCACTTGAGCCCAGAGGTTTGAGGTTACGGTGAGCTATGATCACACCACTGCACTCCAGCCTGGGTGACAGAGTGATACCCTGTCTCTAAAAAACAAAACAAAACACAAAAGGCAGGAAAAGAGCAGAAGACTTAAGTGGAAACAAAGAAGAAGGGCAACAAATAGAAAACAGTAATAATTACAGTAGCTATTAATCCAACCACATTGATAATCATTTTAAATATCAGTGGTCTAAATACACTATTTAAAATATAGATTATCAGAGTGGATCAAAAAACAAGACCTAACTATATGTTGTCTACATAAACCTACTTTAAATATAAAGACATGATGGAGAAAGATATACCATGCTACCACAATCAAAAGGGAGAGTATAGTCACCCAATATTTGACAAGGATGCCAAAAATACACAGTGGAAAAGAATAGCCTTTTCAATAACTAGTGCTGGGAAAACTGGATACCAATATGCAAAAGAATGAAATCGGACCCTTACCTTATAACACTCATAAAAATTAACTCAAAATGGATAAACAGTTAAATGTAAGGCCTGAAAGTCTAAAGCTCCTTTAAAAAATATTGGAAAATCTCCTCGATATTGGTCTTGGCAATCACTTTTTGGATATAACACCAAAAGCACAGGCAACAAAAGCAAAAATAAATAAGCAGGGACTAAAATCTTGGGCACAGCAAAGGAAGCAATCAACAAAATGAAAAAGCAACCTATGGAAATGGGAGAAAATCTTTGCAAACCGTATATCTGATAAGGGATTAATATCCAAAATATGTAAAGAACTCATACGACTTAATAACAAAAACACAAATAATCTGATTTTAAAGTGGGCAAGGGATCTAAAAAGACATTTCTCCTTTTCCTGGCCAACAGGCACAGGAAAAGATGCTCAACATCACTAATCACCAAATCAAAACCACAGGGAGATATCACCTAATACTAGTTAGCTTGGCTATTATCAAAAAGAGAAAAGATAACAAATGTTGGTAAGGATGTGAAGAAAAGGGAACCCGTGTGCACTGCCAGTGGCAATGTAAATTGGTACAGTGATTATGGAAAACAGTGTGGAGGGGTCCTCAAAAAATTAAAAATAGGCCAGGCATGGTGGCTCACGCCTGTAATCCCAGCACTTTGGGAGGCCGAGGTGGGTGGATCACGAGGTCAGGAGATCGAGACCATCCTAGCTAACGCGGTGAAACCCCGTCTCTACTAAAAATACAAAAAATTATCTGGGCGTTGTGGCGGGCGCCTGTAGTCCCAACTACTCAGGAGGCTGAGGCAGGAGAATGGCATGAACCCGGGAGGCAGAGGTTGCAGTGAGCCAAGATTGCGCCACTGCACTCCAGCCTGGGCAACAGTGAGACTCCGTCTCAAAAATTAAATAAATAAATAAAAACTAGAACTACATGTAATTCAGCAACCCCTTTTCTGGATATATAATCTAAAGGAAAAGAAATCAGTAGCTTGGGCCAGGCGTGGTGGCTCACACTTGTAATCCCAGCACTTTGAGAGGCTGAGTGGGTGGGGGTAGATCACAAGGTCAGGAGTTTGAGACCAGCCTGGCCAACACAGCGAAACTCTAACTCTACTAAAAATACAAAAATTAGTTGGATGTGGTGGCGGGAACCTGTAATCCCAGCTACTCAGGAGGCTGAGGCAGAATTGCTGGAACCCGGGAGGCAGAGGTCGCAGTGAGCCAAGATTGCACCACTGCACTCCAGCCTGGATGACAGAGCTAGACTCTGTCTCAAAAAAAGAAGGAAGGAAGGGGAGAAAGAAAGAGAAAGAAAGAAAAAAAGAAGAAACCAGTAGCTCGAGAGGGTATCTGCACTCCCATGTTCATTGCAACATTATTCACAATACCCAAGGCATGGAAACTACCTAAGTGTTCATGGACAAATGAATGGATAAAGAAATTGTGATGCATATATACAGTGGAATATTATTCAGCCATAAAAAAGAAGAACATCCTGCCATTTGTGCCAACATGGATAAATCTGGAGGACATTATGCTAAGAAATAAGCCAGACACAGAAAGACAAATAAATACTTCATGATCTCACTTACATGTGGAATCTTTGAAAGTTGAACAGATTAGGGAAGAGGAAACAAAATTGTCTTTGTTTGCAGGTGATATGATTATCTGTGTAGAAAATGTGAAAGAACTGACAAAAAAAAACCCTCTTGCAACTAATAAACAATTGTAGTAAGGTTGCAGGATACAAGGTTAATATTCAAAAGTTAATTGCTTTCTAATATACTAGCAATTAACAAGATGCAATAAACAAGTGGAATTTGAAATTAATAACACAATATCATTACTTTAGCATCCAAAAATAAAATACTTAGGTATAACTCTAACAAAAATGTACAAGATCTTCAAGAGGAAGACTACAATACTCAGATGAAAGAAATCAATAAAGAACTAAATAAAAAGAGAGATATCCTATGTTTAAGGTTAGGAAGACTCAATATTGCCAAGATGTCAGTTCTTCCCAAGTACTGAGAAGATTCAACTATTAATCTATAGATTCAATGCAATTTCAATCAAAATGTCAACAGTTATTTTGTAGATATCAACAAACTAATTATAAAGTTTATAAGGATACAACAGATGCACAACAGGCAACACAATATTGAAGAAGATAAAGTCGGAGGACCAACACTACCCATATTCAAGACTTACTATAATATTACAGTAATCAACACAATGTGGGCTGGGTGCAATGGCTCACACCAGTAATCCTAACACTCTGTGAGGCGAGGCTGGAGGATTGCCTTAGCCTAGGAGTTCAAGACAAGCCTGGGCAACAAAGCAAGAACTGTCTCTACAAAAAATTTAGCTGGGCGGAGTGGCCTGCACTTGTAGTCCCAGCTATTCAGGAGGTTGAAGTAAGAGGATCCTTTGAGCTCAGGAGTTTGAGGTTACAGTGAGCTCTGGTTCCACCACTGCACTCCAACCTGGGTGGCAGGGAGACTCTGTCTCAAAAAAAAAAAAAAAAAGGCCCAACATGGTGGCTCATGCCCATAACCCCAGCACTTTGGGACGCAGAGGTGGTGGATAGCTGAGCCCAGGAGTTCAAGACCAGCTTGGGCAACATGGTGAAACCCCATCTTTACTAAAAATGCAAAAGTTAACCGGGCGTGGTGGCATGCATGCCTGTAATCCCAGCTACTTGAGAGGCTGACATGGGAGAATCGCTTGAACCCAGGAGGTGGAGGTTGCAGTGAGCCAAGATCATGCCCCTGCACTCCAGCCTGGGTGATAGAGTGAGGCTCCATCTAAAAAAAAAAAAAAGACATTGGAGGTAATGATTAAAAAATAGATGAATAGATCAATGGAACAGAATAGAGAACCTAAAAATAGATCCACAGAAATATAGTCAACTGATCTTTGACAAAGGAGCAAAGGCAACACAATGGAGAAAAGATAGTCTTTTCAACGAATGGTGCTAGCACAACTAGACATCTATTTAAAAAAAAAAGTAATCTAGACACAGACTGTATATGCTTTACAAAATCAATTCAAAATGGTTCATAATTCTAAAGTAAAATACAAAACTATGAAATTCCTGGAAGATAGCGTGGGAGAAAATCTAAATGATATTGAGTTTGGCAGTGATGTCTTAGATACAATACCAAAGGCATGGTCCATGAAAGAAAGAATTGGTAGGCTAAACTTCATTAAAATTAAAATTTCTGCCAGGTGCAGTGGCTCACGCCTGTAATCCCAACACTTTGGGAGGCTGAGGCAGGTGGATCACTGAAGTCAGGAGTTTGAGACCGGCCTGGCCAAAATGGTGAAACCCTGTCTCTACTAAAAATACAAAAATTAGGTAAGCACCTGTAATCGCAGCTATTCTGAAGGCTGAAGCAGGAGAATCACTTGAACCTGGGAGGCAGAGGTTTCAGTGAGCCGAGACCACGCCATTGCATTCCAGCCTGGGCAACAGAGTGATACTCTGTTCAAAAAAAAAAAACATTAAAGTTAAAATTTCTGCTCTGTTAAAGACACTGTCTACAGAATAAAAATACAAGTCACAGATTTGGAGAAAATGTTTACAAAGGACATATCTGATAAAGAATTTTTGTCCAAAGTATAGGAAGAACTCTTAAAACTGAACAAAAAGAAAACTCAATTTAAAAATTAGCAGAAGACTTTAACAGACATCTCAGCAAAAAGAACGTAGATGACAAATAAGCATATAAAAAGATGCTCCACCTCATATGTCATCAGGGAAACACAAATTGAAACAATAATGTGATACAACTACACACCTAGTAGATTGGCTAAAATCCAGAACACTGACAATACCAAATGCCCGAGAGGATTTGGAGCAACAGGAACAACAGAAACACTCATCTTTTGCTAGTACGAATGCAAAATTGTAGAGTCATTGTGGAAGACAGCTCGGCATTTTCTTAGGAAACTGAGTATACTCTTAAACAATCCAGCAATCACATTCCTTAGTTTTATTCAAAAGAATTGAACACTTATGTCCACACAGAAACATGCACACATATGTTTATATCAGCTTTATTCGAAATCAAATTGCCACACTCAGAAGCAACCAAGATATCCTTCAGTTGGTGAATCGATAAGCAAACTGTGGTACATCTTAATGGGATAATGGGATATTATTCAGCACTAAGGAAATGAGCTATCAAGTCATGAAAAGACATGGACGAAACATAAATGCATATGACTAAATGAAAGAAGTAGACCGAGCACGGTGGCTCATGCCTGTAATCCCAGCATTTTGGGAGGCCGGAGCGGACAGATCATGAGGTCAAGAGATCAAGACCATCCTGGCCAACACAGTGAAACCCCGTGTCTACTAAAAATACAAATTAGCCGGGGGTGATGGCAGGCGCCTGTAATCCCAGTTACTTGGGAGGCTGAAGCAGAAGAATCACTTGAACCCGGGAGGCAGAAGTTGCAGTGAGCCAAGATCATGCCATTGCACTCCAGCCTGGGGAACAAGAGTGAGACTTCATCTCAAAAATAATAATAAGAAGAAGTAGTAGTCTGAAAAGGCTATATACACTGTATGATTTCAACTACCTGACATTCTGGAAAGGGCACAATTACGGAGAGAGTAGAAAGATCAGTGGTTACGAGCGGTTAGGGGAGAAAGAAGGCTGGATAAGTGGAGTACAGAAAATTTTGGGGATAGTGAAAATATTCTGTATTGATACTATAATGGTGGGTACATGTCATGACACCTTTGTCCAAACCAATCAAATGTTCACTACCAAGAGTAAACTCTAATGTAAACTAAGGACTTCAGGTGATAATGATGTGTCAATAGGTTCATCAGCTGTAATAAATGTACCACTCTGGTGAGGAATGTTGATAATGGGGGAGGCTATACATGTGTAGGGTCAGGGAATATATGAGAAACCTTTATACCTTCCACTCAATTTTACTGTGAACCTAAAAATGACTCAAATGTAAAGTCTACTTTTCAAATCACAAAATAACTGAGCAAAAAGGAATTTGGAATAAAAGTTACAGAAACAACATAGTTAATAACATTATATGGGGGTTCTTTCCGCTCAGAGACCTCTCTCTATAGAGAGAGCTGTTTCTCATTCTCTTCTCTTCCGCCTATGAAACCTCCGCTCCTAAACTCCCTGTGTGCCTCCGTGTCCTAAATTTTCCTGGCGCCAGAGGGCAAACCCCAAGGTATACATCCCAGACAACGTAGCCGCTTCATATTGGGCCCTTGTCCAGGACACCAAGGTACAACATTCATCCAAACGGTGAGTAGAGCAGCGGACTCCAACTCTGTCCTTTCATTTTAAGGTTCTCGGCCTCCATTTTAGAACCAAATCAAACCAAATACTGGCCCCCCTCAGACATTTAAAAATGATTAGCATGGCTGCCAGCCTTGCAAGACTTGGGGGACAGGCTTGCTGGGGAGAACATGGAGAATCCCCAGCACCCACGGCTTGCAGGCCGTGTTGGCCGTGTTTGAAATAGCTTCCTTTCACGGAGGACTTCGCCGTCATGCGGGGCTGGAAGTAGTCCTGGGGCAACTGAGGATTTCTGGCGGGGCTACCCCATGGCGTTATCCAAAGGCTTCTGGACTGACTTCAGCCTCTGACCGCCCAATGGGGTGGGCAACAGGATCTCCAACTTTTCTATCGTAATTTCCTCCTTTACTCTCCGTGACCCTCAAATGAAATCCAGTGCGTCCACTACCAGTCGGTCCTTTTCACTGGGAGACCCCTCTACACAGAGAGAGCTGTTTCTCTTTCTCTTCTCTTCTAAAGATCTCCCTTCTCTTTGTACTGGGAAAAAGAAGAGCGACTGTATGCTCCTTTGTTGTTGGAGTCCTTTTGCCCTATACCCTTCCTCACCTGACAAAATGACTGTTCCTTTGCATGGAGAGTTTTAGTTGCTTCTCTTACACACATGCAGCTCTTCCAAGGTTCAGGGCTCACTTCCCTGATGGTCACTCACCCCCTGGAATGCTCCTCCATAGTCACCACCCTGAATGATGCTTACCTGCAAAGTTTTCATCATGTTTTCAAGTTTTGGATCATCTCCCAGAATTTTGACATTAAAATGACTACAAGTTACTAAACCTCAGTTCCAAGTCAGAGTTTTCCCAGGAAAGGGAATTACTAATTGATTTATCTTGCAACAAGAATCTCCTAGATCCAAAAATCAATGTAATGTAATGATAGCCTAAAGGAGAAAAGCAACATGATTATCTCAATAAATGCAACAACAACAACAAAAAAAATGGCAAAATCCAACACCCTTTCATGTTTAAAAACACTTAATAAACCAGGGAAAAAAGGGAACTTCCTTAACCTGATAAAGGGTATCTATGAAAAACCCAGAGCAAACATCATACTTGATGGTGAAAAGCTTTTTTCTTTCCCCCCAAGATAAGAAAAAAGACAAGGATGCCTGCTCACCCCTTTGCTACTCAACACTGCACTGTAGGTATGCATATGGGCAATAAGGCAAAGAGAAGAATGAAGGAGGAGGAGGAGGTGGGGAAAAGGAGGAGAAGGAAAACAAGGAAAAGAAAAAGAAGGAAGAGGAAGAGGAAGAAGAAAGGAGAAAGAGAAGAAGGAGCAGCAGCAGCTATTTAGATTGGAAAGGAAGAAGTAAAATCATTTTGTATACAAAAAATCCTAGGGAATTCATTTAAAATACTATGAGGATTAATGTACTAATTTAACAAGGTTGAAGGATACAAGATCAATATACAAAAATCAGTTGTATTTCTATGCATTAACAATGAACAATCTGAAAATGAAACTAAGAAAACCATTCCACTTACAATAGCATCACAAAAAATAAAATGCCTAGATATAAATTTAACAAAAGAAGTGTAAGACTGCTACACTGAAAACTATAAAACATGATTGAAAGAAATTAAAGAAAATCTAAATAAAGAGAAAAATATACCAAATTCATGTATCAGAGGACTTAATATTGTTAAGAAGGCAATATTCCCTACATTGATCTACAGAGTCAATGCAAATCCTACTAAAACCACAGGTGGCTTTTTTTGCAGAAAATGATAAGTTAATCCTAAAATGTATGTGGCACTATGAGGGACCCAAAATTGCTGAATTAATCTTGAAAAAAAGAATGAAGTTGGAGAATTCACACTTCCTAATTTCAAATTTTACTATAAATCTGCAATAATCAAGACAACATAGTACTGCTTTAGGGATAGATACACAGATGAATTGAGTAGTATTTTTTTTTTTTTTTTTTTTTGAGACGGAGTCTCACGCTGTTGCCCAGGCTGGAGTGCAGTGGCGCGATCTCGGCTCACTGCAAGCTCCGCCTCCTGGGTTCACGCCATTCTCCTGCCTCAGCCTCCTGAGTAGCTAGGACTACAGGCGCCCGCCACCGCGCCCGGCTAATTTTTTGTATTTTTAGTAGAGACGGGGTTTCACTGTGGTCTCGATCTCCTGACCTTGTGATCCGCCCGCCTCGGCCTCCCAAAGTGCTGGGATTACAGGCTTGAGCCACTGCACCCGGCCTTAATTGAGTAGTATTAAGAGCTCAAAAATAAACTCTGACATTTATGTTCAATTGATTTTCAAAATGGGTGTCAAGACAACATGTGGAAAGAATAGTCTTTCCAACAAATCATCCAATGCAAAAAGATGAAGTCAGACTTCCCATACCATAAACAAAAATTAATTCAAAGTGTATCATAGGCCGGGTGCACTAGCTCATGCCTGTAATCCCAGCACTTTGGGATGCCGAGGCGGGTGGATCACTTGAGGTCAAGAGTTCGAGACCAGCCTGGCCAACATGGTGAAACCCCGTCTCTACTAAATATACAAAAATTCGTGAGGCATGGTGGCAGGTGCCTATAATCCCAGCTACTTGGGAGGCTGAGGCAGGAGAATCACTTGAACCTGGGAGAAAGAGGTTGCAGTGAGCTGAGATTATGCCACTGCACTCCAGTCTGGGCGACAGAGTGAGAGTCTGTCTCAAAAAAAAAAAAAAGTATCATAGACCTAAATTAACTAATAAAACTATAACATTCTTAAATGAAAGCATAAGAACAAATATTTATGACTTTGAGTGAGGCAATAATTTCTTAGTTATGAGATGAAAGGCACAATTAACAAAAGAAATAAATTGGACTACATCAATATAAACATTTTGCTGTAAATGATACCTTCAAGAAAATGAACGACAAACCACAAAAAGGCAGAAAGAACACTTAATTCAACAATGAAAAAAGACAAAAGAAAAAAGGAAAAATAAAAGAAATTTTTAAAAAATTTAAAAAAAGAAAAAACAATTCAACAATGAAAAGACAAACTAATTTCTATATGGGCAAAGAATTTGAAAAGACATTTATCCAAATAAGATATACAAATGACCAATAAGTACATGAAAAAATGTTCAAAATCATTAGCCATTAGGGAAATGGAAATGAAAACCACAATAAGATACCACTTCACACTCACTAGCATGGATCTAATAAAAAAGACAGACAATAACAAGTGTTGTCAAGGATCTGGAGAAATTGAATCCCTCATACACTGCTGGTGAGAATGTAAAATGGTGCAGCTGCTTTAAAAAATAATTTGGCAGTTCCTTAAAATGTGAAATATAGAGTTACTATATGATCCAGATATTCCACTCCTAGGTATGCAGGAGAGGTATTTTGATTCCAAGAGAAAAATATGTCTAAATCCTTAACCACGGGAGAATAGATAGATAGATAGATAGATAGATAGATAGATAGATAGATAGATAGATAGATAGATAGTTGTTGTAAATACATATATATATATATGCACACACACACAGACAAAGAAAACTTATACCAAATGTTCATAGCAGTATTATTCATAATAGTCAACAAGTGGAAACAACTCAAACATCCATAAATGGGTGAATTGGTAAATACAATATGGAACGTCCATAGATGAAATACTATTTGGCAATAAAAAGGAATAATGTACTGAAGCATTCCATAACGTGAATGAACCTTGAAAACTTCATGGCAAGTGAAAGAAGCCAGTTATAAAAGGTAACACATGAGCTTATTTATATAAAAGGTCTGGAGTAGGCAAATCAACAGAGACAGAAAATAAATTAGTAGTTGCCTAGGGCTAGAGGATGGGGAAGGAGAATGAGAATGATTGCTAATGGGTACAGGAATTTATTTCCCTCTTCTCTTCTCTTCTCTTCTCTTCTCTTCTCTTCTCTTCTCTTCTCTTCTCTTCTCTTCTCTTCTCTTCTCTTCTCTTCTCTTCTTTCTCTCTCTCTCTCTCTCTCTCTCTCTCATTTTTATTTTATTTTTTGGTCTTACTCTGTCACCCAGGCTGGAGTACAGTGGCACGATCATAACTTCCTGTAACCACAAACTCCTGGGCTCAAGTGATCCTCCCACCTCAGCCTCTCGAATAGCTAGGACTACGTCTGGATAATGTATTTTTTATTTTTGTAGAAATGGAGTTTCACTATGTTGCCCAAGCTGGTCTTGAACTCCTGGCTTCAAGGGATCCTCCTGCCTCAGCCTCCCAAAGCACTGGGATTATATGCTTACTCCATCCCAACCAGCCCAGGGGTTTTTTTAGGGAGGACAAAAAATCTTAAAATTCGATTGTGGATATGGTTACAAAGCCCTGTGCAAATACTAAAAATTCTTAGAGAGAAAAAAATTGAATTGTACACTTTAAATCGATAAATTATATAGTATGTGAATTACATCTCAATAAATCTGTTTTAAAAAGTAATCTCCTGGCCAGGCGTGGTTGCTCACCCCTGTAATCCCAGCACTTTGGGAGGCCGAGATAGGCGGATCACGAGGTCAGGAGATCGAGACCATCCTGGCTAACACGGTGAAACCCCGTCTCTACTAAAAAATACAAAAAACTAGCCAGGAGAGGTGACGGGCGCCTGTAGTCCCAGCTACTCGGGAGGCCGAGGCAGGAGAATGGCGTGAACCCGGGAGGCGGAGCTTGCACTCCAGCCTGGGCGACAGAGCAAGACTCCGTCTCAAAAAAAAAAAGTAATCTCCTGTCTCAATCAGCTATTGGTGGTGATGGGGACGATGGGGAGGTGGTAAGAGGAAGGGGGGTGACAAGTCCAAACCAAACAAACCCAACCCAGAAATGGGGGAGTCACTATAAGTTTGGAAGCAACCCCAAGAGGTATCTTTTACACTGGGAACTTTCATTTTAAAGGAATAAATGCAATATAAATCTTGAAACCTTAGGAGCTAGGCATAACCTTATGCAAGTGCTCAAAGCTATTATTATCACCCACAGAATATGGTATTCATCTGTATTTGCTTTAAACCATGGCATGGCTTAGAAATAATCGAATTTTCCACATCCTATAACTAAATGTAATTTCTAATTATTACTTGACTGCCCATATAAATCCTAAGTAAATCTGTGGAGTTTCTTTTCCCAGTACAATACAAATAAATGTAAATAACTGTCATGTCTGATTTACCTAGTATTTTGTTAACCAGCTAAAAGTAAATATTGAAAATAGCTGTTAGCTATGCAAGTTTGAACAGGTGTTTTCCTAAGGAAGGTTATACATCTTTAAATTTAGGAATGATTGAATCAAAGCAAATTACTACCCTGTCTAACCATGCTGATTTTCTTACAGTCAATAGTACTCATTTTAAGTGTTTTGTTTCATGTAAATTTTTATTACAAATGGTTTCAGAATTATTTTGGATGTAAGTGGCAATAAAATGTAAACAACTAGATGAAAATAATATACATTGCCTTGATAAATAAATGAGTGAATCCAAGTTCACTTCAGACAAGAATGAGGCACTGGATGAAAATGGCATTCCTTAATATGAGAAAGGAGTTTTCAAAGCAAGACCTGTTAGGTACTTAAGAGGGCAATAAAAGAAAAAATTGTTAAATAAATGAGCCAGAAAGAAATGTAACTCTTTTAAATAACATTTATTAATAGGCTGGTGGTGATATTATAAGAATGCATTTCAGGCTGGGCATGGTGGCTCATACCTGTTGTAATCCCAGCACTTTGGGAGGACGAGGCGGGTGGTTCACTTGAGGTCAGCAGTTCGAGACCAGCCTGGCCTACATGGTAAAAACCTGTCTCTACTAAAAATACAAAAATTAGCCAGGTGTGGTGACAGGCACCTGTAATCCCAACTACTCGGGAGGCTGAGGCAAGAGAATCGCTTGAACCTGGGAGGCAGAGGTTGCAGTAAGCCGAGATCTCACCATTGCACTCCAGCCTGGGCAACAGAGCAAGACTCCATCTCAAAAAAAAAAGAAAAAAGAAAAAAGAATGCATTTGTAGACTGGGCACGGTGGCTCATGCCCATAAATACTAGCACTTTGGGAGACCAAGGCCGGTGGATCACTGGAGATCAGGAGTTTGAGACCAGCCTGACCAACATGGTGAAACCCGGTCTCCACTTAAAAAAAAAAAGAATGCGTTTCTAGTCTTGGTCAGAGTTCAAGACATTGAGATGTGCATAAAATACTCTCTTCTCAGTTCAGTGCACCTTTTCCAAAGGGAAAGCTTTGCACAGCATCAAGACCAAGATGCCTCCAGGACCCTGGCCTCTTTTCTTCCATAATACAATCTGAGGTACCTTTAGGCAAGGATTTCCACAGGGAAGCAAAAACTGGATTTACTTCCTTGTTTCTGGGTTTTCTCTCCACAGTTGCCTAAGAGTGTTAAACTGTTGTAAATGTCTTCTAGCACTTATAAATGAAGCTACTCTTTGGATTTCCTCCATCTGACAAATAAGCTCCAGAATAAAGCTGTGGGCAAGGACATCACTATTGCTCTCCAGCTAATCCATGTCCATACCTCTGACATTAGACTCATACCTATATTTTTAGTTTTGAGCGATTTTCTCCACTTGGAGGCAAAAGGGAGATATAGCACAAGGAAAAGGAAGTCAGATTCCAGGCATGAGTAAGATTTGCCACACCGCTGCTGGCTTCAGAACACAGAGGCCCATGGTCAAAGACCAGAATGATATCTCTGGGAGCAAAGACAAGCCCTAGGCTTACAATAAGCAAGGAGATGGAGACCTCAGTACAACAACAACAAGGAACAGGATTCTACCAACCAATGAATGAGCTTGGAAATGGAGTCTTCCCAGAGCTTCCCAATAAGAGCTCAGCCACACCTTGATTTCCAAGAAACCCAGAGCAGAGAAACCAGCTGAGCCAACCTAGGCTTCTGACCTACAAAACTGAGATAATAAATTTGTGTTATTTCATACCAAAAAGTTTATGATAATTTGTTATAGCAGTACTACGAAGCTGATACAAACAGATAACATGTATTGAGTACCAGATAATGAAAGAAAATACACCAAAATGTTAACAGTGGTATCTTCAGATAGTTTAAAAATATATAATAGCTTAAAAACATTGTTAGTTTGTTAGACTTCTCTGTTTTTCTGAATGATTTTTATAATGAGCATGTATTGCTTACATAAAATATGTATTTCCACTTTTAAAATTAAAAGGTCAAGATGACCATGTATCAAGGAGAATGTAATTAGGGTGCCGACCATTTCTATGTCTCATTCCCAGGAGCTCCCACATTCAAAGACTCTCATCACATACACAGGCCTCTGGCTCCAGGCTGCAGCACGTGGCTGTGAGTTGTTCCTCCCTCTCGATCTCCCAGGTCCCCAAGGGAGGCCCAGAACCTACCCTGAACCTCTCTGAGGATGAAAGCCCACCTCACTCCCTGCTGAGGAGGCCAAGCTCTAAGGAAAGGCCTCTTGTCTTTTCCATTTAGGCTTCCACACATATTGAAACAAACTAAACCTCTCTGGCAGACACTGTTAATTGAATAACACAAGAGTTTTTCCCAATCCCCTTTTCTCTTGCCTGCCTCCTATGGTAATGGCAAAAAAAGTGAGACAAGATTCCCTGCCTCCCTTGCAGGTAGGGATAAATATGTAACTCATGAGACTGGAGTGAGATTCCACCAGGGGCTTCCTGGGAAAACATTTTGCTTCCCTAATAAAAGTGACAGAAGGCCAGGTGCAGTGGCTCACGCCTGTAATCCCAGCACTTTGGGAGGCTGAGGTGGGTGGATCACGAGGTCAGGAGTTTGAGACCAGCCCGGCCAATGTGGCAAAACCCTGTCTCTACTAAAATACACAAAGGTAGCTGGGCGTGGTGGCGTGTGCCAGTAGTCCCAGCTACTCGGGAGGCTGAGGCTGGGGAATCGCTTGAACCTGGGAGGCAGAGGTTGCTGTAAGCCGAGATCACACCGCTGCACTCCAGCCTGGTGACAGAGCAAGACTCTGTCTCAAAAAAAACAAAACAAAACAAAACAAAACAAAAAAACAAACAAAAAAACCTGACAGAAATAGTGTTCAAAGCTCCTTTCCCCTTCTTTCTTCCTACTTTGAATGCAGGCATGATGTCTGAAGGCACAGCACTAATCTTGTGATCATGAACCGTTAAGCATGAGGATAAAGGGCTAACAAGGTAAGAGGATAAAGCAGAAAGATGAAGGCTGGTTCACCGACAGCATCATTAGCAGCTGAATCAAATGTTAGCAACTCGTGTCTCAGTTTACCGTTAGACAGGTGTGAAAAAAAAGCCCTTATTGTTCTAAAACTCAAGCAAATGCAATTGCCTCCATCCATACCTCAACTCTCTGGCACAGAATTTCAGAGTACTGGTGCTCCTTTCTGTGAGATGCAGAGATGAAGTAGGGAAAACATGGGAGGTAGGAGGAGAGAGAAGTATTTGAGAAAACCTGTTTACATGTGTTTTCCACAGGTAGATGCCTTCACATCTCTAATTTTGTCATGTCCCATAAAGCTCTATGCTGAAGCTGAGACATCATCACTTATACACAGATTTCAGTCCATAGCATGCACTTCAAGGAGGACACAATAAGATTAACAAGTTAGATTCAATCATATGGCCTACAGCATCCCCCAAATGCTGCTTCTTACATTTTGTTCCAAATAGCTTTTAATTAACAATTATGTTACTGTCTTAGTTCTCATTTAGGTAAAACATCAGCACAAAAGTATCATTAGTTATTATTGTAAACTAATTCTTCAACCAAAAGTGTCAGGTATACAGTCTTCTTCTTCCTCCTCCTCCTCCTCCTCTTCTTCTTCTTCTTTCTTCTTCTTTCTTCCTCTTCCTCTTCCTTCTTCTTCCTCTTCTTCCTCTTCTTCCACTTCTTCTCCTTCTCCTCCTTCTCCTCCTTCTCTTTCTCCTTCTCCTCCTTCTCCTTCTCCTTCTTCTTCTTCCTCTTCCTCTTCTTCTTCTTCTTTCTTCCTCTTCCTCTTCCTCTTCTTCCTTCTTCTTCCTCTTCTTTCTTCTTCTTCCACTTCTTCCTCTTCTTCTCCTTCTCCTCCTCCTTCTCCTCCTCCTTCTCCTCCTTCTCCTCCTTCCTTCTTCTTCTTCTTCTTCTTCTTCTTCTTCTTCTTCTTCTTCTTCTTCTTCTTCTTCTTCTTCTTCTTCTTCTTCTTCTCCTCCTCCTCCTCCTCCTCCTCCTCCTCCTCCTCCTCCTCCTCCTCCTCCTCCTCCTTCTCCTCCTCCTTCCAAGGAGTCTTACTCTGTCACCCAGGCTGGAGTGCAGCAGCATGATCTGGCTCACTGCAACCTCTGCCTCCCGGATTCAAACAATTCTCGTGCCTCAGCCTCCCGAGTAGCTGGGATTAGGATTACAGGCAACCACCACGCCGTGCTACCCTGGCTAATTTTTGTATTTTTAGTAGAGACAGCATTTCACCATGTTGGCCAGGCTAGTCTCGAACTCTGACCTCAAGTGATCCGCCCTCCTTGGCTTCCCAAAGTGCTGGGATTACAGGCATGAGCCACTGCCCTGGCCTTAATCTTATCTATGACCTTTCAGCTAATGAGAATAATTAGAACTAGATCCTAATCTCTTTGGCCGCATGCAAAGGCCAGTTGGATTGAGCTTCCTTAATACATTCCATAAATAATTTTATTCAGATTTTTCACATGCATCTTTAATATCAATACTTTCATCATCATTGAAGCCCCTATCTGAGTCATTTAACATCATTTTCAAAGCACATTATTGTCACTTTCAAATGTTTGAAATATAGCCCTTTTTCTGATCACCTAAGGTCAGGAGTTCGAGACCTACCTGGCCAACATGGCGAAACCCCATCTCTACTAAAAATACAAAAATTAGCCGGGTGTAGTAGCGGGCACCTGTAATCCAGGCTACTAAGGAGGCTGAAGCAAGAGAATCATCTGAACCCAGAAGGCAGAGGTTGCAGTGAACCAAGATCACGTCATTGCACTCCAGCCTGGGTGACAAGAGCAAAACTCTGTCTCAAAAAAAAAAAAAGAAAAGAAAGAAAAGAAATATAGCCCTTTTTGGATCTGGATATGAGTTTATCATTAAAAACTTAATCCTAAATCACAAGAATCTTTGCAGAACATTAGGTCAGTTGGTTTTTGCTTTAACCTTTTTTTGTTTGTTTTGAGATGGAGTCCTGCTCTGTCACCGAGGCTAGAGTGCAGTAACGCAGTCTTGGCTTACTGCCACCTCCACCTCTCGGGTTCAAGTGATTCTCATGCCTCGGCCTCCCCAGCAGCTGGGATTACAGGTGCCCGCCATCATGTCTAATTTTTTTGTATTTTTAGTAGAGATGAGGTTTACACCATGTTAGCCAGGCTGGTCTCGAACTCCTGACCTTAGGTGACCCACCCACCTTGGCATCCCAAAGTGCTGGGATTACAGGCGTGAGCGATCATGGCCGGCCTGCTTTAACCTTTTAAAAGTAATCTTTAAAAGGCTTCTCTACAACACTGGGTCTCAAGGTGTGGTCCCAGACCCCAGTATCACCTGGGAACTTGTGAGAAATTCACATTCTTAGGCCTTACTGCAGAATTACTGAATCAGGAAATCTGGGGATGGGCCCAGAAAGCTGGGTTTTAATAAGCTCTCCAGGTGATTCTGATACACACAGCAGTTTGAGAGCCACTACTTTACAATAACATCTCACTGTTGCAATTATGAGGCCGTGTCATTAACAATAATCCAGTTAAAATGTGTGTACCTCTTTTTTTTTTTTTTTTTTTTTGAGACAGGGTTTCACTCTTGTCGCCCAGGCTGGAGTGCAATGGAGCAATCTCGGCTCACTGCAACCTCCGCTTCCTGGATTCAAGCGATTCTCTTGCCTCAGCCTCCGGAGCATCTGGGATTACTAGCATGCGCCACCATGCCCAGCTAATTTTTGAACTATTAGTAGAGACGGGGTTTTACCATGTTGGCCAGGCTGGTCTCGAACTCCTGACCCTCAGGTGATCACCGCCTCGGCCTCCCAAAGTGCTGGGATTACAGGTGTGAGCCACCGTGCCCGGCCACTGTACCTCCTTTTTTTTTTTTCTTTTTGAGACGGAGTCTTGCTCTGTCACCCAGGCTGGAGGGCAGTGGCACAATCCTGGGCTCACTGCAAGCCCCGCCTCCCTGCAAGCTCCGCCTCCCTGCAAGCTCCGCCTCCCAGGTTCACGCCATTCTCCTGCCTCAGCCTCCCGAGTAGCTGGGCAGGTGCCTGCCGCCACGCCCGACTAATTTTTTTGTATTTTTTAGTAGAGACGGGGTTTCACCGTGTTAGCCAGGATGGTCTTGATCTCCTGACCTTGTGATCCGCCCTCCTCGGCCTCCCAAAGTACTGGGATTACAGGCGTGAGCCACCGCGCCCGGTCTGTACCTCCTTTTTTAAACTAATTTTACTTTCATAGAAACTTCTAGAAATACTCTGTGTTAGCTAAAACAGTAACTCCTATCACATCTTGTCTCTATACCTTGCTTTATTTTCTTTATAATGTGTTAAATATCAGACATCATCTATCTGTTTAGTATCTGTCTTCCCCCACTAGAATGCATGTTTCATGAGGTAAGCACTTGGTTTTTGTTCCTGGTTGTCTTCCCAACATTAGAACTGTACCTGTCCTATGGGAAATGAAGTGATTATTGAGGTAATTTCAGGCTAACACATCACATATTCCTGAACTAGCGTAGACCACATAGGCCCAAAGACTACCTACTATCACACTGACCTATTTTTATGCACAACTTTCTGACACCAACAACCAGTTCTCTAATTCTCCAGATACAACTGGGAATCCTGTAATTCAATTCAATTCTAACACTACCTAGAGTTAGTGTCAGATTCCACAGGTTTAAGGGCTTAGTCCACAAAACTTCCTTCACTTCAGATGCCAGACAGGTGCCCAGCGTGCCCACACTTCTGACTTGGCTACAAAGTCTAGGGTTCCCATAATACCCCCTTGGATTTAATAATTTGCTAGAGTGCTCACAGAACTCAGGAACTCATTTTCTTACTATTACTTGTTTATTATAAAGGACACAACTCATAAACAGCCAAATAGGAGAAATGCACTGGGCAAAGTATGGTGAGGGGGACACAGCTTCCATGTCCTCCCTGGGCACACCACCCTCCCAGCACCTAAATATCTTTATCAACTTGGAAGCTCTCTGAACCTTATCACTTAGGGGATTTTATGGAGGTTTCACACTGATTAAATAAATCATTGGCCATTGGGGTAACTCAATCTCTAGCCCCTCTCCTCTGCCCAGAGGTAGGGGCAAGAAGCAGGGGCTGAAAGGCTGAAAGTTCCAACCCTCCATTCATGACTTTTTTTTTTTTTTTAGATGGAGTCTTGCTCTGTCACTCAGGTGGCTGGTGTGCAATGGCATGATCTCAGCTCACCGCAACCTCTGCCTCCCAGGTTCAAGTGATTCTCCTGCCTCAGCCTCCCAAGTAGCCTCAGTGATTCTCCTGCCTCAGCCTCCCAAGTAGCCTCAGTGATTCTCCTGCCTCAGCCTCCTGAGTAGCTGGGACTACAGGAACTCATCACCATGCCCAGCTAATTTTTGTCTTGCTAATTTTTGTCTTTTTAGTGGAGACAGTGATTCCCCATGTTGGCCAGGCTGGTCTCGAACTCCTGACCTCAGGTGATCTGCCCACCTTGGCCTCCCAAAGTACTGAGATTACAGGCATGAGCCACCACACCCAGCCATTGCTTGGTCTTTCTAAAGACTAGCCCCCATCCTGAAGCTCTCTAGGGGCTCTCAGACACCAGCCATCTCATCAGCACATACAAGACACTTAGCTGTGTAGTGGCTCAAGCCCATGACCCCAGCCACTTGGGAGGCTGAGACGGGAAGGGAGGACTGCTTGAGGCTAGGAGTTCAAGACCAGCCTGGGAAACATAGTGAGACTGCACTCGTCATTGGTTAGAGTCCAAGGATTTTAGAAGCCACAAGCCAGGAACCAGAGACAAAGACCAAGTATGTATTTCTTATTATGACACACAGAATTCTCTATCCTTACTCTTCTTCATAGCATGTATATATTTATTTGTTTGGTAGTACTTTCTCCCAGGAGAAAGTAAGATCTATGAGGGCAAGATTTTTGTGTTTTGTTCTTTTGCTGTTTACTTAGTATCTGTATTACTAAGATTCTCAGTAATAATCAATAAATATCTGTTAAATAAACAAATGAATCTAATTTGTAAGCTCTACTACTGCTAACTAATTTAGTCATCTGTGCCATTAGTCCACAAGATGATGCCCCCACCTGCACCCTCCCACCTCAACCCCTGCCTCAGAAGTGAAAGATACTTAAGCAGTTCAAGTTACCAATGGCTAACATAACAATTACAGGGATATAATCTTAAAGGCAGGAAGAAAGGTAATTTTAAAAACTCTAGTCATAAGACATACAGAAAAAAAAACCTCTATATATTTAAAACTTTTTGGTTATTGTAGGTAAAGCATTATAAGAATACTCATTAAGGAGAGAGGAAAAGACGTGACAAGCTGATTGTTCTGGGGGACAGGTCAAGACGTTGGGGGGAAGTGATTTTTTTGTTTTTTCTTATCCCGAACTCTGGTAACTTTATATATGAGCTGATGAAAAAAAATTCTGGACCATCCACTGTACTTTTTAAGAGTCCATTTGTTAGACAAAATATGAGGAAATATGGTCTATTTTATCACTTTTTTTTGGTTTCGAAATGGCTATTTAAATACAGATAACAGTACATACATGACAAACTGGAAGGGCAGGTTCTGCCACACTGCCAAATCACCTGTTACCTGATATCTCCTCTCAGAACCAGCAATGCAGTGTGGCGTAACACAGTTGGAAACGTACCTAGGCTGGGCCCCCAAGTGCAAGAAGTAGCCCTCCTGTTAAGAACTGTGAAGGTCAGGACAAATCACTACTTGACATATGCCACTCACATAATTTCAGAAATGAGTAGAAAAAAGAACCCCAGACAAAAGGGAATAGAAGTCAAATCAAAGTGAAGGCACACTGACTTTTTATAGTTAAGTTTTTCTTACAAGTTATATAAATCAAGCCAAGAAATGTAAAATATGACTGTGCACCCGTTTTATCTGTGCAGTTTAAATAGGTAGTTTTACCTTGATCAAGATTTCCACACTTGATTTCTGGCAAAAAAAAAAAAAATGTGAACACCCTTTTTCATGTGGTATATGCCATTTTCTTAAAACAATGTATATTTCTCATGAACACTGTTTGCTTTTTAGGTGGTTATTCTATTTGCACAAATAGAACTGTATGGATAATTAATGTAAACCTTTACCATAAATCTTCTAAATTATATGAATGATCATTATAAACAAATGTGCTTAGCACCTATTTTGTTGATAACCCATTGCCTCTCAGAATCTGCCTTTTCCTAAGACAACTGTTTAGGTTACCTCTCCCGATTTCGTATTCTGGCCACCAAAATAAAAGTTTTCAATAGTAACAAAATTAGGTGTCCTTTCAGGACTGAGGGAAGTTGAGTGATGTATAAAAACATTCACCCAGAAACCAGGCTTCTGGGCCTAGAGTCCTTAAATGACTAGTGAAAGTGATTGAAAGGTTCCAGTGTTTCCCATTGCAGGAAATTACTTAACCTGTTAGAGCCTTCTTTTCCTTCTTATAATATTAGCGCATTATATAATTATAAAAGTAGCTATGGTTTCTAAATCCCTCCCTGCTCTAAAAATACATAATTCAAAGCTGCTAAAAATAAATACTTTTAAAATTGGCTGTGACATATGTGACATACACATATATACAGAGTTTCACTGTGACAAGGGGAAGGGCTATACAATGTTTTGTAGCAGACATTTACAGTGCATCGGTATCAAGACGCTTATGTTCCTGAAAAAAATGTTTCAGGGTGGCATTCACTCTGCAGGGAAAGTTCTGGGAAGCCTCCAGGCACTTCAGTGGAAATACAGGGCAGTGTTTTGGGGGACCACATCACAGCTCAACTGGGGACCCAGCGGAACTTGTAACCCCCGTTGGCTGTTCTGATGGTGAAGGCATTGCCCTGGGGGAAGGCGAGGGTTCGGATGGTGCTGTGGCTGCGGATGGGGGTGCTGAAGGAGCCGCCCTCCTCCAGCTCACTGTGGCTCAGGTTCAACGCTCTCGTGCTGCAGTCGGTGTGCAGCCCCCGGAAGGTGCCGTGCAGGTTCCCTGGCCTGGTGTCCGTGTTGGCGGGCTCTGGCTGCAGTCGGGGCCGCTTGTGATCGCGGCTCTGCAGGGCTTCATCGCAGCGCTCGGAAATCTCCCTCAGGATGGCGTCCACTTCCGCGCAATCCTGCCCTGCAGCGCTGACCAACTCCTCCAGGCTCCTTTTGGCCTTTGCCTTGAGCAGGAAGGGCTCGGCCGCCGCCCCACAATCCCTGGACTGTGTGATCATCAGCTTCTACGAAAGACGGGGAAGAGCGCCGCCCTGGGGCCTGCCGGACCCCCCGGGTTCGGTGCGTGCAAAAGGTGACCTGGGCACGCTACGCACCACGCACCCAGCGGTCCTCTCCTCTCCGGGGCCCCCACCGGGTCCCAATGCTGGGCGCAGGGTTGGGGGCGGGGATGCACTGAACAGTTCAGTTCCGACGTGCTGCAGTTCCCACACGCCCGCGCCCCACTTACATCCAGCACCGAGGCCAGGTGCCGGGTTCGGCTGGCAAGTTCCTTCAGCTGCACGTTCCGCTCCTTGAGCGAGGCGATCTCCTCCTGTTTCTGGGTCAGCGTCACGTGCAGCTGCAGGATGAGACCCAAACATTCAGGGGTAGGCACTGTGCTGGGTCGCGTCTGCATATCTGGCATGAATCAAACCCAGATACCCAGATCCTCACGTCTAATCAGAAACTGGGGACGCACGGGCATTTACGCTAGTGAGAATAATCATCATTTGTTATTTGTTTTAAAACAAAGCACTTGGACAAAATTTATCTCCATTAATCCTCAGTGTAGCGTGCTCATAAAGAGTACTGACTTGGGCAACAGGTAGATCTAGGTTCTGTTACTAAGGTTCAACAATCCTACGTCTCGATATCCTTGTAAAACGGGGCTAGTAAGAGTATCTAGTTCAATGATTGTGAGCATTAAATGGGAAGAAGAAGTATAAATTGGTAAGTCCAGGGCCAGGCACATAGAAAAAGCCTTCAATAAATATTGGCGTCCCTATTAAAAATCTGGCAGGCACTGTGCAATACATGTATGCAACACAACTGCCTTGTACCCCTAAATCCCTCCAAATAAAACAATTTTTAAAAATAAATAAAATGGCCAGGTGCAGTGACTCACGCCCATAATCTCAGCACTTTGGGAGGTTGAGGCGGATGAATCACCTGAGGTCAGGAGTTCAAGACAAGCGTGGCCAACATGGTGAAACCCTGTCTCTATTAAAAATACAAAAATTAGCCAAGTGTGGGGGACACGCGCCTGTAATCCAGCTACTTGGGAGGCTGAGGCACGAGAATCGCTTGAGCCTGGGAGGCGGAGGTTGTAATGAGCTAAGATTGAGCCACTGAGCTCCAGCCTGGGTGACCGAGTGAGACTCTGTCTCAAAATTAAATGAATAAATAAATATTAATTAAAAATAAAATAAAAATCGAGTGGGGTAGAATTATTCCCACTTAGTGAATTTGGAAACAGGTGGAGCCACCGGAGCAATGGCAGCTACGTGAACCACCAGTCAGTCCACTGATTCCGACTCACAGGACCTCATCCTTGCCCTTGCAAACCCCACTTCCACCCTCTATATCCTGCCCCTGCCGCAGGATTCCTGGTCGCCAGGGCAGTGTCCCTACTTGATTATTTTCAACGAGCGCGTCTCCCAGCGCTCTCTGGTTCTGGTCCGCCACCTCCTTCCAGTACTGCTCAGGCGGGGGCACGTCTGGAGGGCGCAGCGGTGGTGACTGCAGAGCCCCTGGGTCCAGTGGCGGGGAGAGGCAGGGCCCGAATGGCGACATGTCGCAAGGAGAGAAGGGGAAGTCTCTGCCGGCCAGGGTAGGCGACATCATAGAGGATGAGTCTGGAAAAGAGCAGGAGCTGGATTTGCAGCCTCAAACTCATGCCCAGCTAGTTACAGGAGCAAAATGCCACTCTGGGTGTAGGGTTTATGTAGAGATTTTTTTTAATTAAATTAAGCACCCCTTACTCCTAAACGCCTGATTATGAGGCCCTTCCTGATGGCCTGTACATACACAGTAGGTATCCATCATATGCCTGTTAAGTTTACCTGAATTCAATCAAGAAAACTTCCCTGGGCCTGCACACACAGGCCTTCGATCCCCTGCACACTCGTCACTCAACCTCCCCTGCCACACTACAGGATAGGGCTCCCTCTCCCAGAACTCACACCGATCCCAGATAAAGCGCTATGTAGATCCAGCGGTTCGACTTCTCAACTGGGGGAGAGAAATGTCCTAAATATGGAAAAGCCTGACTTTTTGATGAGTTGCTGGAGAGTCGCTGACAGTTGGCTGGGTTTACCACCTTGGCGACCACGAAATGTGAACTAGTCTGATTTGGGACTGGGGGACACCCCCGCTGTTACTTAACTGCCAGGAGACTGCACTTGCCTGCAATGAGATCATCCACCGTGTCTCTGAAATCCTGCAGATCGAAGTCCACTTCCGTTTGGAGGGAATGGTTCTGAAATAAACAAGACGTGTACACTAGTTAACGAGTCTGGCGTTAGAAAGCCTTCAATAAATATTGGCGTCCCTATTAAAAATCTGGCAGTCACTATGCAATATATGTATGTAACACAACTGCACTTGTACCCCTAAATCCCCACCAAATAAAACACTTTTTGTGGCGGGTCCGGAACCCTTTCTAGACCGACAGACCTCCTCCCGGGCTAGGCGGCGGTCTGCGCGCACTCCTGTCGGCAGCCCAGTCTGGTACCCGAAAATTCAAGCCCCATCCGAGACAGGGAACCCAGCAGGCTTGCACCTCCACAGTGGTAGGCAAGGAGCGCGACACTGACTCGGGGAAGGGGGCAGCAGTTCGCAGCTCCTGCAGAGCGACTGCGTAGCGGGCATGGGTCCTTCCGCGCGCGGTGCGGGGGCCCAGCGCCGGCTCCGGGCAGCTGAGTAGCCCGCCACCCTCCAACCAGCTAAGCAGCTGCCTCCGTGAGGCCCGGCGGTTCCCCATGCGCCCGCGAAATTTCAACTCCCACTCAACAGCGACCGGCCACCGAGCCGCCGCTGTAGGAGCAGAGAGCACGTCTTGAACACAGGATCTTTCCACCCAAGACCCGACAGCGTGTAGGGGCTTCCAGAGCAGTAATTTGAAGCCGCGTTTCCCGCCAAGGTTCGGCCTCAGCTAACCGCCCCGCCCCTGCAACCGAGCGGGAGGTGAGCTGTGATTCGAGGGGCCAGGGGCATATGGGAAATGCTTCTGTTACGCACACAGCCAGTGTGGCCTCCATTGCTCTTTTCAGTTCCCAAAAAGTTGGGAGTACACTTTTCTCATACAGCCGGTGCACCTCCAACATCTTTAACTATATTCTCCTGGCCTCCTGCAGGGTGTCTGGGTGTGTGAGGGGAAAGCGTGCGTGAGGGGCTGGAGGCATGGGCTTTCTTGTTCCCTTAACTCATGGACATTTAGAGTTGATGAAAAACGCTTTTACACAGTCTCTCAGTTCATCCTCACACCAGTGTGGGAAGCAGGCGGGGCCTGGGAACTGATTCCTTTTTGAGGAAGAATCTGAAGCTCAGAGAGTTATCCAGTCACCCAGCTCTGAAGTAGTGGAATGGGGCCTCCTGCCCCCATACTTCATTTCCTTCAGCTTTTCTCTCTTTTTAGGAAAGCTGGCTTCCACTGAAGACAGCACTGGGAAGGGGACAGGAGTCTCAAGGGCCATGGTGTGAGAAGATGCATCCAATAGCCTACCAGAAAGACTTGTTATACTGAATGCACTGTTGATTCATTCCTTTGTGCTCATCATACTGTTGTCCCAAAAGCCCTTCTTTACTGTTCAAATACTTCTGGGAAAAGGAACTTACTTTGTCCCTAACTTCAAAAAATGTACAAGTATCAGTTTTCCCTTGGGAGAAAAGTGTTAAGCAGGGAGGCCTCTAGCACCTCTGCCACTAGTTGGACGCTGAGACTATAAGGGAAAGGAGATGAGAAAGGAAGGACTGAGGGCCCCAAATAAGTCCTGGAGCATGAGTTCTGCCCTGGTTGAAGGGGCTCATTCTTCAAGAACTGGAAGGTCTCCTCCTCAGTAGGGATTTGAGAAAAGTCTCATGAGAAGACTGGAGGCCAACTCAGGAATTGGGGCCCTGGAAATGCTACCTGTTATACCAATTCAGGTTTTGGCCCATTCTGAACCTCAAACATTTCTAGAGCACTTCCTCTCTCTGTCCACCTTCCCCAGCAGGAAAGGAATGGGGAAATGTGATCTGAGTGTCCCAGGGGTCTCCCCAAGTGTTCCTCCCTTAGGGGCCTCTTTCCTCTGAACCAGCTCTGTCTTTCCCTGGAAAAATCCTGGATTTTTTGGTCCATCTGATGTGAGCTCTGTCCTTGAAACTTCAAGGCTGGGCATAGTGGCTCACGCCTGTAATCTCAGCACTTTGGGAGGCTGAGGCAGGCAGATTGCTTGAGCACAGGAGTTCAAGACCAGCTTGGGTGACATGGCGAATCCCCATCTGTACAAAAAGTACAAACAAACAAACCAAAAACTAGCTGGCTGTGGTGGTGTGCACTTGTAGTCCTGGCTACTTGGGAAGCTGAAGTGGGAGGATCGCCTGAGCCTGGGAGGTCCAGGTTACACTGAGCCATGATCATGTCACTGCACTCCAGCCTGGGTGACAGAGTGAGATCTTGTCTCAAAAAAAGAAAAAGAAAATAAACAAAATGAAACTTTGAATTCTACCTCCCCAATTAGATAAATCTGGCATTTCTCCAACTACAAAAGCAAGAAAAAAATTACTAACAAAGAGCATGATGCCAAATTTAAAATCTGTATACTTAGACAAACATTCAACGAGAGCTGCTTGGGCTTTCTTACTTGCACAATAAACATGTTGGGGTAAGGGAGTGACCTAGGCCTCTGGGTCAGTCGGAAGATGCTCAGGCATTATCTTTCCTTATTTGATCATCCAGATCTAAAAAGAACAATTAAATGCCCTCTACAGTGCAATGCCCACTCCCAACTCTTGCCTTAACAATCTCTGCTCTCAGCGGCCACCTAAACTGAGTCTCTCTAGGCCCTATCCCAAGGTTCTAGGAGGCTCTTGGAGGAGGGCTGAGAAGTTTTGCTCCACCACCACTCCCAGTTCTGGGAAGTGGTCAGGTCTTTGTAGAGTTCTGTACTGGGTCTGTCTGCAGACCCCAGACCTATTGCCAAGAAGCTGGAACTGGCACTTTTCCTGGGGGTTGCATCTGTTTAAGACCTCCTGTCCATCTGGGCACTTCATGTCCTACCCATGAGCCAGGCTTCTGGCCTCCCAGACACCATTCTGGGAGACTCCCTTCTCTGCTGGGAAGCGTCAGCACCAGCAAGTGTGGAAGTGGGATGGGAGTGAGAAGACAGGTTTGGGGGGAAAGAAAAAAGTCAAGTGCCTTTTTGCCCCATCGTGGCAAGTGACTAGAGCTTTTTGAAGGGCGGAACAGGACTTTGAAAAAGTGCCCAATTGCTGAAGGACCATCTCTGCAGAGAGGAACATTTTCTGCAAGATTACTTCCAGAGTCCTTTGTCCTTCCTGCTTCTTCCAACTGCAAATTCTCTTGCTCTTTTCCAGTCTTTGATAGAGAAGTTATCCATCAACCTCCACTCTTCTTAGATACCCACGGAATGAAAATGGGCAGGAAGGGGGTGTTGGGAGAACTGATAGGACATGCAACAGGTGCCCAGTGCGCAACTTTGCTCCCACCCACCCGCCTGGTCTCTCTGTGCGCAATCTTGTCACAGCTCCAATGAGTAGATAGGGAGGAGAATGGGAGTGGAGGCCTCCAGGTGAGCCCGACTGTACCAAGTTGGTCAAATCAGCTCCAGTGGATATGTGGCCTTCATAACATACTAGGATGGAAGTAGAAGTTCTGATCTGGGAGGCTCAGGTACCTGCCCGATGCTTCCCCTCACCAGCTGAATGTGCCTGCGCTCCTGACCCGAGTGGAGCTTTTGGGGAATTAAAACCACCACCCCGAGGGGGGTTTGGGCTTGGTGAAACCAGGAGGCTCCACGAGAAGGGGAGGTACCTGCGAGGCGGCCAGGTCACCACCAGGCGGCGCGTCGGACCCGAGTAGAGAAGAGCAGTCAGCGAGGTCCTGCAGGTCTATGGTGGTGAGGGCTGTGCGGGGAGACCCGGGGACACGCGCCGGGCGGACCTTGAGCCTCTCCGCCAGGTTCGCCGCTAGGACGTCAGAACCCGGGGGAGAGAAGCTTCTCCGAGCCGCGCGCGCCGCACCCTCCCGGCGCGGGGAACCCGAGGGGTAGCGTGGGTGCCACGGGGCTCACCTGGCAGCGCGGTGGGCTGGGCCCCCGGAGGATCCTCGTACACCGACACCGGGCTCCCGCCTGTGCATCCGGGGAAGAACTTCCGCGGAGGAGCGAACTGGCCGGGCACACAAACGGTGATCGCGGGTCAGCCCTCGGGGCACGGAGCGCGCAGACCCCGCCCGGCCCGAATCAACCGCCCCACCTTCCTCTCCGGCTTCCCCGGCTTGCAGAGCAGCGCCCGGCCCGGCAGTGCCAGCATTCTGTTGGGACAGATGCTATCGAAGGCCCGGCGGCCGGCCGCGCCGCCTCCGCACGCCTGCATCCTGCCTCCTGCCTCCCGGCGCCGACTGCTCGGAGGCGGCGGCCCGGGCTGGGGCAGCGATCCACACCGTGCACTCCCTTCCGCGCCTGCAGGCTCCGAAGCCAGCCAGAGGTTGGGGCAGGCGCGTGGCGGAGGAGTAGCCGAGAGGTTGCGGAGGAGGTGCGGAGGGACGGCGGGGGAGGGGAAAGACCGCCGCGCGGGAGGGGCGGCTCGCGCCTGAGCGCCAGAGGTGGCGCCTTCAGCCCGGGACAATCTGCGCGCGGGCGGAGGCGTTAAACCCAACCTGGCAACCGCGCTTCCCCCGGGAGCCGCCAGCGCGGGGCCCCGGCCCGCCAGCGCCGTTTCGGCTAGCGTTGGCGCCGCCGCCTCCCGGCCGCGCCAGGCGAAGAGAGGGAGAAGGAGGGGTGGGCGAGCGCCAGTCTCCCTCGCCCTGGGTACGGTCTTCCCGCTTACGGACAGCGGGAACGGCAAAGTTCACGATTCTTATTTCCTTTTCTTCCCACTCCAGCCACAAGGCGCACGAAATAAACATGGAGTGACACCCGCCAGTGCTAGACTCCGGCCTTTGCGCTCCCCTCGGGATTTAGTAAGGATGTAGAATACCGGCAGGGACGCCCCGGAACAGCCCCCTTATTACAGAAGCCCCTTCCCTCAAACCTGAACCTAATCCTGGGTCCTGACTCCTGGATTTCCACGTGGTCTCTTTTGGCCTGAGGCCAAGAGCCCCGCCCCGTTCCCCAAGCCCCACACGCTTCTCCGCAGTGGCGCGTGAGCACAGCCTTTAAAATACCGTCCGTTAAGAAAAAGTGACACTACGAACCCTCCTCCACTTTCTGAAAACGCCACAGTGGACAGTCCCGAATCCCCGAAAACCCTGTTCCTGCCTCTCCTAGTGGCCTCAGCGGCCCATCGCAACGTTTGACTGGTCTCTTCGCTGTTGTAGTTGCCATTCCCAACCCGACACCTCTCCAACGAATGGGCATTTTCCTGAGTCGGAGGCATCTCCCAGGGAGGGGCATCCTTAGGCGAGGGACCTTTCTCAGGACCACTCATATTCATCCAATTTGAACAGTCATCTGAAATTGGAATCTTTGTGTACCCCCCATATTGGGCACCTTGTTTTCCCCTTATACCTAGTAGTAGTAGTTAAAGAGCCTCTAGCAGGAAAGATGCCCTAACAGCGGTGGAAGGTAATCCAATGGTAGAGCTGGAATAGACTGAGAGACCCTCTGACCACAAGTAGGTGCAGAAACTGAATTGAGGTGAGGCCAGCCAGCTAGAGTTGGTGTGGTATGGCTGATGGTGAGGAGCTCTGGCTTTAGGGTCAGAGTGCCTGAGGAACCAGGTCCATGAGCCCTAGGTCTTTAGGAAAAAAAAGTTACACTGGCCTCAATAGAGTTGCTGTGAAGATGAGTGAGATTATTTGTGTAAAGTGACTGGTGCTTAGTATGGGTAAATTAGCGATTTTTAAAAAAGGCTTTTCAGCTGTATTTCCAGCTTCCCACAACTTGTTCCTAGCCCTGTCTCCTGTTTCCTCTGGTTCCTGAGTAGCACAACCACCAGCCAGTCCATCTCCATCCCCATTCTCGCCCACTTTCCAGCATTTAAAATGAGTAGGGAAGCTCTTAGCTGAGTTTTGGGGAGATCTCTACACATGCAGATTATCACAAAATTTCCAGGATAGGCCCGTTTTCCAAATATTCCTCAATGAGTTCTAAGTTGGAGTAGACAAAAATATGGGCATTGCACATTATCTGTTTTAACAGGAACTGGAATAGCATGATAATGTGACTCCTAGGCTGGATGATTCTGGAACCAGTAACTCATAGCAATCTTGGCTGATTAATGGAGCAGATACTGGTGAAGACAACTCCCCTCAAAGTCACTCTTTTGCCTGGGAGCCAGACTGCAACCCCTTACAACCAAGCACAGGGCCCTAATAATTTGTGATTTGAAACAGGTGATATGATCTTCGTCCTCCTTTTTCACCATCACAGAGCAGCTTTTACACAAATAGCTTGGCGATCACCACCTCCTTCTTCCAGAGCTAAGAAGGAGAAAATTCCTAGAGAGTTTAGCATAGCAGTATGTCAGAAGAGGCATTCAAGGGACGGAGAGTAAGGCACCCCTGGCTCTGAGAATGCCTGGAAGACACACTTTGAGAGAAGTGCAAAGAAGTTTCTCTAAATTTGTTTTGAGTTTGCTTTTTATTTGTGTTTGTCTGATTTATTCTAGGTGCAGGGGAACATGACAGATTTCCCCCCAAAAAATTATCACTTTTTTCAACCATATAGAAAATTTGAAAGAACAGTACAATGAACAACCATATGTTCAACCCCACCCAAATGTTATTTTCCCATATTTGCTGTTTCTTTGCTCCAAGTTTTTCTGCAGAACTCCTCTCCTCCCATCACTGTGCATGTTACCACTAGCCTTTATTTCTCAAGGGTTTTCTATGTGCTGGGGGACCTGTGCTGGGCGATCAGTATGGACCATCTCATTAGAGCTATACTTCCACCCTACTAAATAGGCTCTATTGATATTCCCATTTTTATAGATGAGACATAGGCATAGATATGTGACTTGCTTAAGGTCACCTGGCAAATTGGATACAGAGCCCACTTAGTGAATCACTATACTACCTTATAACAAGTAAACTTAATCTCATTTAAGCTTCTCAATCTCATTTAGAGTTACAACAACCTCGATATCAATTGTACACTTCAGAGAGGATATGAAATTTGCTAGAGGTGACAGAGCTGAGATTCAGTGCCTGCATCAGATTCATGACAGTGAGACTGAAGGCAATATGACAGGTGGAGTCAAAACTCCAGCAAGCCTCTGTCTCATTTCGGTTTTCTCACATCTGTAAGACGATTCCTGTAACGTGACTGTGGTAGACTGTGCTGGCTCTCCAGATGTGTTCTCTACAGTCCCTAGTGAATGGGGTGCACTGAGTAAATCTGCCACCTATCTCAGAAAGAGTGTTTTGAGAATTACCGGAAACCTGTCAGTGGGGGACATTTAGCAGTGTGGCTAAGAGTGGGACCCTAGACTCAGATCCTGGCTACTCCACTGTTGTTTAATTTAGGTTCTGCGCTCCAGTGTCCTCCTCCTCTGAAAAATGGGATAATAGACTCTGCTCCACAGAGTTGCTGGAAGAATGAAATAACAAATGCTGAACACAGTAGCTACTACATAGTTAATGCTCAATATAGCCATTATGACTATTATGCCAGTTACTTCGGGCTCACATGTAGCAGCATGAACAGCTGGACCATGTGATTGCAGGGTAAATGGGCTCGACCTGCAATGGCCATGACCACAGTCAAATCCTTGGTTTCCAACATAACTCCAGTTGAACACGGGATTCTCCATGCCTGGATATTGCTTGCTTTCCCCCACCTCTGCTAGTGTGCCTGTGTGGTCCCCAAAAGCTTCCCAGCCCCACATCTGCCTCACCAGCAAGTGCAACCCTCTGGACAGCATAGAGGTTCTCTTTGAAGGTCACAGGACCCAAGCCATCAGGTGATCCTGACTCCACTAATCTCTGGAATTCAGTATCTAGGACCTCGCCTGACCTGGTGTTTCCACAGAGATCCCAATTACAGAGTGAAGGGAAAATCCCGCAAACGTTGCCAACCACCACCATTCCTGAGCTGAATTCACCTTCCCTCCCCGCAGACAGACACTCACAGGATTTAGACAAACCACAACTGTTTATTGGGGAAAGACTCAGCTCCCTCATGTGCTCGCTGCAAAATAAATAAAATACCAGATGCTACTATCGTACACTATTTACAACCTGCAGTTGACCAAGCAGGTCCTGAAGCCTTCTCTGTGGACCCATACTGCACTCTTCTGAGGCTATGGGAGAGGTCCAGCAGCCGGGCCAGGTACTAAAAGGAAACCAAGGGTCTGTTTTATTTCGAGCTCGGGGGCAGGCTGCACTTCTCGCAGATCTGAAGGGGCAGCATGTGAGTCAAGGAAGTACTGTTTATGGCCACCAGCAGCTGCAACTTGCCCAGGCAGTCCTCCAGCGCCACCTCCGGGTGGTCTCCCAGGCGCAAGTCCACGGGCCGCGGGACCCGCAGCATGCGGTCCGCCAGCGCCAGGCAGCAGATCGCCAGGAGGGAAGGGGAGTAGCTGGTGAAGGCATAGTCGGCCAGACTCAGCTCTGCCACCCCCCGCGCCAGGGCTTGCGCTTCCAGAGCTTCGGAGACCTCAGCCTGCCCCGCCTCCACGCGAGCCTGCGTGAAATGCTCCAGGAAGAAGCTAATGGTGGGCGCACCCAGTCTGAAGTGCAGCTTGTGCAGCACGATGCACTCGAGGTTGCAGAGCTGCTGCCGGGAGAAGGCGCCGCAGCACAGGGCCAGAAGCTGCTTCACGCGCGGCGGGTGCACCTCCACCTGCAACACAGGGCGCACTCAACCCCGCCTTGCGGCTTCCCGGGCCCGAGGCCCACCCCAGTATGAAGCCCGGGACTTTCCCTATCCCTTCCAGAGAGACAGCCGGGGCTCTGCCTCTCCATTGCTTCCAGGTAAGTGACCTGGGGCGTACTTCCAGCGCAGTTGATCTAACTACTGTCCAACTAAAAAAAAAGCTTGGGAAATTTTGAAGGCTTTTTCAGAGACTAGACTAGAGGTGACAAAAGAGCTGTTTGGGACAGATTACAGCTATTAGTCTTTTAGGCTATTTCTTTGGGGGCTGAGTGACAGGATTGTTCGTTTGTGGAGGAATTGTTAAGGCTAAGGGATATATGCATACGCAAATATCTGACAAAATGAGTTCTGGGAACCCAGCACTGAATCTTGCGCGCTAGAAAGACGGGCGGCCAGGGAGTGGCGGGGAGTTTGGCTGCGTCCCCAGATGCCGCGTGTACCTGTTTGATGCCCCAGGTACCTGTTTGCAAGCGATGAGCAAGGAGGTGACCCCGAGCAGCTGGAAGCAGTCTGCAGCCACCGGCGTGGTGGTGAGGAAGCGGTCCAGAGTGTTCACCGTCAGGCACAGCGACTCGAAGGAGAGGCCGAATTGGCGGTGCACCGGGATCAGCCAGCTGAGCAGCTTACAGCGAGATTCCGCCGTCACCTGCCGGGAGGGAGAGGGGAGGCGGCCCGCTGGGCTTAGGGTGGAGAGGGACTGTGGGAGGGAAGGAAGGGCCAAGAAGAATCGGGGAGCTTCCCCGGAGAGAGGCAATAAGATTTCAGAGAGAAACGCAATGGAAACTGGGAAACGCGTGGGCCGTGCTGAGCCGGAACACCGGGATTGGGACCTGTCCCAGAGAGCGTCGTACACATTACTTCGTGTAATGCGCTCAGCAATTCAAAGGAAGGGGAGGGGTTCCATTTTGCAGATGAAGAAAGAAGCTCAGGGGTGTTAAATAACTTGCCTGAGTTCGGTAGGAGTCCGGACTCAACCTAGAAACGAATTGCTCTCTACCTTGCCCCACTAGCCAGCTTGGGACTTGGGGCAAGTCCCTCAAGCCGTCTACGCCCCCCTTCTATCTGTAAAATGAGGCCGGTGACCCGCCCCTCCACGGCCCTTTCTGCTTCAACTGGGGGCGGGAGCTGGGCTGTCGCGGGCCCAGGCGCTCGGAGGGCCGACCCGGCAGGAGAGGAGACAGCCTGGGAGGAGAGGAAGAGCGGCGGCGGGGAGCTGGCTCTACCAGCACCTCACTTGTGGCTGCCGCGCCAGCGCCTCCCGCGGGTGGAAGTGGCTCTCCTGCGCCTTGCGGAAGGCGTAGCAGCTCTGGCCGTAGTCGCGGAAGGTCTGTAGATCTAGCTGCGCCAAAGGCTGGGCCGGGCCGGGCAGGGGGCTACCGCCCCGCGCCGCAGAGGGGCTGTCTGTGCCGTCTGAGCCGGAGCTGGGGGACTCGAACAGGTCGCAAATGCCGGAGTCTCCCGGGAGCGGGCACGGGTCCAGGGGCTGCAGCGGCTGCTTCCTCTGGAGGCGCGGACGCCTGCTCTTCTTCACGGGGGCGCGGAGGTTCTGGTCGTTGTCCCGCCTCCCCGCCCGGGCGGCGGGGCTTGAGGGGCTGGTGGGACAGGGGGTCACCATGATGCGGCCGGGTGGCCGCTTTACTACTTTCAACGCCCCGGCTGCGGCGGGCAGCAGACGCGCCCGCGAAAGTGCGAAGGAGGCCGGGCTCAGAGGTTGGCGCGGCCCTAAGTACCCGGCCGGCTCCTTCTGCCTACCACACCCCCGGCCTCTCACTGGCTGAGCCCAGAGCGGCACTGGAGCCGCGATTTTCCGGCTGGAGAACCACTCGCTCGCTTCAGGGCGCAGGCAGCGCGTCGCCTCCGCTGCGCGCCAGTGGGAGGGGGAGCTGCAGCGCGCGCCGGGCATCAGCCTTTCGCGCCTGCGTCCCGCGTTACCCGGGCAACCGGAACTCGGGTCGCTGCTGGAGGCCCGCACGCTGAGTGGGAGTGGGGCTGCGGCGGGCCGGGCCAAGTAGCTCCGCTGCGCCCGATAAAAGATTCTCCCAGGTGGCATCTCCCTGTCCTTGGCCAGATGGTCTCGACACGTGCGGGCACCTCTAACCCAGGTCGGTAATTTTGTAAAGGTCTGATCCTGAGTTCCAAACGAAAGTCTGGCTAGAGTTCTGTCAACACAGGAAAAGTTTTCTTCAGTGACCCAAACAAGCAATAGTGTTAATTCAGTTGCGTTTGTGGATTTTGTTTCGGTGGCTACCGTAGTAGCCAGTGCCCTTCCTTCCGCCGGCCTCGAGGAGCAGAGCCTCAGCAGGGCAGTCTGTGCTGCGGCTAGATTGGAGCTCCACCAGCCAGCCACGGCGTTCGCGCTCAAAACAAAACGGAAAACTGCCGGATGAACTTCAGTCGGCAAGCAAGTCTGCAGGCCGTGAAGACTTTCTCCCACACTTTTCACCCCAAGCCAAGTAAGCTGGGGCTGCAACGGTTTAAGAACGTTGGAAAGTTGCATTTCGAGTTTGATCGAATTGCTCACAGCCTGTTCCGTTTTAGGTCATTAGCTTCTGGCCTTCTACCCCGCCAGCAGCCCAGTCCTTTCTTGGTTTTTCCCTGCTTCCTGCGTCTGCTCCTTCAGGGTGATAAACTCAGGGAAATTAAAGCTGGAATGGGGACGCCCAGCCCGACCGGGCGGGGCAGTTTCCTCAAGGCGCCTCGGGTTTTGTCCACAGACTCCTGTCCCGGTAGAAGCTGGAGCCCCTCTCTGGCCTGACTGAATCTTCCTGAGGGTCTCTGACCCTATAGGAGAAGGGGCTCCAGGAGCACAAGTAACCTATAATCAACCTCACAGGCACTTAGCAACGGCAGAAAGCCTAGGTGCCCTCAGCCCGTGTTTTCCAGAGGCCCTCTAAGAGGCGAGGCTACTGGGTGCCAAACCAAGAGCAGTTTCAGCCACCTAACCTCATTACAGAAGAAAGCTGACAAATGTGCCTACCCAAAGTGCAAGTTTGTCTATGAAAATTTAGTAGATGGTGGGAAGGTGTCTCCTAGAGATGCAGGTGAAAGAAAAGGAATGGATTTTGGGTTCTGACCACTGTTCCTCCTATTTCCTCGTAACTCTGAGCAAGCTCTCTATTCTTCTGCCCTAAATAATGTCATCTGGGCTGGGTGTGGTGGCTCACGACTGTAATTCCAACACTTTAGGACGCCAGGGCAGGTGGATCACATGAGGTCAGGAGTTCGAGACCAGCCTGGCCAACATGGTGAAACCCCATCTCTACTAAAAATACAAAAATTAGCTGGAGGTGATAGCACACACCTGTAATCCCAGCTACTTGGGAGGCTGAGGCACGAGAATCGCTTGAACCTGGGAGGTGGAGGTTATAGTGAGCCAAGATCATGCCACTGCACTCCAGTCTGGGCAACACAGCAAGACTCTTGTTACAAAAGAAAAATAAATAAAATAAGTAAATAAATAAATAATCTCATCTCTAACATGGGAGATGAGCTAAGAAACACTGGGAGTAGTACCAGACCTTACCGCCTCTCAGACTATTGTTGGGGAACATTATGGGAGGAGCAGTTGACCCTGTGGAGGGGGCTCAGATATCAGACTTATTCCTAGAGAAGCTTTCTGGATGAGGAGGAAGAATCCAGGAATTCTGATTTTTTCATATTGGCCCAAGTGGCCAGTGTGGTAAAGTGAAAAAGAGCAGGAAGTCAACTCCTTTTTCCTTTTTTTTTTTTCTTTTAAAAATCTAATTATGCTTTCATCTATTTTTTTTTTTCTTTTTATGCTTTCATCTATTTTTTTTTTTTTCTTTTTGAGACAGAGTTTCACTCTTGTTGCCCAGGCTGGAGTGCAATGGCACGATCTCTGCTCACCACAACCTCTGCCTCCTGGTTTCAAGCGATTCTCCTGCCTCAGCCTCTCTAGTAGCTGGGATTACAGGCATGTGCCACCACGCCTGGCTAATTTTGTATTTTTAGTAGAGACGGGGGTTTTTCTATGTTAGGCTGCTCTTGAACTCCCAGCCTCAGGTGATCCTCCCGCCTTGGCCTCCCAAAGTGCTGGGATTACAGGCGTGAGCCACCGTGCCCGGCCATCTGTTTTTTTCTTTAAGACGGAAAGAGTCTCGCTCTGTTGCTAGGCTGGAGTGCAGTGGGGAGATCATGGCTCACTGCAACCTCCGCCTCCCAGGTTCAAGTGATTCTCCTGCCTCAGCCCCCTGAGTAGCTGGGACAGCAGGTGCGCACTACCATGCCCAGCTAATTTTTGTATTTTTAGTAGAGACCGGGTTTCACCACGTTGGCCAGGGTGGTCTTGATTTCTTGACCTCGTGATCTGCCCACCTCAGCCTCCAAAAGTACTGGGATTACAGGCGTGAGCCACCATGCCCAGCCTATTTTTTCTTTTTCTGAAAATCTAATTAGTGAAGTCAACTCCTGAGGGCAAAACTCTGGTTCTCTTATTGGTTGTCTTAGGCAAGACATTTCCCCCTCTCTCTGAGTCTCCGTTTCCTCATCTGTGTTTTTTTTTTTTTTTTTTTGGAGATGGAGTCTCGCTCTGTCGCCCAGGCTGGATGGAGTGCAGTGGCACGATCGCAGCTCACTGTAAGCTCCGCTTCCCGGGTTCACGCCATTCTCCTGCCTCAGCCTCCTGAGTAGCTGGGATTACAGGCACCCGCCATCATCCCCAGCTAATTTTTGTATTTTTGTAGAGATGGGGGTTTCACCATGTTGGCCAGGCTGGTCTTGAACTCCTGACTTCAGGTGATCTGCCCGCCTTGGCCCCCCAAAATGCTGCAATTACAGGTGTGAGCCACTGCGCCCGGCCACACTGGAGCTATTCTGAAAAAAAGCACCATCATTTGATCCACCTGTGGAGATGAGACTCTCTTTGCACCATGCTCAAAATGCTTTGCACTCCCAGGGAGTTTGCCTGTAGTTAGAGTCAACTCCCAACAGGCAGTGCCTGAGCTTTGGCTTGATGGACGTATTCCTCAGTTTTCTGGAATGCCTGCTGTGCCAGGTGCTGGGTCTAAAACCGTAAGACTGCACGGGTCCTGCCCTCACAGAGCTGCATAGTTGTGGGGGAAACAAAGAGCCACTTGTTGCACTTGTTTAAATGATTACTGTGTGGTAAAGGATTACTGATAGAGGATTTACTGGATTTAGGGTTGACAGATAAAATACAGGACACAGAGTTAATTCAAATGTCAAAAAAACAAATGTTTAGCATTGAGTATGTCCCAAATATTGCATGGGACATATTTGTAAGAAAAAAATATTCATTAGTTATTTTACTGCAGGGAACATACTTATACTAAAAGATGATTTGTTGTTTATCTGACATTCAAATTTAACTGGGCATCCTGACATCTGGCAGCCCTACTTGGATGTCACAGAAACCCACAGTAGGAGCAATTAGCCTGGCCTGGAAAGGCTTCCCAAAGCAAGTGGTAGTTAAGCTAAGAGAGAAGGAGTTGGGTGGAAAGAAGAGAGGAGGGAGAAATCATTTTAAGTAGACTAGCAGGATGTGGGAGGTTCTGGAAGCAGCATGATTCCTGAAATGTTTTAGGGCCTACTTGATACAGAATGATTGGAACACAGGGTCAAAGGGAAGAGATGTAGGGGAAAAATGGCTAATACTTAAGTAAAACTTAGGTGCCAGGAACTTTATTATGCTCTTCATGTATATTATATTCATTTCATCTTCCCAGTAGCTCTGTGAGATCGCTTCTATTATTTTCCCCATTTTATAGATGAGAAAACTGTGGCACAGAGAAGTAATTTCCCCAAAGTCACAAAGCTAGTAAATGGCAGAACCAGGTCAAACTTAGCCTAGCTCCTTGCTCCATAATCACCATGCTTCAATAGTAAGATCATACAGTGCTTTGTAAGCTACATTAGATGTTTAGACTTTACCTGAAGCCTAAAGCCACTGAAGAGGCCTGACCAAAGGAGAGAGAAGATCTTTTGTTTAAAAAATTACTCTAAAGCTGGGTGCCGTGGCTCACACCTATAATCCCAGCACTTTGGGAGGCCGAGGCAGTCGGATCGCTTGTGCTCATGAGTTTGAGACCAGCCTGGGCAACATGGTGAAACCCATCTCTACAGAAATACAAAAATTCACTGGGAATGGTGGCATGTGCCTCTAGTTCCAGCTACTTGGGAGGCTGAAGTGGGATGGTGACTTGAGCCTGGGAGGCAGAGGTTGCAGTGAGCCAAGATCATATCACTGTACTCCAGCCTAGGCAATACAGCCAAATCTTGCCTAAAAAAAAAAAAAAAAAAAAAAAATTCAAATTACTCTAGCTGCTTTGTGGAAAATAGATTGGAGAAGAAAAGGTTGAAGGCCTGTTAGGTGCAGTAATTCAAACAAGAGAGGATTGTGGGTAATGAGGATGGAGAAAGGATATTAGATTCTAAATATTTAGGAAATAGATTACAAAGGGGGCTCCATGTTGGTTAGGTGAATTCAAGGAGCTCTGTGAGTCTGGCTTATATACTCAGGCAAGTGGGTTGGCAGGTAAAACAATGTAACCTGTCACTCTGTTTAAGGTCAAAGAGAAAGTTCCATGTTTCCATTCAATTAAGTCTTCACTGTAAAGATAGAGCTTAATCAGGATGCAAGTACCAAAAGACAATATTTACATAATGAATGAACATATGTAAATACCAGTGGTTACCTTTTGTTATCAATTGTTGCTTAGTTAAAACAATATCCCCAAGATTTTGACTGAATTAATGAAAATATTCAATATAAACTTGTATATGGCTCCACTGTGCATCATGGAATCTGGCAAAACCTTGAAAGGAGCTTTTCTTAGTATAGCATCTCAGTCATAAGCAGTCTTTTAATTCAGGGGATGGTTTTTACATTTTTTTCTAACTCTTAATATTGGATAAAACCTTATTTTAATTGATTTAACTTGTATAAAAAGCCTTCTTAAACTTGTCTTCAAAGCTCAGGGCTAGGTTTTGTATCTAGGACTCCTGTCCACTGCTTCCAAGAAAAGGCACAGTTGATCTCCCCTTGGTCATTTCTCCTCTCTAGATAGAGTAGGAAAGGAAATGGTCATCATGACATCCTTACCTCTTTCCTCTGCCGTCTGATGTTACAGCTTGTGCTTATTGTTAAAAGCAGTGTTTACTTTTAGTCATTCATTAATTTATTCATCAAATATTTTTAAAGTTCCTACTATGTACTAGGCACTTTTCTAGGTGCTGAGAATATCACAGTGAATAAAATAGACCAAAATTCCTGCCCTAATAAACTTTATGTTTTAGTGCGAGGAGACATAATAATCAAATAAATGTATGTTTATGTTAGATGGTGAAAAGAGCTAAGAAAATAAAGCAGGAAAGGGAAATGGGGAACTTTAGGGCATGGGGGTATAGGAATTTTAAATAAAGAGGTCAGGAAAAGCCTAATTGAGCAGTTGACATTTGAGCAAAGACCTGAACGAGTTGAGAGAGTGAATCATGCTTATTCTGGGGAAAGCGCATTCCAGGCGAAAGGAATAGCCATGTGCAAAGGCCCTGAAAGAGGAGCGTGCCTAGAGTAAGGGAGCAGAAGAGTGGGAGATGAAGACAGAGATTCTGAAAAGGGGTGTCCAGATTGTATAAATTAAATATATTATTACAATTAACTTCATCTATTTTTTTGGGTTTTTAAAATGTGATTTCTGGGCGTGGCACAGTGGCTCATGCCTGTAATCCCAGCATTTTGGGAGGCTGAGGTGGGTGGATCCCTTGAGGACAGGACTTTGAGACCAGCCCGGCCAACATGGTGAAACCCCATCTCTGCTAAAAATACAAAAATTAGCCAGGTGTGGTGGTGTATGCCTATAAACCCCAGCTAGGGCGGCTGAGGCATGAGAATCACTTGTACCCAGGAGACGAAGGTTGCGCTGAGCTGAGATGGTGCCACTGTACTCCAGCCTGGGGGACAGAACAAAATTCTTTCTTAAAAAAACAAAAAGTGATTTCTGGAAATTTTAAATTTACATACAAACAGCCTGAGCAACATAGTAAGATCCCATCTCTACTAAACATTTAGAAAAAAATGAGGCATGGTGGCTCACATCTGTAGTCCCAGCTACTTGAGAGGATCAGTTGAACCCAGGAGTTTGAGGTTATAGTGAGCTATGGTCGTGCAACTATACTCCAGCCTGGGTGACAGAATGAGACCCTGTCTCAAAAAATTTAAAAAATTACATATGTGGCTCACATTGTATTTCTGTTGTACAACACTGTTTTCGAAGAATTAATCAGGCTGAGAATACATGTGGGTGGCAAGAGGGGATGCAGGCAGAAACAGAAAACCACTTAAACTGAAAACTACTTACGAAACTATTAAAATAATTCAGGTGAGAGATGATGGTGCCTTGAACCAGGATAGTAGGTAGTAGAGATGGTGAGAAGTGATTAGATTTTGGATATATTTTGAATATAGGCCAATAGAATTTGGTATAAAGATATAGAGGCTGGGCACAGGGGCTCACATCTGTAATCCCAGCACTTTGGGAGGCCAAGGTGTGAGGGCTGCTTGAGGCCAAGAGTTCAAGACCTGCCTGCGAGACACTGCCTCTACAAAAAATACAAAACTCACAAAATTAGCTGGGTGTGGCAACTGGTGCCTATAATCCCAGTTGCTTGGGAGGCTGAGGTGGGGGAGGATTCCTTGAGCCTAGGAGGTTGAGGCTTCAGTGAGCCATAATCATGCTACTGTACTCTAGCGTAGGTAACAGATGGAGACCCTATCTCAAAAAAGAGAAAGATACAGGATATGAGAGAAAGAGTCAAGGATGATCCCGGTCTGACCTGAACAATTGAAAATATGAAGTTGTCATTAGCTGAGATGGAAAGGATTGAGGGAAGGAAAAGGTTTTATGGAGAAGATAAGGAGTTTGAGTGTGCTATGCTTGAGACATCTGCCAGGCATCCATGTGGGGATGTAAAACAGGTATTTGAATACAAAAATTGAGAGTTCAGGTGTGAGGTCTGGGATGTGAATTTGGGTGTTAGCAATGAATAAGGGTAAATAACATAATTGACATTAAACAACGAATTTTGTGTCTCTCTCCATCTCACCACAGTGTTTTTCGAATGTTCCACTGCCTTATCGTAGAATGCACTGTTGAAACCCAAATCAGTGTAGTTTTAGACAGGACATATAATAAAGTGATATTCCTGCACATCTCTTGGTCCTGTGCCCCACCTTCTAGAGATTTTAAAGCAAGACTGTCAGAGATATCAGTGCCACGTTTTCCTCTCCTCAGTATTTGTGATTGGTATGAACAATATGGTCCAAGTTAAAAGCATTTTATTTTCCCCATGAAAAGTCTTTAAAATTAATTTCTGTTTACTAATCTCTCTGGGACCTGGGCCCAGTGCTCCTTAAATGCACTAGGTAAACCTAAAATACTTTAAAAATGTAAAACCGAATTAAACTCAGGCTTCTACGTCCAAAGCTGCTTAACCACGATTTGACCTGTTTGTTTTCAGGTGTGGTTTATGAAATCTGCAAGGGAGTATTAACATAATGGAACCAGAGGTTTTTTTAAATTCCAGTTTGGCACTTGAGCTTGAGACAAAAGCCCCCACCCTCACCGTATTCCAGCTCTATGATGGGGGCTGAAGTAGGAACAATACATTTACTGACAGTGCCTTGTTTTAGCAAACAAAGTAGGTTGCCGCCTAACTGTGAACGTTTGCTAGCGCCTTAAAATAATGCTTAAACTCAGTTTTGATGTCACTAAAAATTCTAATATTTACTTAAGACTCTATTTCTATTAATGTATTTAAGCATCAAAATTGAGACATATTTAAGATAACTTGAAGTCAGACAAGTTTTGCTGGTATTTAGTACACAAAGGGCCGGCATTTTTAGCACATTTAAAAAACCCAGACGTTTGACTTACACGTCTAAATGTCCACCTGGGAAAACGGCTATCTCTTTGTTACCTGCCTTCCTGGAGTTTTGCCAATCCCCAGTTCACTAAAAGTTCAGTACACACGCTCAAGTGCACTGCTTCTCTCCTCAGGCATAGATGTGCTTTTTCTCCCAACTTTCCTCAGATTCCCTCCTATCTGTGGCAATCTGCCTGGCACTGGCAGTACTGTGCAGTGGTTAAGAGCTTTGGCTCTGAAGTTTGACTTCTGGAGTTCAATCCTGTCTGTAGTATACTAGTTCTGTGAACCTGGGCAAGTTAAAGGTCTAGCCCTCCAGATAAATATCACCTGGTGTAACATTTAAGAAGTTTTACTTCTTCTTCTTCTTCTTCTTCTTTTTGTTTGTTTTTTTTTTTTTTTTTTTTTGAGACAGGGTCTTACTCTGTCACCTAGGCTAAAGTGGCACCATCAGGCTTCACCGCAGCCTCCTCACCTGCACCCCCCAACTGGGCTCAAGCAATCCTCCTGCCTCTGGGGACTACAGGCACATGCCACCATGCCCGGCTAATTTTAGTATTTTTTTGTGTGTAGACTGGGTCTTGCCATGGTGCCCAGGCTGGTCTCAAACTCCTGGGCTCAAGTAATCCACCCATCTCAGCCTCCCAAAGTTCTGGGATTACAGGCATGAGCCACTGTGCCTGGCCCAAGAAATTTTACTTCTGTAAAGGTTAAGTCTCTTTGCCATATTCTGTTGCTGTGTGGAAAGGTCTCCCCCAGCAACCTCTGTCCTTCCAGGGTCTGGATTGGAAGAGCACATCAAGAACTAAAGGGTAGTAAGCACTGCAGCATAATTATGCTTGAAGCCCGCCCAGCCCTCAACTCTGTTATGGTATGGGATACTAAGTGACTTGTTTCAGTGACCCTTGCAAGCATTTCCTCAAACTGTGATGGTAGCCTGATGCTTACTCTGCTGGATTCCCTTTAGATGGTGGTGGTGCCCATGTAGACTCAGGGCTGTCAGGAGCAACGAACCTTCCTGATACTGTGTGTGTAACATTTAGTGTGTTGCAATTTACTTATGATATAGTCAAGACTTTGTTATACTATCAAACTTGTTTTGGGTATTATGTGGCTTCATTATACCATATACCAGGATATAGGGAGCAGAATCTCATCTGAAGAATGAGGTCATTCTTGGTGTCATTTGCTTGGAGAAAAAGTGTGCTTTCTAGAAAAGAAGTCAGAATAAAGGAAAAGATGTTGGTAATTTGCAGGAAGGAAATCTCTTTCTTGGATTTGCCACTACCCTGCATCCCCCTACTTCACCCTGGTATTGGGGTATCCAGGAGATTTGCTCTTCATTGTCAATGGTGAGTTTGAAAGTGATATGCTGCAGATTTTGTGATACTCCCAGAATAGGGAAGTATGACCTAAAACCAAGAGACTGTAAAAAAAAAAAAAAAAAAGATTTAGCTGGGCACAGTGGCTCACGCCTGTAATTCCAGCACTTTGGGAGGCAGAGGCGGGTGGATCACGAGGTCAAGAGATTGAGACCATCCTGGCCAACACGGTGAAACCCCATCTCTACTAAAAATACAAAAATTAGCTTGGCCTGGTAGTGCATGCCTGTAGTCTCAGCTACTCGGGAGGCTGAAGCAGGAGAATCACTTGAACCCAGGAGGCAGAGGTTGCAGTGAGCCGAGATCGTGCCACTGCACTCCAGCCTGGCAACAGGGTAGGACTCCGTCTCCAAAAAAAAAAAAAAAAAAAAAAAAGATTTATAAATTTGATTATGAAAAGTAAAAATGTTGAAACTAGAAAAATACTTATATCACAGATATAGGCGTAATTTTCTTTACCTTGATCTTAGCCAAAAGGCCGAGAAGCAATTGGCATAATTTTCTTAAGATATAAAAAGCTCTTATAAATCAGTATGAAAAAGAGTGACACTCTAACAGAAAAATGAACAAATATTTGAATAGTTTACAAGAAAAATGCCTTATATGAAAAGATGCTGAAACTCAGAAAAATCCAAACTTTAATCATAATTACTAAAAATCCAAACATTTGATAAGAGGATGTAGGTCATCAATATGTTGTTGGTTGCAATATAAATTACAACCATTTGGAAGACAATTTGGCAAAATCTGTAAACATTTAAAATGCACATAGTCTTTAGCTTAGCAGTTCTACTTCTGGATAGTTAGTATACATCAATGTAAAATGACTTTATAAAACTATATTTATTGCAATATCCTTGTTAGAAGTAAAACATTGATTGTCCTCAATAAGGGACATCCAAAGAATGGAATATTATGCAGTCATTGAAAAGAATGAGGCAAATGTTTTTGTACTGATGTGGAAGGATTTTCCTGGGGCTTTTGGTTGTTGTTTTGTTTTGTTTTTTTGAGATGAAGTCTTGCCCTGTTGCCCAGGCTGGAGTGCAGTGTTGTGATCACAGTTTACTGCAGCCTCACTGCCTCCTGACTTCAAACAGTTCTCCTGTCTTAGGCTCCTGAGTAGCTGGGATTACAGGCATGCACCACCATAGCTGGCTACTTTTTGTATTTTTAGTCAAGTTGGGGTTTTGTCATGTTGGCCAGGCTGGTCTCGAATTCCTGACCTCAGATGATTTGCCTGCTTCAGCCTCCCAAATTCTGGGATTACAGGTGTGAGCAACCGTGCTGGCCCCAGATTTTCAAAATAGAGGATTAAAATAAAGTAAGGTGCAAAATAGCATGTCTAATATGTTGTCACGTGTATAAAAGATATATATGTATATATGTGTACATGTACATACACATATGCACACATCTTTGTATGTGCATAGCATCTTTCTAGACAGATACACAAGTAACTGGTTACACTGGCTGTCTTTGGAGAGAAGATTTGGCAGATTAGGAGACAGAAATAAGAGGAAGAGGGACTTTTTACTGTGTACCTTCATTTACCTTTTTAATTTTGAGCTGTATGGATATGTCATTTGTTTTAAAAAATGGTGCTGTTCGTATGCAGCTGGCTGAAAGTTAGAGAGCAGGGACCCTAGATGAGGCCTTTAAAGTGGCAATAGCTATTGTAGATGGATATCAGAAAAGAGTGGATGGAATAAAACAACACCTGGGCACCCCAGGAGCAAAATTGTGTGACTTTGTATGCGAGACTGTGCTATAGTTAGGATATTTGTCCCTGCCCAAATATCATGTTAAATTTTAATCCCCAATAATAGAGCTGGGGCCTGGTAGGAGGTGTTTGGATCATGGGGGCAGGTCTTTTATGGCTTGGGGTGCTGTCTCTGTGATAGTGAGTTCTCATGAGATCTGGTCTTTTAAAAGTATGCAGCACCTCCCTCCCTCCTACCCCCTCATCTCTCTCTCTCTCTTTCTCTCTCGCTCACTCACTTGCTTGCTCTTGCTTTCACCATGTGATGTGCCTGCTCCCCTTTGCCTTCTGCCATGATTGTAAGCTTCCTGAGGCCTCTCTAGAAGACAAGCAGATGCCAGCACCATGCTTCTTGTACAGCCTGCAGAACTGTGAGCCAATTAAATCTCATTTCTTTATAAATTATTTTGTCTCAGGCTTTTTGAAATAGCAATGCAAGAATAGTTTAATATAAGCTGGTTTTCCTTTTTGTTTTGGAACTTGGATTATATGAGTGAATAGAACAGACAAACATCTGCCTTTGTGGAGCCTATATGGGGTGATGATGCAGGAAAAGACAACCAGTACAGGCTCTCGGGCATTGGGAATGCCAGTGGGCAGGTTGTGGCATTAAATGGGCTAGTCATTGGAAAGGTAACACTTGAGCAGAGACCCCTAAGTAGTGGAGGAGTTGGTCATGTGGACATCTGTGGGTATAGTATTCTAGCCAGCGAAACTAGCCAGTCCAAAAGCTCTGAGCCATGGGGAGCCCAGTGTGTGGAAGACCAACAAGGCGGCCAGTGTGGTTGGAGTAGGAGTGAAAAGAGTAGGAGATGAAGTCAGAGAGGCAATAGGGCAGATCATGTAGGATGCTGTTATCATTAACATTTGCTGGGTTCTTTAGCTTATAAAGTTGTGTGATATTTTATTGTAGCATTGAATCATTACCTCAACCATATGAGATAGGTACAACTATTATTGTCCTCATTTACAGATGAGAGAACAAGTTCAGATTAAGGAGCTTCCTTGAAGATGCATCTAGTAAGTGTAATAGTCGGTATTTAAATCCAAGTGTATGATTCCAGTTTGGACATTCACCCCTGTATTTATTAAATGTGAAGGGAGAACTAAGGAAAGGCTTTGAGTCCGTCCTCAGGCCACTGCTTTGAAAGGAGAGCTTTGCTGAGGGACAAAGCCCCCAGAGGAAGGAGAAGCCAGCAGGGTCAGAGCTGGTTGCACTTTCTTGTGACAAATCTGGGAGGCTCTGAGATATGTTTTAACAAGACAGGCAGAATCCCCTTGCCCAAGTACGCACTGGCAGGTAAAAACTGAGCTAGAATGGGGAATAGAGTAAAGGAAGCAAGGCTTTAAGGCCAAAGAAAGCATAAAGCTATCTGGAGTGTGACGACCACAGAGGGCCATCTAATTTCCATGAACCAGCCACCTTTTAGGTGGTGATCACATAAGGAAGTGACAGTTTACTTGACTTTTCAGCAAGAGCACTGGTGCTGAATAGATGAGTTTAAATTGGCCAAAGAATGCACATTCTTATATCTGGCAGTCTTGCTGGGAGTGAAGAGAAGGTCTCCAAAACCAGGCTGGCCTGAGAAGTGACAGAAGTTTGTGCCTTTGTTCTTGAGCCATGGCTATTAGCCTGTTGAAAAATACAGCTTATCTTTCCACCTTCCATTCCTGGTACAAACATATATTTTACATGAAGTAGCAGATCTAAGATATACCATGAAAGGAAGCTCTTAAAAATATCTCCTGTTACTAGAATGTAACTATACTTGGACAGTATAGTTGTCTATCCCTGTTCCTCCACAACCAGTATGTAATGAGTACCTACTAAGTACCAGGCATCACTCTAGGTTTGCAGCAGTGGATAAGACACACAAGGCCCCTGCTTGCGTAGAGCCGGGAGTGGATAGGCTGAAAATAAAAAAGTGAGCCACATCAAACAGGAATACATTCTTAAAACAGATTTAAAAGTGTGGTGGCCTAGAGTGTGAATGGGTATCTACTTTAAATTGCATAGCCAGGGATGCCTCTTTGAAGAGAATTCTTGTGTGTTGCTAGTGTTTGCAAGTCAACATGTCAGTTTTTTTCTTGTAATGTTGGGCAAATCTATTCCCTAAGTGAGAGTTCTCATAATGTTGAGAATGTTTTTGTTTGGGTAGCAACATTTTCTGGTGGGCAGGAATCCTACAAATATTTAGATACTGATAGTTAAATCCTCTAAAAATAGTTACTTCAAGGTGACCTGCAAAGGAGTAGTGGTGGGAAGTGGGCTTACTATATACAATGAATATCCCAACTAAATGCAAGCTAAAGCTAATGCATCTCTGTATTGTTGTTATTGATAATATTTGTGATGATTTTAAATAATGAGCATCCAGAGATGTTCAAGGAGAAAGAACTCCTTATACCCAGGGGGGCATCATATATTAACATAACCTCAGGCTTCTTTGTTACGGACAAAGCAGATCTATCCTGTCTTTCCTTTCTCTACCACACAGAAAACAAAGAGGGCAGCAATTAGTATCTTCAGACCATGGTAAGATAAACCCCTGCTCCAAATGTAAAGCAAAACCGTCCTATTGAAAAGCAATAAAAAGGAAGGCTGAAGGGCACAATGTGTAATGTGCCTACTTGGATGTCAAATCATAGGGTACAGATCAAACAGAGCAGCTGTTGAGGGCTGCCTAGTCATATGCAGCTTAGTGTTTATGAGAAAAGACACCAAGGGCCTGCAGTTAACAAAAGCACTCAGCGTATGGCAGATTGGGCTGCTCTGTTGAGAGGTAGGATTTGGTCTCTAAGTTTGTTCAACTATACAGATTTGAAATAAATGGATGGATGGAGTGGCTAGGCTTTTTTTTTCCTGTGGAAGATCTGGATGTTAAAGGTATATCCTTCAGGAAAAATATTTCCCAGTACCTTTGGAGTGACTGAAAAATTCCTAACCTGTATGTATTTCCATATTATTATCATATCTGCTGTTTCTGTATCAGCTTGCTAGAATATATATATGAACCATTTATAGAACTCTATTCTGTCCTGTTGGTCTATATGTCTGCTTTATGCCATACCATACTGTTTTGATTAATGTAGATTTGTAATATGTATGAAATGAGAAAGTGTGAAGTCACTAGCTTTATTGTTGTTTCTCAAGATGATTTTGGCAATCAGTCTTTTGTGGTTCCATACACATTTTAGATTATTTTTTCTATTTCTGTAAAAAATGCCATTTGGATTTTGATAGGGATTGCATAGAGTCTATAGACTGCTTTGGGTCATATTGACAATATTAAGTCTTCTAATCTGTGAACATGGGCTCTCTTTCTATTTATTTGTGTCTTCTTTAATTTCTTTCAGCAATATTTTGCAGTTTTCAATGTATAACTCTTTATCCTCCCTTGTTTAAGTTTATTCTCAAGTATTTTACTCTTTTTGATGCTCTTATAAATGGGATTGCTTTCTTAATTTCCTTTTTGGATTGTTAGTGTGTACAAACAACTAATTTTTGTATGTTGGTTTTGTATGCTGCAACTTTGTTGAATGTATTATTTCTAACAGTTTTTGTAGAATCATTAAAGTTTTCTACATATAAGATCATGTCATCTGTGAACAGAGTTTTACTTCTTCCTTTTAAATGCCTTTTTTAGATGCCTTTTTTCTTTTTCTTGCCTGATTGCTTTACTAGTACTCCAGTACTGTGTTGAATAGCATGGCAAGAGTGGGTATCCTTGTCTTGGTCCTATTTTTACAAAAAAAGTTTTTAGTTTTTTATCAATGAGTATAATGCTACCTGTGGGATTTTCATATATTAATTTTATTATATTGATGTAATTTCCTTCTATTCCTAGTTTACCATTTTAAAATCAGATTGTCTTTTTATTATTGAGTTGTAAGAATTCTTTATATCTTCTGTATACAACTCCTATATCAGGCATATGATTTGCAAGTATTTTCTCCTGTTTTGTGGGGTTGTCTTCTCTCTCTCTCTCTTTCTCTCTTTCTCTCTTTCTTTCTTTCTTTTTACAGAGTCTTGCTCTGTTGCCCAGGCTGCAGTGCAGTGGCGCAATTGTGGCTCACTACAACCTCTGCCTCCTGGGTTCAGATGATTCTCATGCCTCAGCCTCCCAAGTAGCTGGGACTACAGGTGCACACTACTATGCCTGGCTGATTTTTGTATTTTTAGTAGAGATGGGATTTCAGCATGTTGCCCAGGCTGGTCTCAAACTCCTGACCTCAAGTGATCCACCTGCCTCAGCCTCCCAAAGTGCTGGGATTGTCAGAGGCATGTGAACCACAGCAACTCCATATTGAATGGGTAAAATGAGGCTGAAACCTACTGGGCTGCATTCCCAGATTGTTAAGGCATTCTAAGTCACAGAGAGAAATAGGAGGTTGGCACAAGATGCAGGTCATAAAGACCTTGTTGATAAAACAGGTAGCAGTAAAGAACCCGGTTAAAACCTACCAAAACAAAGATGGCAATGAGAGTGACCTCTGGTCATTCTCACTGCTACACTCCCACCAGTGCCATGACAGTTTACAAATGCCATGGCAACATCAGGAAGTTACCCTATATGGTCTAAAAAGGGGAGGCATGAATAATTCATCCCTTGTTTAGCATATCATCAAGAAATAACAATACAAATGGGCAGCCAGCAGCCCTCAGGGCTGCTCTGTCTATGGAGTAGCCATTCTTTTATTCCTTTACTTTCCTAATAAACTTGCTTTCACTTTATGGACCTGCCCTGAATTGTTTTTTGCGTGAGATCCAAGAACCCTCTCTTGGGGGTCTGGATCAGGACCCCTTTCCTGTAATAGAATTACGGGTGTGAGCCACCGTACCCGGCCCCTTTTCACTTTCTTGATTGTGTCCTTTGAAGAACAAGTATTTTTATTGTATTAATAATTAAATTGTCTCCAGCTTTACTGAGGTATAACTGACAAATAAAAATTATATTTACTCAAGGTGTACAAAGTGATGATATGATCTATGTTTACACTATATAATGATTACAATCAGAGTAATTCATCCTTTACCACACAGTTAACATCTTTCATGTATGTGAGATGAGGATACTTAAGATCTGCTCTCTCAGCAAATTGCAAGTAAACAATGTATTATTAACTATAGTCACCATGCTGTATGCTAGATCCCCAGAACTTATTCATTTTATAACTAAAAGTTTGTACCTTTTGACCAATATTTCCCTATTTCTTCTACCTCCTGGAAACTGTTCAGCTCTGCCTGTATGAGTTTGACTTTCTTAGATTCTACATATAAATGGGATCCTTCAGTATTGGACAATTATTTTTAATTTTGATGAAGTACCATTTTTTTTTCCTTTTGTTTCTGGTGCTTTTGGTGTCTCATCTAAGAAATCATTATTTAATCCAAGGTCCTAAAGATTTACTCCTGTATTTCCTTCTAAGAGTATTGTAGTTTAGTTTTTACACTTAGCTCTTTTTTGTTTGCTTTTGATGTTGTTGTTGTTGGTTGTTTGTTTGAGATAAGGTCTCACTCTGTCACCCAGGCTGGAGTGCAGTGGCGCGATCTCTGCTCATTGCAACCTCAACTTCCCAGGGTCAAGTGATCCTCCCGCCTCAGCCCCTCAAGTGGCTGGGACTACAGGTGTGCAGTACCACACCCTGCTACTTTTTGTACTTTTTTGTAGAGATGGTGTTTCATCATGTTGCCCAGGCTGGTCTCAAACTTGTGGGCTGAAGCTATCCACCCACCTTGGCCTCCCAAAGTGCTGGGATTACAGGCATGAGCCACCATGCTCAGTCTACACTTAGCTCTATCGTCCATTTTAATTTCTGTACATGGCATGAGGTAAGGGCCCAAATTCTTTCTTTGGCATGTAGCTATCCAGCGGTTCCGGCACCGTTTATTGAAAAGATTATTTCACCATTGACACCCTTGATGAAAATTAGCAAACCATAGACACATGGGTTTGTTTCTGAACTTTTAATTCTATATACCAGTGCTCCTCAATTTACAGTGGGGTTACATCCTGATAAAGGTATCATCAATTGAAAATACTGTAATTATACTGCATATCGCTAGCCTGGGAAAATATGAAAACAAAATTTGAAGTACAGTTTCTACTGAATGCATTTCACTTTCACATCATTGTGAAGTCAAAAAATTTCAGGTCAAACCATCTTAAGTCAGAGACTGTGTATGTCTATCCTTATGCCAATTAATATTTTACACCCCCCAAATACTTTTTTTTTTTTTTTGAGATGATGTCTCACTGTCACCCATACTGGAGTGCAGAGCAGCTGATCTCAGCTCATTGCAATCTCTGCCACCCTGGCTCAAGTGATCCTCCCACCTCAGCCTCCTGAATAGATGGGACCACAGGCCTGCACCACCACACCCAGTTACTTTTTTCTATTTTTGGTGGAGACAGGGTTTTGCCATGTTGCTCAAGCTGGTCTTGAACTCCTGAGTTCAAGTGATCCTCCCACTCCAGCCTCTCAAAGTATTAGGATTGTAGGCATGAGCCACCATGCTAGCTCCCAAATACTTTTTGGCCATATTTCAAGATGGCAATTTGGAAGGGCTGCACACTGCAGGTAATTGCTCTGAAAAACTGTCATTTTGTGCGGGAGATTTGCATCTGTAGAGGAAATCTACATTAGTGAAGTAAACCCCAGATGCAAACAGGCTCTCTCTGAGGCCCTTCCTTATCTGCCTTATCCAGATCTAGGAACGATTACCTCACAGGAAAAGGAGACTAAAAATCTGACACTTTTAAAGGTCTGACAAAAATTTTACCATGGGCTACCATCTATTCTTTCTGAGGGCTGCTACCCTTGAGACTTCACCTACATACAGGATGGAGCCTTTGCTCCCCATGCTTTTCCTTTCCTCTCCCTCCCATAACCTGTCTTGCCGCATTCTAAGCCTCTATTCCTTTATACTATATAAACTTCATCTGGCCCCTCCTCTGAGCCTCATATTTTGTATAGCTCCTATGTTTATGCACATTAATACTTTTTTTTTTTGCCTTTTTTCACTGTTAATCTCTCTATAGTCAGTTTATTTTATAGAGAGATTATTGAACTTTCAGAAGGTGGAGGGAAGAAAATTCCCTTCACCCCTACATCAGTAGACTGCTTAGGTTATTTTTGCATGATCTTTTCATTTCTTCCCCATTAGAAATTTAGCTTCTTAGCATCGGTTTTCTCATTTGTAAATTGAAAATATATTACCATCTTGTTGTGAGGAGTAAACAAGAATATAATAAAGCTTTTAGTTAAGTGCTTATCATATAATGCTCAATTTAAAAACTGGAAATATACTTTCCCTTGATAATACTCCCTTTCCTTCCCACTAATCCTCTCCAATGAAGACTTTTCATCTACTTTTTTCTTTTAGATGGAGCCTTGCTCTGTCACCAGCTGGAGTACAGTGGCACAGTCTTGGCTCACTCGAATCTCCACCTCCTGGGTTCAAGAGATTCTCCCGCTTCAGCCTCCCAAGTAACTGGGATTACAGGTGCCTGCCACCACGCCCGACTAATTTTTTTATTTTTAGTAGAACCGGGATTTCACCATATTGGCCAGGCTGGTCTCGAACTCCTGACCTCAGGTGATCCACCCTTCTTGGCCTCCCAAAATGCTGGGATTACAGGCGTGAGCCACTGCACCTAGCCGACTTTCCGTCTACTTCTAAATGTCTCATGCATGAGAATGGATTTCATGAAAAGAGGCAGGCATATTCCAGAACTACCACCAGGACTAAACAACTTCTTATCTGAAGAGTGTGATTTTCTCATATGACACTTGATTTTTCTTGCCACTGTATGTTAAGATCCAGGGTACCCACCTCCTTTTCCTAGTGACTGTAGCACCTGGCCTGGTCTTCTCCATCCTTTTCCTGCATCCACACTGATGAACAAATATGCTGTTCATCCTGTCCCTACTTTAAATTCTCCCCACATCCATTTTGCTATCCATCAGCAGGGAAACCCTTTAGGTTTATTTATTATTGAAACAGTTACATCTCAAGATTTTAAATTCTGAAATTCTCTCCTCTAACTGGCCTCCCTACCATTCACTTACGGTATAATGAATTTGGGATTAGAGTCTGACCTCTGCATTTTCCTGGTCCATGGCCTCTGATATGGCCTCATTTGCCTCTAAATAAGCGATTTCAGTCACCCATTTCAATGACACAGTCTATTTCATTCTAAGATCCCATAGTGACTTGAATGCAAAAAACCCCACAAAAGACTAAAATATCCTATCCACTATCAACTTTATCAGCTTATCTGAAGCCAGTAAGCATTGCTGGGGAAAACCAAAAAGCCTTTCCAAGTTGATCCCTATGTTATTCTGTTTTAGTCCTTTGTTGAGCCCACTCTGATGTTAATATTATCCTCACTTTATGCTGGTTATTTCTATTTTTGCCTGCAAATCAGTGAGGGTCTTCAAATTTTATGAATATATTCATATTCAACCTATTATGCTTTCTGTTCCTTTATCACATCCATAAAGAATACTCTATTTGCTGCCTCACCTTTTCATTTTTATTCACTCCCTAAACTTATGATTTGTACTCATGCAGAAAAGAGTTAACGTAGCAAGCCAGAGGTCTTTAGAAGAGACTGCTTGTGGGACTGACCTTTGGCTGGAGCCTGGGAACTTGACTTGTGAAAAGTCCTCTGCTTTTTGATAACACTGTTTTGCCTGCTAGGAACACTTAAATGCCTGCTTTCCTTCTGGGAGCCTGGAATTTTGTTATGCCTGGTCTTTGTGCTTGTATGACCTGCCCCTAATAAAAATCCTTGCACTGACTCTGTAGTATGACTCTGTAGTAGGTTTCCCTGGGCAGAAACTGCATAGCACATAGGACGCCTGTGTATAGATTTCTCCAGACTCCATGTGATGTGTCTTTTTCCCTTGCTGATTCCATTGTATATCCTTTCTCTACAAAATCAACTTTAGCCTCTGAGTCCTGCAAGTCCTTCTGGTGTATCATTGAATGTGCATGTGGTTGTGGGACTTCTGAGAGTCCTTCCTTGCCACCCTCCATTCAAACTATCTCAAAAGGTTGATGTATTCATTAAACCTTAGTAATCTTTCCCTACTCCATAACATCTGTTGACAATACTTTTGCTTTCAAAAATCTTCCTTGGCATTAAGATAGCCTACTTTAACCCTCCTCATCCCTCACTCATTCAGCATTTATTGAATGCCCATATATGCAAGGCATTGTGTTAGGGACGTATCAGCGAGTGAAACAGTCCTGGTGCAGCATATGTTCTAGTGAGAAGATGAAAAGCAAATGGTACAAGCTGAGAAAAATACCGTATTATGAGTAAAAGGGGATATGCACTTCAGTAGGGTGGCCTGTGCGAAGGGCTTTAAAGCAGAAAAGTCTGCTTGGTAAATAACTGGAAGCAATGTATTATGGCAGAGAACGCCATGTGTAAATGCTCAGAAAAACTGCTTGGCATCTTCTAGCAACTGAAAAGGAGCCTAGCGTGGCTGGAGCACCATGAGATTTTCGAAAGAGTGGAGATGAGACTGGAGGATAGGAAGGTCCAGATCAGTTAGAGAGCTTTGGAGGTCATGTTTAGAACTTTAAATTTTAAGAGCAATGGGAAGCCAAGTGACACAGATACCCTTTAAAAATATCATTCTTTTTTGGATTAGAGGTATAAAAAGGAGGAGAAAGCCTAGTTTGGAGATACTGCAGTGGTGTAGGTGAAAGACAATGGTGATCTGGGTCTGAGTGACGGCTGAGAATATGAAAGAAGAGACTTTGATTTTCTTACCCCTTTGGTGATTACCTCAACTCCCCCATCTTTAATTATCATCTCTGTGTAGAAGACTCTAACCCTATGACCTTACCTGATGTGAGTCACTGTTTCACATTTCAAAGGAATAATGATTACATTTCAAAATCTAAATAGTACTGGAGCCATAATGCTTCTGTTACTTACTATCAGTGTGATCTCACACATGTTATTTCACTTATCTGTGCCTCAGTTTCCTCACTTGTAAAATACAAATAGTAGGTTAATACAGCACCTACCTCGTAGGTTGTCTATAAATGAGTTAATAGACAAATTTGGGGTACTAGCCTCCATGTGTCCCAAGAGGAATTGCCTTCAACACCCAATCTAGCTCCTTCTCCTGACATGCCCATTTTTATTAATGGCACTAGAGATTCCAAACCACGGTCACATTTGACTCCTTGCTCTCAATTCCCTTGCCACATTGCAAGTAGAAACCTCAAGTTAGAGATTGCTACTAAGTATTGTTTTTACTTCCAAGTTACGGTTTTATTTGTTCATCAAAAAATATTAAAATTATATCCCTGTTATGAGAGCCAAGCAGTTATACTAGGTTCCTATTAAATTCTAATCTTTTGAGTTTCAGATGCAATTTCTGCCTTTTGATCTAAAAGGGACTATATTTGAAGTTTATCAACAATCTATTGATAAGAAATGAAGAGAAATCCCTCTAAGTAATAAAAATGGAATTTCAAAAAATCGTCAGTAAGCAAAACAAATAGGACCAATGAAAAATAACTAAGCATACTTCACTATCTCAAAGTTACTGACCTTACCAGTTCAATCATGTGTACAAAAAAGGTTCGGGGCAGGGATATCACAGCTGTAGCTTGAGAAAAACAATGCAAGGCTGACAGGAGTATTAGTCAATCCTGCCTGTCCTCCAGAACTACATGTTTATGCTTTCTGAATGTTACTGAAATAGGTGGAATCTATTAATAGTGCACTTATTTAGGTTTTGAAATTTAGTATCAAATACTAAATAACTGACTTCTGAAGTTGTTCCTTTTCATGGAAATTTAATTATAATTGATTTTGGAGATTATTTTCCCTTCTGGGTCTATAGGGTTTAAATTCTGCAGACATCAAGGACTGATAGATGAGGAGGCAGCCACACAGGGAATCACAACATTAAGCTACAGATACCACAGACATAGGCCTTGCCCTTAAAGCACACAACGATGAGCAAAACATGGACGATACCAAAGAATTTATTGTAAATGTAGTGGCAAATACATTCAGAATAATCATCATTAAAAAGGAACTAAAAAATTACACATATTTAAAGTATGTGCTTTTTTCCCCACCACCTTTAAGTTAATGGCTAGTACCAACATTTTAAGTAATGAAATACTTAATGTGATGATCCATTTTCAGATAATTTCATGACTGTATCTTCATCTTAATTTTTAAAGCAGTTGACCATGAACTTCAGCGTCAATTATTCTCTGTTTTTATCAATTCTGTAATGATCTGTAGAATCTTGTCATCTGAGTGGAAGAAAAAAAAATGCCACGAATAAATGCAACATTGTCTGATTTTCCAATGTATATACATGTAAATAAGAAGTATACATCACTAATATTTTTTACATTAGAATACATAATTAACACCAGTAATAAATCTAGAGATGCCTATAAATATTTTTTGCCCCACATAGATTTTAATTATTGCTGTAGGTTATGCCATACCTACTTTGACAAAAGTTAACATTTTGAAAAAAGATAACATTTGTATAGGCTAAACCCCAAAGAGATAATATGACGTGAACTGTTACTTCTTTATAAGGAATTATAAATTTTATTCTATAAAAATTCCTTGAAGAAAGTAAGTTTCTCAACTTTTTCACTTGGCTGAAATATACTGAAGGCTCTACTGACTATTCAGTGTTCTTCAGAGTATGGCAGAATTTCCAAAGTATAAGCAAGGAAGGAAGAAATAACTGTTATCAGTTTCTCCATGTTTAGTCCAAAGGAAACAAAAAATTCTAACAGGGAAGTGCTCTTGGAGAGGTGTCGATGGGGAAGTGACAGACCACTCTACACAACAAAGGAATCAAATACCAATTAATTTGACAAACAGAGCAACCAAGGCTGCATTATTTGCTAAAGAGGTTTTGTTAACAACTGCTTCTACTTAATAGTTACTCTGAAATTGTGACTTCCTAAGGACCTCATAACCACTCTTTAGAAAGTTACAATTATCAGGGCTGCAAAACTGAAATTCTACATTTACATCAGATACTCAGAAAAAGGTGTGGCTTTCAATGGTTGCAATGGTTACAGTGGCATTAAAAACAACAACAAAAAAGTGGGAGGGAGAGGAAAAAGACAGGTCATTTGTTTGAAGTTGGAACAATGGCAGGTCTAGAAAGAACATTTTTCTTTTTTATTTTTTAAGAGATGGAGTCTCACTCTCGCCTAGGCTGTAGTGCAGTGGTGTGATCATAACTCACTGCAGCTCTGAACTCCTGGGCTCAAGCAATCTTCCCATCTCAGCCCTCTGAGTAACTGGGATTACAGGTGCAAGCCACCATACCTGGCTCCAAGAACCACGACTTTTAAATTGAGGAAGAGACAGTAAAAGAAAGTATGAGAGTAAGTTCAGTTACTTCTTTTTCAAATGTTTGGCATTCTACCAACTTTTTGTTATAAACCCAAGAGAGAGCACTAACATACTTCTTCCTTCCTCGCAAGTCAAGGTATACACTACACCCAATGGTAAGTTCTGCTCTCTCTCTTATGGCAAAGGGAACACTGATATCATTTCAAAAATCATTTTGCTTAATTAAAAGCTGAGGTTCAACCTATACTTTATAAAATGTAATTCTTTCTTATTGCCAAAGTTGTGATGCACAAAGCCCCCTGAGAAAAGAGCCCATATGTCTTAATATGTTAAGACCTGATCTGCTTCCAGCAATATAGGAAAATTAATACATTTTAATGCTTATGCATTCATATTTAGTTATACAAAAAACCCACAAGAGTATAAGGTTTCAGGGTAGCAGAACTAGATCAGGAGCTCCCCCAACTTGCCTGACTTGAGAATAAACTGGGGATAATTTTGAGAATAAACTGGGGATACTTTGTTCAGTACAATCATACTGAAGTCATTGATCAATTCTTAACATTAAAAGGACAACCAAATTTAAGTGCTTCCTGATGTGATGCAATGAGGAGAATACAGCACCAACTAGAAAGTATTATTTTTCTCAAAACTTATTCTAATCATACCTCCAAATATAACTACCAGTTTATAGGAAATACAGGAACATGTTAAAGCATGAGTATGTAACTAACCAAATATTAAATGTGGGACATGCTACCAGAAAAACAACTCAGTTTATTAAAAATAGTTAACTGCATTTAAAAAGGGGATAGCCTTAGAGGGGAAATGTTACAGAATAAAAGATTTTAAAAATAATACAGCCACAGACCTCTCCCATAGAGATCAGTATGTCTAGGGTAGGTCTTTGGACCTTGTATTCTTTGCAACTGCCAGGATGATTCTGATGATTTGGCAAGTTTGAGAAACACTTCACTGGGCAAACTGCAAACTCAGGTATGTCCATTGCAGATCTCTCTCTTATTTTTTGATACGGGGTCTTGCTCTGTCACCCAGACTGGAGTGCAGATACTCGCCTCAGTCTCCCAAGTAGCTGAGACAACAGGTACATGCCACTAGGCCTGGCTAATTTTTTTTAAAATTGTTTGTACAGATGACATCTCCCTATGTTACCCAGGCTGGTCTTCAAGTGATCCTCCTGCCTCAGCCTCCCAAAGTGGTGGGATTACAGGCAGGCATCACCATGCCTGACTCATTTCAGATTTCTGTTGAAGGAAAATGTGTTTATTTTATACGGAGAAATAGCTCTGCATTTGAAAGAAACACACGGGGCTGGGCGCGGTGGCTCCCAAAGTGCTGGTGGTAATCCCAGCACTTTGGGAGGCCGAGACGGGCGGATCACGAGGTCAGGAGATCGAGACCATCCCAGCCTACACGGTGAAACCCCGTCTCTACTAAAAAATACCAAAAAACTAGCCGGGCGAGATGGCAGGCGCCTGTAGTCCCAGCTACTCGGGAGGCTGAGGCAGGAGAATGGCGTAAACCCAGGAGGCGGAGCTTGCAGTGAGCTGAGATCCGGTCACTGCACTCCAGCCTGGGCGACAGAGCGAGACTCGGTCTCAAAAAAAAAAAAAGAAAGAAACACACGGTGGAAAAATCATGCTGAAACAAACCTAACAGAAAGTCCCTAAATCATATACACACACACAAATACATATATGGGTATGTGTATACATACATATATTTCTTAGAGACAGAGTCTCTCTATGTTGTCTAGGCTGGACTTTAACTCCTGAGCTCAAGCTATCTTCCCACCTCAGCCTTCTGGGTAGCTGGGACTACAGGCATATGACACCATGCTTGGCTTATTATTTTTTTTAAATAGTAGCTATGTTACCAGTTTACTAAAATGCTAATAAGTAGCAAAGTTTACTATGCTCAGTTTTATTAACCTTTTTTTCTATGAAATGGCTAGAAGTTTAGAAATGAAGTTTAAGAGACAGGAGTAAACTAAACCTTAAGAGGATAATTAGGTTGTGAATAATCACTAATTGAGTTTGATGGAATTCGGCATAAAATAGATGGAATTTTTTACAACTTCAGTATGCTTTAGTATACTCCAATGTTACAAAAAAATAATTTCTAGAATATTTCAGATTTTCTCTTAGAAAGTTTTTTTTTTTTTTTTTGAGATGGAGTTTCGCTCTTGTCGCCCAGGCTGGAGTACAATGGCATGATCTTGGTGCTCACTGCAACCTATGCCTCTCAGGTTCAAGTGATTCTTGTGCCTCAGCCTCCCGAGTAGCTGGGATTACAGGCACCCGCCACCATACCCGGCTAATTTTGTATTTTTAGTAGAGACAGGGTTTCACCATGTTGGCCAGGCTGGTCTCAAACCCCTGACTTCAGGTGATCCACCTGCCTTGGCCTCTCAAAAGTGCTGGGATTATGGGCGTGAGCCACCAGGCCTGTCCTCTTAAGAAAGTTTTTCCACACATTAATACATAGGTATGTGTACCTATGTATATACATACATACATACATCCATGTTTTGCTCATCGTTGTGTGCTTTAAGGGCAAGGCCTATGTCTGTGGTATCTGTAGCTTAATGTTGTGATTCCCTGTGTAGCTGCCTCATCCTCTATCAGTCCTTGATGTCTGCAGAATTTAAACCCTATAGACCCAAAAGGGAAAATAATCTCCAAAACCAATTATAATTAAATATGTACCTATGTATACACATACATACATAGGTACACATACACTTTTGTGTATACTGTCTTTCACTTACATTATAAGCAAACACTTACTTTCAAGGGACATCTTTGGATTTTCAAGCTTTTTTCTTAAAACAGAATCAATGAGAACTCTCAGCTGCTTGAAAATGACAGCTATCTTTACAGGGGCCTGTTAAGAGGAGATGAAAAAAATGGACAAAGTCAATCCAGGGGAGTGTGAATGTGTTTAAGTAAATCGAGGCAAGCATATATTACAATGCCTTAGCACGTCTTGCTTTTAATGGAAAACACAGTGGGAAAAATACAAATTATTTCTGCTAGCTAGGCACGCAAACCTCTCAATTTCCTTATTAAATCTGGTAACTCTTCCCAAAATAAGGCAACTATTATTCCAATAATTGTTTTCTTCTCTATTTATATCAACTCTGTGGAAGTTAAGACTACAGTTTTGGGGAGATAACTTTTTTTTTTTTTTTTTTTTGAGATGGAGTCTGTGTCGCCCAGGCTGAAGCGCAGTGGCACAATCTCGCCTCACTGCAACCTTCACCTCCCAGGTTCAAGCGATTCTCCTGCCTCAGCCTCCCAAGTAGCTGGGATTACAGGTGCGCACCATAATGACTGGCTAATTTTTTGTATTTTTAGTAGAGACAGGGTTTCACCATGTTGGTCAGGCTGGTCTCTAACTCCTGACCTCATGATCCACCTGCCTCTGCCTCCCAAAGTGCTGGGATTACAGGCATGAGCCACGGCACCTGGCCTGGGGTGGGAAATTTTTTTAAACAGCTTTATTGAGATATAACTTACCCTAAAAATTCACTCATTTTCACTAATTTCAATAGCTTTCAGTAAATTAATAGAGTTGTGCAACCATCACAATCCAGTTATAAAACATTTTCACCACCCCAATTTCTTTGCACAAAGTGCATATAATTGTACAGCTGCACTTAAAATTCACCTCTCCAGTCCTAGACAAACGGCTGTCATAGAATAACCTAACAATGTAACAGGTTTGTTTAGTTTAAGCTGGTCAATCTTGATGGGAGTACAGAGAAACAGATAAACTTATTGTTAGAAATAAGCATAGGTTGGTCTGATTTTTCCAGAGAAGAATTCAACAGTATGAAATAAACTATAAATCTGTTTGATCTTTTTATTCCTTTTTATTCCACAATGTAGTGGAATGAGAATAAATTTGGGAATCAAATAGTCCTAGATTTGAATCTTGCTCTTTCAGTAATAATCCATGTAAATCTTGGGAAAATTATTTAATTTCTCACTGTGTTTAAGTGTCTCTATCTATATAAAAGAAACTATAGAAATTACTTAAAGCTAGGATTGTTATTAATAATAAATAGAATTTGTTATACCAATATAATTTGATTTTCAAATTTAACAGATTTAAAACCACAGAGGCAAGATAAAATAAGCAATTCTACTTAACTCATATTATAAGAAGACATTATGCAGACTCCAATAAAATTTTAAAAATGTACCTCAATGGTACTGAAGTTGAACATTTTTAATAATCAATAAAATCAGTTGTACTATGTACCTGAAAATAGATCCAGCCATCAATAGAAAGAAGACGTTCTCGGTGTTGAACTTCTATATCACCACCAAAAAGTAAAACTGGAAAAGGGGTTATTAGGGTAGTTTCTCTCAAATACACTCTGGCATACCTTATCTACATGGGAAAAAGGAGGGGAAATAATTTCAAAATATAAAAATAGAAGGAAGTCATTTATCTTTTTCAAATAAGCATTTTTCTACAATTTATTATTCTACATTTTAAGCCAAGAGTATCTGTAAAGCTACATTTTCATTATGTGCATAATTTATCAATTTTATAGTAATTACTATTACCACCTGTGCATTTATACTATAAAAAGGCATTGTAAATATTATTGCTAAGGCTGAGTTAGACGTTGAACATAAAGGAAACTAGGTACAAGCAATTTTATAATGCTAATGATATTAAATAATTAATGTTAAAATGATGATTAACTTTCAGTTTCTGGTTTCTAGACCAATATTCAGCTACGGGCGTCAATCAGTAATTTCTCATGTTTTACATTTAAGTTTGATAAATGTTGAGAGTTATTCAAGCCAGTGCTTGAAATTATGGATCTTTGTTATTTTAAAGGTCAAGAAACAAAACGGAGGCACTCTTTGTAAAGGGAGAAGAATTATGTTTCAATTTTTTATGTTCTCTTTTCTTCTCATACTGCCTTAAAAATGTATAAATGAGACAGGTAACAAAAACCCAAAATATGAAGAGAAAATGCCATCTTAACCTTCACCATATGTTAAAAAATAAGAAAATGGAGTGGTCATGCAGCTCCAATTTAAAAGGCTGTTTTTGTTGTAATCTATAAATATTTGTTATTAAATTATCTTAGGTGATACTTGACCGAAACTGTTGCAAATCATCCACAGTTCTACTACACCATTCAATATTCCCCTTATTTGGAAACAGCACAACTTGTCTTTTATCCCCTTCTGAGACAGCACCTTTTAATGAAATACTCAGGAGATTGACACATTATCAACCAACATCAATTTGCTATTACTGTCTTTATTCCAAGTAGAAAAGATGATGGGCAGAGTAGAAACCTTACTAATTTTTTTTTGAAGAGAAAATAAGCATTCTTTTGTTTGAAAAGCTATGTGCATCTTGATTTCAAATATTAACAAAAATGAATAGCTCAATTTGAGAACCAAATAAAATACCTGTTAGGGCATCCTAACTTGTTATGAATGACTTGTAGAATAATGCTCTGAATACTGGAATTTAGGAATGAGTACTTCACCTTCTCCTGGTATAAGAGCCATCCATGAGTTTGCAAATCTCTGTTTACTGAGGATGGGTGTACTTGTGCTTTGCCTTGGGCCGTCTCCACAATGCAAGCCAATTTTTCTGTAACATCCACTGACTTTGTATAGATTATCTTCCCCACATTGTCATACAGTCCAGCCACCAGTACAGCTTTAAGAAGGGCAATTTCTTGGAATGAGAGGGTCTGTGAGGCTCTGTTTCCTTCCCAGCTGGTAGAAGTTGTGGAAGATGAAAATCCTGCTGCCTTAACCAGCTTTATTAACTCCTGCTTTACATCCTAGATTGGTTTATGTTAAAAACAGAAATAAACTGATTAGAGAAATTTCCAAACAACATTGTAATTTATATTACTGCTTCCTATAAAAATTGACAGGATGCTAATGATTATTTAGCTAACTATAGCCCAAATTACCTTAAGGAAGAAAAAAAGATACTGGAAAGTCAACTAGAAACAGCTATTCTCTTCACCCTAAGACTTTAGATGTCTCAAAACATAAAAATGTATAAAATTTGAGAGCAAGAAAAATGTGTCTAAACACATTTTCATTCGCTACATTTACTTCCATAGTAGCTCTCCTTTTTCTCTGGAGATTTTTACTTAATGAGGATGGTCAGCATTGAGAAAGAACTGACAGAAATCTTGATTCTAGATTGCAAGTACTTCTTCATTTGTTTCCGGAAATCTATCTTAATTTCTCAAAGAACTTTGAAAAAGTTTATTAATGGCAACTTCATTTAATCTAAAATTGTTGCCTAAAATATTTTTCTACCTTTAATATGTGCTGATCAGCAAAACTAGCACAGGAAGGATGGGCAGTTTTTTCAAAGTACACAGGATACAAGCAATTAAAAGGTGATGTTTACCTTTAGGATATCCTTTATGTTTTTAAGTTTGGGGCTTAAGGGACTTTCATTCTTGGGGAGAAAAGACCAAACAGACAGCTGCCATAACACCACAGGGTTAGTGAAGACATCTAAAACTTTGTAGTCCCAGGGAGGTGAAGAAAAGGCTCACAGAAGAAAGGGGATGGAAAGCAATTTGAAGGTCGGGAGAAGTAGAGAGGAGATAAAGGAAAAGGGGCTAAATTGAAGAAATAGCCCCCTCTGGGCTAACTGATTGGGATTTCTACATGTTCCCAGTCAGGTGGCCCAGAGGGGGCTATTTCTTCAATTTAGCTCTTGACGTGCTTCATGTGCTTCGAGAAGGACAAAGTTCATTCCACTTAGAGAAGTCTCTGCTGTCATCCTAGCAGTTTTGTTTTTTTTTTTTTTTTTTTTGAGACGGAGTCTCACGCTGTTGCCCAGGCTGGAGTGCAGTGGCGCGATCTCGGCTCACTGCAAGCTCCGCCTCCTGGGTTCACGCCATTCTCCTGCCTCAGCCTCCTGAGTAGCTGGACTACAGGCGCCCGCCACCGCGCCCGGCTAATTTTTTGTATTTTTAGTAGAGACGGGGTTTCACTGTGGTCTCGATCTCCTGACCTTGTGATCCGCCCGCCTCGGCCTCCCAAAGTGCTGGGATTACAGGCTTGAGCCACCGCGCCCGGCCAGTTTTTTTTTTTTAATCACAAAAAATAGTGTGTCAAATATGGGAAAAAACCTTTACTTTTTAAAATATGAGTATAGAATAGGGGGATTATGTGAGAGATACATTATTGTCTGAATACTTTTATAGCATATCTGGGCCAAGCGAGGTGGCTCACACCTGTAATCCTTCCTAGCACTTTGGGAGGCTGAGATGGGAGGATCGCTTGAGACCAGGAATTCAAAACCAGCCTGGTCAACACAGCAAGACCCCATCTATTTAAAAACAAAAACAAAAACTTTTATAGCCTATCTGTATTAAACATTATTTCCTTTTACATACGTATCAATAAAAATAAAAAGACAGTATTTGTGGGGGAGCCCTGCTTTTCACATTCACCTGTCTTTACATTTTGACTACACTTCTACTCTCTCTCCTCCCAGAAATAAATTTGTTCCTGAATAGCAACCTAATAGGCTAAACCATCAGTTTCCCTTCCTAAGAACAGACTGATAAAGTTGATCACAACCAGTCACTAAGTATGATGCTTTGAATGCCTTTTCATAACTAGCCATCCCAGGCTGTAGCTAAATAGCTGGCCAATATTTAGGGACATATAATAGAATTTCACGAAGAGGAATCAGGGCTCTTTGGAAACACGACTGATTCCAAGCCTGGAGTGTAAAATACACTAGAGAAGCTTTCCATACCAAAAGCAAGGGAGCCATCAAAGATTGCTAAGATTATATGAAAAGGACTCAGCAGCCAACCCAAAGGGGCTCTCACTTCCTAAAGAGGGGACAATTTGAGTATTAAAAAATTAACTGTAGAGAACTGAAACACATCAAATATATTTAAATCAAGAAGTTCGTAACAATTTTTTAAAAAAACAAGATTCACTGATTACTTGTGGAGATGCTTAGGAATCAACTCATTATGAAAACTGCTAGGTAAAAGGAAACAAGCATTTATCCTAATTTTCTTGTATAAACTGTACCTCAGGGTATTCAAATATTTAAGGAAAAAGTAGTTCTTTATGAAATAATTCTAGCTAACAAGTAGAACTATAATACCATCATTTGCAACCCTAATGAAACAATAGGTCTGAGTGTTATCAATGGCTTCTAAAAGCATTGCATGAAAAGCCAGTGGGGAATTTTGTAATGGATGAATCTAGCTGGCTCCATTGATATATCTTAATGTTACGAAAAGGGAGATGACTCCGAAAAAAAAGAAAAAAGAAAAAAAAAAAAAGATGAACTTGAATTGGATTAAATTCTTTCGATATAACACCCATTTATAGGAAATACAGGACACAGAAGAATATGTTAAATAATACCACAAGGATATAATCAGCCTTATCCAGACCCTAATGAAACAATAGGTCTGAGTGTTATCAATGGCTGCTAAAAGCCTTACATGAAAAGCCAGTGGGGAATTTTGTAATGGATGAATCTAGCTGGCCCCATTGATATATCTTAATGTTACCAAAAAGGAGATGGCTCCGAAAAAAAGAAAAAAGAAAAAAAAACAAAGATGAACCTGAATTGGATTAAACTCTCAACACCCATTTATAGGAAATACAGGACACAGAAGAATATGTTAAATAATACCACAAGGATACAATCAGCCATATCCAGAATGCAGGAAACTCTACAGGACAATGTATCTGGTTTCTTCAAAAAATAAATGGCAAATAGGAAAAAACTGAGAAAGGGGTGACGATAGGTTAAGAGACTTTATTAAAAAACATATCAACCAAATTTAAAGTGTGGGCCTTGTTTGGATCATCCTTTGAACTAGCTGTAAAAAAAAGCCAGTAATGAGGTAACTGAGGATGTTTAAACACTGTCTGTATATCTGATGGTATTAAGGAATTGGGTGTTTTTAGGTGTGATAATGTTTAAAAAAAATCTGATACCTTGGATATGCTTCAAAATCTAGAGGGCAGATAGTAGAATAAAAGGAGTACAAGTATATTGACCACAGGTTGATAATTATGAAAGTGGGAAATGGGTATATGAAAGTTCATTATGTCCATACAATTTGATGTATGTTTGAAATTTTCCGTAATTAAAGAAAAATAACCACATTTCAGAGTTGAGAAGAAATATAGATTAATCTCCTTTCAACTTGCGTGTGTTTTTTTTCTTTTCTTTTTTTTGAGACGGAGTCTCGCTCTGCCGCCCAGATTGGAGTGCAGTGGCATGATCTCGGCTCATTGCAACCTCTGTCTCCTGGGTGCAAGCAATTCTCTGCCTCAGCCTCCCAAGTATCTGGGATTACAGGCGCCCACAAGCACACCTGGCTAATTTTTGTATTTGTAATAGAGATGGGGTTTCACCATCTTGGCCAGGCTGGTCTTGAACTCCTGACCTCATGATCCACCCCCCTCGGCCTCCCAAAGTGCTAGATTACAGGCATGAGCCACTGTGCCCAGGCCTTGTGTTTTTTGTTTTTGTTTTTTTTTTTTTTTCAGACAGAGTTTTGCTCTTGTTGCCCAGGCTGGAGTGCAATGGTGTGATCTTGGATCACTGCAACCTCCATCTCCTTGGTTCAAGTGATTCTTGTGCCTCAGCCTCCGGAGTACTGGGATTACAGGCATGCGCCACCACACCTGGCTAATTTTGTATTTTTAGTAGAGACAGGGTTACTCCATGCTGGTCAGGCTGGTTTCGAACTCCCAATCTCAGGTGATTCACCCACCTCCACCTCCCAAAGTGCTGGGATTACAGGTGTGAGTTACCACGCCCAGCCCTTTTTTTTTTTTTTTTTTTTAAGTGAAAAACTGAGACTTCTACTAATTCCCAAGATAGTGTTTATGAAATCGTGTTGCATCTTTTCTTTTCTTTTTTAAAAGAGATAGGGTCTCACTCTGTTACTCAGGGTACAGTGGTACAATTGAAACTCACTGCAACCTTGAACTCCTGGGCTCAAGCAATCCTCCCACCTCAGCCTCCTGAGTAGCTGGGACTACAGGCATGTGCTACCATGCCCATTTCATTTTTTTATTTTTGGTAGAGACACATTCTCACTATGTTGCTCAGGCTGGTCTCAAACTCCTGGCCTGAAGCCATCTTCCTGCTTCAGCCTCCCAAAGCACTGGGATTACAGGCATGAGCCAGTCTTTTTGATCATTTCTTGAACATACTATGATTATTATTATTATTGGTTTTTTTTTTGAGACAGAATCTCGCTCTGTCACCCAGGCTAGAGTGCAGTGGTGCGATCTGGGCTCACTGCAAGCTCCGCCTCCCGGTTCATCCCATTCTCCTGCCTCAGCCTCCTGAGTAGCTGAGACTACAGGTGCCTGCCACCACGCCAATTTTTTTTTTTTTTTTTTGTAATTTTACTAGAGACGGGGTTTCACCGTGTTAGCCAGGATGGTCTCAATCTCCTGACCTCGTGATATGCCTGCCTCGGCCTCCCAAAGTGCTGGGATTACAGGTGTGAGCCACTGCACCCAGCCATACTATGATTATTAAATACTATTTTAAATCACTGTGTAATACATACAAGTTACTTGCTGGAAGAAAGAAGTCAAGTACAATCACACATGTACTAATTCAACAAATGTTTTATTAAGCCCTTACTATGTGACAAGTATTTTCCTAGGCATTCTTTTTTCCAAAATAAACTTATAGTTACCCATGACTCTGAGTGAGAGATCCATATTAAGAATTACCTCTAGGGTTAACAGTGATGTTCTATTGAGAAAGTTCCTCCGGCAATATGTGATTTCAGAACGATAACCTCCTTCTTGTCGTGCTTTCTTCCATCTAGATAAATAAAATGTCAATTAATGAATAAAGGTCACCATGTTCTCTTTCCAAACTCTTTTTCAGAGCTAATAACCAAAGTAAGATTTAATTAAATTATAATTTAAAAAGGGGAGGGATCTTGCTTGTAGCAGCTACCAATTGTATATAAGAATATTAACTTATTAACAGATATGTTAACAATATTAACAGATATTTTCTGTTTAACAGTAAATTATTAAGTTACTTTAAATGAGTTAATATACATATAATACCAAATATATTATTCTTAAGTTTTAAGAAGGATTATAAAACACATGACTCTCTAACATAATTATACCTTGACAGATGAAATAACTAAAAATAAATTTAAACCTCAGATGTACAATTTTAATGAGTCAAAGGTAATTTTTTTAAGTAAATAACCTCACGTAATTGGCTTATTGATAACGGCCAGATTATGTTTTTACCCTAGATAAGCATTGTAGATTGTCAGGTGGTCTGAATCCGCCATGGCCAAAGCTGATTTTGCAAGATCTGCTTCATCTTTTCGACCAATTGGTGTGGTAAAAGGAGACTTCTCTGTCATAACTGCAGCTAGTGTTGCCTATCCATAAATGACAAAACAATTTATCATTAAAGAGCTATACAGTGAAAGTTAACTTATAAAAGAAAGCAAATCATAAAACAATCACCCTTTAAGTTGCCTGTTTATTTTCAATACTTTTATTATGTTCTACTATAGCTAATTTTTATTTTCATTTTAAAGTTATTTTTTGTTCCATTTTAAGGAATTTCAAAAATACATCCCTTTACTTTTATACCCTTTCTGTGAGGTAAGGAGGCAATTATCACCACAATCAGAGGAAAAAAACTGAACATTTATATAAATGATTTACAGTCTGTCATACAGTTAGAGGCAATCTGGGAATCCTAACTCAGTTATCTTGTCTCCAAGACTGCCAAATTTCCACTCTTAGTCTGCCATGATCTTTAAAAATAATTTGGACATAACAATCCATTTGTTGTTGTAGGTTTTCAGATAAACTATCATGGAAGAGGTTATTTTTTGAACTTCACAAAATTCTGGTGAATATCTATTTCGAATACTAAACAGAGAGAGACTACAGTAATAAGTCACATTTTCTTCATTTTGTTTTTATTTCTGGATTTTTTTACAGACAGGGTCTTGTTCTGTTGCCCAGCCTGGGGTGCAGTGGCCCAATCACAGCTCACTGCCCCCTCCTACTCCGGGGCTCTAGCAATCCTCCCACCTCAGCCTCCTGAATAGCTAGGTCTACAGGGGTACACCACCATGCCTGGCCAATTTTTTTAATCTTAATTTTTTTTGCAGAATCAGGGTCTCACTATGTTGCCCAGGCTTCCATTCTGTTTTTAAATAGCCTTTATTGGTAATCCCAGAAAGGGCCATAGCTTGATAAAGTTGGAAAGTTGGAATGGCACAGTAAGCATATGCGTCCAGAGACCCAGACAGATTTGAATTTGTTAATTCTGAGATAATTTGAGAAAAGAGAACTCTGCTAATTATTGGCTCAAAGAGAGAGCCCAAAAAAGGAAAGAAAAAAAGTTTTTAATTTTACCTTTCAGTCGCTAGTGTTCAAAGCTTCCTAAGAATCATCCACTACATATTCCATTAAATATTTCAAGCAAGTTGAAAACAAAAGTTTAGACAAGTCAAAATCACTCACAAAATAGTACCTACAGTACACTTAAGTAAATGGATGAACAGATTTTCAAGTATATAAATACAAAAACTTAAATATTATATTAAAATATTCTTATATTAATATAAACCTGGCCAACATGATGAAACCCCATCTCTACTAAAAATACAAAAATTAGCCAGGTGTGGTGGCACGTGCCTGTAATCCCAGCTACTTGGGAGGCTGAGGCATGAATTGCTTGAACCCCGGAGGCGGAGATTGCAGTCAGCCTAGATTGCACCACTGCTCTCCAGCCTGGGCGACAGTGCCAGACCCTGTCTCAAAAAAAAAAAAAAAAAATTCTTATCAGCATTCAGGCCCTCTCGGTTTTATTGTTAGTACAGACATTCTATTTAGTTTAAAAAAATTTTTGGCTGGGCGCGGTGGCTCAAGCCTGTAATCCCAGCACTTTGGGAGGCCGAGACGGGCGGATCACGAGGTTGGGAGATCAAGACCATCCTGGCTAACACGGTGAAACCCCGTCTCTACTAAAAAATACAAAAAACTAGCCGGGCGAAGTGGCAGGCGCCTGTAGTCCCAGCTACTCGGGAGGCTGAGGCAGGAGAATGGCTAAACCCGGGAGGCGGAGCTTGCAGTGAGCTGAGATCTGGCCACTGCACTCCAGCCTGGGTGACAGAGCGAGACTCCGTCTCAAAAAAAAAAAAAAAAAAAATTTTTAATTAACAATTGTTTCCAAACTTGTAATTTCCTGGTCAAAGGATATTTAAAGTGAAGAAGCAGCAGCACTGTTTGACTTACCACTGGGTCAAGGCAGCCAAATATGGCACCAAAAATAAGCATCTTGCCAATCTTGACATTCACAGGTAAAGCTGCAAGGTGTTGGCCCAACGGAGTCAGTTTAGGGTCATTTAATTCACAAGCTCCAATTTTTCGGAGCAAATTCATTGCATTGCTGATCACTTGGAGCTGAGGAGGATCTAAGGCTTTGGAGAGGAAATCTTCAGGAGAACCAAGATTACATTTCTGCAGATTAAAAAAGTAATAAAATTGGTATGAAATCAAAGAATTAACACTACCCAATGAGATGGTACTGGAACTAAATTTGACTTCAGTAAAATTTTGAGCAAAGAGAGTAAAATGTGTAAGTAGGGCTATCCTGTTATTTTTTTTTTATAATGGGGGCAGAGGAGTTGGGGGGAAGAGTATATAAGCGTTTGTGTGTGGGGGGGTGGGGAGGGAATAAGGATTAGATTTTCCACTCCACATTTTTAGTTTCTTAATTCCGGATTTTGATAGAGTCAAAAATCTAAGAACTGAAGGATATTATAGATCTTTCAGTCAAAGAAGACCTTTGTTTAGGTCAGGGTTTCTTGATCTCAGTACTACTGATATTTTGGGCTGGATAATTCTTTGTTCTAGGGAGCTGCCCTGTAAACTGTCAGATGTTTAGGAGCATCCCAGATCTCTACCTACTAGATACCATTTACCCTCCCTGTCCAATTATGACAACCAAAAATATCTCCTGACATTGCCCAATGTCCCCTGGTAGGCAACAGTGCCCCCAGTTGAGAACTACTAGTCTAGGTTATGAGGCTGATAATCTATAAAGTGTAAGTGTCTGGCAAAACCAAAACACAGTGGATTTACTTATAATAAGATGGATAGGCCGGGCGCGGTGGCTCAAGCCTGTAATCCCAGCACTTTGGGAGGCCGAGACAGGCGGATCACGAGGTCAGGAGATCGAGACCATCCTGGCTAACACGGTGAAACCCCGTCTCTACTAAAAAAAAATACAAAAAACTAGCCGGGCGCGGTGGCGGGCGCCTGTAGTCCCAACTACTTGGGAGGCTGAGGCAGGAGAATGGCGTGAACCCGGGAGGCGGAGCTTGCAGTGAGCTGAGATCCGGCCACTGCACTCCAGCCTGGGCGGCAGAGCGAGACTCCGTCTCAAAAAAAAAAAAAAAAGATGGATAAGGGCATATATTAAATAAGAGTAAAAAAGTTGAAAATCTAAAGCAATATAAGGTAAGTTTAGGTGTTCATTTTTTTCTTTTCTAGAAAGGGGTGAAGGACAAAATTCATCTGAGTTCCCTTGAGATTACCATAATATGAAGGCATAATTCCTCCAAAGGTACACGTAAGATTTCAGGAACAGAATACTCCATAAAGCCTTCAAATCTGAAAAATAAAGAAATACTAAATACATACTATCAGAAATGGCACACAGTACTGGTTTATGTGTTTTACATTTCCAGTGCTATGCCATACCTTTCTCTTGTGTACATTCGGAAACAGAAGCCATCTCTGACCCGCCCAGCTCTTCCCTGGCGCTGCAGAGCACTGGCTTTACTGACAAACGTCTCGACCAAAGAACTCATCTGACTGCTTTCATGGTACCTGAAGAAATGTTTTAGGAGAGAATATGCAGATAATTGACTTAAGTCAAAATTGGAAAAAGCTGGATTTGACTGTTACAACTAAGTTAAATATAAGCTTAAAAAGTCCATTATTTGGACCAATAATTCTCAAATTATGCTTCATATTTAAATAATTTAGTAAACATTGCATACTAAATACACTACAAATTAAAAGTCTGGGAAAAGAAAAAAAACTTCTTTAACTTGTCCCTTCTCATACTAACCTGATCATAGAATCTTTTAAAAAGTTAGTAGAATATCTATTAATTAAGGAACGAGAATTATTTGACATATTTTGAGAAGTGTTACTGTGAACATTACAATTCAACATACTGTTCACGATACAGTTAAACCCTGAAAACATTTTCTCTAGAGGTACAATTCAAAGAATCAAGAATCTACTTTTTATTGAATAGCGGTACTCTCTTGCAAATATTGCTGTGGTTTCCTAAAACAGGGGATAGTGTATGTAGGTTACAGTAGACTACTAAAGGTGGTCTGTCCTATTTATGCAATATAAACATTATTTATACAGTAGTAATCTTTTTGTTGACGATTCAGTTACAGTAACCTATTAGGTTCCAGTTACTGAACTAGGCACTTTCAGTTATGAAATTTTCATTTTGACTGGGTGAGGTGGCTCACGCCTGTAATACCACCACTTTGGGAGGCCGAGGAGGGCAGACTGCCTGAGGTCAGGAGTTCAAGACCAGCCTGGCCAACATGGTGAAACCTGTCTCTACTAAAAATACAAAAAAATTAGCCGAGTATGGTGGCATGCGCCTGTAATCCCAGCTACTCGGAAGGCAGAGATGGGAACTGCTTGAAACAGGGAGGTGGAGGCTGCAGTGAGATTGTGCCACTGCACTCCAGCCTGGGTGTCAGAGCAAGACTCCATCTCAAAAAATAAAATAAAATAAAAATTTTTCATTTTACCCATTTGCAAATGAGGAAACTGATGATTAGAGAGGTTATATGTTATGTTACTTGCTCAAGGGATTTAAATTCAGCTCTTACTCCAAAAGCCATGTTTCTTTTCCAAATTACACAAAGAATGTTTTTTGTTAAACAATTTATTTTACAAATAAAAAATCTTAAAAATTTATGTTTTAAAAATTTTTCTCAGTACTTTTTAAAAGTCGCACTATACTGGCATTACTTATGGGAAAACCCATGACATGAAATTCTGACATTTACTTTCAGATATTTTAAAGTTTCTTACAGTTTCTCTAAGGCTTTTGCTTTGGACAGAACTAGGACATTTAGGATTTTCGCTATATAATTTTAGGATTTCTCCCAAGAATTCAAGAGCCTCAGCCTCTTTCCAGGTTAAAAATGTTTTGATTTGGGAAATTTAAACTTACTTATTTTCTTTTGTTCTTCCAGTATCAATTACAAATACAACATCTGGAATAGTGATACCCGTCTCTGCAATATTTGTTGCTAAAACAATCTGAAAAAAAACAAAAAGCTTAAAACATTTAGACTACTTTCATTAATATATCATTATTTATATTAGTTTGAGCTGATGAAATTTAAAAACTGAATTTCAATTTCAGTCACAAAAATTTACAATCTATTTGCTATTACTATGTAATTTTAATTTACTCTGGTTTTGTCAGCTTAGCTTACTAATTAGACCAAATCTAAAATACAGATTTTTTAGTCCAACAAAAATACCACTCCCCTAATTCTAGTCAATCATCTTAAAAACGACATAAGTAGGGCTGGGCGCAGTGCCTCACACCTGTAATCCCAGTACTTTGGGAGGCCAAGGCGGGAGGATCACCTGTGGTCAGGAGTTTGAGACCAGCCTGGCCAACCTGGCAAAACCCTGTCTCTACTAAAAATACAAAAATTAGCCAGGCTTGGTGGCAGGTGCCTGTAATCCCAGCTACTCAGGAGGCTGAGGCAGGAGAATCACTTGAACCCGGGAGGAGGAGGTTGCAGTGAGCTGAGATTGTGCCATTGCACTCCAGCCTGGGCAACAAGGCTGGAGTGTTGTTTTGAAACTCCGTCTCAAAACAAAAAAAACATAAGTAGAATGGGAAACTGGGTAGAGATTGAAGACAGCTGAGCACAGCCCTTCACTATTATTAGGGAAAAAAAAAATCACATTAATGAGAAGAACTAGGTTGTTGTCCTGGCTCTGTTACTTATTAGCTTTGTGACCTACCTAATGGTTTATGTACAGGAAAAATCATCAGAGAGGATCTGCCTAGAGAACAACAAGAATACTCCCAGGATTTAAATATTCAGTCTCCTTTGTGATGCCTAATATCCAATCTCCTTTGTGATGCCTTCTCGGGAAAAAGTTGTGACTTTTTTCCCTCAACAGGCAACATCCATACCATATTTTTCAACTAGCACTCTCTCAATGAAGTCTTCTCCCTTAAATAGCACATAATGTAAACATACAAATGCTTGAATTGTAACATTGGGTTCACTTCTGATGATGGTAAGGCGCAGAACACCTGGAGTTGGCAGTGCACATCAAGCACTTAATGTTAACAACTGTCTTTGATGATAAAAAGTTATACTGCATTCATAAAATACTCTCAGGTGTATCACATATAAATTTGCTGTACTAAATTTTACCTTCCTGACTCCTGGAGGAGGAAGTGTGAATGCTGCAGCTTGATCTTGGGTTGAAAGAATAGAATGCAGAGCTATCACTTTATATCTGAAAGTTAAAATCATAGTTCTTAGCAAGGGTTTCTCTTTAGAAGACACTGCAAAGAACAACAAAATTTATTTGCATATAGCAAGCAACTTTAAGATTTTTTACTATGAAAAAATTTAAACATACACAAGTGTTTACAGAATTGTACAATGAAACCTCATATACACGCATCACAGAGAATATAAACAAACTATGCAAACAGGATTAAATTTTTTTAATGTTCTTTCTAATGTTGAAGTGGCTTATATGGTTTATTACAGTAGTAATAAACTCTATTGAAACATATAGTAAACAGCTGATTAAATATATATGGCTGATAAACTGCAGTTTGGTTGGAGTTTTGCACGATTTAGCAGGTTGGCAGGAGTCACCATCTTACTTTTAAACCACAGGATTCCCTCTGCTTAATCTTATTAAGAAGATGAAGCCTGGCCGAGTGCGGTGGCTCATGCCTGTAATCCCAGCACTTTGGGAGGCTGAGATGGGTGGATCATCTAAGGTCAGGAGTTTGAGACCAGCCTGGTCAACATGGTGAAACCCCATCTCTATTAAAAATATAAAAATTAGCTGGGCGTGGTAGCATGCACCTGTAGTCCCAGCTACTTGGGGAGGCTGAGGCAGGAGAATCACTTGAACCCGGAGGTAGAGGTTACAGTAAGCTGAGATTGTGCCACTGCACTCCAGCCTGGCCAACAGAGCAAGACTCTGCCTTAAAAAAAAAAAAAAAAAAAAAGAAGATGAAGGCTACAGGCAGTGGCTCACACCTGTAATCCCAGCACTTTGGTAGGCCAAGGTGAGAAGTTCGTTTGAGCCCAGGAGTTTGAGGCCAGCCTGGGCAACAGAGGGAGACCCTGTCTCTATGAAAAAAAAATTTTAAATTAGCTGGGCGTAGTAGTGCACGCCTGTGGTCCCAGCTGCTCAGGAGGCTGAGGTGGTAGGACTGCTTGAGCCCAGGAGTTTGAGGCTGAAGGTGCAATCACGCCACTACACTACAGCCTAGGCAACAGAGATAGAATCTGTCTCAAAAATAAAATAAAATGGAACAAATGCAGAACATAGTACCTAAAAATTTTTAGTAGATAACATGTTAAAATGGAAATGTTTAAACAAAAAAATCTTACTTCCCCATGGGCAATTTTAACCTTTGGTGAAAAAACTTTGAAAACTCTGATCAAGGGTTTTAATGTACCAAATATTTTCCTATTTAAAACAACCAGGAATATAATGAAGATGTGTAGTTACCGTTCAGAATAAAATCTTCTATCATTTGATAGAAGATCATACAACTGCTGAATATGAGCAAGACCTGGTAAAAAGATCAATACTGCTCCTTCAATATTTCTGAACTGGGGACTTTTATCTGAAATTTTAAAAAGATACAATATTCAAAATAAGAAGATAAAAGGAACAGCATATAAAATATTAACAAAACATCTCAAGGTAGTAGAAATGTTTTATCAAATAAAATGGAGACCCATTAGAAATAGAAATATACCTAAGTAGGCAAGAAGTTCCAAAATGAGATCCAGGTTGATTTTATGAGGATTCATGTATAGAATAGCATGCTGAGTGCGGCTGCTGTACTTCTGGTAAAATGGATTTAAATCAGCATTTGCTCCAGTCTGAACTGGGATGTATTCCTAAAAGAAATCCAACCAGAGGGAGCTGAATAAAAATATTAAGTATTTTTGTAAGACAAAGAAGGAAAAAAGGCGGTATTTGCATTCATCAAATCTATATTTTTCTCATTGTCACCATTACTATTTTGTTAAGATACAGAAAGAATATACTTAGTAGTGGCAAGAATATCAGAAAGTATCATCTCTCTCCTATAATTTAATGTCATCCAGCCCTTAGGTATAGCAAAACCTTTTTATCTTGGCATATACATACTAAAATAATTGTAGAAAAGCATATTGTAATCATGTATGCATCATTCTGTGGCAACTAAAAAGCAGCCAGGCCAAGAGAGGTCATAACTTTAATAAGTAGTTTGTACCTGGCTCATTCCTTCTACATTGTACTTTGGCTCCTGAATTCCAGTCATCTCTTTTGAAATAATTATACTTTTCTAAAGTCTTTCTTTAGTTAGTAATTTTTACCTCTGGTGTTTTAGGGGAAGATTTTACTTTTTGCTTTCTTGGTCTATCTGCTTAATAAAAATATAAAGATAACTTTAACTCTGTGTTTTCATCAAATTGGAAACATGCATGAAATATCATGGATATGACAAAAATGCTGGATCTAGTACCACTGGCTAAAATGCAGGATAACATTGTTTTTTTGATATTTGAACTTCCCAGAAAGAACTATGCCCTACACAGCTTCAGTATGTACGTATGTATGTATGTATGTATGTATGTATGTATGTATCTATCTATCTATCTATCTATCTATCTATCTATCTATCTATCTGTCACTATCTACCTATCACCATCTTGCCTCTGCCCTGCTCCTGCCAGGACAGAGGCTAAGAAAACCAATGGCAAGGATCTAGATTTGAGACCTGCCCTATCCTGATCACCTATGGTGTTGAGATGAAGTAGAGAAAAATCACTACTATGTACTCCTCAATAACTGATCACTGTTACAAAATTGTTGTAAGAAGTTGCTTCTAACTTGTATGGTCCTTGATTTTGTATGTGTACCTAGATGGCCCAGAATAGTTTAAGAGGACAATCAAAGTATCACAAATCAAAGATTACAGTCTATGAAATAAAGATTAAAGAAACGACCTTTAAAATTCGTTCATTCTCAGATCTATTCCTCATCTATCAAATTATACTCAAATTCACTGTGTTAACCATATGATTTTGAAACTCTTGTGGCAGGTTAGGCCCTGGATATCATTATCTGATATCTTTCAAAATATTTTCTTTTTACCTGATATTTTTTTATTCCCCCTGCTTTGCTTGTAACATTAATGGTTACTTCTTCTTCCTCTTCCAGAAACTTCTGACAATATTCTGAGTCTTTCTCCAGTACAAAACCTGTTTCTTCTATTATATCTTCAAGATGAAAAACCTGCATAGAATAAGGCATATAAATGGGTGAATTCAAATTCATTTCAGTAAATATCATTTTAAAGAGAACAAGGGGACACCACCTTTTGAATGTCACCAAACGCTAATTTAGAATATTATGAAAAAAATGTTTAGTATTATTTGGGAATGAAGACTTGGTTGACAAAGAGGGATTGTCTCTAAAGCCTCAAGACAAATTACATTATGAGATATATTTATATATATACATATAATGTGAAACAGTTAAGAGTAGATTATATTAGCTGAACTGAAAAGGTAAGAATCAAGAATAGAATATGTAAAAAGGAAGCTTCAAAGACAACCCTAAATTTGAGGGGTGGGTGAAAAAGGAGTTCCTTATTGCCAGGTAGCCACTCTTTTTTTTTTTTCTCCCTGACCATTAGATGACCAGGGAAGGGCGGCAACTCTTAATCTGAATATAATGATTTTCATGTGAAAATAGTTTTATGTTCTTTAGCCCTTAGGGCTGTCTTGAGTCAACACCCTCCTTTCTCTCCTATCCAGCCTCAGGCAAGGCAGTAACAGCCATCTGATTCTTAAGGCTGTGTCCCGCTCCTCTGTCGACTCACTGAACCTAGGAATAGTTCTGGCCTCAGACTACAAGCACCCATCTCCTAGGGAAAGAACCTGTTGGTAATGCAGTTTCTGCTTATACACACATTATAAAGAAAACTTACCTCAACAGGATAACTTCTTCCTGAAATTCTGAGAATAGGGCAGTGTGTGAAATACGTAGAAAATTTTTCGCTGTCCACAGTGGCACTCATTAGAATCAAGTGTAGATCAGAACGTTTCTGTAAAATTTCCTTCAAGATAATTAGTAGGAAGTCTGACTGGACACTTCTTTCATGAACCTAGTTTTAAAAAGGGAATAAAAAAATTCATCATATATTGTACAAATTCTAGTAAGAAGCTTGAACAATCAGACACCCAGATTTACTAAAAGTTATTCAATATCTAAGTACAGTCAGTACATGTGCAGGGAGGGAGAAGCTGTATGTTTTAAATAAGGCAGATCTTCAGAACTGAAAATAAAGTCATTCTCTAAAATTGAAGTCACTGAAAATCATATAATGAACTAGATTAGCCATGACAGCATGACTCTACCCTAGGAGATGGTTCGCAAATCAGATCAGATGTAGCTGATAAGGCCGGGTACAACTCTAAGTTTGAGGGATGCGTGAAAAAGGAGTACCTTATTGCCAGTAGCTCATACTTGAGCACTCTGGGAGGCCGACACGGGCGGATCACCTGAGGTCGGGAGTTTGAGACCACCCTGGCCAACATGGTGAAACCCTGTCTCTACTAAAAATACAAGTATTAGCCAGGTACGGTGGTGTGCACCTGTAATCCCAGCTACCTGGGAGGCTGAGGCAGGAGAATCTTGAACCCAGGAGGCAGAGGTTGCAGTGAGTCAAGCTCATACCACTGCACTCCAGCCTGGGCGACAGAGTGAGACTCTGTCTCAAAGAAAAAAGAAAAGATGTAGGGTATATCCCAAATTTCACTTAGAAGCAAGAGTGACTGCTAAATCTCTGCCACTAATATAAAACTATACTGTCACCATTACAAGACAGATGGTTTATCTACTAGGTAGAAAAAGAGGCATTAACTAGCAGGAATCCAAGAGAATCTCTATCACTGTCAGAAAAAAGGGTTTTATGCTCTTCCAACACATGCATTTTAGGGAAGAGCATGGATGAGGTATACTGTCAGAACTTTAGTATCTGTTGATTCTATCTTCCAACTTTCTGTACTGTGACTTAGTTCTACTCTATTTTATAACAGATTTAAGGTAGCACAAAAGGATAAAGTATATCAAGATAACAAAACAGGTTTTATCATTCGTTCGGAAGGGAGGCAGTAGGGGTTAAGTGTTCAGACTCTGGAATCAATTGCTAGGGTCCAATTCTTGGCCACTTACAGTGTGACTTAGGGAAATTTAAATGACTTAGGGAAAGTCATTTAAATATTCTGGGTCTATTTCTTCTATAAAAGGAGAATACAAATAATGCAAATTTCATAGAGTTGTGACAATCAAATGAGAGAATGCAAAGCCCTTAGAACAGAGCCTAACAGTAAGTACTCAGCATTGTGCCAGATGCTGGAGTTTAAAAAGCAACCAAGAGAGTTCTCTTCCTTTGAGTTTTCAGTGCAGTAAGAAGATGCTGTATAGGATGGTTTGAATTATATATGAAGGATAGCTAATCCCGATGGTCAAGAAGGCTACTAAGACAAATGCCATTGATGCTGAGGACTGAGGGATGAGTATGAAAAGAAAAAGAGGAGGAAGAAACGGGATGAAAAAAGGAGAAAAAAGCGTTCATGTTAAGGTACACAGTGTGTATGAATTCATGGTAGAAAGAAGGATCATACTAACTTTCAGAAACTGGAGAAACAAAAACAATGACTTGGGCATGGGATAGGGGATGGGTCATAAATAAAGCTGGTAAGATACTCAATAAACTGCCCTGTAAGGCCTTGTAAACTGGGTTAACTTTATCCTAATGAGTCAGGAAAGGCAGTGATTAAAGCATTTTAAAGCAGAGGAATCATGTGGTCTGAGTTTTATTTTAAAAAGGATAATCCTGGCTACAATGTGGAAAATGTGGTGGAGGACAGCAAAACAAAGCAGGAAGTTTAATTCATTAGAGACTTTTGTAGTAATTAAAGAAATAATGGTGACCTCTTTAAGGGTAACACCAGTGAATACGGAGAAAAGTCAATGTACTTGAGAAAGGCAAAATAAAAGGACTAGCTGACTGGATTCAGGGGATGTGGGAGAAGGAAAAATCTTAAAGACATTTTTACTTTGGTGGTTTGACCAGGTGGCTGGGGATCATTCAGAGATTTAGAAGAGAGGAGAAGGGGCAAGTTATACAAGATGAACAGGGAAGAGAGATGTTGAGTAGTGGAACTGCTGAGTTTGGAGTTCCTGAGACTGAAGGTATCTACATGGTAGCTAGATATTTAAGTCTGATGCTCAGGAAAGAAATCTGATGGAAGACATAGATCTGGAAAACTTCATCAAATAGATACGAATTTATACAAATAAGGCTTTTGTTATTTTGAGACAGGGTCTCGCTGTTGCCCAGGCTGGAGCACAGTGGCACTACCACAGCTCACTACAGACTTGACCTCCCAGGCTCAAGCAATCCTCCACCTCAGCCTTGCAAGCAGATGGGACTATAAGTGAGTAGATAGGACTATAGGCAAAAGCCACCAAACCTAGCTATTTTTTTTTTTTGGAGAGAGGAGGTCTCCCTTATATTGCCCAGGCTGGTCTCAAACTCCTGGGCTCAAGTGATCCTCCTGCCTCAGCCTCCCAAATTGCTGGCATTATAGGTGCAAGCCACTGCACCTGGCCAGATTTTTTTTTAAAACGAAAAAATAAGGATAGAACATAAAATAGAGCAAATAAAAATGCATACTATTAAGTATACTTGGTATAGATGGGCAGAAAATTTGGCTGTAAGCACACTATCAGCCATCAAGAAAATCTACTCAATTCACACACTGACTACAAACTAAAATCACACAATTCCTAATAGTAAGGCCAGAAGGAGCATTATTCTGACTGTCTTCATAAAGAGGTTCCTGTATAATGTCATGGACTTTGTCCTGACATCTCTTACAATAAATACTTAACATGATGATGAATTTCACTTCTAGGTTTTTTTTTACTTGCTATAGTGTCTAAGAGGTTGATGGGATCACATTGGAGCTCAATTCAGTTAACTGTGTCTACGAATGGCTAATACAAAACCATGAAAGAATACAACTTTCTGAAGTTGGTCTGGTTTTTAGAGTTCATCCTGATCTATATTTACCAAGCAATTTTCTGGTAATAACTTGGGGTTCAACAGAACTTATTAACTGCTACAGATATTTCAACTTACCTAACAATAAGAATTTCTCACTATAAATATATTGTAGCTTATTTTAAGAATGGTAATACGAAAAAAAAAATCAGCATTTTGGCTCATGTTGACCTTTGATGATACTGATTAAATCCAGATCTTGGTCATACAAAGCCACAATTGTGACACCTTACCTCAACTCCCTTCCCGCAGGAGCCTGTGGGCCAGATAAAAAAGCAGCCATTCAGCCTCTTTCTCTTTGATATCTTAGTGATAAGAGTGAAACTATCCCTATAAACTTTATAAAATTAATCAAGGAAGAAAGTAGTTCACTGCCTATTGTCCTCGAATCACATAGACCCTAGATTATCGTTCCCCTTAACTGCTCTATAGATAACTTGAACATTATGAAATGGTACGTTTTCCATTTGAGAAATTCCTTCAGGTCCTATGTACCAGTGAAACTACTGACTCAAAGCTGATGTGAAGGACCCCACTGATGCCAGCTGTTATGAAGGACCTCACAAAGAGCTGACTCCCCAAATAATGCAGTTTCTACATCCTGATGATTTTTATCCTCTTTACCCTTACCAATCAACGATGCCAATTTTCCAATCCCTTGCCTTCCAAAATCCCCTTAAAAGCCCATAACTCCTCTGGGAGATAGATTGAGGGTCTCCTCATCTCCTTGCTTGGTGCCCTGCAACCATTAAACACTTTCTCTGCTGCAAACTCTACTGTCTCAGTGCATTAGTCTGTTACTACACAGTGAGCATACAAACCTGTTGCTCCTGTAACAACAGTACAGTGTTCTCTCTTGTTAAGGAATAAAGACTCCTTAGATAAAAATTCCTATAATTTATTTATTATCAAAATATTAATTAGGTTATTTTAAAATGTCTTCACTCAAACTTATCTGACAAGCGGAAAATAGCTAAATAAATTATGGGACCATCCAAATTATATACTAGTATAAAACTACTTTTAAAAATCATGTTTTTGGGCCAGGCATGGTGGCTCATGCCTGTAATCGCAGTACGTTGGGAGGCCGAGATGGGCGGATCATGAGGTCAGGAAATTGAGACCAGCCTGGCCAACATGGTGAAACACCGTCTACCAAAAATACAAGAATTAGGTGGACGTGGTGGCACACGCCTAGTCCCAGCTTACTCAAGAGGCTGAGGCAGGAGAATTCCTTGAATCCAGGAGGTGGAGGTTGCAGTGAGCCGAGAACACGCCACTGCACTCCAGTCTGGTGACAGAGCGAGACTCTGTCTCAAAAAAAAAAAAAAAAAAGGATTTTGTTGACTAATGTGAAAGAATTATAAATACACATATTAAATATACACATATAAATATACAAATTAAAGATTAACTTTTTTTTTCTGAATCATGAAATCATACTTTTTCTTTTCATTTTTCTACCTTTCTATGCTTCTAATAATTTCTAACAAAAAGGAGGAAAATAACCCAACTATATATAGTCTATTAATTAAAAATCAATGAATGAATGAACTTTCACTATTGCTTTCTAAACTTAGTGAATTAACGACATTTACAAAAACTTTATATTGGGGAGATTTTTAATTTCATTTTCTGAATAACACGAATGGTATATATCTTATCTGTTCTTGAAAAATTATACACAAGCAAATTAGTTTATATATACTAGGCTCCTATGGCCTTTAAAATAATTATAAGGAGAAACTTGTAGCATACTTCAGTGTAAGTGTGCATTCAAATTTGATTCACGTTGAGGTATATCTACCAATAAAGTGATATAGTGACAAAGACTTCTTGTTTTTTTAAGAATTACAGCAGATTCTTTAACAACTAAATGTAGTAGTTGAGAGGCAGTATACTGTTAAGAATACAGACACTGAAGCTAAATTTCTTGGGGTTGAACCTCCAGCTACAGAAATTACTGCCTATGAACACTTGAGCAGGCTGTATGACCTCTCTGTACCTCAGTTTAAAATAACGATATCTGCTTCACTGGGTTACTATAAGAATTAAATGAATTCACTGCCTACTGTCCTACACACACATATGTTATACATAACAGTTTGAACAGCATTAAGCATATAGCAAATATTACGTAGTATTTATTAAACCAACAGGAGATACATTTGTTACAAGAAATTATTATATGTAAAGTATATAATAATTTAGTAAGTATAAAGAAAATGTTATCTAGTATTAGGAGTAACATCTTTTTAATACAAAAATATTTCAAATTTTTGAATACAACTATAGAATCCACTCACCTCATCTACAATAACATGAGACACATTACTTAGAAGACCATCTTCTTGAAGTTTCCTTAGCAAAACCCCTGTTGTACAATAGAGTAACCTAGTAGATTCACAAGCTCGAGATTCCATCCGGATCTGATACCCACACAAAGAATTCTAAAGGGAGAACACAGGGCCTTGATTAGATTCTCATGAGTAATATGGGAAACAAGCTATAAAAAGTGAAGCAGAGGTGCTGATCTTGCTGCTAAATGAAGCGCTGTAAGTAATCTAGTACAATTTATTAATAATATATTAGTAATTATTAGTTTATTAATAAATACATTAGCAAATCTATTCAGTGCAATTTATTATTAAAAGCATTTTCCCATGGTCTTCAATTCTATAAAGCTATAAAATATATTTTATATTTTGGCAAATTTGAACAGAAAAACTTTTTTTTTTTTCAAATGGAGTTTCATTCTTGTCGCCCAGGCCGGAGTGTAGTGGCGCAATCTTGGCTCACTGCAACTTCCATCTCTTGGGTTCAAATGATTCTCTTGTCTCAGCCTCCCACTTAGCTGGGATTACAAGGGCATGCCGCTACGCCCGGGTAATTTTTGTATTTTTAGTAGAGATGGGGTTTCACCATGTTGGCCAGGCTGGCCTCAAACTCCTGACCTCAGGTGATCCCCCCACCTCAGCCTCCCAAAGTGCTGGGATTATAGGCACGAGCCACCATACCCAGCCCCAAAATTTTTGCGCTTTTCAAGATGTTGAGGAAAAAACTGGTCACCTTCTTTAAATACCATTAATATGATTATTAAAACATTAATAAATGTTGAATTAATTTCTTCCTAAATAATCATGAAGCAAAATATTGAGGTACTCAGGAATGAAATTTTAAGCAGCTTCTATAATTTGGTCTACTTTTCTACTAAGATCTCATAAAATTTGCTGTCATTAAAAAGCAGCTAGTATCATACCAGTAGTGCCTAGTGGAATTTTAACGTAACATCCCCCATCACATTTTCTTTCTTACTCCTTCAGTCATTCCATTGTCTTATTTGTATATATGTCTGTCACTCTCTAAGAGCAGAAACTGTGCCTTTTTTTCCCTCCTCTATTCCATGACAGAAACCCAGACAATTTTGCTAAATAGAAAACTTTTAATGAAGGGGTACCCAGTTTAGAGATAAAAATATAATATGCCATCTCCAGAATGAACAATTCAAAGTATAATCAGAATTATATGAAATTGCAATTCATCATATTTAGTTCTAACTAGTTTAATTAATTCGTATACTTTGCAGTCACTCTGGTTAAGGTCTGGCCAGTTTTGTATATACTAGCATGGCAAAATGCATGACAATAGACATTTAAGTACTTTTCTCATTTTTTAAAAAAATATGGGGTTGGAAAATACTAGCATTTTAATTTATACTGTTTTTCTCTTCTGCTCACTGAAAAGAATGAAAATCATTCAGGAATACATTCCACAGAAAAAGGTTTGCAAAAACTTGATATATATTTTAGTAGAATTTGAGTTTGTCCACATTCTTTGGCTGTTCAATTTAGTGGGTAACATATTTGAATATTCAATTATTATAGTTAATATATTTTTTCTAAGAGAATTTTAATGACAGAACTACTGATAATCCTTCTCACAGGACAGTGGCATACTATCACATCTATCAAAGAAAACACGAAAAGTGCCTGAAATGTGCTACTGATCAACCAATAACAGTGAAAACTCATATATGGTACACATTCCATTTGGATCACAAAAGCAAAGGTGAATAATGTCACCATTCACTGAGGTGGAGCTGAATGACAGCTTACCCTTCCTCCAGGTCCATTTTCACAGCCCAATTCATCACATACTCTGGTGGCTAAACTCACTGCTGAGATTCTTCGAGGTTGAGTACAGACAATGTTACATTTACTTGCTTCCCACTCATTTAGAAGCAAATCTTCCAATAGAAAATGTGGTACCTGAGTACTTTTACCACTCCCTGTTTCACCTGCCACAACCACTACCCGGTGCCTTTTAAGAGTTTCAACAATTGAGTCCCGATGTTTAAATACAGGTAACTGTTGTCTTTCCTTTAGAAGTTTCTGATACTTAGGTGTGCTTTGCAACTTTCTAAAGAGGTTTCTAACAGGTTCCAAATCTTCCACATTTGCTGATTCCAAGGACACTGCAGAAAAATCCTCATCCGAAACCAAATTTTCCCAAGATTCCTCAGGATCTTCAGAGTTTTCTCTCTTATTTTCAGAATGCTGTTGTTGCTGCTGTTGCTGCTGTTTCAATTTATTCAGAAGTTTGGCAATAAAAAGATCACGTGGTTTATTGGTTTCCATTTTATTTAATTCTTCCTTTCTCTTTTCTGCATCACTCCACTCCAGCCAAACATCTCGGTAAGTGGGAGGAAGTAACTGATGAACTGACTAAAGTAAAAACAGCAGTATGTTATTTTCACTAACTGTTCAATATGGAAATACAATAGATTAGCACTTAAAATTCAATAGATTAGCACTTAAAAGGATATATTCATCTTAAAATATAATTTGACTCAAATTATTATTACTTTAATATATGTATGTGTATGATGCAAATTCAAAAACAGCACATCATATTCAGGCTTCTTGACTTGACTAACGTTGCACAATTCACTTAACCTCTATGTGTCTCAGCTTCTGCATTTTTAAAATGGGGCTAGTAATTGTACCTCCCTTATAGGCATATTCTGAAAAGGGAGGCATATTCTGAGGTTTAGTTAAGATATGTGAGGTGCTTACTCTTGGAACATGTGAAACTACTGAACAAATGTCTATTACTTATTCCTGCAGTGGCACTATATAAAATGTTAATGAACCATAAAGCAGTTCTTTTGAGATTCTGGCAGTTGTATAATGTTACAGGTCAAAGTATTTTAAATGAACTATACTGGATGGAATCTAAGTTATCTTAATTCTGTGCTATAAAGAATCCACAATTATCTCTCTGATATTGATAGTCATTTTTATCAAGCAAATAGTTCATAGTGCCTTATTTTGCAAAATAAGGGAAATAAAGACATTAATAACTTTTACTGGCAGAAACACGGAAAGAACTACTGTCCAGGGTTCCACTTAATCAGTGTCTAAAATTTTCGAAGGTTCTAATTTCCTACGAAGAAAGAAACACATTTACTGTAAAAAGGAAATACTGACAATCCAAAATTTAAAAAAAGAGCATTATGTTCTCTTAAAGAGCTTCCTTCAGTAGGACTTTATTTTAATCCTTCCTGAAACTGGAAGTGTATTGTTAATATAACCTAAAATTGAAAAATGGAAGCAATATCTATATAATTTTTTTAAGTTAAGAGAGACAATATAACATTAAAGGAAAACAAAAAATTTTCAGCCTGGGCAATATAGTGAGACCCTGTCTCTATAAAATCTTTTTTAAAAAATTAGCTGGACGTGGTGGCACGTGCCTGTAGTCCCAGCTATTCAGGAGGCTGAGGCAGGAGGATCACTTGAGGCTGCAGTGAGCTATGACTCTGCCACACAACTCCAGCCTAGGCAGCATAACGAGATGCTGTCTCAAAACAAAAATTCTCCTTAATTCAACCACACTATCAACTGTTTTTAGCATAGCTAAATTAGCATATCTCCAAAAGTCGGATCATCATACTCTCTCTTTCAGACTTCTGGTCTAAGAGGAAACAAAGATCAAACTGTGTTTAGGGTTGAAAGGAAGCCAAATTAGGAATAATGAGAAAGGATTAATCAGAAAAACAGTCACTAAAGAGAAAAATTGAGCCATAATTAAATACTGCCTTCCACATACAGATATAGTTAGGCCTAAAAAGTCTTACCTGCCCTTTAACTAAACGATAAAGGGCTAAAGTAGCTCCCAGGTGCTGAGCTTGCATGCCATCCTCTGTTAAGATTGTAGGGCATACTACCAGGACATCATCTTCAGACTTGATTACCCTAACCCTACAAAGCAGCAAACACATTTTTAAAAAATACAGTTGATAAAGTCAGATAAAAAAATTCAGAATTCCATTAACATTAAACTCAAATTTGTTAATTGTTTAAATATTTCCATGGAAGGCATGTATTAGATAATGATAATCTATCAGACAATAAACCTGACATGTAGAATTGAGAGCTTCCTAAATGTATGCTTAACTCACAGGAAACAAAAAGATTTCCACCTTAAATTTTTCTAAAGTTCATTGAGTTAATCAAAAAAACAAAAACAAAAACAAAAACAAAACATACCTACATTTCCAGTATCTACCTACTGCAACTTTTTCAAAGGAAGGATTTGGACTCTTGGGAAGATTCTTCCTGACCCAATCAATCAGAAATTGTTTGGGAGATTTTCCAGTCCAACTTCGAGCAGTATAGTCAAAATTTCTTACATCACGAGGTTCTTTCTTTTTATCTAAAATGGTAAACAAAGATTGGTTCTTTAAAAATGGCTAAGCATTCTCTTTTCAGAGATCAAAGTCCTCTCTTGCTTTGGAGAACAGCACTTTTAGAAGATAATAGGTGAGGCCAGGTGCGGTGGCTCATGCCTGTAATCCCAGCACTTTGGGAGGCCGAGGCGGGCGGATCACGAAGTGAGGAGATTGAGACCATCTTGGCTAACACAGTGAAACCCCGTCTCTACTAAAAATACAAAAAAATTAGTCGGGCGTGGTGGCAGGTGCCTGTAGTCCCAGCTACTCGGGAGGCTGAGGCAGGAGAATGACCGTGAACTCGGGAGGCAGAGCTTGCAGTGAGCCAAAATCGCACCACTGCACTTCAGCCTGGGTGACAGAGCGATACTCTGTCTCCAAAAAAAAAGATAATAGGTGAAGCTTGATTTTCTCTAAGTGACATAAGGAAATCCTCTTAATGGACAGAACCTGGGAAAATTCTTTAAAAATAATTATCTTGAAGAACTTATGTATTCTTGTAAAATATGATACTATCCATGTGATGAACTAAGGATACTACAAATTACAATGTTTGGAAGGCTACTCTGTAGTTAAACCATTAAAAAAATAGAAATCAGATGTCATTTCTAGGTTTATCAGCTGTCTGCCACCAGCACCAGCACTATCCTCAATAGCTTCCTGTTACAGATAAAGTCTAAATTCCTTACTATTCTCTGCCTGTCTGTTGCCACTCTTCCCTCTTGCTTGCTTATTATGCTATAACCACAATGGCCATCAGTCAGTTCTTCAATGCTCTAAGTATGCCTGTCTCAGAACAGTAGACATAGCCACATGTGGTTAGTTAAATGTAAATTAGTTATTCAGTTTCTCAGTTACATTTCAAATGCTTCATACTCCTATTTGGCTAGCAGCTACAACACTGGATAGTACAGATACAGAACATTTCCATCATTGAAAATTCTGTTGAATAGTGCTGCTTTTTTACCTTAGATTTCTAATGTACCCTCTCCTTCTTGGAAGGATTGTTCCACCAACTTGTCACCAGGCTAACACCTAAATATCTGTCAAATCTCAGAGTAAATGTCATTACAGCAAGGTCTTCCCAATCCAAATTAGACCCCTTTGTTATCTATATTATTAGAAGCTACTTCCTTTGATAGCACACATCATAATTTGTAATTATGTATTGTATATTTTTGAAGCTTACCTTTTCTACTGTACACTTGAAGAAGGCAGAGACTAGGTTATTTTGCTCATTACTGAACACACAATAAATACTACTGAGGCCGGGTGTGATGGGTCACGCCCGTAATCCCAACACTCTGGGAGGCCGAGGCGGGTGGATCACCTGAGGTCAGGAGTTCAAGACCAGCCTGGCCAACATGGTGAAACCCCGTCTCTACTAAAAATACAAAAATTAGCCAAGCATGTAGGCATGCACCTGTAATCCCAGCTACTTGGGAGGCTGAAGCAGGAGAACCGCTTGAACCTGGGAGGCGGAGGTTGCAGTAAGTCAAGATCGTGCCACTGTTCTCCAGCCTGGGTGACAGAGAGTCTGTCTCAAAAAACATGCCCCACGAAAACAATAAATACTAATGAAAGAATGAATAATTTAAAAAACTGACAATTCAGTGTGGGTCTAAACTAACTGTAATGAAATCTGATAAATACTATACTTGCTATATCAATAATCAACTCAGAATTTTTTTTTTAAACAATTAACTAAATAACTTCTACAGTTTTTAGACTGTAGAAGTTAGTCCATCCACTCTGGTCTTCTAAAAACTATAATGTGTGGCCAGACGCAGTGGCTCACACCTGTAATCCCAGCACTTTGGGAGGCCGAGGCGGGCAGATCACCCGAAGTCAGGAGTTTGAGACCAACCTGGCCAACATGGCAAAACCCTATCTCTACTAAAAATACAAAAATTAGCCAGGCGTGGTGGCACGCGCCTGTAATCCCATCTACTGGGGAGCCTGAGGCAGGAGAATTGCTTGAATTCAGGAGGCAGAGGTTGCAGTGAACGGAGATTGTGCTACTGCACTCCAGTCTGAACTGGAAAAAAGAAAAAAAAAAAACAAGAAAAAGGTCAGGCGTGGTGGCTCACGCCTGTAATCCCAGCACTTTGGGAGGCCAAGGCGGGAGGATCACCTGAGGTCAGGACTTCAAGGCTAGCCTGGTCAACATGGCGAAATCCCATCTCTACTAAAAATGCAAAAATTAGCCGGGCATGATGGTGCATGCCTGTAATCCCAGCGACTCAGGAGGCTGAGGCAAGAGGATCACTTGAACCCGGGAGGTGGAAGTTGCAGTGAGCCAAGATAATGCCATTGCACTCCAGCCTGGGCAACAAGAGTAAAACTCCGTCTCAAAAACAAAAAACAACAACAAAAAGCTATAATGCAAATTATCGTATTATGATAAATACTATAAATATTATCTGATAAATACTATGCTTGGTCTTCTAAAAACTATAATGCAATGTGATAAATACTATATATTATACTATTTACTATTAGTAAACAATATACAATGTAAACAATATACTATGTTGTTTACTAATAGTAACAATATTAGTAAATATATTACTATATTGTTTACAGTATACTACATTGTTTACTAATGGTAAATAGTATAATATATAGTATTTATCACATTGCATTATAGTTTTTAGAAGACCAAGCATAGTATTTATCAGATAATATTTATAGTATTTATCATAATACCATAATTTAGCTTTATATTAAAACTAAATACTAATACCATAATATAGTTTTATATTAAACTATAGTGTATAGTAAATAGTAAATAGTATACTATTAAACTATAGTATATAATATTGTACTATTTGCTATATACTATTATTTTAAAAAATAATTTAAAAACTTCTATAGTTTTTAGAAGACCATCCAGTCTGGTCTTCTAAAAACTATAATGCAAATTATAATATTATGATTAATACTAAAATATTATTTGATACTATAGTGAATGGTCTTTTAAAAACTAAAATACAAACTGATAAATACTGTACTTGCTATATCAATAATTAACCCAAAACAATTTTTAAAAAAATAATTAACTTGGGAGCACAAAGAAGTACATGATTACTTGTCTGGTGGTATGGAAGGAGTTAGGGAGGGCTTAGGGAAGAGGAGCTGTTTGCACTAAGCCTTGAGCTGGGAACAGGTTGGCCAAGTAGGGGATAAGAAGATGAGCAAAGTAATGAAACCATAAAACAGCCAATGTTTTAAAGAGTAATGTGGCTGGAGTAATAAGCCAAGGGAATAAGGTAGAAAAGTAGATTGTGGCAGAATGCAAAAGATCCAGAATGCCATGCTAAGAGATTTGGACTTGTTACTGATGTCAGTAGGCTCGCAGCCATTAAAGGTTTGTGGCAGGAAACTCACATTTAGATCTGTATTATAGAAAGATAACTCTGGCAGCAGTCTAGAGATGAATCAGAGAGAGATGAGACTGAGGCAAGATATTTATTTGTAATGACAAAATGCTGTACATATATGTTATCATAATTGTTAATACTTTTTCAAGACAGCTTATGAAGTGTAACTTCACTGCCAATCTTATGTACTTTGCCAGAATGCAAAGTAACAAATTTTACCATTATATATTCCTTGACATGTATTATTTATAAATTACACCCTGACCATCTTCCCTTAATTTTACCTTTCTCTTCTTCACTAGCAGCTGCAGATTTTTCAAATACATTAAAATTCAATGCACTTTCTCCGTCTGTGGCTATAGGAGGCTTTTTCCTTTCATTTTGTTGATGTGAAATCTTTATGGCTGGGTTAAATACTGGATGGTCTTCTAATGTTTCCATTTCTACCAGAAAAAATATAATGTTTAGTTTCACAGTTTTAAAAAAACAGTTATTTATCTTTTATTTGTTTACTTTTTTGGTATTTATACACAAAGAGTTACATGGTTTTCACGCCTTATTTTTAAAAATGGTTAAAAAAAACTGCATTCCTTCTTTTTCCTTGTAGCCAATTACTTAATAATTCCTATTAGGAATCTGTGCAGGAATCAGAGGCAATTTATTAATTTTCACAACACATACAAAAATTTTAAAATAAATTATTTAATAGGTATAATAAGCCTGGAAACACAAACATCTTCATTACAAATACTCATGGAATTGTATTCACCTTTCTTTCTTGAATGACGATATTTTATGGTGTAAAAATCATAGGTTGGCAAACAATGTCTTCTAGGCCAAATCTAGTCCACTGCCTGTTTTTGTATGGCTTGCAAGCTAGAATGGTGTTTACATTTTCAAGTGGTTATAAGAACATTTGGTGACATGATACAATGATTAGAAATTTATAGTATCCATAAAGAAAGTCTGATTAGAACATAGCCATTCATTTTTGTATGGTCTATGGCTGCTTTTGTGCTGTAACAGCAAATTTGAATAGTTGTAACAGAGGCTGTATGGCCTATGAAGTCCACAGTATTTACTACTTACCTTATTATTTAAAAAGTCTGCTAATCCCATGTATAAACTGTTAGAAAAGGGCAGACATATTAAAAGGTAGCATCATCCATTCCAGGAAGGCCAACAAATAGAAGACAATTACATTTATACATCTAAGTATTTGAAAGTGTTTACCTCTTTGAAATTTCCTTATTTTTTCTTGAGCCTCTTTTTGGCCTTGCTTGTTTTTTTCTAGTTTAAAGGTAGCTGCTTGCTCTTTTGCATCCAGCAGTTTTGCTGCAAGATGTAAGTACCTTTCGTTCTGTTCCAAATAAAACAATAGGAGGGGGAACAAAAAAAGAAGAGCAAGATTAGTATATCTATGGTCAATTTACTGTATCAAAATCTGTGATATTTTTACCTTATCCTTTGATCTGGCAAATCTACTTTTAGGAATTTTTCATAGAGAAATAAAACAAATGCACAGATTTGCAGGTGCATAGATGTTTGGTGAGGCACTGACTGTAAAAGAAAAACTGGAAATCATATATGAAACATCTCTACAGAGAAGACTATTTAGTCATTAGAAAATAAAATAAGATTAGCAAAAGAAAGAGGGTGACCCACATAGAGAAACTTCCTTGACGTGTTAGTAAACTAAAGCAAAGTGCAGAATAAAAAGTAGAGCTCATTTCTATAAAAATTGTTTCAGCCAGGTGGTGTGGCTCACGCCTATAATCCCAGCACTTTGGGAGGCCAAGGCGGGCGGATCACCTGAGGTCAGGAGTTCGAGACCAGCCTGGCCAACATGGTGAAACCCCACCTCTACTGAAAATACAAAAATTAGCCGGGCGTGGTGGTGGGTGCCTATAATCCCAGTTACCCAGAAGGCTGAGGCAAGAGAATCACTGGAACCTGGGAGGCAGAGGCTGCAGTGAGCTGAGATAGTACCACTGCACTCCAGCCTGGGTGACGGAACAAGACTCTGTCCCTAAAAAAAAAAAAAAATCGTTTCATAAGTATGTGTGTTTAAAGGATTATTCATGCAGTAATAATAATACTCATCTGAAAGTTAACTTCACATAATCTCTATCTTATGGAAGACAGGAAAAAAATGGCTTTTGAGGAAAATGGATGTCATAACCCTCAAGGACATGACTTGACTCCTGAGCAAAAACTAAGAAGTTTAAAGTTAAACTCAAATTACTGTTTTTCTCCCCCTTAGGTTAATAAGTGACAGCAGATTAGAAGCATAAAACTATGGACTGGAGAAGGAAACATAACTGATAAAAGAAGGAAAAAGAGACAATTAAGCAAGCATATCTAGCTGAATTTTGGTACCATTTTGTGTAGAGACAAATATCAATACAAATATCAGTGTAACAGACAGAAGGGTTAGCTACCACCTCAAATTCACTCATATAATACTTATCCTTTCCATCTTTCCTGTACTTGGCAGTGATACCACCATCCCTCCATTTACGCACCTCTTGCCATCTTTGGCACATTTTTCCCCGATAAAATGTGCCATCTTAACCATTTTTAAGTGTACAGTTCAGTGGTATTAAATACATTCATGACGTTGTACAACCATCACCACCATCCATCTTCAGAACATTTTTATCTGGCAAACATGAAACTCTATTCCCATTAAGCATTAACTCCCCATTCTGCCATCCCCCACCAGCCCCTGGCAACCACCATTCTACTTTGTCTCTATGAATTTGACTTAGGGACGTTATATAAGTGAAATCATATGGTATCTGTCTTTTTGTGATTGGCATATTTCACTTAGCATATAGTTGGTCAAGGTCCAGCCGTGTTGTAGCATGTACCAGAACTTCCTTATTTTTTAAGGTTCAATACTATTCAGTTTTATGTGCATGCCACATTTTACCTATTCATTTGTTTTACTGGTAGATACTGGATTGCTTCCACGTTTTAGCTATTGTGAATAATGCTGCTATGAACACAGTGTACAAATACCTCCTCCAAGACTCTGCTCTCAATTCTTTTGAGTACATACCCAGAAATGGAATTAATGGATCATATGGTAATTCGATTTTTAATTTTTTGAAGAACTACCAAACTGTTTTCCACAATGGCTGCACCATTTTATATTCCCACCAATAGTACACAGGGTTCCAATTTCGCTACATTCCTGTTAACATTTATTATTTCCAGTTTTTTTGATAGCTGACATCCTAACGGGTGTGAAGTGGTATGCCACTGTGGTTTTGATTTGCATTTCCCTAATGATTAGTAATATTGAGCATTTCTTCATATACTTACTGGTGATTTGTATATCTTCTCTGAAGAAATCTTCCTTAGCCTTTATATTCCGTAAATCATCAATTTCTATTGATTCTTGCTTTACAAATGTTTCTCTTCCTTTCCAATTACCGATATGAGCCTTTATTACCTGAGCAAGTGCAATAGCTACTATAATGGCCTCCCTACACTTTCCAAATTGTCCTAAACATCACTCAGTATTCCAAACCACCTCAAATACTACTAAGCTTGACCTAAAATATCATTCTTCTTGTGAGTCACCTGCCCCTAAATCTGTAGTGGCTCTTTACTTTCAAGGAAAAGTGTCAAAATCACCTTCTGGACATCGAAATCTTCCAGTCTCAGGTGAACTCACCTGTTTACTCCTATCTACCAGTACTCATCTGTACATCTTATCTCTACATATGCTCATCCATTTTTTATTACTGAAAGGCTCCTTGTACAATTCCACATCTGTACCCTTGTTCACAGTATTTCACACATGTGGGCCATCTTCCCATCTTTCTTTGCCTGTCTGAACTCTGCGCATCCTTTAGGTCCCATCTCTTTGAAGTCTTGACTTAATGCTCCAATCAGAAGAGACCTCTTCTCTCTCCAAATCTCAAAGTAGACTTATACTTCCCTAAATATTTCACTTATATTAGTTTAATACAGGAACAAGGTTTTAAAAAACTTAGATATACAGAAGAATATAAAGAAGAATTCTCCATCCCACTATACCACCCTGGTCCTAATCACCAGTAACAGCTTCTTGTGTCTCTTCCCAGATGTTTTCTTTGCTTATGTAAAAAAGCAAATACGTAGCTATATGTATTTTCTCTTTTACACAAACGAATTCATCAGATTACACATGCTGTTTTGCAACATCTACCATTTGCCTGTTGACAGACATATGGGCTGTTTGCAGTGTTTGCCTAATACAAATAAAGCTGCTATGAACATTTGTGTACAAGTCTCTGAAGAAATGTTTTAATTTTTTTTTTTTTTTTTTTTTGAGACGGAGTCTTGCTCTGTCGCCCAGGCTGGAGTGCAGTGGCCATATCTCAGCTCACTGCAAGCTCCGCCTCCCGGGTCTACGCCATTCTCCTGCCTCAGCCTCCCAAGTAGCTGGGACTACAGGCGCCCGCCACCTCACCCGGCTAGTTTTTTTTGTATTTTTTTGGTAGAGACGGGGTTTCACCGTGTTAGCCAGGCTGGTCTCGATCTCCTGACCTCGTGATCCGCCTGTCTCGGCCTCCCAAAGTGCTGGGATTACAGGCTTGAGCCACCGCGCCCGGCCTTTAATTTTTCTTAATACCTGGAAATAAAATTGTTGGGTCACATGACAAGTATTTGTTTAACTTTATGAGAAAGGATGAGTTTTTCTAAGTGGCTGTACCATTTTACATTTCCATTAGCTTTACATTCCCATTAGCAATATGAGTATTCCAGTTGCTCTACATTCCTCCTAACATTTAGTATTACTGATCTTTTTAGTTTTAGCCATTCTGATGGATATATAGTGGTATCTCATTTAAGTTTTCATTTTCATTTCTCTAATTTAATCTACTTTTGTGAGGTGTCTATTTTTAAAGCTTCTTTATATAATTATGTATAGAAGTCCTTTGTCAGATATATATATTACAGTATTTCCCATACCTTGCTTTTTTGACTTAGTATATTTTCTGCCTTATATTTCTATCTTACCATATGATGTCTATGTTATTCTCTCTCAACCATGAACTTCTGTAAAGGAATGTGCCTTTTTAATATTATCTAAAGAATTTAGCATGCTCCTTACTCATAAAAATCATTTTAAAATATTTGATGATTATCTCTTTAAACATGAGAAATGTAATTAACATCTTTTGAGCAGTTAACTTTCTGCTAAGTTTTTACCTAAGTGTTATTTTATTTAATCTTCACATCAGCCCTTTAGAGGTACATTTCCAATTTACAAATGAGCAAACTAAGGCTCAGAAAAGTAAATATATCCTACTTAGGAACATCCAGTTAGAAGCCTAATACAAATTTCTACTCACAGGGTCAAATTTTTCCTCCTCTTCTAAACTTTTAGAATTCTCATTCTTTTCTTCTTCATTTTGTTGTTCAGCATATCGTAAAATCCACTCTTTCATATTTACTTCCGTATTTTTTTCTTCCTTTTTTGGCTAGAAAGAGAAAACAAATATCTGAAAAACCAAAGTTAGAAAAAGGTGTCAAAACTATCTTGTCACTGCTTTTACAATTTCCTCACACTCAAAAACAGCAGACATATATAAGCTGTTATTCTTTATTGCTCAGTGAAGGACAAATTGACCTCAACATTAAGAAATTTACAATTGCAAAATCCAAAGAATATATTTATATAAAGTGGTAAAAAAGAATGAAATGAGAACTGTTAAAAACTACTGTTATTCCTTAAAAACACTGGTTTTATGAGGATTATTTTTTCCATAGACATTTTACAATATGCAGAGTATTTAAGTGTAATGCCTTAATGAATTACAGTCCCATTATTCACATTCATCTGTGATTTTCTTCCACAGACTCTGGGCTTGGTCATGTGACTTGCTTCAGTCAATGGGACATTAGCAAGAATGATAAAGCAGGAGCTTAATAAGAATTTGTACATTTTGGCTTATTGTCTTAAAATATTCTTGGAAGCCAGATGCCATAAGAAGTCCAGCCAGGCCGGGCGTGGTGGCTCAAGCCTGTAATCCCAGCACTTTGGGAGGCCGAGACGGGCGGATCATGAGGTCAGGAGATCGAGACCATCCTGGCTAACACGGTGAAACCCCGCCTCTACTAAAAAATACAAAAAACTAGCCGGGCAAGGTGGCGGGCGCCTGTAGTCCCAGCTACTCGGGAGGCTGAGAAAGGAGAATGGCGTGAACTCGGGAGGCGGAGCTTGCAGTGAGCTGAGATCCGGCCACTGCACTCCAGCCTGGGCGACAGAGCGAGACTCCGTCTCAAAAAAAAAAAAAAAAAAAAAAAGAAGTCCAGCCACCCTAAGACCACTATATGTGAGGAAACCCAAGCTAGTCATGTAGAAAAAACACGTAGACAGAGGGATGCCTGGCTAGCCTCCAGCTTAGTCATGGGAGTGAAGAAGTCACTTTGGATGTCCCAGCCCTGGAAGATTCTTCCTGGAACAGAAGAACCACCTTGTTGAGCCCAGCACAGACTGCAGAATCATGAGAAACAATAGTTGGTTTAAGCCACTACATTTTGGGGTGGTTTGTTATATAATGATAACTAAGACAGTGATAGAAAAGTCTGGCAAACCAATTAGTTATTTGTAAGAAGTAAAAATGTTACAGAAACCTAATATTTATACTCTTTGAACAGTTACATGTGCTCCATTCTGATTTTACACAACTTTAAATGCTTAATTCTTAAATTACCTTAATCTTAGGGTCTTCTTCATGTTTTTTGGTTTTAGGTTGCAATGGAGGTGAAATAGTGGCTTGTATTTCAGGAGACTGAAATTTAGGCCTACTTTTAGGTTGTTGCTCTTCAAATTCCTGACTGAATCCTTCAGGAAGTGCATCTTAAAAATAAAAGAAACGACGCTGAAAATAAACAGGCATATGATACATAAAACACACAAATATTTGTTAAGCATTTGTAAACCTTGTCTAGACTCAGAGCACCTAATTTTCTTCTATTCCCTCATCTCCTAAGAACAGAAATCCTAAGATGAACCTGGTTTTATTTGTCAAACTAGAAGTGAACATATTCATCAGATGATAGCTAACCCTCTTCTATTTGGTCATTATTTCACCCTCAAAGTTAGGCTCCTAAATTGTCATAAGATCTTAATCCTTCCCACTCTTTGGCTGTCTGCCATAGCATGTGGTAGCATCCTCAGTCACCACAAGCCATTTGCACTCCAAATTGTTGCCAAAGATTACAATCATGATCCTCTGCTTAATAAAATACTATATATCCAAGGACAGTCCTAATTTCTTTTTTTTTTTTGAGACAGAGTTTCACTCGTTACCCAGGCTGGAGTGCAATGGCACGATCTCAGCTCACTGCAACCTCCACCTCCCAGGTTCAAGCAATTCTCCTGCCTCAGCCTCCCTAGTAGCTGGGATTATAGGCATGTGCCACCACACTCAGCTAATTTTGTATTTTTAGTAGAGACGGGGTTTCTCCATGTTGGTCAGGCTGGTCTCGAACTCCCGACCTCAGGTGATCCACCTGCCTCGGCCTCCCAAAGTGCTGGGATTACAGGCTTAAGCCACTGTGCCGGGCCGACAGTCCTAATTTCTAAACCAAAAACCAGGAGACACGCAAACCTTGTATTAAGGACATAGCAAAATATCAATCAACAACTGAACACAAAACATAGTATTTTCTTGCATAGGTCACAATCTCTAAGGAAAATATCCTGAAAAGAACAGAAGTAAGAACACTTTAAAAGTAAATAATTATGACAGTGAAAAAATATGAGTATGAGCCAAAAGGTTGATACAAATACCAAAACGACTTCAAAAGGTTTTAGAAACTGAAAGAATTTAATGATACTGTTTACCATCTGAAAGGTTTAAACAGAGCCAATCCAAGGCAGAATGAAGGTCACCTCCACATAAGAGTGTATTGGTCATGGCATCTTCAATGTCCTTTGTCTTAAATGAAAATGCTTGTAAAGCCATGTATAAATCCTATGACAAGCAAATATAAAAAAAGTCACATTTGTCAGTTCCCTTCCTATATTACTAACTATTCCATTCATTTTAAACCAGAAACTTTGACACAAATTATAATTTCAAAACAATCTTTTTTTTCTCAGTTAAAAATGAAATGTGTTTATTAAGAATTTGGAAACCAGAGATCTTTAAAAAAGAGAACCACGAGAAATTATTCATATTTTCACTGTCCAAAGATACTAAATGTAGTATATTTCTTTTAGTCATTTTTCCATGATTTTGTAAAAATAGATTTCACTTAACATTATAATATAACATAAGCACCTTCCAAAGTTAGTAGAAACTCTGCATCATCGCTTTGAATAGTTACATAACATTCCACTGGGTGGACATATCCTAATTTAATTTTATATTTTTCTATGGCTGAACACTTAGGATATTTTTTTTTGTTTATTACAAGCTGTGGTTCAGTGAATATCTTTATACATAAAGATAAAGCATTTTAACATACTTTCTAAAGCATAATCATTATGGTTAGGCAGAGCTGGGTTCAAATCCAGACCCTGTTTACTAGTAACCTTACAGTATCATTTATGTCATCTTTGCAAGCCTCAATTATTTCACTTGAAAAAATGGAACCAAATACATCTACCTCATAGGACTGTTGTGTCAGAGAAAATGTAAACAAAGTGCCCAGCACAGAATCTAACATAGTAGGTGCTAAATAGTATAATTCTGGGGATATACCTTAATTTTCATATCACCATTTTAATGTGTGCACTTGCACCTCCTTGATTTAATGTGTGCACAATTCCTTCTCTAAGAGATGGACATGATCTATATAAAATCTCAATGGAAGTTGTAAAGCCATTTTTTATCTCACATGAGGAGCTGTCTAAAAATGCTTCACTAAAACTAAGGAAGTTAAAAAAGTTTGCAAAATACCTGCAATTTTTTGGCAGTAAGTCTTCCAGAAATCATTCCTTTGTCATTATTTTGCTTTTTATGCTCATTGATCACTCCAATAATTCTTTGCTCTAGTTTGTTATTAATTACCACCTGTTAAGGCCAAAAAGGTCATATCATTTAGAAGCTAAATTATTAAAAAATTAAAAGCTTATCATACAGTTTTCTATATTCCTGCCAACCAACCCCAAAATTTCAGCTAAAATCAGATACAGTAATTATCATTTTTTGGACTACCACCCATTTGACCACATTCCTATCATTTCTTTAAGAAAAAATGTGGCACGAAAAAAGCAACAAGATAACACATGGCAAGGAAAAGCCTCTCAAGGGCAATGTCACAAGACATTGTCCTTGGACTACCCTTGGGTTGTTGTCACAAAGACAGATTCCTAAGCTCTATCCCAAACATACTGAATCAGAATTCTTGTAGGGAGCCCAGAAATCTGCCTTAATGTAAACCAGCGCAAGCACACAACCTAAAAGAATGAATGCTACACTAAAAAGAGGTATAACAAGTAAAACTGAAAACTAAATATATAATAAGAAGCTACACAAATTCTTTTGGCTTCTAGACTTTGATTCCTACTTTTTCCTACTAGGCATTTTATTTTCTGTTCTTTTGTTATTTTTGACCTAAAAGTACACAAGCATCTACTTACAAAAATATCTTCCATTTATTACTTTTTTAACTAAATGCCTACTATAAACAGCCCAAAAATATAATTCAGAAATTCGCAGTCTAGCCCAAAAAATATATATAAAGAGACAAATTATAACCCAGCATGCCAATTCTCAAAAATGATATATCAAGTAATAGCAGAATCACCAAGAAAATCAACTTGATGAGTTATAAAGGACTTCATAGAGGTCACAGAGGTTGACAAATAAAAACGGGAAATAAGGGCACTCTAGGCAGAGAGTACATGGGTAAAAGCTTGAAGTTGTAAAATCACAGATTTAGAAGAACAAAAGAGATATTCATGAGATGTCCCATGAACTAAAATATTAAATAAAGATCAGAGTAGTAGAGAGGAGGATGAAAAGGTATTCTAAGACAGACCTGAAAAAATGTATATGCCATGCTTAGAAGTTTAGATCTTAACCAGACCTTCCTTCATTTCTTACAGTCTCTCAACATATGTGTATGATTTACTTCTTTTTAGTAGAGATTAGCTCTTAGAGTACTATTTACAAAAATTTAAAACACTCCATCATTTTCTTACATTTAAGGATACATCTTTTTTTGGGGAAAAAAGGGGGGAACATTTCTGGAAATGACTCAAAACCTTGGTTACTTACTTTCAAAACAGATTTATCCAGATTTGCAGGACCACTAGAATCATTTGCAGAATTAAAACTATAAATTTTTGGACCTGTAAATAACACAAACAAATAGACAAGGCAATTTAATGATTAATATCTATTACATTATTTTAATTTTCCTCTAAAGAATGCTAAATATTAAATATTTGATTTCAGCTTTTCCCCCCCAATACTTCACCAAATAACTCAATCTAGTAGGTAGCAATATCCTCTCTAAATTTTAAACATTTTGCCAATTAGCATTCCTCCATGTTAATCAGTTTCTCATAAAATGCAAATGCCTACATATCTTTTAGGTTAAATCTATCTTTATCCTCCGATCTTTTAGTCTGATGCTTTTCTCCTAGCACTTAGCTGAGGCAAAACTTCTCAGAAGATATGATGGTTGGCAGAGTAGATGGACAATTTTAAAGAAAAAGCACTCTTTCTTGAAGGTGGTATGCTAAGTGAAAAGGGAGGTGGGAGTTTCTATCATCTTATCTCCTTGAAGTCCAGGGTTGCTATAGTTTCCTAGGGCTGCCATAACAAATTACCACAAACTTGATGGCTAAATACAACAGAAATTTATTCTCTCACAATTCTGGAAGCCAGAAGTCCAAAATCATGGTGTGAGCAGGACCATACTCTCTCTGAAGGCTCTAGGTAAGAATCCTTCCTTCCCTCTTCCAGCTTCTGGTGGCAGCATAACACCAGTCTCTGCCTCCTCCTTCACACAGCCTTCTTCCCTGTCTCTGGGTCCAAATTTCCCTCTCCTTTCTCTTGACACTCATCATTGGATTTAGGGATCATCCTAAATCTAGTATAATTTCATCTCAAGCTCCATAGATATGTAGAGCTTATTTCCAAACAAGGTCACATTCTGAGGTTCCAGGTGGACATGAATATTTGGGGGGACACTACTCACTCAACCCACTACAGTTGCCAAGTCTGTTCCAGTGAACAGAAATGCTGTCTAGTCTCAATCCTCTAACAATGAGTAACCAGGAAGCAATACACATTATTTTCAAACTTTTGGTCTCATGACCCCTTACTCTCTTAAAAATTACTGAGGATACAAATAGTTTTTGTTTATGTGGGTTATGTCTGTTGATACTTAGCATATTATAAATTAAAAGGGAAATTTTAAAATATTCATTCATTCACTGAAAATAATAAATCTGGCCAGGTGCAGTGGCTCTTGCCTGTAATCCCAGCACTTTGGGAGGCTGAGGTGGGAGTATCCCTTGAGCCCAGGAGTTTGAGACCAGTCTGGGCAACATAGTGAGACTTCGCCTCTACAAAAGTTATCCAGCCGTGGTAGCATGTCTGAAGTCCCAGAGGCTGAGGCAGGAAAACTGCTTGAACTCAGGAGTTCAAGGCTACAGTAGTGGCTGCAGTAAGCTGTGACTGCAACACTGCACTCCAGCCTGGGCGACAGAGTGAGACCCTGTCTCTAATAATAATAATAATAGGCCAGGTGTGGTGGCTCATGCCTGTAATCCCAGCACTTCGGGAGGCTGAGGCAGGCAGATCACATGGGGTCAGGAGTTTGAGACCAGCCTGGCCAACATGGCAAAACCCCATCTCTACTAAAAATACAAAAATTAGCTGGGCCTGGTGATGCATGCCTGTAATCCCAGCTACTTGGGAAGCTGAGGCAGGAGAACTGCTTTAACCCAGGAAGCAGAGGTTGCAGTGAGCCGAGACTGCACCACTGCACTCCAGCCTGGGCGACAGAGGGAGACTCTGTCTCAAAAAAACAAACAAAAGAACCTCAACAAAACAATAATATTAATAAAAATAAACCCGTTACGTAAATATAAATGATGCTTTTGATGAAATGACTATATTTTTCAAGACAAAAAAAAATTTCCATTTTTGCAAATCTCTTTAATACCTGGTATCTTAGTCTGCTCAGAGTGCCACAACAAAATACTACAGACTGCTGGATGGCTTTACCATCAGAAATTTATTTCTCATAGTTTTGGAGGTTGGGAAGTCCAAGATTAAGGTATCAGCAAGGTAGGTTTCATTCCGAGGCCTCTTCTCTTGGCATGTAGGTGGCCACCATCTTGCTATATGTTCAGATGGCTTTTTTTCTCTGTGCTTACTCAGAGAAACTGAGCTCTTTTAGGTATCTCATAAGGACACTAATCCTGTTGGATCAGGGCCCCATCCCTATGATCTCATTTAACCTTAGTACTTCCTTACAGTCCTTATCTCCAATTATAGCCACACTGTGGGTATGTTGAAAAACACACGAATTTCTGGAGGACACCGACATTCAGTTCATAACATCTGGCTTCTGCATTCAATCTGCTGTAACATTACACAACATGTAGCCACTGGACAACCTCACTGCATCATCATGAGAAAATGAGCATGAAAAATGGCAAATAACATCTCAGAATTATTATGAAAATAGTTTTCACTTCATGGAGCCCTTGGCAAACAAGTCTCAGGTTCCTTAGGACCTACTGAGCACACTTGGAGAACCACTGCTGTATAAGGATGATCCCAGGCCAGGTGTGGTGGCTCACGCCTGTAATCCCAACACTTTGGGAGGCCAAGGTGGGTGGATCACCTGAGATCGGGAGTTCGAGACCAGCCTGACCAACATGGAGAAACCCCATCTCTACTAAAAATACAAAATCAGCCCGGCGTGGTGGCGCATGCCTCTAATCCCAGCTACTCGGGAGGCTGAGGCAGGAGAATCGCTTGAACTTAGAAGGTGGAGGTGGCAGTGAGCCGAGATTGCGCCATTGCACTCCAGCCTGGGCAACAAGAATGAAACTCCATTTCAAAAAATAAATAAATAAATAAAAAGATAATGATTCCAGAATCATAAATCTACTTGCATGGTTTTTATACACCTTAAAATAAAAAAAGTATTTTTTCTACTTTGAGACATTTAAACATTAAATGTTCTTATGATTTTAAAGTCAAAGACTTTACTCTCTGCTGGGTTACATTAAGTTCTTCGTTTTAAGATGGTAGCTAATATAATTAGATATTTTAAAAGAATAAAAGTTTTTGAGAATAACTACTTGAAATTAACTTGTACATGTGGGCAGTCTGAGAGAAACATTTGTGGTTCTCTGAATTAGTGCTGTGCTATAGTTATGTCGGAGGTACCCAAAGCTACCTGGCATATGTAAAAAGATAATAACAACTCTGGTATAGTATTGTTAGTTTCCTTATCTTCTAGTCTCAAACTTTACCTTAATTCTAGCAATCTCTCTCATAAATTCATGCCAACGGTCATAAAGGAGAGTATATATTTAGTAGTCTTTAACTATTCCTAGGGGATCTTATCAATTATAGTAAGCTTGTGAACAAATTTACCATGCAGTTTTAGAGGTCCCCAAATGCATCAAGAGACCCCAGTTATAACCCTTTTAAAAAGTTATAGATAGATGAGCAGTCCGTTACGAAGATTACACGGAGAAACAGTTCAAAGTTGATGTGTTACTGACAAGAGTAAGACTGTAAATTCCTTTAAAAATGCCAGCCTGGGCAACATGGTGAAACCCCATCTCCACAAAAAATACAAAAAAATTAGCTAGGTGTGGTGGCTTGTGCCTGTAATCCCAGCTACTTGGGAGGCTGAGATGGGAGGATTGCTTGAGCCTGGGAGGCAGAGGTTGTAGTGACCCACTGGACGACAGAGTGACCCTATCTCAAAAACAAAAACAAAAACAAAAAAACAAACTGGTTGGTTTTTAATTTACCCAGTTGAAAAGATTAAAGTAAATTCTCATTTGTCTCCTCCAAACAATTCACCTAAGAGTTTCAACTGTATCACTTCCTTGAAATGGGCTTATACTGCAAACTTCCAGAGGGTAAATAAAAGAGCTGAATTTCTGAAAAATGATCAGAGAAATCAAGGAACATTCACTGGGCCACATTCACTTTTGCCAAGTAAAGTGCATAAGATTTATGACAGCTACTTTCCTTATTGCCTGGAGACTTTTACAATTTTTGATCTTGTGTTAAAGATGGTGGAAGTTACTGGAAATCTGACTGGAAGTAAGGATGTTAGTATGCAGTATCTCCAAGGCAAAGTATTATGAATTCCAAATTTATAAATGAAAGGTCATGGGACGATGCAACATATATAGCTGGCTCTCAAAAATATTTATTACATTAAAGTTGAAGCATAGACAAACTGATTTCCTCAAAATGACTCAGCTAATTTAAAAAAAAAATCAACTAGAATCAGTTTCTTATTGCCCAATATTCTTTTCTTTTGCTACATATTCTTTTTATACTGTATTTTAAAGGAAAAAACAATGCTAATGACGCACTATGACTAAGACATTCACTTTGAGTTGTTAGCACTCTGATTCCCTTCTGATCAACAGTGTGTACATCTGCAGAATGGTTAATCAAGCAAGGGACCAAAACAGGGACTCTGGTGGTAAACAGATCCAGTCCCTGTCCTCATGGGGCTTATAATCTGGAACAGTAATATAATTAGTAAGCAACTAATTACTCAAATGAGTAATAAAGGGGAAGTGCAGAGTGCCAAGAGAATAGATGAGGGTGAACTGATGTAGTCTGAGCAATTAAGGCCTATGAGGAAGTACATACCGCCAGGGCTGCCTGACTAATCATTTTGAAATGTAAACCAGCTAAAGTTTCTCCTTTACTTAATACCAACACCGGCCCCCACTTCCCATTGCACTTGCTCTGGCTCCTTCCCAGACTTCCAGCCACATTTTAACTCTTTTTTCCTTCACTCCAGCCACACAGCACTATCTTCTTACAACATGTCAAACTTGTTTCCACCTTAGGGTCTTTAGGCTTGTTTCTCCCTCTGCCACAAATACTCTGCAGATCATCTCAGTTTAAATGTTTTCTAAGGGAAGCTATTCCTATTCCAAACCAAAATAGACCCTCTGTTCTCCATTTAATCTTTACCAAGTCACCATTTTCTGTTCCTCATAGCACTTTTCCTATTTTGGTGACCCTAAAAAAGAAAATTATAATGGCTTTTATAAATTTGTGACATCCATTCCTCATTCTTATTCCCCTCTTAAAATTTTAAGCCTCAACTAGGTTCAAGAATTTTCAGAAACACAAGCCTCTTGGTTGGAAGAGAAAAATTACTGAACCTCTTATTTTGGTCTCAGTTATAACATGATAAAGCAGCTTAATTATAATTAGGCTAATGAAGTGGCACTTCTAAAGCGAAAGCACAGGAATGGAAAGAAGAAAGAAAAGGCAAAGGGGAGGACAGTAAAAGAAAGATGGGGAAAGGTCTTGCCATTCCTGTAACACTCCAGGCTTGCATCTCAAGGCCCTTCTGTTCCCTCTCCCCAGAAGGCTCTTTACCCAGTCATCTGTGTAACTACTTTACCTGCCTCCTTTCCTCAAATGTCACCTTCTTATATGATGCCTTCCTTCCGTGACCATCCTATTTAATACTGAACCTCTCCCTACCCTCCTCCCTATTTGGCCTCTTCAAAAATTCTTTGATGAACAAATGAAATGAAAAAAAAAAAAGAGTGGTAAGAATACCCCAAATTGTGCAAGCCATTTGGTAATTATGTACCTCTACGATAGAGGACAATTTTGACCAGCTGTGCTGTGTACAATCCTTCAAACTGGAAAGATAAGGAGGGATGGAAGTAGAGTAGAACCATTACATCTACATTAGGAACCACACAGAGTTGAGCATTTTTCCACTTTTTTTCTCCAAAATAGATTTATTATATGTTATACTATATATTAAAAGCACCCCAAAATAAACCCAAAAGTTATGTGCAAATTTAGTAGATAACCTCTAGTTTTTTTCTCTTGATTTCTTGGTCTTAATAATTCCTTTGAACTTTCCTTACCAGTTATCCAAGAAATTTTCTTCATGACGATATGCACAGCACTGGAGTAGATACTGGGGAAATGTTAACACATATCCATAAAACAGTTCCTACCTCCTGTAATTTTGTAGGATATATAAAATGTACAATTCTTTACATATCATAAGGCAAGACCTAACTATCAAAAAGAATGATTTAAACAACTATGATACGTCAGTTGTGAATAGCAGGAAGAATTCAAAAGGGAGTTGTCATTTCTGAAATGGATATTTTAAGGTTTTGGTAGACGATGTTAGGGACAGATTGCACACTATGAAGAAAAACATGGCAAGAATAAATATGAAGAAGAAAGCCAAGAGCTCCATTTGGAGAAATGAAAACACACCAGATTTGCTATGGTTGAATAGAGGAAATATTAAAAGGCTAGAAAGAGGGTTTTAGAAGCTAGCTAAATGATTTGGACTTCATTGCAAAGTCAGTGAGGATGCCATGGAAGAAAACAAGAAGTGTTACACGACCAAAGCAGCATTTCTGAAAGACCAGTCTGATGTTGATATGCAAGACCAACTGGAGGAAGCAAAATGAGCACAGCTATGGAGACCTATTAAAAGACTTTGTTGGTACTCCAGGAATTCACAGGTACCTAGACTAGGGTGTGAACTACACAAATGCAAAGCGAAATATGGAAAAACAGAAACAAGGAAGTCGAAGGAAAAGTTAGTTTGGGGAAAGAAGAGTAGTTTAGTACTAGCCCTGTTAAATTTGAGATGCTTGCAAAAAATAGGGTCAGAGGATCTAGGAAAATGTATAAATTGCCGACTTGAGCTTGAAAGACAGGCCATCTATAAAGGAAAAGATAGAAGTAATGGAAATAGATGAACACTCCTAGAAGGACTTTAGGAGTGAACTATACTGTCAAGGATTGACACCTTGAGAAAGGGTCACATTTTGGGGCTGGAGGAAAGGGAAGCCAAAGAATACAACAAATGACTATCAGTTCAAATAATTCACAGGAATGTCAATAAAAGACAAAGGAAAAGTAAAAAAGAGGCTGATCCATAGAGTAAAACTGCCACAGTTGTCAGGGAGAAATTCTATGTATTTGTAATTACAAGCATACTAACTCTGTAGCTAAAACACTACAATAAATTGCAAGGCAAATAACTGTTTCCACCAGTTCTAGGTAAAGGTCTGGTACCTGCCTACTTTTTCAGTCTCATCTCTTTTCCTCCTTTGGCAATGCTTTATGTTCTATGAATTCCTCAAGAGCCCTAAGCTCTTTCCTGACGCAAAATTTTTACACATGATGTTCACTATCCCCGCCTGGAATACTAATTTCGCCATGCTTCACAGAGTTAACTCCTTTTCATCCTCCTGATCTCAGCTTAACAGTTACATTTCCAGACACTATCCATGATACCTGCTCATCCCCAGAAAAATTAGATTACCCTGTTAAACTGTCTTCCCAGGCTTTTCTTTGTGGCACTTATCTATTATAAGGCTATAAATATGTCTGTGTGCGTTATCTGTCAGTTAATGCCTATCTCTGACATTAGACTGGCAAGCTCCATGAGGTGATGTCTCTATTTTGCTCATCACATTCCTCATATCTTATCAGATACATACTAAATATTTGCGTATATACACATAAATGCTCAGCAAATATTTCTTGAATATTCCAATAAGTACAAGCAAACAACCCCAGAAGAACACAACAGCATGTAATTGTTCAACTTTTGAGCTCAACCGTAATAGTGGCCTGCTCATCTGCAGCAGGAATCGGCCATCTACAAGTTGAGTTGTCAAATCAATTTGTTCAGTAAGCAAAAATACATGGCGGCAGAAACAAGCGCGGACAATTTTACAATAGGTTACACGTAACCAATGTGTAACCAGTGTGTATGTCCTGTAATTTTTATTAAGTACTGATTTTTCCAGAACGCATAGAGAGACTAGATTGCTGCTGAAAATGATATGAAGGACAGACAGAAAATGGGGCTGGCTGGCACCAGGAGGTCAGGAACTCCACTCAGTACTCGTCTTTGCATTAGTGTAGCTAGCTGAGATGGTACTCAGGATGGATCCCTGCTGAAACAGAAGCTAATGCAATTATTTTGTTTTTAGAAGGGGAAAAAGTGTGAATTAAAAGGGAGATGACAGGCTGCAACAGGGTTACTGTCAGAATTTTGGAGGCCCAAAGAGCTTCGACTTTTAATCTAAGACAAGGCCACCCCATGGGGAGCTAGCAGCCCGAGTGTTGGGAGATAGAAATGTTGGGCCCGAAGCTCCTCCCGGGTTCTAAGGTCCTTTCCTCAGGACAACCAGCAGGGTCTCAGCGCAGACAGCCAGGGGCTGGGGGACCCCTCGTACCTTGCTTGATACGGGGCTCCCTGGCGCTGGCAGCGGCAGCGGGGGCCGGCCTCGACACCGGCTTTTTGCTTTGGGCCTCCCCGGCAATTCCAGCCTCTGCAGATTTGGCTCTGGAAGCAGACACGGCGGCTCGGACCACCGCGGCCGCTGGAGCCTTGTGTTTCTTGTTTTTTCCGCCCATGTTGCAGCTGCGGCAGAAGATCCTTCGCGGCCCAGGCCCGGGCGCTACTACTACACAGCCGAAAGCTCTTCACATTCCCCGGCTCCCGGGGCCGCCACCCTGAGCTTCGATCCGGGCTTCTCGGGCCGGGGCGACCGCTGCCTCGCAATTGGTCGAATTCAGCAGGCTCCGCCTCCTCGAGTCGCCAGCTGCCTGCCACACGCCAGGCTCCGCGAGCCACTCTCGCTCTTTAGCCACTGAGCAGCTTATCCACTTCTCGTCGGAAAGGAAAGGAAAGCAGGGGGGGAGAAAAAAAGGCGTCACGAGAACATTTTTGTTGGTCGTGCGACTCGACTACTTTTGTCTCCTGCGGGCCACTGTTGAACCTTCACGAGACGTCACCGTCTTCGGTCGCGGGGCATCGTGGGTAGGAGGGAGATTCGCTCTCAAAGCTCCGAAAGATGGCGGACGCATTCGGAGATGAGCTGTTTAGCGTGTTCGAGAGCGACTCGACCAATGAGGCGGGAACCAAAAAAGACAAGGAAAAGGACAAGGGGAAATGGAAGGGGCCTCCAGGGTCTGCAGACAAGGCAGGGTAAGGAAGAAGTTCTAGTTGTTGCTTTTATTTTGTTTCTCGGTACTGGGGAAGAAAACACTACTCTCTTAGGAAGGAGCACGAGAAAGTGAAGTGTACGTTCAGGGGCGTTGGGAAGTTAAGGGGTTCCAGAAAAAAGTTGGAGAGGGTGGAAGAATGTTGTTTCGAGGAAGCGGGGTGTTGGCGTTTTGTGGTGTCTGCAGGCAGCGTGAGCTTCTGCTTCACTTCCCTTACGTCGATGTTACTGTTTCTATCCCCGTCTTCGCGGTTGTCTTCTGGGTTCTGTAGCCACAGCACCAGCTCAACACCTGGCACATAGTCGTTAATAAACAAAACGAATGATTGAGTAAAGGGTGAAAAAGTTAAGAAAAAAATGATATGAATTGATTTGGAGGGGAAAAGGCAGATGATAACATGAGACGGGAGAGACATTTAATCTCCAAAATGTACTAGTTTTCTCTTCCGTAAAATGGAGATAATAGTGCCTACCACTGGTGGTGATGTGAGGATTCAATGAGATATACATGTAAAGTGCCTAACCATGGTCAGCTAGCTATCACTAATGGATGTTAGCTACCGTGAGTTTATCGAGAAAAAATTTAAAAATTACTGGACCCTACCCATATGTTTAGACTGGTGCATACAGCCACCAGAAAGTGTACAGATCTGTTTATAGTAGAACAAGGAAAAGCTATTACTTAAACAAAGTAAGGTGATTAATTATCAATCAACAAAATATACTCTTGGCATAGTGGGGCCAGATACCCAATAGATGCTTGAAATTAAATTAGACATGATTTTGCTCTCAAGGAATTTTCGGTGGAGGGAAAGAGAATAGGTACGAGAAAAGAACAAGGGAAAGGAAGTCAAAAGATGTTTAATTTGCATTGCAGGGTGAAAAAAAGGGGGACGTTCAGAAGTTTTGATATAGCGATAAAATTAATTTAGCTTAAGACAGTGTGAAGGGATGCTAGTATATCCATAGGAAAATGTCCACTGGGTAGTTTTAATAGAGTTTTGGAGAGTGACCAGGACTGGAGGTATATATTTGAATATCATTTGAATTGGTCTCCTTGAGGCGGAGATCCCTGTGGGAAAGTAAGTGACACAACACAGAACGTCTGGAGAGGGTACATAGCCTAAATGAGAGATTAGAGGCATAACAGAAAATTCTATCAGGAGTGTGAAATGTCACATAAGTGAGTGGAACAAAGTGGAAAAATAGTCTACTCGCATTAAGTTGGATTGGGAGAGTTTGGGGAGGCTTTTCAGAGAAAATAAGAAAGGAAGACCAATTATTTTTATTTTTTTCGAGACAGGAAGTAATAGTTGCTAGAGTGTTTGAATGGGCAACTATGATGTTATGAAGACAATACATATGTAATTTACCATGTTAGTATATACTTTACCTCAAATTTGCTAGGGTAAAATGAGTTTGATTTGCATCGTAGTTGGGGTAAGCTGTTTAACAACCTTCCAAAATGAAAAGAGGAAATAAAAATCTAATTTACATTTAATTGCATTAGGAAATGAATATTAGAGAAGGGAAATAAGAAAACAACAGAAGAACATTGGTAGCTTAAAGGGTTTTGTTTACTACTAACACTTGTAGCAAGGTCTTCTAGGTATTTGTGAGAAAAAAAATCCTGGCCGGGCACGGTGGCTCATGCCTCTACCCACTTTGGGAGGCCGAGGTGGGCAGATCACCGGAGGTCAGGAGTTCGAGACCAGCTTGGCCAAAATGGCGAAACCCTGCCTCTACTAAAAATACAAAATTTAGCCAGACCTGGTGGCAGGCGCCTGTAATCCCAGCTACTCAGGAGGCTGAGGCAGGAGAATCGCTTGAACCTGGGAAGTGAAGGTTGCAGTGAGCCAAGATTGTGCCACTGCGCTCCAACCTGGGCAACAGAGCGAGACTCCATCTCAAAAAAGGAAAAGAAAAAATCCTATTTGCTTGATTGCAGTGACCATACTAACATGCATAGTGTGATTCTCATGTGATCTGTGTAACATAGGAGGGCAAATCATGGAACTTCAGAGGAACTTGCCCTTTGTTTAGTATTCTAGACCAAGTGGATGCTTTTTTAAAAAATTATTTCTTTATCTTTTAGAGATGGGGGTCTCATTTTCTCATCCAGGCTGGAGTGCACTGGTGCTTAGCAGCTTACAGTAATCTAGAACTCTTGGCCTCAAGCATTCCTCCCGGCTCAGCCTCTTGAATAGCCAGGAGTACAGGTGCACACCACCATGTCCTGCTAATTTTTAAAATGTTTTGTAGAGACGGGTGTCTCACTGTGTTGCCCAGGCTGGTTTCAAACTCCTGGCCTCAAGCAGTGCTCCCACCTTGGCCTCTCAAAGTGTTGGGATTACAAGTGTGAGCCACTGTGCACAGCCAGTGAGTACTTTTAAAAATAACTTTATGAGAATTATAAAACTATGTATATTGTATATAAAATAGTATGAAGAGCTTCATGTACCCATAACTCAGCTTCACCAATATCAAGTCATGGTCAGTCTATTCCTACATCTTTTTTTTAATCAAATGGAAGTTGTTTTTTTCTCCCTAAATATTTCAGTATTTATGTCATCCAACAAAACTAACAATAATTCCTTAATATCATTGAATACTGAATCTGCAGTGAGATGTCCCCAGTTGTCTCCTGGGTGTTTTTTTGATTACTGATATTTGAATCAGGATTCAGACAAAACCCTACACTGTTTTTATTGTTATAGCCCTTAAGTATTTTATGCTACAACAGCCTGCCTCTTTTTTCCTTCTGCTATTGATTTCTATTTTGGAGGGATGAGTGAGGGGAGAAACCAGGTCATCTATCCTGTGGAGTTTCCCACATCCTGGATTTGTTTTCTTAAACTGTCATTTAACTTGCTCCTGTATCCTCAAGTATTTTCTGTAAACTGTCCTCATCCCTAGAGCTACATTTTGTGACGTAATAGCCACTATCCTCACATAGCTGTTGAGCACTTCAAATATGACTTGTCAGAATTGAGATGTCCAGGGAGTGTAAAATGCACACCAGAATTGGAAAAGTTGTTACGAAAATTGTAAAATATCTCCTTAATTTTAATTTAGTTGTAATTGAAATGATAATATTTTGCATATATTGGGTTCAATGAAAGATATTAAAATTTATTTCAATAGTTTCTTTTTACCTTTTTAGATGTGGGTATTAGAAAATTTTAAATTACATATGCAGCTTGTAGCTTGTATATGTATGTATATATACTAGACTGCTCTGATCTAGTGGCTTGAGTAGATTCAGGTTCAATTTATTTCCTATTTCATTACATCATAATGTCTGAATAGTCTACTGTTCTAAGATTGACAAGTTGGTGAAAATAGTGTCACCTGATCCCTCATCCACCTTTCACATGATGGCTTTAGCACCTAGTGATAATTGCCTAGGTTCATTACTTCACTAGTACTTGCACAGTGGCGATTTTCTGTTTTTATCATTTCTCTCTGCATTTATTGCCTGGAATTCACCTATTTAAAAAGGCATTGTCTCATCAGCTGTTTGTTTACCTTGAAATACAGTTCATAAAAGGCAGGATAAATGCTTGATCGTTTCACAATTTTTAAGGAAATAAGTTGTGCCCTAAGGAAGTTTCAGTGGTGACCAACATGGGTGTATGATTATGTTTAGTTTCTTGGTGAATGAGTGGATTTTTATATATTTACTCCTTTGCACTTATTTCTTCTTCTTCTTTTTTTTTTTTTTTAATCTTATTGGGGTATAGTTGAAGTGCAGTAAACCACCACAATCAAGATAAACATTTCCATCACCCTCAGGAGTTTTTTTGTGCCCCTTTTTAATACATCCCTATCGCCACCTATCTAGAACTTATATTTTCTAGAATTTTATTTAAATACATTATGTATTCCAAACATGGCTTCTTTTACTCAACATAGTGCTTCTGAGATTCAGTCATGTGGTGTATATCAATAGTTTGTTTTTATTGCTGAATATTATTCTGTTTTACACATATAACATATTTGTTTATACCTCTGTTACTGGACATTTGAGTTGTTTCCGTTACGTTTTTTGAAACTTGGATTTCCAATGTTTTGATCAGTGAGGACTCTTTAGGTTGGCTCTTGTGTCTATTTGACAATACATCATCAGTCTTTGATAGCTTATGTGCTTTCTGGATTTTCTGGACTCACACTACACTTTCAGTGCCAAACTTGGAATCAGCCATATCTCTAAGGAGTCTCTAGTTTCTTGTAATGAGAAGTGTTATTTTGTGCTTAGGGTACACAATGCTACTGGATTTCATTGCTTTTAGGTTTTTACAGTACAAAGAACTAGGGAATCTTTGTTATAAAAAAATAGAATTCATACTGACATTTCCAATACAATTAATATCACAGGGTTTTTATTTAACTTTTTGGAATTTTATAAATGTATCATTTCTGGTTTCTGTTAAAAATCCTCATTCCTAGGCCAGGCACATGGCTCATGCCTGTAATTCCAGCACTTTCTGAGGCTGAGGCCGGTGAATCGCCTGAGCCTGGGAGTTCAGAAACAGCTTGGGCAACATGGTAAAACCCTGTCTCTACAAAAAAAAAAAAAATTTAGCTGGGTCTTGTGGCGTGCATCTGTAGTCCCTCCTAGTCAGGAGGCTGAGGTGGGAGGATCGCTTTAGCCCTGGGAGGTTGGGGCTGCAGGGAGCTGTGATCTTGACACTGCACTCTTTTCTGGGTAACAGAAAGAGACATGTTTAAAAAAAAAAAAGAAAAGAAAATCCTCATTCCTGCTGACAATTACATAAACATTTTCTTATATATACTTATAATAGTTTAAAAATAATTTTACTATTAATAAGATACTGAATGCAGTTGTGGTTCTTTTTGCCCTCAGAATATATCATGGTAACAGTGAAAATACTCTGTAGTAGTTCTTTTCTCTAAATGTTTATGCCACTAATTTGATATTTATTGTGTTCATTTGTTTCAGTGTATTTACAGTTTTTAAGAATTGCTAAAAATTTATTTTTTAAGAAACTATGTAAAAGATTTTATAGTTCCAAAATCAAAGTTTAAAACAGTACATTCTTGCTTCCATCCTTGCCCCTTCTTCCATTTCCTCCCTCCCCTTTAGTTTTTGCTTTGTCTCATTTGTTTTTGAAAATACTGAATTGCATGTACATGTTTGTCTATCAGTTTTCTTCATTTCTCACTACTTGTGCAAAAGGTAGCATTAAAAACTGTTCATCTTTTTTTACTTGATATTTTGACCAAGAGATCATCCTATATCAATATGTAGAGAGCTTTTTTTTTTTTTTTAAACAGCTGCATAGTTGCAATCCTTCAATCAATGTTCTCTGAATGGACATGGTATTATTTTCAGTCTTTTGCTGTTACAAATGATGCAACAATGTCTGTTTTGTACAAGTCTGTTTCATGTTGTTGTTGTTTGCTGTTTTATCTTTGGAATAGATTCTTAGAAGTGGAATTACTAGGTCAAAGAGAGTAACTAAGTAGGCATTTTTGCTAGGTGCAGCCAAATTCCTCTCCACAGGAGATACACCATTTTGTGTTTTCAACAGTGTGGTAGCAATGACAGTCCCCCAGTGATGTTCATGTCCCAATCCCTAGAACATTTGAAATTGTTAGGTTACTTGGCAAAGGAGAAAGTTGCAGATGGAGTTCATGCTGCTAATCAGTTGACCTTGAGGTGGAGAGAGAATTCTGGATTATCCAGGTGGGACCAAAGTGATAACAAAGATTCTTAAAGTGAAAGAAGGAAGCTGAAGGGAGAGAACCAGAAAGACAGCAACAATAGAGGGGCTCTGGCTGACTTTAAAGGTGGAGGAACGGGGTCATAAGCCAGAAAATGTGGGTGATCTCTAGAAGTGGAAGTGGCAAGGAAATGGATTTTCTCCCAGAGCCTTCAGGTAAGAACACAGCCCTGCCAACACAGTACCCTAATTTTGGTCTTATAAAACCTATATTGCACTTCTTTCTTACTGAACTATAAAACAGTAAATTTGTCCTATTTTAAGCCAACCGTCCCCAACCTTTTCAGCACCAGGGGCTGGTTTCATGGAAGATAATTTTTCCACAGACCAGGGGTAGGGGGATGGTTTCGGGATGAAAGTCTTCCACCTCAGATCATCAGGCATTAGATTCTAATAAAGAGTGCACAACCTAGATTCTTCACATGTACAGTTCACAGTAGGGTTTGTGCTCCCATGAGAATCTAATGCTGCTGCTGATCTGACTGGAGGCAGAGCTCAGGCAGTAATGTTCACTCACCCGCTGCTCACCTCCTGCTATGCAGCCTGCTTTCCTAACAGGCTATGGACTGCCTAGGGGTTGAGGGCCCGTTTTAAGCCACTGGGTGTATGGTAATTTGTTACAGCAGCAATAAAAAGTTGATACAAACAGTAATGTGGGAGAGTATTTTATGGCCTTTTTCACACAGTGTATTGAACTTGGCTTTTTGTCAATGAGATAGATGATTAAATGTATTTCAATTCGTGTTAATTTATATTTCTTTTTGTATGAATGAAGCAAAGCATCATAAGTTCAGAGGCTATTTGATTTTATTTGAGAATTGTTCATACCTTTTTTTTATCTTGAAAAAAGTGAATAGTTGGTCCTTCTTAATTTTTAGGACTTCTTTATAGACTAGGGATATTATTCCTCTAACGTAAATTGCAATATTTTCCCCAGTGTTTTGTCATTCAGAAAAATTTTAATATAGTCACATTTGTCATTCTTGTTGCTCTTGGATTTTTTGTCATGTTTTCTTCAAATCCTTGTATGGTTTTGTTTTTTACATGTGCATCTGATCCATTTTAAACCAGTGCTTTTCATAGTGTTAAACAGGTTGCCCAGACAGTCTAAAATCACTTTGACAAATATTTGTAATTATTTTTATTCTATAAATTTTTGGGGGGACAGAGGCAACAACCACAGAAAAAACACATATTCCATTGTGGCATAGAGCAATAGTTAACCCATTGGGGATTACTATCAGTTTAACTTCTTTGTAGCTCTCAGAATAGAACTATTTCTGAGTATATGTGTACTTCATACAGTTTTCATCAACTAAGAAGGTTGTTGTTGTACACTAGCATTTTAAAATAGTCTGTATTTATGATTGTGTATAATTGTACAGAGAAGTACAAGACTGTGGAGCTGGGGGCAGTGGCTCATGCCTGTAGTCCCAGCTACTAGGGAGGCTGGGGCCACCGTGGATAATACAGCCAGGACCCAACTTAAAAAAAAAAAACCTATGGAACACTTACATCATTGTTTCCTATCTCGGCAGAAATCAAATAAACACAGTTAGAAGTTACAACAGAAATGTTACTACTGACTTCACAGAAATAACCATCAGAAACTATTATGAACACCTCTACACATACAAACTAGAAAACCTACAAGAGGTGGATAAATTCTTAGACACATACACCCTCCCAAGACTGAGTCAGGAAGAAATTGATTCCCTAAACAGACCAGTAGTGAGCTCCAAAGTTCGATCAGTAATAAATAGCCTACCCACCAAAAAAAGCCCAGGACCTGATGGATTCACAGCAGAATTCTACCAGATGTACAAAGAAACGCTGGTAGCATTCCTACAGATATTATTCATAAAAATTGAGGAGGAAAGACTCCTCCCCAACTTACTCTATGAGGCCAGCATCATGTTGATATCAACAACGGGCAGAGACACAACAACGGAAAACTTCAGGCCACTATCCTTGATGAACATCAATGCAAAAATCCTCAGCAGAATACTTGCAAACCAAATCCAGCAGCACATCAAAAAGCTAATCCACCATGGTCAAGTAGGCTTCATCCCGAGAATGCAAGATTGGTTCAACATACAAATATCAATAAATGTGATTCATCACATGAACAGAGACTAAAGACAAAAAACCACAGTAGATGCAGAAAAGGCCTTCGATAAAATTCAACACCCCTCCATGTTAAAAACTCAGTAACCTAGGTATTGAAGGAACATACCTCAATATAATAGAGCCATCTCTGACAAATCCACAACCAACATTATAGTGCACAGGTGAAAGCTGGAAGCATTCCCCTTGAAAACTGGCACAAGACAAGGCTACCCTCTCTCACCACTTCTATTCAGCATAGTATTGGAAGTCCTAGCCAGAGCAGTCAGGCAAAAGAAAGAAAGAAAGGGCATCCAAATAGGAAAAGAGAAAGTCAAACTATCTGTAGACAACATGATTCTATATGTAGGAAACCCCATAGTCTGGGCCCAGACACTCACTTTTCAGCTGACAACTTCAGCAGAGCTGCAGGATACAAAAATTAGTGTGCAAAAATGATTAGTATTCTTATACATCAACAATAGCCAGACCGAGAGCCAGATCAGAAAGGCAATCTCATTCACAGTTGCCACAGACCTTCCCCGCTCCCACACACACACACCCTAGAAATACAGCTAACCAGGGAGGTGAAAGATATATGCAATGAGAATTACAAAATACTGTTCAAAGAAATCAGAGAAGACACAAACAAATAGAAAAACACCCCATGCTCATGAATAGGAAGAATCAGTATCATGGAAATGGCTGTAGTGCCCAAAGCAATGTACAGATTCAATACTATTCCTATCAGACTACCAATGACATTTTTCACAGAACTAGAAAAACCTATTTTAGAATTTATATGGAACCAAAAATAGCCAAGGCAGTCCTAAGCAAAAAGAACAAAGCTGAAGGCATCACGTTACCCTACTTCAAACTATACTACAAGGCTACAGTAACCAAACAGCATGATACTGGTACAAAACAAGCACATTGAGCAATGGAACAGAATAGAGAGCCAGAAATAAGGCCACATATCTACAACCATCTGATCTTTGACAAAGCTAACAAAACGAAGCAATGGGAAAAAAAACTCGCTATTCAGTAAATGGTGCTGGGATGACTGGCTAGCCATATGCGGAAAATTGAAGGTGGACTCCTTCTTTATACCATGTACAAAAATCAACTCAAGATGGATTAAAGACAGATGTAAAATCCAAAACTACAAAATCCCTGGAAGACAACCTAGGCAGTATCATCCTGGACCTAGGAACGGGCAAAGATCTGATGACGAAGATACCAAAAGCCATCGCAACAAAAGCAAAAATTGACAAGTGGGATCTAATTAAACTTTTTTTTTGAGACGGAGTCTCACTCTGTCGCCCAGGCTGGAGTGCAGTGGCCGGATCTCAGCTCACTGCAAGCTCCACCTCCCGGGTTTACGCCATTCTCCTGCCTCAGCCTCCCGAGTAGCTGGGACTACAGGCGCCCACCACCTCGCCCGGCTAGTTTTTTGTATTTTTTAGTAGAGACAGGGTTTCACCGTGTTAGCCAGGATGGTCTCGATCTCCTGACCTCGTGATCCGCCCGTCTCGGCCTCCCAAAGTGCTGGGATTACAGGCTTGAGCCACCGTGCCCAGCCTAAAAGCCATCGCAACAAAAGTAAAAATTGACAAGTGGGCTCTAATTAAACTTAAAGAGCTTCCATACAGCAAAAGAAACTATCAACAGAGTAAACAGACAACCCACAGAATGGGAGAAAATTTTTGCAAACTATACCGTTGACAAAGGTCTAATATGCAGCATTTATAAGGAGCTTAAATTTACAGGAGAAAAACAATCCTATTAAAACGTGGACAAAGGACACAAACAGACATTTCTCGAAAGAAGACATACATGGGGCCAACAAACGTAAAAAAACTCAATATCACTGATCATTAGAGAATTGCAAATCAAAACCGCAATGAGATACCATCTAACACCAGTCAGAATGGCTATTACTAAGAACTAAAAAAATAAGAGATGCTGTCAAGGTTGCTGAGAAAAGGGATCGCTTAAAACCGTTGGTGGGAGTGTAAATCAGTTTAACCGTTGTGGAAAGCAGTAAGGCAATTCATCAAAGAGCTAAAAACAGATACACCGTTAGACCCAGCAATCCCATTACTGGGTATATACCCAGTGGAATATAAAGCATTCTGCCATAAAGACACATGCATGTGAATGTTCATTGCAGCACCATTCACAATATCAAAGACATGGAATCAACCCAAATGCCCATCAATGACAGATTGAATAAAGAAAATGTGGTACATATACACTGTGAAATGTTATGTAGCCATGAAAAAGAATAAGATCGTCCTTAGCAAACTAATGCAGGAACAGAAAACCAAATACCACATGTTCTTGCTTATAAATGGGAGCTAAAAGATAACTTATGAACACAAAGAAAGAAACAACAGACACTGGGGTCTACTTTGTAGGGGGTTGGAAGGAGGGAGAGGAGCAGAAAACATAACTCTTGGACACTGGCCTTAATACCTAGGTGATGAAATAATATGTACAGCAAACCTCCATGATGTGTTTAACTGCGTAGCAAACCTTCACATGTACCCCCAAACCTAAAATAAAAGTTTAAAAAGACCAAATACTTCTGCTTGGCACATGTTCTTCTCTAGGCGAGACACAATGGTTATGCACAACGGTCACTGCTTAACTATTATTAACACTTAACAGTGCACACTTAACAGTGTGAGTACTTAAAAAAAAAAACTTCTTATTTGACATAATTTCAGACTTAGAGAAAATATATAAGAATGGCACCAAAATTCTTGTACACCTTCACTCAAATATTCTAAATTTTAACATTTTACCACATTTACTTTATCCTCTCTTCCTTTTCCTTCCCATACATGCATATGTGTATGTGTATGTTTGTGGATATATGCTTTTTTCTGAACTGTTTAGAGTAAGTTGCAGATATGTTGCCCATTTACCTCTAAATTCCTAAGTTGCTTAGTGTGTGTTTTCCGAAGATGAGAGCATTCTTTTATGTAACCACAGTTCAGTTTATAGTTATCAAAATTAGGAAATTGTATATTGATACAGTACTGTTACCTAATCTGCAGACTTATCCAGATTTTGCCAATTGCTTTAATGTCCTTTATAAGAAAATAATTCTATATAGAATTAAGTGATTTGGTTGTCATGTCTTTTTTGTCTCATGTAGTATATACTAGTCTTTGAATTTCATGACCTTAACATTTTAGAATGTGTTGCTAGGTGTTGCCAAATTCCTCTATAGGTTAGAGATTGATTTTTATCCTCTGTGATTACAGGCTAGTTATCCCAGTTTGGGTTTGTTCGCCAATAAGTTATAATTAGATGTTGGCCAAATTTGTTGTTTGGGTTTAATGACCAATTTGGTGCTCTTTCTTGTGCTTTATATAGAGCATGCTACCCTTATGAACTAAGAAGAATAACATTCTCAGATGGTTTCAGTAAATTAAAACCTTATCCTTAAAATGTAAGCCAGTTATCTGCAACACTTCATTTCCAGCCTTCCTGGATAACTTCTGTGTTTGTGTGCAAGTTCCACATGTGACATACATAGCAAGTTATAAGAGAAATAAATAACTGGAGTCCTAAAAGTCTGACATGCAATATTAAAGAGTAATATAGCACTTCTGACTAGGAGTGTTCTACCATGAATTTCAGTTTCTCAAAGGTTTGGGAACTTTCATGTTTCTTTGTTTTATAGACTTGAACCAGCTCCTGATAGAGTGTTTTAAATACAGTGGCTTAGTTGTTGCTTACTCAGAGATAGAATAATAGAATGTTACCCTTAGAAAGGATCTTAGTTATTGTCCAAATGTCTTATTTTACTGAGGCCCAAGGATGTTGATGGCCTGTCCAGAAGAGGTTCGCATAAGTAGCAACAAAAATGGGACTAGAATGAATAGCTTTTTCGCAAAATTGGGGGTGACAGAAATTATAAATTTTAGGTTTTGCTAAGTATCAAAGAATGAACTTCATTATGGAAAGGTTGTTCAAGCATATGAATCGGTATTATTGTGTTACCCTATATTAAAAAATCTTTTTTTTTTTTTTTTTTGAGACGAATCTTGTTCTGTCGCCCAGGCTGGAGTGCAGTGGCGCGATCTCGGCTTACTGCAGGCTGCACCTCCCGGGTTCACGCCATTCTCCTGCCTCAGCCTCCCGAGTAACTGGGACTACCGGCACCCACCACCACACCCGGCTAATTTTTTGTATTTTTAGTGGAGACAGGGTTTCACCGTGTTAGCCAGGATGGTCTCTATCTGCTGACCTTGTAATCCACCAGCCTCGGCCTCCCAAAGTGCAGGGATTACAGGTGTGAGCCGCCGCGCCCGGCCTAAAAATTCTTTAAATAGAACATAAAAGTGTGCAGATTATGGGATGGATTTCTAGAGTATATGAACACATCCATGCAGCCACCATTCTGTGCAAAAAAACAGAATATTACAGAAACCCCTCTGTGCCTCTTAGAAAAATAACTATCCTGAAAACAACATGTGTTCATTTTTTTTGTTTGGGACTGTTATGTAAGTGGAATAATGCAAAATATATTTTTATGTTTGGCTTTGGCTCAAAATTGTTTGCACAATTCATGACTGTAAATGGAGTAGCAGTTCTCAGAGTGTGACTGTTTTGTTATGGGATAAGAGGGGCAAATTCACAATTTTCCAAAAAGTCTATTAAAATATCCTGTCCTTTTTTAGTTACATATCTGTATAAGGCTAGATTTTTCTTCATATGCTTTGACCAAAACAATGTGTCTTAACAAGTTGAATACAGAAACAGGTGAGAGTCCTGCTGTTTCTGTTAAGCCAGACATGAGAAATATATAAATATAAAAACTATGCCATTCTCATTAAAATTTTTTTACAAAATAGTTATTTTTTTACCAAAAATGTTACTCATGTTAATATGTAGTGGTTTTACTATTGCCATTTTAAAGTAAATTAATAAGTATTTAAAAATTTTTTAGTTTTAATATCTAATATTGCAAATATCAATAGATATAACCACATAAACAAAATTCATTAGAGTTTCTCATAACTTTTAAGACTGAGAAAGGATTCTGGAACCAAAACGTTTGAGTCACTGACGTAATATTATTTAATTTACAATTCTGTCATAAGTAATGATGTTGAGCTCCTTTTCATGTGCTTGTTGCCCATTTGAATACCCTCTTTTCTAAAGTGCCCGCTAAGCCCTTTGCTCATTGTTTAACTGGGTTATCTTTTAATAATTGATTTATAGTCCTCACCCCTTATTTTCTGTCCTGGTTAAGAAGTCCGGAAGATAATTTTCTCATTTTATCTTCTGGATTCTTTGTTGTTTTTGCCTTTTCACAGTTAGATCTAAAATTCACATGGAATTGATTTTTGTGTATGATGAAGTAAAGGTCAGATTGAATTCCCCTATGGATATTCAGTGTACCAAACCTTTATTTATTTTTTTGAGACAGTCTCGCTCTGTCTCCCAGGGTGGAGTGCGGTGGCACGATCTCAGCTTATTGCAGCCTCTGCCTCCTGGGTTCAAGCAGTTCTCCTGTCTCAGCCTCTCGAGTAGCTGGGACTACAGGCGTGCGCCATCATACCCAGCTCATTTTTGTATTTTTAGTAGAGATGGGGTTTTGCCACGTTGTTCAGGCTGATCTCTGACCCCTGACCTCAAGTGATCACCCATCTTAGCCTCCCAAAGTGGTTGGATTACAGGTATGAGCCACCGTGCCTGGCTCCAAACATCATTTATTGTCATTACTTTTAACCAGCAAATCTAATCACAGAAAAACATTTTCTTCCAAATAGTAGTATCATGGCTTTAGAGAAAGCATTAAATGTTTGTTAAAGTAACTCATGTTAATGTCTAATGGTGTTTTACTTTACAGTTTTAAAGAAAATATATTTAATAGTTATGTTAATGTGAATTTTAAAATAATTTTAAACCTTCAAAGAAAAATGAAATACAAATGCGGTAGTATTCAGTTTTACTAGGTTAAGGTATTCTGGGCTTTAGCCAGTTGTTTTTTGTAATATTCATCTATTTAAAACATGACTTTCTGTTAGTGGTGTAGAGCAGTATTTTATCATGTTGCCTTTAAAGTAAAAGTGGATATCGCAGAATTCATTCCAAACTATTTACTTTTCAGGAAACGTTTTGATGGTAAATTACAATCAGAATCAACTAATAATGGAAAAAATAAGAGGGATGTAGATTTCGAAGGTACAGATGAACCCGTTTTTGGAAAGAAGCCCAGGATAGAAGAGTCAATAACTGAAGACTTAAGGTAATATTTCCAAAGTCCTAAATGTTAATAACTCATAATTCAGGTGGTTGCATGAGATTTTAAAACTTGTTTCCATGTTGCTACTTAGATATATGCCTGTGTTCAAGAAATGAAGGTACTCTTTCTATTTTTATACAGGCATGTAAATATAGAACACTTACTGAAGTTTGGGGAATTGGAAAGCAATATAGAAAATACTCATCTTTTAATACTTTAGAATCCAGTTTTGAGAAAAAAATCTTAACACCTGATTTTTTTTTTTTAAAGAAATACATTTTCTTTATGTGTTAATGCCTCAGGAAGAGGATAACTGGAAGAGTGGAATAAAAGAAAAAAATAAAGCTAACTCAGTAGAAGGAATAAGTGGGAAGGAACATTAGAGGGAATTAGATTTTCATTGTTGCATGTAAAGTGGCTGTGCATCTCAAGACTCCTGCTATGGTCATCTGTGGCTGGAATTGCTGGTATTTATCTGATGTTGGAAGCTGGAACTTTCTAAATGTTGATGCCAGTACCCTTGGCTGACCTGTTTCCTATTGTGGTAATGATCTTACAACTTTGCTTTTCCCTTCTAATGTGCCATATTCGAACTTGGCACTACCATGAAGAGTTTACAATTTCTGTAGTGTTTTTTTTTTTTTAAACCAGTTAACGTTCGTTATAGTTAGTAAAATTATCTCCTATAAATGGTGATAGATGTGTCACTGGAATATTTAAGATGCTTCGTTTTCCCAGGCTACTATAATAAGTTACAAAATAATATTTTGTAGTTTAAAGTCATTGTTACTTGTTTGTAACTTTTGAGTTTGTCCAAAGTAGTAGTATTGACTTAAATCTCAGAAGTACAGTAAGATAATGAATCTAGCACAGAAATACATCTATTTTTCTTCAGTTTATTCAGTTTTGCCTTTTCAGAGTCTAAACAGATGAGCATAATGTAGGATTTTGATGAGAATAAGGAACTTTTTTTTTTTTTTTGAGGCATTGTCTCACTCTGTCACCCAGGCTGGAGTGCAGTGGTGTGATCATAGCTCACTGCAGTCTAAACCTCCCCAGGGTCAAGTGATTCTCCTGCCTCAACCTCTTGAGTAGCTGGGACTACAGGTGTGTGCCACCACATGTGCTAATTTTTGAGTTTTTTGTAGTGAGGTTTTGCCGTATTGCCCAGGCTGGTCTTGAACTCCTGGGCTCAAGTAATCCACCCACTTCAGCCTCCCAAAGTGTTGGGATAACAGGTGTGAGCCACTGTGCCTGGCCAGGAACACCTCTATAAATAATAGCAACAAATGAATTGGGCTAGTTTATTTTATACTTTCTATTGTGCAATGGTTTATAACCAGCTTATGTTTTGAAGTGGTGACAGTGCTTGGTAGAGGTACTTTTTATTCAAAAGAGTTATTAAAACTAAGCTGACATAATTATTTGAATAATCCTTGGCATTATGTTCTGTATCTGTAATAAAGGATGTTAACTGGTCATTTTTAATTTTCAGGGTGTATTTGCATAATGTGAAAACATTTCTATGTATTCTTAATAGCCAAAGTTTTTCCTGTGTGGAATACTGATGATTGGACATTGTCATTTTCCTTAACAATGCGATGTGAGGCTTATTATCAAATTATAGAAAAGTAATTTATTTTTGTGTAACTTTAAACAATATTTTTTTTAAGTTTGGCAGACCTGATGCCCAGAGTCAAGGTACAATCAGTTGAAACTGTTGAAGGGTGTACACATGAGGTAAGCACAAACAACATACAGAAGGTTAGTGTTATAAATGGGATTTTTCTTTGGACTATCTAGTATGATGATCAGCAGACAGTTTAGCCTTGAGGGCCTTGGAAACAATAAATAGTTTCCATGGGGTACCTAGTGGAAGAGTTGGGGCTTTGTAATTAAACTTGGGTTCAGATCCTCCCCCAGCATTTTTCCTAACTATAATCTTGGGTAAGTTTCTTATTTTAACAACCTTTTTTTTTTTTTTGGCTGAATTTCGCTGTTATCACCCAGGCTGGAGTGCAATGGCACGATCTCGGCTCACTGCAACCTCTGCCTCTTGGGTTCAAGCGATTCTCCTGCCTCAGCCTCCTGGGTAGCTGGGATTACAGGCAGGCACCACCACGCCCGGCTAAATTTTTGTATTTTTAGTAGAGACAGGGTTTCACTCTGTTGGCCAGGCTGATCTCAGACTCCTGACCTCGTGATCCACCTGCCTCAGCCTCCTAAAGTGCTGGGATTACAGGCGTGAGCCACCATGCCAGGCCAATCTTGGGTAAATTTCTTAACTTCTTTGTTTATTAAAAAACATTGTTTTTTTGAAGTTTTTAAATTTGTGATAAAGGGATCTACCTAGTGGTGTGGTTGTGAGGATTATAGAAGTAAATTAGGTAAAGTACCTAGCATAGAGTAGGTGTTTAGAACATTCCTACTCCTAAAGTTAAGTAACAGTGCTACTTTTGAAGGTTCCATGCTATTTCAAGTCTTGCGCCATTGACTGGTAAATTGCAGTTTCTTTGTTCTGCCACAAGATGGTGGTCAGTGATAGCTTGTATCCATTTAGAAGTGAGAATTTATACACATTAGGGACATAATGGAACTATAACACTGTTTTTTTCTCAAAACTTTTTATTATAGTATAAACATTATAGCAAGTTATTTTTATAGGTAATTGGAGAATCTCATTAAAAGTCTATTGAATAAGCAGAGTAATCCAAATTAACAAAAAGGCTTTTGATGTAGGTTTAGAACCTTATCTTTTTTTAAAAAAAACTTTAGATTCAGGAGGTACGTATGCAGGTTTGATTTTTTTTTTTTTTTTTTAAGAGTCTAACTGTGTCGTCCAGGCTGGAGTGCAGTGATGCGATCTCAGCTCACTGCAACCTCCGCATCCCAGACTCAAGCAATCCTTCTGCCTCAGCCTCCCAAGCAGCTGGGATTACAGGTGCATGCCACCACGCCTGGCTAATTTTTTTTATTTTTTAGTTTTTATTTTTATTTTTAGTAGAGACTGAGTTTCACCATGTTGGTCAGGCTGGTCTCAAACTCCTGACTTCAGGTGATCCACCCGTCTTGGCCTCCCAAAGTGCTGGGATTACAGGCGTGAGGCACTGTGCCTAGCCATATGCAGGTTTGTTACATGGGTATATTGTGTGATGCTGAGGTTTGGGCTTCAGTTGAACCTGTCACCCAAATAGTGAACATACTACCCAATAGGTATTAAATAGTTTTTCAACCCTTTCCCACTTTCACTTCCTGCTTTTGGAGTCCTCAGTGTCTATTGTTCCTATGTTTATGTCCATGTGTACCCTATGTTTAGCTTTCACTAAACATAGCAAGAATTATGCAGTATTTGATTTTCTGTTTCTGCATTAAATCACTTAGGATGATGGCCTCCAGCTGCATCCATATTACTGCAAAGGACATGATTTTTAGAAATTTATCTTTTAAAATATTTATTTTTCTACCGAAAGTCTCTTATGTTTTAGAAATAGTACATAGTGTCTGACAGATGCGATGTCCATTTGATCATTCAAGATATGTTAGACCCTATTCAGTTATCTGGGCTTATAAAAGATGGAAAAACATAAACATGACTGGGCGCGGTGGTTCACATCTGTAATCCCAGCACTTTGGGAGGGCGAGGCAGGCAGATTGCCTGAGGTCAGGAGTTTGAGACCAGTCTGGCCGGCATGGTGAAACCCCATCTCTATGAAAAATACAAAAAAAATTAGCTGAGCGTGGTGGTGTGTGCCTGTAATCCCAGCTACTCAGGAGGCTGAGGCAGGGAAATTGTTGAACCAGGGAGGTGGAGGTTGCAGTGAGCTGAGATCGCACCACTGTACTCAAGCCTGGGCAGCAGAGCAAGACTCTGTCTCAAAAATAAATAAATAAATAGATAAATAAATAAATAAACTCTATTTTCAAGAGGTCAAAAGCCCTTTCTGTGCTCCATGATTATCTTTAAGCCCACCGTTTTGTCACTTCTTCTTACTTTCTCAGCAGGGTGACTTTTCCTCTTCACAGGCTTGAGGATATCAAGTTGAAATGTCCTCTGATTATAACCTCCATCACCAAGGCTATTTGCACCTGTCACATTCCCCTTCCAGACTAAGGATGGTTGTTCTGCCAGTGTTGTTGGTTGTATCTTATCCTATCTCCACAAAGACTTTATTTATTTTTAATTATTATACTGTAAGTTCTGGGGTACATGTGCAGAATGTGCAATTTTGTTACATGGGTATACACGTGTCACAGTGGTTTGCTGCACCCATCAACTTGTCAACCTTCGTTAGGTATTTCTCCTAATGCTATCCCTCCCCTAGCCCCCCACCCCTCTACAGGCCCCGGTGTGTGATGTTCCCTGCCCTGTGTCCATGTGATCTCATTGTTCAACTCCCACCTAGGAGTGAGAACATGCAGTGTTTGGTTTTGTGTTCTTGTGATAATTTGCTGAGAATGACGGTTTCCAGCTTCATTCATGTCCCTGCAAAGGACATGAACTCATCACCTTTTATGGCTGCATAGTATTCCATGGTGTATATGTGCCACATTTTCTTTATTCAGTCTGTCATTGATGGACATTTGGCTTGGTTCCAAGTCTTTGCTGTTGTGAATAGTGCCGCAATAAACATACGTATGCGTGTGTTTTTGTAGTAGCATGATTTATAATCCTTTGGGTATATACCCAGTAATGAGATTGCTGGGTCAAATGGTATTTCTAGTTCTAGATCCTTGAGGAATCGCCACACTGCACAAAGACTTTATTAATTTCGTTTTCCCTTAACTATCTCTAGAGTCTCCTTTTTTCTAATTGCCATTCCCTGTCAGCATATGAGCATTCAAAAGTTTCTCTTTTTGTTCTATGTTGTTTTCTACTCACTGTGTTGTTATTCTTCTGTGTTGTAGTAGTTTCAACTTTAATAAATACACAGTTTCTTCAGGGAAATAAACATCAGCTTTCAATTATTACCTGTAGACAGCAAGTAGATGTAATTTTTGAGTGTCGAAACTAGCTTTTTGCCTTGTTCTTAAAGACAGTTATTTGATTTACAGTGTCTGAGACAGTTGAAGTTCATCATTCTAGTTCATCAGTTTTATTTTCCAAACAATCATTCGTTATGGAATGCTAAATACATCAGTTGTCAAATAGTTGGTGAGGTGTTTTGTTTTGTTTTGTTTCTTTTTTACTTTGTTATCAGGTTGCGCTTCCTGCAGATGAAGATTATTTACCACTTAAACCTCGAGTTGGAAAAGCTGCTAAGGTCTGTACTTTGGGTGATACAGTTTATATAGTTTTGTGAGACTCTCTTTTTCTTAAAATTCTTGTTTCAGGCCGGGCGCGGTGGCTCAAGCCTGTAATCCCAGCACTTTGGGAGGCCGAGACGGGCGGATCACGAGGTTGGGAGATCGAGACCATCCTGGCTAACACGGTGAAACCCCGTCTCTACTAAAAAAATACAAAAAACTAGCCGGGCAAGGTGGCGGGCGCCTGTAGTCCCAGCTACTCGGGAGGCTGAGGCAGGAGAATGGCGTAAACCCGGGAGGCGGAGCTTGCAGAGAGCTGAGATCCGGCCACTGCACTCCAGCCTGGGCGACAGAGCGAGACTCCGTCTCAAAAAAAAAAAAAAAAAAAAATTCTTGTTTCAAATGAGATTTTTATATTTCCCAGAACATACATATGTATGTATCAAAAACAAGCCAACCAAAGACAAATATAGTGAGAACGGAATCAGTTAACAGCTATGCTGGAAACCAGCCATCACGTGATGAGATTTTAAAATATTAAAGTTGTGATTCTCAACCTTTTAAAAGAATGTAATGAAAGTTATCAGCCTTTCTACAGAAAAAAATACATGCGTACTAGTTTTTGCCTATAGTTTTAGGGTTTTAACAGGCTTCTAATGAAACCCGAACTCTGCTTTTATTAGACGGGTTTTGAAGGCCTGATAGACCTTAAAAGGCCAAGAAATTTTAAGGTTTAATTTTCCAAGTAATTTTCTGTAAATAAAAAAGGCAGTATGGTAGAGTATGCATAAACTCTTAAAGTCTAATAGATGTAATATTCTGCCTCTACAGAGTGAACTTTACTGAGAGACTTCACTTTTTAGAGCCTCAGAGTTCCTGCCTATGAAAGGAAATAATATCTATGATAGGGGTTGTTGTGAAAATTAGTAATAATATATGGAAAATGTGTTACATAGTGCCTGGCCACAGAGCTTGTTTTTGATAAATGGTAATGATTATTTTGTTATTAATATAATACGTACCAACATAATGTAATAATCGAAAGATTAGAGAGCAGAATTAGCTTCTATGTTGTTTGGCCAAAAATGTAGTTTACTGTTCCTTATTTTCACTAATGTGTAGTATTATGTTTTCTAAATAGAATTATAAAGGAATACTCCCAGAATGCTTTGGGGGGTAGCCTGCTTGTGTTTTGATTTTAAGTATGCTCTGATACGACTAGATGTTTTTATGCAGATACTAATATTTTGTTTTTACAGGAATACCCATTCATTCTTGATGCTTTTCAAAGAGAAGCCATTCAGTGTGTTGACAATAATCAGTCTGTTCTAGTATCTGCACATACATCAGCGGGAAAAACAGTATGCGCCGAGTGAGTAGCTTTCTTTTTAAAATCACTTTGTGTCTTATTTCACTCTTTAGAAGTTTCTTTTTTGTTGTTTGTTTAATTTCTGCAAGTAAAGATGGTTTTACTTGTCCCTTTTGAACAATGTCTTGTCTTATTGAACCTTTAATATAGTGTTTAATTGAAGTAATAAAAGAGGACATTCTTTTCTTGTTCCTCATATTAGGAGAAAAACACTCAGGCTTTCATTATTAAGCATGATATTACCTGTTGGTTTTTCACAGATGCTTTTTATTTATCAGTTTGAGGAACTTCTGTTCCTAGTTTGCAGAGATTTTGTTTGCGTATGTATGTATGTCTGTGTGTATAAAATATTTAGATACTAGATTTTGTCAAGTGCTTTTTTTGCATCTATTGACGTGATTTTTTTTTTTTCTTCTGTGCAGTCATGGCTCGCTGCAGCCTTGACCTCTGGGCTCGGGCAATCTGCCTGCCTCAGCCTCCCTAGTAGATGGTACTAAAAGCATGCACCATCACACCTGTCTAATTTTTTATTTTTGTTGAGAGACAACACAGGGTCTCACGCTCAAACAGGCTGGTCTCAAACTCCTGGGGTCAAGCAGTCGTCCCACCTTGGCCTCCCAAATTGCTGGGATTACAGGCATGAGCTACTATGCCTGGCCATGTTTTTGATATGTTTCTTAAATAATAATATGTTTCTTAAATAATTTGACATGTCTGATAAGTGACGTTTGATCTTGTTTTCTGTACAGCATCATTTCCCTTTTATCTGAAGAAATGCCTTTAGCATTTTATTATAGTGCAGTTCTACTGATGAGAAAATCTTTTACTTTTTTATTTTTGAGAGGTATTTTCCTTTGGTATAGAATTGTAATTTTCTTTTAAGACTGGCTTTTGACTTGCATAGTTTATGACAAGAAATCCCAGTATACCTTTGATCCTCTGTACATAATGTGTCTTTTTTCCTCTGGCTGCTTTTAATATTTATTTTGATCATTGATTTTAAGCAGTTTGTTTTTTATGTACCTTGTTGTTATTTTTGCATTTTTTTTCTTGTCTTAGGGTTTTTTTTGCAGTCCTCAGTGCTCTTGTTCAAGGACTCTATATTGGGCCACTTAAAGTTGTCTCAATACTCACTGATACTATATTCATTTTTTTTTTCTTTTGAGTTTCAGTTTTGGGTCATTTTTGATGCAATGTCTTTAAATTTATTAATCTTTGCTTCTAAATTTTCAAATCTGCTGTTAATCTCATTGAGTGCTGCTTTTTTTTTTTTTTTTTTTTTTTTTTTTTGAGGCAGGGTCTTGCTCTGTCACCCAGGCTGGAGTGCAGTGGCACAAATACAGCTCATTTGCATTCTCAAACTTCTGGGCGCAGGCAGTCCAACTCAGCCTCCCGAGTAGCTGGGACCGCAGGCATGCGCCACCATGACTGGCTAAGTTTTTGATAATTTGTGGGGATGAAATCTTGCTATGTTGCCTACACTGGTCTCAAACTCCTGGGCTCAGGTGATTATCCTGCCTTGGTCTCCCAAAGTGCTGGGCTTACAGGCATGAACTGAATGCATTTTTCATCTCAGATATTATATTTTCTTTGCTAGAAGTTCAGTTTATTTTTGTTTTCTTCCATGTCTTAGCTTTTTTTAGCTTCCTTTTTTTCTTAATGTTTTCTTCTATTTCTAGTTTATAGAAATGCAATCCTATCTTCTTGAACAGATAGGGTACAGTTACAAAAACTTTAAATGTCCTTGTTACTATTTTTATCTGTGTTATTTCCTGGTCTCATTGATGGGTTGACTTTCCTGCTTCTTTGGTTTTTTTTTTTTTTTAATCACTGACTTCTTGATTATAATGTGACTGAGATAGTTTTTTTTTTTTTTCCCTCATGTTTCTTATACTTGAGTTTGTAGGGTTTCTTAGATGTGTGGATTTGTTATAGTTTTCATTAAATTGGGGGAAATTTCAGACATTTTTTACTGCAAATATTGCCCTTACCTTTATTTCTTTGAGGACTCTGGTTATACTTACATCAGGCCCCTTTAAGTTGTTCACAGCCCACTGAAGCTGTGCTTATTTATTATAATTTTATTTTTGGTTTCTGTGTTTCATTTTGGATAGTTTCTATTGCTGTGACTTCAGGTTTATTCACTGTTTTTTTTTTTAATTGCAATGTCTTAATCTGCTTTTAATACTAGCCAGTGTGTTTTTTAACCTCAGACACTTAAGAGTTTTCATCTGTAAAATTTTGATTTGGGTCTTTTGGTGTTTTCCGTTTTTTTACTTAACATGCTGTTTAATTTTCCTCAACTTTCTTGAGCATATAGAGTATTGTTATAGTAACTTTTAATATCCTTGTTTACTAATTCTATCATCTGTCTCATTTTTGGATCTGATTTTATTGATTTTTAAAAAAATTTTATTATAGACTGTGTTTTCCTGCATGTTGACGTACCTGATACTTTTTTATTGCATGCCAAAACGTGAGTTTTACCTTGTTGGGTACTGAATACTTTTGCATTTTTGTACATATTTATGAGATTTGATCTGAGGTATAATTAAGTTGCTTGGAAAAAATATCCTTTTGAGGCTTACTTTTATGACTTTTTTAGGCGTGACTAGAATAGTGTTTAGCTAGGGCTGATTTTCCCCACTACTTAGTCAGTATTTTTCTCAGTATTCTATGCAGTGTCTTGTGAATTCTGAGGTTTTCCATTCTAGCTGGTGGGAAACCACATTTCTGCCAGTCATGTATAAGAATTGATAATTTTTATCTTTTCTCCTCTTGATTGGTTTTTCCCTGGCCTCAGATAATTTCTTAAGACTTATTCACAGATCATTACTACCTGGAGACTTGCAGATGCTCACCAGATTTTCAGAGCCTTCTCTTTGCAGTTGTCTTCTCTGGTATTCTGCCCTGCAAACTCCAGCTCCCTTTCCTTCACACACTACGATCTTGGTCTGTTCAACTTAGGGAAACTTCCAGGGTTTACCTTGGTTCCCCATCTTAGAACTGCAGTTTGGAAAATCTAGGCAGTAATTTTGGATTACCTACTTTGTTTTCTGTCTCTCGGGGTGTACTGTTCTTATATCCAGTGTATGAAACCACTGTTTCATATATTTTGTTCTGTTTATCATTGTTTCAGGTGAGTGGGTAAAGCCAGTTTCTATTACTCCATCTTGGTGTAAGTGGATGTTTTCTGTGTTGTTTTTAGTGTACATTATGTATTACTACAGTAGTTCACGTATTTTGGTAGGTTCCTGTTCTTGTAAAATATATTTGATAACCAAGATTGTGTAGTCTTGCTACTCAAAGTATAGTCCTTGATAATACCTGGGAACTTGTTAGGCAGAATCTCTAGCCCCACCCTGTAACTGCTGCTTCAGAATCTACATTTTAATAAGATCACCAGGTGATGAATATTAATGTTTGATAGGCACTGGACCATTCTAAAAGTGGATGGATGGTGCTCATTGATGTGGATGGCATTTTGCAATCTCTTGTAGATTGACTCTTTTGGTTTAACTTTTACAATTTATAACATATTTCTCTATGACTTTTCCAGTGGAGTAGCTGAATTAGGTACTCTTAACAGGAGATAAAGAGTAAAGAAGACTATAGAGAAAAGAAACATAAAAAATGGCACCAATCATCCTGTTCATCAGCCATTTCACCTTGGCATGGTGGTTGTCTTGGTCTATTTTCTGTTGCTATATTCTGCTATAACAGAATACCACAGACTGGGTAATTTATAAAGAAAGGAAGTTTATTTAGCTCATAGTTCTGGAAGCTGAGAAAACCAAGAACATGACACAGGCCTCTGGCGAGAGTCATCCCATGGCAAGAAAGGGAGAGGAAATCGGGCCGAACTTGTCCTTTTAACTGGGGCCCATCCCCTTGATAATCCCCTCCCAAGATAATATAATTAGTATATTCATGAAGATGGAGCTTTCGTGACCTCATCACCTCTTAAAGGCCCTACTTCCAAATACCATTACTTTGGCAATTAAATTTCTACATACATTTTGTAGGGGCCATTTAAATCATAGCAGTGGTCAGAATAATTCATGAATCCTGGAATATTTTTTTCCTTATCTGGTTATCTTATTTATTATTAGTTCCTTCCAGACCTTGGCTTATCAGATCATTGTATTATTAATTCCTAATTCCGTCATCTGTCTCATTTTCAGATTTGTTTTTATTGATTTTTTTTCCCTTGTCATTACAGGTTATATTTTCCTGCTTCTTTGCATACCTTGCACTTTTTTATTGATACTAAAACACTGTGAATTTTACCTTGTTGGGTGCTGAATAATTTTGTATTCCTGGTCAGGGCTTATCTGGTCACTGTATTCATTCCTTTCAGACCTTGACTTAGCTGTGTAAGTCTCAGTTTTTCTCTTTGTTGAGTTAGAGGAGTGAAGTTTGTTATCTTATACTGTCATCTCAGCAGTATCAGCCAGTTGCAGAGTAGTCTTTATCTGTTTCTCGGCCTTAAACACATTATGGTTCTCTATCACCCTAGTTATGTTCCGTGGAATTTCTTAAGAGTCCACTCCTGTTCAGAAGGTGCTTAAGTCACAAACCAGTTTCCTCCTAAGGCACAGGTATAGAAGAAGAGGTTTGACTACTCTTAGTTCAATTATTTTTTCACTTAGAGAAACTAATTTAATTGCAGTATGTTTGGTGCTTTATGCATTTAAAGCCAGCATATGTATACTAATTCAAATTTTGGCCATTAGTGTAACCTTGCTTTCATTTTTCCTACAAGAGGAGAGATTTTTCTGAAGAGGAAGTTTTCATATAGATATACTGAAACCTGCTCTAAAACTTGGGCTAGGAAATCATAAAGAGAATTTAAGAAATTCACCAGGATTGTAGATACTTGAAAACCCATTGAGGTTTGCTGTGGAAAACAGTCTGGCAGTTCTTCAAAAAGTTACATGTAGAATTATCATATGACCCAGCAATTCTACTCCTAGATTTGTACCCCCCAAATAATTGATAACAGGTACCTAAACGAATCTTCACAGCAGCACTATTCACAATAGCCAGAAGGTAGAAACAATCCAGATGTCCATCAGTGAATGATGAATGGATAAATAAGTTGTGGTATATCCAAACAGTGGAATATTACTCAGCCATAAAAAGGAATGAAGTGCTGATACATGCTTAAAAACATTATGCCTACTAAAAGAAGTTGGAGTCAAAAAATTGCTTTATTGTATGATTCCATTTATGTGAAATATCCAGAATAGGTAAATCCATAGAGAAATAAAGCATATTGGTGGGGGCCAGGGAATGGTGAGAGGAGGGGAGTAAAGAATAACTGCTTAGTGAGTACAGAGTGTTTTGGGAGATGATTAAAGTACTGGAATTAGATGGAAGTACTGGTTGTGTAACACTATGAATGTACTAAATGCCACTGAAATATACACTTTAAAATGGTTAATTTTATGTTATGTGAATTTCACTTCAATAAAAAGTAAACCTGATTAGGTACATAATTGTATATGCACACCAGATGTTACAATTTCAAGGAGTGGTTCGTGGATCTCACATAAAGATTTTCCCTAGTAATTAAAGGACTTTAGGTAAACTCCTACTTCAGCTCTTAACTGTAGCAGGGTACAACATTTTATTTATAAACCTGCTACTAGGACTAACATGTTGGTATCAGGTTGTTTAGGTATGTAAACCAAATACTTTTTCTGACACTGCTGATTTTTTTATTCTGTGTGAATAGCTTTATTATATAATTTACTTACCATTAAATTTGTCTATCATAAATATGTAGTTGAGTGAGTTTTAGTAAATCGGTACAATTGTGCACCCTTACCAGTTTTAAAAAACATCTATTCAGTTCTCTTGTGTGTGTTTGCATTCAAACCCATTCCTATCTCTAGCCACAGGCAAACACTGATCATCTTTTGGCCATTATAATACTGATGTAAAAACATTCATGTGTAAGTCTTTAAGTGGACCTGTGTTTTCATTTCTCTTAGGTAAGGTAGATACCTAGGAATGTAATTGCTGTATTTTATGGAAAATATGTATTTAACTGTTGAGGAGACTGCTGAACTATTTTTTAATGTGGTTGTACCATTTTATATTCCTACCAGAAATGTATGAGGGTGCCAGTTTCTCTGCATCCTTGCCTACTCTTGGTATTGTCTTTTTTTATTATACCCATTTCAGTGATGTCACAGAGTAGTTTTAATGTGCATTTCTGTGATGACTAAGGATGTTAAGCATCATTTCATGTTTATCATTGCTTTATATATCTTTGAATTGTTTATTTCAGTCTTGCTGATGTATTAAATTGGGTTGTTGGTCTTAATTGCATTGTAAGAATTCTTTATTAGCATACAAGTTTTTTTAAAAGCAGAGGTGATTTATAAGTATGTTTTTCATTCTGTGACTTGTCTCAGTTTTCTTGATGACTATCTTTTGTAGAGAAAGCATTTTAATTTAAATGTTTAATTTCTTAATATTTTATAGAGTGATCATACAATTGGTATACCTAAGAATTACCTAATTGTGATTTTGCCTATCCCAAAATCACAAATATTTTCTTCTTCATTTTCCTTTTGCAATTTCATAGTATTAGCTCTTCCATTTAGATCTGTGATTCTTCTCAAGTTAGTTTTCCTGTAAGATGTGAGGAAAGGGTCTCAATTTACCTTTTTGTATTTGGATATACAATTGTTCCAATTGAAAGTACTATCTTTTCCCATTGAATTGAATTCTGAGTAAATTACCCGTAAATTGTGTTGGATTATTTCTGGACTTTCTGTTATGTCTTTACACTAGTACGCTATTTTGATTACTGTGGCTTTATAGTAGGTATTGATATTAGGTAATGAGAATCTTATAACTTCATTCTTTCTAAAAACTGGGCACTTCTAGGTCTTTTGTATTTCCAATAGCATTTTAAGATTAGCTTGTGAATTTCCAACCAGAAAGCCCATTTTCATTTTGATAGGGATTTTATTGAACTTATAAATTAATTTGGGGAAAATTATCATTTTAACAATACTGACTCTTTCAATCCATGAAAATGGTATATTTCTCCATTATGTAGGTCAACTTTAATTTCTGTTAGCAACATTTTGCAGTTTTCAGTGTATAGGTATTATACATGTTTTCTTAAACCTGTTCCCAAGTATTTCTGTTTATGCTATTGTGAATCACATTTTTTCTTTTTTTTTTTGTATTTTTTTTTTTTTTAATACTTTAAGTTCTAGGGTATGTATGCACAACGTGCAAGTTTGTTACATAAGTATACATGTGCCATGTTGGTGTGCTGCACCCATTAACTCGTCATTTACATTAGGTATATCTCCTAATGCTCTCCCTCCTCCTTCCACCCTCCCCACAATAGGCCCCGGTATGTGATGCTCCCCTTCCTGTGTCCAAGTGATCTCATTGTTCAATTCCCACCTATGAGTGAGAACATGCGGTGTTTGGTTTTCTGTTCTTGCGATAGTTTGCTGAGAATGATGGTTTCCAGCTGCATCCATGTCCCTACAAAGGACACAAACTCATCCTTTTTTAAAACGGCTCCTTAGTATTCCATGATTAGTATATGTGCCACATCTTCTTAATCCGGTCTGTCACTGATGGACATTTGGGTTGATTCCAAGTGTTTGCTATTGTGAATAGTGCTGCAGTAAACTCACGTGTGCATGTGTCTTTATAGCAGCATGATTTATAATCCTTTGAGTATATACCCAGTAATGGGATGGCTGAGTCAAATGGTGTTTCTAGTTCTAGATCCTTGAGGAATCGCCATACTGTTTTCCATAATGGTTGAACTAGTTTACAGTCCCACCAACAGTGTAAAAGTGTTCCTATTTCTCCACATCCTCTCCAGCACCTGTTGTTTCCTGACTTCTTAATGATTGCCATTCTAACTGGTGTGAGATGGTGTCTCATTGTGGTTTTGATTTGCATTTCTCTGATGGCCAGTGATGATGAGCATTTTTTCATGTGTCTGTTGGCTGTATGAATGTCTTCTTTTGCGAAGTGTCTGTTCCTATCCTTTGCCCACTTTTTGATGGGGTTGTTTATTTTTTTCTTGTAAATTTGTTTGAATTCTTTGTAGATTCTGGATATTAGCCCTTTGTCAGATGAGTAGATTGCAAAAATATTCTCCCATTCTGTAGGTTGCCTGTTCACTCTGATGGTAGTTTCTTTTGCTGTGCAGAAGCTCTTTAGTTTCATTAGATCCCGTTTGTCAATTTTGGCTTTTGTTGCCATTGCTTTTGGTGTTTTAGACCTGAAGTCCTTGGCCATGCCTTTATCCTGAATGGTATTACCTAGGTTTTCTTCTAGAGTTTTTATGGTTTTAGGTCTAACATTTAAGTCTCTAATCCATCTTGAATTGATTTTTGTGTAAGGAGTAAGGAAAGGATCCAGTTTCAGCTTTCTACTTATGGCTAGCCAATTTTCCCAGCACCATTTATTAAATAGGGAATCCTTTCCCCATTTCTTGTTTTTGTCAGGTTTGTCAAAGATCAGATGGTTGTAGATGTGTGTTATTATTTCTGAGGGCTCTGTTCTGTTCCATTGGTCTATATCTCTGTTTTGGTACCAGTACCATGCTGTTTTGGTTACTGTAGCCTTGTAGTGTATTTTCAAGTCAGGTAGCGTGATGCCTCCAGCTTTGTTCTTTTGGCTTAGGATGGTCTTGGCAATGCGGGGTCTTTTTTGGTTCCATGTAAACTTTAAAGCAATTTTTTCCAATTCTGTGAAGAAAGCCATTGGTAGCTTAATGGGGATGGCATTGAATCTATCAATTACCTTGGGCAGTATGGCCATTTTCACAATATTGATTCTTCCTATCCATGAGCATGGTATGTTCTTCCATTTGTTTGTGTCCTCTTATTTCACTGAGCAGTGGTTTGTACTTCTCCTTGAAGAGGTCCTTTACATCTCTTGAAAGTTGGATTCCTAGGTATTTTATTCTCTTTGAAGCAATTGTGAATGGGAGTTCATTCATGATTTGGCTCCCTGTTTGTCTGTTACTGGTGTATAAGAATGCTTGTGATTTTTGCACATTGATTTTGTATCCTGAGACTTTGCTGAAGTTGCTTATCAGCTTAAGGAGATTTGGGGCTGAGACGATGGGGTTTTCTAAATATATAATCATGTCATCTGCAAACAGGGACAATTTGACTTCTTTTCCTAACTGAATACCCTTGATTTCTTTCTCTTGCCTGATTGCCCTAGCCAGAACTTCCAACACTATGTTGAATAGGAGTGGTGAGAGAGGGCATCCCTGTCTTGTGCCAGTTTTCAAAGGGAATACTTCCAGTTTTTGCCCTTTCAGTATGATATTGGCTGTGGGTTTGTCATAAATAGCCCTTATTATTTTGAGATACGTTCCATCAATACCAGATATATTGAGAGTTTTTAGCATGAAGGGCTGTTGAATTTTGTCAAAGGCCTTTTCTTCATGTATTGAGATAATCATGTGGTTTTTGTCTTTGGTTCTGTTTATATGCTGGATTACATTTATTGATTTGCGTATGTTGAACCAGCCTTGCATCCCAAGGATGAAGCCCACTTGATCATGGTGGATAAGCTTTTTGATGTGCTGCTGGATTCGGTTTGCCAGTATTTTATTGAGGATTTTTGCATCGATGTTCATCAGGGATATTGGTCTAAAATTCTCTGTTTTTGTTGTGTCTCTGCCAGGCTTTGGTATCAGGATGATGTTGGCCTCATAAAATGAGTTAGGGAGGATTCCCTCTTTTTCTATTGATTGGAATAGTTTCAGAAGGAATGGTACTAGCTCCTCCTTGTACCTCTGGGAGAATACGGCTGTGAATCCATCTGGTCCCGGCCTTTTTTTGGTTGGTAGGCTATTAATTATTGCCTCAATTTCAGAGCCTGCTATTGGTCTATTCAGGGATTCAACTTCTTCCTGGTTTAGTCTTCGGAGAGTGTAAGTGTCCAGGAAATTATCCATTTCTTCAAGGTTTTCTAGTTTATTTGCGTAGAGGTGTTTATAGTATTCTCTGATGGTAGTTTGTATTTCTGTGGGGTTGGTGGTGATATCCCCTTTATTGTTTTTTATTGCATCTATTTGATTCTTCTCTCTTTTCTTCTTTATTAGTCTTGCTAGCGGTCTATCATTTTTGTTGACCTTTTCAAAAAACCAACTCCTGGATTCATTGATGTTTTGAGGGTTTTTTGTGTCTCTATCTCCTTCAGTTCTGCTCTGATCTTAGTCATTTCTTGCCTTCTGCTAGCTTTTGAATGTGTTTCCTCTTGCTTCTCTAGTTCTTTTAATTGTGATGTTAGGGTGTTGATTTTAGATCTTTCCTGCTTTCTCTTGTGGGCATTTAGTGCTATAAATTTCCCTCTACACACTGCTTTAAATGTGTCCCAGAGATTCTGGTATGTTGTATCTTTGTCCTCATTGGTTTCAAAGAACATCTTTATGTCTGCCTTAATTTCATTGTGTACCCAGTAGTCATTCAGGAGCATGTTGTTCAGTTTCCATGTAGTTGAGCGATTTTGATTGAGTTTTTTAGTCCTGAGTTCTAGTTTGATTGCACTGTGGTCTGAGAGATAGTTTGTTATAATTTCTGTTCTTTTACATTTGCTAAGGAGTGCTTTACTTCCAACTATGTGGTCAAATTTTGGAATAAGTGCGATGCGGTGCCGAGAAGAATGTATATTCTGTTGATTTGGGGTGGAGAGTTCTGTAGATGTCTATTAGGTCCGCTTGGTGCAGAGGTAAGTTCAATTCCTGGATATCCTTGTTAACTTTCTGTCTCGTTGATCTGTCTAATATTGACAGTGGGGTGTTGAAGTCTCCCATTATTATTGCATGGGAGTCTAAGTCTCTTTGTATGTCTCTAAGGACTTGCTTTATGAATCTGGGTGCTCCTATATTGGGTGCATATATATTTAGGATAGTTAGCTCTTCTTGATGAATTGATCCCTTTACCCTTATGTAATGGCCTTCTTTGTCTCTTTTGATCTTTGATGGTTTAAAGTCTATTTTATCAGAGACTAGGATTGCAACCCCTGCTTTTTTTTGTTTTCCATTTGCTTGGTAGATCTTCCTCCATCCCTTTATTTTGAGCCTATGTGTGTCTCTGCATGTGAGACTTGTCTCCTGAATACAGCAAACTGATGGGTCTTGACTCTTTATCCAGTTTGTCAGTCTGTGTCTCTTAATTGGGCCATTTAGTTCATTTACATTTAAGGTTAATACTGTTATGTGTGAACTTGATCCTGTCATTATGATATTAGCTGGTTATTTTGCTTGTTAGTTGATGCAGTTTCTTCCTAGCATCGATGGTCTTTACATTTTGGCATGTTTTTGCAATGGCTGGTACCTGTTGTTCCTTTTCATGTTTAGTGCTTCCTTCAGGATCTCTTGTAGGGCAGGCCTGGTGGTGACAAAATCTCTAAGCATTTGCTTGTCTGTAAAGGATTTTATTTCTCCTTCACTTATGAAACCTAGTTTGGCTGGATATGAAATTCTGGGTTGAAAATTCTTTTCTTTAAAAATGTTGAATATTGGCCCCTAGTCTCTTCTGGCTTGTAGAGTTTCTGCTGAGAGATCTGCTGTTATTCTGATGGGCTTCCCTTTGTGGGTAACCCCACCTTTCTCTCTGGCTGCCCTTAATGTGTTTTCCTTCATTTCAACTTTGGTGACTCTGACTATTATGTGTCTTGGAGTTGCTCTTCTCGAGGATTATCTTTGTGGCATTCTCTGTATTTCCTGAGTTTGAATGTTGGCCTGCCTTACTAGGTTGGGGAAGTTCTCCTGGATGATATCCTGCAGAGTGTTTTCCAACTTGAATACATTTTCCCCATCACTTTCAGGCACACCAATCAGACGTAGATTTGGTCTTTTCACATAATCCCATATTTCTTGGAGGCTTTGTTCATTTCTTTTTCCTGTTTTTTCTCTACACTTCTCTACTCGCTTCATTTCATTCATTTGATCTTCAATCACTGATACTCTTTCTTCCGGTTGATCAAGTCGGTTACTGAAGCTTGTGCACTTGTCACGTAGTTCTCATGTCATGGTTTTAATCTCTATCAGTTCGTTTATGGTCTTCTCTGCATTGATTATTCTAGTTATCCATTCTTCCATTCTTTTTTCAAAGTTTTTAGTGTCTTTGCACTGGGTACGTAGTTCCTCCTTTAGCTCTGAGAAGTTTGATCGACTGAAGCCTTCTTCTCTCAACTTGTAAAAGTCATTCTCCATCCAGCTTTGTTCCATTGCTGGTGATGAGCTGCGTTCCTTAGGAGGGGGAGATGCGCTCTGATTTCTTGAATTTCCAGCTTTTCTGCACTGCTTTTTCCCCATCTTCGTGGTTTTATCTGCCTTTGGTCTTTGATGATGGTGACATACTGATGGGATTTTTTTGTGGGTGTCCTTTCTGTTTGTTAGTTTTCCTTCTAACAGTCAGGACCCTCAGCTGCAGATCTGTTGTAGTTTGCTTGAGGTCCACTCCGGACCCGGTTTGCCTGGGTATCAGCAGTAGAGGCTGCAGAATATAGAATATTGCTGAACAGCAAGTGTTGCTGTCTGATTCTTGCTGTGGAAGCTTCGTCTCAGAGGTGTACCCAGCCGTGTGAGGTGTGAGGTGTGGGTCTGCACCTAGTGGGGGATGTCTCCCAGTTAGGCTACTCAGGGGTCAGAGACCCACTTGAGCAGGCGGTCTGTCTGTTCTCAGATCTCAGCCTCCATGCTGGGAGAACCACTGCTCTCTTCAAAGCTGTCAGACAGGGACATTTACATCTGCAGAGGTTTCTGCTGCCTTTTGTTTAGCTATGCCCTGTCCCCAGAGGAGGAGTCTACAGAGGCAGGCAGGCCTCCTTGAGCTGTGGTGGGCTCCACCCAATTCGAGCTTCCCAGCGGCTTTGTTTACCTACTTAAGCCTCAGCAATGGCAGGCGCCCCTCCCCCAGCCTGGCTGCCGCCTTGCAGTTAGATCTCAGACTGCTGTGCTATCAATGAGGGAGGCTCCGTGGGCGTGGGACCCTCTGGGCCAGGTGTGGGATATAATCTCCTGGTGTGCCGTTTGCTAAGACCCTTGGTAAAGCACAGTATTAGGGTGGGAGTTACCCGATTTTCCAGGTGTTGTGTGTCTCAGTTTCCCTCGGTAGGAAAAGGAATTCCCTTCCCCCTTGCCCTTCCCAGGTGAGGCGATGCCTCATCCTGCTTTAGCTCTCTCTGGTCGGGCTGCACCCACTGACCAGCATGGGCTGTCTGACACGCCCCAGTGAGATGAACCCGGTACCTCAGTTGAAAATGCAGAAATCACCTGTCTTCTGTGTCACTCAGGGGAGCTGGAGGCTGGAGCTGTTCTTATTTGGCCATCTTGGGTGCCACCTCCACATTTTTCCTTAAGGTTATATTTGGATTGCCAATAGCGTGTATAATGAAATACAGTTTGTTGTTTTTTTTTTTTGAGATGGAGTCCTGCTCTGTCGCCCAGGCTGGAGTGCTGTAGCACAATATCGGCTCACTGCAATCTCCGCCTCCTGGGTTCATGCCATTCTCCTGCAGCAGCCTCCCGAGTAGCTGGGACTACAGGCGTCTGCCACCTTGCCCGGCTAATTTTTTTTTGTATTTTTTAGTAAAGACGGGATTTCACAGTGTTAGCCTGGATGGCCGCCATCTCCTGACCTCATGATCCACCCGCCTTGGCCTCCCAAAGTGCTGGGATTACAGGCGTGAGCCACCACGCCCGGCCTATATATTGATATTTTATCCAGCAACCTCATTATGTTTCCTTAAGTTTTATTAACTTTTTTGTACATTCCATATGACTTTTCTATAGATGGTAACATTGCCTGTGAAAAAAGACAGTTTTACTTCTTTTTCAATATGTGTGTCTTTTTTATTGCATTGGCAATATCTAGTACAATATTGGATAGTAGTGAGAGTGGACATCCTTGCCTTATTTCTGATATGAGGAAGAAAACGTTCAGTCTTTCAACATTAATTATGATATTAGCTGTTTTTCGCTGGTTGCTCTTTATGAGAATGAGGTTGTTTCTTTCTGGTCTTAGTAGGGAATAAATGAAAGTAAACAAAAAATTGAGAGTTTTTATCAAAATATGTTGTATTTTGTGAAATGAATTTTTACATCTATTGAGGAAATCATGTGGTATTAGCTTTTTATTCTCTTAGAGAAATTTTCTGATTTTTAAACCAACCTTGTATTCCTGGACTAAATCTGGTTGTTTACGGCAGATGATCATTTGTGTATGTTGCCAATTTCAGTTTGCCAGTATGGTTGTCACTCATTATCCAAGGAGGATTGGTTCCCAGACCCCCTCATATAGCAGAATCCACAGAAGCTCAAATTTCTGCAGTAGGCCCTGTGGAACCTTCAGATATGAATAGTTGTCTCTCCGTATCCATGGGTTCCTCATTTTGCAAATACAGTAGTATATTTTCAGTCCTCCGAACCTGCATGTGTAGGGAGCTGACTCTTTTATTCTAGACTTTTGTGTCATCATGAGGATTAATGGTATGTCATTTTCTTACAAAGTCTTTAGCATTGGTGTCAGGGTATTACTGATCTCTTAAAGTAAACTGGAAGCTGGAAGTGTTCCCTCCTGGTCTGTTTTCTGTAAGGCTTTGTGTATTTGGCATACTTCTTAAATGTTTGATAGAATTCACTAGTGAAGCCATTTAAGCCTAGGCATTTCTTTGTGGGAAGATTTTTAGTTCCTAATTTAATTTCCCATTTATTAAAGCCAATTTTGGTATACCGTGTCTATCCAGAAATTTCTTTTTTTCTTTTATGAGACAGAGTCTCAACCAGGTTGGAATGCAGTGACATGATTATGGCTCACTACAGCCTCAACTTCCCAGGCTCAGTTGATGCTCCCACCTCAGCCTCCTTAGTAGCTGGGAGTACAGACATGTGCTGCCACACCCAGCTAATTTTTAAATTTTATTTATTTATTTAATTTTGATTTTGATTTTTTTTTTTTTTTTTTTTTTTTGTAGAGACAACAGGGTCTGTGTTGGCCAGACTGGTCTTGAACTTCTGGGCTCAAGCAGTCCTCCTGCCTCAGCCTCCCAAAGTGCTAGGATTACAGGTGCGAGCCACCACACCTGGCCAAGTATATACTTTTTTTTTAAGAGATGGGATTTTGCCATGATGCCCAGGCTGCTCTTGAACACCTAGGCTCAGCAATTCCCCCGTCCCTGCCTCCCAAAGTGCTGGGATTACAGCTGTGAGCCACTGTGCCTGGTGTAGAAATTTCTTGAAGTTTTAGATAATTCTTTATGTTTAATATAAGTTTTTCTATAAAACTATAAAATTTCCCTCTTAGTACTGCTTAAAATGCATCCTGTAAACTGATAATACTGTGTTTCATTTTCATTCCATTTTTTCATTTCTCTTGGTTCCCTCGTATGTTGTTTACTTTTCAAACATGATTTTCCATATACTTAGCCATTTGTTATTTCTAATTTAATTTGTGCTTAGAGAAAATACTTCATGAAATTTCAGTAATTTAACTTAATGATTGATTTGGTTGGATTTATATTTGCCTTTTGTTGTTGGTTTTGGGAGTCTTTTGGTATATTTCTCATGGTTTTTTTAATCCTTATTTTTACTCCTTTACTTCTATTCTGTTTAACAAATATCTTTTAGTGTACCATTTTAATTTCTCTTTTGACTTTTTAGCTTTCTTTGAGTTATGTTTTTAGTGGTTATTTTGGGGCTTACAGTGTTCAGGTTTAACTAAATCACAATCACAATTTATGGAAAATACTGAAAACTTGCCCTAATATTTTCTTCTCATTTTTATACTATTTAATACTCTCTTACATATTTCAACTACATATGCTGTAAATCTAGTAATACGGTATCTGTAATACAATATAATCATTGCTTTAAATTGTGTTTTCTAAAAATATTAAATGATAAAAGTTTTATATATGCTTTTATATACATAAATAGTCTTAATTGTTCTGTTTTATGGTTTTGTTTCTTTTCAGTTCGAAGGGTTTTTAACAAATATGTCTTACAGAGTAGTTTTATTTTGCTTTCATTTTTGAAGGACAGTGTCACTGGATATAGAGTTCCTGGTTGACAGATTTTTTTTCCCCTTCAACTCCAGATACATTATTCTACTGATAACTGTTTCATTCTACTCCATTGTTTCTGGTGAGAAGTCAGCCTTAATTATGTTGTTCTCTTTTATGTGTTGAGTTTTTCTGTTGCAGTTTTTCAAAGACTCTCTTTGGCTTTGTCATTTAGCAGTTTATGATGTTTCTAGGTATGGTTCTTTTTTGCTTTTTCCTCCTGTGTTAATTGAGCTTCTTGGATCTCTAGAGTAATGTCTTTTAAACAAATGAAATTTTTTATTGTTACTTTTTTTTCCTACCTCTGTCTCATTTTGGAATTTCCTTTGGGATACTTGAGGATGTCTTGCAGATCTCTAAGTGTCTCTTTTTCTTCTATTTCTTTTTCTCTTCAGATTTGATAATTTATCTCAATTTATCTTCATGTTCATTGATAACAGTCATCACAGATCTGCTTTTGGGCCCATCTAGTGAATTTTTCCCAGGCTGGAGTACAGTGACGTGATGTTGGCTCACTGCAACCTCCACCTCCTGGATTCAAGCAGTTCTCCTTCTTCAGCCTGCCAAGTAGCTGAGATTACAAATGTACCCCACCACACCTGACTAATTTTTGTATTTTAAGTAGAGACAGCGTTTCCCCATGTTGGCCAGTCTGGTCTCGAACTCCTGGCCTCATGTGATCCACCCACCTCAGCCTCCCTAAATACTAAGATTATAGGTGTGAGCCACTGCACCCGGCCTAATCTATAGACTTTCCATTTGATTATGTTGTTAATAGTTTTGGTTCCTTTTTGAGACAATTTCTTGTGACTGCTTCTTTTTTCCTACATGCGGATCATACTTTCCTATTTCTTTTTATACCTTGCAATTTTTTTTCTTGAAAAGTTTAGATAATGTATGTAGCATTTCTGTTTCATGTATATTTCTTAAAATTCATATTTGATGTTTAGACAACTTCCCGATTTTTAAAAAAATGCTTATTTCACTATTTTGGGGGATGACTGGGATGAATGTTATTTTTATTTCCCCAAATACATTATAATAAGCCTATTCTGGGCAGGAGCTGAATAATAAGGAGGATCTACTATAATGTTAAATTTAATGATGATGTCATTGTCTATATTTAAAGAACAACAAAACTGCTCTATTGTGTTCTGCTAATAGCTATGGAAAAAATTTTCCGTAATCAGAACCTACCATAATTTTCAGAGGACTGACTTGTTAACTGTTATGTGTGGGCAAAGAATACATATAGATGAACTTATTTGTGAAACTTGAGGAAACACTTCATTCTCCAGGGGCTATAAGCACTTTATCATCTGTGTATGTATGAACAGAGGCTCTGAACTTTTGTAGACCCATCTTAGAACCATAGGTGTTTTCCTTGCAAGAAATAGGGTAAATGTTAGTGATCTATTAGTATTAGTGATTAAGTGACTAGAGTTAAAATGGTTTTAGATCACTCTATGTCATATTTATTATAATTATTAGTATAATACATATGGTGTTACTGTTCTTCAAAGTCCATTCAAGATAAGTAATTAGGGAAAATTTGGACACAATTTAAATATTAACAATTTTTAAAGTCATAATTTAAAGGAAAAGTTTTATGATTATTTGTTTTCACATTTGTAGGTATGCCATCGCATTGGCCTTAAGGGAAAAGCAGCGTGTAATATTTACCAGCCCAATTAAGGCTCTGAGTAACCAAAAATACCGTGAAATGTATGAAGAATTTCAAGACGTTGGTTTGATGACTGGTGATGTTACTATTAATCCTACGGCATCTTGTCTTGTTATGACCACAGAGGTAATTCATACAGTGCCTCATCTGACTTCGTTTTTAATTAAATTAATGTGACTATTCAGTTAAAACGTGATGTTTTATTGGTTGCTCTACTTAAGTATAATACTTTATTTTCTCATTAGACTTAGGCAAAATGGATAAAATTTATCTTAAAATGTTCTGATAATATTAAATTTCTACATTACCATACTTTGTTATTTGTCTCATAGATACATTTTTTCTTCAAGTATTTTTAAAGTTTATTACTGTCGGTGACATGACAATATTTTATTGGTTTTATATACATAGTTTAAAGGATTTGAATATGTAGTTTTATGTAAATAGTGACTCTTCATGTGACTTTGCCTTCTATATCTGAGTGTTGATACAGGTAGACGAGTAACTGATATTTATTTATTTATTTATTTATTTTTGAGATGGAGTCTCGCTCTGTCACCTAGGCTGGAGTGCAGTAGCACGATCTTGGCTCACTGCAAGCTCCGCCTCCTGGGTTCTCGCCATTCTCCTGCCTCAGCCTCCCGAGTAGCTGGGACTACAGGCCCTCACCACCACGCCCAGCTAATTTTTTGTATTTTTAGTAGAGACGGGATTTCACCGTGTTAGCCAGGATGGTCTCAATCTCCTGACCTCAGGATCCACCCGCCTCGGCCTCCCAAAGTGCTGGGATTACAGGTGTGAGCCACTGCACCTGGCCGAGTAACTGATTTTCTAAAGAGTGCAGTATTATGTTTACCTTCTTCCCATAATTGCAGTTAAGTTTTGCATATACTTATAATATCTTAAGTTTTGGACATGATTAGCTATCTTTACTAAGTATTTTTGTACATACTTTAGTTATATCTTTGCATTTTCCAAGGACATGGTATAACGGTGAGCATAAATTAGCTTCTGGTTTGGAGAACCAGCCAAAAGCATTGCTCACTTTTCATTTGGTCGCCTCATGGAAGTTTGTTTTTCATTTTCAGAACTTTCTTTCATCTGTGGAAGGTTTTCATCAACTCCAAAAATTAGGATAACAGTTGCCAGGAAGTATCCATGTTGCAAGAAAACGAGGCAGAAAAAAATGGGCAAACACTCAGGGATGATCCAGTGTTTTGAATAGAGGATAATTTAAGTTGTACTTATATTTTAGAAAGTGTGAATCTTGGGATGGTGCTATATATAGAAGGAAGTTGTGTCATATTCTAGACATATGGAGAGTAGGGGTGATCATTCTCTCTGTGGATCGTATCTGATTAGTAACTGTTTAGAAGCCATTTACTTTGTTTTTTATGAGAAAAGGAATATATAATATATAAATATACAACAATATAATATTACTTTTGTTAATATTTGTTAAATAGTAAGTTCTGTAACCCTTTAAAATTATTTTAAAATTTCCATTTAATAAAAAACATCCACAATTCCTCCTTGGAAAAAACAACTTTTGTCTAACTATTAGCTGTTATGTCAGAATCCAACTAAATAAATTTTTCACTTTTTTCTTTAGATTTTGAGAAGTATGCTTTACAGAGGTTCTGAAGTTATGCGAGAAGTTGCTTGGGTTATATTTGATGAAATTCATTATATGAGAGATTCAGGTATATTCAGTGTTGAAATATATGTCATGTGTTTCCCTTTAGAATGACATTAGGAATTTTGAGCAAGTTATTGTTAAATTTTGCTTCTAGTTTTTGTGTGACTCGGGTTCAATAAACTGTTGCTTCTTTATATTTATTTACGTATTTATTTTTGAAACAGAGTTTCACTATGTTACCCTGGTTGAAGTGCAGTATTAGCATCATGGTTCACTGCAGACTTGATCTCCCATCTCAGTTCCCCAAGTAGCTAAAACAACAGGCGTGTACCACCATGCCTGGCTAATTTTTATTTATTTTATTAGTAGAGATGGTGTCTCACAATGTTGAGCAGGCACGTCTTGAACTCCTGGACTCAAGTGATCCTTCCACCTTGGCCTCCCAAAGTGCTGGGATTACAGGCATGAACCACACCTGGCCTTGCTTCTTTAAATTGTGGACAACATGATATTATTTTTCCATTAAGATTTCATTCAAGTACAGCTCCTTAATAGTAACTTTTGCTGGGTGAGGAATGCAAATTCAAATAAAGCAAAATAAATTAAAAGCTGGCATGCTTCTAATAGAGAGCTTACCAATAGAACTAATGTTGTAGAATTTCTAAAACTTCTAGCTTGCAAAGTTAACTTTCCTGATTTTTATTTAGTTCAGTAACTATAAAATACGTGTTTATGGTTTTTAAAAAAGTGAGGATTATGAAATAAAAATGTACAAAAATAAAAACTTACAAATGCCCCTTACTTAGGCTGTTACACTCTCGTAATGAAAAAGTAAGTATGCTTGGAATTTTTAGGGTGCTGGCAGGGTTAACATTAACAAACACATTGAAAAGTTAAATGTTTAATATGTACACACTTAAGATTTGGTTTTTATTTAAACTAGCTCACTAAATCAACCTGTATTTATGGAGAAAGTAATAGAATTTAAGAAATCATTTACCCTTTGAATATTTCACCCTTTCCAAATTTATAAAATTAAGCTCTTAAGAGAGTTGTTTTGGTTTTAGAATCAGAAATCCTTTGTTGATTTGTTTATTTTAGGAGGGAAGCTGTCAAACCTTTTCCATTTTAATAAAAATGACTTACAGTTTTATCGTTCATCAAGTCTTTCTTTCATCTCCAGATGATCACAAGGATAATTTGGGTGAACGATGCCATCTGGAATAGTAATAGTATCTTCTAAAGTTGTTGCTACAACTTTCTACAAGTCAGTAACCATTACTTTTCAATGCTGTGCCATAGAAATACTGTTCCGCTGCCTTGTCATTGAGGCTCTTGTTAGGTTGTTTGGAAAGATTAACCCTGGAATTGCTCTTTGTAGGCTATTTCAGAGTACATTGTATTTATAGTGGTTTAGTCTACTGATTTTCTACTGGATAGATTAATGGTGAGAAATTGTTTTCAGTAAGGTTCTATGGCTTCAAATATTCTTGGGTAAAGTCTGCATTTCTAACTATAAAACTTCAGAGAATGTAATTTTAGATGCTATCACAGAGTGACACTGTAGTCCAACTATAGTCCAAAGTTTATATTTATTTTTTTCAGAACGTGGTGTAGTATGGGAAGAAACTATTATTTTGCTTCCTGATAACGTCCACTATGTCTTTCTTTCGGCTACTATTCCAAATGCCCGACAGTTTGCTGAATGGATTTGCCATTTACATAAACAGGTATTTTTCCTTCCTTTTTTGATGTCTTCAATTTTCAAAATATTACAGATTAGCCTTGCTCTAGTCTCCCTATGCTTTTTTCCTGATGTTGTCCAGAATAATAAAATTTTAATGGTAAACTACTTCTCAAATCAAGCAGCTTATCAAAATCAACTGACTAGCTTTTTAGAAATGTTGATTTCTGAGCCCCATCGCAAACCCACTATATCTAAATCTCAGGGAATAGTGCCTTGGGAGCTCCGATTTTCAAAATTTCCCAAGTTGATCTGATGATCTGCCAGGTTTAGAAACTACTTCATTTACTTAGATAGGTATCCATGAGTACACAGAATTTCCCCTAATGCTTTGGTGCCAGGAAAAGCTGGGCATCTCTTGAGCATTTGATTTGATTTTTGTCCTGTAAACACAGACTTTTTACTGACTGTTTCTGTTTTGCCTTTCTAGTCTGACTTTAGCATCTGTATAGGCTTGTAACAGGCATTTGTTTACGTATACTGAATTTATTCTTGCTTTTATTTTTCTGCCCTTAATTTTCCTTTATACTGATACTCTCATGAACTTACCTGTTTATAAGCTCCCTGATCGTGTTTTTATGACATTCTCCCATATTGCTTCTGTAGGGTAGAAAAACCCAGTGGATCTTAGGGAGAAGCTAGATCAACCTGCTGCTTTATACTAAGGTTCTGAAAAGCCTGGGTGGGGCAGAAAAGTTCCGTTTTAGCTCACGGATCCTTTGTATCACCGTACTCCTCCTCTGTAGAAAAATAAGCATCTTTCCATAATTACAGCATCCCAGGGCTAGGTAATGGGTAATTGATGCTCAGGTCATGTATTTAGCCCTGGTTAGGGAATTGGTAAGTTGGGAAGATGGTAGTATAATTTCATAGACCTAATTTTTCTACATTTTTCTCTTGCCTGGGTTTTAGTGAGTTTTTTGAAGTATTTTCTCTTTGAAATGTTGAATTCATTACTTGATTTTCTTAAGAGCTTTTAGATTGGACTAAGGTATGGTTTTATTTTGAAGAAATAAAATTCTGTATGTTTAATTATTTCTTTCTTTTTACAGCCTTGTCATGTAATTTACACAGATTATCGGCCCACTCCATTGCAACACTACATTTTTCCAGCAGGGGGAGATGGCCTGCATCTTGTGGTTGATGAAAATGTAAGAATAATTGTGCTTTTTAAATCTATAATGTCATGCTTTATTGTTAATATCTTGGTTTTTTTTTAAATTTGGAATTAAGAATGGCAGAGATACATTCGTGTGTCTTAGTTTTAATCAGTCTTGATTTTTGTGTGTGTGTTTATTTCAAACATTATATTTGAGACTTATTTTTCTTATGCATGAATCAGATTTCCCTCCTTCCCAGTATTTAAAAATGCCTAGAGAATAGGAGTTCTGGACATGTTTCAGATATCTTATGTTTTGCTTTTCTACATTTTTTATTACTTCTTTTTCACCTTTTAATACCTCTTACCACAGATCATGTTTGGACTATTTTAGTGGCTTTCATTATTATACTAAATTATTTTATTTGAGGAAGCCTTATGTATGAAAAATGTTTGAATTATGATTAAATATTAGTGAAGTTACACAGAAAAAATTTGTGATGCCAGGGTGACTTCAGAGAAGATAATTTTAATACTGCAATGCAAGTGCTTCGAGATGCAGGTGATTTGGCCAAAGGAGACCAGAAAGGGCGGAAAGGAGGAACAAAAGGTAATTTGGAACTTTGCTTTGAGAGAATTTTACATGTAAATTGTGTATTCAAATTACTCTGACATTTTTTGTCTTAGTTTTTTTCCTGAAGCTATGTAAAGATCTAGATGAGATATGATAAAATTGAATAAATATTTATCTTTTTTGTATGACATTAAGTATAATTTACATGTTATAGAATTTACTCATCTAAAGTATACAATTCAATAGTCTTTAGTATATTTACAGAGTTGTACAGCCATCACCACTGTCTAGTTCCAAAATATTTTAATGTACCAAAAAGAAACCCAGTACACATTAACAGTTATTCTCCCTTTTCCCCCAGCCTTTCCCTTCTCATCCCCCAGACTTAGCTAATCATTAGCCTGTTTTTGATCTCTGTGGCTTTCCCTTGTCTGTACATTTCATATGTTTGGAGCAACTGGCTTCTTTCTCTTAACATAATGTTTTCAAAGCTCGTTTATTTTATTTTATTTTATTTTAATTTATTTATTTTTTTGTGACAGAGTCTCGCTCTGTCACCCAGGCTGGAGTACACTGGTGCTATCTTGGCTCACTGCAACCTCTGCCTCCTGGGTTCAAGTGATTCTCCTGCCTCAGCCTGCCAAGTAGCTGGGGATTATAGGCACCTGCCACCATACCCGGATAATTTTTGTATTTTTAGTAGAGACGGGGTTTCACCGTGTTGGCTAAGCAGGTCTTGAACTCCTGACCTGAAGCGATTTGCCCACGTTGGCCTCCCAAGTGATGGGATTACAGGTGTGAGCCACTGTGCCCAGCTGGTTTGTTCATTTTATGCTATATGTACTCATTCCTTTTCATGGTTAAATAACATTCCATTGTATGAATATACCACATTTTGTTTCTCCATTCATCATTGGATGGACTTTTGGGTTGTTTCTAGTTTTTGACCGTTAGGAATGCTGCTAACGTTGATGCAATGTACTATTTAATACAAGTTTTGTGTGACTAGGTGTTTTCTTCTGGATATATGCCTAGGAGTGGAATTGCTGCGCCATATGGAAAGTCTATATTTAACCTTTTGAGAAACTGCCAAAGTATTTTCCAAAGTGGCTATACCATTTTACATTTTCATCAGGAATGTATGAGGGTTCCATTTTCTCTATATCCTTTGTATCACCGTACACCTCCTCCATAGAAACAGAGGCATCTTTCTGTAATTACAGCATCCCTGGGCTAGGTAATGGGTAATTGAAACTCAGATTATGTGTTTTGCCCTGATTTCCCATTTGGGAAGATAGTAGTATAATCTGATGGACCTAATTTTTTCACATATAATTTTTCCACGATACTTAGTATTGCATGTCTGATTATAGTCATCCTATTAGATGTGAAGTGGTATCTTAATGTAGTTTCAGTTTACATTTCCCTGGTGGCTAATGATGTTGAACATTGTTGTTGTTGTTGTTGAATTATGATAGTTCTTTACATATTCTGGATACTAGACCCTTATCAGATAGACGATTTGCAAATATTTCCCCCCATTCTGTTTGAGGTTGTCTTTTTACTTTATTGATGGTGTCCATGAAATCACAGAAGTTTTTCACTTTGATGAAGTCCAGTTCATGGATTTTTTTTTCTTACGTTGTTTATGCTTTTGTTGTCATATCTAAGAATGCTTTGTCTAACCCAAGATCAGGAAGATTTATTACTATGTTTTTCTTTTAAAAGTTTTATAGTTTTAGCTTTTAAATTTAGATCTGTGATCTATTTTGAGTTAATTTTGGTGTATTATTTACTCTTTTTGCAGGACCATCAAATGTTTTCAAAATTGTGAAGATGATTATGGAAAGAAATTTCCAACCTGTGATTATTTTCAGTTTTAGTAAGAAAGATTGTGAAGCCTATGCACTTCAAATGACCAAATTAGATTTCAACACAGGTACTACATCATTTCAGTATCATTTTAATGTTGTGTGAAAACGAGTGTAAAATATATTTCTAGTAATATTTTTATCTATTATGTATTACTAGGATATGCCATTCACCTTACACTTACAGCAGTACTCAGCACATTTGTAAAAGCTTTAAAGAGCCTTGACTTATACTTTCTTTCCTTTCTTCTCCTTTTATTGAAAGATATGTGTACATTGTTCTATTTAAAATTCGGAGAACCCTATAAAAAATATTAGAATCATGCCTTCTTACACTTTGTTATCATAAAACTCCTCAGTTATTATGGTTCTCTATTTGACCACTTAAGGGTAGGTCTTGTAGCTTGGTTAGACCACCTTCTATATAGAAAATACTATGCTTCATTCTCACTGAAGTGTAAACCAGTAAGACCTGCCCTTTGCTTAACTATTTTGTAATTCTCAGTCAAAGTGATATAACTTTTAGCAAATCAGCAAATTGTTTCTATACATTAATTGCAAAAGTAATTCACTTAAAGTCACACAGTTAAGATAGTAGCACAACCTGACTATCTTAGTCCATTTTGTGTTGCTGTGACAGAATAGCTGAGACTAGTCCGTTTTTACGCTGCTGATAAAGGCGTACTCAAGACTGGGCAATTTTCAAAGGAAATAGGTTTAGTGGACTCACAGTTCCATGTGGCTGGGGATGCCTCACAATCATGGTGGAAGGCAAGGAGGAGCAAGTCATCTTACGTGGGTGGCAGCAGGCAAAGTGAGGGAGCTTGTACAGGAAAACTCCCATTTTTTAAAACCATCAGATCTCATGAGACTTAGTCACTATCATGAGAACAGCATAGGAAAGACACATCCCCATGATTCAGTCATCTCCTACTGGGTCCCTCCCACAACACATGGGAACCATGGGAACTACAAGATGAGTTTTGGGCGGGGACACAGAGCCAAACCATATCACTAGGTAATTTATGAAAGGCAGAAATTTATTTCTTATAGTTCAAGAGGCTGGAAATCCAATTTGAGGGACCCAGCACATCTAGTGAGGGCCTTTTTTGTTGTGGAATCCCATGGCTGAAGACAGTAGGGCAGGAGAGCATGCAAGAGAGAGCAAAAGGTGGGAGAAGAGGGCTGAACTCATCTTTTTATCAGGAACCCATACCAGTGATAACTAAGCCACTCCTCTGATAAAGGCATTAATCCATTCATGAGGGCCCTGTCTCTTAAAGGCCCTACCTCTCAACACTGTTGTATTGTGGATTAAGGGGTCAGCACATTAACTTTAGGGGGACACATTCAAACCATACCACTGGCCAAGAATTGCAGTGTACTGAATACCAACCTGATTATCTTTCAACTCTGCCTTTTACACATGTAATCCAGTACAATGAAAAGTAAATAATATCTTAAGGCGTCCAAATTTTAATTTCAGTTGTATTGTTTTCTTTATCAAGACAGGTTTTTTTTTTATCTGTGCATTTTAAAGCTAATTCCTACTTTTCCATGAGTAAAAGTAACAAATGACAGATAGCCATCATAGCCTCCTAAAGCCAATAATAGTTTGTGTTTTTTTAAAGACTGAATTGTTCTGCCCATAAATGTTTTACCTACAAGTGCCAAATAAACTTAAAGTTGGCAGGGTTGCATACTAATTAATTTAACAAATATTTATTTGGTTTAACAAATATTTATTCAGTACATATTGTTTGGTAGACTCTGCACAAGAAGGCAGTGCAATGGTTAAGAAAGAGCATGGGCTTTGGAATTGTTTTTCTCACATTTAATAGTAGTGCTAATTATTAAAAAGTAAGCTTCACTTTACATAGTAGTAAAATGTAGATAATAATAGTTCCTGTGTCCTGTAATTGTTAGACTTACATGTTATATATAAAGCACTAGATGTGGTTATTGTTATTATTTTTGTAAGACAGTGTTTTTTTCATGAATTAAGTCTACTAGATATGTTTTGAAAGGCAGAGAATTATATTGATTATGGGATAATTTTTATCTACTTTCTCCTTAACCATTTTAAATGCCACCTCTTTACTTTTGCTCTTTAAAGACTCTTTTTTTTTTTTCTTCCTGAGACAGGGTCTCACTCTGTTGCCAGGACTGGAGTGTAGTGGTGCGATCATGGCTCACTGCAGCCTCAGCCTCCTGGGCTCAGGTGGTCCTCCTGCCTCAGCCTCCCAAATAGCTGGGACTACAGGTGCATGCCACAATGCCTGGCTAATTTTTTTGTGTTTTTTGCAGAGACGGGGCTTTGCCATGTTGCCCAGGCTGTTCTCAAACTCCTGGCCTCAAGCCAGCCGTCTGCCTCAGCCTCCCTAAGTGCTGGGATTACAAGCTTGAGACACCACGCCTGGCCTTTAGATCCTTATTCTTTGTTATGTGTGAAGTGTGGTATCACTGACTCATTTTGATATTTCTGTACCCTTGAATTTTCTGTACCCTTGAATTTTCTCCTAGATGAAGAAAAGAAGATGGTTGAAGAAGTATTCAGTAATGCAATTGATTGCTTATCCGATGAAGATAAAAAACTCCCTCAGGTGAGTTTTCAGTATCAGTAGATAAAAGTGTAGATATTAATAGATTTCTTATATTCACTTTATGTTGCTTGGTTTTATTACTCTATTACACTTTTCACACACTGCAGCATATATGTTGTGATATGCACTTAAATGATACTTTGACTTTTACTTTAAACTTCAAAAAGTCAATAGGAAGAAAGATTTGCTGCCTGAAGGAACTTTGAGAGCTAGCATGGTGTGAAAATTACTAGTGTTCTCAGTATTACAGAATTTTTAATGCTAGTTTTAAGTCATTAACTTTTTTAATCCATAAGGCTACCACATAAAATAAGAGAGAACCCTTACTGAAAATCGTGTGTTTAATGAGGAATTTAACACACCTACTTTGCCTTAATCCAGTGTATTTTTGCTTCGACTGTTGAAATTGCCTGGGAATTCCAAAATATGCTGATGCTTTTGTGCCACTTCCAGAGATTCTGATTTAATTGATCTGATGTGCGACCTGGACATCAGAATCTTTTAAAGGTTCCCCTGATGATTGTACTATGCATCCAGAGCTGAGAAATAGTGTGTTAGACTGGTATGAAAGTTCTGTTGGGTGAAAAGAAACTTTGGGAAGTCATCATACTTTCCTTTACAGATGAATGCCTTGATTTGTAAGGGATTTTTCATAAGACTGTGGTAACATGTTTCTTGCTGTTTGAAAAGGGTATTTGATGTATAAACTTTTTTGTAGCTTTTCTTCCTGGGTGAATTAGTAGTATCTGAGGGCTGAGCCATGTTTTTATACATCTTTGTTATCGCGCACTTCTAGTATTAAGTATTTAATGGCATTTGATAGATTGTTAAAATAATTCTTCAATAATTGATTTATTTTTAGATTAAGTACATATTCATGTTAAATATGTGTTACAGTGATTTATTTTTGGGGGGTTTGAGTTGCCAGTATCTTTTAAGTTTATTTTCTACAGGCAAAAACTGCCCCCATAGCGTGTAATGTTTTTTGAGGAGATGAAGTGATGCTGGAAAGTTTAAGTCAGCAAAGCATTTGTAAAGTATATTTACTATATGCCTTTCATATGAACTAGGCCAGAATTATATTGAATTTAATAATCTGTGAGAATATAGATTTGTGTTTTGCTTTTATTCTGGAAAGATTTTACTAAGTTTCTTTAAAGAGAAAGCATTATTTACTCATTTTTCTTAATTGAGTTAGTTTAACATTTTAAAAACCATTTTCTCACATGTAAAATCAGTGTTATTCCAAAATCACAGGTGGAACATGTACTTCCTCTTTTGAAGAGGGGAATTGGTATTCACCATGGTGGTTTACTTCCTATTTTGAAAGAAACTATAGAAATTCTCTTTTCTGAAGGATTGATAAAGGTATGGTTTTATTTTTATTTTTTATGCCCCCATATTGTGTTGTATGAAGAGTCTGAAAATTAGAGAACATTGTTTATAGGCAGTTTTGTATGTGTGTGTTTCACAAGGCTTAATGAAATGACTTAAATAGTGAACTTGATGTTTATATATGCTGTTATACTTAAATAAATCTTGGAGTGTAGGTTAAAAAAAACCATTTGTTTCCTTTCTTAAAGAATGTAGTGGTGGCCGGGTATAGTGGCTCACGCCTGTAATCCCAGCACTTTGGGAGGCCAAGGTGGGCGGATTACCTGAGGTCGAGAGTTTGAGACCAGCCTGACAACGTGGAGAAACCCCGTCTCTGCTAAAAATACAAAATTAGCCAGGCGTGGTGGTGGGCACCTGTAGTCCCAGCTACTAGGGAAGCTGAGGCAGGAGAATCATTTGAACCCGGGAGGCGGAGGTTGCAGTGAGTGGAGACACACCATTGTACTCCAGCCTGGACAGCAAGAGCAAAACTGTCTCAAAAACAAGAACAAAAACAAAGAATGTAGTGGTAACACTATTGGATACCACAGATGTTGCAGAAGGTGTATTTAATTACTAAACCTGGGGTTGTAAACTTCTTTCTATATACAGAATAAAAGGATTAGTTTAGAGAAGACAAGGAAATTGCTGGTTAAACTTAGGAAAGAGAGTTTTTTGAATATTCTAATTTAAACCAGAGAGCATCTGATTTCATTTTTTTTTAATGATACTGATATTTATTCCGAGAAATGGGATATTAAAAATGGGAAACAACATCATAATGTAATCATAAGTCTATATATGAGTCATACTTTTTTTTTTTTTTTAATTTTGAAGCAGAATCTTGCTCTGTCACCCATGTTGGAGTGCAGTGGCACCTCTGCCTTCTGGGTTCAAGTGATCCTTCTGCCTTAGCCTCCCAAGTAGCTGGGCCTACAGTAGCATACCACCACGCCCAACCTAATTTTTTTTTTTTTTTTTTTTTCTGTAGAGACGGGGTTTCACCATGTTGGCCAGGGTGGTCTTGAACTCCTGACCTTAAGTGATCCTCCCACCCAGCCTCCCAAAGTGCTGGGATTATAGGCTACTATGCCCAGCCTCATACATTATTTTATGTTTAAAAATTGTTAGCATTTAAAAAATCATATGTGAGATTTATTGTGAGAACCTCAGCACTAAGTAGAATATTTAAGATAAATTTACTTATCTTGAAGAAAATATTTGAAGTCATTTAGATCAAGAATTGGCCAATATTTATACCTAAATCCTGGTATATCCCTTCTAGATTATATATTTTGCTGAGCCCCACTTTTAAAGGATCTTTTAAAACATAAACAAGCAGTACTTGCTGGTTGTAAAATTCAAATAGAGCAGTTGTATGTAAAGTAAAAAAATGAAAGATCATCCCATCACTTACCAGAAATACCTACTAGTATACATACAGATAATGAATTAGTCATTTTGTAAACAACAAAAAAAAGTAATACTGCCCTTGTTATATAATTTCATCATATGTCAGATTCTTCTTCATTCTTTTTAATGAATGAATAATATGCTATTGAGATGATGAACTAAAATTTTTTTACTTCTTTCCTGGAGAATGTAGTGCTTCAATGACTTTACTTATATGTATATCTTTTTGTACCTAAACCACTATTTTTGTTGGTCTTAGAAGTGTATTACAGAGTCACTGATTCTAGTCTTCCTTGAGAGATCTTCTAATACTGAAGTGGTCCTCAAAATCACTGCGTCATCAGTTGCAAAGGCCAGGAAATGTGTTCGTGTTTAGAAAACTATTCTATGACCTAAAGCTTTGTTCGTAAGACCAGTGTGCATTCTCTCTAGTTGGCACTGTTAGAATTTCAGAAAGTCTGTTTTCTCTGAATTACCAAATTTCTGGGCTATGAGAGACATTAAATGTTAATTAATAATTTTATATATAAAATACAAAATAGGTTTGAGAATAGCATATTGTTTTTTATTTTTGTAGGGTCTCATTAACTAATTTTAAAAATTAATACATTTATTTAACACTTAAAAATTATAAAACTAGGTTTTCAGCTTAAAATACATGTTTAATTATAGAATTACTTATTTACTTAGGCCTTATTTGCCACGGAGACTTTTGCTATGGGAATTAACATGCCAGCTAGAACTGTTTTATTTACAAATGCCCGCAAATTTGATGGGAAGGATTTCCGGTGGGTAAGTAAAGCAATTCATACATCAAAACAATTTTTATCTTTGTTGTACTACAGATAACTGGTTTACATAGTCTTTGAGATTTTAAGTCCAACCTACTTAAGAACTTGAATCTGAGCTAATACAATTTCATCAAGATTAAACCTTGGCTCTTGGCCATTTGTGGTGGCTTATGCCTATGATCACAGCACTTTGGGAGGCCAAGGTGGGAGGATGATTTAAGGCCAGGAGTTTGAGACCAGCCTGGGCAACATAGCGAGACCTCATCTCTACAAAAAATGCAAAAATCATCTGGGAGTGGTGATGTGCACCTGTAGTCGCAGCTACTTGAAAGGCTGAGGTGGAAGAATCACTTGAGCCCAGGAAGTCAAGGCTCCAGTCAGCTGTGATTGCACCACTGTTCTCCAGCCTTGAGGACAGTGAGACCCTGACTCTGAATAAATTAATTAATCGAACAAACCTCTGTTCCCTTAAATTTTTATCCTGACTCCTTCACTCCCACCTCTCCTCCAAAAAAAAGAGATTCCTTTAAGTGAAGGAGTTTGATGATAGGAGGTTAAGTGTGCAAGTGATTTATGAATGCTTTAAATCATTTTAAATATGTCTAGAGTTTTCATTTCTTAAGGTTTAAGGTTTTAAAGCACCACTACAGTGGCTGTAGTTGCATCTATTTTGCCCTTCAGATTTAAAAGTCAAGTACCCCATTTAGTAAGCAATTACCAAACTTAAAATATGAATTTAGAACTCTGGTAGATGACTGGGATGCTGAAGTAGACACAACAAAAAGACAATACAGACTTGTTTCTTTTGACAGATATACAATAAAATGTTATGCTGTAAACACTGTGAGAAGTATGTACAGGGATATAGCATAAGAAACAAAGTCAGCTGGGGGTCAGGGAATGCTTCATAGAAAGGCAATCCTTAAAATAAGTAACAGCAGATGAGAATTTGCTAAGCAGACAGTAGAACATTGGCGGGGGTGAAAAGAAAGTGATGGAACAAAGATTTCTCGTTTGAATTCCCATAGCCTGGCTTTGGGGAAAATTGTAAGTAGTCCTTTATTTAACCTTTTATTTTTGGAATTGGTGATTCTCTCTGCTTGGAGAAGTTTCTGAAAGGAATTACAAATCATCAAAATGCTGAAAAGTACCCTCACTAAAACTGTAAATAAAGACAAAACGTTTTTCATGATGTGTTGTATTTTAAAATGTTGGATGCTATACAAAAGAGAAATATAAGTATGGTGAGTCAGTGACATTTCTGGGCCAGGACTTCTTGGACCAGGAGGGCCTGGCCCAAGGCTGCCCCCTGGCAAAAGCTGAATGGAGCTGCTGAGTGGGAGCCAAACCCTCTATGCTAGCAGGGACCCTGCAGTCTGGCAAAGGTTGGGCCCTAGCCCCTTCCTACCCAATAAGGCAGCTGTGGAGAGAGGGAATTTGGGTTCCAGCCTGGTTTGTGGTGGGGGAAGGTACCATGACAGATTTGATGATGATTTCTAGGGGAAAGCAGTCAGCCGTCCCCACCCACATCCCACAGGGGCTGCCTCTAGCCTGAGACTCATCGGGGTCCAGACTGGAAGGCTAATGCCATTAGAGGAAGCAGGGACAGGGTGGATTGGGCAAGGGAACCTCTGAGAAGGCCAGTGCCCAGCCACCCAGGGTTCAGAGACATTTCACACAATATGGTTAAGTTTTGGGGAGAGATGTGTAGAAGCTCAAGAGAAGGAGAGAGTTAAGCAGCCTGGGACCCTCCCTAACAAAGCAACTCTTTCCTTCCTGCTTCCTTGTGGAGCACAGCGGGTGTGCACAATGGGTGTGTATGATGGATGTGCAGTGATTACTCCCAGGCTGTCTATACTATGCCAGATGCCAGATAGCACCTTCATGCCACTGTAGAAGAGGGAGCAGTGGAGCCTGATGGGAAAGGGCTATGGGCCATATCAAAGGATTGAACCAGGCTGACAATGGAATCCTAATGGTGAACCCCCCGCCCTCTGCTTTGGCCCCTAAGGGCCCCATTCCCCAGGTAGCAGCAGTGGGACTCCCTTTAACCCCTCCACTGTTGGGAAGGAGGTACCTGGGGAATGAAATGGACATCCAAAGGGGAAAGGGAGGTAAAGGTGGGCTCTGCAAAGAAGACACTGAGCGTGGTAGGCTGGTGGGCCAGGGACCCTCTCATAGTCAGAGATAGGTTGGAGCCTGGGGCAACCCTGCCACCAGCATGGCCACATCATCTAGAAGGGTTAAGGTCCATGCTGTTGCCCTACCACCAGAGGTCTTGGCGAATCCTGGGGTCAGGAGATGTCTTTGCAGGGGCACCATGAAGGAAGAAAGGTCTTGACTGGGAGGTAGGGGACTGTTTGGATCTAGCCAGGGGCTACGAGTCCAGTCAAAGCATAAGCTTTGTGTTTACCTGGGCCTCCCACTGGAGCATAATCTTAAGGATCAAGATGCCTTGGAATGTAGAGAGTCAGGGAAGAAGGCTCTGTGGAGGAATGGGGGTTGATTCTAGAATTAACTGTCCCAAAGAGTCCTGAGGCTATAGAACATTCTTCAGCCAGCACTGCAGCCCCCCTGTTCTGGGGAAGAGTCAAAGGGTTAGGGAGACAGTGAAGGCCAGGTTCCGTCCTTCCCCCAACTCATACCAGAGCAGTTTCCCACCAAAATGGGTGTCATTGCCAGGCCAGATACCTCATTCAGGGAGTCATGGACAGCCCCCTGTGCCACCTCTACTCTGTCACACATGGCCCAGGCCCATGGCAAGGAGTGGAGCTGCTGAAGGCACAGAGAAGAAAATGGCACAGAGAAGGCACAGACATTCTTCACCTTTTGCTTGCTGTATAGACCTGTTTCCAGAGAGGGTAACAGGCCTAGATGGCACAACAGTGAATGGCCAGGCTGAGATCATGCTATGTCTGTACCACAGCCAGGTGGATCAGCCACTGTACTGTTGCTAGTAACACAGGTTTGAGTTTCTGCAGCTCATGCTCTTGCATGTGTGTCAGCTTGGAGCCTGTCAAGTGGCTTTAACATGTGGACCGGGCATATTTGGTGCTCTGGCAGTGTGAGGAGGCACATTTGAGGAGGTTTTAGGAGATGAACTGGTGCAGATTCTGCCTGGATGAAGACGCTGCCATGCTTATCACCCACGAGTGTCTTAGGGCCTACAGTGTAGTCATAGGAGCTCCAGGGTCCACTATCAGCAGTCAGTGAAATCCTTAGCCAGGTTGGACATACTGGGTAGCCAGCGTTCATTCGAGTAACTATACTTGCCCCTGAGGTATGATTGTTGTCCTAAAGGGCATAATGCTACTCAGCAGGATGTAGACAATGGTGCCTGGGACCCACACGTGCACTGAATTGTGTAATACAGGCCAGAACCTCTGGGGCAGGGGATGCTGGTGTGTCACAGGTGATCTTCATGAGGCATTTGTAGTTGTTACTGTTCTTGTGGGCACTGACCAGATTGAAGTCAGTGATGATGATCTTGGAGTCAGTGCCTGGATGATGGTATAGCAGATTCTGAGGCTTGAGGTCTTGGTTTGTGATGCCCAGTGCATGCAGATACTGGATGCCATCTAGCACCATCTGCAGCATTCACATGGCGTCATGCTCAGTGAAGGAACCCTTGGTGATGATGTGGTTGAACAGCTCCTTGCTAACAGGGACCAGTTGTATCAAAATGTATACATGCGCCTGCATCCCAAACACCTCCACCGGCTGGATGATGTTGGCGTGACGCACCTGGTGCAGCACATATGGCTCTGGCTCCCACACCTCCTACCCCTCCTGGTACTTGATCTCAATTATCTTGATGGCATATGCTGCCAAGTGGCTCAGTGCTCCATGCATACCACTTGGCAGAATCTCCTTTGGCCAATTGGGGTCTTCATGTCGAAGTTAACTGTCACTTATGGGTCGAACTTGGCCCTGTATTTAGCCATCCTGGCTGTGTAGTCACAAGGGAGGCTCTTTGTGGCCAGTATTGGGAGCACTATGCCTATTGACTGGCTGCTGGAAACCTGCCTGCCTCTATGATGAAGTGCTTATACATACCGTTCTGAGTGCCACTGAACAGCTGCACCTTCTTGACCAGATCCAGCTGGATATTGTTGGATGGCTTGAGAAGGACCTTGCTTTTCTCTCAGCCCATCATGGACATAAGGGCATCTTCTCCGGTGAGGCTGGTGGAACCTGCTCTGTAGGCAGTGTTCCAGCTATACCTCATACAGGCAGTGGGCTTTCAGTGTCTCAGCAGCTCTGCTAACCATGTCTGAGCTGGGACTGCCACCACCATCCAGAGGCATCAGCATTGTGACGTGTAGTGGTTTTTAACTCTTTTTGAGTTACAATTTTTTAAAAAGAATCTGGACCCTTTCCACAGGAGAAAAGTACACATGCACTTAAAGAAAAACTTTGCCCAGTGTTGAAGTGGTTCAATGGTGCTCTGAAAGCCTGTATACAGGAGCCTTACTGACCTTCCTCTATCAGGTTGTTCCTGATGACAAATGGACTCTACCAAACTCCAGGCATAAATACCAATAAAATAGGAGAGAATTTGTTTTTTCAAAAAACATGAATTATGGTCATCTCATTTTGCAGATTCAGAAAGGTAATTATGATCAAATCAAAACTGATATTTGGTTGAGTTTGGGTCATTGTTTGCATTCTTAGATTTTGCCGTTTTCCAGAATATCTAGCTCAAAGGTATTTTTTAAATGCCAGTGAATTAGCCAGTATTTCCCAGTAGCTGTCATATATTTGAAAGCATAATTAACAGTAATTGGCTTACTGTGAAAAGCCAAAATTTTTAAAAGCCTAAATTTTAGGCTTTAAATTTAGATTAAAAGCATAAATTTTAGATCCAAAATGACAATAAGTCTAAAATTTAGTTTTGTTATGTTGGTGTGATATGGGTTTGAAACATTATTCTCACATGTTTTGCATTTTTGTGCTTTGACTTTAACTCTTCTAAAACTTCATGTTTTTAATCATGTTTCCTTTCTTAGGGTTTATAACTTGTTACAAGTTTTACAATAAGAGAAATTTTAAGAATACGTTTTTCACCAGTTTTTCTCCTAAACTCTGAATTTTAACTGTGTTCATTCAGATTTCTTCTGGTGAATACATTCAGATGTCTGGTCGTGCTGGAAGGAGAGGAATGGATGATAGAGGAATTGTAATTCTTATGGTAGATGAAAAGATGAGCCCAACAATTGGAAAACAATTACTTAAGGTAACTACATTAAGATTCTGTACCTTTACCAAGAATTCCAGAAATATGCTTCAGAAACCATTTCAGAATTGGTTGTCAGTCAGATACCTAACTAAAATGAATTAATATACTGAAACTATCTGGGCTTGGGAAGATAGAAGGGTGTGACTACTCAAAATACTAACATCTTGTATCCTACTTCACCTAATAGGTGGAGAGCAACTCATATAATGGATAGGGTGTGAAGATCTCCAGAGAGGGCAGAAATGTTTACTTTCTCCTCCAAATTTAAGAAATCTCTTTATTTGACCGATCCACTGCACAAGTTGTTCTTTACCTGTCAGAACAGGAAGTGGGACACATGATTGATAATCAAGTGTTTGGGGCAGGCAGTGAGCTTCCTCTGCCTTTGCAAGCCCAGATAGCTTAATAGGTTAATTCAGCAATCTACCTTTACAGTTTACCCTATTGATTATAAATATCCCAATCATAAAGAACACATTTTAAGCTTTATTGCAGATTAGACTTTTATTTTGCTTGCTTAGTATTTGTGCTTCAGATGGTCTAGAATTTTATTTTTGTTTTGAAGAGCTTCTAAAGGAAGTTTGGCCTGGTTGCTTTTTTTCTTCTTACCCATATAGAGAAAAATGTTAATAAGATAGGAAACTTTAATTAAAAACAAAATTAATTGCCAGCTCATTAGCTACTTAAAAGTAGCTACTTCAAAACATGTTAAGACACACTTAGGTCAGTATCTATGAAACAGATTGTGTGTCTAACTTTTTAGACTTGGGAACTTTGTGGAGAATTTGAGATATAGTCATAATGAAGCTTGGTATGTTGAAGCAAAATAGATAAAGGTGTGTATATCTTTATATGTCTTTACATAAGTAAAGACAAAGCTTGTCTGTACATATTCATAATAATCGTATGGTGTCTTATTTTCAACTTTAGAGATTAACACTTGGAAACCTCTTTAGTGCTCCATGAAAGGAAAATTAAACAAGACTGAAAATTTTTATTCTTTTCTCTAATTGTGCCGGATATAACGCATGCTATTTTTCTTTCCTTGTACTCTGTGTGTGGAAAGAACAGAATCGGGTTGCCAGATTATAGGAGGTAATATTTTAATGACAGCATCTGGTTCCTTTAGTGCGGAGTTTTCATTCCATATACTTGACGTTTCTGGATTTGTTACCTTGTATGTGTAAAGTTGTGTCACCTTTCATTGCATTTTTTAAATTTACTTTTCTAATAGACTTATTGAGCTATAATTCACATACCATGCAAGTCACTCATTTCCATGGTTTTTAATATATTCATAGAGTTTTGTCACCAACACCACAATCAATTTTAGAACATTTTCATCAATCCTGAGAGAAACCCCTATACCTATTAAGTTACTCTTCTTTCTTTAGAAGACCACCCCTACCCCAAGCCCTAGACAACAACTAATTTACTTTCTGTCTCTATGGATTTGTCTGTTGTGGACATTTCATATAAACAGGCTCATGTAATGTGTACCCTTTTGTATCTGACTTTTTTTCACTTAGCCTAATGTTTTCAAGTTTTATCCATGTTGTAACATCTATCAAAACTTCATTCCTTTTCATTGCTGAATAGTATTTCATTGTTCAGCATGTATGCTACACTTGATCTGTTCAGCAGTGAATGGACATGTGGATTTTTTCCATGTTTTGGCTACTGTGAATAATGCTGCTATGAACTTTTTTTTTTTTTTAAACAAGTTTTTACTTGAATATGTGTTTTGTTTTCTCCTGACTGTACACCTAGGAAAGGAATTGCTGGGTCATAGAGTAATTCTATGTGTAACCTTTTGAGGAACTGCCAGACTGTTTTTTTTTTTTTTTTTTTTTTTTGTAGTTTATTTATTTATTTATTTGTTTGTTTGTTTTTTGTTTTTTGTTTGTTTTTTTTTAAATTTATTTATTATTATTGTACTTTAAGTTGTAGGGTACATGTGCATAATGTGCAGGTTTGTTACATATGTATACTTGTGCCATGTTGGTGTGCTGCACCCATCAACTCATCATTTACATCAGGTATAACTAGTTCAACCATTATGGAAAACAGTATGGCGATTCCTCAAGGATCTAGAACTAGATGTACCATATGACCCAGGCATCCCATTACTAGGTATATACCCAAAGGATTATAAATTATGCTGCTATAAAGACACATGCACACGTATGTTTATTGCAGCACTGTTCACAATAGCAAAGACTTGGAATCAACCCAAATATCCATCAGTGACAGATTGGATTAAGAAAATGTGGCACATATACACCATGGAATACTATGCAGCCATCAAAAAGGATGAGTTTGCGTCCTTTGTAGGGACATGGATGCAGCTGGAAACCATCATTCTTAGCAAACTATCACAAGAACAGAAAACCAAACACCGCATGTTCTCACTCATAGGTGGGAACTGAACAATGAGATCACTTGGACTCAGGAAGGGGAACATCACACACAGGGGCCTATCATGGGGAGGGGGGAGGGGGGAGGGATTGCATTGGGATTGCCAGACTGTTTTAAGTAGTTGCACCATTTTGCATTCCCACCAGCATTGTATGAGGCTTCTAATTTCTTTACATTCTAGCCAGCACTTGTTAGCTTCCTTTTTGGTTCATAGCCATCCTTGGGATATGAAGGAGAACATTTCACTTTGAATATTAGTTTGATTGAAAGAATGTAGTACCTGTTTGTGTATCTGCATTTCTAGGCATATTTCTTTTATCAAGACTGACGTACAACTTATTTCCTCTAGGATTTTTTCTAGGTAGTTTTACTATCATTAAGGAATTTATAGTTAACTTAGTATTTGTAACAACTAATACTTTTTCTTTTTTTTTTTTTTGAGACGGAGTCTCACTCTGTCCCCCTGGCTGGAGTGCAGTGGCCGGATCTCAGCTCACTGCAAGCTCCGCCTCCCGGGTTCAGGCCATTCTCCTGCCTCAGCCTCCCGAGTACCTGGGACTACAGGCGCCCGCCACCTCACCCAGCTAGTTTTTTTGTATTTTTTAGTAGAGACGGGGTTTCACTGTGTTAGCCAGGATGGTCTCGATCTCCTGACCTCGTGATCCACCCGTCTCGGCCTCCCAAAGTGCTGGGATGTAACAACTAATACTTATTGAATGTTCAGTGTGTTCCAAATACTAATTATAATAATTACTGTTATTATCTACGTTTTATAAATACAGCATGCAGAGGTTAAAAATTTGTCCAGAGCTATATTGTTGTTAAATGGCAAATCCTGCTTTCGAACTCTGGCAGTCTGATTTCAGAGTTTATGCTTCTAACTACCATATGGTACTGCTTCTCAGTACCTCTCGCAAATAGATTTTTCAACTAGTAGTTTAAACACAATTTGACATGAGACAGCAGTTTGTTCTTTGATGTACTTAAAGTAGATAGGCTAAAAAATAGTCATATCAGGTATATTTTGTTTTCTTATAGGCAAAAATAATTGATCATTCTTAAGTAATTTCAGAACTTGAATAGAAATACTGAGTACTTGAAGTTATTTTCTCAAAAATTAAAATACGTAACTTCTTCATAGTTACCTTATATGTAGAAATAGTAGGTTTACTTTATACATTAGTATATAATTCAAGTCTATTTGTCATATGTATTTATTTTTCCTATTGGTGTTAGAACCATGGCAAAATGTGTTTGTTGCCTGCTAGAGCTTTCAAACTCTCAGTACATTCATACACACACACACATATTTATATATTTGAGCATGTAAATAATTTAATGATTGTGAATTTGAAATATTTTAATAATTTTTTTCCTTCATTTTTATGGCTTGAGTAATTTTTTAACTTGCTCACTGCAGCCTCCACCTACCGGGTTCAAGCGATTCTCCTGCCTCAGCTTCCCAAGTAGCTGGGATTATAGGCACCTGTGGCCACGCCCAGCTAATTTTTGTATTTTTTTGGTAGAAACGGGGTTTTACCATGTTGACCAGCCTGGTCTCAAATTCCTGACCTCAGGGGATCTGCCTACCTCAGCCCCCCAAAGTGCTGGGATTACAGGCGTGAGCCACTGCACCCAGCCTTTTTAAAAATAGAGACAGGGTCTCCCTTTGTTGCCCAGGCTGATCTTGATCTCCTGAGGCTCAAGGGATCTTCCTCCTGTCTCAGCCTCCCAAGGTGCTAGGATTATGGATTATAGGCGTGAGCCACGATGCCCAGCTTTTTTTTTTTTTTTTTTTTTTTTTTGGAGACAGGGCCTTGCTCTGTTGCCCAGACTGGAATGCAGTGGTGCAATCTCAGCTCACTGCAGCTTTGACCTGCAGGGCTCAAGCAGCCCTCCCACCTCAGCCTCCCAAGTAACTGGGACTACAGGCATGCACCACCAAATCTGGGTAATTTTTTTTTTTTTTTTTTTGGTATTTTTTGTAGAGACAAGGTTTCGCCATGTTGCTAAGGCTTGCCTTGAACTCCCAGGCTCAAGCAGTCTGCCCATCTTGGCCTCCCAAAGTGCTGGGATCACAGGCATGAACCGTCATGCTGGCTGACTTGGCTAATTTTTAAAGGAGCAATAGAGAAACCTGTTCAACTTTTCCAGTATTGCTATCGTTGAAGTATCTGCTATTAGCTTAAACAGAATTTGACATAAGGCAGCAGTTTTTTTGTTTTTTGGGTTTTTTTTGTTGTTGTTGTTGTTTTTGAGACGGTTTCTCGCTCTATCACCCAGACTGTAGTACAGTGGTGCGATCTTGGATCACTGCAACCTCCACCTCCTGGGTTCAAGTGATTCTTCTGCCCCAGCCTCCCAAGTAGCTGGGATTACAGGCATGTGCCACTATGCCTGGCTAATTTAGTATTTTTAGTAGAGATGGGGTTTCGCCATGTTGGCCAGGCTGGTCTTGAACTCTTGAGCTCAGGTGATCCGCCCACCTTGGCTTCCCAAAGTGCTAGTATTACATGCATGAGCCACCACACCCAGCCAAGTTAGCGGTTCTTTTGATACATTTTTGATTACTTGAGAAAAGTCACAAAAAAATCATTTTTCATAATGTTTGTTCAAATGAAAAGTTGAGTAAATGAGAAAGTGTGTTATTAAACAGCTTTTCAGAAAGACTGGTGAATGCATCTTTTATTTGTTAGCAGTTAAGTATTATATTTTTCCACTATAACTAGAAGAAATACATGCTCCAATATGGTGCCCATATTTTCCAAAGAATGTAAAAATATCACAGTATTTTGAGTAGATGTTATTAGTTTTATCAAAATAAAACCATTTCTATACTTTCTGAAATTACTAAATAAACATACTAGTTACTTAGAGTACATAAAGTGCTCATTTCAATAGTATGATATTTCTAGTCAGTGGTGTGTTCTTTTCAACAATGAATCAAATTTTCCTGAATTGAAGGAAAAATAATTTTGACCTTACTGGTTATTTAAATTATCTGTAAATGTAAGAAGCATATACCTATTCTATTAAAGTTGGTTCTGTAACTGTACATAAGATAACTATGTACAGGCCTTTTTTGAAGAAGTGGGAAGGCTCACATTTATTTATTTCTCCATCTTCCACCTTTATGGTTTATAATGCAAGACTATTTAGCCCGTTAATTTTTAGAACTACTTGCCTAAATGAACCATATATTCTAAAATGTAAGAGATCATTATATTAGTATTTATAAAATATTACAAAAACTGTTCTAGAAAAGTGGTATGTTTGGCTCTCTCAATATCTTTTTAGTAAGCAAATTGGCAAAAAGGAATTCTTCAAAGTTTGCCTGGAATCCTTCAAAGTTTACATATCTTTATCATTGGTTACCTTTCTTGTTTCAGTTAAATTTTAGGTGATCCTCTTATTAGGCTGTCTCTTGATACATTGTTTTAGTTAACTGATCAAATTAAATACATTAAAAGAGTACTTGATCAACATTCAAAGGGTTCCTATATTTTTAGTAATGTGAGGTGTGCGTTGGATTGATAGGTATATAAAATAAGTTCCAATATGACTTGCCCTCCATGAAGACTTTAAGCCTAGATACTCCTAGATTTTAGCTCCTGCTTTACTCTTGGCAAGTCCCTGCATTTCTCTGAGCCTCTGTTTCTTGTTTAAAATGGAGACAAAATACTGTTACGAATGTTGTGAATTGAAGATTTAGTATTTATTTAGTACAGTGAGTGGCATATGCTAAGCCCTCAGTAAATGGTGATCATTTTTAAACGTAAGGAATATATTTACATTTATACAAAGCAAGCAAGAAGCAATATATGGCCCAGTGCTAGAATATAAGTTCTGATAATTCTAGTTCTGGGAAGTTTGAGATGATTCTGGACTAGATGGTTGTGGTTTAAGGCTTTATGGAGGAATGTAGGTGGGGCAAGCTCCAAAGGAATGGAATCAGAGTGGGGGTTATATTTTAATTTTCATGGCTAAAAAGAAAGAATGATATTTTAGGAAACAGGAGAGGCTTTAGAATCAAGAATTAACATGTATTTGGAGTTCTTAGTTTTGCTAAAACAAAGGATTTGTGTGAATACTTATAGATGAGAGACATAAGCTTATTAACTTGATTGCTAAATTGGGTATTCAGTTCTGAGCCTCAGTATTTTCCATTTTTACCCTTATCTTTAGAAAACAATAGAGTTTACACATGTCCAGTACACTTCTGTGTGGTATGTGTTTGAGAAATAAAAGTTTCTTAATACACTTCTGCTGTGATGTATTATGTATTATAGTAGGTTTAAGGTACTTGGGTAAATTTATTTGGAAAACTACAAAATTGACATTTTTTTTCTCTCTTAGGGCTCCGCTGATCCTCTAAATAGTGCTTTCCATTTGACCTACAACATGGTTTTGAACTTACTACGTGTAGAAGAAATTAATCCTGAGTACATGTTGGAAAAATCCTTCTATCAGTTTCAGCATTATCGAGCAATTCCAGGAGTAGTAGAGAGTAAGTATAAAATATTGTAACAGAGCTTAATGTAGCTAGGAGACTAGCAAAATGTCTACATTATTGGCTGCTTTGGCTTTTTTTTTTAAGGTAAATTTTGGTTCATATGTAATGGACTGCACAACTGTAGTCTGATCATTGTAACTGAATAGAACATTTCAAAATGAAGGAAAGAAAACGCTGGCAGGGAACTTTTCTATAGTTGGCTCAAATTTAGTATAATTCTTGTCTTGTGCATATGTATCGTATAACTCATGGTCCTGAATAATGAAATAACACAAAGCCTAGTATCTTAAAACTTGACCTATAAGAAGCACATGCAGCCGGGCGCGGTGGCTCACGACTGTAATCCCAGCACTTTGGGAGGCCAAGGCGGGTGGATCACCAGGTCAAGAGATCGAGACCATCCTGGCCAACATGGTGAAACCCTGTCGCTACTAAAAATACAAAAAATTAGCAGGCTTGGTGGCGGGCTCCTGTAGTCCCAGCTGCTCAGGAGGCTGAGGCAGGAGAATCACTTGAACATGGGAGGCGGAGGTTGCAGTGAGCCAAGTTTGCGCCACTGCACTCCAACCTGGCAACAAAGCGAGACTCCCGACTCAAAAAGAAAATTAAAAAAAAAGAGAATCACATGCATATTAGCCTTGTTCTTTCACCGTTTCTCATTATAAAAGAGTGCCCTGGCATAAGCCTGTGAATGTTTAGGGAAATGCAATGCTTTAACTTGGATTAGAGTTTAGCTTTTTTGGAATTTTCAGTTCTTAATATTAAGGTAATGCTTGCAAAAGCACAAAAAGTAAATGTCCTATGGTAATTATATTCAAGTGGAGTTGTACATTGATTCTTACCTTAGAGGGTAGCGTGACTAATGGTCATAAGAGCTGATTAAAAGCTAAAATGAAGGCAACGATTTAAACTACTGGTTTTCACTTGAATATGAAAAAAAATAAACCACTGGTTTGGGTAAATCTTATAAAAATATTGTGTGTAGTCATTGTAAAAAGGAAAAAGAAAATATGACAAAGATAGAGGAAAGTTAAAATCATTTGTAATCTCACACAGAAATAGCTACCCAACCACTGTTAACACTTTGTAGTTTTTCTATTTTGTTTTACGAATAAGTATGCTTTTTAAAGGCAAAATTAGATGTGAGGTTTTTGTAATAATGATACTTATACTGGTAATGATAATGCTTATAATTAATATCATTTGTTAAATATTTACCTTATGCCTAGCCTTTTATTAAATGCTTTGTATTTAGTAGCTCATTTATTCTGACTTTTAAAGTTTTAATTTCAGCCAGGTGTGGTAGTTCACACCTGTAATCCTAGCACTTTGCGAGGCCGGGGCGGGCAGATACTTGAGGTCAGAAGTTCGAGGCCAGCCTGGCCAGCATGATGAAACCCCCTCTCTAACTACAAAAAAATTAGCCGGGTGTAGTGGTGGGCACCTGTAATCCCAGCTACTTGGGAGGCTGAGACAGAAGAATTGCTTGAACCCGGGAGATGGAGGTTGCAGTGAGCCAAGATTGTACCACTGCACTTCAGCCTGAGCGACAGAGTGAGACTCCATCTCAAAAAAAAAAAAAGTTTTAATTTCAAGAAAGTATGATTTTTAATGACTGAATAATATTTCCATTTTATAACTGTATCATGATTTATTTAACAAGACAAATTTGAGATTCCTTTCTTATGAGTATATAGGACAATTCCACTCTTACTTTATTTTAGATGGGGTCTTGCTCTGTCGCCTAGACTGGAATGCAGTGGTACCATCACAACTCACTGCAGCCTCAATTTCCCGGGCTCAGTTGATCCTTCCCGCTCAGCTGGACTATAGGCATGTGCCGCCATGCCTGACTAATTTTTGTATTTTCTGTAGATACAGGGTTTCACCATTAATAAAGTGATGAAAATAGATGTAATAACCTCTCTAATTGATTAAGAAAAAAATCAAAGATGACAGACAATTTCTTAAAATGTGAGCTGGATGATCTCAACAGTCACCTTTAGTAAACTTCCATAAGCAGATTTTTGAATATATTTTTTAAAACCTTATAACATGACAAATGTATAATTTCAAATCATACTACATTTATTAATTTTTTGTAAAAGTTATTAATAATACCCCTCGTGTTTGGCCGATAAACTATGGTCTTAGCAAAGAGATAGAAAAATATGTTTCTAGTCTCAGAACTGTATTTTTAAAAGAGCTATAAATCCCCTTATCCCACCAAAAATTGTATTAATAATAAATTTTATTTTATTTTATTAAAAATAAAATTAATAATAAAAAAGATTAACAAGGTTTAAATACACTTTGGATTTGAATGTGAATTAAGGAGATGTTAAAATCAAATTAGCAGTATTAATTTTACCTTATATCATGGAAATTTCAGATGCTGTCATTGAAACAGGTGTAAGATTACAAGCTAGTTTAGTACTTAAAAGGAAATTAAAGTATTCCTCCTAAGCAATTAGCACAGTCATGCATGAGTAGGATAATTGTACATACACACACAGCTAGCAGTTCGACTGGTTTGGAGACTGAATAACCAAGTGAAACAGAAGTGTGTATTGGTGCACTTACCTTTGTTTTGTTTCATTTTCTTTTTACATTCTGATAAACAGTAAATTACTTTTTAAAAGCATCCTTGGTACAGTAGAGGACAGAGGGGAAACTCCCAAGTATTACCCTGTTTTTTTAAAGCCTATTTTCTGACTTCTGGCTGGACCCAGAGATTGTTCAATATGACTTAGAACAAGATTCTACTACTCACTCAGTGAACTTAAACATTCCACCATTTCACTGAGAAATTAAAAAGAAAACCTTTTACGTGGGGAATGGGAGCCCCTTTCAGTTTTTAGGCCGAGAAAGTCACTTAAAATATAGCCGAAGTCAAGTCTCAAGTCTCCTACCCTTGGAACTAAATAATTACCTTTTGAAGCCACTGTATAGCCAGTCACTAACCGGTGTTATTTCTGTTAACCAATGAATTCCTGACACCTTCTGTAATCTAGCCCCTCTTCTAATTCATCCCTTTTTCTTTTTTCTTTTTATTTATTTTTTTGAAATGGAGTTTCACTCCTGTTGCCCAGGGAATGGCAACAATGGCATGATCTCAGCTCACCGCAATCTCCGTCTCCCGGGTTCAAGTGGTTTTCCTGCCTCAGCCTCCCAAGTAGCTGGGATTATAGGCATGCACCACCACGCCCAGCTAATTTTGTATTTTTAGTAGAGATGGGGTTTCTCCATGTTGGTGAGGCTGGTCTCGAACTCCCAACCTCAGGTGATCCACCCACCTCAGCCTCCCAAAGTGCTGGGATTACAGGCATGAGCCACTGCACCTGTCCCTGATTCATCCCTTTTTCTTCAGAAACTTGAGCCCCTCCTTTGTCTCTAGAGCACTTCCTGAACTTAGAAGTGTATCTCTGGCTGCAGTCATCAACCTTGGCCCACATAAACTGTTAATTTTGCCTCGGTTTCTTCCATTTAGGTAGACATTTCCATCTCATGTCCGCTGTCTCCTCAGTCCCCAGCTTTTGTGTTTTGTTTTGTTTTTTCAATTTGGTTCTGACTTACTTTTTAAGAGGATTGTGAGTAACATGATCTTTGTTCTCTGGCCTTGCCTCTGGATACTTGTATCTACTTGGAATTGAATTAGCCCTGCATTTCTCTACCTCTGGTTTTAAAGGGGCAAGCTGTTTTTCTAACCTCCTGAAACCAGTAAGTAGAAATACTGTCCAAAATTTAAAATACTTGTTAATGGAAGAGGTAGGAACTTGATTGATGAAAGAGAAATAAGGGAATTGAAACACCTGTAGTACAGTTTGCAGAGCTGAGTGCTGCGATCAAACAGAGCATGTAGTATGAGAGAATACGTCCTGAATGCAGTTCATTCCTATTTTCACTCATTACTTGCAGGAATATACTTCTTTTGTTGCAGATACAGCTAGAGCCTTTTCAAGGCACTGGTATTATTTTACCGCCTTAAATATACCAAAATTAAAATGTGGGCTGTTGTCTTTGGAAGTGTAGAATTGGTAGAATGTTTTATTGATTATAACAAATAGATGGCTCACATATGTGAGATGTTTTTCATTTTGATTTATCTAATCAACAGTACATTTTTCAGTGAGCCATAAGAGTAGAGGTCCTTGGATTGTACTCTACCCTTACTGAAAAGAAAAATGCATACTTAATCTTAGTCTTTTTATTTAGTTTCATTAATAATGCCAGTGGTAATAGAAAGAGCTGTGCAGTTAGATGAGGGTTTGAATCAAGGCTACCTGGGCCTTAGTTTGTGTATGAAGTTGGGATAATATCCAGTTCATCCAAGTTATAAGAACTAAATGAGATAATCTATGTTAAATGCTCAGTAAGTGCTTGTTGCAAAAACTGATAGTATTGCCATAGAGCAGTAAAGCAATCTATGCTTTTACTTGTAAAATTTGCTTAGTTCTGAACATGGCAGTTCATTTCCCAGTCGCTCCCAGGCTTATCTGTTGTACACACTATTATGCACTATATTGTATGCTATAAATATGTCTTTGCAACCACCATCTCTCATCTTCCTCTAAAGGAAGATGTTGGTTACAAGCTGTCTTAAGAGTTTATGGGCATGTTTTACATGCTATCTTCTGAAATTCTGAGGCTTTCCTATGGCAATGACCCATGGGGTCTTCTCATTTGCACTGTAGTTAAACCAGCTTCTTATACTAAAGTTCCTCAACTGTCTGATTGGGGTGGAAGAGATACTATCCTTAAGTTAATTTGCTTCATAGTGGCAGTCTCACAAGCAAGTTGCCTCATTAATTTATGTCTTTGTTTTTCTATTCTAATTTGTTACATGTATATTATCAATTTTGAAAGACACAAAACCAGTTTTTTTTTTAACATGAGAAAAGATTAGAGAAACTGATTTTTGTTTGTTTAATTTGTAGAAAAAAGACTGTACCTAAAGTTAATAATTTTCTGGAGTGGTATGTGGCTGTAGTTAGAGTCCTAGATACAGAATAAATGTGACTTCTTAAAATATCTTTCAAACTTTTGACTCTAGTTAAATAGTCTGAGCACTGAAGTGATGTGGAGTGATATAAAAAAAATCTTTCTGGATGCTTCCCTGTTAAAACCCCATAGAAATTTCCTTATATCATTTTCTTAAATTCCTCCTGTCTGTGCTGCCTTTAGTGCTCACCTGATTCCTACAAATATAATGTTATATGTAACTCTGGGTGGGGCAGCAGGATCATCATTTCAGTGTGCAGTCTTCGTTTTCTTATAACTCTTAATGACTTTAGTCTGTCAAATATTCTTTTATAGGGTTTAATTTTTTTTTCCTGATAATGTTTACTGCCATAATGCATGTTGTTTCGGATGGTATTCTAGTCTTTAATGACTGAAGTACAGCTCCTGTAAGCAGTGATGCAGTTCATTTAAAAAGAACCAGGATGATGCAGTGTGCCCAAGGCAGTACAAAAGACTAGAACTTAGAGCTCTAGGAACAGTCTGTGAAAAGGTTGATGATAATAATAAACATAATAATACAGGAGCAATATCCTTTCTGTTTACCATGAGCAATACTGTTAGCTAAGTATATTCTTTGTCTTTCGTCAGTCCCTGGGAAAGCTTTGTGGAGTTATGTGCACTATGGTTATCCTCATTTTGCAGATTAAGAAACTGAAGCACACAGGTTACATAGAGTTTGATACAGATCAATGGAGTAGAATTGTGAGTCCAGAAGTAAACCCATACATCTGTTGTCAGTTGATTTTTCAGCAAGTAGTGCTGAAACAACAGAATTGCAACATGCATAATAAAGTTGCACCCTTACCTCACGCCATATACAGAAAGTAACTCAAAATAGATAAAGCTGTCAATATAAGAGCTAAAAATTTAAAATTTTTAGGAAAAAACATAGGTGTGAATTTACGTAATTTTGGATTTGGCAGTGATTTCTTAGCTGTGACACCAAAAGCATAAACAACAGAAGAAAAAAATAAATTGGATTTTATCAGAATTTAAAACTGTGGGTGGGGGGTGTGTGTGGTGTATTTGTCTATGGTTTTTGGCTTATAATTTTTATACCCTTTGTTATTTATAGTCTTGTTAAAATGTTAGGGCACAATAGGCCTTAGAAATTAGATTATTTTAAACCTAGTTTTGTTATTTACTTATTTATTTTAAGGCAGAGTTGTTTCTTTTTCTTTTCTTTCTTTTTTTTTTGGCCTTTTTGTCTTAGATCTGTTCATAATAAATTTTTTTGACTTATTTTGTCTTATAGTTCATAAGACCACCATTTTAAAGAGGGTTCTGTCTTATGTCTTGGAGGAAGAAATGTTATAGAGATTCAAAAATTTTAAATAAATGGGCTTTCTTGGGTTTTTTTACTCTCTTAATATTAGATTATGTGTTTTTTGTTTAATTATATACAGTTGTGAATTATATCCATCTAATTAAAAGTCGCTATAAAAGGTCCAGGAGGACAGGATTTGGGGAACTTTTGGATAGCTAAATATGAAGAGACTTATAGGAAGGAAACAAAAATTTATTTGTTGAGGAAGATGGTGTACTCCATCTCTGTGGGGACAAAAGCTCTTGTTGTTTGGGACCTTTTTAGGCTTTGTCTTATTTTTTTTATCTATTTTTAAAAATATTTTTTGTAATAAACTGATAATGTGGGTTTTTTGTTTTGTTTTTTTTTTTTTTTAGTTTCGTGAGCTACTCACACACACACACAAATCAGACCTAAATAGGAAGTTGTAAAAATTACAATTTGTTAAAATTTTTGGAGGCCTAACTGGTGACTGGTGTCTAAACTTGTGACTAGTGTCTAAAATTTTGGAGGCCTTAACTTGTGACTAGTCGGAGTAGGGGTGGGGGCAGTCTTGGGGACTGAACTCTCAACCTGTGAGACCTGATGCTATCTCCAGGTGGATAATGTCAAAATTAAATTAGAGGACACCCAGCTGACATCCACTGCTTGGTGTGTGGGGAAGAAAAACCCTCACACATTGAGTCACAGAAGGCTGCTTCTGCGTTAGTTACTGTTATGTGACATAAAAAATACAAAAAATGCCGGGCATGGTGGCTTATGCCTGTAATCCCAGCACTTTGGGAGACCAAGGCGAGTGGATCACTTGAGGCCAGAAGTTCAAGACCAGCCTGGCCAACATGGCAAAACCCCGTCTCTACTAAAAATACAAAAAATTAGCTGTATGTGGTGGCGCACACCTGTAATTCCAGTTACTCAGAAGGCTGAGGTAGGGAATAGCATGAACCCAGGAGACAGAGGTTGCAGTGAGCCAAGATTGTGCCACTGAACTCTAACCTGGGCAATGGAGCAAGACTGTCTCAAGAAACATTTAAAAAAATATAAAAAATATATTTAAAACACTTATTTTTTGGAGGCAGGGTCTCTGTTGCCTAGACTGGAGTGCATTGGCACAATCATAGCTCACTGTAGCCTCAACCTCCTGGGCTCAAGGAATCCTCCAACGTCAGCCTCCCAAGTAGCTAGGACTACAGGTGTGTACCATCACACCAACCTAATGTTTTATTTTTGTAGAGATGGAATCTCACTGTCTCTCCCAGGCTGGTCTTGACCTCCTGAGCTCAAGCTATCCTCCTCCTGCCTTGGCCTCCCAAGAGTGTTGGGTTTATGGGTGTGAGCCACTGTGCCTAGCCAGAAAAACACTTGTGTTTCTTAAAACACATTACCTCAAAAGAACAACTTTTTTTCTTTCTTTACCTGATAGAATGGTCCTAACACCAGGGCTACAACTACAAATGCTAAAAAGATAATTCCTAAACAGAAAACTGCAACTATATATTTAACCCTTTTATCAAAATTCCTAAGAGCCATATAGGATGAATTGTACCTTCATCCCATCTGACAAAATAGACTGAAAATCAATACTACTATTTGCCTAATTATAAAAATGGCACTAGTTCTATACCTGTATAACCTTATCACATCTAAACAGAGATACAATGTGGAGGAGATATGTGCTAGGCTACTCTTGCTGCCTAAAATTTAGACCATCATTGTGGTCAATTCTAATGTCCCTTCCATAGATTTAAAAAAAAAGAAGGAAGGGTATTTAAAAACTATAGATTTTATAGGTCAGGTGTGGTGACTCGCACCTGTAATTCTAGCACTTTGGGAGGCCAAGGCAGGTGGATCACTTGAGGTCAGGAGTTCAAGACCAGCCTGGCCAACATGGTGAAACCCCCGTCTCTACTAAAAATACAGGAATTAGCTGGGCATAGTGGCGCATGCCGATAATCCCAGCTACTCAGGAGGCTGAGGCAGGAGAATCACTTAAACCTGTGAGGCAGAGGTTGCAGTGAGCCAAGACTGTCTCAAAAAAAAACACAAACGAAAGGCCAGGCTCGGTGGCTCACATGTGTAATCCCAGCACTTTGGGAGGCCAGGGTGGGCAGATCACGAGGTCGGGAGATCAAGACCATCCTGGCTAACGCGGTGAAACCCCGTCTCTACTAAAAATACAAAAATTAGCTGGGCATGGTAGTGGGCGCCTGTAGTCCCAGCTACTCGGGAGGCTGAGGCAGGAGAATAGCATGAACCCAGGAGGCGGAGCTTGCCGTGAGCCGAGATTGCACCACTGCACTCTAATCTGGGCAACAGAGGGAGACTCCATCTCTAAAAAAAAGAAAAAAAAGGCTATTGATTTTAAAAATGGAATTACACATTTTAAAAATCCAATATTAATACCTCTAAAGAAGCTCAAAACAAAAAAATTATATCCTAGTTCAATTATACCAAAGGCCTAAAAATATAAAACTATGTATTTGCCAAGATGTCTCCTACTTTTAAAACCAGACAAGATCAAATAAAAGCCTACAAACCTGCATGGCCTCAGCCTAAGAGACATATTCATACCATTTAATGGTAGACTGATCTAATTAATGACTAAATACACGTCTAATAATACACCAATATCTTTGAAATGATATATCCTGTTAATATGAGATCCCTATTAACAAAAAACCAGGGTGTGGCCTATGATTTATTGGTTGGTTTTTGTCCATGGTTCCTGATTTATAACTCCCATAGCCTTTGTATAGTCTTTTATAATGCTGGGTCAGAAGCAGGTGCCAGAAGATAGAATTTCTCTCTGATCTGCTGCTGCCTTCCTTTCACCTGCTGCTTTTTCTCCCCAAAGTAGGAATCATCTCCAGCTTTTCTGTTTAGAGACCGACCTAAAAAATTTCTCTGACCTACCTTGTCTGAATTTAGGTCACAAGACACCCATTTCAAAAGAGATCCTGCCTCCTACCTTGGAGGAAGAAATGCTATACAGAAAGGCACAAAAAAAAAAAAAAAAAAAAAACACTTGTAATGGGCAGATCTGGCTGGGTTTTCCCACTCAGTCTATTAGTAATAGATTGTGACCAGCCACATTTCTTCGCAGTTGTCAGTCATGTCTATCCAATAAAGTCTCCATAAAGGGCACAAGAGGACAGGGTTTGAGGAGCTTTTGGATAGCTGAACACATAGAGACTTACAGGAAGGTGGAAAGTAAACAAAAACCACAACTACATTGGCACCAACCTAATAGAAAAAATCCTATGTCTTGGATATAATTTAAATAAGATATATAATTTTTTAATTTTGTACATGTGTTCTATTTACAGAGGTAAAGAATTCAGAAGAACAGTATAATAAAATAGTAATTCCCAATGAAGAAAGTGTGGTTATCTATTATAAGATTAGACAGCAGCTTGCCAAATTGGGTAAAGAAATTGAAGAATATATTCACAAACCAAAATACTGCTTACCTTTTCTACAACCAGGTCGTTTGGTAAAGGTATGTCATTGTTTCTTCATAAAATACTTGAATAATTCAATATTTAAACATATTTTTGTTAAAGATTCTAATTTATTTTTTATCCTGATAAAATGCTTCCTGCTACAATAATTGATCTATATTAATCATATTATTTTACCTGTTTCACATGGCACTAACTTAGGGGCTTATGCAAAGGCCTTTTAATCACCACTGGTTTTTATTTTGAGGACTATAAATTGAAGTAGATAGTTTTGGGATTAACATATAAAATATTTCTAGTTATGAAATGCTAACTATAACTTCATATAACTATATTCATGTAACTATTCATATAACTATATGAAAAATAAGGTAATTTTAAGTTCTGGATGAATTCATTAGATATAAAATATTTATATCCTTGAAACATACTGTCATTTTCGGCATTCATTTGCCAACTGAGAGATTCCTGTTGTTGCTGTTCTAGGGGCAATTTCTAAAATGAAATTTGTCATTGATTTTTTTTCCTGCAGGGTTAATATCTTGTTTCTTAAATTTAGCAATGCTTTTGCTAAAGATATTTTGTCAGAAAATTCAGAAGGCTTTATTAGTCTAGAATGTGGGTACGAAAGACTGAAATTGCCTTGTATATATACATTTGATCTTGCTTACTTGCTTTTCTTTTTAGGTAAAGAATGAAGGAGATGACTTTGGCTGGGGAGTAGTGGTGAATTTCTCAAAAAAGTCAAATGTTAAGGTAAACTGTTGTCTTTAAACTAGAATTGTATATCAGTTTTTAGTGAAATGTTTTTTCAGGCTTATGAAATTGGTCTAAGAAGAAATAATATTACCTGAAGAGAAGCAGTAATAAATTCTGCCATGAGGAATTAATTGTTGGAATACACCCGGCTAATTTTTGTATTTTTAGTAGAGATGGGGTTTCGCCATGTTGGTCAAGCTAGTCTTGAACTCCTAACCTCAGGTGATCCACCCGTCTCGGCCTCCCAAAGTGCTGGGATTACAAGTGTGAGCCATTGCGCCCAGCCAGTCCTTTATGTTTTCTGTGTATCGCCTCAACCATGAGAAAACTGTTAAATGGTGGTAGTGCTTTCCTTCCACTCCCCAAATCCCCCTGACACACACACACACACTCAGAGAGACACATGCATTATTTTCATGTAGCTATGATCTTCCTTGCAGGAGGTGAGGTTAACTGGACAGAGTAGTCTTTATTTAAGCCTCTCTGACAGCTATTAAATTCTCTTTTTATGTGGAGTTGAAGTGAGACATTGAATGCTAAATACAGTGGTTTCATGGACATTTATGTAACCCAAGATGGAACAGCTAGCATGCCTTTGCCAGTTTACTCATTCTATAACTTGTCTATAAGAGAATTTTGCTAGGGCAGAATATTTTAACCTGTACTGAAGTGCTATAGATTCCTTTCATGCTAGGTTTTACATTTTTTGTTTTTTAAACAGTTCTATGAAGATGATATGCACACACTGTCCAATTTTCCCGGTTAGGGTATATGACTCAGTGACATTTAGTATATTCGCAGATATGTGCAACCATCAGTCACCACAGTCAATTCTAGAACATTTTCATCATCTCAAAAAGAAACCTATGTCATTCACCTATCCTTCCATATCCCCCAGAAGTAGAGAAAATTTCCTCTGTTCCCGGTGTGTTGAGTGTTTTCTCATGAAAGATAAATATTTTGTCAAATATTTCTTACGTGCCCATTGAGATGATCATGTGATTCTTGCTCTTTATTCTATTTTGTATTCTGATATGATATATTACATTAACTGGTTTTCAGATGTTAATATGACTGGATTTCCAAGATAAATCCCAGTTTGTCATGATATATTATTCTCTTTATGTATCGGGATTCAGTTGATAGTATGTTTTTGAGGATTTTTTATGCCACTATTCATAGGAAATGTTGGTTTGTTGTTTTCTTGGTGACATCTTTGTTTGGGTTTGGTATTAGGGTAATGCAGGCCTCATAGGATGAATTAGGAAGTGTTCCCCTTTTCTTTCATTTTTTGGAAGAGTTTTTGAAGAACTGGTATTAAATTTTTTTTCCCCAATATCTTCGTGACATTCAAAACTTTTAAAATATTTGGTAGAACTTGGCAATGAGGCCGCTTTGGCTTGTGCTCTTCTTTATGGGTAGTTTACTTAGAGATTACTAAGTCCATCTCTACTTGGTATGGCATGTTCTTCAAATTTTCTGTGATTTATTGATATACAGTTATTCGTAGTATTGTTTTTTAATCCTTTTTATTTTTGTATGGTCATTAGTAGTGTCTCGTTCATATCTGACCTAGTCGTTTAAATCTTTCATCTGGGTAAAGTTTGTCAATTTTGTTAATCTTCTCAGTGAGCTTTTGTTTTTATTGATTTTTTTCCCTCTGTTTTTCTGTCTCTGTTTCATTAGGTTGTGCCCCATCTTTTTAATTTCCTTTCTTCTGACTATAGGTTTAGTTTGCTGTTCTTTTTTCAATGTGTTAAGGTAGAAGATTAGGTTATTAACTTGAGATACCTCTTCTTTTTAAATAGAGCTTTTACAATTATAAATTTCCCTCTACAGGTGCTTTAGCTGTATTCCATAAATTTTAGTATATTTTATCATTTTCATTAATCTCAAAGTATTTTCTAATTTCCCTTTTGATTTCTTCTTTAACCCATTGGTTATTTAGGAGAGTGTTAATGTTCACATATTTGTTAATTTTCCAAATTTTTGTCTTTATTATTTCTAATTTTGCTTTTGTCAAGAGTGTACTTGGAATTCTTTCAGTAGTTTTGAATTGTTCTAAGCTTGTTTAATGGCCTGACATGGTCTGTCCTGCAGAATGTTCTATGTGCAGTTGAGAGGAATGTATATTCTGCTGCTTTAAGGTGGAAGATGTTTTATAGATGTCCTTTAGGTGTAGTTGGTTTAGAACTTCTTTTAGAGTGTTGTTCAGGTCTTCAACTTCTTTCTTTGCAGACAGTTCTGTCTGGTTGGTCTATTATTATCTATTCTTGAAAGTGGAGTATTGAAGTCTTGTAACTATTATTGTTGTATTGTCTATTTTTCCCTTCATTTCTGTCAGTTTTTGCTTCATGTGTTTTCAAGCTGTGTTAAAATGTATTTTGTTTTGTATCAGCATAGCTATTTGAGCTTTCTTTTGATTTTTCTTTGCATAATATTTTTTCCCATTTTTAAATTTTCAGTCTTGTTTATATCAGTAAGTTTAAAGTGTGTGTCCTGTACACAGCATACACAGCAGTTGGATTTTGTTTTTTTTTTAATCCAATCTGAAATTCTGTTCCTTTTATGGATTGCTTAATCTGTTCACATTGAGTTTCATTACAGATGTAGTTGGTTTAGCAGCTGCCATTTTAATTTTTGTTTTCTGTGTCTTGTGTCTTTGTTTTCTCTTCTTTCACTGCTTTCTTTTGCATCGTGAATTTTTTCTAATGTGGCATTTTAATTTTTTAAAGATTTCATATACATATACATGTATGTATATGTGTGTACATGTGTATATATGTATATGTATATAGCAACAGAGAGATTTTCTTAGTGTTTGCTGGGGCTTTCCATATACATATTATTAGAATAAGCTTTAGATTTACACTGACTTAATTCCAGTGTGATACAGAGGTGTTATTTCTGTATAGCTCTATTCCTTTTTCTCTCTTTTCATGGTTATACATATTACATCTATAAATTTTACAAATCCAGCAATATATTATTATGGTTAATACTTTAAAAAAATTATTTATTTATTTATTTATTTATTTTTTGAAATGAAGTCTACTATGTTGCCCAGGCAGGCTGGTGTGCAGTGGCACAGTCTCTCAGGGAAACCTCCGCCTCCCAGGTTCAGGTGATTCTCCTACCTCAGCCTTCCAAGTACCTGAGATTACAGACTCACGCCACCACACCCAGCTAATTTTTTGTATTTTTAGTAGAGATGGTGTTTCACCGTGTTGGCCAGACTGATCTCAAACTCCTAACCTCAGGTGATCCGGCTACCTCAGCCTCCCAAAGTGCTGGGATTATAGGTGTGAGCCACCATGCCCGGCCACTTTTTATTACTTTTAAAGCTTATAGAAGAAAGGAAAGCACGTGTGTATATATTGCTTTTGTTATATTAACCTTCTTATTTATCATTTTTGGTTTTATTTGTTCCTGTGAATTCAAGTTACTCTCTGGAGTTACTGCCTTAGTCTTATACAGTTTTGCTCCCACCTACCTCCATTATGCTGTTACTGCCAAGATACTACATTTTGATATGTTACATGCTCAATAATACAATGTAGACATATTGTTTTATACAACTGCTTTTTAAATCATTGAAGAGAAAAATATTTTTATTTCTATCTTTTATAATTATATAATTACCTTTACCAGTGTTATTTTGTTACGTAGTTTCAAATAAATGTCTAGTATTACTTGATGTTAGCCTGTAGAACTTCTTTTTGTATTTCTTATAAGGTGGGTCTACTAGAAACAGATTTTCTCAGTTTTTAGTCTATCTGAGAATGTCTTTATTTTGCCTTCATTTTTGAAAGGTAACTTTGCTGTATATAGGATTCTTGGTTAACAGTTGTTTTTTCTTTGAATATGTCAACTCATTGCTTTCTGGCCTCCATTGTTTCTGCTGAGAAATTTTCGCTGTTAGTCTTGTTGAAGTTCCCTTGTAAGAGATTAATCTATTTTTCTCTTGCTGCTTTCAAGATTTTCTCTTTTTGGTTTGGCTTTCTGCATTTTTATTATAAATGTATCTGCATAGAAAGTGACTGAACTTCTTTGCCTTTATCCTACTTGAACTTTATTGAATTTTCTGGCTATATAGATGAATTCTTTTTTTTTTTTCCAGTAGATTTTGAGAAGTTTTCAGCCACTATTTCTGGTTTTGTTTTGTCATTTTTAGAGACAGGGTCTCACTCTGTCACCCAGGTTAGAGTGCAGAGGTTCAGTCATGGCTCCCTGCAGCCTCAAACTCCTGGGCTCAAGCAATTCTCCCACCTCAGCCTCCTGAGTAGCTGGGACTACAGGTGTGCAGCACCATGCCTGGCTAACTTTAAACAGTTTTTGTAGAGACCGGGTCTCATTATATTGCCCAGGCTGATTTCAAACTCCTAGGCTCAAGCAATCCTCCCACCTTGGTCTCTCAGAGTGCTGGGATTACAGGTGTGAACCACTGTGCCCAGGCCGTTATTTCTTTGAATATTTTTCTGCTCCTTTCTCTAAACCTCTCCTCTGGAACTTCCATTATGGGTATGTTGCACTTAATGGTGTCCTATATTCCTCTGAGGCTTGGTTCATTTTTATTTGTTTGTTCTTGCTCTGTGCTTTGGATTGCATAATCTCCATCAATAGTCTATCTTCAAATTCACTGGTGATATTATCTGCCAGTTCAGATCTACTGTTGGGCCCCTCTAGTAATTTTCCTCACTTCAGTAAATAGACTTTTAAACTCTAAAATTTGCTTTTGGTTTCTTTTTATATTTTCTATTTCGTCATCGATATGTTCTATTTGATACAACATTGTTATTGTACCTTTTACTTCATTGATTGTGATTTCCCTTGATTCTTTGAATATATTTATAGTGGCAACTTTTAAGTCTGTTTACCCTAACATCTGATCACTATTATAAGCAGATTCTGTTGCCTACTTTTTTCCCTGTTTTATGGGTCATAACTTTCCTGTTTCTTTGCATGTCTCTTTTTTGATAATATATTGTAGTAACTCTAGGTATTGCCTTCCCTGCCTCCACCTCTTGCAGGCCACTGTTGTTATTTCCTTGTTTATTTATTTAGTGTTGGGCTGGATTATTTGATAGAAGTCTCTACGTCTTACCCCCTATAGTGTTTAGCCTTTTAGTTTGTTTCTGGGGTAGAGTTGGGGGTCACAGCCCTGGTTATGCCCACAGTCACCCTGAGATGACAATGGTTTGGACAGGGGTCTCTATGACTTTACCTTTCTCTGGGCATACCCAACTGTTAAGCTCTATTAGCAGGAGGACTCCTCCCACTATCATTTTTAAAACCAGGTTCTCTTCTGCAAACTCTCTGCTGTACAATTTAGCCTATATCTCCAAGGAATACAGATCTACCAATTGTATTTCACCACAGCCTCTGCTGTTTCTGAAAGTTAATCTTAGTCTTGAATTTCCTCAGGCTCTGTTACAAATAAAATCTGGTCCTTTGGGAAGATATTAAGAGTTGTCTGTTTTAAGGCCTATTTCTTCACCCAGGCAAAATCTCTGAGTCAAAATTCTAAAATTGGGGGTAGGGACAATGCACACTTTTCTCTGAGTAACATCCCCGCTTTAAAAGCTGGGGGATAGGCGGAGGGTTGGGGTGGAAGCCTCAGGTATTTTCATCTTGCCTCTTCCAACATGGACCCATTGCCTTATGAACCAGGGGAAGGGCTGTTGGGGCCCTTTTTCTCAGCAGCACCACACCAAGATAGAGCCTCTGGCTACATGAATGAAGGGGAGCCTGTACCTTTCAGCCTTACTTGCAGAGGACTTAGCAGCAGCAACAGGTAGGTGGGAGGAGGATGAGAAATGTTCACATCCTGCCCCTCCTAAAAGTTAGCCCTCTTCAACTAAGAGCTGCAGGGATACTGAGCTCTTCTGTATTTTTGGCTTCACTAGTCTGGAGTTTCTGTTTCAGTGAAGTGGGAAGAGTGAGGGAGGGAGCGGTCTTTGTTCAGATATCAAAGACTTTAATGAATTTTAGAGGTTTTTTTGGACTAGATCTTTCTTCACTTGATATATTCCCTTATGATGTTTCCAGAAACTTTAAATGATTGGTTTTTCATAATTTTTTCCAGTTGCTGGGGAGCAGGCTTGTGGATCACACTGTCATGCTCTGGTAGTCTGAGGTTCAGGAGAAAAAAATTATAGCTAACATAATTACAAGTATGCATACACACACAGAAGACATATTTTTTAAAAATCACTTGCCTCTTTTGATCCTAAATTCATTCATGTGACTGTCTAACTATAAAGGTAGAATCAGTCAATGAGAGTTCTTTTAGGCAAAGATAAAATGAGGATTAGAGAGGAACACATTCATTTTTTTCTGTTTCTATTGGTGGTGAAACTAATTTTTCCATTTCACTACTTGAATTTGTTCACTAAAAATGTGAAGTACATTTTTATTAATTTTGGGATCTAAGTCAAAATACAAATCCAAAGATTTTTGTGGCCAGTAGAGCTTGCCAGAGGCAGAGGGTGTATACAAACCAACAAAGAAAACTTAGAAGCATTTTAAATAAATAAAAATGTAATTGTACTTGTCATTGTTATTTTAAATTGCTTGTTTCTTTGCGTTCTACAAGCTTGGGATTACCAAATTGTGTTTTAATTAGGTAATTTCAGTTTATAGCCAGAAATTAGCCACACTTTAAAAGGAATAAAGAAAAGCTGGGAAAAACAAGTTCAGTTATACTGTTAAGAAGTAAAAATTAGGACTTATAAACAAAAATCTAAATTAAGATAATAGAAGACAACTAGTTTTTTATCTGAAAGTTGGCATTGATCCGTCTTTACAGAGTGCAAAACTAAAGCAAGTTAGCTGAGAAAAAATTAATAATCTTAGGAAATACCTTTAACATCAAATTTTCATTTAATGTTACAGTGTAGATGGTTTCCTATTGTGTTTCCATAGTAACACTTGAGAATATTTCCATAATGCTATAAGTTGGTTTTAGTAGCTCTGCATAAATAGATGATTATGTATGATATACTTGAGTTAAAATAGTCACTTCTGTGATTGTTGTATCTTACAGAGAGTATTAAATTTATTAATGAAATCTACAAAATTGGGACCAAATCCAACAACAGAGTTATCTAGAAACATTAAAGATTGCTCATATGCCTGTGGGGTTTTTTTTTCAGATACTCACATCTTCCTAGCACTTTGGAGCTAATTCATCTATCAAATTGTGTTATGCATCTTATTCAGAGGGTTTTTTTCCTCCTCTGTAAAGCTAATATGATAATCATTGAGTCTTCTTATAATCATTGGCTCCTTAGGAAGACTTGATAGTTGATCATAGCTATTTGTTTAGCTCATTGTTTGTAAAACTCATTTCATAATGACTGAACACAATCTTTGCAGATAAAAATAATCTAATCAAAATACTGTCTTCATCTGTGCTTTGTGTTTAAACTAAGGAATGTTTTGCAACTTCCTTTAACCACATTTTGAACTAATGAATGCTGAGAAAAAGTTAGTTTTTCTTTCATATTGTAATAATAGAGCGTATGCTTTCTTTGAGGAAATTTGAACTTGATTTAAAATAATTGTGATTTCTTTTTTCTTTGGAAATACGTTTTCTTGTTAAACTGTTGGTAGTTTATTGCAGAAATAGATTGTAGAAATGGATTCATTGTCATCTATTGACAGATTTTCATTTTTTTAGTAGGAACTGTCCTGGGTGGAGGCCACATAGTCAAGTCATTGCCATATAACTTTCCTTTTATGTATTTTATGCAAAATAGATTATTTAAATATTTTTAAAAAGAATTCTGTACTGAAAAAATATCTTCTGTTATTGCTTGAAAGATACTACTCAAACATACATTATCATAGTGCAGAAGTAGTGGTGAGATCTTAGTAGTTGTTAGATCTTCAGAATTATAGCTTTATTACAGAATATTAAAGACTAAAAGACAATAAAAATTGGAACCACATTATAGAAATGCTAGCATAATAAGCAATAAAATAATCTCTTCTCAATCTATCTTTTATGTTATTTAGAGTGATTTGAAGATACAAATTAATTTTCTGACACTGAAAATTTTAGTTTCTTAACATTATTAGAAACATTCTGTGACACACTTGACAGTGCTTGTACTATTAAATTAGAATTTATAAATAGAAAATTTATAAATACAAAGTTATTTCTGTGTTTTCTCATCCAGTGGAACATGTTGAATCCAGAGACACAGTTTTCGTTTCATAAAATAAATATGTATTACACAGTTTGTGTCAGTCATAATGCTAAATGCTGAGAAAATAGTTCCTGTACAGATGGAACTATTTGTGGGCCAGTTTCTTAAGAATGAATGAACATCTTCTGTTTTGTTTTTTAGCCTAACTCTGGTGAACTGGATCCTTTGTATGTAGTAGAAGTACTTCTTCGCTGTAGCAAAGAGAGCTTGAAAAATTCAGCTACAGAAGCTGCAAAACCAGCTAAACCTGATGAGAAAGGAGAGATGCAGGTTTGTGCATAACTTTCTGTCTTCAGATTTCAGATATTCTGTAACTTACTTATAATCACCAAAGTTCTCCAATGTGATGGTAATGAACATACTATCATGATCTCTAAATCAGAATTTTTCAAGGTATTTTAAGGTATATTTAAGGTAAAGCCATCTAACATATCAGTAGGATAATTAATGAGATTTGTTTTATTTTTCTTTTATCAAGTTACAAGATAAATCGTGACAAAGTGAAAGAAAAAGTATTCAGTCATTGAAATTTTACATGAAGCTGGATTTTACCAGGGCTGTAAAGATTTTTCGTTATCTTTGCTTGTGACTGAGTGATTTTACAGTTTGAATCCATTCATGCTGTTTATTTCCCATTCCCATGGAAATATAGGCAGTCCTGATTTAGGATTTTTTGACTTTACAACAGTGCAAAAGCGATAATCATTAAGTGTTATAGAACATTAATACATTAATGAGATGATTAATACATCAATACATTAATGAGATTAATAGGCTTTGTGTTAGATGATTTTGCCCAAATGTAAGCCAGTGTAAGTGTTCTTAGCACATTTAAGGTAAACTGCACCAAGTTATGTTTGGTAGATTAGGTGTTCATGTATTAAATACGTTTTTGACCTAACAATATTTTCAACTTACAACTAGTTTATCAGAACATAACCCAATTTTAAGGAGGAGGCTCTGTAATGACTGAAGCATTATTTTAACAATGAAAAATTTCTACCCAAATTTCCTTAGTTAAAATCATTTAATTTACATGTGCTTTTATTAAATGTAAAATGTGGCGTACTGGATAGGTCTTTTACAAAAAGTCATTGCAATGAAATTTGTTATTATGAGATTGGTTTGTAGAAAGTAAAATCTACCACTGTAGTATCATAGACTTCTTCTTTGGATCGATAAATTACGGGTTTTGGAGTTGGCAGTATTTTTAAAAAGACAATTCACTGTAACATTTTTAAATGACAATTTAAATGTTTATTTATAATTCTGAATATTACCTAAACTTTGGCCTCCTTTTCTTAGTCTTCTAATTTGTTCACCTCTAGAATTCCACCACCAAGTGAAACTTGTGTGATTTTTATTTTTTTCTAACATTTATTTTACTGACTGACTGCCTAACTATAAATGAGGCTAAAACTCCCACAGTTCGGCATATACTCATTGTCCCCAAAGGGCCTTTAGGAGTTATTGCAAGTTGGAATAGCAAATGTGTGCCACACATCTCAACATTCTCCCTTTCTCATGGCAGACATTGATAGTACAGCACTCTCACACTGAAAGCTCAGATTCTTCCAAGAAAATTATATAGGCAGTCCTGAAACCAAGGCAAAGTGAGGACCTTTCCTCTGCTCCTGTAGCATTTTTTAATATGTTTATTTCAGTCTATGCTGCTAAGGAAATTGGCAAGAGTTTTCCTGCTCTCCCAGAGTTTATTCTTGTTACTTGTTGTCATTGGTTTGTTTTGTTATTTCTGAATTCAAAAGTTTTAAGTCTGTATTTTTAAATTGTGTGTGGCCACAAAGATCTCTGCTTGGTTAGTTTAATGGTCAGCTCATAATTGTGCAGAGACTTCCTTAAATGTCTGCAATCATTAAGTTCTCCTGTCTGGCTGGGCGTGGTGGCTCATGCCTGTAATCCCAGCACTTTGAGGGGCTGAGGTGGGTAGATGACTTGAGGTCAGGAGTTCGAGACCAGCCTGGCCAACATGGCCAAAACCCATCTGTACTAAAAATGCAAAAATTAGCCAACATGATGGTGTGCGCCTGTAGCTTCAGCTATTCAAGAGGCTGAGGCAGGAGACTTACTTGAACCCAGGAGGTGGAGGTTGCAGTGAGCCAAGATTGTGCCACTTCACTCCAGCCTGGGTGACAGAGCAGGGCTCTGTCTAAAAAATAAAAAACGTTCCCCAGTCTTTATTTAGAGGCTTTGTATACATATTGCAGCAAGCCATCAACCCTCAGCTACACAGTTAACAACAGTACCTTAGCCGCTTCCTGGATGTACAATTTCATGGTCAGACAGAAGTGAAAGCTTAGAGTCTTTTCAGGGCTTTCTTGGGCATGCACACAGCCCTGGTCATGGCCTTCTAGATTTCCAGAAATGTGTGGGAGCTTTTCTAATTCCCCATGAATGTCTTACTCCCCAGCTTTTCCTTTTAAGCTTTCTGGTTAACCTGTTGTTTGTCCCAGCTGTCATTCACAACCTCAGGCAGCCATGGTGTTAAGCAGTTGCTTCTTACTACTTTTGACAAACACATCCAGGAAAAAGGTTTGCACTGGTAAGCTCTCAGTCAGGTCAAATAAAAAACAGCCTTGTGAATGGAGTCTTCCAGGGAACCACCAGACAAGAATAATGACAATTCTTTGGGAATAGGCCTTTGAAGAGGTTCCACCCTATTCTCTCCCCTCCAGTGGCTACAATACTGGTTTTCAGTGGGATTTACTCTTTGGTTTTCAGGCTGTTAGAAAGCTGAGGAGTGGGAGATGGAGTAGGATAAGTTAAATTTGCCACAAAGCTTGCTGTTCTTACCAAAAGTCAGCATTTTTCTTGAATATATGATCACTGAATTCCTACAAGCCTTTGGTTAATTTCCAGAATTCTGAAGAAGTTGATTTTGACAAGTTTTCTCAGTGTTGGCATTGCTTTTATGGAGAAGAGGATTTTTGGAGGTCCTTACTCCACCATTTTCACTGACATACATCCAGTTTTTTAATAGTGAATTAATCAATAGCACATTGGATAAAATAACTGTGTCTGCCATGACTTGATTAAAAATCAGTTGGTTCAAAAAACAACTTGCTTGTTTGAATGAAAAATTCAAAAACCGTGTTTCAGCTGATAGTCTTGATTTGAAGAAATTATATAGCTTGAAATGTATTTAAAATGTATTGACTTAAAACTTACTTCTTATATTATCTACCACATTTGCTTATTTAGGGGAAAATTTAAAAGATTTAAAAGGTCTAAGGGCCGGGCGCGGTGGCTCAAGCCTGTAATCCCAGCACTTTGGGAGGCCGAGACGGGTGGATCACAAGGTCAGGAGATCGAGACCATCCTGGTGAACATGGTGAAACCCCGTCTCTACTAAAAAATACTAAAAACTAGCCGGGCGAGGTGGCGGCGCCTGTAGTCCCAGCTACTCGGGAGGCTGAGGCAGGAGAATGGCGTAAACCCGGGAGGCGGAGCTTGCAGTGAGCTGAGATCCGGCCACTGCACTCCAGCCTGGGCGACAGAGCCAGACTCAGTCTCAAAAAAAAAAAAAAAAGGTCTAAGGATAAAAATACTTCCTGTTATTGGTATTCTAGCAAGTTTCCACTGATTGCTCACATGGTTATTTGGACTTATAAAGACGCATCATGTTGAACCTGAATTCTGAGTTATATCATGAAAGTAATTGGGTTTAGAAAAATGAATAAACTGCCATATGCAAATATTACGATGTTTTAAAATATCTGAAATTTGATGTTTATAATTTCATGACAACTATACATTCAATTTTTAAACATTTAACTTCTTGTTTATAAAATGTCATGTTTCTAGTTAGGGAACTCTTAGGATTTCCCTTTTCTGTGCTTTAGGAGACATTTATAAATGGCCTTTGTAATCTGTTTCCTGTCATTAAAGTGTTAGTTGACCATTTCTTGGATGGAGTTTATTATGGAAAGCAGCCTTTGAAATTGGACAGTTTTTGTCTTCCTTCTGAATCTCGTCTTCACAAAATGGTTTTACTCTGTTTTGAAGGAAATTCACAGATACCTGTGCATATTGAATTCAACTACAGGTATATAAAAATACTCTTTCTAAATCCAAGTGAATCAATTTTTAATTTTTCTACCTTTTTAGATGTACCTTAGTGCATACAAATTGTGCATCTTTAACTCTGGATGCTGGCTATGTGGTATTGATAATTTTTCATGTCCTGAGTCTTCTCTGTCCAAACAGTGCATCAACTGCTGGTTCACAAATTGGTGGCCCAAAACCCAGTGCAGCTTACAGAATGTTGTTTCTAAAATGAATTAGACCAGCAGTCCCCAGTCTTTTTAGCACAAGAAACTGGTTTCATGGAAGATAGTTTTTCCATGGATCAATGTGGAGCAGCGGTGGTTTGGGGATGAAACTGTCCCACCTCCGATCATCAGACCTTAGATTCTCATAAGGACCAAGCAACCTAGATCCCTTGCATGCGCTGTGTTTGCGCTGCTATGAGAATCTCATGTTGCTGCTGATCTGACGGGGGGGGGAGCTCAGGCGGTAATGCTTGCTCCCCCACCACTCTTGCTGCATGGCCTGGTTCCTAACAAGCCACAGACTGGTACCATTCTGGGACTTGGGGACCCCTGAATTAGAGAGTTTGGAAGTAAAAATAAAAATGATAGTAAAGGACTGGGCATGGTGGCTCACACCTGTAATCCCAGCACTTTGGGAGGCAGAGGCAGGCAGATCACCTGAGGTCAGGAGTTTAAGACCAGCCTGTCTAACATGGTGTAACCCCATCTCTACTAAAAATACAAAAATTAGCCAGGCATGGTGGCAGGTGCCTGTAGTCTCAGCTACTTGGGAGGCTGAGGCAGTTGAATCATTTGAACCGGAGGTGATGGTTACAGTGAGCAGAGATCGCACCGCTGCACTCCAGCCTGGGTGACAGAGTGAGACTCCATCTCAAAAAAAAAAAGATAGTAAAGGATTATAACCATATGAAAATAAAATAATCCATGAATCCAGAAAGAGATATATAAAATATAAAAGAAATGGCCGGCCATGGTGGCTCACGCCTTTAATCTCAGCACTGTGAAAGGCCAAGGTAGGCGGATCACTTGAGGTCTGGATTTTGAGACCAGCCTGATCAACATGGCGAAATGCCATCTCTACTAAAAATACAAAATTAGTTGGGCATGGTGGCACATGCCTATAATCCTAGCTACTCAGGAGGCTGAGGCAGGAGAATTGCTTGAACCCGGGAGGTAGAGATTGCATTGAGCCGAGATCATGCCATTGCACTCCAGCCTGGGCAACAGAGTGAGACTTCATCTCAAAGAATAAATAAAATAAAAGTTAGAAAAGTCACCATTAGGCAACTACCACAAATAATAATTGACTATGGCAAGAATCATCCATGGATGCTGAAACTAGTAAACTGAAAGTTTAATGAAGAAGTGATATTTCCAAAGTCTCTAAAGGCTCTCCCTACCAATTTCTTAATTGTAGAGAGTAAAATAGTAAATAATACTATAATAAAGAATCCTGCAGATAGCACCTTAATCAAATGATCAAAGTGATCAACATTATCTCTAATAATGTTGACTAGTGGACTGAGTAGAACAGAACATGACTTCTACCAAAAATGCATAATCTGAATCTTATGATTCCTCATGACTAGAGAAACCCAAACTGAGAGTCATTCTATAAAATAACCTTTATTAAAAAAAAAAAAAAAAATCAAGGTCTTGAGAGAGATAGAAAAACTGGGGAACTGTTCTAGATTAAAGAAGAAAGAAATGTGACATCAGTGTGTGATCCTAGTTTGGTTCCATGGAGTGGTGGTGGGGAAGATAGAGTGGTATAAAAGACATTATTGTGAAAGAGGGGTGAAATCTTAATATGGACTACAGATTAGATGATATCATTGTCTCGACATTAGATTTCCCTCATTTAACACTTGTACTTTATGTGTGTAGAAAGAGAACAATGAAGCAAATAGGCAAAATATAACCAATTAGAGAATTGAAATAAGGGTATGTGGGATTTATTTCATTCTTACAACTTTTCTGTAAATTTGGAAATCTGTGAAAATGTCAGTACCATAAAAGAGCAAGAAAGGTGGGGTATATTTTTAGATTAAAGAAGACTAAGGAGACATGACCACTAAATCCAGTTTGTGATCTTTGGCTGGATCCAAAAGTATAATGGTAGTAGTAATGTATGAAGGTCATTAGGGGGTCCGTGGGGAAATCTGCATAGGGATTGTATATGATATTTCCTTATCATATACAATATTCCTACAATATTGTAGCTTTGCAGGAGAATGTGCTTGTTCTTAACATATACATGTATTTGCTGGTCAAGTGAAGTGATTGTTGTCTGCAAGTTAGTTTCAAATGATTAAAAAAGAGGAGGAAAAGGCAGGCAGGAAGAAAGAAAAAACACCCCACCCCAAAAACTTAACTAGAGAGAGAAAAACTTCTGTTAATGGTTTGACAAACTAAACCTTTTTTGGCAAGTTTGGCAAATTATCGAACCTTTCTACCTTTACTAGAAAATCTAGAAAGGTTAGATAATTTGTGTAAGGTCACACAATTAGCTGAAGACTGCATTCACATGTTCAACCGCTATACCATTTTTGTTCATTAAAGCACTATGAATATATTTGTTATCAGCAAGCCAGTGGAAATTGTGTTTTCATCAGTGATCAGTGTAAAAGTAGCCGTGGGAGACAGATTTGGACCTGTGGAAACATTAACTTTGCCTCAGTTTATGGAGGCTCTCTGGATTCAAGATCACTTGAAAGGAAGCAAAATTTAATGTTGATAATTTGCCATTTCGACAAGAGAAAGCATGGAAGAAAGTTTGCACATAGGTGTTCTTCAAGATTATGTCTAGTGGAATATGCTGCTTTCTCTCTTTGAAATACTTCTTCATTCCTGCCCATCCAGAACTTACATGAATCTTTCTTGACCTCCTAAACCTATTAAACAAGAATCTTTCATTTTTAGTACTATAGTACCTTTATGTATTAATATTTTTGAACTGCCAAATATCTGAGACCATAAAAATGAATAAAGTGTGGCTTCTGTATTGAGGGGAGCTCTTATTTTTATGTACCATTTATTTACCTGTTATTTAGAGGTTTGAACTAGTTTTTACTTTTTAAATACAGTCTCTATTACGATAAAAGCTTCAGGATGAGAGAATGCTTCCCAGTAATTATTATGTACTTATACCTGTTACATACTGTAAATGCAACTTCCTCTGTAAGGATGCAAGTTTAGGAAATAGTAGAATATGAACACGTGCAAGCTTAACTGTAATACTGTATAACCTTTTGGTCATAGGTTGTCCCAGTTTTGGTGCATCTCCTGTCTGCTATCAGCAGTGTTAGGCTTTACATTCCTAAAGACCTTCGGCCAGTGGACAATAGACAGAGTGTTTTAAAATCAATACAGGTATGTGTTAATTTTATAAACTAAATATAAATTTTATGTAAATACAGATAGTGTTTATAAAGAGGCAACTGAAATGCTTTTAAATATATTGCTTTCTTTCAGAATACCTATAAATACTGCCAATAGTGGCAATGATTTTTCATAAAAATAATGGCAGCAGATTTTCATGTGGATTTGTCCTCTCTTTGAATCTGCCAACAAAGTGAGTTAGTAAAGGAGGACTCAGAAGGAAAACCATTTTACTTTATTCATTTTGAGTGAAAAGTATAGACTGTATTACAAGTTTTATGTATAAAATCATGTACTGACAGGACTTTTAACCATTTTTTAATATAGTTAATAAATACATGAAATTGTTTAATTTTCAATAGGGAAAATTAAGATTTTGTAGTAAATTTAATTTTCTAGTAGAAACAAGGTGCAGTGGCTCATGCCTGTAATCCCAACTCTTTGGGATGCCACAGCACAAGGATCACCAGAGGCCAGGAATTTGAAACCAACCTGGGCAACATAGTGAGGCCCCCATCTCTACAAAAAATTTAAAAAATAATTTAAAAAGAAATTAGTAGGACTCAGTGGTATGCACCTGTAATCCCAGCTACTCAGGAGGCCAAGGCAGGAGGTTCACTTGATTCCAGGAGTTCCAGGCTACAGTAAGCTGTGATCACATCACTGCACTCTAGCATGTGCAACAGAGGGAGACCTTGTCTCTTTTAAGAAAAAAAAAAAAGGAAGTGATTTTAACAAAGTTATTTAGTTAATAGTTTGAAGAGCATTTACTGTGCAGTGAAGGCTCTGTACTAAAATCTGAGAAAGCAAAGATAGTAGGATGCTTTCAGTGTAGAGTAGGAATTTTTAAGCTGTGTTCCGATGGTGGGCTTCATGAAATGAATGATTCTCTGACAGTTTTACAAAATTTTTATGTAGATGTGGATATCTTTTCCAAAACAATCACTTCTAGAAAGTTTTTATCACTGTTGGTCTGGTAGTAAATAAATATATCTTATAAGTTCATTGAAGCGTAAAGTCCCACTGAAATTGTTTTTTCTAATATTTTCAGAATAGCACAGTTTTGAGCAGAAATACACATTAATCATTATTAATTTAGCATTAAGTAATGCCATTATTTTGAAAAAAATAATTGTTTTATACTTCTGGGTTAGGTCAGTTCTCATTTTGCTAAAGTTAAAATTGAAATTAATTTCTTTGTCTATTGGCAAATTTCAGGCTTGTCTGTATTTGTTTTAAACATCCCTGTGCTATATCGTGTTGATATATTTCAGCTTTCACATTAATTTCACGATAACCTGAGTCTCAGTTTTGCATCATGATTTAAACAAAGTTAGACTGTTTTTTTTCTTGGTCCTTCATAGTCCTTTACATAGTCACCACATGGTGAGAAGCCACAGGAGGAAAAATTGGGGAAATTAGCCTGCCAACAGAACCCTTCACATAATGTATAAAGATTTCCCTTTAGCTACATTAATTATACTTTTTAAACTTCAGAACTACAGTTTTAGTGTTTTCTCTGTTCTGAAACCTCACACCTGTGACTCAGTTTCTTTATATATAAAAATTGGCCAGGCTCATGTGTAAGATTTTTGCGCTGACGCTAGCCCCCTTTGATTAGGGCAGACATATATCTTGAAACTGTACCATATGCACTTACCGGAGATACCAGTCTTTTGAAAGAGCTAGCATTATCTGCTCATTTAGGACAATAATCTGCAAATGTCTTTGAACCCTTTACATTTGTTTTTTACTGTTAATGTGTTTCTCCTCCCCAATTCCCAGTTCCTAACTAGCCAAATCCTATCTTATCTTTAAGGCTTATCCAAGACCCTGAAAGTTTCTCAATAGGATGCCAGCCTACAGTGAGCTATTTCTTCTGTGTACGAATATGTTTATTGCATTTAACCATTATTCATGTTTTTTTTTAAGCTAAAGGTCTCAGGAGCTTTTAAAAAGTCTGTACTTTCCAAGTCAATAGTGCCCTCCCTAGGCATCAACACAAAGGAAATAATCCGAAAGCAGTTTAAACATAGATGTTTAATACAAGATTACTTGTGATGGCAAGAAGTTACAACAATGTTATACAGTAACGAATTTATCAGTAAGTTGTGCCACATTCAGGACTATGATCGAATTATGACTTGTAGTTTTATTAGTAAATCATAATACATCTGTAAATCATAGGATAGCATTGAAAAAGAGTTTTCAAAAATAAATGCAGAAGAAAAATGCCCTACAATTTAAATTGGCAAAAGACAAAATTATATATGTAGTATACCTTTTATGTCCATGTGCATAGAAAAAAAAGGAAACACGGATTTGGTTTGGTCTTACTAATTTTGACTATAAGATGAAAATGAATTTTATATATTTTTTTCAGGAAGTTCAGAAACGTTTTCCTGACGGCATCCCTTTATTAGACCCTATTGATGATATGGGCATTCAAGATCAAGGGCTGAAAAAAGTCATTCAGAAAGTAGAAGCTTTTGAGCATCGAATGTATTCTCATCCACTTCACAATGATCCAAATTTGGAAACTGTGTATACGCTTTGTGAAAAAAAAGCACAGGTATGGCAGAAACTTGGTTTTTATAGTAGAATTTTATATGTTTCACTGAATAAATATGTGTTTGTCATTTTCTTGTCCTGTTGGTTTAATTGGCTAAAACAGGAAAATGTTAGCTATCTTTTTTTTTTTTTTTTTTTTTTGAGACGGAGTCTTGCTCTGTCGCCCGGGCTGGAGTGCAGCGGCCGGATCTCAGCTCACTGCAAGCTCCGCCTCCCGGGTTTACACCATTCTCCTGCCTCAGCCTCCCGAGTAGCTGGGACTACAGACGCCCGCCACCTCGCCCGGCTAGTTTTTTGTATTTTTTAGTAGAGACGGGGTTTCACCGTGTTAGCCAGGATGGTCTCGATCTCCTGACCTCGTGATCCGCCCATCTCGGCCTCCCAAAGTGCTGGGATTACAGGCTTGAGCCACCGCGCCTGGCCAGCTATCAGCTATCTTTTAAATAAACTGTCAGCTCTGAACCTGTCAGCTCTCATCAGCAAGACAAGATAAAGTTTATTTTGCTGTAGTTTGATATTTCACATAGGATGTTCTGTTTTTTTCTTCCTTTTTAAAATTGAGATATAATTTACACAGCATAGCACTCACCCTTTTAAAATATCCAGCTCACTGGTTTTTAGTGTATTCACACATACTTGCAACCATCACCACTATGTAACTTCAGAACATTCTTCTTACCCTCTGAAGGAACTTTATACCCATTAGCAGCCACTCTCTGTTTATCCCATCCTCCAGCCCTTGGCAATCACAAGTCTACTTTCTATCTGTGTGGTTTTGCCTATTCTGGATATTTCTTAAAATAGAATTATGTAATATATGATGTTTATGTCTGCTGTCTTTCACTTAGCGTGTCTGCAAGCTTTATGCCTGTTGTAGCATAAATCAGTACTTCATTCCTTTTATGGCCAAATTTTATATGTATGTGTGACAGAGTCCTGCTATGTCACCCAGGCTTCAGTCCAGTGGCGTGATTGTGGCTCACTACAACCTCTGCCTCCCGGGTTCAAGCGATTCTCCTGCCTCAGCCTCCCTAGTAGCTAGAATTACAGACACACACCACCATGCCCGCTAATTATTGAATTTTTATTAGAAACAGGGTTTCGCCATGTTGGCCAGGCTGGTCTTGAACTCCTGACCTCAGGTTACCCATCCACCTCAGCCTCCCAGAGTGCTGGGATTACAGGCATGAGCCACCATACCTGGCCTAACTAAATTATATTTTGTTGTGTGGATATGCCATATTTTGTTCACCCGTTCATCAGTTGATGGACAGGACATTTGTTTTTTTCTAACTTTTTGGCTATGATGAATAATGCTGCTGTGAACATTTGTATACAAGTTTTTGTATGGATGTTTTGAGTATCTTGAGTGGAAATAGGTAGGATTGCTGGATCCTATGGTAACTCTATATTTACCTTTATGAGAAACTACCAGACTGTTTCCAAAGTGGCTACACCACTTTATGTTCTCACTAGCAATTTACGAGATTTCTGCTTTCTCTACATCTTCATCAGCACGTGTTATTGTCTATTGTTTTTGCTATAGCCATCTTAATAGCGTCAAATGGTAGTAGTTCAGCTTTTTAGGATAATTAGCTTTCATGTCTAACCAGTAAAAGCATTATTATAAGCATTCTGTATAGCGAATTTAGAAAAAGCTTTTTGACGTGAACACAATCCTTTCCACTACCTACTTTTTTTCAACTGGAATGTATTACACTATACAAATCTCCCTTCCTCCGTGAAACTTAAAACTCCTTGCTGTTGTACTTTTTCAACTTTTATCACATACCACTTTTATCAATACATTTGTCTTTGTGTCTCATAAACTAGATTTTAAGCTCCTTAGAGTCAGATGTTTCATTTTATTTACATTTTCTCATAATGGTCTATTTTTATAAAGTAAATGCCCAGTATTTGTTGGATAAATACATGAGTAGAAACTCCTTTAATAATGTGTTCAGTTCATAGTTTTAAAGCCGTCTCCCTTTCTAGCTTTTTGTGAACTTACATCATATGGTGCTGTAGCAGATAGACAATATTGGCTGCATGCTTAGTGAACACATCCATGCTGTGACCCACCTTGAAGTGCTGCTAGGCAGGAAGCTTGCCAGGTGCTTCTCAAGATGAGGAAACTGGGACACAACAAGCTTTCATTACTTACACAGATATCCAGTTGTGCTTCTCACCTGTTCGTCTCTTACCAGGACCATTGCAGCAGCTCTCTCCCTGCTGTCAGTCCCTCCATGGCCACTAGGGTCAGCATTATGTTTCCATAACACAAGAACAGGTAGACTTGAGCGTGGTTGAATGATGACTGGAAAGCATCCTTGGAGGTGGTTTGAAGGCATTGTCTGAGCTGCTCAAATATACTGAAAAAGACATTGTCTGGCTGAAGGGACTGGCTAAATAAAGTTGTTATGGAGACTCTGCAATAACATGTAAGAAGGCTCATGTATGAGCATTACATGAAAAAAGGATCTGAAATTGAAGTGGACTATGATTACTATTTAGCAGAAATATAAAATACACCAGAAAAGACTGAAAGGAAAACTTTAAGTGGTTGTGTTACAGCAATAAGAGTATAGTGGTCTTTTTTTTTCTTTTCCTGCCCCCCTGCCCACCATTGTCTATAATGTGCTTTTATATATATATATAATGTGCTTATATACATATAAGCACATTATATACATATAAGCCATGGTTGCACCACTGTACTCCAGCCAGGGTGACAGAGTGAGACCCCATCTCTTTAAAAAAAAAAAAAAAAAAAAAAAGTACATGTATAGTCCGGTTTTTTTCCCATGCTTATATACATATAAGCACATCGTGTGTGTGTGTGTGTGTGTATACATATATATATATATATATATATATATATATATATATATATATATAATTTCTTTTTTAATGGAAAAAAAATACAGCCTGGGCACAGTGGCTTACACCTGTAAACCCAACACTTTGGGAGGCCAAGGCAGGAAGATCACTTGAAGCCCAGAAGTTTGAGACCAGCCTGGGCAAGATGACAAGACCCCCATCACTGCAAAAAAATTTTAAAAATTAGCCAGGCATGGTAGCATGCACCTGTCATCCCAGGTACTCAGGAGGCTGAGGTAGGAAGGTCACTTAAGCCAAGGAGGTTGAGGCTACAGTGAGCCATGGTTGCACCACTGTACTTCAGCTTGGGTGATAGAGTTAGACCCCATCTCTTTAAAAAAATAAAAATAAAAAGTATACATGTACAGTCCAGACAGTTTTTTTCCCAATATTTTTGATCCATGGTTGGTTGAATCCATGGATGTGGAACCCACAGATAGGGCCAACTGTGTGTCTGTGTTGTTTTATAAATGTGTTGGAAAAGATCTTGTACAGCATTGTCTGGTGTCAGCCACATTTAAATTTTTTAGTGGCCACATTTAAAAAAAGAAACCAGTGGCATTAACTTTAGTAATATTTTTATTTAACCCATTATATCTAAAATATTTTAACATTTTTATATTCAAAATACAAACATTACTCAAGAAAAAAAAATCTTAAATGTTGGACTCTCTTCTACCTTGTAAGCTTTATAAGCCTCACAGTTATTAGCACGATGCTTTGCTCTGCTCACATAGGCATCCTCAGTCACTTCAGTCAAGCCCTAAAAAACAATGGTTTGTTTGTTTTATTCTGATAGGCCTGATAAGTCATGCTAGGTAGCGTAGCATTCATTATCTAGCTTGGAAAGCATTGCTTCCTACGACATGGCATTGTGACTACACATCTGTTCATAGAAATATAAATAATCACTAAGAGCTTGCATCTAGGGTCTGATAGCCTGGGCTTGAACCCCATCTTTATCACTCAGTAGCTCTGTTCACAGCAATAGAAATAATTGAAAATAGCTTGGATTCTAGGGTCTGCTAGCCTGGGTTTGAACTCCATCTTTATCACTCAGTAGCTCTGTATTCTTGACCAATTTACTTAGTACTCTGTGCCTCAGTTTTCTCGTCTGTAAAATGCAGATTTAATATTACTTCCCTACCTTTTAGGATTGCTGTAAGAATGAAATAATGTAAAGCACTAGAAATAGAGGACATAGGTAATCTCTGAATAAATATCAGTTGCTGATCACCTTCATAATTTTTCCTCCTTAGTAGAAGTTTAATAAAGTCTAAAAAATTTCAACTTAACAAAACTTTTCTGTCAGTGTTTTTCTGAACAACCACTTCAGGATACCATTGTTCTTTGTTCTTGTACTACTGTATGCTTGTCATCGTTGGAAAATATGTAATATTTACTGATTAACTAAATTTTAAAACTTATCTACTCTAAAGGATGACATCAAGATGATACATTTTCATTTTAAGGTTTCATCTATGTTTTGAATAAAGGCCTATTCTCTTTGCTAAAACCATTTCCAGCTTAGGCAAATTCATGATTTAACTTAAGGGCAAAAAGAAGGAATAGTTTTCAGGACATCATGGGGGAAATATAGATAGTCAAGAGAAAAGATTTCTGTACCCTTATTTTTCTTTCCCTGTTCTCTAAGCTATCCCCTGATGCCCTAAGGATGAAAAGCTAGAGCTGCTGGGGTTGGTACTTCAGGAGTGTGATTAATTATACATTGAATCCTGTCTTGGGAGAGCCTATCCTAAATTCACCACTGACTTTTTCTACTCTTACAGCCTACCTTGTCTAGCTCACAATATCCAGCTCACTCTCCTCCTTCTAGCCTTCCTCCTTACCTCTCTTCATTTAAGCAAGAGCCATGCTCTGTTCTCTGTCTTCTTTTTTTGTGAGACAGAATCTCGCTTTGTCACCAGGATGGAGTGCAGTGGCGCAATCTGGGCTCACTGCAACCTCTCCCTCCCAGGTTAAAGCAATTCTACCTCATCTTCCTGAGTAGCTGGGACTACAGGCGCCCGCCACCACACCCAGCTAATTTTTTTTTTTTTTTTTTTTGTATTTTTAGTAGAGATGGGGTTTCACCATGTTGGCCAGAATGGTCTTGATCTCCTGACCTTGTGATCCGCCAACCTCAGCCTCCCAAAGTGCTGGATTACAGGCATGAGCCACTGTGCCCGGCCTCTGTTCTCTGTCTTCTTATGCTTTTTACACTTTTTAATATCTGCCTGCTCTGCCTCAGATTTTTCAAATGGACATTTTGTACTTAATATTTTAGGTAGTATTTAATAACTTTTCAGATAAATCATTACTCTTGTGTAATGTTCTGGGAACGTATCTAAGCTCCACTTTCCCCAGTCTCCCCAGCACTGAAGCTTTAACCCAGAAGTATACTGTAAGATGTTCTTAAAAAATATTTTTTGTTTGATTTCATGAATAAATCTCCTTGTACATTGTTCACTTTATTATTGAACTTTCTTTATACTTTTATGTGCTATAGATTGCAATAGATATTAAATCTGCAAAGCGAGAACTGAAGAAAGCGAGAACAGTCCTACAAATGGATGAACTCAAATGTCGCAAACGTGTTTTAAGAAGGTTGGGATTTGCTACTTCTTCTGATGTAATAGAGATGAAAGGACGAGTGGCCTGTGAGATAAGCAGGTAAAATCTGGTTGTTCTAGAAAGTTGATTTTTTTTTTTTTTAATTTTTAATTTTAATTTTTGTTTATTTTTTTGAGATGGAGTGTCACTGTGTTACCCAGGCTGGAGTGCACTGGCACAATCTCAGCTCACTACAACTCTTCCTCGCAGGTTTAAGTGATTTTAAAATAACTGTTATCTTTAGGAAGAAAGAGCTTTCTTAAAATATAAAGTTTGTACAGTACCTTCCACACTTAATACAGTTTTGAACCGTGAAATTGAGAAATTAGAAAAATCTCTTAGATCTCAGTAATTAACACGAGCACTCCTAGCATTTGTATGTATATCCTTTGACTTTTTTTAATGCCTTGCGGGATTTTTACATAATCTTAGTTTATATATAATTTTGTATACTTTTTAAAATTTATTAACATTTTCCCACCTTGAAACTTAACCTAGTAACCATTATCTTGTTACATGTGTAGCAAACTGTAATGAGATTTTGGACTAATAATAGGATTTTACAACAGCACTTATTATAAACCACAGTTTAAAACTACTTATATTATTTTTTGTTTCAGTAATCTTCTGTCACATTACAGATGACATCAAAACTAAATTATTTACAACATCAACAGTTACTTTATGCTCTTACTGTTTTTATGGGTCAGAAATTCAGGAAGAGCTCATTTGGATGATTCTGGCTCAGTGTCCCCCAGGATTGCTGTCAGACAGGTGGTTAAGCTGTAACAGTAGGAGTCCGGAGCAGCTGGGGAATGTTAGGACCTCTTTCTCTCTGTTAGAGCTTCTCCATGTGGTCTCTCTACGTGGGCTAGTTTGGGCTTCTTCACAGTATGGCAGCCTCAGGATGCTTACATGGTAGCTGAGGGCTCCAGTGTGAGTCTTCTAGCTGGCTAAGGTTGCCTTTTCTGACCTAGCTTTACCTTTTGTAACCTAGCTTTGTTATCATAAGCATCATTTCCACCACATTCTCTTGATTACAGGTGAGTTATAAACCCTCCTGGATTCAAGTGGGGGATAATTAGATTCCACCTCTTAATGGGGAAGTGGCTGTTGTTCAATATGACTTTCTGTGATAATGGAATTGTTCTGTATCTACACTGTTCAGTACAGTAGCCACTATTTAGCATTTGACACGTGCTTCGACGGAGGAACTGAATTTTTTAGTTTATATCATTTTAATTAAAATTGAAATTTCCACGTGTGCACGTGGCAGTCTTTATAGATCAGTGCAAATCTAGAAGAACATGTGGTATAGGAGATGCTGTTGTGGCCATCTTTAGAAAATACAATTTATGATACTGTTCTAAAAACTGTGTTAGTTATTTCCCACCATGAGGAATGTCTCCTGACTTAGGAGCCAGTTTGCCTCTGTCCTCCTTAACTGGAAAGTCATAAGCTGGTAGTTCAGGCAATATCCAGTCTGAAGATATATCTTGTTTTGTCTATATAGTGATAATCATCATTTTCAGTGAATATATAAAAGACACTTTTGAAACAGTTTTTTTATGTACTCAGCATGGCCAGGATGGACAGGACCAGAGAACTACAGGCCTTGTAAATAATTTCAGACTTTCTTAGTAAAAATGTATTTATATCGTTCATCTGTCCAGATGTTACAGACTCAGATGTCTGCATAGAACCAGGAGACTGTGGTGAACAGGATAACTCTTAGCCACCAAAAGGGGGCAGTGACTACCCAGCCCTAGTTAGTTGTTATCACAGGATAATGTGCTATTGAATTTTAATTAATAACATATCCAGGATTAAATCTAAACTGCAGTACTGGTCTACTGATTCATATGCTAACGTTATTGGGATTATTTCCTTCTAATAATTATTGTTTTACAATTAATACAGAAATTTCCTTTAGATATCCACAATTAGATTTTGTGTTAGAAGAATGGAAATTGATTTTATTCCAAGATACATTTTTCATTTATAATGATAACAATATTATATCAAAGTTTGTTAACTTTCCCCAAAATTTGCAAAAACTGGGGCATCTTCCTAGACTCCTTCTCTCACCCATTTTTGCCTTTTTAAACATTGCCACTGGCTAATGTGTATCCTTCATTATTTTTGGCCTCAATTACTGCAGTTGCCATTCTAATTATTCATTGCCTCCCTTCTTAAGTTTTCAAAACCCAAAGCACAAATCTGGTATGTCATTCCTCTTTTCTTATTGAAATGGGATCTTGCTCTGTTGCCCAGGCTGGAGTGCACTTGTGCAATCTCGGCTCACTGCAGCCTCAATTTGCCAGGCTCAAGTGATCCTCCTGCCTCAGTCTCCCAAGAACCTGGGACTGTAAGTGTGTGCCACCACGGCTGGCTATTTTTTTTTTTAAGTTTCTGTAGAGACGGGGTCTTGTTATGTTGCCCAAGCTGGTCTTGAACTCCTGTGATTAAGCAGTCCGCCCACCTTAGCCACCCAAAGTGCTGGGATTACAGGTGTGAGCCACTTCACCCAGCACCCCTTTGTGCCATTCTGTTTGGTAAAAGTCCCTCAGTGATTCCTTATTGCTTTTATAATAGATTCCATAATTTAGTATATTCTTACTCTCCCTCTCCAGCAGTCTATTGCCACATCCCACACTGCTTTTCCTTTTGTTTCATATGACCTTTAACCTCTACCCCATGTCCTGCGATTCTTGCATATTTTTGCAAAGAACTTCGAAAGTTGCTCTGAACTTCTTCAATCTGATTTTAGGCTCCTCCCCTTTTTTTCCCCTCATAGCCACTTGTATAAGTCTATTAGAGCTCTCGGTTAGATTACTGTTCTGTGATTATCAGCTTGTCTGCCCCCCACGTTAGACTGTAGCTTCTTGAAATAGTCTTTCCTCATTTGTATTGTTGCCCTCTTTGCTTGACTTAACTCTTAGCTTAACACTAGAGACCCAAATTTAGTTTTTGACTTTTATTTATAAATATTTTAACTGTTGGTAAAGATTATAATAGTTCATGACTTTATTCTTTTTTTAAAGACTTTCCAAAAAGTAAAGGCAAAGTTTACTTTTTTAACAATACAGTACAATTATTTTATGGGTCAACTGAACCCTGATTATAGAAGTCTAGAAACATCATCTTTGTAGTGTTCCTTTTTTAGCTTGAACACAGTTGCAAATTCAGAATTTTTCGTTTTCCACCCAAGGAGAAAAATAAGTGAAGATATTTTGCAGTTGTTACTCAAATCAGAAGATAAACACAACAGGACAAAACGTACTGTAGTCAAAGTGGTAATGGTGAGATTGATTATATAAGCAAAGTCTCAGACCCTAGGTAAATTCTCAGACATCATAACTAGTGCATGAACAATATTTTTCTTTTTTTTTTTATTTTTATTTTTTGAGACAAGGTCTAGCTCTGTCACCCAGGCTGGAATGCAGTGGCAAGATCATGGCTCACTGCAGTCTTGACCTCCTGGGCTTAAATGATCCTCCCACATCAGCCTCCTGAGTAGCTGGGACTCCAGGCATGTGCCACCACGCTCAGCTAATTTTTGTATTGCTTTGTAGAAACAGGGTTTTGCCATGTTGCTAGGCTAGTCTTAAACTCCTGGGCTCAAGCAATCTACCTGTTTCAGCCTCCCAAAGCGCTGGGATTACAGCCATGAGCCACTGTGCTCAGCTGAACAATATATTTCTAGGGACAAATATATATATACACACACACACACACATATATATTTAAATATATATATTTATGAGATTATTCATTTAATCATTCAACAGAAAGGACGTAGTTATGTAATGTCTATGATGAGAACCTGGACCATCTCATTTTGCTAAAAGGACTTGTAATAGTAGTCTCATCTTTTATGATTTGTGCACCAAAGTTTCCTTATATGGTCCACAAGTAGTCAAATACACAGTTGTGTATATAAGGAAATTGGAAAGAAACAGATGATGAAGAAATTTTTTAAAACCTGTTGATCATTCTAATCTTTGTAATAATAAATATATTGTCCTTATAAGTCTGTACATGAAAATGTTTTACAGTTATGGAGGAAAGAAGGTGACCTTCCTCTCCTCAACAAAATCAAATTGTCAGTTTAAAAAAATGTATTTTGATGATGCAAAAAGGACTCAGAAGTAGTAAGCTAGGACTTAAAAGAGATATAAATCTGGAATTGTAATTTTGACAGGGCAAGTGTGAGAAGAAACAGAAGTAGTGATGAGCTAGTACCTACCTATTAAAGATGTACTTGAAATCTAGAATTGTATTTCCTAGATGGATATTTTTCAGATTCGTGGATGACAGTTGGTGACCAGCAGTTTGTTGCATTCAAAGGCTCTTGCCCATCTTGGTTATATACCTTTCAGCCTTTAGAAAATATGAATTAAAATGTGAGTCGTCTGGCCAGGCGTGGCATCTCACACCTGTAATCGCAGCATTTGGGGAGACCGAGGCAGGAGGACTGCTTGAGCTCAGGAGTTCCAGACCAACCTGGACAATATAGCAAGACCCCATCTCTACTATAATATGAAAACTTTAAAAAATTACAACATAAAAATAAAAAAAAGTGGGTCTTCTTATGAGTACATTTTAATTAAGATTTCTAATAAAATTGTTTTTCATTATTTTTAGTCTACAGATTATTTGTAAAATAACTGAAAAGTAATTATAAGAGTCCTTTGGCCCTAGAAAATAAATGACAGTGATGATTTTTCCTAGCGTACTAAAGGTTAAGAAATTGTTCTTATTTCAGGGAATGTTTGCATTTTGATATTTGAAATCTTTATGTGAAATCCCCATTTTACATTGATTATGTAATCTATCAGTAATTATAAAGATCTGCTTTGTCCATAAATCATTGTCATTCCTCATTGATTACTCCTTAAGGTCAAATAATATGTTTTATTAAAAACTACATGTTAAAGGCATATGTGTGTGTGCATGTGTGTTCTGACATTTTAAATTTATTCTTTTGTTTTGCCGTTGTAGTGCTGATGAGCTCCTTCTAACTGAGATGATGTTTAATGGCCTTTTCAATGACCTTTCTGCAGAACAGGCAACAGCATTATTAAGCTGCTTTGTGTTTCAAGAGAATGTGAGTTAATTGATTTAGCACATCTTATTAATTCACACATCCAATAGTGTTATGGCTGTATTATCAAATATTACTAATACATATTACAGGTTAATGTTAATTGGAAATCACAGCAACTTTAACACAAATGTACTAAGAAAATTGAATGATTAAATACATATTATTAGAAAGAATAAAATAAGATTTGTTAACAATCACTATTAATTAGATTTTAAGTTTTAAATTTGTTCTGTAACCCAATTCATTGAACATTTGGCCGAGTCCTAGACAGTCCTAGAAATAAAAAGATGAATGAGAATAAAACTAGGAAAGTCTGATAAAAATGAAAGTGGGGAGTGAGGTTGAATTAACTCTACTCCCCAGTATTGAAGAATAATGATGAAGCAGTCCGTCCTGCTAGGAACTGAAACATTAGTTTTCATGGGCACGGTTTGAGTTAGTGATTATAAGATCCTTGTTGGTTTGGCAGCAGTTTTTTTTATATGAGTAATTAGTTCACTTTCAACAGTTCTTAAGAAATCAAAAAATGGAGTGCTGAATGGAACACATAAGAACACTGATTATCCTTGTACTGCATTCCAGACACCAGTATGATTCATTTTTAAAAGTAAGATGTGTTGTTTTACATTTAAAATTTAAGACTTTATTTATTGTAGATGAAGTGGATAGAATGAGAATAAGACAAGGACATCTGCCTTCTAAAAATAATTTAATATTCTAAATTTTTGGAAGACCTTTTACTATACATACTTAGTTTAACTTTTAAGTAAATTGTGTAGGACAAATTGTAGAGTTTTTTTTTTAAGTTCCACAGCTCTTAAATCTTGGGGCAAGATGTCAGTATAAGGAGTTTAGATTTATTCATTGAAACCACACCCAATTGGTCTGTTTACCTGTTAACTGTTTCCCTATTTGTTAATCAGATCAAATATATTACTTCTTGAAGTAGATAGGTACTTTTCTCAGGTCCCTGATTACTGATTAGAATCACAGCTGTTAGTGGCAATGATAACAAATAGGACAATAATCCAAAAACAGTTTATGCTTTCCTGAGATTGCCTACTATGCACCTGTGAAATATGCATACAAAAGTGTTTTTCCTTAGGCTCAAAATTTTATTATATCAATTTCCAAGATAAAAATAATTAAGAACATTTGTCAAACTTGGAATAGGAAGGTTCAGGGATTTAGGTTTGTAAATAGTTTGGGTATAGGTGGTCTTCTACCCATGTCACATTTTGTCTTACTTTTCATTATTTGCGTGTTCTTGTTGTTTTATACTGTGGCACTATTACAGTAGCTCCTTTTTCTGAGAGGCCAATTATATTCCCTCTTCAAAGGAGTTGGTTAAGCCAAACCACAGCTCTTAAATCTTGGGGCAAGATGTCAATATGTGCATTTAACATTTATTCAGTGAAGCCACACTTTGTTATATACAGTGTCATCAATTCTTGTGGTGGCGCCTTTTAACATTGAGATGAAAGATTGTACTAATTGTCATGTGGATTTTTCTTGATGCTTTTAACAGAATGTTTTCTGCCAAAAAGAATGTTGTCTTCTAGTAAATATAGTAAAATACTTGTTATAAGTAAAGATGAAATTCGCTTAATATAATAACTTCTATTTTAAAATGTATTTATAAAACTATCTCAACATTTAAAAAGTAATATTTAAAAGGTTACATAAATCTTCATAATATAAAGATCAAGTGCACACAAAAATTTATTAAGCGCCCAATGAGGGCAGTGCACAGATCTATGCACCAGAGATGCAGCAGAAATGTTTGCTTTCCTGATACTTACATGCTAGTGGATGAAGATAAAGAAATACAATACACATACATTCTGTCAAATGGGGGTGAAGATTTTTGGAGAGAAGTGAGAAGAGTCAGATCACTGGGGGGTTGGGGTTACTATTTTAAATAAGATGATTAGAAAAGGCCTCACTAATGAAGTGAAATTTACATTGAGGCCTACAGGAGAGATGAGGGAACAAACTGTACATACCTGGTGGGAGAACGTTGTTAAAATCACAGTTAACCTCCTCATATCAGAACTGGTGCCTTCTACCTATAGTGAACAGCAGAGAGGAATGTGATGAGTAACTGTTGACCATGAATAGACACAATATCAAACACATTTCACAGTCTTGGGTTCTTTATTAAACTGAGATATTAAGGTCATTCTGGCTATTTTGCTTTTTTGCCATTCATGAATAATTTCTGGTTTTAGCAACAATAATATAGAATCTGGTTCTTGATTTATTAAACATATATGCATGATGCAAATCAAAATCAAGTCCTATGTAAGTACAGGTGCTTAAAATAAAGGCAGATATGTCGCAACTAACCTACAGTTGCTTTAAAAAAAAAAAATTTTAGGGATCGGGCATGGTGGCTCATGCCTGTAATCCCAGCACTTTGGGAGGTTGAGGCAGGCAAATCATGAGGTCAGGAGTCAACATCAGCCTGACCGACATTGTGAAACCCCGTCTCTACTAAAAATACAAAAATTAGCTGGGCATGGTGGCGCGTACCTGTAATCCCAGCTACTAAGGATGCTGAGGCAGGGGAATCGCTTGAACCTGGGAGGTAGAGGTTGCAGTGAGCCGAAATCGCACCATTGCACTCCAGCCTGGGCAACAGAGTGAGACTCTGTCTCAAAAAAAAAAAAAAAAAAATTAGCTATAATTACTTTAAACCCTGTTTCACACATACATACATACCATTCTTATAGTAATTTTATTTTTGTACAGTAACTACCTTTGTCAAAAATTTCTTCACAAATAATATCTGTTGTTCTCATGATAAACCTATTCATTTTGAGGATCTGGTTTTATTTTTCTTTGACAGGGAAAAAACCAATACACAGAATTAAGCAGCTTGTCCAACTTAATTTGGCTGGTTAGTGATAGACCTGAAACTCCATTGTATTATTCAGAAATTGACAGAATTTTCAACTGTAGGAAAGCAATACTAAGAATACTGAAACTCAGATTAAACTTCTAGCTGTCTTACACTTCATTAGAGTTAGAACATCTGTGTAAAATAAAAATTGGGGACATTATTTTTAACGTACTTTATCCTGAGTTTTCAGTTCCTAACTTTTCAGTTTCTACAGATTGAAAGTTGCCTAGAAACTAAAACTATATCAAAGATAAACTACGATAAAACCCTTTAATGTTGATGCAACTGAACTACTGCATATGTTTACAGTATTTACCCTCCCACAGTTCCATGGATAATCACAAAAAGCAGCTAGTTAGCACACTGCAAATGTAGCAGTGTGTTTTCCTCTGAAATGTAATAACAGAATATTATAATTTAGGATGAGAGGAATAGTGATTTTGTCTGTGTAAACTGAATTGATTAGAAACTCTAAGTGCTAATGACTGAGGTCTTATAATTTGATATGTGACTGTCTTACAAGCTTTGTTTAATTTGTTAAAACAGGTAGTGTGAAAAACCAAGAACTTTAAATGTGGGTTTTTATATCTTGTTTTCCTTTTCTTTTATAGTCTAGTGAGATGCCCAAATTAACAGAACAATTAGCAGGACCACTTCGTCAAATGCAGGTAAAAAAAATTTTTTTTTGAACTACATATTTTATGAATAGTAGATTGTAAAATAAACTTTTTTGATAATCTAATCATAGTGGTTTATCATTTCATAGAGATAAGCTATAAGGATTAAATATGTCACTTGATGTCAGTCATGTAACTTAATGTTACTCTGATAACATCTCTTGTGATTTTTACTTTAAACAGTATTTCTTTCCCATTATTGTAATGAACTGTATAGCATTATTGTGAAAGGAGATTAAAAACTTCATAGTGTAAATAGGCTGTACTGACAGCTCAGTACATGTGTCATTTTCTTCCTCAGTACTAATAATGGTATCTTGATGGATTAGGATTTAGTTTATTTTTAATTCTTTGCACATTTTTTCATTCTGGTTTATAACAAAGTTTTGTTGTTTCATTTTGTTGTTTTGTTTTTGAGACAGTCTCGCTCCCTTACTGAGGCCTGGAGTGCAGTGGCGTGATCTGGGCTCACTGCAATCTCCACCTCCTGCATTCAAGCGATTCTCCTGCCTCAATGTCCTGAATAGCTGGGATTACAGGCCTGCCACCACGCTCGGCTAATTTTTGTATTTTTAGTAGAGATGAGGTTTCACCATGTTGACCAGGCTGGTCTCGAACTCCTGAGCTCAAGTGATCCTCCAACCTCGGCCTCTCAAAGTGCTGGGATTACAGATGTGAGCCACTGTGCCCAGCCTATAATAAAGTTTTAAAATCTGTTTTATCATAAGAAATTGTTTGTCTCTGGGTCCTCAAAGCCACAGTAGTTTATAGTTAGTAATAAATTTATCTCATTAATGTCATAGGATAAGCTGATTTTATCTGCCTTTTCAACATTAGACAAAGACAAGGAAAGATGAGCTAAGGAATTACAAGAGAAGAACAAAAAAATGTGTCGTAAAAAGGCCCCTTCAGAACAACAGACACTGGTGCCTAGTTGAGGGAGGAGAGTGGGAGGAAGGAGAGGTCGAGGAAGAAAAAATGTAAAAAACCTGTGGCATATTATGCTTAGTACTCAGCTGACTAAATAATCTATACACCAAACCCCTGAGTCACAAGTTTACCTAGATAAGAAACCTGTACGCATATCCCTGAGCCTAAAATAAAAGTTAAAATATTTTAAAAATAATAATTCAAAAAATTCTGATTAAAATAAAAAGGCTGGTTCAATGGAACATGTAACATGCGTTAAAATCACTAAGAAATTTAAATTTCTAGAACCAGCAAAGTCTTCATAGGTTCATAGGCCTAGGAGTTTTTGGTCTTTTAGATTGCCAAGTAAAGAAGAATGAAGTTTCTCAACTTAGAGGAAAACAATATGAAGATATGTACATTTTTAACCATTGTTGGGGGAAAATTTATTTTCCTCTAGGATTTGTATTTCTCTAAAACTGTTTTGTAATGAAATAGAGATTAGTTAAATGCTGCTCTTGAATACTTTTAATGAAGAGTTCTGTCTGTTTGTTGAAAAGGTATCACTGGCTGAAAAGCATGCTCTTGATACATTTACGTCAACATAATGGGAAAGATTGGCCGTTTGATCACTTAGTAATGGAACAGGCACTGTGCCTACTTAGGAGCAGAATGTCCACATTGCAGACATAATACCTAGGAAGAAAAAGGGACCTCCTGGAATACTGGCTTGGAAACCTAAAGAATAGGGTGATATGGGAGATCATAAGTAAGGAATTTTAACTCTTTTATCTTTAAAGGAATGTGCTAAAAGAATCGCAAAAGTTTCAGCAGAAGCCAAATTGGAAATTGATGAGGAAACTTATCTAAGCTCATTTAAACCTCACTTAATGGATGTAGTATATACCTGGGCAACTGGAGCTACATTTGCCCATATCTGCAAAATGACAGATGTCTTTGAAGGTATGGTTAAATTTTACATATATATATTTACAGTATAAAAAATACAGTTAGGATGGTATTGTTTTAACTAAACAAGAATAATATGTATTTTTAATATTTGGTAATTAAATGAAATCTCCCTATTATATAGATTAAAAAATATTCTCCACAAATTCTTTGTATTATTTAATAAGCATAGTCTGTTCATTAGGAAGTCCTTTAGAATCTAAACTTTATAATTCTGTGCAGTTATAATTCTATGAGTTTCTACAGTCACAAGCAGATGACCCTAATAAGTCATATTTATGTGGGCATTTTTCCTTTTCACTTTTGTTCTCCTGGTGAGCTATATAATTCCACTAAAAATAGCAGAGCTGAAAATGATCAGTCATTCCCTATGTAATAACTGACTTGGTCATTCCCTATGTAATAACTGACTTGGCTTTAGTCAGACTGTTATTGCATCATGAATCAGATTAAATTTAATGAGCAGGACTTTAAGAGACTGAAGAATAATTGTTACTCAACTGAAGAGAAATTTTAGATGAAAAAACTAAGGCAAAAGAAATATAAGGAAAAATTATAAGTGAATTATAAGAAGCAAAAAAATAAGTAGACTGTTTAAACAAACCCATATTTTAAAATGCTGCATTCAGTAGGAAAAGATTGGCTTATGTGTTTATAAATGGCCAGTTGTATTTACTGAATGAGATAATTTACATTGAACTTTCTTAAAAATGAAAATACATGAGTTCTGTATAGAGATTATAATAAGAACGGCTACTATTGCTTATAGATTTAGTTTGAGAAAAATTACATGTTTAACATGCCCAATATTATAGACCTTTCTGTCATGCGTGTCCGTGTGAAGAGACCACCAAACAGGCTTTGTGTGAGCAACACGGCTGTTTATTTCACGTGGGTGCAGGCGGGCTGAGTCCGAAAAGAGAGTCAGCGAAGGGAGATAAGGGTGGGGCTGTTTTATAGGATTTGGGTAGGTAAAGGAAAATTACAGTCAAAGGGGGGTTGTTCTCTGGCGGGCTGGAGTAGGGGTCACAAGGTGCTCAGTGGGGGAGCTTTTTGAGCCAGGATGAGCCAGGAAGAGGAATTTCACAAGATAATATCATTGCTTAAGGCAAGGACCGGCCATTTTCACTTCTTTTGTGGTGGAATGTCATCGGTTAAGGCGAGGCAGGGCATTTGCACTTCTTTTGTGATTCTTCAGTTACTTCAGGCCATCTGGGCCTGAAGTGCAAGTGCAAGTCACAGGGGATGCGATGGCTTGGCTTGGGCTCAGAGGCCTGACACTTTCAACTGATATTCTTAAAGAAGTAATAGATTACTGATATTATGAATCAGTTATTTTTATGCTGTATAGGTTAAAATGCTCTGCAACAGAATATTAAAAACTTAAAACTGAGGACCTTTACTGTATTGACTATATTGAACTTTATGGGTTTTAAGGTTTTTAATGTTAAAGTTTATAGCACCTTTTAAAATTACGTTATTGTATCTTACATATTTTTTCTAGGGTTTATAAACTTCTAAGTCTCCTCTAAATGATCATTTAGTCAAACAGTCCCAAAGCATCCTTTGAATTCTGTTACTGGGAAAGTCATTGTTCATTAAGTAGGTATTATATGCTGAATATTGTGCTAAGAGCTCTGTATAATTTACATGTAATCACCAAATGGCAATTCAGGGTAGATATTATCTCTACTTTGCACAAGGAGACTATGGTAAGCAGTTTGGCCAAGATGATGTGACAGCAGGATGATTTAAACTCTGGTCTCTGTAACTACATGTAACTTCACTTAAGCACCATAGCACCTTATCCTTAAATTTTGGATCACCTGAAAATTTCTTAAACCCTACACTAGACTCTACCATCTCCATCCACAGAAAATTCATGCTTGGAGCAATACTAAGTAGGTCTCTAATAGTGGATGATGTTTAGCAACATCTCTAATAGTTAATGGTGTTTGGCTGAGTCAGTGAGAAGAGGGATGATTTGTACTTACTGATGAAAATTGCTTAAAACAGGAGCACAGGTTGGTATATGACAATTGTATGTTTCAGCAGCACTCAGGCATCACATAGAGCACCACCAATCTTCAGTCTGACATCTTTTTGGAACATAAGAATGAAATTAGTAACTGTTCAATGCCTAAATAATTCCAAGACTTGGTAATACAATACTCATATTTATATAATATCTGCTTCTCTGAAAAGTCAAAACACAATGAATGACATAAAACAATAGTGGTACATGGCAAAGAGTAGCCTTTTTTTTTTTTTTAGAAAAGTAAAAAGCAGGCCAGGCCCGGTGGCTCACGTCTGTAATCCCAGCACTTTGGGAGGCCGAGGTGGGCATATCATGAGGTCAGGAGATCGAGACCATCCTGGCTAACATGGTGAAACCCCGTCTCTATTTTAAAAACTACAAAAAATTAGCTGGGCGTGGTGGCGGGCGCCTGTAGTCCCAGCTACTCGGGAGGCTGAGGCAGGAGAATGGCGTGAACCCGGGAGGTGGAGCTTGCAGTGAGCCGAGATCACCGCCACTGCACTCCAGCCTAGGCGACAGAGCAAGACACTGTCTCAAAAAAAAAAAGTAAAAAGCAGGGGCAGTAGACCTGGCCTGTCAGATGAGTATATTTTTTTAAAAATCTAGGAATTAATATAAAATTGTCTTAATGGATTATTTTTTCTGTTCTTTCTGCCTAAGTGGAAGTTACCACAGTATGGAAGATGAATCCTAAACTGCCAAATTGAAGATGGTTTGTAGCTCGTACTAGTTGCCAGCTATGAGTTGACTTTTTCCACAGCATACTGTTAGGCAGGAATCTAGACCTAACATGGCGGTGTTACCCAGCGTAGCAGGCCTTTTGTTAAAGACTTCCCTTCCTCTTTGAACACACCCTCAGACTTACATACGTCAGAGGTTCTGACTGGGCAACCACACTCCCCCATGACTTACAGCTCACCTGCATTCCACAAGTTCGTAAACAGCAGTTTCGGTTAACAGTTTCCAAAGACCCCTTCCCCGTGACCCTTACTCAACTCCTGCCCTAGTAGTTTCAAGACCTCCCAGGCCCTGTTTGCACAACCAGCTTCCCTACCTCTCGGGCTATAAAAAGCCCGTACCCTCCTCCCTCAGCGCAACTTCCTCGGCCCCCACCTTTGGACCGAGGAACCTCGCCCACAAGCCCTAATAAAAGGCTATTCTCCCTGCCATTTGCCTTGTGTCTTCGTTCCTGGTTCGGCTCCAGCCTCAGTTTCCCCTTACATTTGGTGCCGGGAGGAGACCCCACTCCCCGGACCCCTGCCGCGTCGGGCGGGCTGTCCTCTCCCCGAGCCGGGATCCCCTCCTCAAGCCTGGAGCCGTCTCACCAAATTTGACTCAATTCGATCACTGCTGGGTAAGTTTCCCCCCTGTCCTGAAGGCTCCCTCCGGGAGTCCCTGTCCGAAACGCGCGGCTGCGTCAGGGGCTCTCTCTGGTCAGCTGTGACCGTGGCACTGTGGACTAGGAGACATCCAACCTCCCCGGAAGCCACCGTACCCCGCACTCTGCGTGGCAGTGGGAGGACACTCCCATTGCCTCCAGACCGCCCGCCTTGAGACCATGGGAACTACCCAGTTCAAACCAAACCGAAAATCCCCTCTGGGGTGCCTCTTGGCGAATCTCCAGACTTTAAGTCTCAGCCAAGACGTAAAACGAAAGCAGCTCATTTTCTTCTGTATAGCATGGCCGCAATATAAATTGGATAATCAGTCTCAGTGGCCTGCAGAAGGCACTCTAGACTTTAACATTCTCACAGATCTGACCAACTTCTACAAGAGACTAGGCAAATGGTCCGAGATACCCTATGTTCAGGCCTTTTAGGACTTGCGTTCTCACCCAGATCTCTGCGCCCAATGCTCGTTAGCTGAAGTTCTGCTTGCAAAGTCTCTTCCCGCGAGCAAGGAGAGGGATGATTCCTCCTCTTTTTCTGAGCCTCCTGACACACTATCCCCACCACCCCTCCAGTCTCCCGCCCAACCTCCTCCTTACCCTGACCCACCATTATCCCCATCCTCATCAACGCCTCCCCACCTTTTCCCCCCTCCTGTGCCCTTGCCAAACCGGACAGATTCTGTATCCCCTACCTCCACCTCCTCCCCTTCCTCGCCTGTCTCAACCCATACTCAGTCCAGGACCAACCTCCTGTGCCCCTTACGAGAGGTGGCGGACCCTGAAGGAGTAGTCCGGGCCCATGTGCTGTTTTCATTGGCAGACTTGTCTAAGGTTGAGGAGCGTGCAGGCTCCTTTTTGGCCAATCCTACTCGTTATATCAAAGAGTTTAGGTATCTATGCCAGGCATATGATCTCACCTGGCACGACCTTCATGTCGTTATGACCCCAACCCTGTCTCCTGAGGAGCAGGAACGCATCCTAGCGGCAGCCAGGCAACATGCTAACCAGGTTCATTTAACTGACCCTGCCAGGCCAGTCGGCACCGAGGCAGTGCCCTCAGCTGAGCCCGACTGGGACTACCATGTAGGGCAGGCAGGCCGCTGCCGCCGAGACATGATGGTTCAGTGCCTTCTTGCCGGCATGCAGGCAGCCTCTAACAAATCAGTCACCTTTAACAAACTAAAGGAGGTAGTCCAAGGCGCAGATGAAAATCCGGCTGTTTTTCTTAACCAGCTGACTGAGGCTCTTATTCAGTACACCTGCCTTGACCCTGCCTCCCCCACAGGGGGGACCGTCTTGGCCTCATATTTCATTTCTTAGTCAGCCCCCAATATCCAAAAAAAGTTTAAAAAGGCAGAGGAAGGCCCTTAAACTGCCATCCAGGATTTAGTCAAACTGGCCTTCAAGGTCCACAACTCCAGGGAAGAAGCAGCTGAGGCCCAACAACAGGCCAGGCTAAAACAGAAGGTACAACTCCAAACTCAGGCCTTGGTAGCAGCCCTGAGGCCGGCCGGCTCCAGGAGCTCCCAGAAAGGAGGTACTACCTGAGCGCCATCTGGTGCCTGCTTCAAGAGCGGCAATGACAGCCACTGGGCCAGGCAGTGCCCTAACCCAAAGGAGCCAGCTCGCCCCTGTCCGAACTGTCGGCAGATGGGCCACTGGAGGTCAGACTGCCCCAACCTAAGGACAGTCGCTGCGCCTCCACGTGACGACCCTCCTCCAGGTGTTGGAGGCGCCTTCCAGCTCCTCGACACTGACAAAGATTGAAGAGGCCCAGACTCGGGGACCCCTCTCACTCTCGCCGAGCCCAGGGTCATGCTCCAGGTAGCGGGTAAGTCCATATCCTTCCTTATGGACATGGAGGCTGCCTACTCTGTTTTGCCTTCCTTCAGTGGCCCCAGCCACCCCTCCACTGTCACAGTCATGGGAATTGATGGCACTCCCTCCACCTACCGCCAGACTCCTCCTCTGTCTTGCCGCCTGGATGGCTCCCTCTTCTCGCACTCCTTTCTTATCATTCCTTCGTGCCCAGTCCCCTTGTTAGGATGAGACCTCCTCTCCAAGCTAGGGGCCTCAGTTCACTTCCGACCCAACCCCTGCCCACACCTTGCGTTCCTCTTCCCCCTTCTCTCACCTGACAAACCCTGCCAGCCTGACCCCCATCTCCCATTTCCAGTCCCCATTAACCCTAAGGTGTGGGACACCTCCACCCCGATCATTGCCCAGCACCACACTCCGGTCCGCATCCGGCTAAAAGATCCTTCCAAGTTCCCTTCTAGACCCCAGTTCCCTATCTCCTTTGAACATCGACAGGGATTAAAACCTATCATTACACGCCTGTTCCAGCCAACTCACCAAGCAATACTCCTATCCTCCCTGTACGGAAAAGCTCTGGGGCCTATCGTCTCGTGCAGGACCTACACCTCATCAATGAGGCAGTGGTCCCTACCTTTCCAGTTATTCCTAATCCATATACTCTCCTCTCGCGCGTTGCCGCTGACACCACCCATTTCACTGTCCTTGACCTGAAGGATGCCTTCTTTACCATCCCTCTACACCCAGACTGCCACTTTCTGTTTGCTTTTACATTGGAAGATCCAGACACTCATATTTCTTCCCAGCTGACTTGGACTGTTTTGCCTCAAAGGTTCTGTGATAGCCCCCATTTTTTCGGACAGGCACTGGCACAGGATGTTGTCCTCCGTCCCCTGACCTACAGCACACTGTTGCAGTATGTCGATGACTTATTACTATGTAGTCCTTCCTAGGAGAGCTCCCTTGCAGGTACTGCTGCACTTTTAAATTTTCTAGGCGACCGAGGTTATCAGGTTACCCCAGCTAAGGCTCAACTTTGCAGCCCTTCTGTCACCTACCTAGGCATACTCCTCACACCCACTACAAAAAGCCTCACAGCAGATAGAATAAGCCTCATTGCAATTCTCCAGCCTCCTCAGGATGCGGAAGAGTCCTTCCTAGGACTGGTGGGCACAGTGAGTCTTATCCCGTGGCCCAACTCAGGATCTTTAAGGCCTACATTAAGGTCGTAAGCAGCCTCGTCAGCCTGGCCTCTGACATCAGACAACAGGAGGAAGCCATCTCAGCTGTAGCCCAGGCAGCAAGCCCCAGGACAGCAGCAACCCTTTTTCGTGGCTAACCTTAGTCATGGAAGGGGCTCAAGTGGTACACACGGCCGAGGTACACAACATCTCTCGTTGTTTCTTGTGTATAGCCTTGAATAAGCCCCCACTGGTTGCGGTACCTTTACCCAGACCTTTTAACTCCTCTAACCTAACCGCCTCCTTTTCCCTTCCCGGCCGAACACTACATCAATGAGTCAGGACTAGTAGAAACCAATCTCCTCACTCTAGAAAAGATTCGGGAAAAACCTCGGATCAAGGCCCTCACTTAGGTGGTGGCAGTCGTCTGTGGCCGATTAAGTCCTACCCTTTCTAAGCCCCTTACTAATCGCTGGCTTCTTGCTACTCATAGCTCCCTGTGTCCTCCACTTCATCCAGGACTGCATGAAAGAAGTCTCCCAGGTCACTTTCAGTCAGATGCTGCTCCACCCCATACCCGAGTTCCGACCTCCAAAGAACCCCACGACGACCCATACCAGCTGGAAGCAGCCAGATGAACACGTCGCCCCATTTTCTTATTAGAAAGAGGTTGGAATGTTAGGCAGGAATCTAGACCCAACATGGCAGCGTTACCCGGCGTAGCAGGCCTTTTGTTAAAGACTTCCCTTCCTCTTTGAACACACCCTCAGACGTAACATACGTCAGAGATTCCGGCTGGGCAACCACACTCCCCTATGACCTGCAGCTCACCTGCATTCCACAAGTTCGTAAACAGCAGTTACGGTTAACAGTTTCCAAAGACCCCTTCCCCATGACCCTTACTCAACTCCTGCCCTAGTAGCTTCAAGACCCCCCAGGCCCTGTTTGCACAACCAGCTTCCCTACCTCTAAAAAGCCCGTACCCTCCTCCCTCAGCGCGACTTCCTTGGCCCACGCCTTTGGACCGAGGAACCTCACCTGCAAGCCCTAATAAAAGCTGTTCTCACTGCCATTTGCTTTGTGTCTTCGTTCCTGGTTTGGCTCCAGCCTCAGTTTACCCTTACACATACTGGCATTCCTGAAGTCTTTCAGTTACTCAGGGGCTATTTCTACATCAGAGTTTGCTTGAAATCTCAGTTTGAAAATTTGAGAAATACATTTTTTTAGCTCTAACTTGAAGTTAGATCTAACATCAGCATAATTTTTATATTTTTCTTGTGTGTGAGCCAGTAGATCAGCTTAAACCTTTCTAAAAGTTGGGATATACTATGTATTCACCCTTAAAACTATTTTTTGATATAAGTAGCAAAAAATGAGAACCTTCATTTTCTTAGTGCGGGTAAAAGAGAGATCAGACTGTTACTGTGTCTATATAGAAAGAAGTAGACATAAGAGACTCCATTTTGTTCTGTATTTGAGATGGTGTTAATCTGTAACCCTGCCCCCAACCCTGCCCTTGCAAGAGACATGCGCTGTGGTGACTCAAGGTTTAATGGATTTTGGGCTGTGCAGGATGTGCTTTGTTAAACAAGTGCCTGCCAGCTTGCTGGTTAAAAGTCATCACCATTCTCTTAATCTCAAGTACCCAGGGACACATACACTGCGGAAGGTCACAGGGACCTCTCTGCCTAGGAAAGCTAGGTATTGTCCAAGGTTTCTCCCCATGTGATAATCTGAAATATTACCTCGTGGGAAGGGAAAGGCCTGATCGTCCCCCAGTCTGACACCCATGAAGGGTCTGTGCTGAGGAGGACTAGTATAAGAGGAAAGAAGGCCTCTTGGCAGTTGAGATAGAGAAAAGCATCTGTCTCCTGCCTGTCCCTGGGCAATGGAACATAAAACCCAATTGTATGTTCTATTTACTGAGAAAGGAGAAAACCGCCTTAGGGCTGAAGGTGGGGTGTGCTAGCAGCAGTGCTGCTCTTCATGCACTAAAAAGGTTTAAGGAGATGTTTGCATATGCATATCAAGGCACAGCACTTTTCCTTAAACTTATTCATGTCACAGAGATCTTTATTCATATGTCTTACTGCTGACCTTCTCCCTACTATGATCCTATTATCCTACCACTTCCCTTTTCTAAGATGGTAAAGATAATGATCAGTAAATCCTGAGGGAACTCAGAGAACGGTGCCGGGGTGGGTCTTTTGTATGCTGAGCGCTGGTCCCCTGCGCCCACTTTTTCTTTCTCTATGCTTTGTCTCTGTGTCTCATTTCTTTTTTTTTTTTTTTTTTTTTTTTGACAAAGGGTCAAATGCAGTTTAATGGAGGTAGGATAGTTTTTTCAATAAGTGATATTAGAATCATTGGATACCCATATGCCAAAAAAGAAAATAAACTTGAATCCGTATCTTGTGCCTTATTTTTTTTTTAATTTATTTATTATTATTATTTTTTTTTTTTTTTTTTTGAGGCGGAGTCTCGCTCTGTCGCCCAGGCTGGAGTGCAGTGGCGCGATCTCGGCTCACTGCAAGCTCCGCCTCCCGGGTTCCCGCCATTCTCCTGCCTCAGCCTCCCGAGTAGCTGGGACTACAGGTGCCGCCACCACGCCCGGCTAATTTTTTTGTATTTTTAGTGGAGACGGGGTTTCATTGTGTTAGCCAGGATGGTCTCGATCTCCTGACCTTGTGATCCGCCCGTCTCGGCCTCCCAAAGTGCTGGGATTACAGGCTTGAGCCACCGCGCCCGGCCAATTTATTTATTATTATTATTATACTTTAAGTTGTAGGGTACATGTGCATAACGTGCAGGTTTGTTACATATGTATACTTGTGCCATGTTGGTGTGCTGCACCCATCAACTCGTCATTTACATCAGGTATAACTCCCAATGCAATCCCTCCCCCCTCCCCCCTCCCCCCTCCCCCCTCCCCATGATAGGCCCCTGTGTGTGATGTTCCCCTTCCTGAGTCCAAGTGATCTCATTGTTCAGTTCCCACCTATGAGTGAGAACATGCGGTGTTTGGTTTTCTGTTCTTGTGATAGTTTGCTAAGAATGATGGTTTCCAGCTGCATCCATGTCCCTACAAAGGACACAAACTCATCCTTTTTGATGGCTGCATAGTATTCCATGGTGTATATGTGCCACATTTTCTTAATCCAGTCTGTCACCGATGGACATTTGGGTTGATTCCAAGTCTTTGCTATTGTGAATAGTGCCGCAATAAACATACGTGTGCATGTGTCTTTATAGCAGCATGGTTTATAATCCTTTGGGTATATACCCAGTAATGGGATGGCTGGGTCATATGGTACATCTAGTTCTAGATCCTTGAGGAATCGCCATACTGTTTTCCATAATGGTTGAACTAGTTTACAATCCCACCAACAGTGTAAAAGTGTTCCTATTTCTCCACATCCTCTCCAGCACCTGTTGTTTCCTGACTTTTTAATGATCGCCATTCTAACTGGTGTGAGATGGTATCTCATTGTGGTTTTGATTTGCATTTCTCTGATGGCCAGTGATGATGAGCATTTTTTCATGTGTCTGTTGGCTGTATGAATGTCTTCTTTTGAGAAATGTCTGTTCATATCCTTTGCCCACTTTTTGATGGGGTTGTTTGTTTTTTTCTTGTAAATTTGTTTGAGTTCTTTGTAGATTCTGGATATTAGCCCTTTGTCAGACGAGTAGATTGCAAAATTTTTCTCTCATTCTGTAGGTTGCCTGTTCACTCTGATGGTAGTTTCTTTTGCTGTGCAGAAGCTCTTTAGTTTAATGAGATCCCATTTGTCAATATTGGCTTTTGCTGCCGTTGCTTTTGGTGTTTTAGACATGAAGTCTTTGCCCATGCCTATGTCCTGAATGGTACTACCTAGGTTTTCCTCTAGGATTTTTATGGTATTAGGTCTAACATTTAAGTCTCTAATCCATCTTGAATTAATTTTCATATAAGGAGTAAGGAAAGGATCCAGTTTCAGCTTTCTACTTATGGCTAGCCAATTTTCCCAGCACCATTTATTAAATAGGGAATCCTTTCCCCATTTCTTGTTTCTCTCAGGTTTGTCAAAGATCAGATGGCTGTAGATGTGTGGTATTATTTCTGAGGACTCTGTTCTGTTCCATTGGTCTATATCTCTGTTTTGGTACCAGTACCATGCTGTTTTGGTTACTGTAGCCTTGTAGTATAGTTTGAAGTCAGGTAGCGTGATGCCTCCAGCTTTGTTCTTTTGACTTAGGATTGTCTTGGAGATGCGGGCTCTTTTTTGGTTCCATATGAACTTTAAAGCAGTTTTTTCCAATTCTGTGAAGAAACTCATTTCTTTTCTCAAGTTTCTCATTCCACCTAAGGAGAAACGCCCACAGGTGTGGAGGGGCAGGCCACCCCTTCATCTTAGGATACTGATTATCTCTTTTATTTTTATAGTGTTATATAGTGCTTCCATTTCAAGAATAGCCATTCTCTCCTCATCTCGTTATTGTATGTGGTGGGTTTGTTTATTTTTTGCAACAGGGTCTGGCTCTGTCACCCAGGCTGGAGTGCAGTGGCATGATCTTGGCTCTTAAGTGATCCTCCCACCTCAGCCTCCAAGGTAGCTGGGACTACAAGCATGCACCACCATGCCCAGCTAATTTTTGTAGAGAGGATTTTACCATGAAGCATAGGCTGGTCTCAAACTCCTGGGATCAAACGATCCACCTGCTTCGGCCTCCCAAGGTGTTGAGATTACAGGCATGAGCCACTGCACCCCGCCTATACATGTTTTATGATTGGAAAAATATGGTAATCAAAGCTGTAGCACACAGTACAGTGTGTCTGTTTTTACAGACAGATAATAATTGCATTGGAACTTTCTAATGTGCTGTGTGCAAACCATATTTGTTCCTAATAATATTCTTAGTTTTCTTTTTATATGAAAATAAAAGTGGTCATTTCATATCCTGAGCCTCAGAAGTAGTTTTAAGTATTCTTCAAACATTAACTGAGGCAGTTAATGCTGTAGTGATTAAAACCGTGTTTTTGGGGGGTGTCCAATGCAAAAGAAAAGTTCATACTGTGATTCAGTTGAGAAATTTTGAAGACTATTTAAGTATTTATTATCACCCTGAAAAAAAATGATAGAATGTAGCTGTTTTTTTATTTCCATTAAACTAAATTTGAATGATAGTTTAAACAAAATATTTGTATGGGCTGATGCCTAGGGTTTTAGTCAAGCAATCCAGAGGCTGTTACTATTTATTTCCGACTCTACATAAACAACATTGTACTCTTAACTGTGAAGGATGACAAAGGATTTGCTTTCCACTGAGCAAGTGTCATTAGGAAAACTTCTATGATGAATTATCTCTTGAAACTATTTACTGTACCTCTGCCTGCCATACGCTTTTTTTTTTCAATTCTCCTCCCTCTGTATGCCACATGTTTTGAAAGCAAATGCTGTGAAGTGCATTTCTCAACTCTGTCCCCACCACACATTCTCTCACATGCCTTTCAAGTAGCAGTTTAACCCTTTCTTAGCATCATCAGTGTCATGAATGGTTTTCCAGTGGATTTGTCTTTTAAAAGTATTATTGCTAATAATAATAGAGTAACAATTTATTTGTAATTGTTTCTGTCTTTACATTTTGGCACAATTTGAGTACCTGATACTTACTCATTTGATGAATAATGCTGAGACCCTAGTGGGAATCAGGCACCGTGCTAGTTACAGTGTGAGCAGCAGTCTCTGCTCTCAAGAAAGGGTTCAGCCTAAACTGGGGTTTAGCGGTAAGTAGTTGCAAGATACATGTGTGATTCTAACCTCAGGCCAAGCTAGACAGGAGTATTAGGGTCAGAGCATGAACTGTGGGAAACTGCTTTAGGGTATGCCAGAAAGCTGAAGGCAGAAATTCTGTTCTGGAAAATCTGCTGCTTACTGTCCTTAATGAGAATGATGCTGTTTTGTTCATCAACCGGGTAATGGTGATGTTTATTAAAATTGCTCTTAAATAAAAGCATATAGTTCCAAGTGTCCATCAATAGATGAATAAAGTATGGTATATATTAGGTTGGTGCAAAATAAATTTGGTTTTTGCCATTCTAAATGGCAAGGTGTTCCATTTTAATAAAGATTAAATGGAACAGCTTTCAGTTATAAAAAAGAAAAGACATACTGACTCATGCTACAATATGGACAAACCTTGAATACATTAAGTTGAAAGAAGGCAGACACAAAGGCCACATAGTGTATAATTTCACTTATATGAGATGTCCAGAATAGGCAGATTCATAGAGACAGAGCATATTAGTGGTTGCCATGGGCTGTCCAGAAGACATGTAACTGCTTTAATGGGAACAGGGTTTTTTGGGGGTGGTAAAAATGCTCTAAAATTAGATAATGATGATGGTTACACAAGTCTGAATATACTAAAAACCACTCAGTTGTACACTTATTTAAAATAATTTTATGGTGTGTGAATTCTATCTCCATGTGAGTTTTTCCAGAATGTAGTAAACCTCAATATAAAAAAGGGCAGTAACTGAATTGTATACTTTATGGTTAAAAAGGTGGATTTTATGTTTTATATTTTACCACTATTTGAAAAATTTTTTAAAGACAATAACTAGAAAGAACTGGATTTCTCTTTCTACTCTGGCAGGACCAAAAGAAAAAAATTGTAACAAACCAGTAGGTTAATGTAGTTTGGTTTTGTTTCGGTTTTGGTCAGCTTCATTTAGCCTATGATGGGTCATGGCTTTAAAACTTTTGTCTAGCACCTAGTCAGGCTGATGAGGCAGGATGACTTCCAAAGCTGGGCGTAAGGAGAGCCCTTGGATTACAGAGAACCATAGTAGGTAGGAGAGATGCTAGACAATTCACTACTTAGTCGTTAGTCTTCATTAATCCCTGGGCGGGTAGCCTCTATGTTTCAGGCAGCTGTGGACAATTGGTGTTTATGCACACACCCAGTGATTTGTTGATGAGACTCTGTGGGCAACAACCACAGCCATTGTATATGCAACCTTGTGCCCAGTGGCCTAATTTGCTTGTTACCTGAAACTGTGTCAAAACTAAATTTTCCAGAAATTGAATCGAAATGTTTACAAAATGTGACATGACAGTGCTCTCTGGCCTGAATGTGCATTTACTTGCCTTACTTTTTATCTTAGTAATTTACTTTGAATGGCTTGGTCTCTGATAACTTTTGCAGATTCTGGTTAACACGAGTTACTAAAATTTGTGAAATAATATACAGTATCACATTGTGTTTCTTGGTACACATTTGAAGTCAGTCAAAACAATGTTTGAGAATGTGTCTGGCTCTTTAATGTCCTACGCAGCAGAGGACTTTGTAAAGGATTTCATTTCAATCCTGAATGATCTGTGAGAATCTCGTCTCAGGTAAAAATCTGGTTATATTTTGAGCCACTACCTAATTTAATTCTCTTTGGATATAATTGTTTGCATAAACATTTAATATCTGATTGTATAAGTATATGACATTACCCTCTCTATCCCAATTCCTACCCTCTCTCTTGACACCCAGAAGTTTCTGCAATTGGATTTCCTGTTTCATTGCAAGTCAGTATTGGAGCCTGCATTCCTAGCAGCTGAGAATAGAAATAACAAATAAATAATTATTATTAATTTAATAATAGTGTAAATAGTTCATTGTTCCTACAGATTGCATTTTGAGAACTGGTATTCCTAATGTATTTCATATATTAAAAATGAAGTCACAAGCATTTTAGAGAAAGGATCTCACAATCTCTGCCCCTCTTTGCACAAGTCTAGCAAAAGTGAAACTATGTTTATAGCTCCAGCTTTGATACACTTTTTTCAGACAGATTCTAGACCCATGGGAAAAGGCTTCTTTCCTTGTGCTCCTTGAGAACACTCTGTAAAGAACGCACTAATGAAAGAATCTAAGGTCAAGAAAAATGAATGCACCTTTAAAATGACAAATTTTATCTTGTTACTCTCCTGCTAAAAACAGTCTGTTGCATTCTATGAGATGGTATGGTGTCCAGATGCCTCACTGGGCCACTCAGGGTCCTTGAATGGCTGCGGTTTGCCAGGCTTTTCTGCATTGTCATGGTGGTCCTTCCCTTGTTGATACTGCTTGGTTCTTACACAGATTATGTCATCCTTGCAGCCTTCACCCAAAGTTGCTCCCTCCTCCTAGGGCATTTTGTTTTCCTGCTTAATACCAGGTGTCAGCACGTTAGTAGTAAACAGGTATTTCTCTACCATTAGTCAAAGGTGGGAGTTAAGCCTTTCATCTTTGTAGCCTTCCCCAGTACCTAACAGGTTTGCTACCTGATTTACTTCATGGGAAGTCCCTCAGAGTATTATCCTGTGTTCTCCTGCCTTGCCTCTTAACAAAAATTCTGCTGTTCCTGATTATTTCCATTTTACCGGTGTTTTGTTTCTTTTCTATCCAGGCAGCATAATTCGTTGTATGAGGCGCCTAGAAGAATTGCTTCGACAAATGTGTCAAGCAGCAAAAGCCATTGGAAACACTGAGCTGGAAAATAAATTTGCAGAAGGTCAGTATCAAATGCATAAGCTGTTTCTAATTTAGACCAATTTTGTGAAGCAAATCTTGAGCCCTGGACCACAACCCAGGAGGACATTTTGGGATGTTCTTCACTGCATTGTCATGGAGAGCTATCTACTGGTGTTTCTATAAAATTTAGTGTGTTGGGGGAAAAGTTGAGATTTTACATATACATCCATTTACATATATTAATTGTACACTACATGCCAGGCATTGTTTTAAGCACTAGGGAATACAGTGAACAGAAAGACACCCCTGCCTTCATGGAGTTTACATTCTAGTGTGGGGAGATAGACAATAAGTCAACAATTAAATTTATCAGATGGTGATAAAGTCTATAAGCAGAAAAGACAATAGAATTGGCAGATGGATACAATGGTCTAGGGCCTCCACAGGGAAGGTGGCAATTAAGCCCCTTGGTGTATGCTTAATATATATGAACACCAGCAAGAGGCCAGTATGGCTGGAGTAGAATGGGCGGTGAGTAAAGTAGTAGGGGTTGAAGTGAGAAAGTAAAGTATTCCATAGTTCCTAGCCGCAGGCTTCTCAACTCTGCAGTGATTGGAGGTGTGGAGCTTGGGAGTGACCTGCCCTAACTTGGACTTTACAAGGTAATTCTTGCTCTTACATTCAGGGCAAGTCTGTAGAGTAGCACAGTAGAAGCGGGGAGACCAGATCAAGAAAGGATGGCTAAACCAAGGTAGTAGTAATGGGGTGGTGTGGGGGGACAAGGGGCATAAGCATGTCTGTAAATAGTTTTGTCATGTCTACTGAATCTTGACCAAGAAAAAGGACTAAGTTAAAGCATCAAAGAATAGTAACCACATGGTTGCTGAGTCAGTCAATGCTAGTGATTTCTATTAACAACTTAGTGTCCTAAGAAGAGGTTTGCAAAAGCTGGCTTATATTTCCACATTGTTGATAAATGCAGGCCTGTTTAATGACTCAGAGTTGAAGTGTAGGTGTCAAAGTTTTAAAAATAATTTGTAATCAAAATTTGTATTTGTCCTTCCTAAGCCTAGAAAGACTTTAACATGGGAACTGAAAAAAAGTGTCTTCTGATATAGTTTGAAAATCCAAGTCTTTGGATTTACATTTCTTTAGACAGTTTAGTCCTTCCTAGAATTTATTTTTTTTTTAATTTTTAATTTTTATTATTTTTATTTTTTTGTGGAGACAGAGTGGTATTCACATATATTTCGCTCTTGTTGCCCAGGCTGGAGTGCAGTGGTGCTATCTCAGCTCACTGCAACGTCTGCCTCCCAGGTTCAAGTGATTCTCCTGCCTCAGCCTCCCGAGTAGCTGCGACTATAGGCATGCACGAGCACGCCTGGCTAATTTTGTATTTCTAGTAGAGACGGGGTTTCTCCATGTTGGTCAGGCTGGTCTTGAACTCCCAACCTCAGGTGATCCTCCCGCCTCGGCCTACCAAAGTGCTGGGATTACAGGCATGAGTCACCGCCCCCGACCTAGAATTTATCTTTTTAAACAGTTCTAGATACCGCCTTCCTGACCAGCCCCCATGGAGTATTTCAAAGTCAAAAGAATGGGGGTCTGGCTTCTGTTTTCCACCTCACTGAGGTAGCTGCAGATTCCTCTAGGTGTTCAGCAGGGTGTTTGACTTTCCAGGCTGCTCTCTCACCAGTTGAATCGGGGTTGGTATACTGGCTTTAAAACTTCGGTAGAGACAAGTTAGGTGTTTTGTGGTCTTGAAAGTTTAAACCTTACTTTCTTTTCTCTTAGGAATCACCAAAATCAAGAGAGATATTGTGTTTGCTGCCAGCCTCTACTTGTAGAGTCAGCTAAAGGAATGTGAGATTTTAAATTATTCACCACCTGTTTGATTACAGTTGACTACAAATGCCTGCAAGTGTGGATTTGGTTGTCCCATACATTTTAATATGTGTATTTAAATCAGACATCATTCATAGAAAGCATATTACATACATGTTTATACATAAGCATTACATTTTTTAATAAAAATGTATACAGGTGGGGCACTGTTTTGGTGGAAGGCTTGGAGTTTTTTAAATGAATTTAGAGCTATTAGATAACCACTGTGTTAAAGGTAACTATGTACACACGAAGTGGGCATCCAAGAGGCATAGCAGCAGTAGCAGTCTTTAAAGGCTTATACACTGGGAAGAAAGATGCATCCTCTTGCCATGTGGCAATCCTTTTCCTTTAGAAAACAGGCCAGCTTCACCTGGGCACCCCGCTGCCCTTCAAGGCTGGTGATTGCTCTGATAGTGATTCCCCGTTGTTGATGTTTCATGCAGAGTTGTGTGAGAGTCCTCCTCTTTTCTTTCTTTAAAAGAAGTTCTTTCTTTGAAGAAATCCGATACATATACAGCCTACAGTGCAAAACATTTAATTTAGATCAAGTTAAAAACTTGTGATCAACAGCATCCTGAGATAAATATAAACAAAAGGATATACTTTGGGGGTGTACAGATTAAAGCATATAAAAAATTAGAGACTAACTGGGATTTTTTAAAGATTATTCCAAATTAAGTAAGAGTTGCTTTGTTATGTCTTCAGCAAATAGCTTCATTTTGCCAATACTTAATAAAAGAGTTATTTCTACATGTGAATTAGTTTTTTCAATTTATAGCCCCCTAAAAAAACTATTTCTAGCCAGAGCTTTTTACAATAAAAATACTAAGATTTTACAAAAATACCAAGTTTTACAAAGAGTAACCTAGTTTTTAACCTGCTGTGTATCCTGAAGTGACTTTTAATAACACTAAGATTCTTGCCCACTGCAGTTTTCTCACTGGGGATTTTTTTTTTTTTTCTATTTACTTATCTAAATGTTTAACAATATCAAGATGTAGGCTGTTGACCTGTATACTTACAACTAATACTGCAACCAGAGCTCCCTGAATGAGTCCAGTCAACACATCACTCCAGTGGTGTTTGTAATCAGAAACTCGAGAAAGGCCCACATAAATGGATACGGCAACAAGACCAAATTGCAGTGTGGGGCGTAAGAGTCTTGCCCAGTCTCCCTTCATCCTGGCTTGAAGATAAAGCTAAAAGAAAAGAATAAAGAGAAAACATAGTTTATTTAACATAACAACGCAAAAGTTTTATATTAAAGAAGGGTTGGCATTTAAAATGGTTATCGAAGTATTATTATATAGGGAACAGGACTTCTAGGCAAACATTCACGTACGCATTAATGCCTAAATGTTAATCCTTTAAAGAAACAAAACTATTGCCCTACTAACTTGTTCAGAAGAATCTATTGCCAGTCTAGCTGTAACACCCTTCAAACTGTATACAAACAAGTGTTTCCTTGTTTATGGTTTTCTAAACAGGATTTCAGGGACACTTCCTCCCCTTGCAATTTGGGTTATAATTCTGATAGTCAAGACGAGTGCTGCCATTGGTTTTTTTGTTTGTTTGTTTTCCTTAAAGAAATGGGGCTTTGCTCTGTTGCCCAGACTGGAGTGCAGTGATGTAGTCATAGCTCACTGCATCCTCAAACTCCTGGGCTCAAGCAATCCTTCCATCTCAGCTTCCCAAGTAGGTGGGACTATAGGTACATGCCACTGAGCCCAGCTAATTGTTTTCATTTTTATTTTTTGTAGAGATGAGGGTCTCACTATGTTGCGCAGGCTAGTCTGAAACTCCTCGTCTCAAGCAACCTGCCTGCATTGGCCTCTCAAAGTGCTGTGATTACAGACATGCGCCACCGCCTGACCCAGTATCGTCATTAATTCTGAGTCTTGGGATAAAGTGCTAGCATTCTGGGCACAGGTTGCCCTTGCTCTGGGCAACCTGTGGGACTATTTGATTAATTCACCAAAAAGAGCTCTTCTACCCTCAAACTATTTAACAAGGCAACTGAGACTAAATAATCTGTATTTGCAAGTAATACAGGTTGTAGGTTAGTTACGATCCAGCAAAGAAGTGTATTCTTTCAGTAGTACCTGTACCCCCTTTAAGTTCTATGACTTTTCTGTACACTAATCAGACCTAAGAAATTTCCCTTTCTCGTGTCAGTCTGCCTTTGACTTTGGGTGCATCCCTAAAGATTTTATACAGAAATGATTCTTTTTAGGGAGTCCAATAACAATATAATTTTTAACATTCCCTTTAAAATTCTGTTCAATAACTTATGACTTGTAGACTTAATTAAATGCAGACCTTAGAAAACAATATACATAGCTCTCCCCATGGACACTGCCTATTTAAAATAGATGACACAAATCAACTCCCAGCTCTCTGGGCACTGCCATGGGTGTTCAGTTCCCAAAAGCTGGCAAAGACCCAGGGCTTATCTAATTTTATCAAGTACTTAGTATAAACCATCTAGTTCTAAAAGAACACACCAGCTGTTTAACTGAGTCTGACTCATCAGCTAGTTTAAGTACCACTGGCTTTCTGCAGAATCGTTATTTTTGTTTGTCGTTCAAGCTGTGAAAAAAGTGAGTTGTAAAATCAAAAGTATCAACTATAAAATGGACTTAAGCTAGTCCCATGCTACTTCCAACCTGGAGGAAACTCAGAGCCAGGACTTCAAGGCCTTTCCTCTTTCAAGATTCTAAAATCCCTGTAGCAATATTTTCATTCTAAGAACCCTGACTTTAACTGTAGGTAGCCTGCAAACTCATATTGAATATTATTTTCTCCAGATTGCTTCCCCAACGTGCCAGTGAAAAGAATTAACATTTACTTACATCATCAGTAATCAACTAAGCTCCAACACTTTTTGTGGGGAAGGGGGGCGGGGTGGGGGGGGGACAGAGTTTTGCTCTTGTTGCCCAGACTGGAGTGCAATGGTGCAATCTTGGCTCACTGCAACCTCCGCCTCCCAGGTTCAGGTGATCCTCCTGCCTCAGCCTCCCGAGTAGCTGGGATTACAGGCACCTGCCACCACGCCCAGGTAATTTTCTGTATTTTTAGTAGTGACAGGGTTTCACTATGTTGGTCAGGCTGGTCTCGAACTCCTGACCTCAGGCGATCCACCCACCTCAGCCTCCCAAAGTGCTGGGATTACAGGCATGAGCCTCCACACCCAGCATGCTCCAACACTTTGAAGTGAAGTCTTTCCCCCTATAAGTAGCTGGTTTTCTCCTTGAACATCTACCCAAGAATAGAGGTTTCCCCCATCAGTGAAACTCTGACCATAGACCCAGAAATTATTTCACCGTGAGAGTTCTGGGATTCCCCAGTTGTGGTTCTGTACCTAACCTTGTGCTCTAGGCTTTGGCTTCTCTAGTGACAAATAGTCATGGCCTGAGTGTGCTTCCTATGTGCCCATACTGTGTTTCCCTGGGTCAGGGTACTCGGTGTAGCTCTGTGAAGACTTCCATTTCTGCAGAGCTCAAGAAAGTGGACACCCTGAATTTCTCAGACCTTGGGTCAACTTGAGTTCCACAGCTGACATGCCCAGAAATCCGGACTGGCTTTTCCCCTCCCATCTTGCCAGCAAAAGTTTCCTATATGAGTAGGTTCAACAAAGGTAAGGTGTCTTTCTGGTGGCTCTACTTTGATTGTGAGCAAAGCAAACACTTGACATGACTTCCTTTAAAAGAAAGTCCATTCCGTTAGCTTCCCTAACTGCCACTGAAAAGTTGAATGTCTGAAGCTTCTCAGTACTGTTCCATTAGAACTAGATAGAGGGGACATAGCTCATGTTTCAGTGCCAAGGCTAACAGCAAAAAGGCTGTATAGGTTCCTTCCTTAGCAGATTCCACTCTTCTCTCCTCCCCATACATGCCATTTGCCAACCTTGTCTATTAAACCCATTCTAGGTAAGGCATTCAGTTACTTCTGTTTTAAGAGTAAGAACTTACAGAGCTCTATGACCAATACAGTGTGTGGTACCAGACAGGCTCAGGAGCAACATGATTACTTTTAAATTCCCCTTCTAGATGGAATTGCCCATTCAGTCAGTCCTATTTGGACCACATAGCCCTGCCTTCTCCCTGCATACCCACATCTCCCTGCACTGACTAGATGACTTACACCAGGTGTCACCCAGAGATCTGCTGGGCTATATTTTGTCTCTGGAATTTATACCAGAAATATGAAGGTGTTCTCTAATTTCAAAAGTAGTAGGAAGATGCCTAACGGGTACATAAATGGTCGAGGACAGCAAGCCATTTAGTAGAAAACAATGGAGTGGGTTTCAAGATGGCTGACTAAAGTGCCTCTGGTACTTGCTTTCTGCTTGAAGAACCACCAAAACAGTACTAGATAAATCACACTTTGAATAGATCACCTAAGAGAGACTGCTGGAATTTAACAACAGAATGACAGGAAACATCTGAGGCAAGTAAGGAGAGGGAAGCAAGGCAGGGTGCTTGGCAGGGATTGGTTGGGGAGGCTCTCCCATGCTGGAGAAGGGTAAGTGACCTCCAACAGCATCCACATTCCCATTGTGAAGTCCTGCAATCCCAGCCATTGGAGAAACCCTCAACCCACACAAACAGGGAGCCTGGGGACTACGTGATGGCACTGCTCCAGAGAGGGAGCTCATCCCCGCCCTCTCCCCTGCCCCAGTCCTAAGCAGCTACAGCAGGGCACCATTTTGAGAGCCCAGGCCCCAGCAGACTGCATCCTTCTCTGAGGCCCAACAGTCCCTGCATATCCACATCTCTGAAACCCCATTAAAGTCCCCCACCCACAGCTGGGTGCTGCCATAGGGCCAAAGTATACAAGCCACTAGGAGTGAGCCAGCAGAGCCACTACTGTGCATTGTCAAGCCTGATTACAGGCTACCCTGCCCCGCAGATACCATCTGGGGCCAAAGTGCATGCTCCCAACCCACCTGTTTATGGCTGCTGCCTACCTACCCTACCTACCATGGCCAAGCCCTATACACACCACCGAGGGACCTATCCAGCCTGGCTCCACCTACCCCTGTGCCCAAGCACAACCATCACGCGTTGGAGGGTGCACCTATCATTAACACCTGAGCACTCCTTCCAGGGACCTCAGGAAGGGACCACCCAACCTGCTGCTACCACCACCCACTGTACCACCTATGGGCCTGGAGACTAGCCACCCAGCCGTCACAGTCACCACCAACACCAGCGCAAACCACTTGGGAATCAGAGGGTTGTCCTGCCACTGCCCGCACCACACCTGCTGTCTATGGGCAGCAAGCCCGAGGACCTGCCCACCATGCTACTGCTGGCATCCAAGCAAGCTTCCTGGAGGCCCAAGAATCAGCCCACCTGGACCCTCTAACATCACTGCCAGCATACACTGCCCCGGGGCCCAAGGACAGGCATGCTCAGCCTGCTGCTGCCACTCTTGGGGCTGGAGGATGGGCCCACCTGATGTTCCCATCTCCAGCAAATGCTTCCTTGCAGCAACTAACAACTGCACCTTAAGCTGCTGAGGAAATCACACACAACTGATACTGTCTACAGCCAAAGAAATTGTACTGAGACTACACTAATGCATGCATCTGGAATCAAAGCCAAAGTGATGTACCCAACCAACACCACAGATAGATATATCTTACGGAAAATATCCTCCCCTATGAAGGCAAATTCAAAAAATTAGAAGAAGTGACTGTTAAAGCAGATGTACAGATACCGAAATATGGATTCAAGAAACATGAAGAAGGAAATATGACACTTCCAAAGGAACATGGTAATTTTCTAGCAACAGATTCCAATGAAGAAATGTGTGAAATCTCAGAAAAAGAATTCAAAATAATGATTCAAAATAAATTGAAAAAGCTCAGTGAGATACAAGAAAACACAGAAATCAGAAAAATAATACAAAGAAATCAGAAAAACCATTTAGGATATGAATGAGAAACTTCCCAAAGAGCTAGATATAAAAAAAATTTTCTGAAACTGAAGAATTCATTGAATGAAATGCAAAATAGATCCAACAGTTTCAACGATAGACTGTATCAAGCAGAACTTTATAACTTAAAAATAGGTCTTTTGAACCCAGACAGATAAAAATAAGAAAGAATGAGCAACAGCTATGTGACATATGTGACACCATAAAGTGATCAAATATTCAAATTTCTGGTGTCTCAGAAAACAAAAAATAAAAGGGATAGGAAACCTATAAGTAATACCTGAAAACTTCCCAAGTCCAGCAAGAGATTTGGACACCCAGATACAGGAAGCTTAGAGAACCCCAAACAGATGCAATTCAAAAATTCATGGCATATTACAGTCAAACTGTCAGAATAAAACAGCAAGAGAAAAGTATCAAGTCACTTAGAAGGGGAACACCTATCAGACTAACAGTGAATTTCTCAGCAGCCACCTTACAGGCTAGGAGAAAATGGGATGATGTACTAAATGTGCTGAAAGAAAAATAAAGCCCACCAGCCAAAGACTATTCTCAGATCATGATGGAATAAAACTATAAATCAATAATGAGGAACTTCGGAAATTGTTCAAATGCATGAAAATTAAACAACATGCTCCTGAGTGACCACTGGGTCAAGGAAGAAATTAAGAAGGAAATAAAAAATTTCTTGCAACAAATGAAAATAGAGGCAGGACATACCTAAACTCAAAAGCAATGCTAGGAGGTAAATTAATACCAATAAATGCCTACATCAAAAATCTAGAAAGATTTCAGTAATATCACTGAGAAGTGCAGAGGCCTTCCTCCTAATCCCAAATGATATGGGTTGGCTGTGTCCCAACCCAAATCTCATCTTGAATTCCTACATGTTGTGGGAGGGAGCCAGTGGGAGGTAATTGAATCATGGGGGCAAGTCTTTCCCATGCTGTTCTTGTGACGGTGATTAAATCTCACGAGATCTGATGGCTTTATAAGGTGGAGTGTCCCTGCACAAGCTTTCTCTGCCTGCTGCCATCCACATAAGATGTAACTTGCGCCTTCTTGCCTTCCGCCCGTGATTGTGAGGCCTCCTAAGCCACGTGGAACCGGGAGTCCAATTAAACCTCTTTCTTGTGTAAATTGCCCAGTCTTGGGTATGTCTTTATCAGCAGCATGAAAACAGACTAATAAACCAACACTCCAAAACGTGTGGCTCCGCCTGTGAAGGGCCTCAGGATAGTTTTATACAGTGCACAAAGAAGACCTGGTCAAAACAACGGAAGACTCTTCATTACACGGAGCCACATCAGGAACAAATTACAGCGTAGGCCCATTTTTTCTTTTGTGTAAAAGTTAATATTAAAAAAAAAATAGAAAATTCAACATCTGTGATACTACTAAGGCATTCTTTCATTCTTTCACTATCACTGAAGGGTGGTGCTATTGCCTAGATGTTTGTGTTACCCCAAAATCTGTATACTGAACGCCTAACCCCCACGAGGCAATGGGATTAGGAAAATAGGACTTCTGTAGGTGATTAGGTCATAAGGGGTTAACCCTCATGAAAGGGATTAATGAACTAGTAAGAGACACAGGGGAGCTCCCTTGCCCCTTGCAACGTGTGAGGACATTCTCCAACCTGGAAGAAGGCCCCACCATTACCCAACCATGCTGGCACCCTAATCTTAGACTTCCAGCTTCCAGACTGAGAAACTTGTTTTTTATAAACCACCCAGTCTGCTGCAATTGGTTACAGCAGCCCAAACTAAGACAGGAAGGATATAACCATTTTTGGTTGAAATTTCTGAAACATTTAACTTCCATTAAAGGATCTAATTAGAATATCTCACCTTTAAAATAAATAATTGTTGAACAAGATATTTTTTGAAGCTGTTTTATTCGATTTTGCCTTTCCTTGACTAATCTTGTTAACACTTCTTAACTGTAAAATGTTATTATTGTCTCATAGCCTCTAAATATTCTATTGTTAATAAAGAGGGGTTTTTCCCCGCCCCATTTTAAACTAGAGTCAAGGGGTCAGCTTGCAAGCTAAGAACACTTTTAAGGAGTTTTTTTTTCCAAAAAAGAATATGTGACCTACAAAGCCTAAATATTTATTATCTGACCTTTTACTTAAAAAAAAAAAAAAAAAAAAAGCCAACGCCAGAACTAGACTAACAACAGCAGGCTCAACACAAAGAAATATACCTTCGTCTACTTATTTTGAAATAGTGCTTTTATGACCAGCCAGGCAAGCCAGATTGATTGCTCCACCTACATTTGATGACAGATCTGGCCAGAAGAACACTGGAAAGCAAGCCTCAGTTTAGTCTTCTTTGGGTTTTTATTTCACCATTTTTAGGGTTCACTGAGGCACTACATTTAAATCTTGAATCCCACCTCAAAATCAGGCAAGATTTGTGTAGGCTATGGGCCATGAGTTGTTCATCATTTGCCCAGTGTTCAGCAATAATCAAGTTTGGAAAACATCACGAAATACCAACAATGCTAGGTAGTATACAGTGAATGCTAAATGAGGGATTATACGAATCTTAAGGAAAGTGAATAGTATGAAAGAGTCTGAGTGGATTTAGATAGGTGGGCAGCACTGTCTAAACACAGGGCAGGAGGCAAGGCCCAGATAAGAGGCATTTTGTGGGAGGGAGGAGAGTCTGGCTGAAGCACAGATACAGGAATTTCATTAACAGGCAGTGATATAAACAATCTGGGGTTACAGCCTAAATAGAATGGTCTCAGGAAAAGTATTTTAGCACTCCTCATTGTATTGAAAGAAAATACAGATTCATACCATGGCTGTTCTCCTGAATAATCAAATAAATTTGGAATCTCTGGCATTCAGCCAAGTTCACGGGGAGTCACTAAGCATATAAACTGGCTATGTGCAAAGCAGCCCTGCCCTAAGCTCCCGCAGGCCTGGGAGGTTTTCACTGATGCTGACTCTCTCTTGGCACAGTTAAGTGTGCAGGGCTGCACTGGCTGCTAGAGAAGAACAATGGTCAGGGTGTTTTAAGAGCCATTTTTAACTAGAAGTTAATTTCCGGGTGTCAGGAATTGACAGGGAAGTTTTGGCTATCAAAGACTATCCTCGGAGAGGATTTAAATTGACTATATCTCTACCCAAATCTGAGACTGACTCATGCCAAGATGCCCAGAGAAACAAGATGAGTCATTGCCCAAGGAATTCGGGGGTGGGCCTTAGAGGTTAAATGTTGTACACAGGCCGGGCACGGTGGCTTATGCCAGCACTTTAGGAGCCCGAGGCGGGTGGATCATGAGGTCAGGAGATCAAGACCATCCTGGCTAACACGGTGAAACCCCGTCTCTACTAAAAATACAAAAAATTAGCCCGGCATGGTGGCATGTGCCTGTAGTCCCAGCTACTCGGGAGGCTGAGGCAGGAGAATGGCGTGAACCCAGGAGCCAGAGCTTGCAGTGAGCCAAGATCGCACCTCTGCACTCCAGCCAGGGTGACAGAGCAAGACTCTGTCTTATTGTAAAAAAAAAAAAGGTTGTACATAAATGTGAAAAGAAGGATCTGTATATTCAGGGCTGAAATAAAAGCTGGGGCCTACATCCACATCAAGCAAATATTTCCACTACCCAGAGTCAGTAAAATGCAGTGCATGGTTGCTCTGACCTGCTTGCTTCTCCAGAAAGGTCTTGGTCTACAACAAACCTATTTATCTAGGCTTCTTTTTTGACATTATAACTTTACATCTGTTAAATCAAACTAAAATCTGGCCTGAAAACCCCCTGCTCACATACTTGAGTTCTTCTGTACAAAGAACAGCTTAATTTGGTAAGTAAACCTGCAAGCCTGACTCAGGAACATGCTTCTGTAACAATAGCTGAGTCCCAGCCAGTCCCGGCAGCCATATTTCAACCACTCACAGCCATTCAAACCACGCTCAAATAAGGCTCCCAGGCCAAACCGTAACCAATCTGGCAGTTTCTGCACCTCGCTTCCGTTTTCTGTACTCACTTTCCTTTTTCTGTCCATAAATTCTCCCTGACCACTTAGAAGCAGTAGAGTCATTCTAAATCTGCTGTGATTCTGAGGGCTGCCCAACTTGAGAGTCATTTCTTCCTTGCCCAATGAAACCCTTAAATTTATCTAAAGTTGTTCTTTTAACACAGCTGGTTCATACTGACCCAATTACCACACTATGGTGACGTCATTTTCCCAAGTTGACATCCTTCATATGTGGCTGCATGTCCACTGAGCAGGCCTACCACTGAGGCCCTCTATATATCAATGTCATCTTCTCTATAGTAATTTTAATCTTTCACAAAACAGCCCTCAATACAAGTTTCTATTTGACCAATTATACACACGTAACGGGTGTTCTGAGAAGGGTGAAGGAAGAAGAGCAGAAAATGATAAAATATGGAATATGTTATATCTGAGAATTTTCTTTAAAATTACAAACAGTGGGTCAAAGTTGTATGTCAGTCACTTCCAGAATGCCATTTTACTTCCAGAGATCTGCATCAACTAACCTTCAAAATAAATGGACTAGGGTTCAGACCAAGTAATCAGTCAATCAATACAGCATGGGATCCTGACTATCAAGAGACCCCACAGAGCTCACAGAACTCAGCAGCCCCCTCCCAAGGTGCCTATTCCCTCACTTGTAAAACACTGGCAATCATCCCTCATCTTTTCATGGAAATTTAGTCAAAAATAAAAGTAGTGTAAAATGCAAATCATCATGATCAATCAAAACTCAGATTCCCAGGTCTCTCATAAAGAAGTACTTGGACACTAACACACACAGGTGAACGAAAAACCACAAAAGCTAGTGAGACAAAAGCTAGACGTAGTGAGGTCTAGCCCGGGGCGTACAAAGCATGCCCACACATTCATATGCCCTTCGGTGTAGTCACAGGCCCATGTTCTGGGAAGAGCTCTCAGGATAGTAGCGGCTCTAGCTATTGCCCAGTCTTCCGGGTCTGCCCTGGTCCTCATGCTCTAATTAAAAAGAAAAAAATATGTTGTCTCGCTTAAGAAGAATGCTGATTTTTTTCTAGTAACATAAATGAACAGAAGATAAAAGATCAGAATAGTATTTGCTGCTAACTACCTTCAGATAAGTCACATTTTCCATGCCCCATCTGCAGAAACATTTGAGTGTATGTCTTAAAAAGGAAGCCCTAAATTCTGCTGAATCATACTCTCTGCTTCCTCACAAAATTTAATTAATGTAAGATGAAAGCTTTGAAAATCAGCTGTTGTAATGGCTTGAAGTTCTGAATTTGAATTTCATATAACACATCTACAATTTATATATTCTTTTAATGTTTGGAATTTGGTTTTTCAAATAAAAGCAAGATTCTAGTAAAACATTTTAAATTATCTCTGACACTAATTCCCATTAGTTTACCCTCAACGTTACATATCGTGCATTTTAAATCTAAGCATTAAATTAGCATACAGCACTTAATGTGATCAAAGGGAAAAACACAGGAAATAACAACTTTACACAGAAGGTAACTGTATAAAAATCCACTTATAAAGAAAATTGAGATAAAATTATAGCGGATCTATTAGGGTACAGATTTTCTCCCCCTCCTCTCCTTTCCCCCAAAATATTGATAATGCAGGACATATTAATACACCCAAATATACAGTATTTTATTAATACTTTATATGTAAAGAGAACATTATTTTAAAAAATCAACTAAAATTGACCTTTAAAAATCCCTTCAATGTGTCCTGAAGCCTGGTCTTGCATTAGTTACTCTCAAAAAACTACATATTCATCTCTAGTTTGATATGCAAAATGTGGGTGCAAATCTTCCTAAGTCCTCACTGCCAGCTTTGTATGATGCAAGTGCAAATCGCTATGCTGCTGCTCTACAGGCTGGCATCAGAACTGGACCTGGAAGTTGTATAGATGACAGGCTCCAGAAGTGGCAACTGCCTTTCCCAGAAGTTGAAACCTTTCTGGTCCCTTGCAGAGCAGTCTGGGAATGTTTTAGAAAATGGGAGGAAAACAAAATCTGCTCAAATAGGAACAAAGACAGCTGCCTTCACTTACAATGATCAAAACCAACTCCTCACCACAGCAGAGCCCAGGAGGGAAGAAGCTCTGCTGCTGTTCACCCACACTGAGATGAGAAGAGTGACTCCCAGTTAGGAAGGAGGTTAACAAGCAACAGCAGCCCATTGGCCCAGTCCTTCAGATTAGTTATCCGCTGTGATGTTAACACAGAAGCTGTGTGTTCCAGAAAACCACTTCAGGAAATGTCCCAAAGTAAGGGCACACATCAACTAATTCTTAGCATGAAACTTACAGATTTGCAGATTATCTGTTTCACTTTTTGCTACTGGCTAATTTATTAGGACAGGAGAGGACACTGATACTAAGCACATTAATTCCACACAGCACATAACCTAATGTCAACAGACACAGAGTACTTACTGCCACAAACAGCATGCAGTACATGGAGAACGAAGAGTGGCCTGAGTAGAAGGACAACCTAGAAGAAAAAGAAGACAAATGTTACTTTTCTCTCTTAGGAGCCAAAAGTATTCTTGATTTCATAAATCTGCTCCTTAGCTTCAGAGTGTACACAACTGCCTCCCTCCAGCTTGAGAAATTAGAAGGGTAGGGTAAGGGGACAATTACGACAGGAACACTAAAGAGTGCAAGAAGGACCTGAGGTCAGATTTCTATACAGTATCACTTTATTGAAACTTTCAGGATGGGTAATGTGTCATGAGAATAAACTTGCCAAGCGTTTCTAAGATGTTAGAAGAATGATACTTGACAAGTCATAACTGGCATAAATTGCCTTGACTTTATTACATACACACTTACGTGACCATGATTTAAGTTTTATTTTCCACTTGCAGGATTAGTCCCTGAATAATGTAATACCTCCTTGGGAACACTCAGAAGTTGATTGCTTTTTTCCATCCATATTAATATTTTAGTATTTTGGCCTGGCGCAGTGGCTCACTCCTGTAATCCCAGCACTTCAGGAGGCCGAGGCAGGCGGATCACAAGGTCAGGAGATCAAGACCATCCTGGCCAACATGGTGAAACCCCATCTCTACTAAAAACACAAAAATTAGCCAGGCGTGGCGGTGCACGCCTATAGTCCCAGCTACTCGGGAGACTGAAGCAGGAGAATTGCTTGAACCCGGGAGGCGGAGGCTGCAGTGAGCTGAGATCACACCACTGCACTCCAGCCTGGGTGACAGAGGGAGATGCCATCTCAAAAAAAAAAAAAAAGAAGAAGAAAAAAATTTAGTGTTTTAAATGGGCACACATCTTGCCTTGCATTTCCCACCAAATTCAGTGCTTTTGTTTCTTTCAATATTAGAGTCTATAAACATCTAAGCATCATCTTCCCCACCTAAAAATGACAGAATGCTTCCAAAACTTAATTTTATGGCACTTCCGAGAAAAGAAAAATAGAGCTCACTAACATTCAAGATCTAAGTTTTGCTTATACAGAATGAGCCACTGATGCAGAAGAGGCAAGCATATCAGGCACAGGGAAAGTAATGCCACGAAAAGATGCTCATGCAAATAACTAGAATGCATCTCCCCACCACTTCTCCCTACGTAAGAATAAGAACAAAAACAAGAGGGACAAGCTCTTAAGTAATTTACTTATTACATTCTGCCTTGTTCAAAAGGAATTTAAGGGAGATGTTGGTTCCCTGAATTCAGACAGGAGAAAAACCTCCTAACACACATACTAGAAAGTCACGTGTGTATGTCTGGCAGCTGCCGGTGGGTGGGACAGAAAGGATTACTTTAAATATATATATATATACACACACACACACACACACGTGTATATATAGACACATATACACACACACACACACACACCCATATACATATATATATATGATTCTACCAAGAATTTTGATTGTCTTTTTGTAATCAGATACATGCCTAAGAAAGAGAATTCTGTAATTTCCTGTGCCAACCAGGGATTATATAATTAAACCCAATAATTATTCTGGGTTTAGTCTATGTAAAGGAGGAAAAAATAAATCACTTTTTAACCTTGCTATTTGACCACACAAAATGGATCAATATGAATAGTAATTTTAAATCAGATAATTAGAGTAGAGCTCTGCACATTTTATAGTTTCAATGTTTTATTGACGAGCATGCAAGTTAATAAAAGCCAATTTCAAGGACTGTCAAAGCCCACCAAGCCAACATAACCATAATCACAGAAATATTCTCAAAGCCAAGCAAGTGAGGTTTCACTAAATCCTTTACACTGTGCTACAAAATCATAAACTGCAAACTAATGTAATCGTTTTAAACAGCTCTGAATCAGCCATAGAGTGATTTCATTCGTTGGTTTCCATTTTTTACACTGAATACAAAAACATATTTTATTCAGTATAGAATTTGTGAAGAAGTCTGGCTATGACTTCGACAGGGATTAAAAACAAAGGGGTAATTCTATTCAATCTCAATGTCTGCGTCTTTATCCATAGTAATTTACCAAACAGATCATAATATGCTCTTTTATTTCTATTAAGCAAACAGAATAAAGCATGAAAAAAATGGAAATTCAAATTATTCATATTCCATATAAATCTAACTCTATTGGATTCTCTAGGAGATACAACTCTTACAGATATCTTATTATGGCCAGAATTCACAAATGGACTAAATATCTGTATGGGTGATCTAATAAATCCCAAGGAGTAGCCCAAATGGTTTGTTTGTTTTTTTTTTTTTTTGAGACGGAGTCTCACTGTGTTGCCCAGACTGGAGTGGAGTGGCGCAATCTTGGCTCACTGCAACCTCCGCCTCCTGGGTTCAAGCGATTCTCCTGCCTCAGCATCCCTAACAGCAGGGATTACAGGCTTACACCACCACGCCAGCTAATATTTGTACTTTTAGTAGAGATGGGGTTTCACCACATTGGTCAGGCTGGTCTGGAACTCCTAACCTCATGTGATCTGTCGCCCTCAGCCTCCCAAAGTGCTGGGATTACAAGCGTGAGCCACCGTGCCTGGCCCCAAATGCAGTTTGTTTTCATCATAGTAACTTCACTGAAATGTTTAAGACTATGGCCCTGGCCTAAGAACCCTGCCCTTAGATTTTAACCAATTCTAGATTTTAACCAATCCTAGACTACCATCTCACTTCGTTATAGCCTCTCTGATGAAGGCAAGTACAGTACAGTAATAATGTGAGCCAGCTTTCCAACCAAATCTTAGGAAAATCTCAGGAAGAAAATTTATGGAGAGAAAAATGTATTTTGAAATGCTGCTGTTTTTACTGACTCTGAGTGGTAGTCTGCTGAACAATAAGCAAGCTTCAGTTATTAAGTACACTGATTTTGACTACATAACTCACTATGAATGGGATTATATTTGTGCGTGTGTGTGTGTGTGTGTGTGTGTGTGTGTGTGTGTGATGGAGTCTCGCTCTGTCGCCCAGGCTAGAGTGCAATGGCATGATTTGGCTCACGGCCACCTCTGCCTTCTGGGTTCAAGCGATTCTCCTGTCTCACCCTCCTGAGTAGCTGGGACTACAGGTGTGTGCCACCATGCCCGGCTAATATTTGTATTTTTAGTAGAGATGGGGTTTTGCCCTGTTGGCCAGGCTGGTCTCGAACTCCTGACCTCAGGTGATCTGCCCACCTCGGCCTCCCAAAGTGCTGGGATTACAGGCGTGAGCCACAGCACCTGGCCTGGGATTCTATTTCAAATGGCAACTTTATGATGTTTTTTTCCTCACATTTGTCAGCCAGGGCACCCCTTTTTCAGAGCTGATTAAACTTGGCCTGATCCCCAATATCATGGCACTGAGAGCATTCATAGCCATCTGCCTGCACCCGCCTGCCTCCATGCATGTGAGTTCCCTCCCCAACTGAGCATTCTACTACCTCTGTGCTCCAACATCCACATCCATGTTCAGCCTACCATAAGTCACAAAGACACAACCAAATCCAGCCTTCATCAGCGTCAAAAGCAATCAACTCATATAAAGCATTTCTTAATTTAGTATTTTGGGGCTCAGAAGGAGGTTAAATCACAAAGAACCCAGCTGATCATCTCTGACTTTCTTCCTTTCCTCCTCCCTACCCTCCAAAGTTAAAAAGCACAAAACAGATACACCTTTAGCTGTTTTCATTTGAAATATCTTTATTTTGCATTCACTCTTTTTTTTTCAATTGAGACAGAGTCTCACTGTCAGCCAGGCTGGAGTTCAGTGGCCCAATCTCAGCTCACTACAACCTCCGCCTCATGGATTCAAGCAATTCTCCTGCCGCAGCCTCCCAAGTAGCAGGGATTACAGGCATGCATCACCACGCCTGGTTAATTTTTGTATTTTTAGTAGAGATAGGGTTTCACCATGTTGCCCAGGGTGGCCTCGAACTTCTGACCTCAAGTGACTTGCCTGCCTCAGCCTCCCAAAGTGCTGGGATTACAGACATAAGCCACCGTGCCCGGCCTACATTCATTCTTGAATGATGGTTTTCCTGAGTACAGAATTCTAAATTGATGACTTTTTTTCTCATCGCTTTGAGGCTATCATTGCACTATCTTCTGACTTCTGCTTTTGCTGTTAAAATATAAGCCACCTGTCAGCCAGTTCTTTCTGGGTTATCTGTCTCTTCTCTGTAACTGCTTCCTCTCCTCCTGCCCCCATCAATCAATATTCTAGTTTTACTGCCTTGTGTCTAGTACTAGGATTTCTTTTTATTGCTCTAGTTTAGTATCCATTGGCTTCTTCTATCTGAGGACTCACCAATTTGTAGAAGTCCTCAACCATTACCTTTGCATACTGGGCATCCTCCATCCTAGTACCTTTCTATGGGATGCTGATTCAACATGTAAGACCTTTGCATTCTATTCCTCCACATCTCTTACCCTTTCTTCTCTATTTTTCATCTAGGTCTCTTTAGGTGTATCTTTCACTTTGTCATCCCCTTCGCTGTATCTAATCTGCTTAATATGTTACACTGTAAATTTTAAATTACCATATATGTATCATTTACAGATCCCTTTGGTTCCAAACCTGCTTGGCCAGCTTTGATTCTCTTCATCCCACATCATATTTTCTATCTCCTCTTATTTTAGTCTACACCTGGTAATTCTAGTATCTGTAATCTCTGAGAGTTTATGTAATTTGTTGTATTTGCTGACTGTCACTTAGGGTAGCTTGTTTCCACGTAAGTCCATTTATACTAGAATGAGGTCATGTCGCTGGCACTCCATCTGAGGGGAATCTTTGAGCCTTGGTTTAAGGAGAGTTCTTCCAGAGAAGATATGTGTTCACTTACGCTGGGTTCACTACCAATACACTTTAAACTTCAAGCTTTTTTTTCCTTTTCCTTCCTAAACCAAATAGTGTGAATTCTAGCTCCAGACCAGTGTGAGTGTGGTCCTGTGTTTACGAATTCTTTTTAATAGCTCCCACGGGGAGGATGTTGCCACTCTTCAGGAGTTCTTACACTACCCACATGTCTCTTATTGTCCTCTCCCCTGGCCTCAGCCTTTGTATCTGTGCCCCATGTTCACTGCCTATCAAAACTCAGGGTCTATGCCACTAGGAACCGGCAGATACTTTCAAAGACCACACTGGATCTACTGACGCAGGCCTTAGAAAAATCCCTTTACTCTCCCACCAACTAAACTATTTACTAAAAACACTTATATGTGTTTCAAGATGTGTATATATAATTTAAGATACAGTATGCACAAGTGTGTGTGTAATGTATCATCTAGCATGTTTAGCTGAACTATTATCAGTAGGCACTTCTAATCCTCCATGTTGCCAGAAATAGAAGCAAGCTTTTTTAAAAGAAAACTTAGAACTAATGAAATGCTATCTAAAATCAATCACTTTACTAAGAGACACAATGGTTCAGCAATAGCAGTTTGTTTTTAATTATACAGTGCCCAATGCTCAAAAATGTTTCAAATTATTACTATACCACCACTTCCCCCAGGTATGCCAAAGTTGGTTCTGCTACGAATAGAATTTTCTTTTTCCCCTAAAAATCGTCCTGAAATTGATTCCCAAAGCATTGTAAGGCAGAAAGGTTGTTGAAAGACTTATAATTGTTACAAGTCACTTAGTATGTTCAGGTACTTAATACACAGTGTTTCTACTTTTCACAAAAACTCTCATGCTTACACAGAGACAATGATTCTCAGGTTCAGTAACTTGCTCATAAAGTCACATCTCTTTGTGGTTCAAATCTGAGTCTTCCCAACTCTTCCTTTCTGTGCCATGATTTCACTCTTGTCAATGGTAGACAGACCCAGGAGGAACTTTAATCCTGCCATCTCCAGGCAGGGGGGTTCCATCACAAAGTACAGTTTACATGTGGCAAAATGTGTGAAGTAAATACACGAAGAAGAAATTTGACTTAATCCATGAAGAAATACATGTTGCCAATGTAAAAATTGTCTTTTTCTTCTTTAGAGACAGGGTCTCGCTCTGTCACTCAGGCTAGAGTGCAGTAAATAATCATTTTAAGCGAATACCAATTTGTCTTTTTTGTACACTCTAAAGGCAAAAAGAAAGGAAATCAAACCATACCATGAGGCATTTTCTCAAATGTTATTACCTGATTATAAAGTTTATGTAACAGCAGATTAACCTGAAGTATATCATAGGTTCCCCTCTGTGATAATCTTTAAACAGGGACTGATCCTATAAAAAAGTTAAAACGTCCTATACAAATGCTACAAATGGATACATGAGCAGTGACCTCTTAATGAACATAAACTTTTCCCAAGTATATTAGTCATAGTTTATTTCAGAAAGATTTTGACAATCGGTAACTGTGCTAAATGATTTGGCAATGAGATATCAGATGATCGTCTACAAGAATCTCACATCTAAGATACTTGAGGAATCAAGTAGGTGATGAATGAGAAAAAGAGCACTCTCATATTGCACACTTTCTGAAGGATGGTTTGGATATAACTATCAACATGTGAAACACTTATTATGTGACCCAGTAATTCCACTTTGAGGTATGTCTCCTAGGGAAATGCAAACGTGTGCTGCAACACTGCCGGAAACTCAAGGACCCAAGGAAGAGTCTAGCACCATTTTTTTTTTTTTTTTTTTTGAGACAGAGTCTTGCTCTGTCACCCAGGCTGGAGTGCCATGGTACAATCTTGGCTTACCACAACCTCCGCCTCCTGGGTTCAAGCGATTCTCCTGCCTCAGCCTCCCAAGTAGCTAGGATTACAGGCATGCGCCACCACACCCAGCTAATTTTTGTATTTTTTGTAGAGATGGGGTTTCACAATGTTAGCCAGGCTGGTCTCAAACTCCTGACCTCAGGTGATCCACCCACTTCAGCCTCCCAGAGTGTTGGGATTACAGGCATGAGCCTCCACACCTGGCCGATTCTACTAGCACTATTCTGAATACTGTCGTCCCATGGTATCTGTGGGGAACTGGTTCCTGGACCTTCCAAGGACACCAAAATCCATGGATGCTCAACTGCCTGATATAAATTGACACAGTATTTGCATATAACCTACACACATTATCCCATATACTTTAAATCATCTCTAGATTACCTCTAATGCTTAATACAATGTAAATGCTATGTAAATAGTTGTCCTACTATATTGTTTAGGGAATAATGGCAAGAAAAAAAGTCTGTATATGTTCAGTACAGGTGCAATTTTTTTCACAAATATTTTCAATCCACAGTTAGTTGAATCCACAGGTATGGAGGACTGACTGTACAACGTATTAACTAAAATGAATAGCTCTATGTGAACTGATACAAGCTGTGTCTCCAAGACATATTTTAAATGTTATTTATTTAATCCACACAAACTATACAATTTCACATTCAATATAAAAATACATAGCAAAATGACTGAAAGGAAATACAAACTATTAGCAGCTCTGGGGAAAGGTATCAAATCAGGGTTAAACTAAACTTTCACATTACACAGTGATAATACTGGAAACACAACTTGATATAACAAGGATAATATATATGTGAAAATATTTTAAAGTAATGGTTGTCAAAATATCTGACATGCGTGCTACAGATTTCTTACAAATCTCTTCCCCACCAAATACACACACAGAGTCTACATTCCTCTTCCTAATAGTTTCCCCAAGAGTTTCTTGGCTAAAAGTGCCACTACTCTGAATATAAATGAAGCTCCCTGCCTACAAACTCATGCCCAGAACCCAGCAGTGACTCAGGCCCTGTTCTCACATCTTGCAGTTAAAATGTTTTAACATATATATGTATTCATAAATATCACATGTTGTGTTTCCAATAAAAATATACAATATACATATAATTTAAAAGGAAGTCAAATTACAACATGAGGCATTTTCTTCAACTGTTTCTTCAAATGTCTGACACCTTGAAATTCAGTAAATTAACTCTGCCATTTTTATAACTAATGGAGCTAATAAATATACTTAAATACTGAATGTTTAGGAAAAGGAGGCTTTTTAAAGAAATCATATTTCTAGAAATGTCTAGAACTACAAGAAACACAGGGCATCTCTCCCAAAGAGTACAAAGATGAAGGTAATAAATGGTAAAGGACTATAAAACAGTCCCCACCAAAATTAACTAAAATATAACAACAAATTATATAGACTCATCTTATTTCCTTGAACCACCTAGAAAGTGAGAAATTATTTCATTTGCAGCAAAAATCCTGTCACATCTCCTTGAATTATTTTTACAGTTATTTTAATATATTTCCATTTAAAGCTACTCTATTATATAGGGTCAATTTTAACCAAGCCACATTACACAGAGACACACATACCTATCTGAAATAAGACAGAAGTGACTATTCTATTTTAGTCACTAATTCCTCATATATGACTCCATAGCTACTAACATCTGTGAATCACATGCCGAGTGACTGATATCTACAGATATTAGGTCATGAACCTTAAAGGAGAGAAACTAGCAGGAACATGGACAACGAAAAAAGAGGGGGAAAATGTAGGACACAGTAGGTATGTGTGTACGGTATTTCAAACTTGTTATAATGTGTGTCTTCTGTTTCTGGAAGAATATTGCAAAAAAAATGAATCTAGAAAATAGGAGGTTGCTGAGAATCTTAAGATAAAGGAAAGCAGAACTGGGTATATGTTGAAAATAACACGACTGGGAAAGAAATGCTTCCAAACTCTCAGCAGGGAAACTTGGTGACTACTGTAACAGATGAGGAGACATTAGGCTGTGACAAAGTCTGCTTACAAAACGGGTAAAACACACACAACTATTAACCAGGGGAAGGAAAAATCATAAGTTTCCTTGGTTATTAAGGAAAATTCATGACCTGATACAAAAATACTCCAAATCACCAAAGCCACTTTACCTAACAGTAAAACAACAGTTAAAAAGGAAACAAGGGACAAGCAGTGGATGAAACAAAGGACATGCTGTGTGTCACTCCTTTGCAGGCAACTATAATACCTTCCTTGCCCACCACCCACCCCCTTTGTAAAAACACTGAAGACGACGACTCCCTTGCTAAAAGGTAAATTCTTTCACAATAATACAGAAGGAAGAGACAGTTTTAAATCACTTTCTAAAGTGCACATTGTTATTGTTTTAAGAGGCAGGATTGCTAACTAGAAACGACACCCTGAGACTTCTACTTTAAGCCCTCACCCCAAAAGACAACACCAAGGCCAAGAACATCTACTACAACCTGGCAGTAGGCTCCACTTATGACTCTCCTGCAGATAATGAAATCATCACTCTTGGTGACTAGGGTCAAGAAAGATAAGCCTTAGCTGGTGCAGTAGCTCACGCCTGTAATCCCAGTGCTGAGGGAGGCCAAGGGATGAGGACCACTTGAGCCCAGGAGTTCAAGATCAGCCTGGGCAACACAGTGAGACCCTGTCCCTACAAAAAAAAACGTGTTTTAATTAGCCAGGCATGATAGTAAAACAGAAAGATAAGGCTCAAGACATCAATAAAAGGGTTTTTAGTATTATGCCAATACAGAAATTTAGATTTGAGTTGAAGCAGACACCACCAATGGCAAGAGAAGGCAAAAGCCCACACAGATGTAAAATTATTAGAGGCCAACAGGAGGCTGCCAGACAGGTCACCTCCTATTCCTTTCAGATTAAAACCAGACAGTGTCACTACAGCTCATGTTACCAGGAGGACTAACACAGTGCCACAGTAATTCACTTAGAGAAATCCTTTTTTTTTTTTTTTTTTTGAGACAAGAGTCTTGCTCTGTCACCCAGGCTGGAGTGCAGTGGCATGATCTCGGCTCACTGCAACCTCTGCCTTCTGGGTTCAGGTGATTCGCCTGCCTCAGCCTCCTGAGTAGCTGGGATTACAGGCGCACACCACTATGCCTGGCTAATTTTCTGTATTTTTAGTAGAGATGGGGTTTCACCATGTTGGTCAGGCTGGTCTCAAACTCCTGACCTCGTGATCTGCCCGCCTTGGCCTCCCAAAGTGCTGGGATTACAGGCGTGAGCCACTACCCAATAGACAAAGGCAGAAAAGTCACATTTCCTTCAGTATCCCAAGTCCTTCTGCTGTTAGAGAAAAGAAACCAATTCATATCATACAACATTTAGGTGTCCATTTTAGTATATTTAAAGAGTGAAAAGCTGAATAATTTTTACAAGTATAGGGAAAAAAACATGAGCTTGTTACTCTCCTGCTTCAAGTCCTTCACTAGAACAAACTGTTAAGCAAAGAGTAAACACACTCTTCCTAAGCCCCAACAGCTCCAGAACCATCATTAGTTAACAAAATACTTGATACAGTTTGGATGGGTATCCCCTGTAAATCTCATGTTGAAATGTGATCCCCAATGTTGGAGGTAGGGCCTAGCCGGGAGGTACTGGATCACTGGAATGGATCCCTCATGAATGGTTTAGCACCATCCCCTTGGTGATGAGTAGTTCTAGTTCTCACTCAGTTCACATGAGATCTGGTTGTTTCAAACAATCTAGGACCTTCTCTTTCCCTGTTGCTCACATGCCATGTGATACGCCTGCTTCCTCTTTCACCTCCCACCATGACTGTAAGCTTCCCGAGGCCCTCACCAGAAGCCAAGCAGATGTTGGTGCCATGCCTACACAGCCTACAGAACCACAAGCCAAAATAAACCTCATTTATTAATTACCCAGTCTCAGATATTCCTTTAGAGCAATGCAAAACAGCCTAACACACTACTTACAGTTCCCAACGTATCTGTTTCATGCTGTTTATTCAACACCTCTGCCTGAAATGAGCTCCACACCTTTCTTTGGTAATTATTACTTAAGAGTCGATTCAGCCCCTGTTTCCTCCAAGAAACCTTTCCTAAAAATCTAGATTGGATTTATGGATCACCTTTCTCTGAAGAGCACTCAATGAAGATATCAATCATAGCCCAACCTGTTATGTTAAAATCATCTGTTACTGAACCTTCTTCCCCAATTACATCAAAAGCTGGACAGGCTGGGTAGAATATGATGTTTTAAATAGGTTTGACAGTATATTTTTAGTTGCATAAGATATGTTAATTATTTTTAAAAATCAGAAGGTACACCAAAACAAAAGAAAAATTACTGGTTGGCCGGGCGCGGTGGCTCAAGCCTGTAATCCCAGCACTTTGGGAGGCCGAGACGGGCGGATCACGAGGTCAGGAGATCGAGACCATCCTGGCTAACACAGTGAAACCCCGTCTCTACTAAAAATACAAAAAAAAAAAACGTAGCCGGGCGAGGTGGCAGGCGCCTGTAGTCCCAGCTACTCGGGAGGCTGAGGCAGGAGAATGGCGTGAACCCGGGAGGCGGAGCTTGCAGTGAGCTGAGATCCGGCCACTGCACTCCAGCCTGGGTGACAGAGCGAGACTCCGTCTCAAAAAAAAAAAAAAAAAGAAAAATTACTGGTAAACTCCCATCCTCCCTGATTGAGATCACATCTTAATTCATGTTGTACTCTTAACACCCTGCAGCATTATCGAACATAGAGTAGGTATTCAACGTGGTTTTTTCCCTTTCTGGCTAAAGTAGAATCTAAACTATTGAATAATAAAGTTTTATTTAATTATCCAAGAAAATCCTTATACTTTTCAAATTTAAATGTCATAAACAAATTCACCTTCTCCCCCACCCACATGCATCAAGAGTATCAGTTTAAATGGCTTCACAAGAAGTATACATTTTTTTTTTTTTTTTTTTTTGAGACAGAGTCTCGCTCTGTCGCCCGGGCTGGAGTGCAGTGGCCGGATCTCAGCTCACTGCAAGCTCCGCCTCCCAGGTTTACACCATTCTCCCGCCTCAGCCTCCCGAGTAGCTGGGACTATAGGCACCCGCCACTGCGCCCGGCTAGTTTTTTGTATTTTTTTAGTAGAGACGGGGTTTCACCATGTTAGCCAGGATGGTCTCGATCTCCTGACCTCGTGATACGCCCATCTCGGCCTCCCAAAGTGCTGGGATTACAGGCTTGAGTCAAAGTATACTTTAACAACTTATGTTTTGACAGTTATAAAAATACATTAATAAAACTAAGGAATATACTTTATCATGTAATTAAATGCTATATACTAATAAATTACATCAAGCCACATAAGTTATCTAATTTAGACACCTTACTGCCTGATGTATTTTCCCCTTTCAGTGGTTAGAAATTTGGACTTCCTCATCAAAACCGAGGAGCATTAGGAAGTCCAGTTTAACTTCCCTCTCATCATTCTTTTGTCAGAAATCTTGGGCAGTGTCAAAGTACATTAGCTTAAACAAGCAGAACTTAATGCATCTTCCCCCAACACATCTGGCAAGTATTTGAATAGTGTGTGCAAAATGCCTCAAATTCTTTTTTCCATTATGATCACAGGCAGTCAGATTGATTAACTGAGTAAATAATATTCATAATGATTAAGTACAGATGTATCCTGTTATAAATTTTTTTAAATTCAAGTCTTAGGCCAGACACCATGGCTCCCACCTGAAATCCTGGCAGTTTGGGAGGCTGAGTTCAGGAGTTCGAGACCAACCTGTCCAACATGGTAAAACCCCACTTCTACTAAAAATGCAAAAATTAGCCTGGTGCAGTGGCATGCACCTGTAATCCCAGCTTCTCGGGAGGCTGAGGCAGGAGAATCGCTTGAACCCAGGAGGTGGAAGTTGCAGTGAGCTGACATCATGCCACTGCACTCTACCCTGGCCAACAAAGCAAGACTCTGTCTCAAAAAAAAAATCAAGTCTTTTTTTAAAAAAGTTCTCGAAACAAACGTAAGTAGCACAATAACAAACCACAAACCATAAGAGGAAAGGGTTTAGGGGCTGTCTGAATTCTATTTCCCAATGCCTATGTGAAGATTTTCTCAATTTTTACAGGAATATTTCTGTTCTTCCATAAACCAAAAGTCTTACAAATTGCCCATCTTCACATGCAAAAGTTTATAAACGTTAGCCCAGAAGCAAAATATTGCTTCTGAGTTGCAGCTTCTGAGTTGCAATATATTATGTAAGAAAAAATAATTAACATAATACAAACATAAAAGTTAGCCAATCCTATATCTCCATCCTGTAGTATCTTCCAAGTTTATTATATAAATGAACAGTACTGTTATTAGATAATATTATCTAATGTCTCTGCAAACCTCATTCTCCCAAAAGAGTGGCATTAGAAATTCTGTATCAACAAAAGCTTTTTCTGTCTGTCTGTTCAATAGAAAATGACATCACAGGAAATCAAGACCCAGACAGGTCAGTAGGTTACTGGTCAGTAAATTAGCTGGTCAGGCAAAGTTGGTGCCATTCTGGTACAGCAAATTTCTGTACTCCTCAGGGGCTGCTATTGGTTTTCTTACTCACATATTCCCTGGAGACTAAGTAGCACGCTTTTTGCCTACAAGCCTAAATTGTCAGGTACTGACAACAGGGGAGCTGGAAAGAGGTACTGACCTTTAAGTCACATTCTGGTTAAATACAATAATAATTAATATCCTCTCACAAAGCGAAGGATCTTTTTAAATGATCCCCTTCTTAATTCCATTATGTTGCTATTACTATACAGGTATCTGATTTAAAAGGCTGTCTAGTTACTGACATTCATATGCATGAGAAATATATGCCTTAACAAATGAATCTTTTGGAGTCACAAAAGCTTACCCAGTAATGTCTACAATTAGATCATATTCTTCTTCAGCCATTCTCTCAAAATGTAAAGCCGGTTGTACTAGGTACATAAGTACCAGAGCCAGCCAGGCAGTCTAGTTATAGAGTTTTCCTATGACAGAAGGCATTTCCTCAAACTTCAGCTTTATCTATCTGCATGTGGGTTGCATTTAAAAAAGGAAATTTATTTCTCACATTCAATCATACATACTGCAAGTAAACATCTGAACAATATAAGGTTTCCATAATCCAAACAAAAATAATCTTGTATTTAAATCTGATTCATACAGCCAGAGATCAGTTACTCAGAATGGATCAGAAACACTGGGCCTGTGCTAAAACACACACAATTTAAATAAAAGCCAGAAGAAAAGAAAAAAAAAAGCAAATCTCTTCAAGCAGCCAATAGTTTCTATACTGTACTATCACAAATAGACCAGCTAGGCAGGGCACGGTGGCTCACACCTGTAATCCCGGCACTTTAGGACACCGAGGCAGGCAGATCGCTTGAGCCCAGGTGTTTGAGACCAGCCTGGGAAACATGGTGAAACCCTGTCTCTACAAAAAAAAAAAAAAAATACAGAAATTAACCAGGCATAGTGGCTATACCAACAGCACCTATAGATGCCAACAAGCACCTATAGTCCCAGCTGCTCGGGAGGCTGAAATGGGAGATTGATTGCGCCCGGGAGGTCAAGGCTGTAGTGCGCTGTGATCGTACCACTGCTCTCCAGGCTACAGAGCAAGACCCTGTCTTAATTTTTTAAAAATAACAAATAGACTAGCTAGCTGTGTATGACTTTAAATTTATCCTAACAGGGTAAATATAAACCCTTGTATCCTGAAGTAGATGTCATCCAAGGTCATGTTTTCATAATCCAGGTAATCTAAAGTAGTAGTTCTCAAGCTGTGGTGCCAAGATCAACTGCAGCATCTGAAACTTGTTAGAAGAAACACAGATTCTCAGGCCCCATGCTGAATCTTCTCAATCAGGCACTTGAGGTTGTGGCCCAGCAATCTGTTTTAATAAACCCTCCAGATAACTCTAATGAACCATTAAAATTTAAGAGCCATGGACCTAAAGAGAATCTTGGCCTGGGAAGGGAGCTACAGATGGGAACTACCTGGGCTCATTAGCTTTTTTTTTTTCCCCAAAAAAATCTTAAAGGAATGATATTCTGACTGGCATTAGTAATGGCAGTCCTAAATAACTGGATGTTCTAATATTGCAAGTATACAGCATCTTTTAATTTATAGTAAATTCTTGTATATTAATTTTAAATTATGAACTCTAGTTAATAAAATTAATAAGTATTCTATTAAAGTCCACTTATGCTCTTAGTTCTATGTTTAGGACCTAAGGGTCACTACAACTGAAGTCCAGTAAAAGGTTCATAATATCAGTAACAGCAGACAGAGTGCAAAAGTGAAGAGAAGATGACGGGGAGAAAAGAGAGTCAATGGGAAAAAATCAAGACCAAAAACCAAAATTGTAGGAGGATATTCTCATCCTTACATGTAACTCTGACTCATTTATACAGTCAACAAAAATGACTCATTTTGGGTGCTTATGTTCCTTTCTCCCCAACGTCAAGCATTATAATTTTATAATTAAAAGCTTATATGGTGGCAGGCTGTAGAGATAAATAAGTTAAAAGAGCAGATTACACTATAATCCTAAAAAACTAGAGACAATATTTAGACTGGATATTTTTGCATTTTTAGCTTTCTGACTTTTAAAATTCAAGAGAAAAATAATAGGAAAGTATGTATCCAGCCAAACTATACTCCACAATAAAACAGCAATGCATACCCACAGTTATGTGCCAATATTATACAGCTCTGACACTGGCAACAACTGACTCATTCTGGAAAGACTGATGGAAACTACATTTTTCTAGGAAGATACAAAGTCTTTCTAAAACTTCATTTCTACATTTGATTTTCCTTGCTCCTTGCTTCAGAACCCCAAAGCTTACTAAGGGAGCTTATCATTAAAAGCTATAAACAGGCCTGGTGCAGTGGCTCATGCCTGTAACCCCAGCACTTTGGGAGGCTAAGGCGGGCAGATCATGAGGTCAGGAGTTCAAGACCAGCCTGGCCAACATGGTGAAACCCAGTCTACTACAAATACAAAAATTAGCTGGCCGTGGTGGTGCAGGCCTGTAATCCTAGCTACTCTGTAGGCTGAGGCAGGAGTACTGCTTGAACTCAGGAAGCAGAGCTTGCGGTGAGCAGAGATCACGCCACTGCACTCCAGGCTGGGCGACAAAGCGAGACTCCATCTCCGACAACAACAACAAAAAAAAGCTAAATAATTACTTTTAATATATACAGCTCTACAATTTCAGTTATCCAAATATTAATTCTGCTTTTAAAGAGGGTGCTTTCCCAACCCTTACACAGGACTGTAAGTGGACATTTGCAATGTGGATGGTTGTAGAAATTTTAAATAGGTAAAAAGCCTAAGTATACTTAGGTCAAAAGTGCAAAGTAACAGTACATGGCAGCCAATTTATATACATCAGGAAGAGAGAGTGAACGAGTATGACATGTATATATCACAAAATATTTTTATACCATTTTAAATCAATAATGTATTTCATATTTTGTCAAAATGGCTTGTACAAGAAAAATATCATCAATAAGAAATATCACAAGAAAACTCTGAGCTAAAACAAAATAAGATTTGTGTACCTGAACCAGAGAAATGATATATGTGTGAATAATTTGCAAGGGGGCTCATGCCTGTAATCCCAGCACTCTGGGAGGCCAAGACAGGTGGATCACAAGGTCAGGAGTTCGAGACCAGCCTGGTCAATATGGTAAAACCCCATCTCTACTAAAAATGCAAAAATTAGCTGGACGTGGTGGCAAGTGCCTGTAGTCCCAGCTACTTGGGATGCTAAGGCAGGAGAATCGCTTGAACCCAGGAGGTGGAGGTTGCAGTGAGCCGAGATTGTACCACTGCACTCCAACCTGGGTGACAGAGCAAGACTCCATCTCAAAAAAAAAAAAAAAAAAAAAAATTCATTTACATTACACTGTCTAGACTTTAGGTACACTCTTACCACCACAATGACTTTCTTAAATTCGTTGGTTGAGAGAAAAGATTAGAGTTTTCCTGCCTAATTTATTAACATGTTGGTTGATCCAAGAGATATTAGAGACGTAGGCATGGCATTTGGTGGAATAGTACAAAACAGAGAACCAACACCCTGAGACCGAAGTCCCACCTCCATTTTATTAAGTTTCTAGAATCAAAAACAAAATGCTAATCCTTACTGTGCTTCAAGATCTTTATTCATAAAAGTGGGACAATATTATTGTCCATGCCTATGTTACAAGAGTGCTAAAAGGATGAAAATGAGTAACAAATGGTCAGCATGCAAAAGCTTGGATATTTATGCCAGAAAATAAGGAGATCGTTAACTCCCAGGTTAATCTATGATCACTGAAATTAAACACCTTTCTTCATTTGGTTATAAGTAAATAATAAACTAATACATATATGCTTTTTTTCCTGTAGCTTGGTCATGTATTAACCTTTAAAAAAAAAAAAAACAATAAATGAAGATGTATATTGTAACCCCTAGAGAAACCACCAAAAAACAGATTATGTGTCAGTAGGATACTTAAATTGCTACACTAAAAAAAAAATTGTTTAATACAAAGGAAAGCAGTATAGGAAGAACAGTAACAAAGAGACGAAACATAGAAAATACATAGCAAGGCTGGGCGTGGTGGCTCATGTCTGTAGTCCCAGCACTTAGGGAGGCCAAGGCGGGTAGATCACCTGAGGTCAGGAGTCCGGGACCAGACTGGCCAACATGGTGAAACCCCGTCTCTACTAAAAATGCAAAAATTAATTGGGCGTGGTGGTGCATGCCTGTAATCCCAGCTACTCGGGAGGCTGAGGTGGGAGAGTTGCTTGAACCCAGGAGGCAGAGGCTGCAGTGAGCCAAGATCATTCCACTGCAATCCAGTCTGGGCAACAGAGGAGACCCTGTCTCAAAAAAAAAAAAAAAAAAAAAAACCACATAGCAAAATGGCAGAAAAATCTAGCCATATTGGTAATTACATTAAACTTTTCATCAAAGGGCAAAGATTTTTCAGTCTGGATTCAAAAGAATAAGCAAGATATGACTACTAAAAGTTACACTTTAAATTCAAAGATTCAAATAAGCTGAAAGTTTTACTTACAGAAAAATTTATAACCCAAACAATAAGCATAAGAGAACTAGAGTGACTATATATTAATATCAGGCAAAATAGACTTTAAAACAAAGAATGTTTCTAAACACAAAGAAATACACTGATACAGAAAAAGGAGCAATACAGCAGGGGAAAAAAAAAAAAAAAAAAAAAAACCCAACACTTGTAAGTGTTACATATTGAACAGCACAGCCACAAGATAAAAAAACAAAGTTTACACAAATGAAAGGACAAAAAGACAATTCAACAATTATAGTTAGAGATTTCAAGCTCCCCAAAAAATAACTCATAAAACATGTTGGTTAAAAAAAAATCCGTAAAGATATATAAGATTTGAGTAAACTATCAATCAACTTGACCAAATTGATTTCTATAGAACACTTCACCCAGAAAACAGCAAAATACACAAGATCTTCAAATGCACAGGGAACATTCTTCAGAACAGACTGTATGTGAAAAATGTGGGGGCCCAGAGGGATGGGAATCAACTAATTTGAAAGAATTCTAATCATATAAAGTATGTTCTCTAAACACAATGAAATTAAATTAGAAATCGATGACAGAAAGATAAATGAAAAATCCCCTACACAACCCATAGATCAAAGAGGAAGATGCAAGGGAAATTAGAAAGTATTGTTAGTCCTTGCACAACACAGGTTTGAACTGTGCAGGTCCACTTACATACAGATTTTCTTCAATAACAGCTACATTGAGCATGCCTGCCTTTCCTGCCTCCCTTCTACCTCTGTCACACCTGAGACAGCAAGAGCAACCTCTCCTCTTCCTTCTCCTCCTCAGCCTACTCAGTGAAGAAAATGAGGATGAAGACCTTTAGGATGATCCATTTCCACATACTGGCAGATAAATATTTTGTCTTCATTATGGTTCTCTCATTTTCTTTTCTCTACCACACTTCATTGTAAGAAGACAGTATATAATAAATATGACATACAAAATATGCATTAATGGACTGTTTACATTATTAAGGCTTCCAGTCGACAGTAGGCTATTTGTAGTTAAGTTATGGGGGAGTCAAAAGTTATATGTGAATTTTTGACTGCACAGGGGGTCAGCGCCCCAGTCCCTGCATTGTTTAAGGATCAACTATATTTTCAGTTAAATAAAGATCCAATATATAAAAATTTGTGACACAGCTAATAACCTAAGCATCTACTTTATGAAACTAGAAAAAAGAAAAGAAAACTAAAAGCAGGAAGGAGAAAGTAAATAAAAATCAAAGCAAAAATAAATGAAACTGAACACAAAAAAATAGATAAAAATCAATAACATCAAAAGAAACCCTTGAAACTAATCAAAAGGTTAATAAAATTGGTAAGTTTCTAGCCAGATCAGTCAAGAAAAAAAGACATAAGACACAAATTATCAATAGTAAGAATGTAAGAGGGGCTATCTCTGCAGTTCCTACAAACAATACAAAGATAGTATAATGACACGACAAACAACTTGATGCCAATAAATTTGACAACTTACATGAAATGGACAAATCCCTTAAAAGACAAACAACCAAAGCTCATAGAGAAAACACAGATAACCTGAATAGTTCTATATCTATTTAAAAACTTGAAATCATATTTAAAACCTTCCCACAAAGATTATTCGAGCCTGAAGGCATGTACCTTAGTCCCAGCTAAGAAGGAGCCTCAGGCTGGAGGATCACTTGAGCTCAGGAGTTCAAGGCTACCATAAGCTATGACTGGGCCACTGCACTCCAGCCTGGACAACAGAACAAGACCCCATCTCTAATTAATTAAATAAATGAATGAATGAATATAAATTTTTTTTTAAAATTTTAAAAATAGGCTGGGAGTGGTGGTTCATGCCTGTAGTCCCAGCACTTTGGGAGGCCAAGGTGGGTAGATCAGTTGAGACCAGGAGTTCGAGACCAGCCTGGGCAACATGGTGAAACCCTGTCTCTACAAAAAATACTACAACAACAACAACAAAAATTAGCTAGGCGTGCTGGCGCACACCTGTAGTCTCAGCTACTCGGGAAGCTAAGATGGGAAGATCACTTGAGCCAGGAGGTCAAGGTTTCAGTGAGCCAAGATCACACCACTGCACTCCAGCCTAGGTGACAAAGTGAGACCCTGTCTCAGTTTAAAAAAATAAAATTAAACTTAAAACCTTCCCACAAATAAACTTCTAGGCCCAAATGGCTTCACTGATGAATTTGACTAACATTTAATACCAAACTTTTGACACCAAAGCTAGACAAAAACTTTACAAGAAAACTACAGACCAATAACTCATGAACATAGATATAAAAATCCTTAACAAAATATTAGCAAACCAAAACCAATTAATATAAAAAGTATAATACTCCATGACCAAGTTATACCCCAGGGATAAAAAGTTGCTTTGATATTCAAAAACTAACACAATATATTACATTAGAGAATAAAGAGGAAAAACAATATAGCCATCTTAACAAACAGAAAAAGCATGTCACAAAATCCAATACCCATTCATGATAAAAATCTAACAAAAAGCATCTACAAAAAAAAATAATAAAACACACAAGTAACATATTTGTGAAAGGCCGAGTGCTTCTTTCCTAAGGTCAGGAAGAAGACAAGCAATCTGCTCTCACCCCTTCTTTCAACCTTGTATTGGAGGTCTTAGCCAGTGTAATAAGGGAAGGAAAAGAAATCAAAGGCAATATAGAAGAGAAAAGAAGTACAGCTCTCTTTATTCACACACAACATGAATGGGAAAGCAAAAAACCTTCAGGAATCTATAAAATTACTCCAAGTAATAAATTAAATTAGCAAGATTGCAGGATACACGATTAATATAAAAACCAACTGTACTTCTACATGCTCAAAACAATTGGAAATTGATTTAAAAAAAAACTCACAATGGCATTAAATTAGTAATATACTTAACAAAACGTATGCAAGTCCCAGACCCTAAAAACTAAAAAATACTGGCATGAGAAACTAAAGAAAACCTAAGTTAATGGAGAGATACATATTCATGGATTGGAAGCCCCAATATTAAGATGGCAATTCTTCAAAAATTGATCTATATATTTGAAGCAATCTCAATAAAAATTCTGCCCTTTCAAAGAAAACACAGAGAACTTACAATAGACAAAGCAAGCTTTAAAAAGAAGGACAAAGTTAAAACCTTCCCAATACACCTCATTTTAAAACCTATTACAAAGTTGCAGTATGGTATTCACATGAGAGGCATACAGAGCAATGAAGTAGATTAAGTGTCCAGAAATAGATGCACATGTATATGGTCGATTCATTTTCAACAAAAGTGCCAACGTAATTCAATGTGAAAATGGGTTTTTTTGGTCAATAATGTTGGAACAACCAGATATTCAATGGAGAAAAAGTAGATATTGACCCTTTTTGTCACATTATACACAAAAAAATAATTCAAATGGATCACAATAATAAACAAAAAACTTACTGGAACATTGAGGCAAGTAAAGATTTCTTAGGACACAGAAGGCACAAACCATAAAAGAAAAAAAATGATAAATTAGATTCCATCAAATTTAAGACTTCTAAGCTTCAAAAACCACCATTAAGAAAATAAAGCAGCTGGCCGGGCGCGGTGGCTCATGCCTGTAATCCCAGCACTTTTGGAGGCCAGGCGGGCAGATCACGAGGTCAGGAGATCGAGACCATCCTGGCTAACACGGTGAAACCCCGTCTCTATTAAAAAAAAAATACAAAAAAATTAGCCAGGCGTGGCGACGGGCACCTGCAGTCCCAGCTACTCGGGAGGCTGAAGCAGGAGAATGGCATGAACCTGGGAGGCGGAGCTTGCAGTGAGCCGAGATCACGCCACTACACTCCAGCCTGGGGGACACAGCAAGACTCTATCTCAAAAAACAAAACAAAACAAAAACAAAAATAAAGAAAAGAAAGCCATAAAAAAGAATGAGTTCATGTCTTTTCCAGGGACAAGCATGAAGCTAGAAACCATCATTCTCAGCAAACTAACACGGGAATAGAAAACCAAACGCCACACGTTCTCATTCATAAGCGGGAGTTGTACAATGAGAACACATGGACAGAGGGAGGGGAACATTACATGCCGGGGCCTGTCAGGGGGTGCGGGGTTAGGTCGGGGGAGAGCATTAGGACAAACACCTAATGCATGTGTGGCTTAAAAACTAGATGAACGGGTTGATAGGTGCAGCAAACCACCATGGCACATATATACGTATGTAACAAACTTGCACGTTCTGCACCTGTATCCTAGAACTTAAAGTAAGATAAAAAAGAAAAAGAAAAAGTTGGGCCAGGAGCAGTGGCTGACGCGTGTAATCCTAGCACTTTGGGAGGGTGAGGTGAGATCACTTGAGGTCAGGAGTTCAAGACCAGCCTGGCCAACATGGTGAAACTCATCTCTACTAAAAATACAAAAAGTAGCTGGGCGTGGTGGCACACACCTGTAATCTCAGCTACTCAAGAGGCTGAGGCATGAGGTTGCAGTGAGTCAAGATTGTGCCACTGCACTCCAGCCTAGGTAACAGAGTGAGACTCCATCTCAAAAAAAAAAAAAAAAAGAAAGAAAGAAAAGAAAAAGTTGATTAGGCATGGTGGCTCATGCTTATAATCCCAGCACTTTGGCTTTGGAAGGCCGAGGCAAGAGGGTCGCTTGAGCACAGGAGTTCAAAAACAGCCTGGACAACAAACAAAGCAAGACCCTGTCCCTCAAACAAACGAACAAACAAATAAATAAATAAATAAATAAATAAGAAAATAAATAGCAAGCCACAGATTGAGAGAAAATATTTTCAAAACATATATCTAACAAAGGACTTCTATTCAGAATATATACAGAACTCTTACAACTCAGGCAAGCAACTCATTTTTTTTTTTTTTAATGGGTAAAAGAGTTAACATTTCAAAAATGACAATAGCTGAATGGACAAACACACAAAAAGATGTTCAGCAACACTGGTCATTAAGGAAATACAAATTAAAACCACACTGAGATACCGTAACAAAAACCTCTAGAATGGCTAAATTAACAAAACTGGCCATTAACAAATGGCAAGGATGTGAAGTTAACTGGGATTCTCATGCATTGCTGGAGAGAATGCAAAATGGTACAACCACTGTGTAAAAGACTGGCAGTTTCTTAGAACGGTAACTACACACATGCTATATAGTCCAGCACTTCTACTCCTAGATATTTGTTCAAGAAAAATAAAAGTATATATTACTGTACTGGTACACAATGTTCAGAACATCTTTTTTGTTTTTTGCTTTTTTTCTTTTTTTGAGAAAGAGTCTTCTTGTTCTGTCGCCCAGGCTGGCACAATCTAGGGTAACTGCAACGTCCACCTCACAGGTTCAAGTGATTCTTGTGCCTCAGCCTCTCAGCCTCCCGAGTAGCTGGGATTACACCTGGCTAATTTCTGTATTTTTAGTAGAGACAGGGTTTCACCATGTTGGCCAGGCTGGTCTTGAAATCCTGACCTCAAGTGATCCACCCGGCCTTGGCCTCCCAAAGTGCTGGCATTACAGGCGTGAGCCACCGCACCTGGCCAAAACAGCTTTATTTTTAAAAGCCAAAACTTGGAGGCAACCCAAATGTCCATCAATATTTGTATGAATGGATAAGTAAACTGTGTTATATCCATACAATCGAATATAACTCAGGGGGAGAAAAAGGAACAAAGTGGATGAATTGCAAAACTAACATGTTAAGTGAAAGAAGGCAGACACAACAAAGTACTCACTGTATGATTCCTTTTATATAATATTCTAGAAAACACAAAACTATAGGGGCAGAAACTTGACCCTGGGTTTGCAGATGGGAGTGTGAATTGACTGTAAACACTCAGGGACAAGCTTTTCAAATATCTGAAAACTTGACTGTACCGGTAAATAACTTTACAAATACAATTTATTCGGTTTATTCAATTGTACACTTAAAATGGCCAAATTTTATGTTATGTGAATTATACCTCAAAAAAGCTATTTAAAAGAGTAGTTCAACTAGTATCTATTCTATTTTTTCTTTTGTGATTTAAATCCTATAAGTGTTTTTTTGTGTGTGGGGGGTGGTTTTTTATTGTTGTTGTTGTTGTTGTTGTTTTTTGAGATGGAGTCTCACCCTGTCACACAGGCTGGAGTGCAGTGGCGCAATCTCTGCTCACTGCAACCTCTGCCTCCCGGCTTCAAGCGATTCTCCTGCCTCAGCCCTAAAGCTAGATCTGTGAAGGCACAGATTTTTTTTTTTTTCTTGAGACGGATTCTTGCTCTGTTGCCCAGGATGGAGTGCAGTGGCACTATCTTGGCTCACTGCAACTTCCTCTCCCGGGTTCAAGCGATTCTCCTGCCTCAGCCTCCCGAGTAGCTGGGATTACAGGCATGCACCACCATGCCTGTCTACTTTTTGTATTTTTAGTAGAGACGGGGTTTCACCATGTTGGCCAGACTGGTCTTGAACTCTTGATGTCAAGTGATCTGCCCACCTCTGCCTCCCAAAGTGCTGGGATTGCAGGCATGAGCCACCATGCCAGCCGTAATCCTATAGCCGGTTTTATCATTGCATTCATAAATAGGTATGGCATTTTTTAAAGGCTATATGGTTAAGCTATAGATGGAAGAAGAAATCATGATAATTTTATTCTATTAAATCAGGGTGTCCAATCTTTTGGCTTCCCTGCAGCATACTGGAAGAAGAACCGTCTTCGGCCAAGCATAAAATGCACTAACAATAGCTGATGATAAACAAACAAACAAAAATCATAATGTTTTAAGAAAGTTTATGAATTTGTGTCTCCATCTCAAAGCCATCCTGGGTCACATGTGGGCCACAGGTCAGATAAGCTTGTATCAGATTTTGTTTTACATGGTATGTTTTTACCCAGCCATTTGTTCTTCTTTATAATTTGTTCTAAATTTCAGTCTCATTTTCAATAGGCTTCCTCTCCTCCACCCAAGGCATTTGTTCATCCCCTCTGTTCCTACTCCTCCACTGAACACTCTAGAATTCTGGCTCTACTGTTAAATTCCTCTATCTTTCTCTGTGTCTCCAAACTGTTCCCTGAAGGCTCTCTGTACCTTCTAGTCATTCAATCAAAGAAGCTTTCCCTAGGATACTGCTCGCCCCTGCAGGGAATGAGATCTCCATAGCCCATATACCTTACAAGTCCAGTATTGATGTTGGTGTTTTCTTCATTCATCAAAGTCATTTCTGGACCATGCTTCCTCTACCCCTCTTACAAAAATGCTTGTTCACCTGAGCTCAAATCAACAATATCACCTTCTACCAACTATTTCTCAACTGTCTATCTCTTCAGTCACTTTTCCCTCCTTCATTAAGACTTTACACCCCTATCAGTCCTCCTCAACACCTCAAAGCTTGCCATTTAACAGCTTGATCTTTCTCTTCTTTGACCTCATTATCATCAAGCCAAGTTCTCTTCCATTCTCATCATTTGTTTAATGTAAATCTTCCCTGTCAGACTAAGGTCCATGAAGATGGGGACCACAGATGTCTGGTTCACTGCTAACCCCCAAGCAAATAGCATAGTATATACTCTAGTTAAATAAGATTTTTTTTTCATCCCCACTAAATACAAAAAATTGAAGCTACTGGCTGGGCACCATGGCTCATGCCTGTAATTTCTGCACTTTGGAAGCCCAAGGCAGGCAGATCACCTAAGGTCAGGAGTTTGAGACCAGCCTGGAAAACATGGTAAAACCCCATCTCTACTAAAAATACAAAAATTAGCAGGGCATGGTGGCGCGTGCCTGTAGTCCCAGCCACTCAGGAGGCTGAGGCAGGACAATCACTTGAACCCGGGAGGCGGAGGCTGCAGTGAGCCGAGATGGTGCCACTACACTCCAGCTTGGGTGACAGAGCAAGACTCCGTCTCAAAAAAAAAAAAAAAAAAAAAAAAAAAAATTGAAGCTACTAGCAGGCCCACGTTGCTTACAAGAAAAACAACAAAGACAATGAACTATCTGGAAATCGTATCTAAAAAAAATCAAACAAACAAAGGATGTTTTACCCAAGAAAGTATTAGTACTTTGAACAATTAAAGGAAATTAAACTTAATATATAAAAAGGCTGACAATTTTGAAACTTGAGATGAGGAATTGGCTCTGCTACTAATTAGTGGCTTTACTTAGTGTTCTCAGTCCTCTATTTTTACCTCATCTATAAATTTAAAAAGTTGGATCTTCTGAGTTCTAAACATTCTATTTCATTCATGTCGAATGGTGCCCCAGCATGCAAAAGGAGCCCAATAAGGATGTTATAAGATGGCAACCTGATGAGCCAGACCTGTCACAATCTGAACCAAGTTACCTTATTTAAAAAAAAAAATCTAAAAAATAATAATAATCTAAGAATACTAAGATCTAGCAGAGCTTCATAAATAATGGTGGGACTAGATCAGGGTTCAGCAAACTATGAACCCTGGGGCAGTATGTTTTTGTAAAGTTTATTGGAAGATAGCCACATTATTCATTTAATTATTATCTATGGCTGCTTTCTTGCTATTAACAGCAGAGTTCCATAGTTGTGAAAGAGACTACATGGCCCACAGAGCCTAAAATATTTACTATTGGCTGGGTGTGGTGGCTCATGCCTGCAACCCCAGCACTTTGGGAGGCCAAGGTGGAAGGACCACTTGAGCCCAGGAGTTTGACACTAGCCTGGGCAACATAGTGAGACCTAGTCTCTACAAAATAATAATATAAAAATGTTTAAAAAAAAAATTATATATATATATATATATTTGCTATCTGGCATCTTAAGAAAAAGTTTGCTGACCCTAAACGATCTATAAGGTTCATTTAACATTCTTATATGCTGGCGATGAAAAAAAGAACTGCAGTAAAACACTCTTAAATGGAAGACAGCAATAAAAAAGGAATAAGGCATGAGGAGAGAGAACAATTCAAACAAGATCAAAATTCACCTCCCAGTGATAACACTAACTTCTCTTTTTAAGCCAGTGCATGGCTTATCTTCCAGTCACTGAAACCTTCTATTCCAAGAATATACAAGATTAAACAAGCATTAGCGATTTAACACTCACCTGCCTTCCTTAACTTTTTCTGCATTCCCTCGACATATGTAGTTTTCAATGTAACCATCGCTGCAGTTGATTTTTGACCAATCTGGATCACAAACATCCAAGAAGTGAGGCCGCAGTCTGCCTATTGAATACTTGGCAATGTCAGTCAGGGACTGACTAGCAGCTGCACCAAATAAAAAGGTTCCAATGGCTTTGTAAATAGTGGCTATGTAGTTATTCCTGATAAAGGAATTTGAGTGCAAAAGGTTACAGTAAACAGACAGGGTTTCTCCAAGAATCATCTGAAAAAGAAACAGAAAAATAACATGTTAAAGTAGCAAGCAGGCACTTTAAACAAAACGAAACATAGTGGGGAAGAAGGAAATGGTAAATCACAAAAAGATCTTTGTTTTAAAAACTGTCCCAGCCCCTTTTTTCTTTACAATGGAGTCAACTTCAGATATCCAATTCTAAACCACAAAAAAGGTGTCTTATCAATGGTGAACATTACTCACAAAGCCATGGCTGGGCCAAAAACATATCATTGCTTACCTAAAATAACAAGATCGTATTTTTTTTCTTGTATTCAAATAAACAGAGTTTTAAAAAGTACAAAGAGATATCTCCTGGAGGACAAAAACTATGGCTTGTCCAAAAAACAAACTTCCGGCTGGGCGTGGTGGCTCATGCCTGTAATCCCAGCACTTTGGGAGCCCAAGGCGGGTGGATCACCCGAAGTCAGGAGTTCGAGACCAGCCTGGCCAACATGGTAAACCCTGTCTCTACAAAAATTACAAAAAAACAACCAGGCATCGAAGAAGGTGCCTGTAATCCCAGCTACTTGGGAGGCTAAGGCAAGAGAGTCGCTTGAACCTGGAAGGCGAAGGTTGCAGCGAGCCGAGATTGTGCCATTGCACTCCAGCTTGGGCAACAAGAGCAAGACTCCATCTCGATAAATACATACATACATACTTCCCCAATCAGAAACTCCTGTGTATAAGTACTTTTACCTGACAGAGTCTTCATTTTTCTCAAATATTCCTTTGAATCAAAGACATCCATCATATTAAAAAGGGTAAAATCATTTCAGGGAGGATTGCTAGAGGATACAGAGGGCAGGGATTTAGCTAACAGGATATACCAGTCCTGCCTTCCAGGTGACCTCTGCTGGAGGCCCAAGGGGTGGGATGGGACTCTTAGTCACTAATTTAAAAGTATAAAAAGGTTTCTGATGCTTTACAAGTTAACAAACCAGTATCCTGAGAATTCAAAGAATACTGAATGGCAACATTATAAATAGTAACATTTGCTATTAAAAAAGACAGTAAGACTCTAGATACCTGAGACCAAAATAAACAGCTAAGGCCAGGCACTGTGGCTCAACTCCTGTAATCCCAGCACTTTGGGAGGCAGAGGCAGGTGAATCATTTGAGGTCAGGAGTTAGAGACCAGCCTGGCCAATATGGTGAAACCCCGTATCTACTAAAAATACCAAAAATTAGCCAGGAGTGGTGGCAGGCGCCTATAATCCCCAGCTACTTGGCAGACTGAGGCGGAAGAATCGCTTGAACCTGGGAGGTGGAGGCTGCAGTGAGCCAAGATGGCGCCACTGCACTCCAGCCTCGGCGCGACACAGCAAGACTCCATCTCAAAAAAATAATAATTAAAAACAACAACAACAACAACAAAAACCACTTAAACACAGAATAGTCTGAACAGTGGGTTTGCTAATCTGTGTGGAGAGAATATAAGTAGCAAAGCTTGACTTGAAATACATTACTAGTTTCTCTACTTCACCTTAAATTTATATAAACAATTTTATAAAGCATTCAAACATTTCCATTTAATGAGGATCAACTGTCTTCAGGGTAAGTCTTACCATAAGTAAAATAAATGGTTGCTTCCTGAAAGGGATTTCAAGAATCTGATACCTAAAATCCTTTCCTTACTCTGGCTCAATGACTCCTAGAGTTCCATAATTAGAATGTTATAACTTTGACAATGAGACTCTGAACTCTACAAGGTAAGGAGGATTTCTTAATTGCTGAACAGAAACCTCCTATCACCAGAGTGACCTAAACAAAGTAAGTGGTCAATAAATTTTAGTGGAAGGTGCTGCCTTGGGTAAACAGCAAATGCCCTTAGTTTACACGTTAAGCCCCATAAAAATACAGTTCTAATTATAGTCCTTAATGTGAATGAATTAATCAGATTCTTTTCTGAGAACAGGTCACAGGAGAGGAAAACTATACGTACTTCCAGGAATGCCATTCCTTTACAATTTTGCTTAGGGTTATCCCTGACTGCCAACAGAAGAGCCCTTTCCATTTCAGTATACATTGCCTCCTTACGCCAGGAAGGGGTCCCAGTATTTCCTCACAGATTAGTAGCCAGAAAGAACTTATCTAACATTTCATTTTGGAATTAATCTTTGATTCTTGAAAACATATCAAGTATATTAATCAACCACAGTTTTAGCAGTTGAAACTTCCACATCTCAGGTATCAGCTGTTCTTCCACATCTCAGCTATCAGCTGGCACTCGACTATTTTCCAAAAGCAGGTAGTATGTTTTGTGAGTCTTCCTAGTCATAATCATCATAGTTTATGGCCACCCAAATCCTGGCTCTTGCCAGTGATGACAGAAAATGAGTTTGCTAGGAATATTCAGAATACTGGGCACAGATTAAAAGCTGATCTTCAGAAGCAGTGTAAGCTGAAACTTAGCCATTAATACTGGGAATGCAGGCAAGTCTCTAACGCCAGCAAATGCTAGGTTAACTTACATCACTGAGAGAAGCAGACAATAGAGGAGTTCTAAATTAATTCTTCTGAATTAAATGCAGAGATGTGTCTGCCCATTTGATCCACACAAGATAGCCATATTGTTTTGTTTCATTTCAATTCCTTATCCTGACCTTTGAGCCATTTATGCCAATTCTTAACCTTTCATGAAGTCAACAGCTAAGCCAAGTGTGGCCTAATCCTAAAACTGAGATTATTTATAATGTATTATTTACTCAGATTCTAGGATATGATAAATTATCAAAGAAATAAAAATGATGTTTGGAGGAGTAAAACAATACTTATGAAGTTCAAAGCTAATAATTATCTAAATCAGAGTGATTCAACCTTTTTAAACCTGTCTCCCATAGTATTCTCTTACCATCCCCTTTAAATCTCCATCAACCAAGATAGTTTTATGTTTCTACACTGTCCCTATGATTTTGTGTCTTTCATTCAGGGCCCATCTTCCCAAAAGAACAGTCTAAAATCAATGGCACATCTCCACATCTTCCTCTCCCTCCTAAATATCTCTAACCACTTCCATTTCCTTTATTCTACTGATTTTTTCACAAAAGTCAAAATTGTCTCATCCGATCAAACAGATTTTCTTTTTTTCTTTTTTTTTTTTTTTTTGAGACACAGCCTTGCTCTGTTGCCCAGGCTAGAGTGCAGTGGCACAATCTCGGCTCACTGCAACCTCTGCCTCCCAGGTTCAAGCGATTCTCCTGCTTCAGCCTCCTGTGTAGCTGGGATTACAGATGTGCACCACTGCACCCAGCTAATTTTTGTCTTTTTAGTAGAAAAGAGGTTTCACCATCTTGACCAGGCTGGTCTTGAACTCCTGACTTTGTGATCCACCCACCTCGGCCTCCCAAAGTGCTGGGATTACAGGAGTGAGCCACCGCACCCAGCCAGATCAAACAGATTTTTATCAACTCTCACTTACTTTAACTTCTCGGTACATTTGACTTCACTGACCACTTCCTCCTTATTGAAATTATCCCATGTCTTCTGAGAAACTATAATAATCCTGGTTCTCTACCGGCCAGGTTCCCTCAATCACTCATTTATTAATGAATCATTTGCAACTCATGTCAAGGCCCTGGTGTGCAATCTTAATCATGGCGATTTTTTTAAATAAATGATTTACTTTCTAGTAAACAAAGTTAAATGTATACAAGTCTAACTGAGCATTGCCTGAAAGAGGCTGAGTTAATGAATAAAATAGAATTATGTTAATTTAGCACATAAGGCTGGGCATGATGGCTTACACCTATAATCCCAGCACTTCGGGATGTTGAGGCAGGAGGGTTGCTTGAACCCAGGAGTTTGAGACACAAGCCTGCGCAACTCAGAGAGATCGTATCTCTTAAAAAAAAAAAATGTAATTAGCCAGTTGTGGTGGTGCACACCTGTGGTCCCAGCTCCTCAGGTGGCTGAAGCAGGAGGATCACTTAAGCCCAGGAGGTCGAGGCTGCAGTGAGCTCTGATCACACCACTGCACTCCAAGCCTGGGTGACAGAGAAAGACTCTGTCAATCAATTAATCAAAACATACATATATAAAACCACTGCCCTAAGCAGTGTTTGTTTTCAGTGATACTGTAGAGATGAATAACAGTGCGTTTAAACAATCAGTTCTTTTTAAAGCAGTCTGTACTCATCTATTAATTTACTTGCCATTTTATTAAATGTAAAGATAACTTTCTCACAGGTTATGTTGAGAGAGTAAAGAATAGGCCGGGCACAGTGGCTCACACCTGTAATCCCAGCACTTTGGGAGGCTGAGGCGGGTGGATCATGAGGTCAGGAGCTCAAGACCATCCTGGCCAACATAGTGAAACCCCATCTTTACTAAAAATACAAAAATCAGCTGGATGTGGTGGCAGGCGCCTGTAATCCCAGCCACTTGGGAGGCTGAAGCAAGAGAATCGCTTGAACCCAGGAGTCAGAGTTTGCAGTGAGCCAAGATTGCGCCACTGCACTCCAGCCCAGGCAACACAGCGAGACTCTGTCTCAAAATAAAGAAAGAAAAGAAAAAAAATAGCAAAGAATTCCAAGTTAATGAAATATAATTCATGAGTTTTTGCTAACTAAGCATTTTGTCAAGCCCTGTATAGGCCGTGCACATCAACACAGCGCCCAGCAATCAGTGGCCTGCTCTACTGCAGCCCTCCAGGCTAGAGCAAATTCCTGTAGTTCTGTTTGCATGGCATCCTTTTTACTGAGACCAAAAAAAAGGGCAGAATTGAAAGACAAGTCTATTTCTAGCACTGTTTATTTGAATATTTGAATCCTGTCTGAAATTGGCTATTTGCAACTAAAGTCCTACTAAAAATGTCATATTTAATTGCTTAGCAATCACTCAGAAACATATATACTTTTTTAAAAAAGACCCTACTTCCTCCTTAATGGAAGAATTATAGACTTGGCTTTCTTTTAGCAGTAAAAATTCAGTGTAAAAAATTGTCTAGATTAAAAGAATACCTGATTTCTTAAAACTTCCCCGTATTTCGGGAGAGTCACCAACATTACTGTGTAATTACTCTATAGTTCCTTCATACAGTTTCATTCATGCTGGGCTCCATGCCAGGCGGTGAGGACACGAAGATGAACAAGATATCATCTCTGCTTTCAAGGAGCTCACAGTCTTATAAAACAAGTATCTGTATAGCAAAGGTTTTCTTTTATTAATTATGCACCACAAATTACAAGTTAACTTTCAGTGCTAATAAAGTATTATGATCATTCTTAAGACATTTCTAAATTAAGAAGTTTTTCTTTTTTTAAAATAAACTCCAAAAACAGACATGATATACATGCTGTCATCTTTGGCCTATCTCCTGGATACAACTATATATATTTTTTAATTTAAAAAAAAAAAATCTGTGTGTGTGTGTGTGTTTGAGAGAGGATCTCACTCTGTTGCCCAAGCTGGAATGCCGTGGTGCAATCATGGTTCACTGCAGCCTCAACTTCCTGAGCTCAAGGGATCCTCCTGCTTCAGCCTTTTGAGTAGCTGGGACTACAGGCTCCTGCCCACCGTGCCTGGCCTTTTTTTTTGAAGCGGGGGTGAGTGGGGGGGTGGATATAGGCAGCGGTCTTGCTATGCTACCCAGGTTGGTCTCATACTTTGGGGCTCAAGTGAGCCTCCTGACTTGGCCTCCCAAATGCTGGGATTAAAAGCATAAGCCACCACATCCAGCATATTTTCTGGATTTTTGTTGTTTTTTTTTTCCAGACGGAGTCTCATCGTGTCACCCAGGCTGGAGTACAATGGTGCAATCTCGGCTTACTGCAACCTCCGCCTCCTAGGTTCAAGTGATTCTCCTGCCTCAGCCTCCTGAGTAGCTGGGATTACAGGTGTGTGTCACCACACCCAGCTAATTTTTGTATTTTTAGTAGAGGTGGGGTTTCGCCAGGTTGACCAGGCTGGTCTCGCACTCCTGACCTCAGGTGATCTGCCCGCCTCGCCTCCCAAAGTGCTAGCATTACAGGCGTGAGTCACTGCACCCAGCCTTCTGCTTATAAAGCAGAAGATTTATAAGAGATTATAAAAATCATGTAGTCCAGTCAATAGTCTTATCCCTAGACACATTCTTTAAGCATTTCTACCTGAAATACTGGAAAACAACAGTTACTATTTTAGTTTAAGACTCAGTCTTGCATTCAGTACCAGTAAAAATTCTTTCATATTCACTACTAATCATATATAGAACTACAGCTTTTCTCTCCTGTGTATATTATCTAAAAATTATTTAAAGTAAGCATGCATTATATAAAGTTTTAACATCACTTAGCAATTTTTCTTTTCTAGAACTCAGTACAGAGGGAGAGTCAAAAACAGTAGGTACATACACACAGATACAATAAATTATAAAATGATATCCTATGTATAAAGTATGCTAGAATCATATTGCTATAACATTCAACTATTGATCACAAGATTATTAAAACAATAACAAATTAGAGTTCTAACAATCACAGTGACATGGAAAAGATTAGCATAAAATCTATACATATCCAGCAAGGTTCTTTTCATTTTTTTTTTTCTGTTTTTTTTTAAGATGGGATGTTGAAGTGTTGTCTGGGCTGGAGTATAATGGCTATTCACAGATGTGATCACCACATACTATAGTCTTCAACTGGGAGACTCAAGCAATCCTCCAGCCTCAGCCTCTTGAGTAGCTGGGACTACAGGCATGTCACCGTGCCTGGCTCTTATAATTACACACTGTTATTTTTTGACTCCACTTAAAATAGCTGAGATTATCTTGATCAAATAAACCATCAATTAAAGGTTAAAAAAGCACACATTGTTTTTGGAGGGTTATACATTTAAGCATTAAAAGAATAACAGAAAATTAAGCCAAGGCCCAATAGTTACAAACTTGGAAAAGTGGATTTAACTTACAACGATAATACTGAATGGAATGATTATTCCACCTAATAACGCATAAGGTATGGTGTCTTCTTTGTAAGGGTACTTGATGGACTCATCATTACAGAATACTCCTCGTTGGAAGGGGGTATGCCTTGAAGTAAGAATTGCAAAAGGCAATCCAGCTAGCAAAAGGGAATAAATGAAAATATCATTAAAAAAGAAATACCAAAACTAATTAATGTCAATAATTATCCCAGAGACTCTGTTTAAAAATGCATTTGCCATGAAAATAAGTGAGAGCACATGTAAAAAAGGAAATGCAGCAATGCATGCAACAGAAGTTGGAAAGATTACAGTTTTAAGATAAAGATGTTTTGTCTACAGCAAACAAAGCATTCAAATCCTCTATTAACCAATTTAATAAAGAATTATCTTTCCTCTGTTTCTGTCCAAACACACTAAACGGATTTTGGGAAAATCTCTTCTCATGTCCTTGTTGTCATTTAATCGCCAGGTTTCTAACACTACTTCAAAACCAATTTTTCATGGGCTTCACTTCCAAAAAGAAAACATTTTAGCATTCCACATTTGGATAGGTCATTGTCACTGGCTAAGCTATCAGAGTATCTAAATAAAACTTTATCCACTCATTTCTGTATTGTCTATAGCAGCCTGAAAGCTGCTATAAAAAGAAGAATCTGAACGTAAAGTTTTTTGTTTTGTTTTTGTTTTTGTTTTTTGAGACAGGGTCTCATTCTGTTACCCAGGCTACAGTGCCATGGCACGATCATAGCTAAGTGCAGCCTCGATCTTCTGGGCTCAAGCTATCCTCCTGCTTCAGCTTCTCGAGCAGCTGGGACCACAGGCACGCACCACCATGCCAAGCTAGTTTTTTGTTTTGTTTTGCTTTAATTTTTTAGTAGAGATGAGGTCCAGCTATGTTGCCCAGGCTGGTCTTGAACTCCTGAGCTCAACTGATCCTATGGCCTCAGCCTCCCAAAGTGCTGGGATTACAAATGTGAGCCATTGCACCCAGCCCTGAGCTTAGTTTCTTAAGATGATGATGGAGTCAAGCACAAAGGCACCTAACAGAGAGCGCTGTTTTTATCATCAGTGTTTTCTGTAAAGATCATGTCTTATACTCACCTCCTAAAATGCCAATTTTTTGCCTAAATGTGAACTTCAAGAATTCAATTATCCTTTACTTCACTGAACTTGACCTACTGATTAATACTACAGCATACTAATTAGTATTGTGTTGTAAGAGATGCAGGTTAGCAGAAACCCTCCACGTGAGATCTGCTTTAAGACTGACCCAGGCCTGAAACGCTCTCTCCCTAAGTGATCCATGTCCCTGCAGTAATACCATAACCACTAAGCTAACACACTCACTGCAGAAGTGTTGCTTCTCTGTGAAGCACCAAGACTTGATGACCGTTTGCAGTTCTCATTAACTCCACTAAGGCCCTAAAGGCTAAATGACAACCAAGCCTCTGCCACTCTGCCTGAGTGTATTTACCACAAATATCAAATCTGTTCAATCTATTATAAGAGCTAAAAAGGAGAAGCACACGAAATCACATTTCTTTCACTCTTAGCTCTTTTATTGATCTTCCCATTTTTCATTCAGACACTGAATACATGAACCAAAGCTTAGTTCTCTGTATTAGTCAATTTGCCAATAGTTGTCACCCCTTTAAAAAGTCTTTACGATGCTACAAGGTTCCCAAAGCTATACTCCTAGTAATGCTATGCCTTAAAAGAAAAAAAAAAAAAAAAAAAACTAAACTAGAGCTGACCTTGCTGACACTTATACTGGCCCTCATATCCCAATTCAGACTATCCTCTGATTCACCAAATAGTTTTCATTCATAGGAATGGGATAAAATGGCCAAGTTTTCAATACATATACCATGGTTACAATATAACTTCAAAATAATTTGCACAAACCTTTTGCACTTATCAGCACTGTGGAGGTTGCCCCATACAGTAACTAAATGCTTAGCCCCCTAATCAATAACCATACTCTAACTCAATGAGCAAATTTATTTTGTACATAAAAATAACCGCTACTTCTTTTTTCTTTTCTTTTTTTTGAGATGGTGTCTTGCTTTGTTGCTCAGGCTGGGGTGCAGTGACAGAATCTCGGCTCACTGCACCCTCCACTTCTAGGACTCAAGCAATTATCCTGCCTTAGCCTCCCAAGTAGCCAGGACTACAGGCACCCGCCACCACGCCAGGCTAATTTTTGTATTTTTAATAGAGAAGGGTTCTGCCATGTTGGCCGGGCTGGTCTCAAACTCTTGACCTCAAGTGATCCACCCAGCTCAGCCTCCCAAAGTGTTGAGATTATAGGCATGAGCCATAGTGTCCAGCCAAAGAACCACTATCTCTATAATCCAATTCAGTCTACACAAAATAATGGAAACTTTTACTGTCTACAAAGCATATTTCTGAATTGGTTGCATTTTCCAATAAACATTTCTTTCTTTTGGAATAGTATATTTAGTATAGAAATTAAATTCATGGACATGGTGGCATGCGCCTGTAGTCCTGGCTACTTGGGAGGCTGAGGCAGGAGAATCACTTGAACCCAGGAGGTGGAGGTTGCAGTGAGCCGAGACTGTGCTACTGCACTCCAACCTGGGTGACACAGCGAGACTCTGTCTAAAAAAAAAAAAAAAAAAAAAAGACAGAAACTAAATTCACATATAATAGGATTAGAGTCCAAAACTCACTAGGCTGTGTGTCCTTATTCTCAGAGAAAACATATAGGCCCAAATACACAGGCCCAAATGTATTTAGAAATGCTATTACCATGTATGTCCATTAATATTAAGGGTTTTTTTCCCCCCAACCACAAAAACCATGTTAGAAATTATTCTTAGATTTAGAAAAAAAGTTTGTGGGTATTTTTCAGGATACTAGGGGAACAAAATAAAACCATATACAAAGGATAATAGCCCATTTAAAAAAATAAAAACATTCATGTGGGCAAATACTAAGTAAACCCACTGTGCAAGGAATTCCGCTAGGTGCTACCAGGAATACAAATTGAATAAGGCACAGTACGTAATTATAGCAGAGAATAAACTGAGGTTCAAAGAACTCTGAGTGTTCAAAAGAAAAGGAGAGTTGGTGATGCCTCTGAGTATGATATTCGATAAGCCAGTGGTTGTGACAGTCTCCATCTCAGCAGAAGGGGTCTAGGACAGAGACAAAGATTTGGGGATATAAAGGGTCTCTAAAGTCACAGAGGTACAAAACACTGTACAGGATGTATATAAAGAGAAAAGAAGTGGAGGGTGAGGCACAGAGCAACAGCAGAGGAAGAAGAGGAGAGGAAGAAGATTCACTAAGGCAGACTTGAGTGGCGTAAGGGCAGGTCAGGAGACAGCGACCTCATCGTGGCCACATTAGAAAGAGAGGGCATTCAGGAGGTGGAGATTGGTCCACAGTGCCCAATATGGCGTCCAATGGGATTTCAATTGCCAGTCTTAGTTAAAGAGGTTTTAATAAGAAAGGGTAACATACAGACTGCAAGTTTTGGTAAGAAAATATGAGAAAATAAGCATGAATCTACCCACACTATTCTGTTGAGAGAATCAAGAAAAGAGGATGCCAACACCAAAGACCTTAGAAATATTTTTAAATTGATAATAAATAATAGCCAATATTTGCCATTCCTCAAATACGCCCATGAGATTTTTTTTTTTTTTTTTTTTTTGAGACAGAGTTTTGCTCTTGTCGCCCAGGCTGGAGTAAAATCGTGTGATCTCGGCTCACTGCAACCTCCACCTTCCAGGTTCAAGCGATTCTCCTGCCTTGGCCTCCAGAGTAGCTGAGATTACAGGTGAGCACCACCATGCCCAGCTAATTTTTTTGTATTACTAGTAGAGATGGGGTTTCACCATGTTGGCCAGGCTAGTCTCAAACTCCTGACCTCAGGTGATCCACCTGCCTCAGTCTCCCAAAGTGCTGGAATTATAGGCGTGAGCCACTATGCCCAGTCAAGATGTACTGAATCAACGCCATTACCCAATGCCATTTCATTTTCACTAACTATCTAAATCTAAACACAGACCCCTGAAAGGGGATGAAGAAAAAGACCAAACCACGGGTTGTTCACTCACCCACTTAAGGCTCAAAAAGAACAGCTCTTTCAGATTCCTGTTCTGGAAATACGGGAATTGTAACAAAAACTGATTAAGTCCAAGGTGGCAAACACCACTAGGCCATGTACAAGGAAGACTGGCTGAAGAAGAAGCTGAGAACAAAGCAGGTCTACAGAGGAGGAAGTAGTGACTAGCCTGGTCCCTGAATGGGTGAAATGGGAAGGTAGCTGTGGTTCCCCAATGCCAAAAGGCCTCAGTGATCTTGCTGCTTGGGGTTATTACAGCACCTTGTATCCTTTTCAACAAAGCCCAATTTTACTTAATCTAGTTAGAAAGAATTTCTACTCTTTGAAACTAAGAGAGACAAAGTAAAAACAATTATAATTTAACCATTCCTCCTACTTTGAGAGCATGTAGGTTATTTTTAATTTTTTGATTACCCTATATGATGCCATAGTTAACATTTCCGAATACAAATTCTTGTTTGCATTTCTAATCTCCTTAAGATATATATGTAAGTGGAATTGAAAGATACAAACATTAAATCCTTGATAAACTATTCCAAAAGGGTTACTGCACACCACCAACTTACTTCACCAGACAGTGTAGAAAAGTGAGCAGAAATGCAAACATTTAAATAGATACTTGATGTTAACTTTGATATTTACTAAAGATTTCAAGGCAAAACTTCGTTTATCAATTCAGTCAAAAACCCTTTTCCTTTTACCTGAAAGATTATATCTCTAAATCCCTTTCATCACTTCTCAAATGACTACCCTCGTCAAACACTGTTTCTCTTATTACTTGAGCTGGCAAAATTCATTTTCACTCTCCCTTTTTTTAAATTGAGGTATAATTTACATACCATAAAATTAATCCAGTCTAAGTATATATATAATTCAATGGTTTTGGTAAATTTATATTGTGATGCAACATCACCACAATCTAGTTTTAGAACATTTTCATTACCCCCCAAATTCCCTTGAGCCTATTTGCATTCAATCCCTGCTCTCACTAACAAACCCAGGCAACCACTCATCTGCTATCTGTCTCTACATAAATTTGCCTTTTCTAGACATTTCATATAAATGGAATTACAAAATATGTAGTATTTTATATGTGGCTTTTATCACTCAGCATAATGTTTTTGAGGTTCATCTGTGTTACAGCATGCATTTTGTTCCTTTTTATTAATGAATATTCAGTTATATGTATATACCACATTTGGTTTATCCACTCACCAGTTAATGGACATTTAGATTGCTTCCAGTTTTGTGGTATTACGACTAATCCTATGAACATTCACATACAGGTATTTTTGTAGATATGTTTTCATTTCTAATGAAAGTGGGTGGGATTGCCAGGTCATATGGTAAATTGATGCTTAACTTTTTAAGAAATTGCTAAACTGTTTTCCAAAGTGGTTGCACCCTTTTACATTCCCACATTCCGCTTTTTGATACATTCACTACTCAGCTCATGACTCAGGTTCTCTGCATAGTAAACTCATACTCAGTTATAAATAAACACAACTTTGTATATTTTAACAGCGAATATTTATAATGGTTCAAGAGAGAGTATGTGATATGGGAACTTATGGCTTCCACAAACCAAATATCACAAGAACACTTCACCATCCTTTATTAGAGACAGGAAAGGACAACATATGAACATAGTCACACCACATCTTCTTTAACTTCCTCTTGCACAAATGCTCAGGATCTTGGAACCAAAATACCAATCCTAACAGTTTTAGTAAGAAATATTGGTGGTGGAGTACCCAGCAAAACTGGGAAACTGGTTCCATGGATATATTGTTCCTTTTTGTTGCTGAACAGTATTCCATTTTACAAATCTAAAACATACCAGATGCCCAGGAGAGAGTGGCATGCAACTTTACAGACCACAGTAGCAAATCACTAAGGGACATACTGCCTCAGGGATAACAGCAGTGGCAACAGTCTGAGAAATCCTGACACACAGATGACAGGCACCTTGGGATTTACTGTGAGATAAGGTACCACCTCAATAGTTTGGAAGAAGAAAAGACCCCATAGGCAGACCAAAAGACCCACGTAATAGAAAGAATTGTGTCCACTTGTGAAATATTTCAGGAAATACATTTTTCTCTTAATGCCTGAACAAGGAGAGAAGAATGTGGATGGAGGCTAGACGCTTGAATAACCCAGACATATAGGCCAGACTGTCAAATAATGGAGTTATTACTATTTTGTTAATAAAATTTCTCATAAGAACTGAGAATCAGTACTTTCCACAATGCGTGGATAGGAAATGCAGCTACACATGAGAATAAGTAAACAAGAAAATAAAACTTGTTTCCAACCTAGGAAACCAATCTCCACAGTATTATATTTCTATAGTTCTAATAGGCATTTCCCCTATATTATAAGATATCTCCAAAGGGGGAAATATAAATAAAAATATATTTTTATATAAATAAATATATATTTATATTTATATAAATATATAAACATATAAATATTAAAATATATTTTTAAATATTAAATATATATTTATATAAATATTTTATATTTATATGGACATATATTTTATATTTATATAAATATATATTATAAAAATATATTTATATTTTCCCCTTGGGTGCTATCTTATATATATCACATATATATATGTATAGTATACGCACATACACACACACATCTCTCCAGTCGGGATACGCATTCAATATAAGTCTCCTTCCCCCCTCACTCCCCAAAAAACTGTTTTAATGAGGTAAGAGATGACTTGGAAATATGGTCAGTTTCCACAGAGTTAAGCTGAATTTTCATGGTAGTAGTCATTATGAAACATAAACAACAATCTTATTCTATTTCACATTTTGCAGTTTTTCATAAAATTTTCTACCTCAATTTATTAAACACCTATTATGTGCCACTAAGGTTACAATCGTGAGCAATACAGACCATCCCTACTCTAGTGAAGATTATTATCTTACTGCCTATAGAGGTGAAAATAAGAAATGGCAGCACAGCACCTATGTTTCCATGAAAACAAGGGAGAAATGACAAACAAATGTGAGCAACAGACTGTTTGGATACCAGCTTCCTGCACCAGTACAGGAAAAGGACAGCAAGAAAGATGTGCCATGCCATAAAACTTAACCAACTCCAATCTCCTCTGCCATGCAGGGTAAAATTCTAAAGCCACTTTGCCATAAGAACACTTTACTTATATATTACTTTATACCTTATAAAAATAAACATATTAACCCATTCATTCTTTCTTCCTCAAGACTATCAATTTCTTATTACCATTTAAGTAAGCTATTCAAAATAATAAAAATTATACCTCGGTTACCTGCTTTGTGGGCAGGCTCTCTAAAAAAACATTATTTTTTCAAATAATGTACCAAAAACAAAGAACTTCAGAAAATCCACATATCTATAGTAAATAATCTCCCTCATCTTCCAAAACATTATCAAATTCCAAACTTTACAAATATGGTATTCCACAACAATTCAACCCAAAAAATATATCCTGTGTTATTTCCCCTCAGGTGTTAATAAAGGGAGTAAAAGTGATTTTTTAAAATTAACTTAGGAGCAATTAGACTACCAAAAATAATAAAAAATATTTCTTAATATTTCTTAAAAAGTCATATTTTATCCTTTAAAATTGTGGATATTGTCCATATATTATTACACTAGCAATATTTATAGTAAAAATCTGAGTAATCAACGCCAGAAAAATACACATGCTTAATGGTATACAAAAGCTAGACATTTTTTGTTATGCTAACACACAAACAACATCAGTTGAAAAGGATAATTCAAAGTACATTATTAGAGGCTAGGTGCAGCGGCTCATGCCTGTATTCCCAGCACTTTGGGGAGGCCGAAGTGGGCGGATCACATGAGGCCAGGAGATCAAGACCAGCCTGGCCAACACAGTGAAACCCCATCTCTACCAAAAATACAAAAATTAGCCAGGCATGGTGGCACGTGCCTGTAATCCCAGCTAAGGCACAAGAATTGCTTAAACCCAGGAGGCAGAGGTTGCAGTGAGCCAAGAATGTACCACTGCACTCCAGCCTGGGTGACAAAGGGAGACTCTGTCTCAAAAAAAAAAAAAAAAACATTATTAGAAATTTTGGGTTGACAGGCTATTTCCATTTCTGTACTTTTTACACTTAGAATGACTTTGCAAAAATCCCAAACCAAAAACTGTAACAATCCACATCCTAAAGGAATTTTAATAGACCAATACTTGGTCTATTAAATGGAGACATAATAGGATTTAAATAATGCATATTTCTGAATTAACCTAGGACAAAGGTTTTTTGCATATTAAGATATGTTTACATAGATGTCTTTCTACCATGAGCTACTAACTCACTATGCAATGCACACTTAAGATAAAGTTCATCTTTAATAGTGACAAAGGCTCTTCAGTTGACCAAACACCAGCTGTGAACCCTCTTCTCAACTAGGCCTCAACCTTGGCCTTTCATGTCAGCCTGTCCTTGTGTGGTATGCAAGGACAGGACAGGCACAGTCTTAGCAAAAGTCCTGCTAAGTCAGCTTAGCAAGAAGCCCCTTATCCTTGATATCTGAACACCCTTGATACATGATTAAATTCCTCATCCCCCACCTTTGATATATAAATCTTTGGCCTGCCTTAACAAGAATCTCCTACCCTTGATGTCTCCTCTTCATGATTTTCCATCCACTGATTCCCCTCACCCATAAATCCCCCCTTCTCCTTGTTGTAGTCAGAGTTGAGTTCTCCACCCCAGGTGCAATAGTCTTGAGTAAAGTTTTCCTTAACCATTTTAACAAGTATCAGAATAAATTTATTCAATAATAGAAACCCATATTAGATGGAAAGTCTCCAACTCCTAAGTAAACTTGGGTTGGCAGATTGAAAGGAAAAAATGAAAACTTTTTAAAAAATCTTAAATTGTATCAAACCAACACCTGAGTGCTTTAAACACTTTCAAGGTACCAAGGCTACAGAGTAAAAAGTACAGAGACTGGAGTCTATAACAAAGAATCTGGCCTTTGTCCCTGGGAGAGAGACTCTAAAACCTTAGAATTTCCCGAGTAATAGGGGTGTCTTTGTTATTCTTAAGCCCCTTGGTTCACACTTGGGTTTAGGCTAATGAATGACTCAGGATGGGAGCTGGTCACACTAACTATGTGATTAGAGGGACAGGGCTTTAAACCAACTCAACCTCCAAGGAGGTGAGGGGAACTAGAGATCAAGTTCAACTGGTTGGCCAATGATTCAATCAATCATGACTACATAATAAAACTCTAATAAAAACAATGGACACTGAAGGTTGCAGGAGCTGCCTGGTTGGTGAACACATCAATGTGCCAGGAAAGTGACACATCTTGATGCCACTGGGAGAGGACAGAAAAGCTCTACATTCAGGCTGTCCCCCACCCTGAGACCTTGACTGTGTATCTTAATTTGGCTCACTCTGATTCCTTATAATAAAACTATAATCATAAGTAAAATGATTTCCTGAGTTCTATGAGTTGCTTTAGCCAATTACCGAACCTGACAGGGTCACAGGAACCTCCAGAGTTACAACCTGGGGAACTTCAAATTTGCACCTGAAAACTACAGTGAGAGCAGTCTTACTGGGGACAATGACCTTAAATCCGTGGAGTCTCATGTTAACTCCAGGCAGTTAATGTCAGAATTGAATTATAGCATGCTGCAACACGCAAGACAAACTTTCCACATTCAAGGAGTTACATTTGTTTGTGTAGGTACACTCAGGTTCATAGACAACCAATCACTTCCAAAAAGACTAGTCAGCTACATAAGCTGCTGAGACACAGGACAAGGAGTGAAGTTTGATTTACTGCAAATTCTCAAAATACAGTTATTTTTATCTTTTTTTTTTCTTTTGGCACTTTCTTAGAAACAGACAAAATCCACACACATAACAGATAAGCTTCCACAATACTATGTAAAAATGGGTATATAGTTAAGGCACTTAAACTTCAGGTATATGAAAATGAAAACAGAAAAATTTCTAATGGGTTTTTAAAAAATAAAAATAGGCTTCCTTATTTGAAAAAACAATGTTCAAGGGAGGGGAAAAAACAGAAAATATAAGAGATAAAATGAAAATATCTCGGTCTTGGTGAGGTGCCGCCATTTCATCCGTCCTCAGTCTCTGCGCCTTTCACGGAGCTTCCAGCAGCGCTATGTTGGGCCACAGCATCCGGAGGTTCACAACCTCTGTGGTCCGTAGGAGCCACTATGAGGAGGGCCCTGGGAAGAATTTGCCATTTTCAGTGGAAAACAAGTGGGCGTTACTAGTTAAGATGTGTTTGTACTTTGGATCTGCATTTGCTGCACCCTTCCTTATAGTAAGACACCAACTGCTTAAATCATAAGGATGTTTCAGTTCATCCATTTAACAGATACGAAGAGCATTTTAAGAGATACAGCCTCTGGAAATGGATCAAACTCTAACTCATGGCATACTACATATGTTTGTCAATAAACTTATGACATGAAAAAAAAAAAGAAAATATATCATATACTAATAATCCCACTATTCAGAGGGAACCATTACTATTCTTCTCCCTTTACTCTCAATTATTACAAAAATCTTTCCATGTCAATATTATCAAAAATTATGAAATGAATATAATATTTCATCACTAGAATAAATCATAAAATAGTCCCCTATAGCTAAATTATTTCCAATTTTCTTCTATAAAAAGTACTGTAATCAACTGTCTTGTAACTCATTCTCTACATGAAACTTACTTCCAGGATAACTTCCTTCCGGTATAATTTATAGGTCCAACAATACACTCTTTCTAATGCCAATTTATACCCCTGCCAGATTTGTGTATGAGAACACCTGTTTTCTATGCTTGATAAGCTGGGAAAGTTCTTACCTTTGCTACTGTGACAGGCCAAACTGTGTTCTCAGTGCTGCTTTAATATGAACTTAAGACTAAGTCTTAAGAAAAGTTAAATGTTAAAGCATTTATTTCTATTTCTTGACAATTTTCTTCTACTGACAGCTTTCTAGTCATGCCCTTCCCCCATTTTTCTTTGAGGCAGTCATCTGTTTTTCACTAAGTTATAAAATATATAAAGTGGCTGGATGCGGTGGCTCACACCTGTAATCTCAGCACTTTGGGAGGCCGAGGTGGGTGGATTGCTTGAGGTCAGGAGTTCAAGACCAGCCTGGCCAACATGGTGAAACCCCATCTCTACTAAAAATACAAAAAATCAGCCAGTTATAGTGGCATGGGCCTGTAGTCCCAGCTACTCGGAAGGCTGAGGTAGGAGAAGCACTTGAACCCGGGAGGCGGAGGTTGCAGTGAGCTGAGATCACACCACTACACTCCAGTCTGGGCAAGAGTGAGACTCCATCTCAAAAAATGTAATACAATAAAATAAAATATACAAAGTGATTAAGCCTTGGTCGGGTGCGGTGGCTCACACCTGTAATCCCAACACTTTGGGAGGCCGAGGTGGGCAGATCATGAGGTCAGGAGTTCAAGACCAGCCTGACTAACATGGTGAAACCCCATCTCTATTAAAAATACAAACATTAGCCGGGCGTTGGTGGCATGCGCCTGTAATCCCAGCTACTCAGGAGGCTGAGGCAGGAGAATCGCTTGAACTCGGGAGGTGGAGGTTGCAGCGTGCCGAAATCGCACCATTGCACTCCAGCTTGGGCAACAGAGCGAGACTCCGCCTGAAAAAAAAAGTGATTAAGCCCTTTTCACAAACATCCATGTACATTTCCAGTTTTAGGTCACCATGAATAATACAATCACTCTTTAGAAAGAGTTTTATAAGTTGGTCACAAGCATTGGCTATACTGTTATTTTAGGCTAAATATTTTTGCTAAAAGGTTATGTCATACAGTAATCATGACTTAAGAAAAGCAACTACTTACAGTCGGTACTCAAGTCAATTTAAAATAGCCTATTAAACATAGGCAAGTTTTGTATCCTGAAACTATAAATTTTTAAATTTAGACAAACTATATTATTCATTGCAACATATGGATTTAATACTAACTTTATTGTTACTAACATTACTCTGAAAGTTTGCAAACAAAAAGTCTTACCTTTTTCTAGAAACATAAGAATTTATAAAAATATATAACAAATTACCAAGGGAGAAGGTAGAACTACACAAGGCCAAAAATGATGGGGAAAAAAAAAAAGTCTGGTGTCGAATCTAATATGGATCATTAAAATCCAAAAACAACAACAAAAAAAAATGTACAAGCCAAATAATGCAGAAATCTATAGTTTTCTGAATGTAGCACCTTTTTGGATAGCTAAAGAAGAAACAGTAGAGAATATATTTTTTAAAAAGATTATGAACCCCGCATTGTAAAAATAAATCACTGCTTTAAAATACAGATTTTCTATCACCCGAAATCTTATTTCTGATCAAATTATAAGGCATATTATATTAAAGTTACATTAAGCATAAATAATTCATTTTATAGAAAATAAGTTATTTTCTATATATAACAACAGATGTTATACACAAACTGTTAAAACAAACAAATCTACCCCAAGAATTTGCAAGAATCCCTTCCTGCACATTCAAGCACATTTAAGGCCCAGAAACTGGCCAAATACTACTTCTTTAATTAAAAATAAATTGGCATTAGGCCAGGAGTGGTGGCTTATGCCTGTAATCCCAGTACTTTGGGAGGTCAAGGCTGGCGGATCACCTGAGGTCAGAAGTTCAAGACCAGCCTGACCAATATGGTGAAACCCTGCCTCTATTAAACATACAAAACATTGGCCAGGTGCGCTGGCTCACACCTGTAATTCCAGCACTTTGGGAGGCCGAGGTGGGCGGATCACGAGGGCAGGAGATCGAGACCATCCTGGCTAACACGGTGAAACCCCGTCTCTACTAAAAATGCAAAAAATTAGCCGGGCATGGCGGCGGGCGCCTGTAGTCCCAGCTACTTGGGAGGCTGAGGCAGGAGAATGGTGTGAACCCGGGAGGGGGAGCTTGCAGTGAACCAAGATCGTGCCACTGCACTCCAGCCTGGGCAACTGAGCGAGATTCCGTCTCAAAAAAAAAAAAAAAAACAAAAAATTATCTGAGCATGGTGGTACATGCCTGTAGTTCCAGCTACTCAGGAACCTGAGGCAGGAGAATTGCTTGAACCAAGGAGGGGAAGGTTGCAGTTGCAGTGAGCCAAGATCATGCCACTGCACTCCAGCCTGGGCAACAGGACAAGACTCCATCTCAAAACAAACAAATAAATAAATCATTGGCATTAAAATATTTTTCCAGGTCAATTCTAACAGCAAACTCACAGGAATTAATACCCAAGAACTCAAAGATTGATACTCTTTTTCCACTCCTTAAATAAAAAAATTTAGCCTTATTGCTATTTAAGCTGTTTGATATTATACTATAACTAAAAAAAAAAAAAAAAAAAAAAATTTGTTATAAAGATAAGTAAAAAAACAAAGCACAAAACTAAATCTGTGGTGTGCTCACAATGACATAAAAACTGTCAAACTAGGTTGGGTGTGGTGGCCCACGCCTGTAATCCCAGCACTTTGGGATTACAAAGCAGGTGGATCACCTGAGGTCAGGAGTTTGAGACCAGCCTGGCCAACATGGTAAAACACCGTCTCTACTAAAACTACAAAAATTAGCCAGGTGTGGTGGTGCATGCCTGTAGTCCCAGCTACTTGGGAGGTCGAGGTAGGAGAATTGCTTGAACCTGGGAGGTGGAGGTTGCACTGAGTCGAGATTGTGCCACTGCACTCCAGCCCGGACAACAGAGCAAGACTCCATCTCAAAAAAAATAAAAATAAAAAACAAACAGCAGCAGCAACAACAAAAAAAAAAACTGTCAAACTAAAGGAAACATCAAAATGCCACCAGTAGTTGTCTTCAGGTAGTAGAACTAAGGGCTATTTATTTTCTCTTTCTACTTTATAATCATTTTTTTTAATTAATAAAAGATTATGGGCCAGGTGCATGTTGCCAGGTGGCCAACACAGTGAAACCCCATCTCTACTAAAAATACAAAAATTAGCTGGGCGTGGTGACAAGCACCTGTAATTCCAGCTACTTGAGAGGCTAAGGCAGGAGAATCGCTTGAACCCGAGCTGAAGCAGGGTAGATTGCTTGAGGTCAGGAGTTCAAGACCAGCCTGGCCAATATGGTGAAACCCCATCTCTACTAAAAAATACAAAAATTAGCTGGGCATGGCGGCACATGCCTATAGTCCCAGCTTCTCAGGAGAGTTAGGCAGGAGAATCACCTGAACCTGGGAGGCAGAGATTGCAGTGAGCCAATATTACACCACTGCACTCCAGCCTGGGCGACAAGAGCAAAACTCCATCTCAAAAAAATATATATATTATTATTACAATTAATTTATTCACTCTCAAGCAATTATCTCCTCAAATACAGGGGCAAGTTTTTTTTAAAAAAAAGAAACTTTATCTGGCAATAGTTGCTCAAAATCATGGCTACCACAACTACTTAGTACTTCATATAGTACAGTAACACCGTCTATTGTCATCCAAGTGGCAGTACTTCCCTGCACACAGTTTCTCCTAAGCTGAATGGCTAAAATTTAAGTAACCAGTTATGGTGGGATTTATTTTTTAGAAAAAGAAGTATCTCCTTAAACTAAATCCTAGATTTTATGCTAGATTTTTCTATCATTTTACTCCCATAAAAGTAGCTATAATCAAATTAGAATTATAAGAATATATTAATACTTGTATCTCTTAGAACGTAATAAAATACTGGACCCCTTCACCTTCAAAATACTGAGCTAATGGCCATTAGAAAAATATCTACTAGACAAAAAGACAAAATGAACTCAGATACATAAACTGGAAAAACAAACAACTAGGTTATTATTCTTACCCAATTTGGGAGCAAAATAGAGAGAGAAAAGCCAGCCAGTCCTACAGCAGAACAAGGTTGCTGAGTTTACTGAGACACTAAATTTTTGTAAGTCATATGTCTAGGACAGCCAAGTAACAAGACAGGTGGCCAGAGGAGAAATATGGTGTGATATGCTTCACTGCCAAGATACTCAAGGAGGTAAATCTTCACCTTGCTCCTTCCCTTCTATTTCCAAGTCACATAAAATCACAATGGCAAGACTTAGGAATGAGAGCCAAGGGTAAAGAAAGTAGGCATAATATCCCAAGTGGCAATCTTAACCTAGTTTGTGAATCTTAACTTAGAATGACAGTTTTTAATTACTTAAAACAGTGAAACCCAGTATTATCCTACAAACTGATGAACTATCTGAAGGACAGTACAAAGTAAGAAATGGTGACTTCTTTTTTTTTTTTTTTTGAGACAGAGTTTCGCTCTTATTGCCCAGGCTAGAGTTCAATGGCGTGATCTCTGCTCACTGCAATTTCCACCTCCCGGGTTCAAGCAATTCTCCTGCCTCAGCCTCCTGAGTAGCTAGGGTTACAGGCATGCGCCACCACGCCCAGCTAATTCTGTATTTTTAGTAGAGAAGGGGTTTCTCCATGTTGGTCAGGCTGGTCTTGAACTGCTGACCTCAGGTGATCCGTCCGCCTTGGCCTCCCAAAGTGCTGGGATTACAGGCGTGAGCCACCACACCCAGCCAGTAGTGACATATCTTAATGTATTCTAATAATTTTATTCTGCATATATTTGTGATCTTTCTGCTGAGTTTGTTTTCTCAAATTTAATATGCAAACATTTTCATTTTTCATGGCCTCAATTTCCACTTAACAGTATGATAAAGCAAGCATAATCTTAGTTTCAGCTCTGCCATACAATAGCTTACTTGGCTTTAACAAGTGTCTGGACCTAAGTTTCTTCATTTGTTTACTGAGAGGAGTTGGTCCAAATGACTCAAAAAGACTCTCCTATTCAAAAATAATCACTGTATCATTCTTACAGAATGACATCAAGTTGTTCTGGGTAACATCCACTTTTAACTGGAGAAACACTGCCTCTGGACTAAAACAGTAGGTATATTCCTCAAGCAATCATTCACCATATTAACACTGGTGAAGACTGTACTGTGGATTTACCCCCGCCCCAACTCCATACTTCATCCAACCTCCAGCACAACAAACCCATCACTACCTACTTATTAATTTACTTACAGAGGAAATGGGCAAGCCAACCCCTACTAGGATGAGGACAGTGGATGTGACGGTACTGTCATGGTACGGATAGTTGATGCTGTTGTCTTTACAGAAAAAGCCTCTCTGAAATGGATATATTTGGCCCAATTTTAGAACAGCCATAGGCATGGAAGCTGTTGGGGAAGGGAAAAAAAGACACACATGATTAAATTCAATTCACTTCATTAGGAAGTAAAGTCTACTGAATGGGATGCAAATTCTAGCCATATTTTACCCTCTCTGGAGATGGATCTCCATTATACCCAAGGGCAAAGATTAAGAAAATCATGCAGCATCATTTGCTTGTCCATATCAGCCCCACCTTTTTCCAAGTATAAATACTATTACTTGCATTGACCTCCAATTTTAGAAATAACCAATAAAAAAGACTTATACAAGGAGAGCAAAATTGGCCCATGGAAAAATAAAGCTGAGAAAACAGGAAGGTTTTCCATTTTGCATTCTGTAGTTAATTCGTTTTTAATTGAATTGCTTTATATTGAACTGTGTTTAAGAAAAAAGGCAAAATTCCATAAATAAATTCAGTAATTAATATCATAACAGCCAAATATCATCCAGGAGAAGAAACACGTAGAACTTTGCTTCATATTAGAATTTTTAAATTTTTTTCTACATTAGAATTTAAACTAATAGGGTTAGAAAACAATAGAAACCAAGCCAAGTACGGTGGCTCATGCCTGTAATCCCAGCACTTTGGGAGGCCAAGGCTGGCAGATCACTTGACATGAAGAGTTCAAGATGAGCCTGGCCAATATGGTGAAGCCCCGTTTCTACTAAAAACACAAAAATTAGCCAGGCGTGGTGGTGCACGCCTGTAGTCCCAGCTACTGGGCAGACTGAAGCAGGAGAATCACTTGAACCCAGGGAGCAGAGGTCACAGTGAGTCGAGATTGCACCACTGCACTGCAGCCTGGTCGACAGAGCAAGACTCCATCTCAAGAAAAAAAAAAAAAAAAGAAAGAGAGAGAGAAAGAAAATGATAGGAACCATAAGTATATATTCAGTAATAAAAATAGAAAGAAAAAGCCTTTTGTTTTCCAAAGACAAACACACACCTGGTTTTATTAGCCCTGGCAAGGCTCCAAAACCACTTTTAACAAGTTATACCGAAATAATTTTCAGTTGAAATTTTGCACCTAAATAAAATGACCCTGAAAGATCAAAGTTAAATAACTTAAATTACTGGCTTCTTAAGATGTTCAAGGCCGTGCGTGGTGGCTCAAGCCTGTAATCCCAGCACTTGGGAGGCCGAGATGGGCGGATCACGAGGTCAGGAGATCGCAGACCATCCTGGCTAACACGGTGAAACCCCGTCTCTACTAAAAAATACAAAAAACTAGCCGGGCGAGGTGGCGGGCACCTGTAGTCCCAGCTACTCAGGAGGCTGAGGCAGAAGAATGGTGTAAATCTGGGAGGCGGAGTTTGCAGTGAGCCGAGATCCGGCCACTGCACTCCAGCCTGGGCAACAGAGCTAGACTCCGTCTCAAAAAAACAAACAAAAAAAAAGATGTTCAAATTTACCATGCTTTTAGGCTTTGTTTTATACAATTCAAACATTCAAGCATCTACTCACTCACTGTATGCGCAATACTAAGCCATACTTAGGGAAGACAAATTTGTATAAAACAAATACTAAATTCAAGAACCTAAATTGTATATGCAGAAAAAGAATGTATACCCAGTAAATTGTTTAAAAGGAAATCCCAAGGCAGATTTTTTGGGGAAAATGATGAAACTGTTCTGTATCTTGATTGAGATAGTAATTCCACAACTCTTTTATTACATGTAAAGTTAAGAAGAAATACCATAAAAGGCAGAAATATGCCATAAAAATACGAATATAATTACTAAAATGGCATAGAAGGACCTATAGGAATTCAGAGCTCAACATAAACTGGAGGAGTTAGAAAACACTATTAAAGAAGAGGCAACTGAGTTGAACTTGAAATGACAGGTAAAACACAGGCAATAGGGAGGAGCACGGGGAGACCATTTAGTGGTAGAGGAAGGCAGGGAAGCATGAGAATTGCAACAAGAGCACAAAGGGAATGAGCAAGAAGTTTTCAAGGTACATACATTTTGTAGCCAACATGTATTGCACGCTTGCACATGCTGGGAATTAGGCCACATAGATTAACTCAATCCTTACCTCACCTCTGTGAAGTAGGTATTATCACTACTTGCTTTTTTCATATAACATTGTTGAAGCTTAGAGAAATGAGGAACATTGCTGAAACTAGAAAGTGGTGGAACCAAGGTTCCAACACAAGCTATCTCTTTCTAGAGTTAGGGAATATATGGCCTCCCATGGAGACAAGTGATCTGGCTAGGTTAACAGGTTAGAATTGCAGCAAGGAAGATATGATTGGGAGAAGGAGAACCTGTCCTTTAAAAACCTCACTTAGTATAATACATGCCATGTTCACGATAAGAACTCAAAGTAGGCTGAGTACAGTGGGTCACACCTATAAACCCAACATGTTGAAAGGTTGAGGCAGAAGGACCCCTTGAGTTCAGGAGTTCAAGACTAGTCTGGGCAACATATTGAGACCTCATCTCTAAAAAAGAAATTTTTTAATTGGCTGGGCATGGTGGCATGTGCCTGTAGTCCCAGTTACTCAGGAGGGTGAGGGAGGAGGATATCTTGAGCCCGAGAGGTAAAGGCTTCAGTAAGCCACGTTCACACCACTGCACCCCAGCCTGGGTAACAGGACAATACCCTGTCTCAAAAAAAAAATGGAGGAGGAGGAAAAAAAAAATGAAAGTTAATGGAACAATGTATTATTTGCTACAGATTATCTCTGAATTCTGCAATTCTATGGTTTTTCATGGGAATAACAGTGCTTGAGATTTCTGTGTTTATTAAAAGATTAGGCCGGGCGCGGTGGCTCAAGCCTGTAATCCCAGCACTTTGGGAGGCCGAGACGGGCGGATCACGAGGTCAGGAGATCGAGACCACCCTGGCTAACACTGTGATACCCCGTCTCTACTAAAAATACAAAAAACTAGCTGGGCGAGGTGGCGGGCGCCTGTAGTCCCAGCTACTTGGGAGGCTGAGGCAGGAGAATGGCGTAAAAACCCAGGAGGCGGAGCTTGCAGTGAGCTGAGATCTGGCCACTGCACTCCAGCCCGGGCAACACAGCGAGACTCCATCTCAAAAAAAAAAAAAAAAAAAAGATTATAGGAGTCAGGCACGGTGACTAACACCTGTAATCCCAGTGATTCAGGAGGCTGAGGCGAGAGGATCACTTGAGGCCAGAAGTTCAAGACCATTCTGGGCAATACAGCAAGACTTTGTCTCTAAAAAGTATTTTTAAAAATTAGCTGGGAGGCCGGGTGAGGTGGCTCATGCTTGTAATCCCAGCACTTTGGGAAGCCGAGGCAGGTGGATCACAAGGTCAGGCAATCAAGACCATCTTGGCTAATACGATGAAACCCTGTCTATACTAAAAATACAAAAACTTAGCTGGGCGTGGTAGAATGCACCTGTAGTCCCAGTTACTTGGAAGGCTGAGGCAGGAGAATCACTTGAACCTGAGAGGCGGAGGTTGCAGTGAGCTGAGATCGCGCCACTGTACTCCAGCCTGGGCGACAGAGTGAGACTCCATCTCAAAAAAAAAAAAAAAAAAAACTAGCTGAGCATAGTGGTACACACCAATAGTCCCAGATATTTGGGAAGCTGAGGTGGAAGAATCACTTGAGCCCAACAATTTGAGGCTACGTTGAGCCATGATTATGCCACTGTATTCCAACATGGGTGACAGAGCAAGACTCCCAACTCCAAAGAAAGAAAAAGGATTATGGGTTTAAAACACTTGAAATGACATAAGTTTGTAGGAAATAAAATATCACTGTCCTCTTTTGCTCAGGGTCAGCAACATGGTAAAATGAGGAAGTTTAGAAATTAACTTCCAGGAAAAAAAAAAGAGAGAGAGAGAGAGCAAGAAGAAACACAAGTATTTACAGTTTTGAAATAATCTACTAATTAGGTGATAAGTAGTGAGTAGATAGTGGAAACAGAATAGGATGCACAGAAGAATGTTTTGAACACAGAAATGATACAAAACTTGTGGACTGATCACAAATGCTGAGACAGACCTGGAGATGGCACTTCAGGGTTTGGACATATGAAAAATGAAACTTCCATTGATAGAAATGAGAAGTTGCCAGGGGAAGCTCATTTATGGTGGAAGAATGTTAGTTTAGTATTGAGAATACTGCCTTTGGGGCCATCTGATGCCTCCCTAAATGCTCAGCCTCATCCTCCACTGTCCCCTTAAGGCTCCAATCACAAAGAACCACTTGCTGTTGCCGAAACATACTGTTTTCAAAACCCTAGGTTTCATAGGGATTTGAAATGCTCAGCCTTCTACTGGGGATAGTTGCTCTCTCATTTCTCCTTGAAGTCCAAGCCAGGTACTCCCTTCTTATCTGTCCCATGGCACCATGTACATATGTCTAACACACTGTACTTTAACTTTTTATGTGTGTGTCAGCAACTCAGAGGTCAAAGGCTATCTTTATCATTTTCGTATCCTTTGTACCAGGCACACAGATCTGAACAAATATTTATTGGCCAGGCGCGCTGGCTCACACCTGTAATCCCAGCACTTTGGGAGGCAAAGGTGGGTGGATCACAAGGTCAGGAGTTCAAGACTAGCTTGGCCAATATGGCAAAACCCCGTCTCTACTAAAAAACATACAAAATAAAAAATTAGCCAGGAGTGGTGGCAGGCGCCCAAAATCCCAGCTACTCGGGAGGCTGAGGCAGGAGAATCGCTTGAACCCAGGAGGCAGAGGTTGTGGTGAGCCAAGATGGCATCATTGCACTCCAGCCTGGGCAACAAGAGCAAAACTCTGTCTCAAAAACAAAAAAAATTGTATTAAATGGCTAAGTGAATAAAATTCAGGGTAAAGATCAGAAGTAGAGAAAGATGTATAAGTTGTTGGCATTAGAAGTTGCAACTTAAACTAGGAGAATATAACAGTTCTTACAGAAGGCAAATCAAGACTGAAAGAGACAAAGCAATCAGCTAAGGACGAATATCCACAGAGAAAACATGAAAAGAGGCTATAGGTGGAGAGAAAGAAAGGATGCTAACAGGCTCCAAGGGGCAAGGGCTGTGTCTGTCTTGTTCAGCAGCATATCTGGCCATTCTTTAAACAAAAGAATGAATGAACAATAGAGAAGTAGGACAATGTTGTGATACAAAAACCAAAGTTCAGAGTATCTAGTACATGGTAAATCTAATATGTCAAATGCTAAGACATCAAGGAGCATGAGAACTGAGTAAAGACTGAGGTCTTTACTGAGACTATATTATATCGTCTCCACTAATACAACAATGGTATCTTCATAAAGAAACTTAGTGTGGAGCGTTGTTCAATATTGGGTTGTTATTGTCTAAGCATCCCTTTCTTCAAGTTAAATATGTCAAAATTATGTCCCCTACTGTTCATATGTATTACACACACACACAGAGAGGCATGTCCATCCCTCGAGAGTAAACAGATACCTCTATTCCAAAAAACAATGGAATAGTCTTTATCTGCTACTGAGATGGTTTTTTTGTTTTGTTTTGTTTTGTTTTTGTTTTGAGACAGAGTCTTGCTCTGTGGCCCAGGCTGGATAGTGCAGAGGTGCGACCTTGGCTCACTGCAACCTCCGCCTCCCAGTTTCAACTGATTCTCCAACTTCAGCCTCCTGATTAGCTGGGACCACAGGCACATGCAACCAAGCCCGGCTAATTTTTGTAGTTTCAGTAAAGATGGGTTTTCACCATGTTGACCAGGCTCATCTTGAACTCCTGCCCTCAAGTGATCTACCTGTCTCGGCCTCCCAAACTGCTGGGATTACAGACATGAGCCACCATACCCGACCGAGATTATTTTTAATGTTAATTTTTTAGAGTAGTGCTGAGAGTTCTGTGTTAAAGTTAGTGTTCTAGGAAGATTCTTCTCCTTATAAACACTTTCTTAGGACAGATACACTTTCTCCTTAATATCTAAAGAACATAGATACTGTTTTGACCCTAATCATAGGTCTAGGATATTTTTCTCTTAATTAAAATTTCCTTAAGAGGAGTCACTTTTAAATTCTATAATAACCGCCGGGCATGGTGGCTCATCCTCTACCTGGGACCACAGCTGCTATCAGGCAGCCTTCTCCACACAGCTCTCTTTTTGGGGTAGCACTTCTTCTCTTTGTGCTTCAGGTCTAAGGGGCAATATTCCCATCCTCTCTGTTGCTAGCCCAGGATACTACAATATCTCTTGTTGATTTTCTAAACTCTGCCCACCTATTTGTGAATACTTGCTTCATTTAATCCTCTTCAAATTATCCAGCTTGAGTATGCCATCTGTTTCTTATCAGGGCCATGGGTGACAGTACCACATACATATTTTGATCTTGCTAAACACAACTGTTAGGCATGTATGTCTGCTCTTAGTGCACTACTTCTATGATATGTCAAGGAAAACAGACACATGAATACCTGGATAGATGCAAACAGATGTTCCCATATTCTCCTTAGTTCAGTGATAGTTGAAATCTCTTCCATTTTATTAAATATATATCATATATACTTCCTCAAATATGTGCTGTTGCAAAATATTCCAATGGAATAAATCTAAAATGTATTTTACAAAGAGAAAGACTAAAGTACATCAATGTTAATCCCTAATATATAGAAGGTAAAGAAGTACTAAATTTATTTTGAAAAGAATGAAATAAAAATCAAGTTATTAAAGTGACTATACTGACTCCTGTACCCACTCCCTTCCCCAAGTTTCTCTAAAGATCTCATTTCAGACATTTAAATGAATATTATGCCACACAACAGGGAAACTCAGATGTCCATCCCCTAGTTATTCATTTGAACATTTCCATTGCCATAATACGGCAGCTGCAATGCCAGGAAAGAAGAAAGGAAAAAAGACTAAAAGAGGGGAAAAACGAAAAAGACCTCAAATAATTTTTTTTTAAGAGACTGGGTCTTACTCTGTCACCTAGGGTGGGGTCCACTGGCATGATCATAGTTCACTGTAACCTTGAACTCTTGGGCTCAGGCAATCCTCTCACCTCAGCCTCCCAAGCAGCTGTGACTACAGTCATGTGCCACCATTCCTGGCTAATTTTTTTTTTTTTTTTTTTGGTAGGGACAGAGTCTCACTATGTTTCCCAGGCTGGCTCAAACTCCTGGACTCAAGCAATCCTCCTGCCTCGGCCTCCCAAAGTGCTGGGATTACACATATGAACCAGCATACCCACCCACCACAGAACTTTTAATGAAAGAGGGAAATCAGTACTACCGGAAAATAGCATAGCTGTAACTGCAAGCATGACTGACATTTAGGTTTGGGCAACACAGCCATCAGGATCCCAGCAGGAAACAGATAGCACCCTCAAACTGGGTAATTTAAGGAGAGTTTAAGAAAGGGACTATGTACAAGGTGTGAAAAATGTGGGCACAGTCAAAAGACAGTGCAGTCTCCTGAAGCTGCTATCATCTACAGACTTGAAAGGACAAAGAGGGCCCTATGATATGAGCCATGGCCTCTGGGAGAGCCAACATGACACAATCTTGTAGGAGGAAGCCAGGCAAATAAACACAGCAACTCTACTCTCCTCCTGCCAGTGCTATCCATTGTCCAAACCCATCTAGAAGCCAGTCTCAGGCTCTTGAGACTGAGGGCAGGGAAGGCAATGACAGAAAGCAGGTCCACAAGGGCAATGGAAGATAAGCAGAACCAGGAGGGAAGAGAAGGTAAAACCAGTTGGGGCCTCAGTAGGGAGCTGAAACCTAAAAGTGAGTAACTCAAGAGAGATTAATAAAGCGGTTATTTACAGAGTCTATATTAAAACTACATATTAAGAATATTGGGTTTTATTCTGTGGGTAACAAGGAGACACAATTCCAATATGTGCCCTAATGGAGGGGCTGTGAAAAGAGTTGTGTAAAGGAAAAAAACAGTGTCAAGACAGAAGAGAGGGCAAGGCCAGAGGCAAGAAATACTAGTGTATATGAGAGATGTTAAGGGTCTGACACAAAGAAATAACAAGGGGAACAGGAAAAAGAGGTAGATTCTAAAGATGTTTAGGAAGTTATTCCTACAGAATTGTGGATCGTGTCTCTGTGTACATATTGATGTGTGTGTATCTAAAACACACACACACACACACACACACACACACACCTCTTCAGCCTTTGTTGAATCTGCAAAATATAATTTCCATTTTTCCCTTTCCCTAATTACCACCCAATAACATGCCCTGCATAATCTTGCTTAGAGTAAGCATTTCAAGGAATATTTATGGAATGAATGAATAAATAAGTGAGTAAAGCTTCTGAAACATATAAACAATAATCTTATGTAACCATAAAGTCAGATCCTGAAAAGCTGTATGTGATTTGTCACACCGAAGGGCTCAAATTCAAACAAACCAAGAAGAGACAATCTGAAGTCCAAAAACTTGGACTTCAGAAAAAAGGTGAACAATCTGAAGTCCAAGAACACGCTAGGGAAGCACTTACAATTCTATACTCTAGCAACTCTTTCTTAAGCTGTTTTCCATTGGGAACACAAACTGCTAACAAAGACAAACAAACTGAATATACCCATGTTAACTGCTCAAACAAATCTGTAAATCACAAACTACTGGAATCTTGAAGGCAATTTGTGTACACTCCAGCACTACCTCCAAGCAAAGCTTCAAATATGGCTACTGTAGAAGCACTTCTCTCAGCAGCACCCCTCACTCTTTCCTCAAAGATAAAAGAAGTTGAGGCCCCAGTGGCATCCTCTTTACTGATCCACCCAAAACAGGGGTCCACAAATTCCCTGCAGGCAAGTAGAAGAATAAGATTTCCAAAGGAGACACTGAAGAGTAAAAAGCAATCAGACTTCAAAGTAGGACTTTACAAATAATTAACAACAGCTCCAGATCCATCCTATTCTCTTCTCTAGAACCACTAGAAACTCTCAGATCTGAAATTGTATCACAGATTACATACCTACATATCCCACTCCATGATACACATGTCGAACTTCCTATGTCCATATCCATCCTCCATATCCTCAGAGTTAGTAAACGAGTTAGACATCTGTGACTTTGTTCGAATTCCTATTTAAAAAGTTTTCACATACTATACAAGTCTACAGTATACAATATACTATGCACCCTCAGTAAAAAAGACAAATTATAATGTGGTCTCTTATTCACCAGTAAAAAATATTTGCTCTTACTGGAAGCACCTAAAATAATCGGGCAGCCTACCTCACAAGACTCTTACTTAGACAGTAATCCTGCTAGTCTCAGAGCAATTTATAAACCTAAATGAGAAAACACAAACATGCTCAAGAGAAAGGTTTGCTTTATAACTAAAAGATTCATAACATGGTTGTTCATGGATGTGAACAACTCCATGAGTCCTCAGACTATGAGTAGAGTTTCACTACTCAAAATAAATAAATAAATAACAAATAAATAAATAAATAAGTTAATAATCTTACATGGCCTTTCTCATATATGTCCAAGAAGAATGGAAACAAACATTGACTGAGCACCTATTATAAGTCACCACCATGCTAAGGTACTTTCATATATACCTGAAATACAAATATATTCTTATAGCCTTTATGCCTAATTGATAGGTTCTCAAAGCAGCAGCCCTACAGCAAAATAATTACTTTTGGGGATTTTCCATCTCTTGCAACTTTAGAGATCTATGACGATGTCCTTAAAAATGTATGAAACAAAGATAACTTTTTCTTTTTTGGGGGGCCGGGGGGGGGACAGAGTTTTGCTTTTGTTGCTTAGGCTGGAGTGCAATGGCATGATCTTGGCTCACTGCAACCTCCACCTCCTGAGTTCAAGCAATTCTCCTGCCTCAGCCTCCTGAGGAGCTGGGATTACAAGCATGCACTATACCACACCTGGCTAATTTTGTATTTTTAGTAGAGACAGAGTTTCTCCATATTGGCCAGGCTGGTCTGGAACTCCTGACCTCAGGTGGTCCACCCACCTCAGCCTCCCAAAGTGCTGGGATTACAGGTGTGAGCCACCGTGCCCCGTCGCTAACTTTTTAAATTGGAAATTTTGTTATAACATTTTGGGCCCTTCCAGACATGCTTACAGAGAGAGGAGAAATAACCTTGAGACTCGAGAGTTCAGTAGAAGGGGATGAATACAAGCCATAACAGTGCTTTGATTTAGTCACCACTTCTTGAAAAAGCTTATAAAATAACGGCACTCAGGCAGATCATTATAAAAGAGTGACAATGTCTTTTTAATTATGTAAAAAACAAAAGAATATTACTCTAGTAAGCCTTTCAAGTTTTTTACTTTGAAATACCAAAGTTAATTACATATTAATATAAAGTAGCTTTAGTCTGATGGGAGAAAAAGGAAAGAAAATATATAATTTTATTTAGGGCAGTGCTAGCCAATAAAATTTTCTGTGATAAAAGAAATGTCCAGGCTGGGTGTAGTGGTTCACACCTGTAATCTCAGCACTTAGGGAGGCCGAGGTGGGCAGATCACGAGGTCAAGAGATCGAGATTATCCTGGCCAACATGGTGAAACCCCGTCTCTACTAAAAACACAAAAATTAGCCAGGCATGGTGGCGCGCACCTGTAGTCCCAGCTACTCAGGAGGCTGAGGCAGGAGAATCGCTTGAACCCACGAGGCAGAGTGGAACGGGTGCGGTGTTTCACACCTTTAATCTCAGCACTTTGAGAGGCGGGCGGATTGCCTGAGGTCAGGCAATTTTGTATTAAAAATACAAAAATTAGGCCAGGCATGGTGGTTCACACCTATAATCCCAGCACTTTGGGAGGCCAAGGTGGGTAGATCACAAGGTCAGGGGTTTAAGACCAGCCTGGCCAAGATGATGAAACCCCATCTCTACTAAAAATACGAGAATTAGCCGAGCTGGTGGCGGATGCCTGTAATCTCAGCGACTCGGTAGGCTGAGGCAGAGAATTGTTTGAACCCAGGAGGCAGAGGTTGCAGTGAGCCAACACTGCCCTGCTGCACTCCAGCCTGGGTGACAGAGTGACTGTGTATTAAAAAAAAAAAAAAAAAAATTAGCCGGGCATGGTGGTGCACGCCTGTTGTCCCAGCTACTCAGGATGCTGAGGCAGGAGGAGAATCGCTTGAACACAGGAGATGGAGGCTGCAGTGAGCCAAGACTGTGCCACTCCACTCCAGCCTGGGAGACATAGCAAGACTCTGTCTCAAAAAGAAAAAAAAAAGAAAGATTTTAATGAAACTATGGACCCTTTCCCCAAAAACAAAATTTTTTTTGCCATGCAGGGCAACATGCACCTGCATACACATACACACAAACACACACACACACCCCCTAAAGGGCATCTAAGCACACTTCTTTTACTAAAGTGTAAGAAATATAATTTAAAATAACTAGTATGTTGAAGGCCACAGACTAAACTGTTCAGCAGAATATGACTTCAAAGAAGACTAGAATTAACTTGATATTTCCACATTTTCCCTTTTTTTTTTTTTTTTTTTTTTGAGAGTGTCTCACTCTGTCACCCAGGCTTGAGTGCAGTGATACCAACACAGCTCACCACAGCCTCAACCTCTGAAGCTCCTCCCACCACAGTCCTCCCACCACAGCCTTCTGAATAGCTTGAACTATAGGTGCACATCACCATGGCCGGCTAATTTTTGTACTTTATGTAGAGACAGGATTTTGCCATGTTGCCCAGGCTGGTGCCAAACTCCTGGTCTCAAGTGATGCATCCATCTTAGCCTCCCAAAGTGCTAGAATTACAGGCATGAGCCATCCTCTCTAAATTCTAGAGAAAGAATTTAGAGGGCTAAATTTCCTTCTCTCCCTTCCCTCCTCCCAATTTTACCCTCTTCTTATCATCCCCCTATATTCTCTATACTTCATCTACTCAATTGGCTATAATGCAGAACTAAAGTCATTTTTAGTATTATTTACACTTACTGGCAATTGTATATTTCCCATTCTCATTTCAAAAGCAGACGTTAGGCCAGTAGCAGTGGCTTAAGCCCTGTAATCCCAACACTTTGGAAGGTCAAGGCAGGAGGATCACTTGAGGCCCGGAGTTCGAGACCAGCCTGAACAACATAGGGAGACTCCCATCTCTACACTACACACAAAAAAATAAACAAATAGCAGAAGTTTATTTCTTTTTTTTTTTTTTTTGAGACGGAGTCTTGCTCTGTGCCCCAGGCTGGAGTGCACTGGCGCGATCTCGGCTCACTGCAAGCTCCGCCCCCTGGGTTCACGCCATTCTCCTGCCTCAGCTTCCCGAGTAGCTGAGACTACAGATGCCTGCCACCACGCCCGGCTAATTTTCTTGTATTTTTAGTAGAGACAGGGTTTCACCGTGTTAGCCAGGATGGTCTCGATCTCCTGACCTCGTGATCCGCCCGCCTCGGCCTCCCAAAGTGCTGGGATTACAGGCTTGAGCCACCACGCCCGGCCAGAAGTTTATTTCTTTAAGGAAAAATGAAAACATTTATTGAGTATCTATTATTTGCCTGATATTTGCATACATATTATCTCTAATCTTAACAATTCTGTAACGGAAGGTCTCCCCAAAATATCTATGTTTGAAAACTTAAAAGCCAATGAGTCACAGGTCAAGAAAAGTTAAAAGGTAAATGACAAAATAGTTAAAAGTGAACAAGGAAAATACTACAAGTCAAAACTTAAAGGAGGCAGCTAAAATACCACACATGAAAATTGTAAACCCTTAAATTCCTACATTAGAAATTAATAAAACTGGCTGGGTGCAGTGGTTCATGCCTGTAATCCCAGCACTTTGGGAGGCTGAGGTGGCCGGATCACTTGAGGTTAGGAGTTCAAGACCAGCCTGGCCAACACAGCCCCATCTCTACTAAAATTACAAAAATTAGCCAGGCATGATGGCGTGGGCCTGTACTCCCAGCTACTCTGGAAGCTGAGGCAGGAGAATCACTTGAACCCAGGAGGCGGAGTCAGGCACAGTGGCTCACACCTGTAATCCCAGCACTTTGGGAGACTACGGCGGGCAGATCACTTGAGGTCAGGAGTTTGAGACCAGCCTGGTCAACATGGTGAAACCCCACCTCTACTTAAATTAGCCAGGCGTGGTGGTACACGCCTGTAACCACAGCTACTTGGGAGACTGAGGCAGGAGAATCGCTTGAACTCGGGAGGCAGAGCTTGCAGTGAACTGAGATCATGCCACTGCACTCCAGTATAGGCAACAGAGCAAGACCTCAAAAAAAAAAAAAAGGAAAACAAAACAAAACAAAAATCTTATTTTTAAAGGTTCAAGAAACTAAGGGCAATATAGAACAGAAATTAAAGAAATGAAAAATAAAGGAAAAGACTATCAACAAAACCAAATGCCTTTTTTTAAACAGGATGATGAAATGGTCAGTCCTACTTTAGCTTAAGAATATAAAAGAAGACACAAATACAGCAAATTACTAAAAAAATAAAAATAAAAAATAAGGCACTAATTGTATCTCTGGGTTAAATTTCATCAAACTCAGAGACACTAAGTAACTCACTCAAGTGCACAGCACTACTAAGGCAGATAATCAGTATTACACAGTTGGTAAGCAGGGAAACCAAAACTTTAACAAAAAGTTTCTGTTCTTTTCACCACATTATACAGCCTCTCTCTTAGGAAAGGAATCTAACTTCCAGGGTCTCTATGTGATACACACAATAAATCTTACGCTACTAGAATTTGGTTAAGTAGCCATCCTGCTTCAAACTAGGGAAGAGAAATGTTGAAACCTTAGCAAAATTTATAAGAAAAATAAACAATTAGGGAGTTGCTTCTAGGAGTTGATTTTTTACCAAAAAGGTAATAAATAAAACTAATATGTAAGAAACACATTCCATTCCCCCCAAGATTCTGGCATATGTAAATTTAACCACGTTTGTACATTTTTCTACATGTATATTTGGATCTGACAAGAAAGTCTACAGTTACTTTTGTGAATTTTGCTTCCATGAACCCTTTCATTTTCTCCTTTTAGTAGTCAAAGGTTAGAAGTAAATAAAAAATTTTTTGACTCTTTACTACTTTGTTACCTGAGCAGTTTTCAGAAAGTTTATTTATTCCAAATTTAAGGAATATTCTTTGTGTCCAATTCAGTTTGGACAAAATACATTTTGGGAAGAAAAATATGCAATATATTTCTTGCTTTCTTTGGAAACAGGTGTTGCAAATTCTTTCCAGAATCACATGAAAAATTCTCCTACTAATCAAGTTGTGTGTTATTTCTGAACAGAAAGGGTTCTCTTCCCCTTCTTTACAAAAGATCATTAGATGTCCAAGAGTAAAGAAAGTCATTCAAAATTTTACCAATAAGCAAAACTAAAAAGTTTGCCAGATAAGACAGTTTGTTTCCTCTGTAGGTCAAGTACACAGACTCCACACTGATTATCATTCCTGATCGTTTGGCACATGTTTCATGTCTAGCACACACCTAGACATTCATATCTGGCACCCAGAAAAGAATACAGACTGAAGATGAATATCTGGAATTATCAGTTATAAAGGAAATAGCTGAAGCCATGAGACTTTAAGATTACTTGGAAAAAGTGGCATGATCCATAATCTCGGAAAGAAAATAGAAAGTCAACAGCCAACTAAGAAGAAATGAACTACCAGGAAAGTAGGATGAAGAGTATGAAAGGGAGCAGGGAAAATGAAGGAGCACTTTTCAAAAATGTTAATAGTAGCTACTTTTTACTTAACCCCCATCTTATGCCATGACAGCATGCTACGTGTTACAGCTTTCTTTTTTTTTTTTTTTTTTTTTTTTTTTTTTTTTTGAGACGGAGTCTCGCTCTGTCGCCCAGGCTGGAGTGCAGTGGCTCGATCTCAGCTCACTGCAAGCTCCGCCTCCTGGGTTCACGCCATTCTCCTGCCTCAGCCTCCCAAGTAGCTGGGACTACAGACGCCCGCCACCTCGTCCGGCTAATTTTTCGTATCTTTTTAGTAGAGACGGGGTTTCACCGTGTTAGCCAGGATGGTCCTGATCTCCTGACCTCGTGATCCACCCATCTCGGCCTCCCAAAGTGCTGGGATTACAGGCTTGAGCCACCGCGCCCGGCGTGTTACAGCTTTCTAATCCTTCAATAACTTTAAAAGGTAAATATTATTATTGTATCATTTTGAAAATGAGGAAACCTGCCCAAAGCCACGTAGGCTGCAGAATTGAGATTCAAACCCAATTAAGTCAATGAGACCGAGAGCCCTCTGGGTTAACCTGGTCTTAGTGAGCCCAGCAGGCCCTCAGTCTCATTGAGGAGTAAAAGAACAAAGTACAGATAAAAGGTCACTTATGATTTTTTTTAATCCACCTATCTGCACACTGATCACTGATAACCTTTTTTTTTTTTTTTTTTTTTTTTTTTTTTTGAGACAGTCTCACTCTGTTGCCCAGGCTGGAATGCAGTGCAATGGCACAATTTCAACTCACTGCAACCTCCACCTCCCAGGTTCAATAATTCTCATGCCTCAGCCTCCTGAAGAGCTGGGATTACAGGCATGAGCCACCATACCTGGCAAATTTTTATATTTTTAGTAGAGACGGGGTTTTGCCATGTTGGCTCGGCTGGTCTCAAACTCTCGGCCTCAAGCAATCCTCCTGCCTCAGCCTCCCAAAGTGCTAGGATTACAGGCATGAGCCCCCATGCCTGGTCTAATAATTCTTGACAGAAGGCCATGTCCAGTTCTCATGACCTCCCCAAAGAGGACCCAGGGCCTGCTACCCTACACAGCTATACAAATCAAATACGAAGTTTATTTCTTCCTCCTACCCATTCTCTTTGGCCCTGATGGAAATAGTATGGCAAACAGGAAGAAAGTGAGATAAGACACTGTGGGCACCTCTATGTGCCTGGCACCATACTGAATATTTATTTTCATTTAATCCTCATAATTCTAAAACACATGCTCCAAGAAGGCACAGACATTTCTGTTTTGTTCAACAATATATCCCAAGTACTTAAGTCATTGCCTAGAACAAGGCAGGCCTTCAACAAATATTTGATGAATGAATAGCCATCCTGCAAAACAGGTATTATTATCCCCGTTTTAAAGATCAGGGGATCTTTAATTAAGATCCTCAGAGAGGACAAGTAACTTAATTAAAATCATACATATAATAAGCAGGGTGAAATTAAAAATACTTAATAACTCACACTTGTACCAGCATTGGCCACTCAGAACAGACACTAGCTGGTGCTAAAGGAGCTGGGTTGTGCTTCAAACTTTTAGTTGAGGGATCATGGGGAGGTCCATAGGAGGGACAAGACAATGAAGAGTCATGGGTAGGGGAAGGGAAGATCCGGGTGTACACTGGCTGTCAGCCTCAATAGTTAAGTGGTGCACTCAGGATTCCAATCTGTACTTATTTGACCTAAAATGTTCTAAATAAAGTGGGTACTATTTAGAAGATTTTAGAGTCAGATAAATGAGGAGACCAGAGAACAACTAGAGCTTTTAATAGAGTAGAAAAAAAACTAATCAAAACAATTACAATGGGAAATGGAATTAGAATTGAATTTAAAAATTGGTAACTGAACTCAATCTGCTGTTAGACAACTAAAAACAGGATGATTTCACTAAAGTAAGGTAGAGGGGAATGAGTAACAAAGAGAAATAAATATGAATGGGCAAAGCAAAACTACATGAAGGTTTTCAATTTCAGGTAAACAATTTGTGTATGTTTCAACAATAAATGAAAAATCAACACTGGTTCTTGAGCAAGAAAGCTGTGCTTCAGGACAATGAATCTGTGCAAGGTATTGGTAGGGAAGGGGCAGAGCCTGGTGGCAGGTGAGAGGGATCAGTGATAGCTCAAATATACTGTGATTCACAGTGTGATTCAAATTTGAGTGTGATTCACAGAGATGTTATGAAAAGTGTTAACAGGCAAGAATGCAAAGAACAGTGCACCCTCAACTTTTAGAGGCACCAACATTCTGGTCACTTAGCTTACAGTCACCATCTCTCTGTGGCTGACATGGTTTTATTATAAAAAGTATTTCATTATCTTTTTTATCTTAAAATTAGGGTAAAAGGGAGAAAAAGCAGTTGGGATATAGGATATAAGTAACACTTACCCAAGATGGTTTTTACATTTGTAGTTTTAAATCAGTAATTACCTACAATATCCTCAACCTTGGAGTAGCTTAGTTCATTAAGACACTTAAAATAAATTTGTGTATATATTTAATGAGCTTTAAAAAAATCACGAGCTATTAGGGCAGGTTACTTCACTAAGGACTCTCAGATTTCTGCACAAATAAAAAACAAGTTAACCTATTTATTTATACACTAACAAAAACAAAAAGCAAACCTCACCTGTTGTTCCCTTCCCAGAAAGGCACAAGAAAACAGTGCCAACTGGCCAAGAACAACATTAATTCCTTCCACTCCCTCATGATACAGCTGTTCCCTTTCTTTCTCTTTCCTTTTAAGATGGCAAAGGTCACAATCAATAGTAAACTGTCCACGTGGTTTTTTATATGCCAAAAGCAAGGAGATAACTGAGGTAAAGGGTAATGGGAGAGACAGCTGATTTTTTTCAATTGTACTTTCTCCTGGCCACTTATCAGGAAACTATTTAGGGCTTCCATGGTATTTGAAGCTATAACTTAGTAACTTCTCTGCCAAAAAACATTCTGTTTACATGGAACTAGGGTTAGAAGTGATATAAGCACATTTAGAAAGGGACAAAAACCTACAGCAAAACTATACAGTAACATTTACATCACAGTAGTTGGCATAATCAAAAATGCATTGTGCTATGTGAAACAGACTAGACCCAAATGGCTACATACCATATAGCCTTCATGATTTCATTTATATGACATTCCATTTACATGACACATAGGATAGAGAACACATCGCTGTTTGCCAGAAGTCAAGGCTGGTGGGAGGAGTTGACTACAAAGGAGAAGAATGAGGGCACGTGGGGAGGTAACAGACCAATTCTGTATCTTGATTGTATCTGGTTACAGGACTAAATTCCATATTGTCTGAATTCACAGAACTGTACACTAAATGAGTAAATATTACTATACATAAATTTTTAAAATACAACAATTAAATATTAGCTTAAGCCTCATCTCACCTACTCCTCATACCTATTTCAAACCTCTTGACATGCTCTATGCAATGACCCCACCCCCTCCACCTAGCTAATGCCTTCTTGCCATTCTAGCTTCTATTTAGCTACTGGTAGAACCAATCCTTTGGTGTGCCAGGGTGGAGTACTGGACAGAGTTGGGTAGTCAAGTATATCTGGCTGGGTTTACTTCTGGCTTTCTCCCAGTTACTACTTGTGGGAGCTTGGGCAAACTACTTACCTGTCTTGAGCTCAGTTTCCTCATCTGGTAAGAATAAATACCTCCCAGAACTGTTGCAAACTAAGAACCTAGTCATGTGCCTAACTTAGTGCCTGGCACATTAAGAGGATTAATAAATGCTTACTCCCTGATCTTTCTCCCCTGCCTACTGCCCTCACAACCCCTGCTCTCTTTCTGAGCCTCCAAGGACCTTATACATATATAAACCTATTACAACACTTAATTTATTATTGTAATTCTTTATTTCTGCAAATAAAATGTGTCTCTTTAATCCCAGAATTCACAGAAACCAGCATATTCATGCCTAAGAGTCAGTAAATTGTTTGAAGAATAATCTGTCTACCTGATCTGATGTTGTTAAAGGAGTTACTGGAAAAGAGAGAAAAGCAGGCTGAAAAGGACAGAGAACACTGAGAGAGTCTAAGATGGACAATGCCAAAGTTTCCACAAGGATGTTGTACACAGCATAATAGCACAACAATTGCAAATAACCTAAATATCCAAAAATGGGGGCAAAGTGACTTATACCAAATACATACAATGAAATACCATATAACCATTAAAATTTCAGAGACAATTACATTGAAAATTACAAAATATATGTATATTTGCAGTAATATCATAACTTTTTTTTCTTTTAAAGCATGTGTTTTTTTAAAAATGTGGGTATATGGACATTAAAAAGGACTGGAAAGATAAGCAACCAAAATCTTAAAAGGGGTAATCTTTGGATGATGGTGAGAAGATTACTAATGATACTTATTTTCTTTTCTGGGCTTTTTAGACTTTAACAATTTAACACGTTAATTTTAGAAAATTAGGAGGCCAGGCGCAGTGGCTCACGCCTGTAATCCTAGCACTTTGGTAGGCCAAGGCGGGTGTATCAACTGAGGTCAGGAGTTCGAGACCAGCCTGACCAACATGGTGAAACCTCTACTCTACTAAAAATACAAAAATTAGCTAGGCATTGTGGCAGGTGGCAGCCTGTAATCCCAGCTACTCAGGAGGCTGAGGCAGGAGAAGTGTTTGAATCTGGGAGGCGAAGGTTGCAGTGAGCTGAGATTGCACCATTGCACTCCAGCCTGGGCAACAAGAGCGAAACTCCTTCTCAAAAAAAGAAAAAAGAAAGAAAGAAACTTCAGGAATTAGAATATTTTTGAAGAAAGCAAGCTGGCCGGACGAGGCAGCTCAAGCCTGTAATCCCAGCAATTTGGCAGGCTGAGGTGGGTGGATCACCTGTGGTCAGGAGTTCAAGACCAGCCTGACCAACATGGTGAAATCCTGTCTCTACTAAAAATACAAAAATTAGCCAGGCATTGTGGCAGGTGCCTGTAATCTCAGCTATTTGGGAGGGTGAGGCAGGGGAATCACTTGAACCCAGGAAGTGGAGGTTGTATTGTAGTGAGCTGAGATCGCACTATTGCACTCTAGTCTGGGCGACAGAGCAAGACTCTGTCTCAAAAAAAAAAAAAAAAGCAAGCAAGCTAACATAGAACTTACTAAAGACAGTATTCCATATCATCCAAGGTTCAAATGTCTAAAAATTAGAGTTAAAAAGTGGATTATGCCAAATCCATACAATGAAATACTATATATTTCCAAAGTCAAGAGTAAAATACATTATAAACTACACACACACACACACACACACACACACACACACACCTCTGGGGAAAAAAACAAGGTATGAGGAGCTCCTCTAATGGAAAAGTAATTTTTAACTTGGAAAATCTGTAACAGATGTATAAGAACATTTCATCAAATATTAACAACACTGTATTTTAGTGGTCTGTCTTCAAAGGCTTGTCAAAAACCAATAAATTTCAGAAGACAAGGCAGGATAGTGAATCAAGAAGAAGGTTCCTCTTTGAAGTATAGTTTCTACAGAGTTTATTAAGTCTTCAAAGAACTTGTGACCCGTAGAGTTTTGTCCAGGTATTATTTAAGCTTGTAAAACAAAGCATCCTATATTCAGGTGAGAACACATGGTTAACTTATTTCTCTCTTTGAACCAACAATGAGATTTCTAGTCTTAGCAATTCCACCCACAAAATTCCCTTAACCAATGAAGTCTTCCTTATTAGTAACTGGGAAAGAAATAATTTCTCCTATTCCACAGTAAGGCCCATATTCCATAGAATAACAAGTATGTGTTTACTATAGTATTACTACTATATTGACTTTTTTTTTTTTTTTTTTGAGACAGTTTTGCTCTGTCGCCCATGCTGGAGTACAGTGGCGTGATCTTGGCTAACTGCAACCTCTACCTCCAGGGTTCAAGCGATTCTCCTGCCTCAGCCTCCAGAGTATCTGGGACTATAGGCAGGTGCCACCACACCTGGCTCATTTTTGTATTTTTTTTTTTTTTTTTTAGTAGAGACAGGGTTTTACCGTGTTGGCCAGGCTGGTCTTGAACTCTTGACCCCAGGTGGTCCGCCCGCCTTGGCCTCCCAAAGTGCTGGGATTACAGGCATGAGCCACTGCGCCCAGCTTGTATTAACTCTTGAATAAAGCTGGCAAATTCTAATGTTCTTATAAAAATTCTAGGGTAATCTACTTCTGTAAAGGTTCATACATAGGCTAGGAGTGGTGGCTAATGCCTGTAATCCTAGCACTTTGGGAGGCAGAGGTGAGAGGATCTCCTGAGCCCAGCCTGGACAACACAGTGAGACCAGGACTCTACAGAAATTTTAAAAATTAGCCACACATGGCAGTGCACATCTGTGGTTCCAGCTACTCAGGAGGCTGAAATGTGAGGATTGCTTAAGCATACAAGGTCAAGGCTACAGTGAGCCATGTTTGTGCCACTGCACTTCAGCCTGGGAGACAGAAGTTGTATAGGGTGGGATTGAGAGCACATTTTAACACCTTCAAGGATACTGCTTTAGCAATCAAACTTACAGAAATCAGACTGACTTCATTTCAAAGTCATTTTGGTATATAATTAGTTATCTCAGTGTTCAAAATACGTGTAGAAAAAAAATTCAAGAATCAAAAATACAAACAAAAAATTTTAAATGGCCAGGCACAATGGCTCATGCCTATAATCCCAGCATTTTGGTAGGCCAAGACAGGCAGATCGCTTGAGCCCAGGAGTGCAAGACTTGCCTAGGCACATAACAAAACCCCATCTCTACAAAAGAAACAAGTACAAAAATTAGTCAGGTGTGGTGGCATGCACCTGTAATCCCAGCTACTCAGGAGGCTGAGGTGGGACGATCAAATTGAGCCCCGGAGGTCAAGGCTGCAAGTTAGCTGTGATTACACCACTGCACTCCATCCTGAACAATGAGGAAGACCTTGCCTCAAAAAAAAAAAAAAAAAAATTAAACAACCAAATAAAATCCAGACCTGACACCTCAACTGGTTTTGAAAGTTCATATCCCCCCCACCATAAAAAAAAAAAAATTAAATCTTAAAAGTATTTATGTGGGTCCATTACATCTAGTTTGAAGTTATGCCAAATGGCAACGGTCCAGAAACTAAAATAAAGTTACACTAAGGTGTGTCTCAGAAGGAAAACATAAAAACTCTTACTCTGGCAGGAAGTTACCAAATTGGCATATCTAAATTAGTAAACTTTGTTTAAAACACACACACTTTTTTTTAAAGGCACACAAATATAAGACATACCTGCCAAAAATGTCTGGCAAAACACTTATTTATTGGTTATTATTACAGTGGCAAATCATATTTCCATTTCCCCAAAAATGTATGCTTGTATCACTCAAGTTATTTTACACAGAAGATAAGCTGAAGGAAGGATTCCCACAAATTATTCCTTTGAGGCTAAGAGCAAACTTATAATGCTGAAAATACACAATAAACAACTGTTACCATGAGAAGCAAGAAAACAAGTAGACATCAGCTTATTGACTGTCTACTAAATACCTGCTGCTTTATATACACAGATTCTCATTTAATCCTAACAAATCCATGAACTAGACAGTATTTGCTCCATTATAAAAATGAAGAAATTGAAGCTTTTTAGGACTAAATAATCAACTGTGCAACCTAAACAAGAAAATAGCAAAGCAGATTATGAAATTTTGAATACCAGGCTCCAAATCCTCGACTCTTTCCACTGTACTTGGTAATCGTTGGAAAACAATATATCAAATTCTCAGCAATGAGGGTTCTGTAAGGGCGGTCAACAATTCCTATACCATTGTTCTAAAAATGACATTTCTCCTTCTGGCAAGATTATTCTTCCCTCATCTGGCACATCATAGGAAGCCACGAAAAACTATGATTCCAGACTATTCGTGTTTCATTTGATATCCCTAACAGATCTTCCTCCCATCCTCCTCAGAGATGATCCTGCTAGCCTGTGCTTGTTATTTTCTAAAGGAGGTTCATGTTGCACATGTATTCACTCAGCCAATATTTGAGTGTCTTCTCCCTTAAGCCACCACATTCTCCCTTCTTTCTCAATCCAACTTTTTCAAAGAATAATCTATACCCAGCAATATCCATCTCTTTCAGCTTCCAACTCACCACTGAAATGGCTTTACATAAGGTTATAACTGATCTTGTGTAACTAAACCCAATGGACACTCTCCAGTCTTCATCTTGTTTGACCCTTCAGAAGAATGTAGATCGTTGCCACTCTCTCCACTTGGCTTTCCAGAAACACTCTCCTGGCTTTTAAGGTATTGCTTCTCAGTCCTGGTGGTCTTAATTCCCTCCAACCAATCTGAAATGTCAGTTTCTCAAAGCTCAGTACAAAGTCTTCTTCCGTTTTCATTTTATAACTTCTTCCTGAAATTTCATCAATTCTCATGGCTTCAATTACCATGAATATGCCAACGATTCTCAAAAGTCTGACCATTCCTCTGAGCTCTAGAACCATTATGCAAACAAGAACTTGACACTTCCACTTAAATATTTCAAAAGCATCTTCAACTTACATGCCCTAAACCAAACTATCTCCTCCCCATCCCCCTTCCTATCAAACCAGGTTCTCATCTGGCACACTCCACCTCAGTAACTGGCAGGAACCAACATCTATTCAATTATACAAGCCAGAAGCTTCAGAACTATTCTTGACATTTCTCTCTCCTACCCTCCACCTTCAACATGTCACCAAGACAGGTATCCTTTACTTCCCAAACACCTCTGAAATGTATTCTCCATTTCCACCACCATCACCACCACCTCTTTAGTCTCACTACCTGCCTCACTTGGACTGTTACAGCAGCTTCCTAACTGATCTCCCTAAATCCATTATTTCTTAGCTCTAATCTATGATTCTACCCTGCAGCCAAAGTAATCATTTTTAAAAGCTACCTCATTCTCCTTTTCCTCAGACCCCTCATTATAAACTATCATAGCACTCATATTTCTCCTTCACAACACTTATCAGTTCATCTTTCATATTTATTTGTATGATTACCTGTATCCTTATTACCTAAGACAGTGCTTGGCACACAGTATATGAGCAACAGATATTTGTGGAATAAACAAAAGCCCACTATGCCAAGTGGGCCACATGCCAAGGAGAACATACAGATTAAGACACAGTCCTTTTCAGATAAAGAAACTTAAGCTGTGAACTCAGGTGAGTTACTCAAGCAATAGGTGACAGAACTGAGATTCAAACTCAGACCTGTATGCTTCCAACGTCTATACTCAACCTTTATGCATCCCATGAACACAAAAGAATTCTGCAAAATATCTATATGTTAGTAAAAATGAATGGAAATTTGTTTCATGTCTTAATAAAATATAAAATCTTCTGTTGAAACTGCAAGGTAAGAATCACCCTAGCATTCTAAGCTCTTTAAAAAGGTACAACACTGTTTCCCTGTTATTTTGGGTAATTATAGCTCACATAAATATAATGCTAGCCCACTCAAATAGTACCCATTTACATTCTTCATTGCAGAAAGTATTAATATGTCTTTATCTCATATAGTTCACTGAAGTCTCCTATAATTCACTATAAGTCAGATAATTCACTAAAATATGTCTATGGCTAGCCTCATAGCAACACTTCTGCTACAATTCTATTTGATTTGACAGTTCAAAATTTCAAACTCCTCTGCTTTTACTACAACTTTAATTTACAAAATATTCAACCAAATTATACTATCTTCGAAATCAAATTTTTTTTTTTTACTTTTTTCAAGACCTTATCTCACTGTGTCACCCAGGCTAGACAGAGTGTAGTGGTACAATCACAGCTCATTGCAGCCTTGACCTTCCCAGGCTCAGGTGATCCACCTCAACCCCCAAGTTAGCTGGGGACTATAGGCCTGCACCACCAAGCCCAGTTAATTTTGTTTTGTTTTGTTTTGTTTAGGTAGAAACGAGGTTTTGCCATGTTGCCCAGGCTGGTCTTGAACTCCTGGCTCAAGCGACCTGCCCACCTCTGCCTCCCAAAGTGCTGGGAATACAGGTGTGAGCTACAACACCAGGCCCAATTTTCATCCTTAATCATGAAACATGTGAGGATATGAAACAAGAGCAACCACCACAAAGTTCTTCAAGTGAGTTGCTCCTTTTTCTAGCAAATCTACAATATGGACCTAATTAATTGACCAACCTAAAGAACAAATTCCCTACTTCAGGCAACGTAAATTGCTATCAGTGTGATTCTAGACTTACTCCAACTGAAAATAAAATCTCTACCACAATCTCTTAACTGGACAGCAAACTCTGCCCTTCCAAAGCATGTCCTCATGATTAATCCTCTTTCCTCTCAAAAAAGCCTCCTCCTCTTCAGAAATGTTCCTGAAAGGCAAAAACAGAGCTACCGACAGTATTTACTTTTTTCCTTTTTGTTGTTGAGACGTTGTTTCGCTCTAGTTGCCCAGGCTGGAGTGCTGTGGCACAATCTCAGCTCACTGCAACCTCTGCCTCCCGATTCAAGCGATTCTCCTGCGTCAACCTCCCGAGCAGCTGGGAGGCTGGGATTACAGGCATGAGCCACCACACCCAGCTAATTCTGTAGTTTTAGTAGAGACGGGGTTTCACCATGTTGGTCAGAATCCTGACCTCATGATGCACCTGCCTCTGCCTCCCAGAGTGCTGGGATTACAGGCGTGGGCCACCACACCAGCCCTAAAGCTGCATTTTAAACAACACCCCAGGTGATTCCTATGCACATTAACTCTAGAGAAGCACTCATCTAGAAATTTCCCAAATCTCCCTAATGAGAAGAATCACCTGAGAAGCTTGTTAAGTATTTAGATTAGCCAGCATATTTCTTAGAAATTCTAATTCATTAAATCTGGTAATTTGAAAAATTATCCTGGGTTAGTCTCATAGAGCAGGTCCTTGAAAAACCTCATTTCATTATAATGTTGATGAGAAAAAAAAAATTGACACCCAGCTGGGGCCTCAGACTCCCAAAGTGCTGGGATTACAGGCATGAGCCACCGCACCCGGCCTTTTTTCATTTTTTAATTTTCGTTTTCCTACTCTCATCTTTGCCTCCTTTTTTATCAGAAGAAACATATGTAACCAAAGCCAGGCAGGAGGCCTACACTACTTTGTGTCAGGGATCATTTTCCTATATTACCACTTTCTAAACACTTCAGTCTTCAACTTTTTCCTATTTTCTGCTGACAGTAACACTCACCCCATTCTTAGCCAAGCTAAGTTTATAATTGATCTCCCACAAGTCCACTGCAGTTGCTCAAAATAGCCCCTTAAACACCATGTGCTCTTTGTCTTACTACCTGAGTCCACTAGTGTCAACTGCTGCAAGATGACTCTCCTTAATAACTGAGGTTCATTTACCACTATGATCCTGAGAGATAAACAAGGAATACATCATTCTCATTATAATTTACAATCAGTAAATGAAGCAACCATAGGATCTTGTCCATGAGATCACAGAGAATAGCAAAGGCAAGACTGGACTCTGACTTCCAAACCAACTGTTTTTACTAGTAGATCACACTTTGAACTCTTACATAAAGGGTTCAAACTAAATTCCACTCACTAAAAAAACATTTACAATGTCAAATCCTGAGGAAAGGGGGGAAATCCATAAAAAAAAACTTCACAGAGGGTAATTACTGGTTTTCAGATTTGGTTAATAATTAGACTATATTCAACAGCAACACTGAGAATTTCATTCATACTGTGGGACATAAAGTAAGTTTTAATATAGATATCCACACTAGCCATAAAGTTGAGCATTATCCATAACCTGCCTGACAAGTTTTGATAATATCACAATTTAAGAAACCTTTTCTCCAAGTGGCTACTGGGTTAGGCAGAGACAATAGTTGGAAAGGAGCACATTTAAAACTCCTGTCTCTTATCCATGCCCTTTGACAAATAGCAAAATACAACAAATGTCACTTGCCTCTGCTACACTGCATAACTATGCTAGTGATACTTTCCAGATCAAACAGAGATACTCTCTTAAAAGTGTGTTTTTTAAAAATTTTAAGGCCGGGCGCGGTGGCTCACGCCTGTAATCCCAGCACTTTGGAAGGCCGAGGCGGGCGGATCACAAGGTCAGGAGATCGAGAACATGGTGAAACCCCGTCTCTACTAAAAATAGAAAAAATTAGCCGGGCACAGTGGCGGGCGCCTGTAGTCCCAGCTACTCGGGAGGCTGAGGCCGGAGAATGGCGTGAACCCGGGAGGCGGAGCTTGTAGTGAGCCGAGATTGCGCCACTGCACTCCAGCCTGGGCGACAGAGCGAGACTCCGTCTCAAAAAAAAAAAAAAAATTTTTAAGAAAAAAGTGGCCAGGCATGGTGGCTCACACCTGTAATCCCAGCACTTTGGGAGGCCAAGGTGGGTAGATCACCTGAGGTCAGGAGTTCGAGACCACCCTGGCCCACATGGTGAAACCCCATCTCTACTAAAAATCCAAAAATTTAGCTGGGCATGATGGTGGGTGCCTGTAATACCAGCTACCAGGAGGCCGAGGCAGGAGAATCACTGGAACCAGTGAGCCGGCAGTCGCCGTGACCCAAGATCACACCATTGCACTCCAGCCTGGACAAGAGCAAAACTCTGTCTCAAAAAAAAAAAAGTATAAAAGTATGAATTTTAATTACATTTAATCATCTATTTAACAAGCTACCTTTCTGAAGACAGTTACCTAAAATTAGGACAATCCCAGAACACCATAAATGACTGTAATCATTACATACACCTATTTCTTAAACTCTACAGAAAAAACAAGGAATAAATTATTCATCAAAAGAAGTTATGACAAGCGGCAATGTTTAGCTCATTCAACCTGTACTTTAAGTTAGTTCTTGACAAGTTTATATTCAAGAAATAAAATCTTCATGTTTTAGGAGCTGAGGACTAAGAGAAGTTATTACTATCCAAACCATGCCATTCCCACCTCACACACATCTTTATTTATTTGTATTTCTAGTTTGCTGTTCTCTCTCCAACCAAGAACTTCATTTAGGTACCTTGCCTATGAGCTGAGGGAATACTGTTCACCTAGAAGTACACCTAGAAGTACAATTAGAAGATCTGAGGTATCTGATTCCAGAAAGAAATAGGTTAGAAGTAATCAAAACATTTCCCATCATGATCTGGGCACTACGAACTGAAATACAAACCGGGTTCTGACTTCAATGCTGTTTAAACTGAAGCTAGGACAAACTAAACAAACAAACAAAAAGTCACCAACACATGAAATCACATTTAAATAGCAGACTGTGTCAGTGGTACCAAATTGGCTTATTAGCTTAATAATGATCATAACAGCAGCAGCAAAAACATTATGCAGGCCAGGACTATGTTAAACACTTCACATACATCGTCTCATGCATTATCTCATCTAATTTCACTGCACTATGAGAAAGACACTATTAGCATCATCTCTTTCCTCATTAGATGAGGAAACTCAAAGAGTTGAGGTGACCTACCCAATGTCACACAATTAGTAATAGATGGAGCTAGACTTTAAACCCTGGAAGAATGGCTGACTCAGGTCTATTGCCCGGTCATTCATATAACAAGTATCTGAATGGTGACACACTTCCTAAGCAACCATATTAGAGTGTTTTCACCTATTAATGTGGATAGATTCATATTCTTCTGAACTATCTACAGGAATTATTTCAGAATTTAGCAGTAGTCAAAAGTAATGTGCCCAAAGGTTTACATTATCTCTGCTGTATAGCAACAGCAGCAATGGTTTCAGGGGAAATTGTTTTGAAATAAAGATAGACTCCCGGCCCAGTACAATGGCTCACAACTGTAATCCCAGCACTCTGGGAGGCTGATGCAGGAGGATCACTTGAGTCCAGGAGTTCCAGACCAACTTGGGTAACAGAGTGAGACCTTGTCTCTACAGAAAAATCAAAAATTAGCCAGAGCCGGGGGCGGTGGCTCACACCTGTAATCCCAGCACTCTGGGAGGCTGAGGTGGGCAAATCGCTTGAGGTCAGGAGTTCAAGACCAGTCTGGCCAACATGGTGAACACTCTGTCTCTACTAAAAATACAAAAATTAGCCAGGCATGGTGGCGCACACCTGTAATCCCAGCTACTCAGGAGGCTGAGGCAGGAAGATCGCTTGAACCCGGGTGGCAAAGTTGCAGTGAGCTGAGACTGAGTCACTGCACTCCAGCCTGGGTGACAGAGCGAGTCTCTCTCTCAAAAAAAAAAAGAAAAAGAAAAAAAATTAGCCAGGCATAGTGGTGCACACCTGCAGTCCTTGCAACTCACAGAGGCTGAGGTGGGAAAATCACTTGAGTCTGGGAGGTCAAGGCTGCAGTGAGCTGTGATCATGCCGCTGTGCTCAGCCTGGGCAACAGAGTGAGACTCTGTCTCACAAAAAAAAAAAAAAAAAAAAAAAGACTTGATTAAAATACCTGCCTAACTCACTTTCCAAAGCTCTATGTACCTTTTGAGGATAGAGACCCTGTCTCACTCATTCGTAGTAATCTCAGTGCTAACAGGCACCCAATAACATTATACAGTTTTATCATTTTTCCTGAGTCTGTCTTCCACCATAAGTAATAAGCTATTAAAAACCCATGGGTTATATTTTTCCCTTGATCAAAAAATGCATACCTATTTTTGGTATCTCCAGTGGTAGGTAGGGCATAAAATGAGGCTAATACCATGTACCTCAGAGTTCTGTGATGATTACATGAATTAATGTGAAACATTTACCAAAGGCATATACTAAGGATTCAATAGATAACAGCTTTCTTCTCTATTCATTTACCTCTCTAGCACCCAGCAGCAAACCCATCTCTCCTACTACTGATGCAAATGAACCAAAAGGCAAGGCAGAACCTGGCGTAATAAGCTGCCAATTAACTGAAGAGCTCATCCGCTACACATTTCCTATATGTCATTTTCCTGGACACCTCACCCTGAAAAAGACTCAGGAAACATTTCCAAGCAGTGACAACTGAGGACTAAATCACGAGGTTCTAACTATATCTGCTAGAATGCATTACCAAAGGTCACTCTGAACTCCATACATGATTCATTTGAAACACAGGCAAAGACAAAGATCTTCCTTTCCTGTGAAAACCTGAAAGGAATGCCTGCAACAACAATGCTATTTGAAGAAAAAGTCTGTGAGCATGTTACTGAATAGGGGAAATTAGTTACATCCTCCAGTATGATATAACCTCATTGCTAGTGCTTAATAGTTATTGGGAGACTGAGATATGAAATATTGAAGTGCCTCTTCTTTTTGTTTTTAAAGATACAGAATCTCACTCTGTCACCCAGGCTGAAGTTCAGTGGCACAATCACAGCTCACTGCAACCTGCAACTTCTGACCTCAAGCAATACTCCTGCCTCGGCCTCCCAATGTGCTGGGATTACAGGTAGAAGCCACTGGTCCCAACTTTAAAGTGCCTCTTTTACACAGCAGATATACTCAAGATGGTAAGCAGAAACTGACTCGAAACTATATCATAACTAAACATAAAACTAAGATAGTTACAAAATATTTAAGCCACCTAATATAATCATGTTGTTTTGTTTTGTTTTTGAGACGGAGTCTCACTCTGTCGCCGGGGCTGGAGTGCAGTGGTGCAATCTCGGCTCACTGCGAGCTCCGCCTCCCGGGTTCTCGCCATTCTCCTGCCTCAGCCTCCCAAGTAGCTGGCACTACAGGCACCCGCCACCATGCCCGGCTAATTTTTTGTATTTTTAGGAGAGACGGGGTTTCACCATAGTAGCCAGGATGGTCTCGATCTCCTGACCTCGTAATCCGCCCACCTTGGCCTCCCAAAGTGCTGGGATTACAGGCGTGAGCCACCACGCCCGGCCCAATAATCATTGTTTTTATAGACAACGAATTCCCACAATCTTGCCTTTCTCACCCTCTCAATTTTTTTTTACTTTTAATTTTTGTAGGTACATAGTAAATATACGTATAAATGGGGTACATGGGATATTTTGATAAAGGCATATAATTCATAATCATTACATCAGGGTAAATGCGGTATCTATCACCTGAATCATTTATTCTTTGTGCTACAAACAATCCAATTATACTGTTTATTTTTAAATGTACAATTAATTATTGACTGTAATCACTGCTGTACTATCAAATACTAGATCTTATTCATTCTACCTATTTTTTTGTACTCATCAACCATCCCCACTTCACCCTCTCCATTTATTACAACCTTTCCCAAATACGCACTAGTTACTCTGCATTCAGAAGTTATAATCCTCAAAAATGCACTTCCCAATTCCTGACTATACCATTGTTAGCTGGGTTGCCCTGGGTGAGTTTCCCAACTTCCCCAGCCCTCACTTCCGTCATCTACAGAATGCAGATGACCAAGCTCCTGACAGAGTTGAGAGACTGCACTGGCTGCACCAAGCCTAGAGAGCACTAAATAAATGTCAGTTGTTATTTTTATCCATTTTGGCATTTAGAAATAAAAGTTACAAAATTCACTATTAAAAATACCATTGATACATACCATATTCCAGACACACTGTCCTCTTTTCTGTGACAAAATGCCCTTTTCTCCTTTTGCCCTCAACACCTGCTCCTCCCTATGCTTGGAATTTTCCCCCAGCTCCTCCAGGGCTGACTCATTTTCTTCTTTAAATCTCAAGTTCAATACCTCTCAATTCAAATATTCCCTCTTCAGAGAGCCTTCATTGAGACTGCTGTACCCAAAAGTCTAACTTTCTTATAATCTTGCTTTAATTCTGTCATAGCCTTTACAAACATCTGTAATTGTCTTATATACACTGGTATGGAGATCTTATCTTTTTTACAGTGGTATTTCCAGCTCCTGGCATTGTATTACAGCAAATAATGTGTGCTTAATAAATAAATAAAAGATGCAATGTCAAATACTTTAAAACTACATTGTGCTCACACAACTTTAAAAATGATTTGAGTTTAACATATGTCACAATGTTTGAAAAATAGAGTTTAGACGCAGCAGTGTCCAATCTTTTGGCTTCCCTGGAGTACACTGGAAGAAGAATTGTCCTGGGCCACACGTAAAACACACTAACACTAACAACAGCCAATGAGCTTTAAAAAAATTGCAAAAAAATCTCATAATGCTTTAAGAAAGTTTACAAGTTTGTGTTGGACCATATTCAAAGCCATCCTGGGCTGCATGCAGCCCGGCCATGGGTCGGACAAGCTTGGTTTAGAGGGAGAGAGGATATAGAGAAGTATTACACAACAGTTTTTCCTTGCTGCCTGTTTAATTGCAAAGAGCAATTCAAATAATAGAATTTATACAAATGAGGATGTATAATTAAGGTCATTCAAAAGTTCTGAGAATATCGGGCCAGGTGCGGTGGCTCACACCTGTAATCCCAGCACTTTAAGAGCCAGGACAGGTGGATCACCTGAGTTTCAGACTAGCCTGGCCAACATGGTGAAACCCCATTTCTTTTTAGTAGAATTAGCTCGACGTGGTGGTGGGCACCTGTAATCCCAGCTACTCAGGAGGCCGAGGCAGGAGAATCACTTGAACCCAGGAGGCAGAGGTTGCAGTGAGCCGAGATCATGCCATTGCACTCCAGTCTGGGTGACAAGAGTGAAACTACGTCCCAAAAAAAAAAAAAAAGTTTTAGGAATATTAACCCTACTTTTTTAAAGTGGAGTAATCATTCCCAAGACCTCGGCAATAAAAAGGTGACTAGAGTGTAGCTGACTCCACTTTCTGGAGTACGCTGAAATTCAGGACTTATCACTGTATAAAATAACAGTTTTTCCATTTGTTTAATTACACTCCACCGCAGACCTATACAGATCAATTTTCACCATGGCTGGAATTACCACTACTTATAAATCATGTACGTGGCTTTCACATATGACTAATAAAACACTAAGTTTCAAAAGCATTCCATGAGCACTCATGAGAAAGATTTTAAAGTTTGTGTTTTTGTCCCTAATACGAAACTAGTTGATGTTATTTCTACTAATGTAATTATTATGTTACAGGTAGTAGGATTATAGAGAATTATTTTACCTGACAAACATACATCATGCATATTAAGTGCAAGGCACTTTACATATTGATTCATTTAAGTCTCATTTAAGATAACCATAGGTACTTTCATTATATAACTAAAGAACACAGCACAAAGAGAATACTCTCCCAAGGTCAAACAGTTCAATGGAGGAGTTAAAATTTGAGCCGGGCGCGGTGGCTCAAGCCTGTAATCCCAGCACGTGGGAGGCCGAGACGGGCGGATCACGAGGTCAGGAGATCGAGACCATCCTGGCTAACCCCGTGAAACCCCGTCTCTACTAAAAAATATAAAAAACTAGCTGGGCGAGGTGGTGAGCGCCTGTAGTCCCAGCTACTCAGGAGGCTGAGGCAGGAGAATGGCGTAAACCCGGGAGGTGGAGCTTGCAGTGAGCTGAGATCTGGCCACTGCACTCCAGCCTGGGCGACAGAGCAAGACTCCGTCTCAAAAAAAAAAAAAAAAAAAAAAAAAAATTTGAATCCACAGTCCATCACTAGACTATGCTACCTAACATTTTAAAGAAAAATACAGACTAGTTTTTCATAGTTTATAAGGAACAAGACATTCCCAATTTTATAATTTTTGTTTAAAAAAATAGAGATGGGGGTCTCACAATGTTGCCCAGGCTGGTCTCGAACTCTGGGGCTCAAGATATCCTCCCACCTCAGTCCCACAAAGTGCTGGGATTACAGGCATAAGCCACTATGCCTGGCCCCAATTTTAAGACTAGTTTCAGTTGAGTAAAAAGGCAACCTACCTAAACCATTTGCACATTAAACCTAAACAGCAAGAAGACTGAAGGGAAGATGAGCAGAAGGAAGGGAAGTACAGTGCGCGGGGAAGGAGTGACAATGAAAAAGAAGGTAGCCGGGCGCGGTGGCTCACGCCTGTAATCCCAGCACTTTGGGAGGCCGAGGCGGGCGGATCACAAGGTCAGGAGATCGAGACCACAGTGAAACCCCGTCTCTACTAAAAATACAAAAAATTAGCCGGGCGCGGTTGTGGGCGCCTGTAGTCCCAGCTACTCGGGAGGCTGAGGCAGGAGAATGGCGTGAACCCGGGAGGCGGAGCTTGCAGTGAGCCGAGATCGCGCCACTGCACTCCAGCCTGGGCGACAGAGCGAGACTCCGTCTCAAAAAAAAAAAAAAAAAAAAAAGAAAAAGAAGGTAAAAGAAAAAAGAAGGATAGAAAGATAAGAATGCTACTTGTAACCACCATTCATAATCTCTGGATGGCAAATGCTTTTTTTTGAAAAGAAGAAAAGAGACAAGACAGTATCTCTATAATCCCTAATTAGCTGATTGTACAGACTGTACATTTCCATTTCAAATGTTGAATTAAGGCACCTAAATTAGGAGGAAGTAGACAACATTCCAAATTTTTTCCATAAAAACTGAAATTACATGTTAATCAGTTCACTCAAAATCTGGGAGTTTAGTGACTTTTGCAGCCAACTTCTCTTTTTTTATTTTTTTTTAAATATGGCAAACATTGACAATTTTAACCTTAAATTTCTTAACCAAAAGAATCAGAATAATTCCACAAACTGAGTAACACATCGGAAAGTTTGGTAGAGCTCAGCCCAAAATGACTAAATGAGAAAGAGAGTGACAAAGATCCATAGTACATTCTTGAGTTTCCAAAGGATGTACCTCAAAGAGAATATAAAGGAAGAATTTACATTTCATAAAATCTATAAAGGGAAAGTTTTCTGAACATTTCTATACTTTATTCCAAGTAAGGTAAATTTAAGTTAAAACTCAGCTGAATAAAACCAATGACAGCCAAATAGCGGCAATTTCCTCCAGGCCTCTGCTTTTGTTCCAAACTACCCATTTAAAGAAAGAAAAAGCTTTGCAACAGGATTCTAGACTGACCCAAGAACATGCCATTTTGACAAATATTTGTTCATTATTTGAGATTCCTTCCCTCTCTCTGTGACTAGAAGAATAGAGGGGGGGGGAAAAAAAACAGAAAAACCAGTAAACTTTCCTCAGAAGCAAAATAAGTTTCCTAATAGAAGTTAAACAGAAGAAAACAGCAAGTGGTCAGGACAGGCACCGTGTCCTATTTGTTTACTTATTTTTATCTTCAGTGTCTAACACACTGCCCAGCACCTATGATACAGTTAACAAATGTGTACTGAATATGAGTGAATGAACAAATAAATGTTACAAGAAAAGGGAAGGCACAAAATGCTGGAGACTATTTAGCAAGTGAGACTCTTCCCAAAATACTTGTTTTTCCCCCTTTGAGGAAGGGACCCAGATTGAGCCTTAACAAAGGGACCTCTCCTTAGGAGTATCCTTAAGGGGTAAAATGATGTCAGCATTTATGGTAATAACAAATGACATCAGTATTTGAGATAATTACTGGGGTAAAACAAGCAATAGGGACCCTGTAACCACCTAGCATTGGTTGCAAATGTTTTTGCCACCAGATTTTACTCTACACCCATTGACTCTGATTTGGCATAATGATGATACCACATTTGGAGCATGCTGAGGGAACCATAACCCCTTCCCTCTCAAGAAAGCCAACATAGCAGCCCATGGGCTCCTGTTTGCATTTGCCATTAAGGACACTGTAATTGGTGTTTAATGCAGAAAGGAAAGCTACCTCAAATCCATTTTAGACATAGATGGGTATTATCAGTACGGTCCTGGCAAGAAAAACAGCATACTCAAATGAAGTATTCAAGAAAACTTAATGAAGGAACCATTTCAAAAGGTACAGGTAGGGTTTAGGGAAAACAGCAAAACATGGTGGTATATCTTCAGGTTAGCCACATCAGGAAGCCATTATCATCTCCAGGTCTAAATGGGCTAGGGAAGGGTTATCAGAACCCAGAAAGATGTGTAACTATAGGTGTCTGGCAGAGGGCCATTATTGAATACGAGTTGTGAACAGCTTTGGCAACACCAAATCCAGCAAGAGGGAACTAGCTCTTAGGGAGATCCTTTCTGATGTCCCTCACACTGGGCAAAGCTAATCTGAAACCAAAAAGGAAGCGATCAGTTGATGTAGTCCATGGAATTCATTTCCCAGAGCCACAGAGCAGAGTGGAGAAAAGATTTGGAAGGGCAAATGGAACACACGCAGCACAGAAAGATATTCTAAATGATTGTCAAACAGCAAAACACAGGTACATGGAATCAAAGTTTTGTCAGTTCCATCTAAATTTAGATACTGTGGGGCTGCCTGCAAATAAGTCATAAACACTGGTACTTACTTGGGTTCCTACCGCCCTGTATCAAGTTGGAAAAGGGAAAAAAAAAGAAGCTACAAGTAATTCCAGGTAACTTCTGACCTTTCTGCATCTCTAAGAGTAAACAGACAAGTCATTTATTTACAGTGAAGCAGATGTTAGACAAGGCCCTTCTCTTTGCTCAAAGGGAACATATTCCAAACGTCCATTATCATACTTATCATGATGTATTATAACCTCTTTTTTATTTCTTCCTCATTGGACTCTGAGCTCTTTAGGGCAGGGATTATCTTATTCATCTTTGTATCCCTAGAACCCTAACATCGTACTGGCCACAAAGCTAGCCTTCAATCAATATGCACTGAACAAATTAATGGACTCAGTGTCCATTAATTGGCAGCCTAATGCCATAGTGGCTAAAATCTGAAATGACCCTTAGCAATTAAACACTAATAAGTTGTATTCATGATATGGTTTAATACACTGGGCTAAAACATCGCCCCTTTCATACCAGCCTACCACCATTCTCTGTAGAGCTTTTCTCATGCACTCAGATAATGTATACGGCCTGTTCTACAGTCACAGAACACATCATAAAAAGAAACAAAGACAGATGGCAAGACTATGTTCCATTTCAGAAAGGAATCACATACACATTATCTCTCAAAATTCTCATTCTTTTTTCCAAGAATTTACCGGATCCACTTGAGGAACTAACACACATTACTTCTCAAAATTCTCATTCTTTTTCCAAGAATTTATCAGATCCACTTAATAATTTGAACTAATAATTTGAACATGTATATAGAGGAAATCATGTTTCACACTGATGATAAAGATGATATAGGGACAGAAACATATATATACACACACACACACGCACACACAAGGCATGTTCAATGATCACTTCAACACATCACTCTTGGTAAAATTATAAAGTAGTTGTATAACAGGTTCACGTAACATCATCATATTAAAATGGCTATACTGTATGATGTTGAGGTGGTCATTAACAGAATCTGGAATGTACTCACATTATAATTATGAACCACTTTCACATAACCCTGTACTTACGAAGTGCTTAATCATCTTTCTGTTCTAACAGTCAATTCTCACCTGTAGATTCTCCACAGAAAAAGGAAATTTATGCCAGGTTGAAACCCCTCTTCAAGCTACCATGATTTTAGGCTACCAATCTCCTGCTGTCAGTAAAATGAATCCAAATCAAATTTAATATAACAGACTCCACCAGAAAGGTGCACTTGCTATATAACATGTGTCTTCCAAAAGTAAGTGTGAAAAAGTTTTGTATCTCCTGCACCACTGTTCTCCTTCACTGCTGTTTGTAATGGACAGCTAATGTTGTTAAATGCAATCTTACATTTTTAAAAGTCAGTAAAATAGGCCACTTTCTATTTAGGAAAAGGGAATTCTGAGCTTATATTGGTAATATACTGAATTACTTTAAAAGAAATGCCAGTAATACAAAAACATAATGTTGTAAATAGATCAAATGCCTTTTCCTAAAACAAGTAAGTCCTCAAAGCAAGCTTTCCAAAACCACCAAAAACACAATTTTATCTTACTGAGAGTCATCCTACTCCTGCAACTGTCAGGTCAACTTAGCAACGAAATTAACCTTTATAGGATAATTATGTGATGTTTGTATCATGTTAAAACTACAGGCTACAACAACCCATAATTTATAAAATTGTACTTCATGTCAGTTCCTCCGTTATATGTGATTTTTTTTTTAATTGCAGATCTACTATATGGCTTTGTGTTTAATACCATTAGCTTAACCTACCTCAGAGCAGTATTATGTTTCACCCATCCTAATCAGTGTTTGACCCATAGAAAAAAACATTATGTTATTTTACAAATTGATCGAACTCCCACAGTAGGAAAAGAGGAAGATGATATGTAATTCTGATAGTGCACAATATGTGGCAATGATACCCATAGAAAAAAAACATTATGTTGTTTTACAAATTGATCGAAAAGAGGAAGATGATATGTAATTCTGATACTGCACATGTGGCAATAATAGGCTAATATTCAATACATTAGAAATACACTGATTTTTTTCTGATCGAACATTTTCCTCTCCTTTCACTAAAATATAAACAAAGTTTAACAAAGTTCCAATGACATCAAGTATAAGTTAAAATATATTTTTAAATTTAACATTTCTGTGAAAGGTAATTTTCTGTTGCAAATAAATTTGAATATATTTAATTATTAAGTCCCGACATCTGAAAGGACTGTGTTTTTATAAAGACAGTGTTCAGCTGAGCGCGGTGGTTCACGCCTGTAACCCCAGCACTTTGGGAGGCCGAGGCGCGTGGATCACGAGGTCAGGAGTTCAAGGCCAGCCTGGCCAAGATGGTGAAACCACGTCTCTACTAAAAATACAAAAGTTAGCCAGGCATGGTGGTGGGTGTCTGTAATCCCAGCTGCTCAGGAGGAGGCAGAGAACTGCTTGAACCCAGAAGGCGGAGGTTGCAGTGAGCCAAGATCCCGCCACCGCACTCCAGCCTGGGGGACAAACAGAGTTGGAAAAAAAAAAAAAAAAGGCAGTGTTCCAAACTTTTGTTCCCCTTTCCTAAACTTAATTCCTAAAACTCACTGTGGACCTAAACAGGAAGCGTCTTGGTAAACAACGATGCTTCATATTAATAGGTAACAAAATAGAGTTTTAGGGCCCAGTGCGGTGGCTCACACCTGTAATCCCAACACTTTGGGAGGCTGAGGCAGGCAGATCACCTGAGGTCAGGAGTTCGAGATCAGCCTGACCAACATGGAGAAAACCCTGTCTCTACTAAAAACAGAAAAATTAGCCGGGCGTGGTGGCGGGTGCCTGCAATCCCAGCTACTAGAGAGGCCAAGGCAGGATAATCACTTGAATCCAGGAGGCAGAGGTTGCAAGTGAGCCGAGATCGCGCCACTGCACTCCAGCCTGGATGACAAAGCAAGATTGTCTCAAAAAAAAAAAAAAAAAAAAAAAACACACACACACACACACACAGAAAATGGAATTTTTCCTTACAACAACAAAACCAGGTAACAGAATTTATAAGAATTCCACAAGATTGCAAGGGCCTAAATAATCCGGTTGGAAACTGGAGAGTGTAATAACCAGGGACTACTGGATTAAAACCGAGGGAATCTCCTGTCACTGAGAAACCATTATGCAGACTTTCATCTAGGAGGCTAAAGCCACAGATCTCCCACCCTGAGAACTTGCCAATACTACTACTATTCTGATTACTTCAACATAAGTAGGACTATCTAAACCTCCAGCAGCTCTTGCTTTGTTTTTGTTTTTTCCATCACATATAAATAGTTCACAGCATAAGTGCCTTATACAATACACAAAAGGTGAAAGCTACTCCTTCCAACGCCCATCCCTTATCCAAATAATTCCAATTCTTTCTCTTCAAAACAAAGGAGTAACTGGCAACCAGAAGCCTCAGAACTGAACTCTTCCAATCAGTAAGACAATGCGAAATCTGCTGCAGCCAAAGAATGTCTACTGCTCCTTGAGGGACTGTCACAAGAGATGGAAAGCTACACCATGGCAAGGTATGTGCAGACAAGGAAACAGTAGGTCTGGGGTACCGCGCCCTCCCCCACCCCCAAAGCCTCTTCAGACCTATACGCAAAAACTTGGTGTGCTCATCCCTACTTGCAACCTGACAATTTACAACCTAGCAACACCTTCTAATTAGGAAGGTTCTAGCCTTTTATAGCCGAAATATTAAACTTCTCACGATATATCAGGCACTGGCGCCTGCTACTGAGAATCCCCTGTGCATCAAATCTCCAGTTTCGTTACTGAGACGGGCCAGTGACCAGGTTTCTCTACAGTACAGAGGGGAAGAGCCCACCCTGCTCTGCTAGAGTGGAACTGAAAACAGAGAACAGGAGCAAAGCATGGAGCGCAAAGGCGTGAACAGCGTCCAAGCAGGGGTGGGCTCAGCGCACCGGCGGGCTACAGACAGCGGCGGGCACGCGGGAGCCGGGGTGCAGGCTGCAAAGCGGGGTCCCTCGGCTGCAGAAGCCGCCCCCCGTGTGTCGCCCCACAGCGGCGCACGCGTCAGGCAACACACCCCAGCTGCCCGTGGCAGCTCTGCGCTAAAGCCCTCCCGGGACAGCCGTCCCCGCCCGGGCGCACACGCCCCTCGGGCCGGCGGCGCGTACGTACCCAGCAACACGCAGAGCACATCGAGGGCCACGTACGGCAGCCGCGTCTTGTCAAACATGGTCTCTGCCCGGGCTGCCCGGCAAGGGCGATGGACTGAGCTGCGGGACAGCGGCCGAGGCCCTCGATTATCGAGCCCAGGCCCGGGGCTGGCGACGGCCCCGAGCTACGGCCCCTCCCAGCCGGAGGAGGAGTGCAGCCGAGGGCGGGATGAGACCGGGCGGCGCTCCCACCGCCAGCAATGGCGCCCGGGGCCCTCCCCTCACAGCCCCCGCGAACACTCGGTTAGTGCCGAGGCGCTCGTGTGCCAGCCGCTGCAGCTCGGTAGCCTCAGGACCTCCTCGGCCGGCCCCGGCCTGCCCCGGTTACTCCCCGTCCGGATCCCGGCGCCCTCTCCCACAGGCGGGGCGTCCAGACTCGCGCTTTAAGGATGGGGACCGGTAGGGAGGAGGAACGCAGGGTCCAGCCTCTCCCGCCGGGCAGCGCAGGACCGGACAGCGCGCTGCCTCGCGGGCAAGGGGAGCGCAGCAGGGGCGGGGCCGGGGAACCCCAGGCCGCGGCGGTCAGCCAATCAGCGCCGTCAGCCTCGTCCCTCCCGACCTGCGGCATCCGCCCAGAAGTGCGGCTGCCGGCAGCCGGGCGGGGCGTGAGGCTAGCTCCCGTTCCGATCCAGGGGGCTTTGCTCTGGACCGCAATTACTCAGGTGGTCTCCGAACTCGGCCTCCGTACCCCCACTAGGCATTGCTGCTTTCAGAGAGCTAGGCTCCCTACCCAACGATCCTGGAGCACCGGCTGCCTGCCACTCCCCACCCCTTCCATGGGAATCAGGTAATAAAGAGGTCAGATTGTTACCACTGAGTTTAAGGGGGGAAACGAGGTCAGAGTAGGCAGGAACAGAGATGCTTTCCTTTAGTTTGGTACTTCTGAGCCCTTTCTCACTTAGGCCTCAACGTTGACCTCCGTGTCCTGGCTGGGCCCAAATGTTAGCAAGAAGCGTGCTAAATCATCCATCCTCGATACCTGATCACCCTTGAATTCTTGATATTTAATAATGGATTAGATTCTTTATATTACACCTTTGTTGTAGAAGCCCTTGACCTGCCTTTAGCCAGAATCCCCCTACCCTTGATGTCTCCTGTTAGTAATTTTCCATCCACCGTCACCTCCCTCACAGACACGGTGCTTGTTCCTTGGCTATAAATCCCTTGCTGTCTTTGCTGTATTCTGAGTTGAGCTCAATTTCTCTCTCCTGTTCCAATAGTCATGACCCTTATTGCAGTAATCTTGAATAAATTATTCATTGTGTTTAACAAGTGTCTGGGATAATTTTCTTTAACAACAGCAAGCATTCCCCCTGGCCCATTCCCAGGAGGACCCTAGCCCACATTTGGTAATCTGTTTCCTAATCTGTAAAATGGGGATGTTCTTTGAATAAATACCTAATACTCAGACATCACAAGTACTTTCAATTTATTGTGATGTTACAGTCTGAGGCCCTTGTAACTCTGGAAGTAAAGAAAGCCACATGATAAACAATGGCACATCTTTCTCAGGTGTAAATTGCTTGAAGCTTTTACAACTTTAAGCTACCCAGTGGTCCAGTCTTGAGGAAGAAGTGAAGCCCAGAAAAGATTATATGAAAGTGGCTTTATCTAGAGTCGAACCCTCTACAGATGTTAATGATTGGTATATTTTCTCCTTAAATACGTAAAACACAAATCACCAAATGTACCTACTACTTCTTGGACTTTTCCTGCAAAGCACTCATAAAGCCAATGGAAAGATAACATTAAACACAGAGTCTGAAGATATAGCCCCAAGTAAGCTCTTAAAAACAAAAAATACATTTGAAGAAAGATGTTTTTCTTTAAAACGAATATGAATGTTTTATTTTGCCTCTCGTTTAAATAGCTGTAAAAGCTTTAAGCAATTTACACCTGAAAAAGATGTGCCTTTGTTTATCATGTGGCTTTCTTTTTTTTAAAATTTATTTATTTATTATTATTATTATACTTTAAGTTCTAGGGTACATGTGCATAATGTGCAGGTTTGTTACATATGTATACTTGTGCCATGTTGGTGTGCTGCACCCATCAACTCGTCAGCACCCCTCAACTCGTCATTTACATCAGGTATAACTCCCAATGCAATCCCTCCCCCCTCCCCCCTCCCCATGATAGGCCCCGGTGTGTGATGTTCCCCTTCCCGAGTCCAAGTGATCTCATTGTTCAGTTCCCACCTATGAGTGAGAACATGTGGTGTTTGGTTTTCTGTTCTTGTGATAGTTTGCTAAGAATGATGGTTTCCAGCTGCATCCATGTCCCTACAAAGGACACAAACTCATCCTTTTTTATGGCTGCATAGTACTCCATGGTGTATATGTGCCACATTTTCTTAATCCAGTCTGTCACTGATGGACATTTGGGTTGATTCCAAGTCATGTCTAAAACACCAAAAGCAACGGCAGCAAAAGCCAAAATTGACAAATGGGGTCTAATTAAACTAAAGAGCTTCTGCACAGCAAAAGAAACTACCATCAGAGTGAACAGGCAATCTACTGAATGGGAGAAAATTTTTGCAATCTACTCATCTGACAAAGGGCTAATATCCAGAACCTACAAAGAACTCAAACAAATTTACAAGAAAAAAACAACCCCATCAAAAAGTGGGCAAGGCATATGAACAGACATTTCTCAAAAGAAGACATGCATACAGCCAACAGACACATGAAAAAATGCTCATCATCACTGGCCATCAGAGAAATGCAAATCAAAACCACAATGAGATACCATCTCACACCAGTTACAATGGCAATCATTAAAAAGTCAGGAAACAACAGGTGCTGGAGAGGATGTGGAGAAATAGGAACACTTTTACACTGTTGGTGGGATTGTAAACTAGTTCAACCATTATGGAAAACAGTATGGCGATTCCTCAAGGATCTAGAACTAGATGTACCATATGACCCAGCCATCCCATTACTGGGTATATACCCAAAGGATTATAAATCATGCTGCTATAAAGACACATGCACATGTATGTTTATTGCAGCACTATTCATGTGGCTTTCTTTACTTCCAGAGTTACAAGGGCCTCAGATTGCAAGGTCACAATAAATTGAAAGTACTTGCATGTCTGAGTATTAGGTATTTATTCAAAAAACATTTATTGAGCACCTATTCTGTTACAGTCTAGGCTCAGTGTCTTAAAGAGCTTTTGAAATAAACGTTTACTTTTTAAAAGTAATTTTTAAAAACATTTATTTTTTAAAAATTTTTTATTTTTACTTTTTGTGGGTACATAATAGGTGTATATATTTTGGGGTACATGAGATGTTTTGATACAGGCATGCAATGTGTAATAATTACATCATGGAAAATGAGATATCCATCCTCTCAAGCATTTATCCTTTGTATTACAAACAATTCAATTATACTTTTAGTTATTATTATTATTATTAATTTTTTTTTTTTTGAGACGGAGTCTAGCTCTGTCGCCCAGGCTGGAGTGCAGTGGCCGGATCTCAGCTCACTGCAAGCTCCGCCTCCTGGGTTTACACCATTCTCCTGCCTCAGCCTCCCGAGTAGCTGAGACTACAGGCGCCCGCCACCTCACCCGGCTAGTTTTTTGTATTTTTTAGTAGAGACGGGGTTTCACCGTGTTAGCCAGGATGGTCTTGATCTCCTGACCTCGTGATCCGCCCGTCTCGGCCTCCCAAAGTGCTGGGATTACAGGCTTGAGCCACCGCGCCCGGCTATACTTTTAGTTATTTTAAAGTGTACAATTTAATTATTGACTACAGTGACCCTGTTGTACTATCAAGTACTAGATCTTATTCTTTCTATTTAAAAAAAATAAACATTTACTCTTAAAGTGCATTTTCAAAAATAAGCATTCAAAAAAAATTACTGATTAGTGATTTTTTGTTTATTCACACATTCATTAATTCAACATTTATTGAGCCCCTAGTGGATACCTGGTACACATCTGTGAAGAAGCTAAAATAAACAAGAGAAGTTCTCTGCCCACAAGCGGAAGCCTGAGGCCTACTTAGAAAGCATGTGATTAGGGCCAGGTGCGGTGGCTCAAGCCTGTAATCCCAGCACTTTTGGAGGCCAAGGCGGGCGGATCATGAGGTCAGGAGATCAAGACCATCCTGGCTACCACGGTGAAACCCCATCTTTACTAAAAATACAAAAAAAATTAGAAAATTAACCAGGTGTGGTGGCGGGTGCCTGTAGTCCCAGCTACTGGGGAGGCTGAGGCAATAGAATAGCTTGAACCCAGGAGGTGGAGGTTGCAGTGAAAAAACCTGAGCCACTGTCCTCCAGCCCCTGGGCAATAAGAATGAGACTCCAACGCAGAAAAAAAAAAGAAAAAAAAGTAGGCTGGGCATGGTGGCTCACGCCTGTAATTCCAGCACTTTGGGAGGCTGAGGTGGGTGGATTACGAGGTCAAGAGATCAAGACCATCCTGGCCAACGTGGTGAAACTCCTTCTCTACTAAAAATACAAAAATTAGCTGAGCATGGTGGCATGTGCCTGTAGTCCCAGCTACATGGAAGCTGAGACAAGAGAATCACTTGAACACAGGAAGCAGAGGTTGCAGTGAGCCAGGATCAGCACTCTAGCCAGCCTGGCAACAGAGCTAGACTCTGTCTCAAATAAATAAATAATTAATTAATTATAAGCAATTAATAAGGCCAGGCATGTGGCTCACTCCTGTAATCCTAGCAATATTTGGGAGGCTGAGGCGGTTGGATCACTTGAGGTTCGGAGTTTGAAACCAGCCTGGCCAACATGATGAAACCCTGTCTCTACAAAAAATACCAAAAAGTAGGCTGGGCGCGGTGGCTCACGCCTGCAATCCCAGCACTTTGGGAGGCCGAGGTAGGCAGATCACCTGAGGTGGCAGTTCGAGACCAGCCTGACCAACATGGAGAAACCCTGTCTCTAATAAAAATATAAAAATTAGCCAGGCATGGTGGCACATGCCTGTAATCCCAGCTACTTGAGAGGCTGTGGGAGGAAAATCAGTTGAACCCGGGAGGCAGAAGTTGTGGTGAGCCAAGATTGCGCCATTGCACTCCAGCCTGGGCAACAAGAGTGAAACTCAGTCTCAAAAAAAAAAAAAGAAAAGAGAAGAAAAATACAAAAAGATTAGCCAGGCGTGGTGGCAGGCACCTGTAATCCCAGCTACTCGGGAGACTGAGGCAGGAGAATCGCTTGAACCTGGGAGGCAGAGGTTGCAGTGAGCCAAGATCACGCCACTGGGTGACAGAGCGAGACTCTGTCATGCCAGCCTGGGTGACACAGCGAGACTCTGTCTCAAAAAAAAAAAAAAAAAAAAAAAGCAATTAATAAGCCCTCATTTGTGGAAAGAGTGACTATGACACATCATCTTGTTTTGGAATGGGGAGCGTTCATTCCTTTTTGGGGGGATTTTTTTGTTTGATTGTTTTGGTTTGTTGTCATAATTGGATTATGGTGTGATCACTGGAATTGAAAATGAGTTAAGTAACTTTGAAATGGTGATGAAAATAATTTAAAAAGGAAACACGAATCAAATAGTAACACCATTAATACCCCCGGGGGAGGGGGGCAGCTATGAGTGTGTCCCTGGACTGAACATGAAACCTCAGAGGCGAGAGCACTGACTCCATTTCTCTGGAGTCTGTGCATCCCAGAAAAAAATACTTTAAAAAAAGAAAGAAAGAAAGAAACCTCAGAGGCTTGCATAAATGCTTAACAAAGTTTGTCCTTGGGCCAAACTTTTCTCCCTGTAATACAGACATCACACAAAAGCAAAGTAGGCTTCCGAAGAACAGTCCTGAAGCTCCCTGAAGAACAAAGAAGCTAATTTCCTCTCTTTTGTGATTACTAAACTTCTTGAAAAGGAATCTGCAATTTACATGCTGCATTTCCACTTTCTCTTTCCATACCTCTGCATGCTCAATTCTGTCCCCACTCCTCTACTTGCACTGCTCTTTAACATAATATTATCAGTAAGTCTCCCTCTCTCCATTCTAACAACACTGAACTGTCTCAGCAACTTATTTCAAAAATTGTCTGCAAAGTAATAAGACTCAATTCCTTTAGGATGTTTGTGTTTCCATGTGTTTATGTTCTTTCTCCCCAAATGGACTAAAGCAAATACAGTTTCTATTATACTCAAATAGCATTGTAAAACTAAAATAACTAAAAATGTCAATGTCTGGTTCCCCAGTACATGTGCTCCAAAAAGAAAATTTCACAGGATGGGGTATTTTAATCATTTTTACACTTTTTGTCAAAGCCATTTGCTTCATACCTTATTAAAGTTTTTAATTGGCGGGTGCAGTGGCTTACGGCTGTAATCCCAGCACTTTGGGAGGCCGAGGCAGACCAAGATGATGAAACCCTGTCTCTACCAAAAATACAAAAATTAGTGGATGTGGTGTGGTGGCACATGCCTGTAATCCCAGCTACTCCAGAGGAGAATCTCTTGAACCCAGGAGGCGGAGGTTGCAGTGACCCGAGATGGTGCCACTGCACTCCAGCCTGGGCGACAATGAGACTCCAACTCAAAAAAATAAATGCATAAAATAAAAATAATTACATAAAATAAAAATAAAATAAAGCTTTTAATTATGTAATATTTGATACATAAATATATAACATATAAATAAGTTATGAAAGGCCAGGCATGGTGGCTCACGCCTGTAATCCCAGCACTTTGGGAGGCCGAGGCAGGCAGATCATTTGAGGTCAGAAGTTCGAGAGCAGCCTGAGCAACCTGGTGAAACCCTGTCTCTACTAATACAAAAAAATTACCTCAGCATGGTGGCACATACCTGTAGTCCCAGCTACTGGGGAGGCTGAGGCGGGAGAATTGCTTGAACCCAGGAGGCAGAGGTAGCAATGAGCCAAGATCATGCCACTGCACTCCAGCCTGGGTGACAGAGCGAGACTCCATCTAAAATAAATAAATAAAAAAAAATAAGTTATGAGGCATAATAAAATGGACCACTATGAATCTACAATAAACACCTGATCATTGCCAAATCTTTGAATGCACCTGAATTTTATGTTTATATTTACCTTTTCCTAGCTTTGTTTTTTCCATATCGTTTAACCACATGTGTATGTATCTCTAAAAATATACATTGTTTCGCTTGCTTGTTTTTTACCTTTTAAAAATATTATGCCATAGATTTTTTTTTTTTTTTTTTTGAGACGGAGTCTCGCTCTGTCGCCCAGGCTGGAGTGCAGTGGCGCGATCTCGGCTCACTGCAAGCTCCGCCTCCCGGGTTCACGCCATTCTCCTGCCTCAGCCTCCCGAGTAGCTGGGACTACAGGCGCCCACAACCGCGCCCGGCTAATTTTTTGTATTTTTAGTAGAGACGGGGTTTCACCGTGGTCTCGATCTCCTGACCTTGTGATCCGCCCGCCTCGGCCTCCCAAAGCGCTGGGATTACAGGCGTGAGCCACCGCGCCCGGCTATGCCATAGATTTAATCTTCTGCCCTTGATATTTTTTCACTCAATCATATTTCTTACATTCATTTATGCTGCTACAATAGTAGGTCTGTCATATGAATACATCACTTTATTCATTCTTCTGACAATAGTCATCTGGGTTTTCATTTATGCAAATGCTGCTGCTGCAGGCATTTATGTACAAGTCTCTAGTGTGGAATTACCAGCTGCATTATGTAGTATTTCCACATTCAACTTTATGAGATAATCTCAGATTGTATTACTAAATGTTTATACCATTTCATCCACACCCCCACTAGTGGTGGATGAAACTCTACATTCTCATTAATGCAATATTCTGAGACTTCTTAATTTTTGCTAATTTAGTAGGTATAATGTGTATCTAAATGTAGTCTTAATTTTCATTTCCCTGGTCACTAATGTGCTTGGATGTCTTTCCCTAAATGTATTCACCAAAAATGTTTCCTCTTCTATTAACTGCCTCTTCGTGTCTTTTGCCATTTTTCTATTGTGTTTTCATTTTTATTTTTTTCATTTTTCTGTTTTCTATTGTGTGTCTTATTCTTATTTAATTGTGGAAGTTATTCATATATTCTTCATAATAATTCTTTGCGTGGTAAATTTTGTCTCCGAGTATGTGACTTGTCATTTCACTTCCTTTATTAGCAGCTGTGTGATAGAGTTCTTGTAAATGTAATGTAAGCAGATATTTACTGGCAGGTTTCTTTAACGTTTTTGCTTTCCAGGCCAAAGCAAAAGGCTGAATTCCCTTCCCTTCCTTTCTACCTTTGTTGAACATGGACCTGATATCTAGAGCTACAGCAGCCATCTTTTGATTATGAGGGAAAGACCAAGAAAAGCAGCGTCACTGGTCTTTATAATGTTTAGCTCTACTAAAAATAACCAGCAACTGGTTGCCTCCAGATTTCTTCTTATGTGTGAAAATAATAACAATAATATGTTTAAGCCTAAAATATTCAGAACAAATACAAGGCTCAAGAGAACTTTGATTGGTATTTCTGAGAAATTTCATGTCATTATTCTAAGAAAACCTTTTACTTGAACTAACTTAATTGAATTTCTGGTCCTTGAAACTTCAAAGCCCTAAATAAAACAATTTGAGTCAATAGAAAAGGGTGCTGAGGAAGAAAAAACTTTGAAGATTGAGCAATGGTTAAAGTGTAGAGGAGGCAAAACAAACGGCTTTTCTCAAGTCTTTGAGTAGGAAAGGCTATGAAAGGAGGAACACATTGGGAGTTAGTGGAAGATAAGATTGGTTCCAGAAGGTAGGTTATAAAAATTTGTAACTAAAAAGTACAACTGGGGTAAAGAAAAATCACTCAAAATAGGTAGAGACATACTAACAACAGTCATTTAAAATAAGTACTCCGGTAGTGAAAAGAAGTCATAGTCTCTGGAAAGGACTCTGAATAAAGGTGAGTAAACTTTATCTTGCAAATCAGATTATCTAGATTCTGGTCCTTTTTTTTATGTATTTTCCATTTTATTTCCTATCTTTCCTAAAGGTGTTTATGGCTTCCAGTCCTTTTTCAGCTTTGCTACAGAGTATTAAGGGGAAAGTCTTCTGTTAACACTTGAGCCAATTCCCAAGTGTGAGGAGTTTAGTTACAATCTTTAGTGAAAACCCATAAAAAGGAGGTGAATGTGTGTCTAGGATCTGATTTGGGGCCCTTTGGATGGGCAACCCAGCTCCAGAAAGATACTCTCCTTCCACCAATCTCTCCTTCCGTGTCAAGGTTGGAGGGCCTGGATTCTATGTTGTTGTTTTTTAGGAAGATAGTGTTTTCTAAAAAAGGTTCCAGTAATGAGCAAATAAAAGACATAGGTGCAATTGCCTAGCAAATATCTGACATCTGCTGATGAAAGGAATGAGGCACATCCTCCATATATCTTCCAACTTCCTGAGCCCAGCACAAACACATTCCTCCATATTTCTTTCAAACTTCAGAAAAACATCACCTGGGAGATCTCCGATAAGGAATGCTAAATGTATAATGTTAACCAATTGTAATGCTGTAACCGAGAGAATTACCTTGTTCCCTGTAACTTTACATATCCTGTTTACATCGGGCTATAAAAAGCAAGCACTCGCATTGTTCGAGGCCCTCCTGTATGCTGTGGAATGGAGGGACCAAGTTCGAACTTGTAGTAAAGATCATTGCCGCTTGGCTTTGACTCTGGACTCTGGTGGTCTTCTTTGGGGAACAAACGGTCTGGGCATAACACTGACACACAATGCATGTTTTTTTCAACAACAAAGATTTCTGTGGATCCATACCCATTGTTTCTGCTTCCCTACCACCCACTCAACCCACTACCTACCATGGTTCCCTAATCTACCGAAGAAACTGTTGATTTGTCATGACTTGTTCTTAATAAATCCACGCACACCTGGCCCTGGTGATCACCACTTCCTTTCTGTAGGGTGCTCACAAATATACAAATACTTCTTTTTTTCTTTTTCTTTATCTTTTTTTTTTTTATTATTATTATTTTTGAGACGGAGTCTCACTATGTCGCCCAGGCTGGAGTACAGTGGTGTGATCTCTGCTCACTGCAACCTCTGCCTCCCGGGTTCAAGCAATTCTCTTGCCTCAGCCTCCCGAGTAGCTGGAACTACAGTTGCCTGCCGCCAAGCCTGGCTAATTTTTGTATTTTTAGTAGAGATGGGGTTTCACCAGATTAGCCAGGCTAGTCTCGAACTCCTGACCTAGTGATCCGCCACCTTGGCCTCCCAAAGTTCTGGGATTACAGGCATGAGCCACCGCGCCTGGCCCATAAATATCTCTTTAACAAGCTCTTTAAAAATATATCACCAGAAATATGTAAATTAATTACCTATAAAGTGCCTATAATCTTAAAGACACCACATGGTTTTTTTTTTGTTGTTTTTTTTTTTAAATCTTAGACAGGCTGGGTACAGTGGCATATACCTGTAGCCCCAGCTACTCAGGAGGCTGAGGTGGGAGGATCACTTGAGCCCAGGAGTTCAAGACCAGCCTATGCAAATAGTGAGACTCTGTCTCTTAAAAAATAAAAATAGGCTCGGCATAGTGGCTCACGCCTGTAATCCCAGCATTTTTGGATGTCAAGGTGGGTGGATTGCTTGAGCCCAGGTGTTCAACACCAGCCCTGGCAACACTGCAAGACCCCTTCTCTAAAAAATTTTCAAAAAAATTCGCTGGGCACAGTGACACATACTGTAGTCCCAGCTACTCAGGAGACTGAGGTAGGAGAATCACTTGAGCCCAGGAAATAAGGCTGCAGTGAGCCATGATAGCACCTCTGCCCTCCAGCCGGGGAGACAGAGCGAGACTCTGTCTCAAATAAAAATTAAAAATTAAAATTACAAATCTTAGGTAGGATTGCCATGTAGTTACTGGCCTCCAGTCAGAATACACCTGCTCCACCTGTTTTAGAAATCATAATAAAATCTGCCCTTCTTTCATCCTGCGATTCCTCTTCTGCTTACAACCCCCTTTGTGCTCTTCTGACATTGCACTTGCCCCTTTCCTAGCATTCATTCTTGGGTTGATCTTTGTGGTTAATGGATCTTCTTAAGTGAAGGGAGCAGGCCTTTCTAGTTCCAAGAGTGTACTTGGCAAAATGAAGGCACATGCAGTTTAAAAAAAAAAAATGCTGGAATAAATGAATGAATGAGAAAAAGGAAAGTAAAGCAAGAGATCAGGAAAGAAGCAAGCTGTGCCCCCTCCTACTTCCTTTTTGTTGTTATTAGCTCTTTTCCCCTCACATGCACTTAAGTTTGTCTGGAGTTAGAAGTGGGGAATGAGGTGGCCAGGCATGGTGGCTCATGCCTATAATCCCAGCACTTTGGGAGGCCGAGGCAGGCGGATCACCTGAGGTCAGGAGTTCGAGACCAGCCTGCCCAATACGGTAAAACTCCGTCTCTACTAAAAATACAAAAAATTAGCCTGGCCTGGTGGTGGGCATCTGTAAGCCCAGCTACTCAGGAGGCTGAGGCAAGAGAATCGCTTGAACCAGGAGGCGGAGGTTGCAGTGAGCTGAGATGACGCCACTGCACTCCAGCCTGAGTGACAAGAGCAAAACTAATCTCAAAAAAGAAAAAAAGAAAGAAAATAAGTGGGGAGTGGGGTTAATTCTCCTGCATTATTCTTACAGATCAACGACGCCCCTTTATAAGTACTTTTTTGTGTCCTCAATAAGGTGAACTTCTTTTAAAAGTGGGCCTTTCGCCGGGCGCGGTGGCTCACGCCTGTAATCCCAGCACTTTGGGAGGCCGAGGCGGGCGGATCACAAGGTCAGGAGATCGAGACCACGGTGAAACCCCGTCTCTACTAAAAATACAAAAAATTAGCCGGGCGCGGTTGTGGGCGCCTGTAGTCCCAGCTACTCGGGAGGCTGAGGCAGGAGAATGGCGTGAACCCGGGAGGCGGAGCTTGCAGTGAGCCGAGATCGCGCCACTGCACTCCAGCCTGGGCGACAGAGCGAGACTCCGTCTCAAAAAAAAAAAAAAAAAAAAAAAAAAAAAAAAAAAAAAAAAAAAAAGTGGGCCTTTCTCCTTTTAGGTGACTGTATTAAGGAATAGTCCTGATGGGACAACAAAGGAATTTTCTAGGGCCACCACGCTTTTCTTCTTTATCAAGATCAGAGTCAGAAATACATTTCTGGGAGCCTCCTAACCCTCAGAGTCACACTTTCCCTTTCAGAGTTTCTCACATAACAAACTTCATTTAACTTTCCTTTGGACTCTTAAAACTCTGCCTTTGAAAAGTCTGTGACCATGAAGCTCAAATTTTGCACATCAGAATCATTTTGGGCATTAGTTAAACACAATCCCCCAGCCCCACCCCAGAGATTCTGATTCAGAAGCTAGGCTGGAATCCAAGCATTGTTTGGTAATTATGTTTAACAAATTCCCTCAGGAGATTCTGATGTCCATCAGAATTTGAAGTATAGTCAGCCCACATTTTCATTCTCTTTGAAGAAAGTAATCACTTTCTTCAAAGTAATTACTACACATAGGGCCGGGCGCGGTGGCTCAAGCCTGTAATCCCAGCACTTTGGGAGGCCGAGGCGGGCGGATCACAAGGTCAGGAGATCGAGACCACAGTGAAACCCCGTCTCTACTAAAAATACAAAAAATTAGCCGGGCGTGGTGGCGGGCGCCTGTAGTCCCAGCCACTCAGGAGGCTGAGGCAGGAGAATGGCGGGAACCCGGGAGGCGGAGCTTGCAGTGAGCCGAGATCGCGCCACTGCACTCCAGCCTGGGCAACAGCGTGAGACTCCGTCTCAAAAAAAAAAAAAAAAAAAAAAAAAAATTACTACACATAGGTGCAGCAAAACATAGTAATTAAACACCTGGGATCAGGAATCCAGCTCTTGAATACTCCACTGAATACTGTTGGACAAATTGCTTAGAACTTTCTGTACACCAGTTTCCTTATTTATGTATTTATTTTCTTTTTGAGACAGAGTTTCACTCTGTTGCCCAGGCTGGAGTGCAATGGCTAGATTTCGGCTCACTGCAATCTCCACTTCCTGGGTTCAAGCGATTCTCCTGCCTCAATCTCCCCAGTAGCTAGGACTACAGGTGTGTGCCATCACATCCAGCTAATTTTTGTATTTTTGGTAGAGATAGGGTTTCACTATGTTGGCCAGGTTGGTCTCAAACTCCTGGCCTCAAGTGATCCGCCCATTATTGGTAAAATGAGAATGATGATAATAGTGCCTACCTCATAGGTTTGTTGTGAAGATTAAATGAGCTAATAATATGTCAGGATCACTCAGCACAATGCCAAGGCATATAGTAGGCGCTCAATAGATGTTGCACATTATTATTCAAAGATTCCTGTCACTTCCTCATGAAAACCAGGTTGATGACTGTGTCCTATTAACCTTGAGCCTAAAGATAGCGTTCAGAGACCCTGCAAATCCTTTGCAATTGCATATAAATTACATGTTTATGTATTTTGCTATAAACTGGCTCTAGGCCTTCCCACATTCTCAAACAGGGTCTCTGACACCATACTGAGCTCTAGAGGTTTGCTCCTGAAAATGTGCCCTGCACTAGCAGCATCTGCATTAACAGAGGCTAATATTAAGAGAAATGCAGACTCTCAGATTCCACTCCAAATCTACTAAATCTAAAACTGCATTTTATTTTATTTTATTTTACTTTATTTTATTTTTTATTTTTTATTTTTTTTTGAGACGGAGTCTCGCTCTATCACCCAGGCTGGAGTGCAGTGGCCCGATCGCCGCTCACTGCAAGCTCCGCCTCCCAGGTTTACGCCATTCTCCTGCCTCAGCCTCCCGAGTAGCTGGGACTACAGGCGCCCGCCACCTCACCCGGCTATTTTTTTTTTTTTTGTATTTTTTAGTAGAGACAGGGTTTCACTGTGTTAGCCAGGATGGTGCATTTTATTTTTTATAAGCAGAAAAAAACTTTTTTTCTATCAAATTGAAAAGTATGAACCTTCAAGCAAGATAATCAAAATAATAATACAATTAACAGGATATCATATACAGATCAGACTAGAGGTTTAGATACTTTGAAGCACATACACCAAAATTAAGAGGGCCATCAACTGTCCCACTGAGGAAAAGTACTCTGACTCATGGCAAACACATGACTTCTGGGAAACTTGAGCTGACATTTCACAGGACAGTACACCAAAGAGACAGGTCATCACTGGGTTACAGAAATGATCTGAGCTTGAGAGGGATCACAGTAAAATGCCATTATAACTTGACAATTTCCCTAGAGATCTGTTCATCTCAAAAACAAGAATACAGGGCCGGGCGTGGTGACTCACACCTGTAATCCCACCACTTTGGGAGGCCAAGGTGGGCGGATCATGACGTTAGCAGATCGAGACCATCCTGGCCGACATAGTGAAATCCTGTCTCTACTAAAAATACAAAAGTTAGCCAGGCATGGTGGCGCGCATCTGTAGTCCCAGTGACTTGGGAGGCTGAGGCAGGAGAATCGCTTGAACCCAGGAGGCAGAGGTTGTAGTGAGCCGAAATTGCACCACTGCACTCCAGCCTGGGCAACAGAGTAAGACTCTGTCTCAAAAAACAAAACAACAACAACAACAACAACAAAAACCCAAGAATATGTAATATAAAAATCAGCAATACAAAGTCTCATAAAACTAAAAAAGTCCTCTAAGCCCTGATTATCCTTGGAGCTTAAATAAAGACTGAGTTTTCATTTTTCTTCTGTTTACTCTTCTCTAAATTAAATACAAAATATTTTGTTATTTAGGACATTTCTGACTTTATAGCCAAAGTTTTGAAATGAAGACAGTAATAATTTTATAAAATGAATTAGACACATATCAACCCTAGGGGGAATCTTCAAGGCAGTCTCCTCCTTTGAAAAGCTTTAAACAGGAAAGCTTTTAAAGAATGACCCTGTGCTTCTGGGAATAACCTAATTATTACCACAGGAAGGGATTTCATATCTATGCCATACAAGAGCACCACATTTCCATATTTAAAGAAGTCTTCATTGCCAGGTTCTTTTTTTTAAAGACACCAAATAGACCAAGGAGTTACTAAAAATGGAAGGGGATAGTGAGAAAACAAGTCATACTATGAACAGGACTTCACCTTATAAATTGCCTCTCTAGCAAAATCAACTGCAGAAAGGAAAGACACTGTCTGTTAAATGGAAGGTAATAAATGGAATTCTCAAGTGGACACAAATACCTCTTGACATTCTGTAACCCAGCAGAGTACAGATGAGACATGCCCTCTGTAGATACAGTGTGCAACTACCAGTGTGACTCCCTGAGTGCCTGTTTCCTGTCTCTGCCTCTAAGCACCAAAAGCAAAGATTCCAGGCTGAAGTAAATATGTTGTTTTATCTGTTAATGAGAACAGGAAGCTCAAATTAGGGAAAGGTACAAAAAAGACCCTTTGAATTTCCTGATTAATCCCTATAGGTACATGAAAACATATTTAAATAAACAGAATTTTTCCATTTATAATACAAGGAAGCAAGTTAATTGAGGTTATTACATAGGTAATTGATGAAGATTTGATTAGCCAATGCATGCAATGTGCCTAATATGGAGTAAACAAACAATAACTACTGCCTATACCTTAACACATGTGGAAATATGCCGTATTTATTATTTGAGCAAAGACCTCCAGCAGGCTTAAACACTTTGGACGAAAAGCTAATTCAAATACTGAACTCAGGTTCCAGTGAACTAAATTTGTTTTTTTTTTTTTTTTTTTTTGAGACGGAGTCTCGCTGTGTCTCCCAGGCTGGAGTGCAGTGGCGTGATCTCGGCTCACTGCAAGCTCCGCCTCCCGGGTTCACGCCATTCTCCCGCCTCAGCCTCCCAAGTAGCTGAGACTACAGGCGCCCGCCACCGCGCCCGGCTAGTTTTTTGTATTTTTAGTAGAGACGGGGTTTCACCATGTTAGCCAGGATAGTCTCAATCTCCTGACCTCGTGATCCACCCGCCTCGGCCTCCCAAAGTGCTGGGATTACAGGCTTGAGCCACCGCGCCTGGCCTCCAGTGAACTGAATTTTATAAAAGCACTATTTATGGGTCTGTGCATGCATCTTTCTAAAGTTATCCTGTCTCAACATCTTAAATAGCAGAGAAAGCCACAGTAGCACCTCCCTTTAAGAATCCTTACTCATTCATGGCTATTCTTACCTTTCTCCTTCCCTACCAAAGAGAGGGGCACACCTTGAGTAAAAATGGAGCTCATCTGAGCTTGGCTGCTAGAGGGCAGCCGGGGAGTGATGCCTGGAGAAAGACAAGACAGGAAGTGAATCTCCCCTGGTTACTGCCTCAACTGTTGCACGAGAAGCAGATGGTGGGCAAAGGTATTCAGAGTCATGTTAATATGTAATGGAATAGAGAGACAATGGTACAAAAGTCAGGAGTTAACTTGTGTTTGATGCTCCATCATCGCCTGTTTACCTACCAGCACTTTGAGAAGGATTAGTTTATCAATAAGACCTTGTTTGGAGTAGGAGTGAGGGAGTGATTTGTTCTGATCTCAGGAAAGAAAAGTGAGCAGGGTCTGGATAGCTCTGAGTAGCTCAAAAGCCTATGTGTGAGCACCATTGCTAGGGATGGCTCAAGGGTAAAGGCCACTTCAGGGGCATGACCCAGTGGACACCCAAAGGGTAGGTAAGGAACATGAGCTAGCCTCCTTCACAGACTAGCCTGGACCCAAGCCCAGCCTACTTTGACAGTCTTTTATTCCATTCATAAAAGAGGTCTTAGGCAGGAAGACTAAGACTCTCCTCTAGCAGCCTCCTTTGCTTCAGCAAAGGAAAAGGAAAAAGAAAGGAACATCATAAAAAGGTAAACATCACTTTGGTGAGCTCTGCTATTTTCTTTTCTTTTCTTTCTTTCTTTCTTTCTTTCTTTCTTTCTTTCTTTCTTTCTTTCTTTCTTTTTCTTTTTTAAGAGACAGGGTCTTGCTGTGTCGCCCAGGGTGGGGTACAGAGGTACAATCATAGCTCACTACAGCCTTGAACTCCTAGGATCAAGCAATCTTCCTGCCTCAGTCTCCTGAGTAACTAGGACCACAAGTCCTAGTTGCTTGGCTAATTTTTTATTTTTCTGTAGAGATGGAGTCTTGTGATGTTGCCCAGGCTGGTCTTGAACTTCTGGCCTCTGGCAATCTCCCATCATGGCCTCCCAGAGCAATGGGACGACAGGCATGGACTAGCTCCACCATACCTAGACTAGCTCTGTTACTCCTGATGTGAGGCCACAAACCGAACCAAGCAAACTCAAGACCCTTGGTTGCTTGGACACAAGTTGCTATTAATAACATCCAGGAACAAGCTCAGTCTTCTGAGTTAGGAAAACCTGGGCTACACTGGTCACCAGCAGCCGAAGCCTGGGCAAGATGCCGCATATCCCTGGGACCCCTGTCTTCGCTGTTTATCAACATGAAATCATGCCTATTTCATAGGATGCTAGAAAGATTAATTGAGATGTTTATAAAGGTCCTAAAACTGCACGTTTCACTCAGTAGGCTTTCAATAAACAGTAGCTATCTTAAGTCTGTGTTAGTATTGGAGGGTATTAAACACAGCAGCATTTCCAAGGTCTAAGTAAGAAGCCTGTGAGGATAATGGAAGCAAACTGAATTAAGAGCTGGGTAGAATAACAGAATGCGAGGTCAGGTTGGAATCTTAGAAACCATCTAAACTACCCTCTTTGCTTAAAGGTGAAAGAACCGTCATGTGTGGCAGCAGAAGGAAAACCAAGAAAAGATGTCCCTTTAATTTTACTTTTGTCAAAACGTTTTCAAGATAACTTTAATTTTTACAAAATTGTTTAAGGGAAAACTAGTGAGTTTGTTGAAGAAAACCAGAAATAGATTCTTTTTTTTAAAGGCCATTAACCACGAAATAAGCACTACATTTCAAAGACCATGGGAAAGGTGTTTATCTCTTTTAGGTCTCACCTAAACCAGCACGGACCTTCAACTGCTAGACAATCTCAGCAAACACACACACACTGGAGACTTACTGAGTGACTCAGTGTTGGCTAGAATTGTCTACTTAGCTGGAAAGAAAGAGGGAGGGAAGGATAGATGGAGGAGTGTCCTTCCCAGAGAACAGCCAGAATTATTCAAGGTGGCCACCAAGTCTGGAAATCAGGCAAATCTTTTAACAAATGGTTTATTGATATTATGTTATAATGAATGACAAAATATTCCTATCTAATTCTAGAATTTAAGGCCACCCCATAGGATGAATCTTTGGAACAGAAAAAAAATAATAAAGATTTTGTTTTCCCGTAATTGTAAAGCTGTTATACTCAGTCCAGGCACAGCTAGTACAACATTCTGCTTAACCCCACAGGCTCTGTTCCCTTTACCACCTATTTATTTTATTTTTTTTCTTTGAGACGGAGTCTCACTCTGTCAACCAGGCTGGAGTGCAGTAGCACAGTCTGGGCTTACTACAAGCTCCGCCTCCCGGGTTCACGCCATTCTCCTGCCTCAGCCTCCCGAGTAGCTGGGACTACAAGCGCCCCCCACCACGCCTGGCTAATTTTTTTTTTTTTTTAAGTAGAGACGGGGTTTCACCATGTTAGCCAGGATGGTCTCAATCTCCTGACCTCGTGATCTGCCCGCCTTGGCTTCCCAAAGTGCTGGGATTACAGGCGTCAGTCACCATGCCCGGCCTTTACCACCCATTTATAATATATTTGAGTCACTCATAGGAGTGAAACACTGTCAGCATTAATAGTTAGCAGCACTTTCAAAATACATTGTATTCTCCTGAATAGAAACCTTAACTATTCAATTAGTCCAGTAATTCCAAATGATTTTACTACTTTTATACATAAGATGTGATCTTACAACATTTATGTAGCTAAATACTTACAGTTCCCATGGTTTTTGAGGATTCCCAAAAGACTTTAGGGGGTTCTCGAACGACTTTTAGGGGTTTAATTTTTTTCACAATCAAAGAAAGGAACAGTGTCAATCCATGAGTGTCAGACCAGCAGTTTAGTAAGATCCTCTTCATAGCTCAGTTCCCAGTGCATACGGAGATTCAATACAGTCCCCTCACTCTCAGTTCTTAGAAGAATTTGAGAGGGATAAGAACAATAACTACCTGTTTTGTTTAATAGCCTAAAAGTGAAAACAAATGTCAAAAAAATGCAGTCTAAAAAGAAATAGAAGTCAAATTCTTTCATCCCAGGATGTCTGAAAAGGAGAGACTCTATGGAGCATGAATGCAGAAAAGGAGTTATTCCTACTGGAAAAAAAAGAAATGAACTGTTGACACAGCCACTCAAGACCAGAGAAACGGCCGGGCGCGGTGGCTCAAGCCTGTAATCCCAGCACTTTGGGAGGCCGAGACGGGCGGATCACGAAGTCAGGAGATCGAGACCATCCTGGCTAACATGGTGAAACCCCGTCTCTACTAAAAAATACAAAAAACTAGCCGGGCGCGGTGGCGGGCGCCTGTAGTCCCAACTACTCAGGAGGCTGAGGCAGGAGAATGGTGTGAACCCGGGAGGCGGAGCTTGCAGTGAGCTGAGATCCGGCCACTGCACTCCAGCCTGGGCGGCAGAGCGAGACTCCGTCTCAAAAAAAAAAAAAAAAAAAAAGACCAGAGAAACAACCACTGAGAGTAAGTAGCCTCAATTTCATTGTCACCAGGAAGGCACACAGCAGAAAGCGTGGGACAAATCTGGGCTAGAGCCCTTAGCGGACTCAGGCTTCCGGGAGCTGTGGTTCAACAGCCTTTGTGGGAATGGGGAGAACCAGAAGCCATCACCATCAAGTGGGAAAAAGGATGCCACAGCAACAACACAGCTGTCAAAAATCAGCTGGAGCTGAAGTTACACCCCGTTTGAAATCCACACTGTACTTGTTTTCCCGTGAAGGGCTTGAGACTTGCAGAGACACGTTAAACATGTGTAGGTGACCTTCCTTTTGAAAGGCAGAGGAGGGCCTCTTCGGTAACTCCTTCTACTCATTTGTTTTCCTATCAGTTCACCATTTCAACTAGAAAAGAGGCTGCAAGCTTCCTCAGCTAACTTCTAATTTGGACACAACACAAATACTACACACATAATTGAGTGAATGACCACATCTTCCTGGTTCTTCCATTGGGCAGGGTTAATATGCTTCTTTGGACTGAATAGGTGTGATCATGTTTGAGAAAAGTGTGTAAACTTAAGGCCGGATTTTGTTAGTCTCTGTCCCAGAAAATTGGTGGAGAACTCCTAGGCTCTTGTATAATTCAATGACTGGCTTTGCCACATCCTTGCTGTCTTAGCCTGGCAGCAACTGCTTCAGGTTTATCATCCTCCTACTGGACTAATGGTTCACCAGCGACGTCATCAATCCCATGTATATGAGGTGGATTGAAGTCCATGTTATATACCCTTCCGCCAGGAGGGTGAATCCAACAGCAGCTGAGACGATGTTTAAGTGTTTCAAATGGAATCTTCAAACTGATTACTAGATCCACGTCACAGATTCTTGTCCAGCGCTTCGGCTTGTCGTAATGTCCTAGGAAACCCATGGAGGAGCCAGTGCTGGCCACGCCTATTCTCTAACTCGGACATCATTAGGCGTGTGATCATATGGTCTGGAACCAAAAGACTTTTTTCTATATACTGTTTTGCCATCTCACCAACTTCGGTGTTGGCCTTGATGTTCTCCCGCAAGAAGTGCCCGCTGGAGAGATCCTGGAAGCCAAAGTTCTGGGCGATCCTCTGGCACACAGTGCAGGTGCCCGAGCCGGTGGGGGGTGCGGGGGCGCGAGGATGACCGCGCGCAAGAGTTTGGAAGCCACAGCCTTCGCGAGGAGCTTGGCGGCCAAACGTGCAGCCCAGACCGCGGCCCGGGAGGGAGCCCCGGGAATTTTGTTTCTAGGTCTCCTACCTCTAGTACCCTCCGCTTGTGCTGTTTTTTTGTTTGTTTGTTTGTTTGAGACGGAGTTTTGCTTTTGTGGCCCAGGCCGGAGTGCAGTAGCGCGATCTCGGCTCACTGCAACCTGCGCCTCCCGGGTTCAAGCGATTCTCCTGCTTCAGCCTCCCGAGTAGCTGGGATTATAGGCATGCGACACCACGCCCAGCTAATTTTTGTATTGTTAGTAGAGACTGGGTTTCACCATGTTGACCAGGCTGGTCTGGAAATCCTGACTTCAGGTGATCCGCCCGCCTCTGTCTCCCAAAATGCTAGGATTACAGGTGTGAGCCACCGCGCCCGGCCCTAACAGTGCATTTTAAACAAGATCCCAAGTGATTCCTATGCACATTAACTCTAGAGAAGCACTCATCTAGAAATTTCCCAAATCTCCCTAATGAGAAGAATCACCTGGGAGGCTTGTTAAGTATGTAGATTATCCAGCATATTTCTTAGCAATTCTGATTCATTAAATCTAGCAATTTGAAAAATTACTCTGGGTTAGTCTCATACAGCAGATTCTTGAAGAACCTCATTCCATTATAATGTTGATGAGAAAAAAAAATTGACACCCAGCTGGGGCCACTGCCTGTGTGGAGTTTGCACGTTCTCCCCATATATGCCTGGGTTTTCTCTCGGCGGTCCAGTTTCCTCCCATATCCCAAAAATGTCCACATGAGGTGAAGGGGCATGTCTCTACATGGTCCCGGTCTGAGTGAGTTTGTGTATGAATGTGCCCTGTGATGGGATGCCATCCTGTCCAGGGCTGGTTCCTGCCTTACACCCTGAACTGACAAGACAGGCATTAACCCTGAACTGGAATAAATGGGCTGGAAAATCAAAATAAATAAATACAAATTATTATAAAATAAAAACTGATGAGTGTATGATAATCATACAAATATACAACAGTAGATGATCTGAAAACGCTCAGCAGACCCACTGTATTTGTGTGTGTGTGTGTTTTAACTGCATGTGGTAAGAGCCGTTGCTTACATTTTTCATTTTGCAAACATTTCTTCCTTAATTTAACCCAGCACTACTACAACCACCTTCACTCACTGATTCACCAAAAATTGGGTAGGCTGGGCCTAGTGGCTCAAAGTGTAATCCTGACACTTTGGGAGGCCAAGGCAGGCAGATCGCTTCAGCCCAGGAGTTTTAGACCAGCCTGGGCAACATGGCAAAACATGGTCTCTACAAAACAATACAAAAAATTAGCTAAGTGTGGTGGTGTGCACCTGTAGTCCCAGCTACTGGGGAGTCTGAGGTGAGAGGATCACCTGAGCCCAGAGAGGTCAAGGCTGTAGTGAGCCGTGATTGCACCATTGCACTTCAGCCTGGGGGACAGAGTGAGACCCCGTCTGAAAAACAACAAAAATTGGGTAAATCATTGTCTTGTTTTTATGAATCTTTCTTAAATGTATGCATAACTCACATTTATTTCATTGTTTAATATTAGAAGTATTTTGGTCTTTATTTAGAAGTTTAAAGGTATGGCCAAGTGCAGTGGCTCATTCCTGTAATCCCACACTTTGGGAGGCCGAGGCGGGTGGATCACCTGAGGTCAGGAGTTCGAGACCAGCCTGGCCAATACGGTGAAACCCCCATCTCTACTAAAAATACAAAAAAAATTAGCCAAGTGTGGTGGCGGGTGCCTGTAATCCTAGCTACTCAGGAGGCTGAGGCAAGAGAATCGCTGGAACCTGGGAGGCGGAGGTTGCAGTGAGCCAAGATTGCGCCACTGCACTCCAGCCTGGGGACAAAGTGAGACTCCAATTAAAAAAAAAAAAAAAAGAAGCACATGCATATTAGTCTTGTCCACATTCCAATTCTCAAACCTGTGACTGTTGTATGGGAAAACAGTCTTTGAAGATGTGATCAAGTGAAGGGTCCTGGGATAGGAAGATTATCCTGGATTATCTGGGCAGTCCCTAACTGCAATCACAAGTGTCATTATAAGTGGGAGGCAGAGGGAGATTTGACTCCAAACAGAAGAGCAGAAAACAGAGTGCCCTGCCAGCACATTAATTTCAGCCCAGTGAAACTGACTTAGGATTTCTGGACTCCAGAACTGTGAGAGAATAAATGTCTCGTTTCAAATCTGTAGTGTTTTGTTACAGAAACCTTAGGAATATGGATATGCATATGTTCTGCTTTACAAAATAATGCCAAACAATTTACAACCAAAATTGGCAAGTATTCACAATTAATGACATGTTAATGCTCTATATGAAATGATAGTTCAAGTGATGGTTCCAGAATTCCTATAGGGTGTAGGTGTAGGTTAGGAAACTTGTATTAAAGTTGTGTTTTCATAACACTTTAAAAAACTCTTGGGGGGAAAAGCATCAAAGTTCTTTATCAGAGAATGTGGGTGGAGAGAGTAGGTCAGCATTGGTTGGCACACAAGTCATTACTTTTCAGGCTTGCTAATTAAACAGCTGGGCATGGTGGCATATGCTAGTAATCCCAGACGCTCTGGAGGCTGAGGCAAGAGAATTGCTCGAACCCAGGAGGCGGAGGTTGCGGTGAGCCGAGATTGTGTCATTGCACCCCAGCATGGGCAACAAGAGTGAAACTCCATCTCAAAAAAAAAAAAAAAAGTTTCAAGGTGTTTTTGTGACCAGAAATGATCAGAACTTGACTCTTGTTTGTATCAATTAACCTATGTGAAATTGGTGTTGTTATAAGCCGTTTTGCCTAAAGTCAGTTTCCAAGAACCTACTGATGACGTTAAGTGAGGACTTTGTATTTAGGGAACGCTACTCTCAAAAATAATCAGTCTATAGCTGACAGAGCCTTCCTGTGGCAGCCTCTTCCTCCTTTGCATACAAATTTTTATTTTTCTTACAGTGCTTGTCATACCTGATCTATATTACAGTCATGATATAGCAGACCCCAGTATTCTCCATGTAGGATAAAAAACTCAGAAAAATCAAGAATTATTTTTCAGTTGTGTGCCCAAAAGAATGTAAAACAGGTCTTACCCTTAGTAGGGACTCAAACAATTCTTTGATTCAATTGATGATATTGATTAAAAATTAGCTGGGCGTGGTGGCATGCGCCTGTAGTCCCAGCTACTTGAGAGGCTGAGGCAGGATGATTAAAAGGATGTGTTGTTATTTAGTAGTCCAGACAGTTGGGAAATATGAAGCCTGGAAAGATTATGACTTATTTAAAGAAGGAAGAACAAGAAATAAATTATGAACTCTGTGCCAGAAACCCTGTTAAGCTTCTTACATCCATTCTCTTCGATGAATAATAGATTGGAGATGTTAATTAACTTGCTTGCTCAAGATGACCTAGCAGGCCGGACGCGGTGCCTCTCGCCTGTAATCCCAGCACTTTGGGAGGCCGAGACGGGCGGATCACGAGGTCAGGAAATCGAGACCATCCTGGCTAACACGGTGAAACCCCGTCTCTACTAAAAAACACACACAAAAAAAACTAGCAGGGCGAGGTGGCGGGCGCCTGTAGTCCCAGCTACTTGGGAGGCTGAGGCAGGAGAATGGCGTAAACCTGGGAGGCGGAGCTTGCAGTAAGCTGAGATCCGGCCACTGCACTTCAGCCTGGGTGACAGAGCGAGACTCCGTCTCAAAAAAAAAAAAAAAAAAAAAAAAATGACCTAGCAAAGTAGTTAGTGGAGCCAGGATTCAAAACCTGATCTATGTGGCCATATCATACCAGGGTACAAGAAATGGGTGGCAGAAATTACTGGGCAGAGAATGAATTGTGGAAGCAAGCGAAGCAGATATCAAGCATTTTTTTTTTTTAAGAACAAACAAATAAAAGCATGCCATATGTCAGGTAACCAAGAGCTGGAGGCAGAAGAGTTTAGACCAGAAACAATCTAGGACAATTTCATGGAAGGAAATCTAATATGCAAAAAATATATATATATATGAGTGTGGTTTTAGGGACCTCAAAAGACCTATCTCTTGGCTAAGAGAAATGTACACATCCTCCCTTATTTGCCTCAACAACCTTCACCCTCCAAAATGAGGTTTGCTGGTATAGATGGGTCAAATACAAGAGCATGCAGTGAGTCAGGCTTTCTTGAGTAGATAAATGTTTTACTCCAACAGGCTATTGAGGTGAAACAGGACCACAGGCTGCTTTTCCTGGTGGGGAGCCCCATCATCTGCTGATCTCTGCTTCACTAATTGGCTCCTTTCTGCCTTGTGTTTCCAAACAGTGGGTAAGGTAAAGACAGGGCAGTGCCCGGAGAATTCCCAGCCATCTCTCAGTGGTTTTCTTTTTCTCTTTACTGCTTTCTCTTCCATTTGGCTAGTGAAGTTATGCTATAGAGGCCATATTTGTGTTCCTCCAAAATTCAGCTGTTGAAACCCTAATCTGAATTGTGATGGTGTTAGGAGTTAAGACTTTTCTTTGGGAGGTGATTCGATCATAAGGATAGAGCCTTCATGAATGGGGTTAGTGTGCTTGTGAAAGACATCCCAGAGTCCCCTTGCTCCTTCTGCCATGAGAGGACTTAGCAAGAAGATGGTTATCTATGACCCAGAAAATGGGCTCTCACCAGACACCAAATCCACTGGCACCTTGATCTTGGACTTCCCAGTCTCCAGAACAGTGAGAAATAAATATCTGTTATTTACAAGCCACCCAGTTAATAACCTTTAGTTTTAGCAGCCCAAAGGGACTAAGAGAGGTAAGATGGAGTCCAGTGGCCCCTCCTAAGAAGAGGTGTTCTCATTCATTTAGCAAACAAAGTGGGAATCACTTGCAAAAGTTTTACTCCCAGACTTTAAGACTCTGCTGGTCTGGAAGTCTTAGTATCCAATAGAGGGATGCTTCCACCTAGAAACTTCTTCCGTTGAATTGAAACCTAAAACTGCTCATTCTGCCATCAAAGCAACAAACATAGGAAGATGTCGCAGTTGACAGCCCTTGGTAGCTATAAAGGCAATGGAAACACAAAATGAGCTTACAGGAAGGAAATAATAAATGCCAGCTGTGTCGAGCTACGGAAATAAGAGCCACTGCCTTCATCTGTACTTAGTTGTTGTTAAAGTTATTATTGTTAGTGCATAAATGTCATGTTTTTCTTCCCCTTTCCCAGATATTGTATATAGGGTGTGTTTTACACATCCAATATACACAAGTGGTTAAACACAAGTGGTTACATTTTATGAGTCGTAGTGGCAGAATGATGAGAAGTAACAGCCGAGCCAGAGGAAAAATGATCAGCAGTTTATTTTGAACCTGAGATGCAGCTTTTAACCTTGGGATGCCATAGCAGGGCTTGCCTTTGGTTGTAACCCTGTTAGGGTAAACCAGAGTATGTTTGTTATGCATGTAATAGTTGGCTTATGTTAGAAGGGGACCGAGAGTTTTCTTTCATGACCAGGAAACGATGGACTGTTCTGCACAATCATAAAGCCTTTCACAGTACTTGCTAGTTCCACTGTTCCGTTACTGCTTATTTGGGGGAGGGGGGTGGGAAGCACCCATAAGCTTGGAGAGGAAATGAATTTGGCTACCCTCATGGCCACAGATGATTGGACCAGTATACCCACTGGCGACTCTCCACAGCCGATGGTAACTGACCAATCAAAAAGATCCTCCCTGCTCAGAGAATTTGAAGTGAAGAGTTAAAAAACAGAAATAAAGACTACATAGACTATGGAAGAGGAGAGGAGAAAGTAGTTAGTACCTAGGCTGCCTCAAAACCCAAATGCTTTCCATTTCCAATCCATATGAATTCCTGCAATAAATCCCCCCCTTTTTTTTTTTTTTTTTTTTTTGAGATGGAGTCTCACTCTGTCGCCCAGGCTGGAGTGCAGTGGCACAATCTCAGTTCACTGCAACCTCTGCCTCTCAGGTTCAAGCAATTCTCCCTACTTCAGCCTCCCAAGTAGCTGGGATTACAGGTGCCTACCACCGTGCCTGGCTAAATTTTGCATTTTTTAGTAGAGACGGGGTTTCACCCTGTTGGCCAGGCTTGTGTTCAAGTGATCCGCCTGCCTCCTCCTCCCGCAGTGCTGGGATTACAGGCCTGAGCCACCACGCCTGGCCAATCCCTTTGTATTTTCAAGCAATTGTGAATGAGTCTGTATACCTAGCTATGAAAGAGACCTAACTTAATGCTGCTAAACACCTAGGTAATTTTTAAATGCGACATCTGATACATATGAAGAAACATTTGTAACATATGTACTTTGTAAAGCATAACAAAATAAACACAGAAGGAGCCACCACTCAACATAAAATCTGAAGCATCTCCAACTCTGTTGAAGTTACCTGGGTGCTCCTCTCTAATCCCACACCTCCAGCCTGCCCCATTTTCCACCAACCCAGGGGTGACCACTATTCTGAAATTTGTCTTTTTCATTGCCTTTCATTTAAAAGAAAATTGTGGTTTTGCTCCATTTTCATCCCTAGTCAATATTTGACATGTTTTGAGCTTTATAAAAACAGTATCATACCATATACACAGTAAGTGAGGATTTGCTTTTTCACTCATCATTGTTTCTAATGCTTATTCATGTTGTCTGTTGCTATAGATAAATCATTTTCATTGGTGGATAAATTTCTGGTTATGTGAATATACCACCCTTTACTTATCTATTCACCTATCAATAGGCATCTGGGTGGTTTCCAGGCTATTTTGCATTTTGAGAAATGTACCTATGTACCTATGTAAATTCTTGTACATGTTTCCTGGTACACTTAGGCAGAGGTATCTCCAGAGCACTTAATAGGAGTGGAATAGCTGATGTATTATGGTAGACTGATAATAGGCCCCCCAGATATGTCCACATTCCAATTCTCAGACCTGTGACTGTTATATGGGAAAAGAGTCGTTGAAGATGTGATCAAGTGAAGGGTCCTGGGATAGGAAGATTATCCTGGATTATCTGGGCAGTCCCTAATTGCAATCACAAGTGTCCTTATAAGTGGGAGGCAGAGGGAGATTTGACTCCAAACAGAAGAGCAGAAAAAAGTGCCCTGCCAGCACATTAATTTCAACCCAGTGAAACTGACTTTGGATTTCTGGAGAGAAATTAATGACACGTCAATGCTCTATATGAAATGATAGTTTGAGTGATGGTTCCAGAATTCCTGTATAGGGTGTAGGTATAGGTTAGGAAAATTGTATTGAAGCTGTGTTTTCATAACACTTTAAAGAACTCTTGGGGGAAAAACATCAAAGGTCTCTATCAGAGAATGTGGGTGGAGAAAGTAGGTCAGCATTGGTTGGCACACTCACAAGTCATTACTTTTCAGGCTTGCTAATTAAACAGCCAGGTTCTCTGCTTGGTTATATTATTCTCTTGTTGGAGACCTCAAAGAGTCTTCTTATTGACCTTAATTCAGGGAGGAATAATCACTTCTCAGATGCATTAATGGATTTTTAGTATCATTGGCATGCCAAATACTTACTAGAACGATTTCCTTGTTTACGAAGGTATTTTTGTTATTAAATCAAGAGCAGATAGGAGTACTGCCCTGGCCTCTGCACCTTGCAGAAACAGCACTTGTTTTCATGACAGAACCCCCAACGACAGTTGAACTGGGGTTGAACGGAAGACAAGCCCTTTGTGTCCTTCTCTCCTTGCATATCTGATTTATTCAATACAGTTCACAACTCTCAATCTTGCCACACTTCCTGCACTACAGGATCATTGCTGCTGCTACTGACAGTGGGAACTCATAAGAGATGAAAGCATGAGAGTTTTTAAAATGTTGCCTTTCCAACTAAAAATCAGGAGAAGAAAGGTATATCAGTGTTCTATTGCTGCTACAACAAATTACCCCACCAACTTGGTTTTTCAAAAACAATACAAAGTGTCTGGGTGTGCTGGCTCATACCCGAAATCCCAACACTCTAGGAGGCCAAGGTGGGAGTATCACTTGAGCCTAGGAGTTCAAGACTAGCCTGGACAACACAGGGAAACCCCATCTGTACAAACAATAATAAAACAAAAATAGCCAAGCACTGTGGCACGTACCTGTGGTTCCAGCTACTTGGGATACTGAGGCAGGAGAATTGTCTGAGCGCAGAAGGTTGAGGCTGCCATGATCTTGCCACTGTACTTCAGCCTGGGTGACAGAGTGAGATCCTGCCCTCCCTGCTGCCTAAAAAAATACAAATTCATTATCTTACAGTGCTATAAATCAGACATCCCATATGTTTTTCACTGGGCTTAAATCAAGGCCTTGGCAGGATTGCATTCCTTTTAGGAGGATCTAGGGGAGAATCTGTTTCTTTGCCTTCTCTGACTTCAAAGACTGCCCTCATTCCATGGCTCATTATTCTCTATTCCATCTTCAAAGCCAGCAATGTGGCATTTCTCTAACTATTCTTCCATAGTCACATCTCCCTCCTACCACATTGGGAGAGGTTCTCCAATTTTAAGGATGCATGTGATTTTGAATAGGACTCACCCAGGTATCCCAGCATAATTTCCCCTTCTCAGGGCCCTTAATTTAATCACATCTGCAAAGTCCCTTTCCTTACAAAGTAACATATTCACAGGTTCTAGTAATTAGGACATTAGGACATGGATATCTTTGGGGGACCATTATTCTGCTTACCACAGGTTTGTTTGAAGAGGGAAATGCAATGACAAATTTGATGCTTACTTAACTGCTGGTGTTATAGACGTATAAGCCATATAAATTTAAACATAATGTTTAGAAAGCCCATTAGAACACTGTAAAGCACAACATATAAATCAATTTTATATACAACTCAAATTACTAATGGAATTATACACTACGTACTCAATATCGATGGAATGTCTTTAATTTTTTTTTCTTTAAGACACAGGGTCTTGCTCTGTCGCCCAGGCTGGAGATGCAATGGTACAATCATAGCTCACCATAACCTCAAACTCCTGGGCTCAAGTGATCCTCCTGCCTCAGCCTCCCAAAGTGCTGAGATTAAGGTGTGAGCCACTAGGCTCAGCTGAAATGTCTAAATATCAATGGAATTATATCGTATGTATGTACTTCTTTCACTCAACATCACTTTTGTGAGATCCATTGATTTGTTGCATGTGGCTGTAAATTATTTATTCTCGTTGTTGTAGAGTTTTCTATATCTTATGAATATGCCACAATTTATTAATCTATTTTCGTTTTTTTGGTTTGTTTTTGTTTCTTGAGACAGGGTCTTGCTCTGTCACCCAGGCTGCAGTACAGTGGGACAATGTCAGCTCACTACAACCTCTGCCTCATGATCCTCCCACCTCAGCCTCCCAAGCAGCCATGACTACAGGTGCACATTAATGCAATTAGCTAATTTTTGTATTTTTTGTAGAGATGAGATTTCTCCATGTTTCCCAGGCTGGTCTCAAACTCCTGGACTCAAGCAATCCTCCCACCATGGCCTCCCAAAGTGCTAGGATTACAGGTGTGAGCCACTGTGCCCAGCCCCATTCTGTTTTTTATGGACACTTGGATTGTCTCCAATTTTGGGGCAATTATGCATTGTACTGTTATACACATTGTTGTCCATGTCTTTTGATGAACATATGAACACATTTCTATTGCATTACATTTGGAAGTGGTATTTCTGGGTCATAAAGTGTGGATATGTTCAGCTTTACTGGATATTACCAAACAATTTTCTAAAGTGTTTGTACCACTCCTACCAGCAATGTATGAGGATTGCAGTTACTCTACATCGTCACTAGTACTTTTTCTCTATAGATATTCTGGTGGATATTTAGAGGGATTTAATTATGGCTCTGGTTTGCATTTCCCTAATAACTAATGAAGCTGAGCATCTTTTACTATATTAGCCACTAAGATAGCCTCTTTTATGCAATATCTGTTCAACTGTTTTGTGCATTTTTCTATTTAGTTGTTTGTCTTTTTCTTAGAGGATTTTTCTTTTTTAGAATAAAATACCTAGGAATACAACTTACAAGGGATGTGAAGGACCTCTTCAAGGAGAACTACAAACCACTGCTCAAGGAAATAAGAGAGGACACAAACAAAAGAAAAAACATTCCATGCTCATGAATAGGAAGAATCAATATCGTGAAAATGGCCATACTGCCAAAAGTAATTTATGGATTCAATGCTATCCCTATCAAGCTAACATTGACTTTCTCTACAGAATTTTAAAAAGCTACTTTAAATTTTATATGGAACCAAATAAGAGCTCATATAACCAAGATAATCCTAAGCAAAAAGAACAAAGCTGAAGGCATCACCCTACCTGACTTCAAACTATACTACAAGGCTACAGTAACCAAAACAGCATGGTACTGGTACCAAAACAGATATATACACCAATGGAACAGAATGGAGGCCTCAAAAGTAACGCCACACATCTACAACCATCTGATCTTTGATAAAGTTGACAAAAACAAGCAATGGGGAAAGGATTCCCTATTTAGTAAATGGTGTTGGGAAAACTGGCTAGCCATATGCAGAAAACTGAAACTGGGCCCCTTCCTTACATCTTATACAAAAATTAACTCAAGATGGATTAAAGACTTAAACATAAGACCTAAACCATAAAAACCCTAGAAGAAAACCTAGGCAATACCATTCAGGACATAGGTATGTGCATAGACTTTATGACTAAAATATGAAAAGCAATGGCAACAAAAGCCAAAATTTACAAATAGGATCTAATTAAACTAAAGAGCTTCTGCACAGCAAAATAAACTATCATCAGAGTGAACAGGCAACCTACAGAATGGGAGAAAATTTTTGCAATCTATCCATCTGACAAAGGGCTAATTTCCAGAATCTACAAGGAACTTAAACAAATTTACAACAAAAAAATAAACAACTCTATCAAAAAGTGGCCAAAGGATATGAACAGACACTTTTCAAAAGAAGACATTTATGCAGCCAACAAACATATGAAAAAAAAAAGCTCATCACTTGTCATTAGAGAAATGCAAATCAAAACCACAGTGAGATACCATCTCACCCCAGTTAGAATGGTGATCATTAAAAAGTCAGGGAACAACAGATGCTGGAGAGGATGTGGAGAAATAGGAACACTTTTACACTGTTGGTGGGAGTGTAAATTATTTCAACCATTGTGGAAGACAGTGTAGCAAAAAAGATCTAGAAGCAGAAATACCATTTGACCCAGCAATCCCATTACTGAGTATATACCCAAAGGATTATAAATCCTTCTACTATAAAGACACATGCACATGTATGTTTATTTCAGCAGTATTCACAACAGCAAAGACTTGGAACTACCCCAAATGCCCATCAATGATAGACTGGATAAAGAAAATGTGGCACATATACACCATGGAATACTATGCAGCCATAAAGAAGGATGAGTTCATGTCCTTTGCAGGGACGTGGATGAAGCTGGAAACCATCATTCTCAGCAACTAACACAGGAACAGAAAACCAAACATTGCATGTTCTCACTCATAAGTGGGAGTTGAACAATGAGAACACATGGACACAGGGAGGGGAACGTCACACACCAGGACCTGTCAGGAGGTGGGGGGCTAAAGGAGGGATAGCATTAGAAGAAATACCTAATGTAGATGATGGGTTGATGGGTGCAGCAAACTACCACGGCACGTGTATACCTATGTAGCAAACCCGAACATTCTGCACATGTATCCCACAACTTAAAGTACAATTTAAAAAAAAAAAAAAGAAGGGCAGGTGCAGTGGCTCACACCTGTGATCCCAGCACCTTGGGAGGCTGAGGTGGGCAGATCACAAGGTCAGGAGGCTGACCATTCTGGCCAACATGGTGAAACCCCATCTCTACTAAAAATTAAAAAATTAGCTGGGCGTGGCTGCACATGCCTGTAATCCCAGCTACTTGGAAGGCTGAGGCAGGAGAATCACTTGAACCCGGGAGGTGGAGGTTGCAGTGAGCCGAGATTGCGCCACTGCATTGCAGCCTGGTGACAGAGCTAGACTCTGTCTCAAAGAACAAAACAAAATAAAACAAAAACAAAAAAAACCAAAAAAAGAATACTCAGAGAAATTCCAAATCTTATTTATATCCTATTTATATATAGGATTGGGAACTATATATTTTTTTAAAAACTTCTATTTTCCAATGAGTTGTTGCTAGCATACAGGTATGCTACTGATTTTCTCTATTTAATATATATTAAATTTTCATTTTTCTGGCCTTTCTAAGTTTTCTAATTATAAAATTTATAGAAGTGGAAAGAAAAAACAATCACATTAAAAAGTGGGCAAAAGACATTTCCCAAAAGAAGACATACAAGTGGTCAATGAACATATGAAAAGAATGCTCAACATCAGTAATTATCAGAGAAAAGAAAATCAAAACCACAGTAAGATACCGTCTCACACCAGTCAGAATGGCTATTATTAAAAAATCAGAAAACAACAGATGCCGGTGAGGCTGCAGAGAAAAGGGAACTCTTATATACCGTTGATGGAAGTGTAAATTAGTTTAGCCACTGTGGAAAGCAGTTTGGAGATTTCTTTTTTTTTTTTTTTTTTGAGACGGAGTTTCACTCTTTGTTGCCCAGGCTGGAGTACAGTGGTGTGATCTCGGCTCACTGCAACCTCCGCCTCCTGGGTTCAAGTGATTCTCCTGTCTCAGCCTCCCGAGTAGCTGGGATTACAGGCACCCGCTACCACGCCTGGCTAATTTTTGCATTTTTAGTAGAGACGGGGTTTCACCATGTTGGCCAGGCTGGTCTTGAACTCCTGACCTCAGGTGATCCACCCGCCTCGGCCTCCCAAAGTGCTGAGATTACAAGCGTGAGCCACCACGCCTGACCAGAGATTTCTTAAAGAACTTTAAATGAACTACCATTCAATCCAGCAATCTCATTACTGGGTATGTATCCAAAAGAAAACAAATCATTCTACCAAAAAGACATATACACTCGGCCAGGCACATTGGCTAACACCTGTAATCCCAGCACTTTGGGAGGCTGAGGCGGGTGGATCACCTAAGATTAGGAGTTTGAGACCAGCCTAGCCAATATGGTGAAGCCCCACCTCTACTAAAAGTACAAAATTAGCTGGGCGTGGTGGTGGGCGCCTGTAATCCCAGTTACTCAGGAGGCTGAGGTAGGAGAATCACTTGAACCTGGGAGGTGGAGGTTGCAGTGAACCAAGATTGCACCATTGCACTCCAGCCTGGGCAACGAGAGCAAAACTCCATCTAAAAAAAACAAAAAAACAAAAAACCAAAAAACAAAAAACCAAAAACAAACAAAAAAGACGTATACTCTCATATGCTCATCACAGCACTATTCATGATAGCAAAGACAGGAATCAACCTAGTTGCCCTTCAGCAGTGGGTTGGATAAAGAAAATGTGGCACATATACACCATGGAATACTATGCAACCGTAAAAAGAATGAAATCATGTCCTTTGCAGGAACGTGGATGAAGCTGGAAGCCATTATTCTAAGTGAATTAATGCAGGAACAGAAAACCAATATGGTGAAACCTCATCTCCACTAAAAATACAAAAATTAGGTGGGCGTGGTGGCAGGCACCTGTAATCCCAGTTACTCAGGAGGCTGAGGTGAGATAATCGCCTGAACTGGGGAGGCGGAGGTTGCTGTGGCTGAGAACGCGCCATTGCGCTCCAGCCTGGACAACAAGAGCGAAACTCCATCTCAAAATAAATAAATAAAAATAAAATAAAATAAAACAAAAACAACAAAAAGAGACTTACTCTATGATCTATTTTTTTTCTTTTTTTTTTTCTTTTTTTTGAGACGGAGTCTCCCCCTACAACATGGGATATGATACTCCCAAGACGGGTGGGCAGCTGCAGCGAGATGCAGCTCCCAGTCAGCCATGAGACCAGGAGGATAAACAACCCAAACTCTACAGTGTACTGTGTGGATGCCCAAGTGCCTATTTTCCAGCCTCAGCAGAAAAGAGATAAATTGATGACCCTGCCACTGCAGCATCTTCATTATGCAGCAATTCATTTTAGTTCAATGCTTTAAACATTCTTCAGGCTCCATATGCTTTCAGCATGTATGTTAATGGTGAGTGCCCATGTATAACCATTCTGTTTTTTGAGCTCAGTATTCAATAAATTACATGAGATATTTAACACTTTATTAAAAAGTAGGCTTTGTGTTAGATGAGTTTGCCTACAGGCTCATGTAAGTGTTCTGAGCACGTTTAAGGTAGCCCAGGCTAAGCTATGATGTTCAGTGGGTTAAATGTATTAAATACATTTTCCACGTATGATATTTTCAATTTATGATTTATTGCAACATAAACCCATCATAAATCAAGGAGCATCTGTACTGAGGAAAAGATAGGGCTGAAGAAATGGGGCTCTGAGCCCTGATCTGGCTTGAAGCAAAGCAGATTTTTCCTTAGTGTTTTACATATTAGGTTTCTATATACAACTTTATTTGAATAAAGGGTTCCACTTTTTCATTTTTACAATCCCGAATTCTGGGCAATGCCTTACATAGAGCAAATTTATAAAAACTTCCATGGGCTGGGCGCAGTGGCTCACACCTGTAATCCTAGCACTTTGGGGGACCGAGGTGGGCGCATCACCTGAGGTCAGGAGTTCGAGACCAGCCTGACCAACATGGCGAAACCCCATCTCTACCAAAAATACAAAATTAGCTGGGCATGGTGACACACGCCTGTAATCCCAGCTACTTGGGAGGCTGAGGCAGGAGAATCACTTGAACCTGAGAGGCAGAGGTTGCAGTGAGCCAAGATCGTGCCATTGCACTCCAACCTGGGCCACAAAGCAAAACTCCATCTCAAAAACAAAAACAAAAACAAAACAAACAAAAAACAACCTCCCAAAATTGTAAGGTCTAATATGTTTGATGTTTCTAGGAAGCAGATTTTGTTGTTGTTGTTGTTGTTGTTGTTTTTGAGACAGGGTTTCACTCTGTCATCCAGGCTGGAATGCAATGGCATAATCATGGCACACTGCAGCCTCAACCTCCTGGGCTTAAGCAATCCTCCTGTGTCAGCTTCCCAAATAGCTGGGACTACAGGCACGTGCCACCACACCAGGCTAATGTTTAAAAAATTATTTTTATTAACACAGGATTTTGCTATGTTACCCAGGCTTGTTTTGAACTCCTGGACTCAAGTGATCCTCCCGTCTCAGCCTCCTAAAGTGCTAGGATTACAGGCTGAGCCATTGCACCTAGACAGAAGCAGATTCTTCTTTTCTTTCCTTTTCTTTTCTTCTCTTTTCTTTTATTTTCTTTTCCTTTTCTTTCCTTTCCTTTTCTTTTCTGTGAGATGTAGTCTTACTCTGTTGCCCAGGCTGAGGTGCAGTGGCACGATCTCAACTCACTGCAACCTCTGCCTCTCATGCTCAAGTGATTCTCAAGCCTCAGCCTCCTGAGTAGCTGGGATTACAGATGCATGCCACCACACCCAGCTAATTTTTATTTTTTATTGTTTTGAGATGGAATTTCGCTCTTGTTGCCCAGGCTGGAGTGCAATGGCATGATCTTGGCTCACTGCAACCTCCGCCTCCTGGGTTCAAGTGATTCTCCTACCTCAGCCTCTGAGTAGCTGGGATTACAAGCATTAGCAACCATGCCCAGCCTATTTTTTGTATTTTTAGTAGAGACGGGGTTTCACCATATTGGCCAGGCTGGTCTGGAACTCCTGACCTCAAGTGATCCGCCCACCTCGGTCTCTCAAAATGCTGGGATTACAGGTTTAGGCCACTGTGCCTGGCCTAATTTTTGTATTTTTTATTTGAGACTGGGTTTCTCCTTGTTGACCAGGCTGGTTTCGAACTTCCAGTCTCAAGTGATCCGCCCGCCTGGGCCTCCCAAAGTGCTGGGATTACAGCCTGAGCCACCATGCCCAGGCCAGAAGTGGATCAAGGTGTGATTTAAGGCAGCCTGGAGACATGTTGAAACAGGCTCATTAGTCTGCATTTTAACTATAGGTTTTTTTGATGATGATGGTCTTACAGCTGTCATCAGACATGTCTCCAGGAACAATGTATGCATAAACAAAGGAATGAGAAACGATGTTAGCAAACATGTGATCAGAAAACACTGTGGTTTCCCGATCTGCTAATGAACTATTTTAGTCAGAAACCTCCTGATGGTCTGATATGGCTGTTTTTTAAAAAATATTTTTCACTGAAATATACAGCTTAAGTGATTTGAATTTGCTATCAAGAAACAATTTTTCATCTTTGAAATATTGGTTTATTTTCTTGGTAAAATTATGGAATGTGACTCTTTCATCTACTTTTACCTTTTTTAATCTTTTTTCTATCTTTACAAATATTTTGCAATATTTAAAAATCACTTAGATATTTGTCTCCAGCAAGACACATTTTTTTTTTTTTTTTTTTGGAGACGGAGTCTCGCTCTGTCGCCCAGGCTGGAGTGCAGTGGCCGGATCTCAGCTCACTGCAAGCTCCGCCTCCCGGGTCTACGCCATTCTCCTGCCTCAGCCTCCCGAGTAGCTGGGACTACAGGCGCCCGCCACCTCGCCCGGCTAGTTTTTTGTATTTTTTTAGTAGAGACGGGGTTTCACTGTGTTAGCCAGGATGGTCTCGATCTCCTGACCTCGTGATCCGCCCGTCTCGGCCTCCCAAAGTACTGGGATTACAGGCTTGAGCCACCGCGCCCGGCCGCAAGACACATTTTTAAGCCAAATTGAGTCCCATTCGGGATGTGTTTAAAGCCACTAGTGTTTAGTAGCCTTAACACAGCCACTAGTTTTACCAGCTAAAAACAGTGAGGGAAAAGTGTCTCATGTATACTGTTTGCAGGATTAGTAAAGTTCTAATGACTTGGCCGGGTGTGGTGGCTCATGCCTGTAATCCCAGCACTTTGGGAAGCTGAGGCTGGCAGATCACAAGGTCAGGAGATCGAGACCATCCTGGCTAACATGGTGAAACCCGCCTCTATCACAAAGAAACTGTGATTATATATATATATATATATATACACACACACACATATATTATATATATATAATCCACTCATTGATTGATGGGCATTTGGGTTGATTCCACAATTTTGCAATTGCAAACTGCTGCTATAAATATGCATGTGTAAGTATCTTTTCCTTTTTCTTTTTTTCCAAGACAGAGTCTTGCTCTGTTGCCCAGAGCTGGAGTACAGTGGCACAATCTCAGCTCATTGCAACCTCTGCTTCCTGGATTCAAGGGATTCTCCTGCCTCAGCCTCTCGAGTAACTGGGATTATAGGTGCCCGCCACCACACCCAGCTAATTTTTGTATTTTTAGTAGAGACAGGGTTTCACCATATTGGCCAGGCTGGTCTCGAACTCCTGACCTCAGGTGATCTGCCCACCTCAGCCTCCCAAATTTCTGGGAGGTATGAATTACAGGTATGAATCACCACACCCGGCTGCAAGTATCTTTTTCATATAATGACTTCTTTTCCTCTGGGTAGATACCCAGTAGTGGGAATGCTGGATCAAATGGTAGTTCTATGGAGTCCATTTTAAACAGGCGATACATTTGGCAGGTTTCCAGAGCATTAGCATCTTGTGGCAATAGGTCCATCCAACCCTGTGACATCAGCTTATTTCTCAGAAGACCTCACAGCTTAGTGTTTCTCAGAAATGTTGGCCATCCAATGCAAAGATGTGGACATCAGGTCCTCACCTCAGAGATTCCTTTTCCGGTAAACTCTCTTGCGGGCAGATTTTAATATGCCAAGAAAACTTCTGCAGTGGTCTTCTGTTGCCCTGGAATTTGAATTATTAGATCATAATCCATAAATGGTAACTACACTCAAGAGACTCCTGCTAGGAGCCTTGTTTTCTTGGCACCCACAACCCTTTGCTGATTTTCCACCTTTCTAACAAAGGAGGGATGAGAGGAAAGAACAAAGGGCCGCCAAGCCAAAATCCTAAATCAACAACAGAGGCCATGGCAGGCGGGATTCGCCGCAAAACCAGAAAGACAACCAGATATATGCCATTTGAGTTACCAAATAGCACTATCATTTTGCAAGGAGCTTGCTAATGGAAACTGTTTCATCGATGAAAAATCATCAAATGTCTTCAGTTCTTTGCTGGGTAAAACTCATGTTTTTTATTGGTATGCCCTAAGGCTTTGTGGCAAGGGTTGCAGAATACATAAATAAAGTCATTTCATGACATAAAATCTTTCCAAATGCCAAAATTAGGAAAGGAAAGAAAAGTTGATTCAAATGCCACAGAGACAAAAATGTGTTTTTCTGGGACAAAGGAAAATGAATGATTTAAGTTCATGGCAATTTTTAGTCTCATTTGTGCACACATATAAATAATCCTTTTTTAAAAGTTTTATTCAGCACTTGGGTACAAGTACATGTTGTACCCAGGAAGTTCAAATGATGATTATCATTATTAATACCCTTGTTTTCCTTGCTTGCTCATTGCCAAATAAAACAACTAATTAAACACAAACTGCTGTAGTAAAATGACCAGGAGTACAAGCGTCCTAGATAGAAAAGGCCTGGTCAGCATTTCTATTTCCTACAAGGAAGGCCTCTTCACTTGCAAAGATGGGCTCTCGGAGAAAGTTAACACAATATATCGCAGTGACAACTTTCCCATTTCACAGGCAAAAGAATGTCTCACATTTCCTTGACTATGATGGAAACAGGGACAAACACTCCTTAGGTGGTTACCTGCTCCGCAGGGAAAATAAAAAGAGACCCTGAGGGATGCTAAAAAATATTAATTTGCCATTAAAAGTAATTATAAAAAACGCAATTACTTTTGCACCAACCTAATACTATCTCAGAGACTGTGTTTTCTCTCTGGAAATACAGCCTCTATGCAGGGTCAGGTGTGGTTTTGTGTTGTTTTCTCTGGGGTTTTTTTGCACAGAGTCCTCCTATCTTTGTAGACAATTCTCAGTCAGTTTTGAGACAGGAGACTGGAGTGGGGATGCTTTAGTCCCAGAGGTATGCAGTTTTCAGCGAAAGTGGCCAAAGGAATGTCCCAACCAGACATTTCTACCAATGAGGCAAGCTAAGGGATTCTTACTAATTTTTTGGAATTTCACTGAGCTGTGGAAGGAAGAAATGAGTATGGTTTCCTTTTTTTTTTTTCTTTCTTTTTTTCTTAAACCTGAAACAGGAGCAGGATTGTAGCTGTCACAAGCTGACTAAATATTTTTTTGCAGCACCGAAGGCTTTAAAATCCTTGGAGCACTTGTGAGAACTAATGTTTATGTTGGGACCTTTACATTAATTGAGGGGTGTGAGTGTGTGCGCGCGCGTGTGTGTGTGTACACGAGCTCCATGTGCACAGTGCCAACCATCTGCCCGGTGGCTCCACATCTGAGGAGGGTGGCAAGAGCGAATCATTCTCTCCATGGTCTGGAATAACTTAACCCTGCAGAGAAATAGGCTTCAGTTCAACAGTCAAAAAATGGAAGAATCAGAATGAGGTTTGCAGCAAGCCCAAGAATGCCCTTGACATTCAAACCACGCACCCTAGCCTCCCTGACTACCAGACCTGTAATTCTACTCTCTCTACCCTGTCTGTGCAAGTTCTGTGCAGTGTCGGAATTTAGACTGTAGGCTTCAAAACTCTGTGAGATTTTATTTCTTGGAGATAAGCCTAAGACCCAGTTGCAGAGGGTTGATTTCAATTCCTCCCTTAAGAGAGACCACTAAATTAAAAATATACTGAACAGAGGAGACTGTGTGACTTGAAAAATTCATTTTTATCAGATTTATACCAGGGTAACTTAGCATTTATCCAGTAATTGGTTCCCAAGTTAAAACATTTTGGAAATAAATTTATGGATCAGTTCCCTGGAATGTTCACTGGGTACTCTTTTGCACTTGTAAAATATTAGCTTTGAAAAGGGTTGTTGAGCCAGTTTACATGTGAGTCTACCCTTAGGAAATCTCAGTGTGACTGTGAAGGTCATTACTATGGCTAGAAAAATGACAAAAGATTTTCTTTCTGTAGTGTATGTTATATGTTTCATGTGGGAAATATGGTAGGTTATCATTTCAAAGTATAATTTTTAGAAAGTAAAAAGCATGGCCCTTAACACAAATATTTAAGTGAGCACATGTCAAATATTTATTTACCTTGTTAATTGGGGAGCCATCAAGATGGTGAAACTGGTTCACAGGAGAATTCAAGAGATGGAATAGCTGCAATTTATGAAAGAAATAATCTAGAAATAAGATTACTACATTAGAATTTTTTTTTTCGCTCTGTCACCCAGGCTGGAGTACAGTGGCACAACCTTGGCTCACTACAACCTCTGCCTCTTGAGTTTAAGCAATTCTCCTGCCTCAGCCTCCCGAGTAGCTGGGACTACAGGTGCCTGCCACCACAACTGGCTAATTTTTTTTGTATTTTAGTAGAGATGGGGTTTCACCACATTGCCCAGGCTGGTCTTGAACTCCTGAGGTCAGGCAATCTGCCCACCTTGGCGCCCCAAAGTGCTAGGATTACGGGCGTGAGCCACTGCACCTGCGCCTAAATTAGATTCTTTAAAAACTCAATATATATGCACAATGGTACAGTCACTTTAGGAGCCACTGCACCTAAATTAGATTTTTTAAAAACTTGATAGATATGCAAAATGGTACAGTCACTTTAGAAGACAGCTTGGCAGTTTCTTTCTTTCTTTTTTTTTTTTTTTTTGAGACAGAGTCTTGCTCTGTCACTCAGGATATAACATAGCAGTGCGATCTCAGTTCAGTGTAACCTTCACCTCCTGAGTTCAAGGTATTCTCCTGCCTCAGCCTCCTGAGTAGCTGGTGCCACAGGTGTGTGCCACCACACCGGGCTAATTTTTGTATTTTTAGTAGAGATGGGGTTTCACCATGTTGGCTAGACTGATCTCAAACTCCTGACCTCAGGTGATCCGCCTGCCTCAGCCTCCCAAAGTGCTGGGATTACAGGTGTGAGCCACCACACCCGGCCAACAGTTTCTTATAGAGTCAAACATACTCCTACCATACAATCCAGCAGTCATGCTCCTAGGTATTTACCCAAATGAGTTCAGAACTTCTGTTTACACGAAAATCTGCATGCCAAAGTTTATAGCAGCTTTATTTATAGGTATCAAAAGCTGGCAGCAACAAAAACAGCCCTCAATAGTTGAATAGGTGAACAAACTGCAATATTGGCCATTTAAGGAAGTATTATATAGCATTAAAAAGAAATGAACTATCAAGCCACAGAGAGACATGAAGGAATCTTGAATGCATATTGCTAAGTAAAAGAAGCCCAATCCACAAAGGCTACATATTATTAATTTAACTATATGACATCCTGAAAAAGGCAAAACTGTAGTCACAATAAAAAGGTCAGGGATTGCCAGGAGTTTAGGGAAGGAATGAATAGGTGAAGCACATTAGATTTTTAGGGTAGTGAAATATTCTGTATGGCATTGTAATGGTGGATGCATGACACTATGTATTTGTTAAGACCTGTAAAACTATACAACGCATAGAATGAACCCAAATGTAATCTGTGAAATTTAGTTAATAATAATTTGTCAGTACTGGTTCATCAATTATAACAAATGTACCACACTAATGCAAGATGTTAATACAGTAATAGGAGAAACTGTTGGGGTAAGAGTGGAGGAAGAGAGGTTATATGGGAACTGTCTGTACAATCTGCTTATTTTATCAGCAAATTAAAAACTGGTAAAAAGGAAAGGTCTATTAATTTTTTTAAAAACTTGTTTAATGTCCTGTAGGGTAATAAAACTATACACTTTGGAATTCTCTTTTCTTTTCTTTCTTTCTTTTTTTTTTTTAATACAGGGTCTCACTCTGTTATAGGACAGAATGCAGTGGCAAGATCACAGTGGATCACTGTAGCCTCAATCTCCCGGGCTCCAGTGATCCTCCCACCTTGGCCTACTGAGTAGCTGGAACTACAGGCACACACCACTAGGCCTGGCTAGTTTTTTGTTTTTTTTTGTTTTTTTTTTTGCTTTTTTTTTTTTGTAGAGATAGGATTTCACCATGTTGCCCAGGCTGGTCTCGAACTCCTGGGCTCAAATGATCCACCCACTTCCGCTTCCTAAAGTGCTAGGACTACAGGCGTGAGCCACTGTGCCTGACCTGGAATTCCCTTTTCTATCCAACAGATATTATTTACAACTCTACTCTAAAAAAATCATTTTCATGTACAAAAGTGCATCTTTGGTGCACCTTTATTAAATAATAGATAAATGTACCAAAATAAATAAATGCACAAAGGTGCATTTATTTATTCTTATAAAGTTAATGTTTGCTATTGGGGAAAAACATAGGCTCTGGGGTCAGACAATCCTGGTTTTCTATCTTAGTTGGAATGTCCATTAGTGTGTTACTCTGAGCAAATACTGCATTGTATTTCATTTCTCTAAGGGTCAGTTTCCTCATATGAATATAGGGATAGGCTAGGTGTGGTGGCTCACGCCTGTAATCCCAGCACTTTGGGAGGCTGAGGCATTTGAGGATCCTTGAGGCCAGGAGTTTGAAACCAGCCTGGTCAACATGATGTAACCTTGTCTCTACTACAAATACAAAAATCAGCCAGGCGTGGTGGTGCAGACCTGTAATCCCAGCTGCTCGAGATGCTGAGGCAGGAGAATCGCTTGAATCTTAGAGGTGGAGGTTGCAGTGAGCAGAGATCGCACCACTTCACTCCAGCTTGGGCAACAGAGCAAGACTCTGTCTTGAAAAAAAAAGAAAAGAAAAGAAAAGAAGGATAAGAATACCTATTTCACAGGGCTTTTGTGAGCATTAAATAAGATAAGGTATATAAATTACTTAGCATGGTGGTAGATCCTGGATCCAAACCCAGGCGGTGATGCTTCAGAGCCCATGCTTTTCATCGCTATAATCTGACTTTCTAACCTACATGGAGAACTAACTGATAGGTCAAAATATAATACAGGGGCTGGGCATAGTGGCTCATGCCTATAATCCCAGCACTTTGGGAGGCCAAGGTGCGTGTATTGCTTGAGATCAGGAGTTTGAGACCAGCCTGGCCAACATGCTGAAAACCCATTTCTACTTAAAAATACAAAGAATTAGCCTGGTGTGGTGGCACGAACCTACAGTCCCAGCTACTTGGGAGGCTGAGACAAGAGAATTGCTTGAACCCGGGAGGCAGAGGTTGCAGTGAGCTGAGATTACGCCACTGCACTACAGCCTGGGCGACAGAGTCAGACTCTGTTTCAAAAAAAAAAAAAAAAAAAAAACACCAGCACACACACACACACACACAGTTTGTGGGGTGGGAGGGGTGTGTGTGTTGTTCCAGAAAGGCAACACAAGGAATCCTTGTGGTGATGGTGGAACTGTTCTGCATTTTGACTGTAGGGTGGATAGACAAAAACTACACAAGTGATAATATTGTGTAAATACACACACACACCCCAGTACAAGTCAAACTGGGGAAATCTGAATGAGATTGCTGATTGTATCAACAGCCTGATTGTGATATTATACCATAGTTATAGAAAATGGTAACGTTTCTACAAACAAAAAAAAACTTCCCGAACAACAAAAAACTTAATGAATCCAATATTTTGAAAGATTTGGAAAACTATCCTGAAACATAAAAGCAAAGCTTGAAGCAACATAATTTTTTTTTTTAATGGGGTCTCACTCTGTCACCCAGACTGGATGGCAGCCATGTGGTCATGGCTCACAGCTCACTGCAGCGTTTACCTGCTGGGTTCAAGTGATCAGTCCACCTCAGCTTTCCAAGTAGATGGTACTACAGGCACATGCCACCATGTCTGACTAATTTTTGTATTTTTTGTAGAGATAGGGTCTCACTATGTTACCCAGGCTGGCCTCAACCTCCCAAAGTGCTGGAGTTACAGGCGTGAGCCACCATGCCCAGACACAACACAAACTGTTTAGTCTCTGTCCATTTAATCCCATTTACTGAAAATGAAACATAAGTGTACAGTAAACCTTATAATCACTCCATTATGGAAACCTCAACAAAAGTGAGACATAGTGAAATGGGCTCCAAATTACTGAAAGAGCTCCTTTTGGTCCAAATCATCTTGATATGTACCTAGAATCTCCACTTCAGCTTGTGTTTGGACACAGCCCAGCAAACAAATCTTTCATCATCATTAGGAACATCAAGATGAAGTGACATTTCAAAGAATTTAGCTGGTTCCATAGATAAGAAACTTTTACAAAAGTATATATCAAACAGATCTTGCCCAAAGGCTGAAGTAACAGATGAAATCTAGCTGGTTTTCAGTCTTATCTTTTCTTTCTGTGGGTTTGTTTTTATGCAAATTCTGGGGCATTTATTTGGTTTTGAATATCTTCCTGCTGTGTGACTGTAGTTGAAATAACGAGTTGCTTGAATCACTTGCCTGTTTTCTCTCTCCTTTTTTTTAAATAGAGAGGGGTCTCACTATGTTGCCCAGGCTGGTCTTGAACTCCTGAGCTCAAGTGATCCTCCCACCTGGGCCTCCCAAAGTCACTTGCCCATTCTCTAAGAGTATCCCATTATTGAAGACATTTCTGAACTAATTTATTTGCCTATATCAGCTTTACTGGCTCAAGAAATGATTGAGAAGAAAACACAGGTCAGCTTTTTATTGCCAAAACAAAAACAGAAAGTTATCCTGAGACTTCATTACTCATTTCTATTGTGGCAGATGCTGATGTTGCATCTGCCTGTTCTTGGAACATTTCTCTCACCACTCAAACTAACAATACTTCCATTAGAAGCCTGAAGAGAGGAAAGAATAGAGAAAAAGTTTTTCTATGGTAGCTTCATACCGTAGTTCAATCTCACTTGATAGTCAACTGCAAATTTATGATAAATCATGATATATGTTACCACATGATTCTACCATTGAAATATATTCAATCTCAGAGATAAAAGATGGTTGTTACAAAGGGGTTAAAAAAAAAAAAAAACTTTACTGGGTTTATTGAATTAGCAACTTGTTTTAAACCCTAAACAATGGCAGTACTATTATTGTGCTCTGAACAGAGTGGGTGTTCCACAAATTCTTGTTAATTATCTGTGATAAGAAGTCACAGGAAAAGAAAAGAATCCACACATGGAACTATCCCAGGTGGAATTTGATGAAGACATTTGGCTTTTTAAAAACCCAAACTTCTTTTTGAAAATGTTTCTATTATTGCTTTTATTTTAATTAAAATCTTTTGTTTATACAGCCACAGCTATGAATATACCTCAGGACTTTCCAAAATACCTTACAATTATGGCATGAGGTCAAACCACTGAAAAAGACAATGGAGTGGATTGATGAACAGAGGAGAAAATTGCCTGCATGTCTGGACTTCTTCCTTTCAGGCTCCCACGAGCTCCGCCGAGAAGAGGCTGCCAATGGTGTACAAAGGTCTGCCCTTGGCTGCAAATAACTATGCTATTCTAAGGACATCAAGGCCACTGTAAGGCAATGAAGCCAGTGTATCTGTGAGTTGAACTTAGAATTTCAGATTCCTGCAAAGAAGTTTCCAGTGGATCATGCTAAGTCAGAATGAAATCAGAATTAGATCAATGCTTTTCTAAAGGTGCATGTACTGAGAGTGCACAGAAAGCCCGAATTCACGATGCCAGTCTCTGGTCTGAACCCCACAGAGGCAGGTAAGTTTGGCCCTGATCCCAGCATGCACATTTCTCTCTGCACTTCTAGTCAGCTGTGTAACCAGCGACAGTTGTTAGGATGGGTAGAAAGGAGGCACAAATCTGTGTATACCCATCACTCCTGGAAAACCAGTCATAAGCCTGGCAGATTTTTTTATAGATAAAAGGCAGAATATTAACTAGTGATCAGAAAATTAAGGCAATTTTGTCTCAAATTGTCTTTCTTCTGCCATTGTGATCGTAGTATCCTGGGCCATGTCAGGATATAAAGTTGGTTGGGACTATTGTTGTGGTTGCTTATCAGGAGGAAATTGTTTTATAAATCAGCATGTTTCCTATGTTCCTGTATTTGCTAATGGTACCACCACTTTCCTATTGTCCAGCCTTGAAACCTCAGAGACTCACCCTAAACTCTTCTATCATCCACCACATATAATTAGCCAGTACAGTCAACCTACTACTTTTTTCCCTCACAATATCTCTTGTACCTGTACCTGTCCATTTTCATTTCCATTGCACTTCTCTCATGGCTAATACAGCATTAGCCTTTTAGCACTCCACTTATTTCCCTCTGAAAATTCATCTGCCTAACTCCATTCATCATGTCATTCCTTTGCTCAAAAGCTTTCAGTAGGGCTGGGCATGGTGGCTCACGTCTGTAATCCCAGCACTTTGGGAGGCTGAGGTGGGTGGATCACTTGAGATTAGGAGTTCAAGACCAGCCTGGCCAAAATGGTGAAACCCCATCTCTGCTAAATATACAAAAATTAGCCAGGTGTAACGGCACATGCCTGTAATCCCAGCTATTTGGTAGGCTGAGGCAGGAAAATTGCTTGAACCCAGGAGGCAGAGGTTGCAGTGAGCAGAGATCATGCCACTGCACTCCAGCCTGGGTGACAGAGTAAGACTCTGTCTCAAAACAAAAACAAAAACAAAAACAAAAGCTTTTGGTGGCATGTTCCTGTATGCCATCAGATAAAGGTCTAAATTCAGCCAAGCATCCACAGGCTATGAAAATCTGGCCTGGAGTTGCACTTCCCATCTTATCTCCCTGGGAAGATAGGGAAGATCTCTATCTTCCCAAATTAGTACTGACCCTAAAAAATTTGACTAATGCCTCCTCTCCTTTGCCTTTCCAGGGCTGTGGTCCCTGGCTGGGATGCCCTCCTTTGCCCTTACTTAGTCATGCACTCTGGTGTTCTTAGGTCACTTCTCTGTATATAGCTCTTGCCTCCCCAGCCAAATATCCTACTCTGTACTGGGCTGGTTCTGCAATCTGTGTTTTTAGCTTCAAATAACTTCTTAGATATATATGTGTTTTTTTTTAAAGCTGTATTATTTGAATTTTTGGTATAAAATTATGGAATCCAGGCTATGGTGAGTTACTGATTGTCATCCACTTGTCTATGCATTCTGGAACCTGGTGGGTTCTATGTGATAAATGGCTTCTACACACTAAATGATTTGCCCTAGGTGAAAATACTGAAATATCGAGTAGTATTGCTGAAAGGAATTTAAGTGACTCTCTCCCACCTGGCAATTCAAAGTTGGGTTCACAGACTGGCAGTGTTGTATCACCTGGGAGTTTGTTAGAAATGTCACATCTTGGGCCCATCCCTGACCTGCTGATCAGACTCTGTATCATAAGAAGACACCTGGATGATTTGTGTGTGCGGGAAAGTGTGAGAAGCACTGAGACAATCCCCACCAAGATCTAAAGGGATTGCATGACATGGTGGAAAGGAGGCGGTGTGACTTAAATGGAAATTATTCTGAAGTATGCACCAGAAGTAGTGTGTTTCATGTTATTTACCAGCTGGCAATTCTGGAAAAAAAAAATCACTTAACCATTCTGGACCTTGTTTTCTTTCTTCTTTTTTGAGACAGGGTCTTACTCTGTTGCCCAGGCTGCAGTGCAGTGGCATGATCTCCTGCCTTCCAGGCTGAAGCCGTTTCCCACCTCAGCCTCTCGAGTAGCTGGGATTACAGGTGCAGGCCACCATGCCCAGCTAATTTTGTGTATTTTTTGTAGAGACAGGGTTTTGCCATGTTGCCCAGGCTGGTCTCAAACTCATGAACTCAAGAAATCTGCCCGCCCCAGCTTCCCAAAGTGCTGGGATTACAGGTGTGAGCCACCACACCCAGCTTTATCATTATCATTATTATTATAATAATTATTATTATTATTTTGAGACAGGATCTTGCTCTGTCACCCAGGCTGGAGTGCAGTGGCATGACCACAGCTCGACTTCCTGGGCTCAAGCGATCCTCCCCACCTCAGCCTCCTGAGTAGCAGGGACTACAGGTGTGTGCCACCATGTCTGGCTAATTTTTAATTTTTTTGTAGAGGCGGGGTTTTGCTGTGCTGCCAGGGGTATTTCTGATCTTTCAAATAGGAATGATACCTCCCTGTTGTTTCATGGGGTAGTTGCAAGGTTCAAAACAAATAAGCAAGCAAACAAACAAACATATGAAAATGACTTAAAGGCCAGGCACATTGGTTATGCCTGTAATCCCAGCATTTTGAGAGGCTGAGGTGGGCAGATAACCTGAGGTCAGGAGTTCAAGACCAGCCTGACCAACACAGTGAAACCCTGTCTCTACTAAAATACAACAAAATCAGCTGGGTGTGCTGATTTTTTGGTGGCGCGTGCCTGTAATCCCAGTTACTTGGGAGGCTCAGGCAAGAGAATCACTTGAACCCAGGCAAGAGAATCACTTGGCTATGTCAGTGAGCCAAGATCGCGCCACTGCACTCCAGCCTGGGCAACAGAGAGAAACTCCATCTCAAAAAAAAAAAAAAAAAATGAAAATGATTTAAAAGTTATTTCAGGTTTACATATATTTGAAAATCATTATTATTGGTGTTTTGTAAAAATTGCTTTTCTCAGGGCCAGGTAGCTGATTTGTGGCAGAGCAGGGACTGCCACATAGCTCTCTGCCTTCTATTCCAGTCCACAACAAGTGAGACTGCCATCACTGCAGACTCAGAAGGCCCTTGGCACTGCAAGAAGTAGCTGGAATGATCTTTTGATAAAGGAATTTGACAATATGTCCCAAGAGTCTTTAAATGTGTTAATATCCTATGACCTAGTAATTTCCCTGCTAGGAATCTATCTTCTTATTTTATTTTTTTTAACCTGAGACGGAGTCTTGCTCTGTTGCCCAGGAGTGCCATGGCACGATCTTCCCTCACTGCAACCGCGGCCTCTTGGGTTCAAGTGATTCTCTTGCCTCAGCCTCCTGAGTAGCTGGAACTACAGGCATGCACCACCACGCCCGGCTAATTTTTTATATTCTTAGTAGAGACAGGGTTTTACCATGTTGGCCAGGATGGTCTTGAACTCCTGACCTTGTGATCCTCCTGCCTCAGCCTCCCAAAGTGTTGGGATTACAGGCGTGAGCTACCACGAACAGCCCTAGGAATCTACCTGAAGAAAATAGGCCAGCACAGTGGCTCATACCTGTAATCCCAGCACTTTGGGAAGCTGAGGTTGGGGGATCATCTGAGGTCAGGAGTTCAAGACCAGATTGGCCAACATGGTGAAATCCCATCTCTACTAAAAATACAAAAATGAGCCGGGCATGGTGGTGCATGCCTGTAGTTCCAGTTACTTGAGAGGCTGAGGCAGGAGAATTGCTTGAACCCAGGAGGCAGAGGTTGTAGTAAGCCAAGGTCACGCCACCGCACTCTAGCCTGGGCAACAGAGTAAGACTCCGTCTCAAAAAAAAGAAAGAAAGAAAAGAAACGGAAATGCAGATGGAGAATTATAAGTTATTATGTTCACTGCAGATTTACTTAGAAAACTGCAAACAACCTGAATGTCCAACAACAGGGAATGGTTGAATAAATTGTAAGACATCCATAGGATAGTACATTATGCAGCTATTAAGGTTTTTGTTTAAAACAAATTGTTAAGGACTTGAGAAAATACTTGAAGGCCCGGCAAGGTGGCTCACGCCTGTAATTCCTGCACTTTGGAAGGCTGAGGCGGGCAGATCACTTAAGCTCAGGAGCCCAGGACCAGTCTGGGCAACATGGCAAGACCTCACTTCTACAAAAAATACAAAAATTAGCTGGGCATGCTGGCGCAGGCCTGTGGTCTCAGCTACTTGGGAGGGTGAGGCAGGAGGATCGCTTGATCCCAGGAGGCAGAGGCTGCAGTAAGCCTAGATTGCACTTACTGCACTCCAGCCTGGGCAACAGAGAAAGACGCTGTCTTAAAAAAAAATCTATGTATCTATCAATCTATCTACCAATAGATATAGATATCTATCGATATAGATTTGATATATTAAGTCAAAAAGGAGGTACATCATAACATTATATATTAACTATGATCTCAACTATGTTAACAAACAAAAAAGTATGTGGGAAAAGACTACAAGGAGCCATAGGAAAATCTGAAGAGTGCTTGTCTCTGAGCAGTGGCATTTTTGGTTCTGCCTTTCATTTTAAAAAACTATACTGATTACTTTTGATCAGTGTACACGGGGATGACTAAAACGAATTAGGAAAAGTAATTGCTACTCTAAATGCACACAATGAAAGTCAAGTTGTGTTTATTGGTTAGTAGCTGTGGTTACTTTTACAATAATGCCTTGGTGTCCTCCCCCACCCACTCCTGCTGCTTCCTCTCTCATTTTGAATAGGAAAAGCATAAATAAGATTAAAAAAATTTTTTAGTCCCAACATTGCAGTTAGGTACACAATATAGTAAATCTCCCTTCTACCTGCTCCCTCAGGCCAATTTCTAATATCCCATAAGCAACCACTGATATCAGTTTCTTCTGTTCCCTTCCAGACTATGCATTTCTCCTAAAAAGTAATACACTAGAGGTTCTTCTCCACCTCTTTTTCTTTTTAAAAAACTTTTTATTAAAAAAAGTTTAAACCTTCAGAAAAGTTACAAAAATAGTAAAATGAACTCTCATATGCCTTTACTTAGATTCATCAACTTTTAACATTTTGCCACAATTGTATTTTTTATATTCATACATAGATTTTGATTATTATTACTATTATTACCGAACCATTCCAGAGCGAGTTACAGACATCTTTATCCGTAAGTACTTGTTAGTATCAATATACTAACAACAAGAACATTCTCCTACATAACCATGATACAATGATCAGATTCAGGAAATTTGGCATTGATACAATACTGTTACCTAATATACAGTTTGAAATACAAATTTTTTCAGTTGTCCCATTACTACCCTTTGTGGCAATTGTTTTTTTCTTCACACCAAGCTCCAATCCAGTATCACCCACTGCATTTGACTGTCATGAGACTTTAGTCAATTTCACTGTGATATCCTTTACTTCGCCTTTGTCTTTCATGATGTTTGTCAAAGATTACAGGCCAGTTGTTTTTCATGTACCCTAATCTTTTATTCAATAATCTATCTTGAAGAGCATTTCAAGCAGTTCATAAATCATCCTATTTGTTTTTCAACAGCCACATAGCATTCCACTAAATGGATGAGGCATAATTTACCTAACCAGTATCACATTGATGAACTTACTTTTTTTTTTTTTGAGATGGAGTTTCGCTCTGTCACCCAGGCTGGAGTGCAGTGCTCGGCTCACTGCAACCTCCGCCTCCCGGATTCAAGCAATTATCCTGCCTCAGCCTCCCGAGTAGCTGGGATTACAGGCATATGCCACCAAGCCCAGCTAATTTTTTTGTATTTTTAGTGGTGGTGGGGTTTCACCATATTGGCCAGGCTAGTCTCGAACTTCCGACCTTGTGATCCACCCGCCTTGACCTCCCAAAGTGCTGGGATTACAGGCATGAGCGACTGCACCCGGCCACGATGAACTTTCAAATTGTTCCCAATCTTTCCCTACTACATACAATACGCAATATGCAAATTTCTTTGTGTACATATGCAAAGAGGTATATACCTGTCTGATACATTTCCTGCAGTGAGGTGGTTGTATCAGAGTATAAATGTATTGCTTTTTTCTTTCTTTTTTTTTTTTGAGACAGAGTCTCCCTCTGTCTCCCAGGCTGGAGTAGCAGTGGCGTGATCTCAGCTCGCTGCAACCTCTGCCCTCCTGGGTTCAAGCGATTCTCCTGCCTCAGCCTCCTGAGTAGCTGGGATACAGGTGTGTGCCACCATGCCCAGCTAACTTTTCTATTTTTAGTAGAAATGGGATTTTGCCATGTTGGCCAGGCTGGTCTCGAGCTCTTGGCCCCAAGTGTCCTGCTTGCCTGAATATTTTGCATTTTGATGGATTCTGCCAAAACGTAACTTCAGAGAGGATGTACCATTTTATACTTCCACCTAAAATGCACAGGATTGCCTATTGTCTTACATCTAAACTAATGCTTCATATAATCAAATCATTCAATCTTTGATAATGTGCATGTGAAAAGCATACTTTAAATTTGTTTCTTCACATTGTGAGGTTGAAAATATTTTTATATATTCAAAATGTATTTGCCTTTCCTTTTCTATTGAGTTGTCCTTTCTATTGAGTTGACTATGCTTCAAACTCAGGCAGAGTCCCACGTCAGGGCTCCCAGGAAGCAGTACTTTTCCAGAAAACTGTATGGGAAGCAGTTTTTCTTTACCAAATAAATCCAAGCTATCTGTACAGCTTCAGGCTCTTGAGTGCTTGGGAATCCTATTGTCCATTCTTAGCAAATGCTTAGCCTATCAGAGTTAACCTTTAATAAGCGTTGCTTCCACTGATGGACTGGATGCATCCCAGGCCTCTTTCATCATTGGTTTTCTGCTTTACATATTCACTAGAGTCCAGATGATACCAGTGAACCTACTGGGAAGCCATAGATGTCATCCAAGATTGGTTTAGGTCTAAGTTGTCCATGAGGTTAGAAAGCCACATCTACACTCTTCTGCAGACCTTCTCAGTTGACATTTGGAACTCCTTACAGGGCAAACTGCTCTACTGGTTTTGCTCTCGGTCTCCAGGCTCTATCCCTAACATTTGTGGAAGGCAGGGCAAGAATACAAATGAAGGCCTACATACCATGTGTCTAAATATTTAAAAGTTATAAATCAAGCCAATATAGCTGTAATGGCATATTTAATCTTCCTACATTTACAAACATACCTTCACAATGAGCAGGAAGTCTGGCTTCAAATTTGGCATTATCAGAGTTTCACTCTGGAATGTGGCAACATGGGGAAAAAGCAGCTTCTGGCCTGCTCTCCATTCTCCTCCCTCCCCTGAACACCCTTCGTCTCACTTCCAGGGACTCTTGCACACATGTGTGGATACCCTAGTCATTCATACCCCTATAAATAAATCCCCCCTTGGTCAACTCTTCGGCTTGGAAAGTGTATACCAGAGGCACAGGTGACCCACTGGAGGTCAGACTTCAGCAAAAGGTCTGTGCAAGAAGCAGGTGCAGGGGGCTGTTTTAGTGCCAGGATACTTGGAGCACAATCTAGAAGGGAGTGAGCTTGGCTCCTTGGATTCCTGGCCCTCGGGGGGAAGACCACAGCTGGAGGATGATCACAGCTGAGCCCTTTATAGTGTCTGGCCTGGGTAAGGTCTGTCTTGATCCAGTCCACTTCCTGTCCACCTAGTGCATTAGTATGCAGTGTGCTGCTGAAGAACTTCCTGAGACTTTTCGTTTGCATTTTCTTTGAATACTTTTAAGAGACAGTGTCTCTCTCTGTAGTCTAGGCTGGAGTACAGTGGCACAATCATAGCTCACTCTAACCTTGAAATCCTGGGTTCAAGTGATCCTCCTGTCTCAGCCTCCTAGGGTCTTGCTGTGTTGCCCAGGCTGGTCTTGAACTCCTGGCCTCAAGTGATCCTCCTTCCTGATCCTCCCAAAGTACTGGGATTACAGGCATGAGCCACTATGCCTGGCCTCTTTTGAACGAGTTGTGGACAACTTGTTGATTTTTCCTGGTGGCAACTTGCTACAAGGACATTGTCATCTTCAGGCGATCCTGGAAAGATGTACAAAACTACAAAGTAGTTTATACTTACTTTCATATATGTATGTTTCTGTAGCACATATATTCATAGAGAGCAGTATTTTTGTTATTCAAAATGAAATTTTTGTGATTATCGAAGTCACATCTGTTAATATATGCTCATTGTAAAAAATCCAGATATTACTTAAAGGTATAAATAAGAATGCAAACAACATCTATAATCTCACCATTTAGAAAGAACCACAATTTATATTTTGGTGTATATCCTTCTAAACTTTTTTCCGTAGATACACACAAACACATACACACACACACACACACACACACACACACTTTCTTTTTATACAAAAATGAGATGATTCTATCTATGCAGTTTTGTCATCTGCTTTTCCTTTTAGTAAGATACAATGGATAGTTTTCCATTGTAATACATGGAAAATTTATGGAAATATATGATATATAGAAATACATCTATACATCATCATATACAAATACATATACATCATATAGAAATACATCTATACATCATCATTCTTTTTTTTTTTTTGAGACAGAGTTTCGCTCTTGTTGCCCAAGCTGGAGTGCAATGGCTCCATCTTGGCTCACTGCAACCTCTGCCTCCCAGGTTCAAGTGATTCTCCTGCCTCAGCCTTCCAAGTAGCTGGGATTATGGATGTGTGCCATCACACCTGGCTATTTTTTTTCCTTTTGTGTTTTTAGTAGAGACGGGGTTTTGCCATGTTGGCCAGGCTGGTCTGGAACTCCTGACCTCGTGATCCGCCTGCCTTGGCCTCCCTAAGTGCTGGGATTACAGGTGTAAGCTACCGTGCCTGGCCTATACATCATCATTCTTAATAGCTGTAGAATTTCCTACTATATTTATTTGTTCATTTACTCAGTAAATATTCATATATAGACCAACCACTGAGCTAGATTCTGGGGAGGTAGTCATAGGTAAGCAAATCTTTGCAAACACAAATTTACCATACTTCACTAATTAACTCTCTGTAGTTTCGACTACTATGAAAAGATCTATGACGAATATGTGTACTTATATTGTTGTGTTCTTGCCTGAATATAGCCTTTGAATACATTCCTAGAAGTATTATTTGATCAAAAGTAAATATATATTTTAAATGTTGATATAAATGCACATTGTCTTTCAGAAAAGTTGTTCCAATATGATGTTCCCATTAAAAGTGTCTATTGTTCAGGCATGGTGGCTCATGCCTGTAATCCCAGCACTTTGGGAGGCTGAGGTGGGCAGATGACTTGAGGTCAGGAGTTTGAGGCCAGCCTGGCCAACATGGTGAAACCCCATCTCTACTTAAAAAAATACAAAAATTAGCTGGGTGTGGTGGCGTGCACCTGTAGTCCTAGTTACTTGGGAGGCTAAGTTAGGAAGATTGCTTGAACTGGGAGGCAGAGGTTGCAATGAGCTGAGATCATGCCACTGCCCTCCAGCCTGGGTGACACACACACAAAAAAAAAAAAAAAAAAAAAAATGCCTTTGCTCCTTATTCCCTCCAACATTGGGTATTAGTAAGATTTTAAGTCTTTATCAATCTGATAGGCAAAACATTGAAATAAATGTTCTCTCTCTCTCATAAACTGACAGATAGCTCATATCCTTTGCCCTGACCTTTTATTTCTGAGTGATTTATATAAAGAAACTATTGTGTATTTTACAACTGCTCCTCAATTTTTGTCTTTGGATTTGGTTTGCGGTATTTTTAAGCCATATTAAAGTTCATTTTTTTCCACACAGAACAATTTCTGTGTGACGTCTTCATAGCTTTTAATAATGATTGATGGTTAATGAAACTGTTGGGTTGAAAGGTTCGAAGCAATCAGAATACAGGGGTTTTTTGGTAGAAACACTGAAGTCAGCTTGCAGATCTCCTGTTGCATTCCAGGCATGGTGAGAACTGAGACCGTGGGGAGCATGTAGAAGGTGATCTGAAACTCCGTTCCTCGGCATGGGGGCTGAGAGGACTGGTTTCTGCTGGGTGCAAAATGCAAGCTGAGTGGTTTAAAGAAAAGGAGTGGAAAATAGGTAACAGCCAGTGTGGCTGTAACAGGCCTAGGGAGGCAGATGGGGTGGAAAGAGATGTGGTAGCTGTGGTAAGGAGTGGAAATTTGAGGAAAGAAAGAGGTTTAAAGGTAGTTTTGGGGAAGTTTATCAGTATGATAGTGGGTTCTCAAAAACTTGCAGTGAAAACCACATTATATGTCATGCTTTGAAGTTCCACTTGGTCATTCTTTGATGAAAAAGTGGGAGACAGGCCCCAAGGCAGGGGCTGGTGAAGGCAGTGCCAGCCCAAGGCAGCCGACTATGTTTAGGGCCCAATGTGGCCACATTGAAGCTGACCTCCCAGCACTCATTCCACTGCTAGATAATGAATCCAAGCCACTTACGATAACTCCTCCTTTCTCGCCAGGTCAGAAATTTGTGCCAATGAGATGTCAGGGGAGGGTTGCTAGGGACTTTCAGAAAAGAGAAGTGTCTTTCTTGCTGAAAGAGAATAGGAAAGCATGTTGTCCCAAGTCAAGTGGCCTCAAGGGGAACTTGTCTTAGAAAGAAGCTGAACGGGAGGATAGCAGAGAGACAGTGAGAAGGTGGTGGCAGCGTGTGTGTGTGTGTGTGTGTGTGTGTGTGTGTGTGTGTGTGTGTGTGTATCGGGGTGGGGAGAGGGAGAGGGAGACAGGGAGAGAGGGGAAAAAAAAAAAAAGAAAGAAAAGAAAGAAGCTGGGTCCCTAAAGACAGTTCCTCATGGTTAAGCCCCTGAATCTACCAACTCTGAAGTCTGTCAACCTCTAGTCTTCCTGTTAGGTGGAATAATAAAATAAATGTCCTTAATCTTTAATTCTGTGGAAGTCAGACTTTCTGTTACTTGCAGCTGAAAACATTCTAATTGACACACAGAATAAAGTCTGAACAAGACTCAGTTCAGACCAAATACTTAGATTGGATCTTTTCTCAAGAGTCATTCCGAACGGTTTGGGGTTCCCAGGATAGTCCGCGTTCTCTTCACCTGAGGGTCTTTGCACACCCCATTCCTTCCTCCTGCAACACTCCTCCCTCTTCTCTTTGCATCCTTGACTCAGGCTCAACTCCAGGGCTCTGATAGGAGTCAGGGGCTATGGAAATATCTTCCTGAGCTCTCGCGTGTGAGTTGAATGTTCCTTTCACATGCTCCCACCAAGCCTTGTGCTTTTCCGGGCATAGCTATTTTGCAGACTGTCTTGAGACTGCCCGTATCTCTGCGTCTATTTTGGTCACCGTTATCTCTGCAATGCTGGCACACTGCCATACTACATGCTCAATAGTTGCTGAATGAATGAATTTTAAAAGTGTTTGTTTGTTTGTTTGTTTGTTTGTTTTTTGAGATGGATTCTTGCTGTGTTGCCCAGGCTGGAGTGCAGTGGCGTGATCTCGTCTCACTGCTACTTCTGCCTCCCAGGTTCGAGCGATTCTCCTGCCTCAGTCTTCCAAGTAGCTGGGATTACAGGCGTGCACCACCATACCCGGATAATTTTTTGTATTTTTAATAGAGATGGGGTTTTGCCATGTTGGCCAGGCTGGTCTGGAAATCCTGACCTCAGGTAATCTGCCTGCCTTGGCCTTGCGAAGTGCTGGGATTACAGGCATGAACCACTGCACCCAGCCAAAGCATTTATTCTTTCTACTTGGGCTTTCAAAGGATCTTGCCTTTTACAAGAAGGCTGTAATTTTTCTTACAAAATTAAGAAAAATTAAGGAAAAATAAGCAGGCTCTTTTTGGTGCTGATTGTTTAATATACAGTAAAGATCCATTTAAAAAATTGACACATAATTCACATAAAATTCACCTTCTTTAAATATATAATTCAGTTACTTTTAGAGTAGTCACAAGGTTGTTCAACCATCATCACTTATCTGATTTCAGAACTTCATCATCCTGAAAAGAAACCCCATGTCCATTAGCAGTCACTCTCCATTCCCTTCTTCTCCCAGTCCCTGGCAATCACTAATCTGTTTTCTGTCTCTACAGATTTATCTATTCTGAACACTTCATCTAAAGGGAATCATGCTGAACATTTGTGTACAAGTTGTTGTATGATTATGTTTTCTTTTTTTTTTTTTTTTTTTTTGAGATGGAGTCTCGCTCTGTCGCCCGGGCTGGAGTGCAGCGGCGCCATCTCGGCTCACTGCAAGCTCCGCCTCCCGGGTTTATGCCATTTTCCTGCCTCCGCCTCCCGAGTAGCTGGGACTACAGGCGCCCGCCACCTCGCCCGGCTAGGTTTTTTTTTTTTTTTTGTATTTTTTAGTAGAGACGGGGTTTCACCATGTTAGCCAGGATGGTCTCGATCTCCTGACCTCGTGATCCGCCCGTCTCGGCCTCCCAAAGTGCTGGGATTACAGGCTTGAGCCATCGCGCCTGGCCTAATTATGTTTTCAATTTTCTGGGTATACCTAGGAATGGGGATGCTGGGTCACGTGGTAACTCTATGTTTAACATTTTGAGGAACTGCCAAACTGATTTCCAAAATGGCTGTACCATTTTACATCCCCACCAGCATTGTACGATGGTTCCAATTTCTTCTCATCCTATTGAAGATTCATTTGAGTACATTTATTTTAGGTAAACAGAATGCTGACATGGAGAAATAGAAATTATATACTTAATATTCATGTGGTTAATGTGTATGAGTCAAATGGTCAGTAATAACCTCACCAATCTACCATTTGAAATCCAAGAGCTCGTAAGGACAAGGCAAAAGAAAATTAGTAACTTCAGAATGAATGCTTGATGTAAGCAAAGTTCTCTCTTTTTTAAAGCATATTGATGGGTAAAAGAGCCTGAGTAAATTTTAAGAGGAAAGTCATGTGACAACAGCCTTAGTTTAAGCCAAAGCCATCCCCCACTGGAATTCAGACGTGTCTAGACCTGTTTGGTGGACTGAGCTGCCAGAAGCCGATGTTTAAGAGGAACTGATGGCTGGGGAGAGAGAACTCATTTAAGGGAAGAGAGACTGAACCAGAAAAGCTTGTTAAGGTGGGGGGGGCCAGTTCTGAATATACTCGACTGGGCCCCCCCTCCCCAACCCTAGTCCTGCCTCCATGAACTCAGGACTGAATCCCAGAAGAGAAAGGCCTATGTTAAAATCTGAAAACCTTATTTTCATTAAAAATTCTTTTTCTTTTCTTTTTTTTTTTCATTTTTTAAATTTTTTTTGAGAGAGAGTCTCACTTTGTTGCTCACTCAGTGGCTTGATCTTGGCTCACTGCAACCTCTGCTTCCTGGGTTCAAGCGATTCTCCTACCTCAGCCTCCTGAGTAGCTGGGACTATAGGCGTGCGCCACCATGCCCAGCTAATTTTTGTATTTTTTTTTTAGTAGAGCCGTTTTCACCATATTGGCCAGGCTGGTCTCAAACTCCTGACCTTAGGTGATCCACCTGCCTTGGCCTCCCAAAGCGCTGGGATTACAGGCGTGAGCCACCGCACCTGGCCCCTGGCCCTGTTTTCTTTCTTTCTGTTTCTTTCTTCTTCATCTTCTTCTTTTTTATTTTTTGGCAGAGTCTCGCTCTCTTGCCAGGCTGGAGTGCAGTGGTGTGACCTTGGCTCACTGCAACCTTTGACTCCCTGGTTCAAGCAATTCTCCAGCCTCAGCCTCCTGAGTAGCTGGGATTACAGGCACAAGCCACCATGCCAAGCTAATTTTTGTATTTTTAGTAGAGACAGGGTTTCACCATGTTGGCCAGGCTGGTCTCAATCTCCTGACCTCGTGATCTGCCTGCCTCGGCCTCCCAAAGTGCTGGGATTACAGGCATGAGCCACTGTGTCCAGCCCCTATTTTCATTAAAAACTCTAAGACCTTGGATGCAAGGGAAGACTGCCTCAGTAATTCCTCATGTACATTATACAAAGTGTACATTACATGAAAGAGACAGATGCTTTTTCTCCTTGGGCAACAAACGCCATGACCTTCAGAGTATTCATCTCCATATTGGTACACCACATGTACCCATGTATCAGGGGGTGGTGGCAGTAACAATGGGCCTGCCTGTAAAGGGGGTCATTTGAAGATGCTAGAGGCAGCCTTGAAACACCTTCATTAGCTGTGTGGGTGGTGAGGCCTGGGAAGCTGATATCACTGAAGAGGGACTGAGCAGAAGACAGTGGTAGAAGCCCATGGTGGTCCTAAAGTTTTTGGTGAGTTCAGGTGAGAGGTTCCCTAGGGATTCCCAGGTGGAACACTGATGGGGACTCCAAGTGATGATAAAAGCAGGAGACATCCCCATTTGTACGTTAATAGTATACAGCACTCTGGCTGGTGTGGACTAGGGAAATACAGTCTAACCGTTAATGAAATCTAATGAAAAATAACTAAGTAGCTGAGGAATGAGCCACACCAATTTGAATTGAATGATTAAATACATATTGTTCATTTTGGGATGAATGGTAGCCTCATAAAATAAAAATTTTTTCCATCTCAAGAGTCATTGTTATTGTGATGAAATAAAGCTGTTGAGTAGCCTTTCCCACCGTGGGTTGCCCAGTTATTCTCACATTTGGGAACTTTCCATTGCTTTAGAGATTAACATTCCCACGGTTTTCTATCCCATGATGTTTGTGGTTATAGATGAAAATGTAACTAGCAGTCAATGGCAGGAAAAGTAATGAATGACGTAGTGTGTAACAATAAAAAATGAAGCAAGTTCAACTGAATCCAAGATGTTGAGTTCACAGAAAGCCAGTGCAACACAACCTGTGAGAAGAGCCACACCCTGGGGTTCTTCTATCACATAAGGGAGGAGAGGGAAGGATTCATGAGCTTTGCCTTTTCAGCATCATGAAAATGAGACTTTGTGATCACACTTTTATTTTATTTTATTTTATTTTATTTTATTTTATTTTATTTTATTGAGATGGAGTCTCGCTCTGTCATGCAGGCTGGAGTGCAGTGGCGCGATATCAGCTCACCGCAACCTCTGCCTCCTGGGTTCAAGAGATTCTCCTGCCTCAGCCTCCTGAGTAGTTGGAATTACAGGTGCATGCCACCATGCCTGGCGAATTTTTGTATTTTTAGTAGAGATAGGGTTTCACCATCCTGGTCAGGCTGGTCTTGAACTTCTGACCTCGTGATCTGCCTGCCTTGGCCTCTCAAAGTGCTGGGATTACAGGCATGAGCCACTGCACTCGGCCTTAATTTTTTATTAGGATGAAATATATTAACTTCAGGACAATGTTGGTTTTTGAAGAGATCATGAGTTATTCATTTTCCATCAAAGGACCTTTCTAGACATGTAGGAAAGAAAGAAAACATCTCATATGATAGAGGTCCTGGTATGCACTGAAGCATAAAAATAGCTCAAGTGGGCATGGTGGCTCATGCCTCTAATCCCAGTACTTTGGGAGGATGAGGTGGGTGGATCACCTGAGGTCAGGAGTTCAAGACCAGCCTGGCCAACATGATGAAACCTTGTCTCTACTAAAAATACAAAAATTAGCCAGGTATGGTGCTACATGCCCGTAGTCCCAGCTACTCAGGAGGCTGAGGCAGAAGAATCACTTAAACTTGGGAGGCAGAGGCTGCAGTGAGCTGAGATCATACTACAGCACTCCAGCCTGGATGACAGAGCGAGACTCCGTCAAAAGAAAAAGAAAAAGAAAAAAAAAGCCAGGCATGGTGGCTCACACCTGTAATCCCAGCACTTTGGGAGACTGAGGCGGGCAGATCACCTGAGGTCAGGAGTTCAAGACCAGCCTGGCCAAAATGGTAAAACCCTGTCTCTACTAAAAATACAAAAATTAGCCAGGCGTGGTGGTACACGCCTATAATCCCAGCTACTTGGGAGGCTGAGGCAGGAGAATCACTTGAACCCGGGAGGTGGAGGTTGCAGTGAGCTGAGATCGTGCCACTGTACTGCCACTTGGGCAACGGAGGGAAACTCCATCTCAAAAAAAAAAAAAAAAAAAAAAGCTCGAGCAACAAACATCAGAGAAGGCATCAGTGAAGATGCCATAGCTCCTCTGTATGTGGGGAGGAAAGATGGGAGTAATGGTTCTCAAACCCTGGATTCCGTGAGAGCCCTAATAATACTTTGAAAGTATCCTGGGCTACTGGGAAGGACCACATAGGTCTGCGGTCCCCCTCCCCCCGACACAAAAATCAGACAAGCCAGGTTATCTCTTTTGTATATTGGTTCTTTTTTCTTTTCTTTTTATTTTCTTTTTTTTTTTTTTTTTTTTTTTTTTTTTGAGATGAAGTCTCACTGTGTTGCCCAGGCTGGAGTGCAATGGCATCATCTCAGCTCACTGCAACCTCTGCCTCCCGGGCTCAAGCAATTCTTGTGCCTCAGCCTCCCGAGTAGATGGGATTACAGGTGCATGCCACCACACCCAGCTAATTTTTTGTATTTCTAGTAGAGATGGGGTTTTACCATGTTGGCCAGGCTGATCTCGAACTTCTGACCGCAGGTGATCCGCCCGCCTCAGTCTCCCAAAGTGCTGGGATTACAGTTGTGAGCCACCATGCCTGGCCTGTATATTGGTTCTTGCCTAAAATTGATATTTGAACATAGGGATTTGGTGCTTTAAAAAATTGAGAGAGAAAGACTGAGATGAAAAGCCACTGGGGCTTTCTTTAAATCCCCTTCTGCAAATCTTATGTTTTCTCAGGAAGAGCTATCTCCAGGATGAACCCTGCATGTTAATCACAGGTGTAGCAAACTCAGTTGCTGTTTTCCCTATGCACACCGGGAATTCATCTACTCCTGGCTCCCAACACATGTTCTTGGCAACACATGTCATGGCTGCTCTGTTGCTGAGCCACATGGTGGAAACCGAGCAGAGCTGAGTTTGACTGGATCCATCCCACCAACCCCTGGCTGACCTCCTGCACTGTCCATCCCTATGTACAGGAGGAATGCTCAGGAGCCCTGGAGAGGAGAGGGCTAAGCTGCTGGCCTGGCCAGAATTTGAGAAGCTCTGCTCAGCACAGCTGAGATTAAAAAGAGAGTCAGGAAGGCGAAATCAGTAATTCCTTTAAGGGCCAGAAAACTTGGGAAAATGCTAAGGGATAACAAAGCCAGGGAGCTTGGGAGCTTGGTCACTTTAGCACTCAGTTTTATGACCTTTGGAAACTACATGTCACACTACTGAGTCCAAAGCCAGCTTTGATAACTTTTGTTTTGGCATCTTTGTCCTCAGGCGTTTTAAGACACTGTAGAGAGGTTGTCTAATATTTTCCACACATCATAATGGCATAAAACTAGGAGATGAACAAGGACAGCTAGGAAGAATTACAAATAGAGACTAGGAGGCAGAAATGATGGAAAAAGATGGAAATGAGAGTGACATCTGTGGGTTTAATCAGTAACTTAATCTGGCAATGCAGAATGTAGCCAGTTAAGAGCAAACAGAGCCTAGTAAGGTTCCTACCTCCTGAGGAGTCCCCATCTCTGCCTTGAGCTTTTGGGATCCTTGGGCAACAGGCAGACGCGTTAGTTCCTGCTGGCTTCAGTCCTGTCTGGCCTCCTGATCACTCAGCACTCAGGACTTTCCCAAGTCTTGAGCCTCCAAAGGCTACAGGTGGCATTATTGGGAGTTCTTTGCTTGTTTGTGGATCTGGAATTTACCTGCTCTCCTCACACCTGGTCCCCAGATGGTGGGGCTGGCCCGAGGCTTCCAGGTGCACAGTAAGCTGCAGCTTCCCTGTGTTCGTGCCTGTCTGCCTGCCTGCGTGTTAGCCTGGTTCCTGACTTTTTACTGGGACTAGACCCCAGCCCAGAAGTTGTCTGGGGCTAGCATGCTGCCACCTGGCTCCTGCTATCTGCTCACTCCATTTTTTCCATCTCACTACCCCTTTACCTGCCACTGGAGGATGCTTGAGTTCTAAACTTATTATTTTGAAAAATTCCAAGCCTGCAGCAAAGTTGAGAAAACAGTACAATGAATAGTCACATACTTTCATTTAGATTTACTAATTTTTAGCATTTTGCCACATTTTTCTTTCTCCTTCTTCACACACACACACTCATAACTGTCCCCATAATGTCTGTTATGGGTATATTTTTTCCAATCCCTGATCTAAATAGGCATCATGCATTACATTTAGTCATGTCTCTTTAGTTTTCTTTAATGTAGAGCAGTCCTCTTGCTATTTTTGTTTCATTTTTGAGACAGTCTCCCTCTGTTGCCCAGGCTGGAGTGCAATGGCATGATCTCCACTCACCGCAACCCCCGCGTCCTGGGTTCAAGTGATTCTCCTGCCTCAGCCTCCCGAGTAGCTGGGCTTACAGGCGTGTGCCACCATACCTGGCTACTTTTCTGTATTTTTAGTAGAAACAGGGTTTCACCATGTTGGCCAGGCTGGTCTCAAACTGCTGGCCTCAAGTGATCCACCTGCCTTGGACTCTTAAAGTGTTGGGATTACAGGTGTGAGCCACTGCACCCGGCCCAGTTCCCTTGCCTGTAAAAAAAAAAAAAAAAAAAAAAAAAAAAAAATCCTGGCCAGACATGGTGGCTCATGCCTGTAATCCCAGAACTTTGGGAAGCCGAAGTGGGCAGATCACCTGAGCTCTGGAGTTCGAGACCAGACTGGCCAACATGGCAAAACCCCGTCTCTACTAAAAACACAAAAATTAGCTGGGCATAGTGGCACTTGCCTATAATTCCACCTACTCGGGAGGCTGAGACAGAATTGCTTGAGTCTGGGAGGCAGAGGTTGCAGTGAGCTGAGACTGCGCCACTGTACTCCAGCCTGGATGACAGAGCGAGACTCCGTCTTAAAAAAAAGATTTTTCTTAAAAAGAAAGAAAAATCTTTCTTGACATCAACATTTTTGAAGAGTTCAGGCCAATTGGGGTTTTTTTGGACATCTTTTTATCTTGTCACAATTTGATTCAGGTTAAACATTTTGGACAGGAATACTTGATAGGTGTGACTGCCTCTTAAGGACAGGCTATGGCCAATGCCCGCTTGCCTTTCTCTGTACAGCACAGTAACCGTCCCCTTCCTCTCCCCAGCCTGGCAGAAGGCAAAGCAGCAAGGGTGGCTGAGGAACTTGTGCTGGGCAGACCTGGGCTCCCAGGGGACCTGGCAGGGTTGCTGCCACCAGACACCACTCTGACAAGTAAACCTTGCCCCATTTTCATTTGTTGCCGATGAGCTCCCGCGTATACTGGGCTCTTCGAATTCTATCGTAGTCCAGTGGTGGTCATGCTTAGGGTGGATCTAAGAGGAAACAAACAAGACAGAGACTCCAAGGAAGCCATGTGTTAGAGGCTCCTCAGGCCCAAAGGCTCTAGTGTATGACCCTTACCATGCAGACAGAGCTTCCAAACTCAAGTGGACACTTCAGGCTGTTGTGCTGGGCTTCAGGAACGGAACAGGGAGGACTAGGAGAAATCAGGACTGGAAGTCTGGTTGAGTACAGGGATTTGGCAGACATCTATGCTCTGTGTTAGCAAGGAAGTCAAGTTCTTCCTTGAAAAGGATGCATGGGTACTACAAGTTCAAAAACTCAAAACGAAAATCCAAGTCCAGAAGCCTTCATGCGTCAGAGGAGACCATGGGCCAGGAGTTCCTCTGAGGCAGGAAAAGCGTTTCCTGTTTTTCCGTGCATCCCTATGGCTGAGTCCTGTGCTTGGTAGGTGGGAGACATCCAATCCTTGCTTCTGAATGAATTAATGACTGTATGAATAAATAAATGGACGTGATTTCTAAAGGGCCAGGTTTGGTATCCAAGAGTCCTATCTAATTGGGAGGATTCAAGAGTTAGTATCTCAGAGTATAGACGGGAAGACACAGCAAAACATAGCATTTTGAGGTACACAAGTCAAGGAACCCAGCTGAGGAATGGGTTGAACAGCAGTGAGTTGTGGCATCTATTATAATTCAGGGTCAACCCACCAACTGCAGACTTTTCTTTGATGTTGAGCTTACGGTCTCCTGGTCTTCTGTATGCAAAGACCTTTTGCTCAGCTACAGTGTAGCCAGGAACATGTCTGTCCCATCAGGCACATGATGTGCAGCTTCCAAGAAGCTGGGACGGGGCCACAAGATTGGCTTTTTTCCCTCCCCCGCACTCCTCTGCACATGGTAGAAACAAAAAGTAAGACATGGACACATTCCTATACTAACCAGACTTTTCAAAAACCATAAAGCCCCATCCAAGCATCGCTCATTAATACCATAAAAGCTGGGTGGAAAAGTTTAAAGTGGGAATGGAGAAATTGCATGGAAAGAAAGCTCAAGAAGCTCCTAATAAAGCAGCTTGAACATAAAGGTTTGGCGCATTCTTAAGACCAGGAAGATGGTCAGGGTCAGTGCTTGAGCTGTAGTCTGCTGCATTCAGCATCTGGAGTGCTGGCGGCTTCCAGCAAAATCTATTAGACTGATAAAGAGACTCTGGAAGATCTCTTACTGGCTATGAGCACCATGCAGGGGCAAAAAAAGATGTGTCAGGTGATTTAGAAGAAAAGTATTTTTAAGTCGAGAAGAGTGCAATCGTATTACCATCTCCACATTTAGAGATGATTTTAAAAAGCACAAAGAAAGGAAGTGGGCTGTTCCTGGGCCTCCTGTAACTACAGTCCAGCCCTGCTTCCTTATATAGATTTCCTTTTGCACACATACTCTTAGTTTGGGTTTCTAAAACCAATGGATTTTATTTATAGGTAAGAAAACCCCAATTTTTCTAAATTCTCACCAAAGTTGATGCTGGCCAGCCCCTAATTTGTGTTATCACCATGCCAGGGGCCCCTCCTTCCTACCTTCCTGTCTGAGTTCCTTGAAGAAACTGGGTGAACTTCTCAGTTCCATAAACTTTTGTAAGTTTCTTTTCTTTCTTTAATTTTTTTTTTTTTTTTTTTTTTTTTTTTTTGCCAACGTGTCAGTACATCTGAGCGCTCCTCATCCCTGTTGGCTGCACAGACAGCTCCAGTTCTGTCCTTCCTTTACTGGGGAACTGCTGTCAGCTGGGCTGGATTAGAGCCTGGCAACCGTTCTGTTGCTAATACATTGGCAGGGAGAACAAAACACTGCAGCTCTCCTGGAACTATTTTGTCATCTATAGTTGGAGCACATAAAACCTCGGGACTTGGAAAAGAACAAATGTCACTTGCTTATTTGCTTTAGGATGTCAGGACCCCCAATTCACCACGCCCTGAATATTTGTCTGATTACAGCACTCATGCAAGTGACAAAAGGTTAAAGGAAAACTCCACCCTCGCAGCATTTCTCTGTTCATTTCCCATCCTCCAGGACTGGTTGGCAGGCCCAGGGAGGGAAAATTCTTATATTTATAACCCCGGGGGTAGCAGGGCCAGGCTTGGCAGCTTCAAAAGGGCTGAGCAAATCTTGGAACACTGGGATTGAAAGAGCCCTGAAGGAGCAATAAGGCCAACATTCCCCTCTAAAGATGAAAACAAAGCCAGAGAGGTTGCCTGGTGTCATGGCTGAACTGTGTCTCCCCAAAATTCATATACTGAAGTCCAATATCCAGTGTCTCAGAGTGTGACCTTATCTGGAGAGAGGTCTTTATAGAGGTAATCAAGTTAAAATGAGGTGACTGGGATGGGCCCTAATCCAATGTGACTGCTGTCTTTATAAGAAGGGGAAACTTGGCCACAGAGTTACGCAGACAGGGAGAGCATCATATGAACATGAAGACGGCCATCTACAAGCCAAAGAGAGAGGCTTTTTTTTTTTTTTTTTTTTGAGATGGAGTTTCACCCTTGTTGCCCAGGCTAGAGTGCAATGGCGTGATCTCGGCTCACTGCAACCTCTGCCTCCTGGGTTCAAGCAATTCTCCTGCCTCAGCCTCCCTAGTAGCTGGGATTACAGGTGCGTGCCACAATGCCCAGATAATTTTTTTGTATTTCTAGTAGAGATGGGGTTTCACTATGTTGGCCAGGCTGATCTCAAACTCCTGACCTCAGGCAATCCACTCACCGCAGCCTCCCAAAGTGCTGGGATTACAGGTGTGAACTGCCGTGTCCAGCTCAGAGAGAGGCTTTTTAGTTGAGAAGAATGCAACTGTAGAACCATCTCCTTATGTATTTATTTATTTATTTTTGAGACAGAGTTTTGCTCTGTCGCCCAGGCTGGAGTGCAGTGGCATGATCTCACCTCACTGCAACTTCCGCCTTTTGGTTACAGAGATTCTTCTGCCTCAGCCTCTTAAGTAGCTGGGATTGCAGACTCGCGCCACCACACCAGCTAATTTTTTCTATTTTTAGTAGAGATGAGGTTTCACCATGCTGGCCAGGCTAGTCTTGAACTCCTGACATCAAGTGATCCATCTGCTTTGGCCTTCCAAACTGCTGGGATTACAGGTGTGAGCCACCACGCCCAACACCATCTCCATATTTAGAGATGATTTAGAAAAGCACAAAGAAAGGAAGATCCTTCTCTCACTTCCCTCAGAGGGAACCAATCTTACCAACACCTTGATTTTGGACTTCCAGCCTCTAGAACTGTGAGACAATGTGTGTGTTTTTAAGCCACTTTGTGCATTTTGTTATAGCTTCCCTAGCAAACTAATACATCTGGAATCTCAGTTCTAAAATGGCTGAGTTGGGTCTTCTGACTCCCTGTCCTGTGCTCCTGCTGGTTTCATTGCACCCTAGACTAGAGATGTACTATGCGATTACTTTTACAGAAAATCAGGTTGCTTTTTGGGAGGGACAATTTGTCTAAACATTTGGAGAGGAACATCTCTGATCATCCATGCTGGAACCTGAGTGTGTAAGTAGAGGCCCACAGGTTCCTCTTTCAGTATCTCCTTCAGTATATCTTTCTGTGAGAACTTTCTCAGCTTAGTCACTTTCACCTTCTACCCCAAAGTTGTGTTCCTTATTTGTTTTTTTTTAAAGGCAGAGTCTCACTCTGTCACCCAGGCTGGAGTGCAGTGGCGTGATCTCGGTTCACTGCAACCTCTGCCTCCCATGTTCAAGCAATTCTCCTGCCTCAGCCTCCCAAGTAGCTGGGACTACAGGTGCAAGCCACCACACTCAGCTAATTTTTGTATTTTTAGTAGAGATGGGGTTTTACCATATTGGCCAGGCTGGTCTCAAACTCCTTACCTCAAGTGATCTGTCTGCCTCAGCCTCCCAAAGTGCTGGGATTACAGGTGTGAGCCACCACATCCAGCCCCTTATTTGTTATTAACGGTATCATAAAATCATGAATGGTGGGCTTGAATTTCATTTCTATACAGATAAACAATGGCACTTTATTATTAGAGGGATGTATTTGAGGAATGGTGTGATATGAATACTTTGCAATAACTCTTCACAATAGAGTGAAATTCTGACCTCAAAGAAGTTGAAAAAACATCATCAACAACAAAAATAGCCTTTACTATTTTTGTTTGTTTGTTTTCAGTAGAGATGAGGTCTTACTCTGTAGCCCAGGCTGGTTGTAAACTCCTGGCCTCAAGTGATCCACCTGCCTTGGTCTCCCAAAGTGCTAGGATTACAGGCATGAGCCACTGTGTCCAGCCAAAAACAACCTTTACTATTTAGCTAGACTTTCTTCCAAAGTAAGGTCCCCCTAAAGAGGGCATTAGGAGATCAGGTGACTTGTCTGAGAACTTGAGTAGGGTCTATGCTCCCTTCTGTCTGGGTGCTGAGGGAGGGGCAGACCCAATAAAGCATTCTCACGGCCCGGTGCAAGCTTAGGGATTTCCTGGAGAAAGACTGGTGGACCAGTGAAGAGCCAGGGACAGACACTGGGCATGAGGGAATGAAGATTAGCCAACTGGCTGCAGAAAAACACGGTGAGAAATCTGTGCCTCTGCTTCCACCCAAGAGATGTTAGTTGAGCTGGTCTCTGCTGCCAGAGGCTGGTCACACACTGGCTTTACAATGTGGCCAACTCGTATAAATCCTTGTATCACAGTAGGGGTGTGTCCATGTGGATTTGTGATCAGCCGCCTCCAGAGATTAGGATTTCACGACCACGCCTCCACCCCACAGAAGGGGATGGTGAAAAATGGTTGGCAGCTTTTACTTCTGCTAAATAAGAATATTATTAAGAATAGTATCTTCTGGCTAAGCACAGTGACTCCCACCTGTAATCTCAGCACTTTGGAAGGCAGAAGCAGGAGGACTGCTTGAGCCCGGGAATTGGAGACCAGCCTGGGCAACACAGAGAAAGCCCATCTTTAAAAAAATTAAAAATTAGCCGGGCAGGGTGGTGCGTGCCTGTGGTCTCAGCTACTTGGGAGGCTGAAGTGGGAAGATCACTTGAGCCCAGGAGGTCAAGGCTACAGTGAGCCCTGATTGCACCACTGCACCCCACCCTGGGCAACAGAGTGAGACCCTGTCTCAAAACAAAAACAAAAACAAAAACAAAAGAAAAAGTTTCTTCTATTAACAGCATTTCCTAAAAATATGGAAATTTTAACAATTTTTAAAAATATAAGACCTAAGAACAATGACAACCTTTCCATCAAATGACATTTGGCAGCCCTAAAGTGACTTTTTTTTTTTCTAAGGACATACAGCATTTATAATGTCTTTTTCAAATGGAAAAAATCACAATGTAATCTTTTATTTATCATTGCCGCCTCTGGTGCAGTTCCTGGCGCTTGAGCCTGGCTCCTCTCCTTGAGGTCCCAGACTCTCAAGGGGCATGTGGCACAGGAAGTCTGCGAGTCCTCTTAGCAATCCCAGCATACTCACTGCTTCAGCCAGGGGGTGTCCCATAAGGTAGGGGTTCCCTGCCTGAGATTCATCCTCTCCCTTTTGTAGCTCCCTTGCGTCTACAAAAACAGATCCCCCTCCACACTCCACCCCAAAAAGCCTTTGTATCCCTTTGCAGAGTGAAGAATTAAAATTCTTTTCTTTTTAGTTTTTATTTTTTATGGCTACATAGCGGGTGTATCTGTTTATGGGGTACATGGGATATTTTGATACAGGCATACAATGTATAATAATCACATCAGGGTAAATGGGGTATCCATCTCCTTAAGCATTTATCCTTTGTGTTACAAACAATCCAATTATACTCTTTTAGTTATTTTAAAATGCACAATAGGCCTGGCGCGGTGGCTCAAGCCTGTAATCCCAGCACTTTGGGAGGCCGAGAAGGGCGGATCATGAGCTCAGGAGATCGAGACCATCCTGGCTAACGCGGTGAAACCCCGTCTCTACTTAAAAAAAACAAAAACAAAAACAAAAAACTAGCTGGGCGGGGTGGCGGGCGCCTATAGTCCCAGCTACTCGGGAGGCTGAGGCAGGAGAATGGCGGGAACCCGGGAGGCGGAGCTTGCAGTGAGCTGAGATCCGGCCATTGCACTCCAGCCTGGGCCACAGAGCGAGACTGTCTCAAAAAATAAAATAAAATAAAATAAAATAAAATAAAACAAAATAAAATGCACAATAAATTATTTTTGACTATAGTCACCCCGTTGTGCTAGTGTTACAGGAAAGGGGTCCTGATCCAGACCCCGAGAGAGGGTTATTGGATCTCCCACAAGAAAGAATTCAGGGTGGGTTCATAGAGTAGAGTGAAAGCAAGTTTATTAGGAACGTAAGGGAATAAAAGAATGGCTGCTCCATAGACAGAGCAGCCCCTGGTTCACATGCCTCTGATACTAGTAAATACTAACTCTTATTCCTTCTTTCCATTTTTTGTACCCCTTAATCATCCCCATTTCCCCCTGTGAAATTCTTTATTACTTACAGAATGCTTCTTAGAATGCTTGTTAGCTAATACAGTATCAGCTCTTCAAAATGACATGTCATCCTACACTAAAAAGGTGATGTTGGCTGGGCATGGTGGCTCAGACCTGTAATCCCAGCACTTTGGGAGCCCGAGGTGGGCGGATCACGAGTTCGAGACCAGCCTGGCCCATATGGTGACACCCTGTCTCTACTAAAAATACAAAAATTAGCCAGTGTGGTGGCACGCACCTGTAGTCCTAGCTACTCAGGAGGCTGAGGCAGAAGGATCACTTGAACCCGGGAGGCAGGGGTTGTAGTGAGCCAAGATTGTGCCACTGCAGTACAGCACAGTGAGACCCTATCTCAAAAAAAAAAAAAAAAAAAAAAGAAAAAAAAGAAAAAGAAAAAGGTGTTGTTCCCTCTTATCTTAGGTCGATTTCTCCCAGAGATGGATTTTGAGACAGGGATTGAAGCATAAGTAGGTTATTGGGAAGGGGATCCCAGTAGGGAAATGGATGAGATAGGAAAGTTGCATTAATTAGAGAGCAAGTGTTAATGAGCTGATTACCTACTAGGATAACTGAAGACCCCTGGAAGACTGCAAGGAGTACCCCTTGGAGTTATACCACCGGTGTGTTGTACCATAATTCCCCTCTGTTATTGGTTGAGTTCTGTCCCTGATGGCATACATTACCCAACACTTTCCACCTGCCCTATGCACAAACCATGTGAGCTCCTGAGCAAGTCTTCTGTCAGAGTCACAGAAGCCACCTGCTGTCAAGATAACAGTAAGTGCCTATCGGATATGGATGTGGCACCGAAGGCCTCTGCTGTACTTCCTTTCTGCAACCTCTGAACTCTTGATTTGAAATTATATCACCAACTCTGCCCTTCCATAAAAGGTAGGAAGACCTATGACTCACCTCGGCCTTTTAATGGAAAAGGGAAGAGACTTCTTCCCCAAAAAGCTACATTCTACTTTTCCAGGGGTGGCCAGACGATCTCCAATAATCTTCATCTCACATCCAAGGGCTAAATCACTGATATTTACATCATATCGATAACCTGCATATATTCACCACAGACATCTCCCACCGCTCTATACTGTGGGATGTTTATTAACAGTGACCTAGACCAGAGATGGCAAACTTATTTCACCTGTGTGCCAGCTCTGATCAATCGGTAGTGGCTGCCCAAAGCACTATGTTGAGATTCTGAGGCTCAGGGAGAGAGAATAGGTTGATTACGAATTAAGTCAGCTAAGTATTTAATACCAACCCATAAGGGGTGCAGAAAAAAGAAATCACTGGAAAATCCCAAAACTCCAAAGGTGAGGTGAAGACTATATATTCAAATTCCTTTCAGGAACTTACTATATGACCATCCATGTGATTGGAAGGAATATTTTGATAAAATCCTTGAAGATGATTGTGGGTGAGGGAAACAATGAAACCCCCAATGGCAGCATGTTCTAGTCATGCTCTAGTCACATCTTGGGTATATCTGTTGGGGGTGGGGCTGGCATTCCAGGTTCTATTATCAACCTGGGAAGGTAAAAATCACTTAGGTAAAATTACATTTAAAAGCCTCTAAAAATGTCCACAAATCACTAGTATCCGGTCCTAGAAGCTTAAAAGCCAAATAGTTAAATCTCCAAATGCGTATATGATGCAACTTTACTGTAACAATGGATGGTCCCTAACTAGCCTTCTTAGGTGGCCACAGGGGGCAGGTATGGCCACCTGATAGCTTTTACTTTGCAGAGTAGATTATGCAAAATTTTTTGGAGGTTGCTTTTAGCTACCTCCCTTATTTTTCTCACACCAAGCACTCCATTTCTCCTGTATGTTAAATACTGGAAAATAAATAAATAAATAAATAAATAAATAAATAAATAAATGGTTTTGCCCACCTCACGTAATACACGAGAGTAAATTTCAAATAGATTATTGAGCTAAATGTAAAAGACCACAGTTACTTAAAAGACTTAAGTCAAAAGATTAATGAGGTCCAGTGTTGTGAAGGATATGCAGCCACAGATACAATCTCATAGGAGGACTATTTCTACTAAAATTTTGACTTCTCTTCTGATATCTGTCCTATAAAAATACACATTGAGGGCCGGGCGCGGTGGCTCACGCCTGTAATCCCAGCACTTTGGAAGGCCGAGGTGGGCGGATCACAAGGTCAAGAGATCGAGACCATCCTGTGAATGGTGAAACCCCATCTCTACTAAAAATACAAAAAATTAGCCAGGCGTGGCTAATCTTACAGGCGGGCGCCTGTACTCCCAATTACTGAGGAGGCTGAGGCGCGAGAATGGCGTGAACCCGGGAGGCGGAGCTTCCTGTGAGCGGAGGTTGTGCCACTGCACTCCCGCCTGGGCGACAAAGCGAGACTCCGTCTCAAAAAAATATATATATACATTGAACTCTGATACCTGTACAAGGTTATTTATTGCAGCGTTATTTATAATAGTGAAAAATTAGAAATAACCAAAATATTCATTGAAGAAAAATGGCTAAAAAAATAAGGCACATTTTTATAGAATGTTATGCAGCTTCATAAAAGAGTAAGATAGGCCAGGCGCGGTGGCTCACGCCTGTAATCCCAGCACTTTGGGAGGCCGAGGCGGGCAGATCACGAGGTCAGGAGATCGAGTCCATTCTGGCTAACACGGTGAAACCCCGTCTCTACTAAAAATACAGAAAAAAATTAGCTGGGCGTGGTGGCGGGCGCCTGTAGTCCCAGCTACTCGGGAGGCTGAGGCAGGAGAATGGCGTGAACCCGGGAGGCGGAGCTTGCAGTGAACAGAGTTCCTGCCACTGCACCCCAGCCTGGGCCACAGAGCGAGACTCCTGTCTCAAAAAATAAAAATTAAAAAATTAAAAATAAAATAAAATAATAAGATAAAAGTCAGCCACGGTGGTGTGTACCTGTAGTCTCAATTACAGGGAGGCCAAGGCAGGAGGATTACTTGAGGCCAGGAGTTCAAGGCTGTAGTGTGCTATGATTGGACCTGTGAATAGCCACTGCACCAGCCTGGGCAACACAGTAAGACTGCATCTCTAACATCACCATTAGCATAATAGCAATGAGGCAAATTTGTATTTATTGACATAGGAATAGCTCTAAGACATGTCACAACTTATTTGAATTCAGTTTCTTCATCTGTAAGATGTAAAAGATCTCTAAGATTTCTTTTAACTTCATCTTCTGAAAAGAGAAGTATGTCATAGAGCCCAAGAATTCTATACTCTTAAAAAATAGAATTGTGGGAGGTAAGTGTGGGATAAAAAGCTACATGTTGGGTACAATGTATGCTACTTGGGTAACAGGTGCACTAAAATCTCATCATTCACCATTATACAATTCATCCATGTAGCCAAAAACCACTTGTACCCCAAAAGCTATTGAAATAAAAAAAAGAATTTTTTTTTCATCTTTTTCCTTGGGAAAATCTAAAATTCACAATACCAATGCACTCCCTCTCTACCTTTTCTCCTTCATCAAAGTTAAATCTGCTTTCTTTCCCAATTCAAATGATCAAAGCATCTTGGAACATAAAATTAATCAAGGAAACTTTGAAGGGAAGTATGTTTCAACAGCTTTACTGAGAAAAAAAAATACCCGAACGCATGAGTTTCAAAGACAATATATTCCAGAGCCAACAATTAAATGGATTGATCCCTAAACCCTCTCTAAAATATTGGTGAAATTTCTCAACAATTATCTGCTCAGCCAGAAGAGGGCTGTGCTTCTAAGGAGGAGAAGAGGACTAAAAAGAGGTTCTTCATAATTCAGAGACTGGAGTGTCCTGAAGAAAACTGGTTTTAATAATTAGAAGGGATCCTAAACTTACGTGTGTTCAAAAACCCAGTCTCCCAGGAACCGATGAACTGGAAAGAATTTCATTTTAAACAGAAAAGATAACCTAAGGAAGCAGAAGTTTCATTTCCATTTTGACAAAATTTCCATAACCACTTGCAAACTCGGAGTTCCTTGTTGTGGGAGTAGCAAATTTGCTTCAACTTTCTGGGTCCCCAGCTTCCCTTCCCCATGTGGAAAGCAGGTATGGAACTTTTGAGTCATCTTGCAGGGTCACTTGGAAGAAAGGTGACTATTAGAAAAGACTTTTGAAAGCAGAAGAGCACACATCAATCACAGACTGAAAACCAGGGTGTAAAGCACAGCAATAAATTGTCTACTGCCACAGAAAGCCCTGGGATCTGATACAGATAATCATTTTGGGTCTTAGTTACAATCGGAGAAGCTCATTAGAGTCTGGAGTTACTTCATGCACTGAGCTGGAAATTTCGAAGGAAACTTTCAAATCCGCTAGCTGCTTTGCTCTTCACTGGATTTTAACTGGATCATTTACTTTTAAAAATCAAGCTGAATTTAGCACTGGCTGAGCCAAACTTTGCCTCTATCTCTGAGCAACTCTTGCCGTTGTCAATGCAGCTCTATGTGTGGACAGAAGAGAATATGATCCATTGTCCTACCAGATGCAAATTATGGTCTTGATTCAACAAAAAAGCATCTGTCCTCCATGTAGGGAAAATAGCAAGAGACTCTGAAGCCAGACTAATGATTTGTGACATGGCACTGTGCTCTTGCAGAAATTCACATTGCAGTTTGTGATTAGCAAGCCAAAAAAAAAAAAAAAAAAAAAAAAAAAAAAAAATTCTGAAACTGACATGATTTGTAATGTTCTGTTTTGAGGCCCATGCTAATGATAAACTCTATCGAAATCTGCTGAGAGAAGAAAATGATAGTTTTTTGAAAGAGAAGGAAAAGATTTTGAAACAGCAAGTCTTTACTTGTAGTACATATGACAAAGTCAATGCTTTTTTCCATCATTCTCTCAGTACCTCTGGGAAGCCAATACCCGGGAAAAAGCAGTATCAATAATACAACTAATTTCATAATCATCTGTTGTCACTGAGGATCCTGTGGCATGGGTGACTGGATGACATGTGGAAAACGTTCTTCAAATTGATAAAATGTATTTGATTTCTATCTACTGGTAATAGAATAATATGAGTCTATTGTGGTTTTAAATTCTTTGTACTCCTACCCCTCTCCCATTGGTTTAGTGGCATTGAGGGCTTTTGTTATGTATGGCTCCTCAGGTGGGGTCTAAGCACCTAAAATGCAGACAAAGAAACTGAGTCAATGTCTAGCTTTGAGTTTAAAAAATTTGGCTTTGAAGATCTAGAAAGAAGTAGTGTGCCCAGCTTACTGTGCCTCAGTCAGAAATGAGTACTATAATTAATTTTTAAATTTTTGTTAATAATAGTTATTTTCTAGCTGTTAGCCATTCATACTTTCTCTTTTGTGATTTGTCTGTTTTATGTTCTTTTCTTATTTTTTACTGGAATATCTTAGGTGCCCCCACTCATTTCCATGTAGATCTATCGTATATGTAGCAAACATTTTCCCAGTTTGATCTCTTTTAATTTAGTCTGTGAATTTTTTTTGTTCTACAGAGTTTAGCAGTTTTATGTAATCAAATCTACAGCTTTTTCCATGTGATTTCCACTATGGCTCTTAAACTTAGGAGAGTTTTTACCATTAAGACAAAAACTCCAGCTGAATTAAATTCAAAAGAGTTGAATTGAGTGATGAATGATCTGTGAATTGGGCAGCATCCTGAGCCAGAGTAGGCTCAGAGCCTCAGCACAGCCACGTGGTGGAAGAAGATTTCTGGACAGAAAAACGAAAGCGAAGTACAGAAAATGGAAGTGAGGTACAGAAACAGCTCTGAATTGGTTAGAGCTCAGCAGTTTGCCTTCTTTGAGCATGGTTTGTACAGTTGGCCACATTTGATTGGCCAAAACTCAGTGACTGCACAAGAGTAGACTACAGTCTGTTTACCTTTCCATTTAGGTTATAGTTCATGATGTACCGAGAAACGTTTAGGCCAAATTTAAAATATCTAATAGGGCAGCTTTAGGCTAAACTTGATTTAACATTATACGTAGAGTTGACAGAAATTCATGTATAATTTCATCTGTTTTGTCTGCAGTTTGATTTTTTTTTTAAACAATGAACTCTTTATTCTTATCAGAAATTTTATTCATTTCATCAACAAATAGTTCCTGAGTGCCCTTCTGTGTCTGACAAAGTGTAGTTGTTAGGAATAAAATGGTAACCAAAATGCTTAGAGTAGGAGAGCAGATATGAGCGAGTGACAGCAGGCGATTTTCATGCAGCTGGGGAGAGCTGTCATAAGGTGGTTTCACTGCTCTCAGCGCAGTATTAAGCCTAAGTGAAGTCGGGCAGCGTTGCAAACCATTGGAACCTCTGTAAATCTTAACTTTGTTCCCAGAGAATCCCCCTTAAGTTGATAAGCTAAAACAATTTCTGCAGCAGGCTAAATCTGATTAGCCATGGAGCATTATTCATGCTCCAGCTATTAGGTAAAAAGTCATCAGGAGCAAAGAAACCAAGATAATTCTTTTTAAAAGACTTATAAAAACAACAAAATATACCTTCACCAAGATTTCAAATTAGGATTCAGAGTAGCAGGGCTATCTGAGATGAGTTAGGACTGGTAGGTGCTGGGCCTAGTGGACAGGGATGAGACCTGCTTTGCAAGGGCACGGTTTGGTGTTGTGCTTCAGAAATGGCCGACCCCAGGATCCATTCAAGCACCATATCCCCCACCCCCACCCAAAAAAAAAGAAGATGTAAGAGGAGATTAATGTTTTCATACCTTATAACACAACATCCATTGTGTCCCCCATGGATCAAAGAATAATTTCAAATTTAAAGTCTTATTATTATTATTATTATTATTGTTTTTTTGAGATGGAGTTTTGCTCTTGTTGTCCAAACTGGAGTGCAATGGCATGATCTCAGCTCACCGCAACCTCTGTCTCCCGGGTTCAAGTGATTGATTCTCCTGCCTCAGACTCCCGAGTAGCTGGGATTATAGGCATGTGCCACTGTGCCTGGCTAATTTTGAATTTTTAGTAGAGATGGGGTTTCTTCATGTTGGTCAGGCTGGTCTCGAACTCCCGACCTCAGGTGATACACCCGCCTCAGCCCCACAACATGCTGGGGTTACAGGCATGAGCCACCTCACCAGGCTAAGTCTTACTATTTAAGAAATACATTCCTTAAGTTTATAGCTGCTGTAGACAGTTATTCTTCTGATGGATCTGGGCAAAGTCAACTTAAAATCTGGAAAGAATTCACCATTCTAGAAGCCTTTGGGCAAAGTCAACTTTAAAATCTTACAGAAAGAATTCACCATTCTAGATGCCTTTAAGACTATTTGTGGGCCAGGCCCAGTGGCTTATGCCTGTAATCCCAGCACTTTAGGAGGACGAGGTGGGCGGATCACCTGAGGTCGGGAGTTCGAGACTAGCCTGACCAACATGAAGAAACGCTGTCTCTACTAAAAATGCAAAATTAGCCGGGCGTGGTGGCACATGCCTGTAATCCCAGCTACTCAGGAGGCTGAGGAAGGAGAATCACTTGAACCCAGGAGGCAGAGGTTGTGGTGAGCCGAGATCGCACCATTGCACTCCAGCCTGGGCAACAAGAGTAAAACTCCGCCTCAAAAAAAAAAAAAAAAAAAAGAATATTTGTGATTCATGGGGGAGAAGGTCAAAATAGCAACATTAACAGGAGTTTGGGTGCCAGGTGTGGTGGTGGCACATGCCTGTAATCCCAGTACTTTTTGCTTCAGCTCAGGAGTTCGAGACCAGCCTGGACAACATGGCAAAAACCCATCTTTACAAAAAATAATTTAAAAATTAGCTGGGCATGGTGGTGTGCACCTGAAAGGCTGAGGTGGGAGGATCTTGAGTCTGGGAGGCTGAGGCTGCAGTGAGCTGAGATCTCACTGCTGCACTCCGGCCTGGGCAACAGAGTGAGACCCTATCTCACAAAGAACAAAAACAAACAAAAACTGCTAACAACAACAACAAAACAGGAGTTTGGAAGAAGTTGGTTCCAACCCTCATGGATGACTTGGAGGGGTTCAAGACTAGAGTGGGAAGAATTGCATATGAGATGAAAATAGCAAGATAACTAGGATCAGAAGTGGAGCCTGAAGATGTGACTGAATTGCTGCAATCTTATGATCAAACTTGAATGTATGAATTGCTTCTTATGAGTAAAGAAAGTGGTTTCCTAAGATGAAATATATTCCTAGTGAAGATGGTGTGAACATTGTTGAAATGACAAGAAAGGTTTAGAATACTACATAAACTTGATAAAGCAGCAGCAGGATTTGAGAAGATTGACTCCAATTCTGAAGTTCTATATTGTGGGTAAAATGCTATCAAACAGCACTGCATGGTATAGAGAATTTTTGTGTGTGTGTGAAAGAGAATCAATGCACAAAACTTCATTGCTGTCTTAAGAAACTGTCAGTCCAGCCCGGGTGGCTCAAGCCTGTAATCCCAGCACTTTGGGAGGCCAAGGCGGGTGGATCATCTGAGGTCAGGAGTTCAAGACCAGCCTGACCAACTTGGCAAAACCCCATCTCTACTAAAAAATACAAAAAATTAGCCAGGCATGGTGGTGGGCACCTGTAATCCCAGCAATTTGGGAGGCTGAGGCACGAGAATTGCTTGAACCCAGGTGGCAGAGGTGGCAGTGAGCCGAGATGACACCACTGCACTCCAGCCTGGGCAACAGAGAGAGACTCCAACTCAAAAAAAAAAAAAAAAAAAAAAAAAAAAGAAGAAGAAAAGAAAACTAAACTGTTGGCCTGGCACAGTGGCTCACACCTGTAATCCCAGCACTTTGGGAGGCTGAGGCAGGCAGATCACCTGAGGTCAGGAGTTTGAGACCAGCCTGACCAACATGGAGAAACCCCATCTCTATTAAAAATACAAAATTAGCCAGGCATGGTGGTGCATACCTGTAATCCCAGCTACTCGGAAGGCTGAGGCAGGAGAATCGCTTGAACCCGGGAGGCGGAGGTTAGGGTGAGCTGAGATTGCACCATTGCACTCCAGCCTGGGCAACAAGAGCGAAACTCTGTCTCAAAAAGAAAAAGAAAAAAGAAAAAGAAACTGTCACAGCAGCTAGGTCTGGTGACTCATGCCTGTAATCCTAGTACTTTTGGAGGCTGAGGTGGGAGTAATAGGTGACAAAGTGCTAGCAGCCCTCACTCTCAGTGCCTCCTCGGCCTCAGCGTCCACTCTGGTGGCGCTAGAGGGGCCCTTCAGCCTGCCGCAGCACCCTGGGAGCCCCTCTCTGGGCTGACTGAGGCCGGAGCCCCCTCCCTCTGCTTGCTGGGAGGTGTGGAGGGAGAGGCAGGGGCGGGAACCCGGGCTGCGCACGCGGGCCAGTGTGAGCTCCAGCAAGCACGGGCTCCGCGGGCCCGCACACACTGAGCGGCCTGCTGGCACCGCTGGCCCAGGGCAGTGAGGGGCTTAGCACCCGGGCCAGCAGCTGCTGCGGTTGTGCCGGGTCCCCCAGCAGTGCCGGCCTGCCGGCGCTGCACTCAAATTCTCGCCAGGTTTGGCTGCCTCCCGGCGGGGCAAGGCTCGGGACCTGCAGCCTGCCGTGTGTGAGCTCCTCCCCCTATGGTGGGCTCCCAAGCGGCCTGAGCCTCCCCGAGGGGCGCAGCTCCCTGCTCCATGGCACCTGGTCCCATCAACAGCCCAAGGGCTGAAGAGTGCAGGTGCGGCTGGGGACTGGCAGGCACCTCCACCTGCAGCCTTGGGGCAAAATCCACTGGGTGAAGCCAGCTGGGCTCCTGAACTGGATGGGGACTTGGAGAACTTTTATATCTAGCCGGAGGATCGTATGTGCACCAATCAGCACTCTGTGTCTAGCTCAGGGTTTGTAAATACACCAATCAGCACTCTGTGTCTAGCTTAGGGTTTGTGAATACACCAATTGGTACTCTGTATCTGGCTAACCTAGTGGAGACTTGGAGGACTAGCACTCTGTGACTGTGTCTAGCTCAAGGATTGTAAATGCACCAATCAGCACTCTGTGTCTAGCTCAAGGTTTGTAAACACACCAATTGGTACTCTGTATCTAGCTAACTAGCACTCTATAACTCTGTGTGTAGCTCAAGGATTGTAAACGTACCAACCAGCACTCTGTCAAAATGGACCAATCGGCTCTCTGTAAAATGGACCAATCAACAGGATGTGAGTGGGGCCAGATAAGGGAATAAAAGCAGGCTGCCTGAGCCAGCCAGCCGAACCCGCTGTGGTTCCCAAGGCTTTTTCCCTTTTTGCAATAAATCTTGCTGCTGCTCCCTCATTGGGTCCATGCTGCGTTTGTAACACCCGCAGTGAAGGTCTGCAGCTTCACTCCTGAAGCCAGCGAGACCACGAACCCACGGGGAAGAACCAACAACTCCAGATGTGCTGCCTTTAAGAGCTGTAACACTCACCACAAAGGTCTGCAGCTTCACTCCTGACAGGGAGACCACGAACCCACCAGAAGAAACTCCAGGCACATCTGAATGTCTGAAGGAACAAACTCTGGACACACCATCTTTAAGAACTGTAACACTGTTTGGGGTGTGCGGCTTCATTCTTGAAGTGGGTGAGACCAAGAACCCACCAATTCCGGACACAGGAGGCAATTGCTTGAGGCCAGGGGCTTGAGACCAGCCTGGACAACCCAACAAGACCGTGTCTCTACAAAAAATTGTTTAAAAGTTAGTGGCTGCACACGGTGGCTCATGCCTGTAATCTCAGCACTTTGGGAGGCCGAGGCAGGCAGATCACCTGAGGTCAGGAGTTTGAGACCAGCCTGGCCAATGTGGTGAAACCTCGTCTCTACTAAAAATACAAAAATTAGCTGGGTGAGGTGGCACGGGCCTGTAATCCCAGCTACTCAGGAGGCTGAGGCAGGAGAATTACTTGAACCTGGGAGGTGAGTTGGCGGAAGTTGAGATCCCGCCATTGCACTCCAGCCTGGGAGATAAGAGCGGGACTTCGTCTCAAAAAAAAAAAGTCAGGAAGGGGGGTCTTGTCCCAGCTACTCCCAAGATGGGAAGACTGCTTGAGCCCAGGAATATGAGGTTATGGTGAACCATGATTGTACCACTGCACTCCAGCCTGGGTGACAGAGCAAGACCCTGTCTCAAAGAAAAGGAAGGAAAGAAGGAAGGAAGGAAAGAAATTACCATAGCCACCTTGGCCTTTAAATGACCACCACCGTGATTAGTTAGCAGCCATCAAGGTCAAGGCAAGAACTTCCATCAGCAAAAGTATAATGACTCCCTGAAGGTTTCTGTTAACATTGTTTTTTCCCTAGCAACAAAGTATTTTTAAATTAAGGCATGTCCATTGTTTTTCAGACATAATGCTATTGCACACTTAACAGACTACAGTATAGTAAAAGCATAATTTTTATGTGCACTGGAAAGCCAAAACATTCCCGTGACTCATTTTATTGTGATACTCATTTTATTGCAATGGTCTGGAATGGAACTTGCAGTATCTGAGATAGCCCTGTACACGCACACGTACACACAAACACACACACACGCACAGCTACATCTATATATGCATTTATCCTGTTGGTTCTGTTTCTCTGGAGAACCCTGACTACCATGGTGAGTAAATAGCTAAGGTAACTACTTGGGCTCAGACTGTGGCAGGAACTGGGGAGAAGAATATCTCCATTACTTCTTATTTGCATACGTGTAATAGACTCACCGTTTTGCCAATAAAATTAGGAATACATAGTTCTGATTTGGGTGATGTAATTAAATACATCAATATTTTGTTTCTATGATTACCAGATATTTTGTTACCTACATTCACTTGAAAACCACTACTGATCTGATTATACAAGGGAGACAGGATTTTTTCCCTAAACCAGTGTCAAAGTTCCCTGAAGCTGGAAAGTCCCTCAAGAGGAGTGGTCTGGCCAATTCCAGCAAGTATTCTCAGAAATATAATGATATAATCCTAACACTGAGTATTGGCACAGTGTATCAGCTTAGAAAAGTGCTTTTACATATAGTATGTTCTAAATTTTTCTGAACGACTGTGAGATACTTTGGAGAGGATTGTCATTATTATAACTACCCCTCTTTTGCAAAAGAAGAAACTGAGAATCAAGAAGTTATGTGATACATCATAGTCTAATCAGCTAGGCCATGACAAACCCAGGACGAGAAATGAGTTGTTCTTGCATGCTTCATCTAGCACTTTTTCTTACCACTCAAACATATATCTGGCCAGGTGAGCAAACTCTGCTAGGAGATTAGAGTACCAATTCAGTATCCTGACAAAGAATTTATCGTCAGTTACTTTTGACGGTGAGATGAGAAGGGAAGCTCGGGTAGTGAGGATAGCTGGAGAGTTGAGATTGAGGGTGCAACTTGGTGAGTCACCCTCATTTTTCTGTAGAATAAACTCAAAGCTTTTCTTTGTCCTTTCTTCTTTTTTGTCAAAATGAGTCTAATTCAAATGGACCCTACTTTGGGAAGCAATTCCTAATCACCCAGTCAAAATGTATCACTACCTCTTCTGTGTATTCATTCACATTTTCTGTTTTGTTGTTGTTTTGTTTTGTTTGTTTTTGCGACAGGATCTCACTCTGTCACCCAGGCTGGAGTGCAGTGGTGCGATCTTGGCTCACTGCAACCTCTGCCTCCTGGGTTCAAGTGACTATCCCACCTCAGCCTCCTGAGTAGCCAGGACCACAGGCATGCCACCATGTGTGAATAATTTTTGTATATTTTTTTGGTAGAGATGGGGTTTTTCACCATGTTGGCCAAGTTGGTCTCAAACTCCTTACCTCAAGTGATCGCCTGACTCGGCCTCCCAAAGTGCTGGAATTACAAGCGTGAGTCACTGCACCTGGCTCATTGGTATCTTTTATTACAAGACTAATCACATATTCGACAGGTATCTGTCTCCCTAAGCAGCCTGAGAGCCACTAAGGGCAAGGACTGGGTCTTTTTCTGTGCACTCATTCAATCAATTGAGGTTTATTGCAAGCACCTCTTTGTGTTGCAACTTGCTAAACCCTATGGATACAAAGTTGAAGTTCCTAATCTATTTGGGAAAAGATACATAAACCACTAATTACAATCCAATGTGATAAGTGCATGCATTAAGTTCTGGAGAGCATAGAAAAGGAAACATCAAAACTATCTGGGATAAGATAATTAAGTACTTAAGACGGGGATTTTTCAAGCAATGTCCTGAAAGATATGGAGGAAAAAGAACATTTAGTCCCAGGGCATACCTTATATAAAAGTAGATGCAATAAAGGAACAGGGCCAGTCCAGGAATAACAAGTAGTTCTGTGTGAACTGGCATGAAGTTGGACAAGTACGAAGATTGCAATAAAAAGTGTCCTGGATACCAAGCTAAATAATTTAGACTTTATTCTCTAGTTTGGTCCTGCCAAACCTGGAGGCCACAGAATTGTTTCAAAAGGTTTTGTAACATGGACTAAATAAATAAGCCTGAAATGTGTGTGTAATTGTTTAAATGTCGGTAGACACTGTAATAATGTATTCAAAGCTGTGTGTAAGTGGTTTAGAAGTTAGAGTAGCTTTTTGTCATTATTTCTATCAATCAATAAACACTAAAAGTACAACTACTATTGTGTGACAGTACAAAGGATTTTTGTTATTAATGTCAAAAGGAGTCCTTATAATTAGTTTTAAGTGATAAATCAATGAGTTTTTTTTTTTCTTTTTGTTTTCTTTCCTTTTTGGGGGGGGGGGATGGAGTCTTGCTCTGTCGACCAGGTTGAAGTGCAGTGGCATGAACTCAGCTCACTGCAACCTCCGCCTCCTGGGTTGAAGCGATTCTCCTGACTCAGCCTTCCAAGTAGCTGGGATTACAGGCGTGTGCTACCACGCCCGGCTAATTTTTGTATTTTTAGTAGATACGGGGTTTCATCATGTTGGTCAGGCTGGTCTCAAACTCCTGACCTCGTGATCTGCCTGCCTCGGTCTCCCAAAGTTCTGGGATTACAGGAGTGAGCCACTGCGCCCAGCCAGAGATTTTTTCTTAAGAGAAAAACTTTTATTGCCTTTTCCCCATAAGACATGACACATTTTACTTTAAAACTTTAGAAAATACAAATAAACAAGACAATAAAAAAGAAACATCCGATAGTTCTAGCACTCAGAAACAACTAATGTTCACAATTGTTAAAATTCCAGCCCTTTTTCTATGCTTATGTATATAAACAAACATTTTAAATTTACACATATTTAATTGTAATCTCTTTACTTATATTTATAAACATCTTTTTGACATTACATATATACATCTGCATCACCATTTAAGATAGCTACACAGTATTCTAAGAGATAAATATTTCCTAATTTACCTCCTACTGTTGGACGTTTAGGTTGTTTCTAATTTTTGCGTTGCAAATATTAAAGAAATGAACATCTTTGTGTGTGTGTTTTTACATTTGTCCAATTATTTCATTAGCAGATTATATATATATATATATATATATATAGAGAGAGAGAGAGAGAGAGAGAGAGAGAGAGAGAGAGATGGAGTCTTGCTTTGTCACCCAGGCTGGAGTGCAGTGGCATGATCTCGGCTCACTGCGACCTCCACCTCCTGGGTTCACGTGATTCTCCTGCCTCAGCCTCCCAAGTAGCTGGGACTACAGGTGCCTGCCATCACGCCTGGCTAATTATTGTAATTTTAGTAGAGACGAGGTTTCACCATGTTGACCAAGCTGGTCTCGAACTCCTGACCTCAGGTGATCCACCCGCTTTGGTCTCCCAAAGTGCTGGGATTACATGTATGAGCCACCACTCTCGGTCTCATTAGGATATTACATTGGAAATGATTCAAGGCATATGTGCATTTTGAGGCTTTGATATACATTGCTAAATTACCTTCCAAAAGTCTGTACCCACATTTATAGCTACACTTTGTGTATAAGTGTCCATGTTCTACACTTTTATCAGGGTATTAGTAATAGTAGATTTGGCAAGTAGCAAAAAATATTAAAATTTTCCTTAACAGTGAAGTTGAACTTTTTTTCTTTAACAACTTTGAGAGATTATTTACATTAAATTACCATATAATGAAGCCATTAATTTACCATAAATTATCATAAAATTCAGCCAATATAAGTGTACAATTTAATGATTTTAGAAAATATATAGTCTGCAACCATTACGACAATCCGCTTTTAGAACATTTCTAACACCCTAGCAAGTTCCCCTCTGCCCATTTAATGTCTGCTTCCATCCCCAGTCCTAGGATACCACTGTTTTGCTTTCTATTTCTATAAAGTTGCCCTTTCTAGACATTTCAAATATATAGAACCAGACAATACGTAGTCTTTTGCATCTGGCCTTTTTCAGTTAAGTCTGTTTTGGCCCTTGCCCACTTTTCTTTTCTGTTTTTTAGACAGGATCTTGCTCTGTTGCCTAGGGTAGAGTGCAGTGGTAGAATCATAGCTCATTGTTGCAACCTCAAACGCCTAGGCTCAAGCAGTCCTAACACCTCAGCCTCCTGAGTAGCTGGGACTGAGAGGTGAAGCCAGCTGGACTTCTGGGTCAGTTGGGGACTTGAAGAACTTTTCTGTGGCTAGCTAGAGGTTTGTAAAATGGATGAATCAGCACCCGGTAAAATGGATCAATCAGTGCTCTGTAAAATGGACCAAACAGCAGGACATGGGTGGGGACAAATAAGGGAATAAAAGCAGGGCACCCCAGCCAGCAGCGGCAACCCGCCTGGGTCCCCTTCCATGATGTGGAAGCTTTGTTCTTTTGCTCTTCACAACAAATCTTGCTGCTGCTCATTCTTTGGGTCTGTGCCACCTTTAAGAGCTGTAACGCTCACCACGAAGGTCTGCAGCTTCATTCTTGAAGTCAGTGAGACCAAGAACCCACTGGAAGGAACCAACTCTGGACACATCTTGGTGACCCAGATGGGACTAGCGCCAAGTCGTGAGTACCACTGGACCCCTTTGACTTGCTATTCTATCCTATTTTTTTCCTTAGAATTTGGGGGCTAAACACCGGGCACCTGTCAGCCAGTTAAAAGCAACTAGCGCGGCCACCGGACTAAAGACACAGGTGTCAGGCTTTCTGGGAAAGCCTGAACTCTCTTCAGAGTTGGGAATGTTGGTCTGCCTGGAACCAGCTTCCACTTTTCCTGTACTTCTGGGCCAAGCCGAGGGTCAACAGAGAGGAAAGCCATTCAGCTCTGGGGTTCCCACAAAAAGTTGGCTGACCTTGCAGCCATGAGCGGAACTCTCAAAGTCACATTGCCCAAGCGAGACTCTCCCATCTATCCTATCTATCCTGACCCTTGCCTCCTGAGTCCTAATGCCTGTCAGACAAACTTCCTCCCACCTCTCTTCTTTGAGGCTAGTCCCACTTCTAAAAACCACTCCCGGTCACTGATACTCTTCTAGTATCTCCTATAAGAATGACTTCTAGTAGAAATTTCAAGACTCCGTTCCCGTCCTTGGGCACCCGGGCTCACCAATTAGAAAGACATAATTTTTGCCCAAAGCCCCATCTGGGGGGCAGGGGACTATTTGGAATTTTAGAATCCCTCCTCAGACTAGCAGGTCTAACAAAGGCTATTCCCAAAGCTAGGATATGGGGAGCCTCAGAAATTATATCCTTCCTATCCATATGATGAGAAGTGCGGAGAAAAGGCGTCACTCTTCCAACCCTGGGGATCCCTTCCCTCCCTCAGGTTATAGCCCTCCACTCCATTTTGAGGCATACCATCTTTATAGGACGGGGTAAGGTCCCAATACTAACAGGAGAAAATGCTTAGGACTCTAACAGGTTTTCAAGAATGCGTCGGTAAGGGCCACTAAATCTGATTTTTCTTGGTCCTCTTTGTGGTCTAAGAGGAAAGGCAAGGGGCTGGTTTTTGAGAATGCGTTGGTAAAGGCCACTAAATCCGACCTTCCGTGGTCCTCTTTGTGGTCTAAGAGGAAAATTAGTGTTTCTGCTGCTGTATCAGTGAGCTCAACTATTCTGATCAGCAGGGTCCAGGGACTGTTGCAGGTTCTTAGGTAGAAACAAACCAAAATTGTGGGTGTTTTTTTCTCTCAGATGGGAAACACTCAGGCATCAACAGGCTCACTCTTGAAATGCATTCTAAGTCATTGGGACTAATTGGACTTGCAAACCCTGAAAAAGAGGTGGCTCATTTTTTTCCGCACTATGGCCTGGCCCTGGTATTCTCTCTCTGATGGGGAAAAATGGCCACCTGAGGGAAGTATAAATTACAGTACTATCCTGCAGCTTGAACTTTTCTGTAAGAGGGAAGGCAAACGGAGTGAAATACCTTATGTCCAAGCTTTCTTTTTCACTGAAGGATAATCCACAACTATGCAAAACTTGCAGTTTACATCCCACAAGAGGACCTCTCAGCTTACCGCCATATCCTATCCTCCCTTTAGCTCCCCTTCCTATTAATGATAAGCCTCCTCTAATCTCCCCCTCCCAGAAGGAAACAAGCAAAGAAATCTCCAAAGGACCACAAAAACCCCCGGGCTATCGGTTATGTCCCCTTCAAGCTGTAGGGGGAGGAGAATTTGGCCCAACCCAGGTACATGTACCCGTCTCTCTCTCTGATTTAAAGCAGATCAAGGTAGACCTGGGGAAGTTTTCAGATGATCCTCATAGGTACGTAGATGTCCTACAGGGTCTAGGGTAAACCTTTGACCTCACTTGGAGAGGTGTCATGCTATTGTTAGATCAAACCCTGGCCTTTAATGAAAAGAATGCAGCTTTAGCTGCAGCCTGAGAGTTTGGAAATACCTGGTATCTTAGTCAAGTGAATGATAGGATGACAGCCAAAGAAAGGGACAAATTCCCTACCAATTAGCAAGCCATCCCCAGTATGGATCCCCACTGGGACCTCGACTCGGATCATGGGGACTGGAGTCGCAAACATCTGCTGACCAGTGTTCTAGAATGACTAAGGAGAATCAGGAAAAAGTCCATGAATTACTCAGTGATGTCCACCATAACTCAGGGAAAGGAAGAAAATCCTTTTGCCTTCCTCAAGCAGCTACGGGAGGCCTTAAGAAAATATACTCCCCTGTCATCTGACTCACTCGAGGGTCGATTGATCCTCAAAGGTAAGTTTATTATCCAATCAGCAGCAGATATCAGGAGAAACCTCCAAAAGCGAGCTGTGGGCTCTGAACAAAATCTGGAGGCATTATTAAACCTGGCAACCTCGGTGTTCTATAATAGGGACCAAGAGGAACAGTCCGAGAAGGAAAAGTGAGATCAGAGAAAGGCCACAGCCTTAGTCATGGCCCTCAGACAAACAAACCTTGGTGGTTCAGAGAGGACAGAAAATGGAGCAGGCCAATCACCCGGTAGGGCTTGTTACCAGTGTGGTTTGCAAGGACACTTTAAAAAAGATTGTCCAATGAGAAACAAGCTGCCCCCTTGCCCATGTCCACTATACTGAGGCAATCACTGGAAGGTGCACTGCCTCAGAGGACAAAGGTTCTCTGGGCCAGAAGCCCCCAACCAGATGATCCAACAACAGGACTGAGGGTGTCTGGGGCAAGCACCAGCTCATGTCATCACCCTCACTGAGCCCCGGGTACATTTAAACATTGAGGGCCAGGAAATTGACTTCCCCCTGTACACTGGTGCGGCCTTCTCAGTGTTAATCTCCTGCTCCGGACAGCTGTCCTCAAGGTCCGTTACCATCTGAGGGGTCCTGGGACAGCCTGTAACCAGGTATTTCTCCCACCTCCTCAGTTGTAATTGGGAGACTTTGCTCTTTTCACATGCCTTTCTTGTTATGCCTGAAAGTCTCACACCCTTTCTTATTAGGGAGGGATATATTAGCCAAAGCCAGAGCTATTATCTACATGAATATGGGGAACAAGTTACCCATTTGTTGTCCCCTGCTTGACGAGGGAATCAACCCTGAAGTCTGGGCATTGGAAGGACAATTTGGAAGGGCAAAAAATGCCTGCCCGTCCCAGTCCAAATCAGGCTAAAAGACCCCATCACTTTTCTTTATCAAAGGCCTGAAGCTCATAAAGGATTACAGGATATTGTTAGACATTTAAAAGCTCAAGGATTAGTAAGAAAATGCAGCAGTCCCTGCAACACCCCAATTCTAGGAGTACAAAAACTGAATGGTCAGTGGAGACTAGTGCAAGATCTTAGACTCATCAATGAGGCAGTAATTTCCCTATACTCAGCTGTACCCAATCCCTATACCCTGCTCTCTCAAATACCAGAGGAAGCAGAACGGTTCATGGCTCTGGACCTCAAGGATGCCTTCTTCTGTATTCCCCTGCACTCTGACTCCAAGTTTCTCCTTGCCTTTGAGATCCCACAGACCACACGTCCCAACTGATGTGGATGGTCTTGCTCCAGGGGTTTACGGATAGCCCTTATCTCTTTGGTCAGGCACTGACCCAAGATCCAGGCCACTTCCCAAGTCCAGGCACTCTAGTCCTTCAGTATGTGGATGATTTACTTTTGGCTACCAGTTCAGAAGCCTCATGCCAGCAGGCTACTCTAGATCTCTTGAACTTTCTAGCTAATCAGGGTGCAAGGCACCTAAATTGAAGGCCCAGCTCTGCCTATGACAAGTCAAATATCTAGGCCTAATCTTAGCCAGAGGAACCAGGGCCCTCAGCAAGGATTGAATACAGCCTATACTGACTTATCCTCGCCCTAAGACATTAAAACAGTTGCGGGGCTCCTTGGAATCACTGGCTTTTGCTGACTATGGCTACCTGGATACAGTGAGATAGCCAGGCCCCTCCATACTCTAATCAAGGAGACCCAGAGGGCCTCCCATCTAGCAGAATGGGAACCAGAGGCAGAAACAGCCTTCAAAACCTTAAAGCAGGCCCTAGTGCAAGCTCTAGTCTTAAGCCTTCCTGTAGGATAAAACTTCTCTTTATATGTCACAGAGAGAGCAGGGATAGCTCTTGGAGTCCTTACTCAGACTTGTGGGACAACCTCACAACCAGTGGCATACCTAAGTAAGGAAATTGATACAGTAGCAAAAGGCTGGCCTCACTGTTTACAGATAGTTGAGGCGGTGGCCATCTTAGTATCAAAGGCTATCTGAATAATACAAGGAAGGGATCTCACTGTCTGGACTACTCATGATGTAAATGGCATACGAGCCGCCAAAGAAAGTTTATGGCTATCAGACAACTGTCTGCTTAGATACCAGGTGCTACTCCTTGAGGGACTGGTGCTTCAAATACACACGTGTGTGGCCCTCAACCCTGCCACTTTTCTTTCAGAGGATGGGGAACCAATCAAGCATGACTGACAACAAATGATAGTCCAGACTTATGTCGCCTGAGAGGATCTCTTAGAAGTCCCCTTAGCTAATCCTGAGTTTAACCTATATACCGATGGAAGTCCATTTGTGGATAATCGGATACAAAAGACAGGTTATGTCATAGTTAGTGATGTAACAGTACTTGAAAGTAAGCCTCTTCCCCAAGGAACCAGCACCTAGTTAGCAGAACTAGTGGCACTTACCCGAGCCTTAGAACTGGAAAAGGGAAAAAGAATAAATGTATATACAGATAGCAAGTATTCTTATCTAATCCCACATACCCATGCTGCAATATGGAAAGGGAGTTCCTAACCTCTGGGGGAACCGACATTAAATGCCACAAGGAAATCATGAAATTATTGCATGTAGTGCAAAAACCCAAGGAGGTGGCAGTCTTACACTGCCAAAGCCATCAAAAAGGTGAAGGAGCAAGCACGGAAGGAAACTGTCAGACAGATGCTGAGGCCAAAATTGCTGTCAGGTGGAACCTCCTGTCAGAAATACCTACGGAAGGACCCTTGGTATGGAACAACCCTCTCCAAGAGATTAAGCCCCAATATTCCCCGACTGAAACAGAATGGGGACTTTCACGGGGGCATAGTTGTCTCCCCTTGGAGTGGTTAACGACAGAGAGACAAAGAGGGAGTCACAGAGAAAGAGAGAGCGAGAGGGGAAGAACAGAAAGTCAAAGAGAATGAGAGAGGGGGGAAAACAGAAAGTCAAAGAGAGAAGGAAAGAGAGAGAGGAAGAGACAGAGAGACAAAGAGGAGGTCAGAGAGAAAGAGACAGACAAATAAGGAGTCAAAGAGAGAGAAGTAGTAAAGAAAAAACAGTGTACACTATTCCTTTAAAAGCCAGGGTAAATTTAAAACCTATACTTGATCATTGAAGGTCTTCTCCATGACCCTATAATACTCCAATACCACCTTGTTGTCAGTGTAAACAAGGGCGTAGCCCAAAAACAGGGAGGCACTGACAACCCATAGCCTTCCTATCAAAAATCCTTCACCCATCAGGTTTCCTAACAGGGGATCTAAATCTTAATTCATTACCATACAAAGGTCCGACCAGACCTAGGAAGAACTCCCTTCAGGACAGGACAATAGATGGTTTCTCACTGGTGATTAAGGGAAAAAGACACAATGGGTATTCAGTAAGTGATAAAGAAACTCTTGTAAAAGCAGAGTTAGGGAAATTGCCTAATAATTGGTCTACTCAAACGAGCTGTTTGCACTCAGCTAAACCTTAAAGTACTTACAGAATCAGGAAGGAGCCATCTATACTAATTTTAAGTTAATATGGACTGAATGAGGTCTTGTTAATAGCAAAGAATAATTGATATCCCAGTCCGGCGCGGTGGCTCATGCCTGTAATCCCAGCACTTTGGGAGGCTGAGGCGGGTGGATCATGAGGTCAGGAGTTCAAGACCAGCCTGGCCAAGATGGTGAAACCCCGTCTCTACTAAAAAAAAAAAAAATACAAAATTAGCCGGGCGTGGTGGTGGGTGCCTGTAATCCCAGCTACTCAGGAGGCTGAGGCAGGAGAATCGCTTGAACCCGGGAGGCAGAGTCTGCAGTGAGTCGAGATCATGTCACTGCACTCTACCCTGGGTGACAGAGCAAGACTCTGTCTAAAAAAACAAAAAACAAATTGATATCCCAAACTTACAAGGTTTTCAACAAAAGTAAAGTTTGCTAAAAGTTAGCAATGTAAAATATAATACCCTAACTTCTAAGCTTGTGTGGAAATCAGACCCTATCAGTACCCCTCAAAGTTCAAGTCAGTCAGTTCAGGGCCATACAACTAATAGCCCTACTTATAGGGTTAGGAATGGCTACTGCTACAGGAACCAGAATAAACAATTTATCTACTTCACTATCCTACTACCCCACAATCTCAAAAGATTTCTGACATTTTACAAGAAATAACAAAATCTATCCTTACTCTACAATCCCAAATAGACTCTTTGGCGGCAGTAACTCTCCAAAACCACCAAGGCCTATAACCTCCTCACTGCTGAGAGAGGAGGACTCTGCACCTTCTTAGGGTAAGAGTGTTGCTTTTGCACTAACCAGTCAGGGATAGTATGAGACACAGCCCGGCGTTTACAGGAAAACGCTTCTAAAATCAGACAATGCATTTCAAACTCTTATACCAATCTCTGGAGTTGGGCAACACGGTTTCTCCCCTTTATAGGTCCCGTGACAGCCATCTTGCTATTACTCACCTTCGGGCCCTGTATTTTTAAGCTCCTTGTCAAATTTGTGTCCTCCAGGATCGAGCCCATCAAGCTACAGATGGTCTTACAAATGGAACCCTGAATGAGATCAACTCAAAACTTCTACCAAGGATCCCTGGATCTACACACTGGCCCTTTGACTGGCCTAGAGAGTTCCCCTCTGGAGGACACTAACACTGCAGTGCCACTTTTTCACGCCTATCCAGCAGGAAGTAGCTAGAGTGGTCATCGCCCAATTCCCAACAGTAGTTGGGGTGTCCTGTTTACAGGAAGGATTGAGGTAAAGCCAGCTGGACTTCTGGGTCAGGTGGGGACTTGAAGAACTTTCTGTGGCTAGCTAGAGGTTTGTAAAATGGACCAATCCGCACCCTGTAAAATGAACCAGTCAGTGCTCTGTAAAATGGACCAATCAGCAGGACATGGGTAGGGAGAAATAAGGAAATAAAAGCTGGCCACCCCAGCCAGCAGTGGCAACGCGCTCAGGTCCCCTTCCATGCTGTGGAAGCTTTGTTCTTTCACTCTTCACAGTAAATCTTGCTGCTGCTCACTCTTTGGGTTCATGCCACCTTTAAGAGCTGAACACTCACTGCAAAGGTCCGCAGCTTCATTCTTGAAGTCAGCAAGACCAAGAACCCACCAGAAGGAACCAACTCCGGATACAGGACTACAGACACATGCCACCATGCCTGGCAAATTTTTTAATTTTTAGGAGAGATGAGGTCTCAATATGTTGCCCAAGCTGGTCTTGAACTCCTGGGCTCAAGTGATCCTCCTGCCTTGGCCTCCCAAAGTGTTAGGATTACAGATGTGAGCCACCATGTGCAGCCCTGTGCCTATTTTTCTAGTGGGGCGCTGAAGGATTTTACAGAGAAGGGCATAATCAGTTTCATATTAATTAAAGATAGTTCTCGCAGCACTAGAAATGATGGCTCTATCTTTGCATTTCCAACTCTAGGCCAATGAGTAGAAGTTTATCGCATTGGGCTTTAATCTATCTGCAAAAAAGATTTTACATATAATATGGCACTGGGGAGTGATAAAATTATTTGAATCAAGTCTTAGTTTCCTCTTCTCAAGGAGTGTCATAAATTTCTAATTTAGTTTCTAAAAAAATCTTAACATTAATCCTTTAAAGTTGGGCACTTTAGTGCAGTAGAATTAGATCCTTTCTGGAACAAGGTGGAGTATAAAGAAATGTTGCCTTACTCTAATGTTGCTCTTGGTTGTTTGTTTTGTGCATCAAGAGCACTTAAACAGTTCCTCATTGCTAAGATAGACTAATACTAGTAACTCTTTGAAAATTAAACAGTTCTTTGAATTATTTATTATTGCTGAAAATATATTTTAAAAGACCCATACCCAGGTAAAAACTTTCCAATCTAAAAAAGAAAAATGTTTGATCTCAACCATTACTGAATTTGTATCCCATGCTATTTTGCTAAATCCAATTTAATTGTTCCAGAAATAAAAGCTTAGGTTTGGTAAAAGTTGCAGTTCTTAAAGGTAATGGAGAAACTCAGAGCTTGACATAATTAAACAAAGTGACTGAAACGTTTCCTCTTATTCCTCCTTCTAACATTCCTTCCAAATGCCCCTGCACAGAGTGATTTATGGATGTTTTGCCTTAAAGTTGCTGTCAAGGCTCCTCACTTGCATGGGCTCCTTTTCTTTTTTCTTTCTTTTTTTTTTTTTTTTTTTTTTTGAGATAGAGTCTCACTCTTGCTGCCCAGGCTGGAGTGCAGTGGTGCGATCTCGGCTCACTGCAACCTCCGCCTCTTGGGTTCAAGCGATTCTCCTGCCTCAGCTTCCTGAATACCCCTTTCACCAAGGATCTTTCTCACCTACCCTGAAGGTTCTCTGTAGGTAAGTTCTTGACTTAATGGGTTGACTGTAGCTATATTTCTACAAGTCTTCTTTTCCATGATTTATCTTAGACAGACATCTTTTTAGAAAAATCTGTTAAGCAAATAATAAAGTGTTGGAACCGAACTGTCGATTCCCTCCTGGGCAGGGGTGGCCGCGAAGGATCACCGACACGAGATTCACAGCAGAGAGTTATTTATTACTAGCGCGCTAGGGTCCCAAGCTCTAAGTTGGCCCTGGGACCCCGACTGCTTGTTACAGGCTGTTTATATAGGCAAACACAAGTTCAAACACAGCTTATGGCGCGAAATTCAAACAAAGCTTAAGGCGCAAAATGATTGGGTCTAGCTATGGCCTGAGCAAGGTGTCTTATGCTAATTGGTTAGAGCAGGACCTTATGAGGTTTTTTTCCTGGAGTTGTTGATTCCGGGAACTTCGAGGCAGGGTGGGACCCCCGGAATTGGCAGGGTGGGACCCCATGAGGTTGTTTCTCGGAATTGGCAGGGTGGGACCCTATCAGGGTGGGTCCCTATCAAGGCAGGGTGGGACCCTATCCAGAGCCACCTGGTGTTAATTTTTTCTATATGAGGCCTAGTTTCTAAGTTTTATGAGGCCTAATTTCAAAAGTAACAACATAAATGAGTCACTTAGAATCCCCCATAGTCATTCATGTTCATTCTGTGACCACATAACCTTATGTGATTATCATTAACCTAGGTTTTTTGTTGTCTTTTTTTTTTTTCGCTCTGTCACCCAAGCTGGAGTGCAGTGATACAATCACAGCTCACTGCAGCCTTGAACTCCCGGGCTCAAGCGATCTTCTCACTTTGGCCTCCTAAGTAGAGAGGACTACAGGCACATGTGTCACCATGCCTGGTTAACTTTATTATTTTTAGAGGCAGCATCTTGTCATGTTGCACAGGGTGGTCTCAAACTCCTGGCCTCAAGTGATCCTCCCACCTCAGCCTCCTGAGTACCTGGGATTACAAGTGCAAGCTACTGTACCCAGCTCTAGCTTTTTAAAAGCAGTTTTATTTTGATAAAAATGTTTCATTTTACAGAGATCTACTTACTGCAACATTGTCCTACATTCGTCTCTTCAGAACATGTGTATGATGTGACTACATCAGAGCATTCAGTTGAGACAGGCAGCAGGAAGGGGCAATAGCCTGGCATTTCGGTGACACCTGGAAGGATGACCCGGTTGTTGATGCTCAGAGGTTGGTGAGGAATATTAAAGTATCAGAGACACATCTGGCTTGTTCACCACTGTATGCTCAGTGCTTAGCATAAGGTCTGGCAACCAGTCAGTACTTAGTTACTGACTGAATGACTAATATTGAACCTGCTGACCGCAATTGTATTTTGTAATGGTTTTGGGGCTATGGAACAACATCCTAGATAATAGCAATTACCTTATTATTTTCCACAAAGAATTCCGACTAGTTAATTAATTGATTAAACAAGTGTATATTGAGTGCCTACTATGACCAAACATAATAGGATCACTTGGGATTGACAGAGCCAAAGGAGGAAAAATCTGGAGTGTGAGCAACTTCCCATCCCCATCCCAGGCCTGTACTTTATGGCCTGAGATAAATAAGAACGGCCAGGCACAGTGCCTCAGGCCTGTAATCCCAGCACTTTGTGAAGCCGAGTTGGGGCGGGTCACTTGAGGTCAGGAGTTCGAGAGAGACGAGCCTGGCCAACATGGCAAAACCCCGTCTCTACTGAAAACACAAAAATTAGCTGGGTGTGGTGGCTGGCGCCTGTTATCCCAGCTACTAGGGAGGCTGAAGCAGGAGAATTGCTTGAACTCCGGAGGTGGAGGTTGCAGTGAGCCGAGATTGCAGCACTCTACTCCAGCCTGGCAACAGAGTGAGACTCCATCTTCAAAAAGAATAGAGAAGTTGAAAAAGACATAGCCTTATTTTGTTTTTGCTGAAGAGCTGGAACATAAAGAAAAATAATACTGGGGAAGAAGTAATATTACTTAGAGAAGGCGGAAAATGAGAGCCCTCTGTTGGCTTAAGTGGCTCTGGAGGATTAGATCAAGCTCTTCCAGGAACTGGGCTCTACTTAACATTCATGGGAAATATTCTAGAGGGAGAGGTCACAACAGTACATTGTCCTAAAGAGATAGTCATTTTAGGTTTCAGTTAACATAATGTAAAATATGCCTTTCTTTAGGATCAGAACACTTTGGGGGGCTCCTTGGGGCCTGATGTGAGGCACAGGGGCAAAGTCACTTGAGAAGTTTGACCCTGCGAAAGATGGAACCCAGCTTCCTCCTGACCCCGGGGCCAGTGCTACCAGGCAATAACATTTCCCAGCAAAATGCAATTAAACAAAATCTCAGAGTTGTTTTCCTTCAAATTATCTTTGATTTAATTTCTTCTTTTATATAAAAGACAACAAATTACATTTCAGAGAATAATGTTTAGGTTATAAGGTTCCCATCAGAGCTGTTTCACAATACGTGTTTACATAATCTGAAGTGAAGGCGGCAGTGGACTGTAAAACCGGCCAGCCAGGCCAGTTTGTGTGCATGTGGGGGATTGATTTCACTTTGGATCACAAACTAATGTAACATTCTATTGTTTAGGTGTCGACTAGATTTGGATTTGGTTTTGGATATTTGAATGGGGATGAAATTGAGTTTAAAAAAACCCAAAAAACAGCACCACCACATTCTAAAAAGCAATTAAGTCAGTGCTTTGTAAAGAAAACATACAATATCAATATTTTCTGCTGTTATCAATGAGTTCAAACATTTGACACTTTGAATACTGATATTTAAATAAGTCAAATCTTTGGTGAGAAAAATTTATACATTTTTCTGTTTGCATCACCCAATGTGTTACTAATTATTTGCCCTATTAATCCATTGTGTTTTGCTGTCCACGATTAACAGAATAACGCAATGTGTTCAAAATGCAAAGAGAATAAATAGCATACAGAAGCATTAAACAAGTCGTAGAAAACTTATCTTAGAGGAAATTCACCAAACTAAAAGCAAATACATTTAACCTGTATGATCGTATTTGCTAGTGAAGGTACCAAATATTAAATTTTGGACACTTATTAGGAGAAACCTGAAAATGGGTCCTTGCTGCTTGACCACTCGGCTTCTTTTATCAACCCTCCTCGAGGCTCCCAATGGAAAGGGATCTGTTTCTCTAATAGCCCTCAGCATAAATTGCCTTGCATCATAATTAGGTACACAGTTCCTTTACTAGATTAAAAGTTCATTTCAGATATGAATGATGTCTTATACATCTTTATCTCCTCCAAAGCACTGGACAGAAAAGTCTTTTACTTCTATAGTTAGTAGCTGCATTGCATTTGCAAAATATACTTAATATACTTAATATAAAATATTTCCCTTTAATATAGTCCCCTTTTATGAATAAATTTATTCCTTACGCCAAAGCATTTTTTGGGTGTGATGATAAAATTGATTTTGGATATCACCCACAGGTGTCAAACTTAATTTTCTTTGTCCTTTCTGACTATTAGCATACCTCATATTCATATATAGAATTTCTAAGGAAGACCCCTCTAAATAATCCATATTTTATTTTATAATATCCTCAGTTGTGTGTTAAGCTAAATTCAAAAGTTAAGCATGAGAGCAAAAAGTGAAAGAAATTCAATTAGAAAATTCAAAGAGATGACAGTAGACAAAGAAGGTCTAAAATTAGTTGTGATATGAATGACTTCATATCTCATCATTCTAATGTGTGGGCCAGGATATACACACTGACAAAGAGTTCTCTGACCAAGCCAAATAATAGGCCGAAAGAGTTGATCTCATGAAAAGAAACTTAAGAAGGCAAAGTCACTCAGCATAAGTCTAATACAATATTTTAGAAGTTCTAAATTATCAAGTCTTTTTTTCTTTTTTTTTGAGATGGAGTTTCATTCTTGTTGCCCAGACTGGAGTGCAATGGCGCGATCTTGGCTCACTGCAACCTCTGCCTCCCGGGTTCAAGTGATTCTTCTGCCTCAGCCTTCTGAGTACCTGGGATTATAGGCACACGCCACCACACCCGGCTAATTTTGTATTTACTATAGAGACAGGGGTTTCTCCATGTTAGTCAGGCTGGTCTCAAACTCCCGACCTCAGGTGATCTGCCCGCCTCAGCCTCCCAAAGTGCTGGGATTACAGGTGTGAGCTATGATACCCAGCCAATTTTTTTTTAATTTAATCAAAAAAGTTGTTTTTTTGAGACAGGGTCTTATTCTGTTGCTCAGGCTGGAGTGCAGCGGCACAATCAGGGCTCACTGATCTCCTGGGCTCAAGCAATCCTCTCACTTCAGCCTCCTGGGTACCTGGAACTATAGCTGCATGACACTGTGCCCAGTTAATTTTTTTATTTTTTATTTTTTGTAGAGACAGAGTCTCATTATGTTGTCCTGGCTGGTCTTGAACTCCTGGGCTCAAGTGATCCTCCCACCCCAGTCTTCCAAGAGCTGGGATCACAGGCGTGAACCACTGTGCCCACATCAAGCAAGTCTTCGTTTTGTTTTGTTTTTGAGATGTTTTGCTCTTGTTACCCAGGCTGGAGTGCAGTGGCGCAATCTCAGCTCACTGCAACCTCCACCTCCTGGGTTCAAGAGATTCTCCTGCCTCAGCCTCCCAAAGTGCTGGGATTACAGGCATGAGCCACCATGCCTGGCCTCACATCAAGTCTTTTAAAGAAAACAATAGCAAAGATTCACATTACCTTTTAGTTTAGTAAATACCACATTCATTGTCATATTCATTTAGTTCATTAAATGGACAAAAATACATCAAATCTTTTTTTTCATGTGTTAAAACATTCAAATACATTATCAAAAAGCAGCAATGAAAACTCTGTCTCCATCTCCCAAAGAACTGGGATGACAGGCATGAGCCACAGTGCCCAGCCCTGTTTCTAAAGTTTTTAAAGAGAAGGAAGGTGACTGGCGATAAGCTGGGATTGAACCTAGATCACTCACAGTGCTGTCTAGCTTTTGAATCCTATGTCTCTTAACGGAGTAAGATTCTGAAATCATAAAGATTCAGGGGCTCTCAAGCACAGACAGGCACTTTCTCCATTCATTATACTCCTTTTCTAAGAGAAATTAACACAGTGATCTGATACCTACTGCAGAATTTTTCAATTAACCAAACTCCTACTACCAGCAATTTATGTGAACAAAAACTTTTGAGACTATTTCCATCAGTATAACTATGTTCAAAAGGCTATTATTAACAGCTGTGAATTAAGGTTTGTGGTGATGAAATAACATCTGAGATTGATAATATTTCAGTGGAAAAGAAAAAAAAAGATAGGTGAAGCAAATACAGCCAAGTTTTATAATTACTAAATCTAGGGGATAGGCATTGTAGGGTTCACCGTATTACTCCATATTACTTTTGTGTGGGCTTGAGATTTTCAGAATGAGACTTTTTATTAACACAAAAGAGCTTTCAGAAATACGGTTCATCATTAATATAGGTCTATGGCTTTATGAATAGGACAGAAAGCTTTGCTGAAAGAAACTAAGGCTGATCTTGAATCTGGGCTCCTTACTAGGTTTACAAAAACCATTTTTCTTTTTCAAAGGAAGGAAATAACACAAATCCATACACTATCCTGAGAGGCGAACATACAATAGATTTTTAGACTTTAGCTTAAAATTAGAGAAATCTAGTTTTTTCAGAAAAAACATCACCATGTCGTATCCTGACCTGGACACAGAGGCTGTATTACTTGGAAAACGTGAATGTGGATTCTAGTTTAGCTTTTAGTTCAGAAGAAAAAGGAAGAGTGTCAATTCCAAGGATACAGATTCCTTAATCCTTTTCTCAGATTTAAGGAGTTTTTCTTACAGGGATTTAACTCTGTACTGTCCAAAGTGTGAACCAGAGCAACTCCCGTCTTGAATAGGAGTTAGGTAAAATGAGGCTGAGACCTGCCGGGCTGCATTCCCAGGTGGTTAAGGCATTCTAGGTCACAGGGTAAGATAGGAGGAGGTCAGCACAAGATTCACGTCATAAAGATCTTGCTGATGATAAAACAGGTTGCAGTAAAGAAGTCAGCTAAAACCCACCAAAACCAAGATAGCAATGAGGGTGACCTCTGGTCGTTCTCACTGCTACACTCCCAGCAGCGCCATGACGGTTTACAAATGCCATGGCACTGTCAGGAAGTTAGCCTATATGGTCTAACAGGGGGAGGCACAAATAGTCTACCCCTTGATTAGCATATCACCAAGAAATAACCATAAAAATGGGCAGCCAGCAGCCCTCGGGGCTGCTTTGTCTATGCAGTAGCCATTCTTTTATTCCTTTACTTTCCTAATAAACTTGCTTTCACTTTACTCTATGGACTTGCCCGGAATTCTTTCTTGCGCAAGATCAAGAACTTTCTCTCACGGTCTGGATCAGGACCTCTTTCCTGTAATAGTACTGCCAGTTACAGACGTAAGCAGATGGAGGTCTCTTTCTGAAGGTCATACCTCCAACAAAATCAATCCTTTTTTGTGGTGCAGAAACCAGTCTACCCCCAGAGGACACAAAATATGCTGGGCTGAGGCCTCTTCCTTCCTGGCCCCTTTTCTGTTTGCCTTCTCCCCTGTGGGCCTCTCAGGCTCCTCTCTGCCATGCTTTCTCCACTGGGTCTGTCATGACAGCCTACGCTGGGATCTCAGGGATCCAAAAAGCAAAAGCACCCCCTGGGTCTATGGGGACAACCATTCTTGTTCCTATGCAAAATCTGGCTTGGGGAACTGTAATTTCGATCTAAGTCACTGGTACTGGATTAGAAATAAAAGAGTCAGACAGCAACAAACTCTACTACTTTGTTTATTTTGTATACATTTCATGATCCTGGGGATTACATTGACATTACTTTTGTCTCTACTTTTTCTTCAAATAGAGATTAAGACTCAGCTAAAAATGTACTTTATTAACACTGATGCTATGAAAACTTCTTTTTAAAAATGAGGTATTTGGTTTACTGTCCCAAACAGTAGAGGTTTGGGCAAACTGCAGAAATGGTCTAGTAAGTAAGAAAATGAAAGTGAATACACTGAAACATAAAACAGAAGCAGGATTTGGCAATATGCTGCTCTGACACCCTGAGAATTTTTACTGCAGGCAAAATAAATCCACCACCTTTTATCTCTAAAAGCAAAACCCAGCATGATTTCTTCCTAGGGCATACATTTCTATTCAGAAAAGACCACAGAATAAAGAGGTGAGTTAATATGAGAAAGGTAAAGACAATAAGATCATTCTTTTTGCCCCTTTCCCCACCCCAATAAAAACATACTTATTAAGGGGCCACTATTTCCCTTGCTTTCAAATTATCTTAGAAAATATTTAGAATTACACAACAGCAGCATTTACAAGTGAATTTATATAGAACTGTTGTCAAGGCTCAAAATATCATGAGAGCTCTTGAAAAAACAGTTGAGGTATTTCACATAAAAAACTGAACAATCAGGTTAGCCACACCTAAAATGATGATGAAAACGTGAAAGACTAATTTAGGCCATGTCAGACGCTCTTCTTGGTGGAGGGATATTATATAGATGAGAGATGGGTATATGAATACAAAGGCCAGGCCACACGCTGCTCCTGAATATCTGCAAAATAAAAGCTTTTGGGGTTAATATTCATCTTGCACTTTGCTTTTTTCTGATTTACAATTAAGGTAAACAGAGTACAATTTAAATTCTCCTCAGTCTGATAGCTCAACAAAAATTAGTTTTGATTCATTTGTTGTTGACATAAAACATCTGGGTTTAAAACTTACTTTACTTGCTAAGTTAATATAAAATATGATTTCTTGCTCATCTTTATAGCATCAGATTGACAAAGACTTTTTATTCATCCCTCAAATCTCTGTAGTTCCTCTGTGTTTGGGTGATTGTGGCTACTTCCTCAGAAACATCTGGAGTTAGGCCTCCTATCTTTGATCTTTTATAAACTAATTACTCATTCTCAGTTTTTGAGGGACTGTTAGCATCCCCATTTAAGTATGAGAACAGATAAATGCTACCATGGCATTCAGCATGAATATGAAAGATAATAGCAAAAATACTTAAACATGAGACTGTCACAGAGAAATATGCACTTTCTTCTCCTTTTCTCTATACTTAGGTTTTCTTGAGGAACAGTTAAATAGGAACTTGTAAGCCCATTATATTCAATAAGCAACAGGCTAACAATCTCCTCCTCTTGTTCCTTGTTACTTTCTTAGGTAAGAGTGTTCCAAAAAAAATGACTCACTCCTGCTGTCTATAGTAAGAGAAATGAGATCATTCTAAATCCCAATTTCCCATGAGCATTTGAGGTACAACTTTATTCCTACTCTATTCATCCTGTCACGTTTTTAGGAAAAGGATATTAAAGAAAGCCATCTAGGGTCTAAACTCTTACTTAAACTCTTACTTTTTGACTACAAATGACATTGAAATATATTTTTGAGTAGAAATGGATTAAGGAACTTAGAATGGATTAAGGAAGCTTTGACAAATAAAGGACCTCCCAGGTACTCCCACAAAGTTATACATATATTAAAAATGACTTTTTATTTTGGATATAGAGAGGAAATAAAGTGGAAGATGATGAGAAAAAGAAAAAGAAAATGATGCCTGAGGCTAAGGGATAATGGGGCTTCTAGAATGAGTTCCTCACTAGAACAAACAGAAATGGAAGATAATGAGCATCTTAACTGATACCAAGGGGCTGTATTTGAATATTACTAGTTTTAAATACTCACAGGAATTTCATACAATTAAATTAAAACAACGACAACAACAGGAAAAGCCTAAAACTAAAGACCAATATATGTAAGGGCACCATTCCTTTACAAGGCAGTACCTTATGATCCCTCCTATGTTTGGGTAGAAACAGGCCATGATCACTCCAGCTCCCACAATAATTAGATTAAGAATCAGCACGTGGAAAATGCTAGAAGTTGAGAAGAAAGTTTGGAGGAAAGAAAAAATACAAAAATAGGCAAATTATAACGACTAATATGAGAATACAGTTCATTCTTAACATCATTAAAATAAATATGTCTTAAGCTCGATAAAATCACAGCAAAAATAGAAGGCAACAGTAGTCCTCAATTTTGGTAATGAGAAAGTGAAATTAGCTCTTTTGTGGAATTACACTGGTTAAATTTTGTAGAAGCACACTGGTAATGTGTATCAGAATTCACATTCTTTGATCTATGATTCCATTTGGAATATCTTAAGAAAATAATCCAAACAATGAAAATGCTATGAATATCAAGATATTTATGAAAAAACAGAAGAATCCTGGACACAGCAAGGCAACAATTTACTTGACAGAATATGTTGAAAATTATTTAAAATAACTTATCATTATTACCTTGTCAGGTAAAATACTATCTAGGCAATTCAGAAAAAAAGTCAGCGAGGTTTTCACTACACAAGAAAACACCAAAAACGTTTGAAAAAAAGATCAGAAGGATATACACTGAGAAGGCAGTAGTGATTTTTTTACAATTTGGGGTTTTGGATAACATTCCCTCTTTTCTATATTTAACAAACTTTTCATAAAGTGTTCAAATTACTTTTATATTAAAAGCATTATATTAAAGGGAAAGACAAAATGGGCAGGTTTTTATTTTCCAGATTTAACCACTTAAAGAAAGTGGTCATACCTCATACTTAAAGCATAAAGAAAGAACTTAAAGTTACTCACTACCATCAACAGAATATTTACTAAATACTTTAACTAGATATTAACAATTCAAGGTTTAGGAATCAATTTTGGACACAAACAAAAATAATGTAGATGAAAATTTGATGCTGAAGAAATAACTCCATTTCCCCTGAAAATGATTCTCAAAAGCCAAATGTACACATCAAAGCAACTCTTTGGGCCCAAGTTATCAGAGGTTAATTAATCCCAGATAAAGATTACAGAGAGAATTAAAAACAAAGAAAATTATTTATATAAATAAGTGGTTAGTCATATACCCTGATGAATTAGAAAGATATTAGGCTTACAGATCTTATTGTTTACCCAGAAACTCTAACCTTAAAATTGCTTCAGAGCTTTGAGGTATTGGCTGGGCCTTTGTTATTTCTGTATTATAAAAGGAAACAACTTTGTATACATAGAGGGAGGCAGTTGTACTCATCTGTATTCCTTTTCTAAAATTTTATTAATTATTACTATTTTTTTAAGAGACGGGGTCTTGCTCCGTCATCCAGCCTGCAGTGCAGTGGGGCAATCATGGCTCACTGAAGCCTTGAACTTCTGGACTCAAACCATCTTCCTGAATACCTGGGACCACAGGCATGTGTCACCATGCCCAGCTAACACCCATGTTTTCCATACTGTATTCTTTACTGCCAAACACTCTCCAAAGAATAAACAAGGTCCTCGATAAAGGAGTAGAACATTAATTTTGCTAAATCTCATGTTTGAATACACAATCTTTCAAATATTCTATGTGATCAAATAGGAAGGTCATAATAAAGCACATCTACTGTGTACTGCAGTACAGTACACTGGAAGTCCTGAGGAAAAGTACTTGTGTGGCTGAGCTGAGGAGGACCTAGCTGTTTTGCCTACCAAATGCTTTTTATACTTGAATTGCAGTCAAACTATGGTCATTCAAACTCAGGTGTTGGACAGGTATTTTCCAGAAAATGAATGATATAAGCTTGTCACTGCAAGGAAAACAACTCGCAGTATTTGTTGCCAAAGATAAAATTAAAGTTTTCAAATAAAAACTAGAATTTTGGAAAACTTGTATTTGCTACCCTGAGCTTGACAATGTTTAAAGGCTCTTATGATGAAATTAGTGATAGTATTAATGAAATTGGGTTTTGATATTGTAAAATGAAGTGTGTCAACATTTGGAAGATCCACAGAACTCAGTGAACCAATATTTTCCAAATGATCAAACAGATGTTACAAAATCATGCATGCGTAAAAGATCCAAAGTGCACGATAGACCAGTTGGTTTTAATGTCAACAAGTTTCAGATTCCACATTGCAACTCATAAGAAGCTACCACTTGTCAGGTTTTGGCACAGTATCAAAGAAGAATATCCAGAAATATATGAAAAGGCTATTAAAAGTACTCTTTCTTTTTCCAACTATCTATGTGAGGCTGGATTTTCTTCACAAATCTAAATGAAAACAGCATATTATAACATGGAATGCAGAAGTAGAGAGGAGAATCCAATTGTCTACTAGTAAAGCAGAAATTAGAGTTTTGCAAATGTAAATTAAAGTTTTGTTTTTTTTTTTTTTTTTTTTTTTTTGAGATGGAGTCTTGCTATGTCACCCCGGCTGGAGTGCAGTGGTGCCATCTTGGCTCACTGCAACCTCCGCCTCCCAGGTTCAAGCAATTCTCCTGCCTCAGCCTCCCAAGTACCTGGGATTATAGGTGCCTGCCACCACGCCAGGCTAATTTTTGTATTTTCAGTAAAGCTGGGGTTTCACCATGGTGGCCAGGATGGTCTCCATCCCCTGACCTCATGATCCACCTGCCTCGGCCTCCCAAAGTGCTTGGATTACAGGTGTGAGCCACCACGCACGGCCAAATTAAAAATTTTTTGAAAGCAGTTATTTTTATTTTTTTTTAATTTTAATGATGGTGGGTACATAGTAGGTGTTTATATTTATGGGGTACATGAGATGTTTTCATACAGGCATGTAATACATAATAATCACATCATGGAGACTGGGGTATCCAAGCCCCAAAAGTGGTTTTTTACAAAAATGTTACTTAACAAGTAATGGTTTTATTATTGATTTTAAAGAAATTAAAAATACTTTGCTGGGTATGGTGGCTCATGCCTGTAATACCAGCACTTTGGGAGGCCGAGGCGGGCAGATCACCTGAGGTCAGGAGTTCAAGATCAGCCTGCCCAACATGGCGAAACGCCATCTTTACTAAAAATACAAAAAATTAGCCAGGCATGGTGGTGGGTGCCTGTAATCTCAGATACTTGGGAGGCTGAGGCACGAGAATTGCTTGAACCCAGGAGGCAGGGGTTGCAGTCAGCCGAGATGCACCACTGTACTCTAGTCTGGGCAACAAGAGTGAAACTCCATCTCAAAAAAACCAAAAACAAAACAAAACAAACCTAAATTCTATTTTTTAATATTTAAATGCTGATACCTATACCTGCATAAACTAAAGCTCCTGGAGTCGTCCATACATTTTTAAGAGCATAAAGGGTCCTGAGACCAAAAATTATGCTCCAAAGTATGCACACTCTATAGAGTACTTATAACTGTTGGATAAATGAAAATGACAGTGTGTTCTTGGTGGCAGGGGAAGAACTGTAATGTGAAAACAAAAGGGAAATCTCTGACTTTTTCCAAGAAGAAAAAACATTCTTATAAAGACAGCCACAATTCTGCAAAATAATGGCAGAAAACAGGAATAATGTATTTGCTTAGCATTTTTTCATCTATGACTTCACTGTATTTATTTTCTTCGATGAATATAAATACAGTAGAGTAGAAACACAATCAGAGGCTTACACTTACTAAGCTCCAATCTTCTGGATAATAATATTAGAACTATAGCTGCTGCTATACTTATCAGTGCTTGAACCTGGTAACTCTTGACTTTTGCTTTGTTTTGAAACCAACATATTTATGGCGAAAATTATTTACTGAAGAAGCAGACTACATTAGTTCATTTTAAACAAGAACTGATTAAGACCACTTGTTTAGTTGGTTACTGTAAATGCAATTTTTTTTCAAATTTTATTTAAAATTTTTATTTCTTTAAAAGAACTTATTCCTAATAAAAGTGGATTAGGTTCTTTTCACTAGGATGAACCTATAATAAGACTTAATGTAAGAGTAGGAGTTAGCCAAGAGTTCACAAGAAGACTGCTGGGAAACTCTGAAATGACATATAGAAATTTCTCTTGGATGAGGGTAACCAGCTTTGAACAGATTTTCAAAAGAACTCACAACTCCTTCATCCCCAATAAGAGGTTAACAATTATAGCAGTAATTTAAACTTGTTATATATCAAATAAAAATTAATTATATATCTGACCTTCAATTCTTAACAATTGATCATTTATGTAAAACTGCATAAATGTTAATGAATATAAAAGTAAGGATTGTTGGGCTCAGAAAACCATACCCCAAAATGAAAGCCTTAGAAACAAAAGTTTTTCTCTGACCTTCTGAATCTCAGTCCCATTCTCCCGAAGCTAGCTTAGAAACTAGAATCCCTCTTCCCCAACGTGGAAACGAAAACATTTTCCCTCAAGTTGGCCATAAAACCTAAAAATATCACTCGAATTTCCCTCTATTTCTGTGTAAAAACTAGCCATAAAGAAATGATCTGACCTGTCTTGTTTGACTGCAGGTCATAAGACTCCCATAACAGAGGGGGTCCTGCCCCAGACTCAAATAAAAAAACATATGCTCAGAGAGGCTAAGAATCTAGACAGAGGGGCCTTGCTGGGTTTCCCCACTCAGTCTATTAGCATTAGACATGGCTGTTCACATAAACGTAATCATAAAAATGGACAATTTCCCCTGTATCTTTGGATCTTCTTTCTAAAGGCTCCCATGTAACATAAAACCACATTCAAATACATTTATATGCCTTTTCTCCGCTTTTTTTTTTCTTTTGGAGACAGGGTCTCATTGTATCACCCAGAGCAGTGGCGTGATCTCAGCTCACTGCAGCCCCTATCTCCCGGGCTCAAACGATCCTCCTCCTCCTACCTCAGCCTCCTGAGTAACTGGGACTACAAGCATGCCCACCATGCTCAGCTAATTTTTAAAAATTTTGTAGAGATGGAGTTTCACTATGTTGCCCAGGTTGGTCTTGAACTCCTGGGCTCAAGTGATCCACCCACCTTGGCCTCTAAAAGTGCTAGGATTACCGGCATGAGCCACTGAGCCTGGCCCTTTTTGCCTATGAATCTGCCTTTTGTCAGTCATTTTCAACAAACCTTCAGAGGGCAAAGGGTAAGTTTTCCCTTGGTCCTGATAGCTTCAATGACCAATAATTAAAATAAAAGTGTTGCTTCTCATTAGCTACACATTGCCAACATAGGTACTATACATTATAAACTTCTTGACAACATGTAAATCAATAGCAATTAAATAATAAGATAAATATAAGTGGTATCAGAGCTAATTAACTATACTGGAAGGAACGAACTTTAAATCATTTTAGACAAGGGAGTGGCTTCTATTTTTAAAGCTCTTCAGGGAAGAGGACACCAATGATCTATCTTTAGTCACCACTTTCATTAGGCATTTTTATAGCAAAAGGATCAGTCACACTTTAAACTGACCTGCTTGCACAGTCATTTGTTGCTTGGCACATCTTGCTGGTCAAGAGAAGAGCCCTTACCTAGGATAAATGTCACCGAAGATATGGCCCAAAAGCTGGACACGAGCCAGGTAGCCTAAGAGTGGGTATACAGTCATCATCTGGAACAGCAGGAATATCCTTGCAATGAAGGACAGGGTGTCACTGCTAGGGAAGTTGTCTAAAAAATTCTAATCCAAGAAAGATAATGAGGGCATGTTAAAAATCAAATTCAGTACACACATTCATAAAATGGAATGTCTTCTGCTTATTTTGAACACAGGTGCTACTCCAATTGTGACTTGTGGACTAGTGCCCATCCACAACTACTTGTTAAGTATTTTTTCAATGAGGTAAGTATAGAAATTGAGTGTTTAGAAACTTTTACAGAAATATGACATTGCCACAATTTTATTCTATTTTACAAAAGTATCAGCATGCAATTTATGTAACATTAAAGCAACAGCAAAGACAATTTTGTCCTTCACCACAGATAGATCCAGAAAGCAATGCTCTATGTGGTTAAAGGAAAATACCAGTCTGCTTTAAAGATTTAAAGAGCTAATTTAATTCAGTGTTATTTTACCGTCTCTGGTTCTCTTGCTTTCCTCCTCTGAAGCACTGTAAGCACTTTTGATGTAAAGATGACAGAATAAGGTGAGAGTATGTCTATCACCTACTGCATCATTGTTTATCACTAAATTGAAAAGGATTTATCTCTTCTTTCTTTCATGACCCTTTTCTCCATTTTGGTTTGGTATCTTAAAAAAAGTTAATTACGCAGAATTTTTATCTTTTCTTTCAAATACAAATATTACAAATATTCCTATTCCCAAGGGAGTAGGCTTTGTATGAGTTTGTTCATATCAGGGAAATTTCCAGCAAACATTTGGCTGCCAAAGAACTTCTGGAGTCAAGGAAATCAAGAAAATAAGAACATGTCCAAGCTGCCATAATAGCAGTAATTCAAACTTATTTTTCTTATAAAGATGAGAACACTATTAACATTATTCTGCTGAAATAACCATTATAATTCAGCTGTAATAAATCACATGTATATTCCATTGCACTCTATAAGAGGAATTTCTTCTGACCAGAAAGTCACTTGCGAAATGTTGTTTTTTGTGAGAAACTCTTCAGTCACTTATAACTAAAGACTATACGACTGCTAAGTTTTTGATGGGTTAAATCAAAGAAAATATTAGTTACGGCAATCTTTTATTAAAATATCTTTTTCTTTTACTCTATCTCTCTCTCTTTTTTTTTTTTTAAACCCTCTGGTAACTCATAGAACATCTCTCTCTCTTTTTTTAACAGTCAAATACTCTTTTTTTGTTTTGCTGCCTGTCACTCAGTATAAGAATGAGAGTCTGATTAATCATTAGGGTCTGATAAACTAAGACTCTAGTTTATCCAGGGCATTCCTGATGTGGGCTTTAAAAAATAGGGAGTTCATTCAATGTATTTTCTGTGAGGTTTTATAACTACACGAGAACTACTCATAACAGTTCCCCACAAAAAGAGAAATATATGTACATAATAGACATTTATTTGAGTACCACAAGGTGCCTGGCACGTAGTACATTATCTTAGAGTCCATCTAAAAATCAAATGGGGTACTTATTGTACTATTTAATGGAAAAGAAAAATAAAGCTCAGAAAGAAAAGGGAAGGTGCCTAAATTCCCATACTTGGAGTAGATAGCAGAGATGGCATTAAAACCCAGGTCTATCTGATGTTATATCTTGCCACTGTATCACCCTGCCTACTATAAATACATGAAAGTGTACACAATCACACAGGGAGGCTACACCGTGCCTTACCTGCTCAATACAATCTTTGGATAATGGTGGTGAAGGAAATGAAGCAAAAACCAGGACTCCAATATAGAGATAAGTTAACGTCACTAGCATATAAGCAATGCACAGGTCCCTCACCTGTAAATACAGAAAAAAAGTCCCATAATACTGAAGAACCTTGCAGTAAGTCTACCTGAATAGGCTAAGAAGACTAACAAATAAATACAAAATTTGTCTTTTTACCTTGTACGTGTGTATATATTTCTAGATATTCAATTTGTTCACAGAAAGTAGTTAAAACAAAATCCACATACTTTACAATTAGTCTGCCAATTTTTTAAAAAAAGGTAGTCTGAAGTATGTAGACTAAGCTACCTGTTGGCAGACTTAGAAGTTAACATAAACAGTGGTTTAACATGACTGAAATTCTGACTTAATTTCAAAAGATAATTTAGTTGCCAAATTACAAAATACTATAACTACAATAATAAAGCTAAGGGACAATAAGAAAGTAAGCATAAGCCACTTCAGTATGGTCTGCAACATTTTAAAACTTCTTCCTTTGGTAAATTAACTTATTAAAATATGCCTAGACCACAGCAGAGTAGAACATACTAAAATATATTTAATAAAAAAAGAAAGCTAAAGAAGAGACAATAAGCAGTATTAAAGGCAAGCTTAATAAATCTAAACAGTAAACAAAAGGAAATCAAAAGGCAGCTGTTCAAACAGCTGCACAATGTTACTGGAATCAGCAAACAAATGCAGAACATGAAATAAAGTGGACTGCTTTCTTCTACTGCGGTTCCCACCCTCCCAACCCCCCATCTCCATGCAAAGTAAAAATCTCCAAGACATTTAATGTAGCCAGCTGTCAGATCCAAACAGAACAGATTCTCCAGCTCAAATATCTGGTCTTCATCGCCACTAAAGTTATGGCCAAAGAATTCAGCACAATTAAATTATGGTAACAAGCCTATTCATTTTTCATTTTAAACAAAAATTACTTTGAAAGCTAAGGAAACAAATTGGAAAAAAATAAACTTAAAAACATTTGATAGCACAATAAAAAAAACTGGGACATTTGGTATTAGGGAACATTTCTGATTTTTTGGATTACTTTCTTCCTTAAATGGGCTAGCTAACATAGTAGAGTTTTATAAACTTGACTGTTGACAAATTCAGTTAAAAAGCAAGTAACAAGTTATGAGAAATCTTAAGGTCAGGTCTAAATTGACAATCAGCTTGAAAGTAAATCAAGGGTTTTAAACCCTAAATTAGATGGTGGATAAGCTCATGGAGCTAAAGGCTTATGCAGATTGCTTCCAGTCCTCTCAAAATGCTTCTAATTGCTTAGGAATGAGGAAGAGGATGACCAAACCTCCTGGGGGGTTTTCAAAATCATTCCTCTTGAGTTCATGAAGCTCTAGGTCTGACGGGAGGCCAGACTTCAGTCACCCCTAGGGTTGCCTCATGATCTTGTGTGGGATGAACAGCAATGAACCAGGTCAAATCTACTTTTTTGTCAGAGTAGTAGTTTCCCATTATGATGTTTGAAAGTCATTCTACACTCAACCTACTCAATGCTACTCAAGAACAGAGGTAGCCTTGTAAAAAAATCTTGGGAGGCAAAGCAGCTGGGCTTGAGACAGCTCTCCGTAAAGTAGGACAGCCACCATTCCATAGACAGTTTTCAGCTTATCTACTACCTGATCACCGCGTTATTTTGGTCTGACTTCTTGCAAAGAAGTGTACCATAACACACTTCAGGGGAAATCTGATTAAGATGCAAAGGCTATGGTGCAGAGCTTCCAATAAGACTTTTCCCCTCTGCTTCTCTGTTCTCACGGCACTATATACATATCTCAAATACAGCAATGACAGTATTGTGACAGTCATTAATTTTTATTATAAAAGTAATCCATGTGCATGATATAAAGAATTTCAAGTGGAGATAAAATACGTCCCTTGACATCCCTAAAATAGCCAAGGTTAATAGTTCTTGTATCATGTTGGTATTTTAATTTTTCTCTAAATGTGTCTGTACCACAAGACTCTGGGATTCTGAGGACAGGGACCATGTCTTTTTCTTCTTTGTATCCCCAATACCCAGGACCACACCTAGTACATAGGAGGAATGTGGTAAATGTAGATAAAGAATAATAGCCACATTGGTTTTATTAACTGCTTGTAGGTGCCAGGCTCTATTGCTAAGCACATTACAAGTGTCATCTCATTTAATCCTCATTGCAACCTTATAATGTAGATACTGTCATTTTCTTCATTTTACAGATGTAAACTAAGTGCAGCAAGGTTACAAAACTCGTTTGTGGCTGCAAAGTGGGTATCTGGTGAAACCAATATTCAAATCAAGATCCTTTTAGTTCCAAATTGCAGGTCCTCAGCTACTATGATGGAGAGCTGACCAGTCTCCAATGCAGTTGTGTCACAGTTAATAAACAATAATAATAAAAAAAGAGAGGTAACAAGTTATGAGTAATAACTATACAACAGAACACATACAGGGATGCTTCCATTTTGAGACACTAAAATCAAGAAAGTTCTATTTCATAGTACTCCAACATACCTTCAGTAAAAGTAGCTCAGGAGCTACATACGTGTTTTCATCTGAATACTCCGATGAACAGAAATGATGCTTTTATTATAAAAGCAGCTGAGGTTTAGCATGACGCTGGGAAATATGCCACTTAGGAACAGTATACACATATGTGGGCTTTGCTATTCTCTGGCTCAAACACAAGCCATTACTAAAGATATAGTTCGGCCTAAAGATACAGCCTCTTGAAAGCCCATTTAATGGAACAGCATAGAAAAAAAGCTATTCTTTAGAAAATGAGGCTCAAAGTAAAAAATATATTTAAAAAGAGACACAAGTGACAATATAAACTGGTAATTATGTCAAGAAGCCTATACATTAATAAGGTAACCGATTCTGCCTTGTGAATAATAAATGGCTGGCAGGGTTGACGGTAGAAAACTAACGACAGGTAGAATGCCAAGTCAGAATGAAAACTGGATCTACAACAGGCCCAGAAGTGGGTTTGGGAGCACATTCTATTTGTCAGACATGGTTTATTATTTGTTTCACATACCGTTCATAGTGAAAATACTATCCAGTGGAGCATTTACTAACAAAAATGACAGAAACTGACCACACAGACTGACCCCAAACATTTACATAACTTCTCCTGGTATATAGCCAAGTAAACCACAGATTCATATGAAGAAGGAAAAAGTAAATAACAAATCATGATATAAGGCATTTCAAATTGTTTTAAAGAACAAAGCAGGGTAATACAACTAAACACAGACAAAACAAAACTAAACAAAAGAAACACTTAGAGGTTCTGATTCAAATACAATGAGAAAATATCAAGAGGTCAATCCACACAACCAGGAGGGTTATAGGAACTACATATTCTGGTGATAAACTAGTTGGATGGTCTTCAGCTCCCTAATCCCCCTTTTTTTGCAAGATATGACAAAAGAATAGGAACGATGGCCGGGTGGGGTGGCTCACGCCTGTAATCCCAGCACTTTGGGAGGCCGAGGCGGGTGGATCACCTGAGGTCAGGAATTCAAGACCAGCCTGACCAACATGGAAAAACCCCATTTCTACTAAAAATACAAAATTAGCCAGACGTAGTGGTGCATGCCTGTTATCCCAGCTACTTGGGAGGCTGAGGCAAGAGAATTGCTTGAACCGGGGAGGCAGAGGTTGCAGTGAGCCAAGATCGTGCCACTGCACTCCAGCCTGGGCAACAAGAACGAAACTCCGTCTCAAAAAAAAAAAAAAAAAAAAGGAATAGAAATGATATCCCATTTACACATATAACAAATTACATTTGATGGAAAAAAAAACTGTATGAAATGAAGTTGAACTTGGAAAACCTAGAAAATTTGATCACTACACCTATTTGGGAGTTTGTTTCTTTCTTTGCAAATATCTTTAGTTCCAAGTCCAGTTATAATTTATATAGAAGACGAGGCCTTTTCTATTCTTTTGTCTTCTTTTCTATTTTCAAACTTTTGTTTACTGAGCTTGGAATGATCCAGTATCCACATTATGAATTCAGAGTCCCTGGCAAGCTTTACATTTTTTGACTTTAATCTCAAGAAAATATTATGCCATGATATTAACAGGACTTCTTTCAAATTACTTACTGAGGCTGGGCGCGGTGGCTCAAGCCTGTAATCCCAGCACTTTGGGAGGCTGAGACGGGCGGATCACAAGGTCAGGAGATCGAAACCATCCTGGCTAACATGGTGATACCCCGTCTCTACTAAAAAATACAAAAAAAAAACTAGCAGGGCGAGGTGGCGGGCGCCTGTAGTCCCAGCTACTCGGGAGGCTGAGGCAGGAGAATGGCGTGAACCTGAAAGGTGGAGCTTGCAGTGAGCTGAGATCCGGCCACTGCACTCCAGCCTGGGCCACAGAGCGAGATTCCATCTCAAAAAAAAAAAAAAAAAAAAAAAAAAAAAAATCAAATTACTTACTGAAACCTGCTGAAAGGTATAATCATTAAATAAATCAAATGACAAAGTTTTTTTCAGAATATAGTACCCATTTAGCTAGATTTTTGCTAACATATAAGCCAATTTCAGTATAATCAAAAAGACAGTATATATATTTACATATAGTCAAAGTGTTTAGAATGTTGCTGGCACATAGTGCTTCATAAATGTTAGCATTATCCTTAGCAATTATTAATATTTTTAAGAAGTTAACATAAAGTACAACTAGTTTTTTGAAAGGTAGACCATCACTTCATAACCCAATTTCAATTAAGACAGTTTAAAAAAAAAACAAAACAAAACAACCACTTAAACCTTTGTGTGTGTGTGTGTGTTTTTTTTTTTTTTTTTTTTTGAGATGGCATCTCGCTCTGTTGCCCAGGCTGTAGGGCAGTGGCATGATCTGAGCTCACTGCAACCTCTGCCTGCCGGGTTCAAGTGATTCTCCTGTCTCAGCCTCCCAAGTAGCTGGAATTGCAGAGGCCCACTACCATGCTTGGCTAATTTTTGTATTTTTAGTAGAGACGGGGTTTTGCCATGTTGGCCAGGCTGGTCTCGAACTCCTGACCTCAGCTGATCCAACTGCCTCAGCCTCCCAAAGTGCTGGAATTACAGGCGTGAGTCACCACGCCCAGCCATTTAAACCTTTGCTTTTAAGCCTTTGTTTTAAAAATAGTTTCCACAAGTGACAAAAGGTGAATCAAATTGTATTAGCTGAACCTAACATAATAGTTCTACAAAGTCCTCATCCTAATACTAAGTGGAAAGAATTCATTTTATGGTATTTACATATGAAATACGGATTTCAAGGCCCACTGAGTGTTCTACTAAGAAAGGCAAAGACATGTCCTCAGTCCTTGGGAGACCATGAACCAAGAACGCCCATCTCAATCCAGCCCTGAGCTTCTCACAGTGGGGCATATACACCTCCAGATAAACTGGTGTGACTTTCCAGAAAAGCAATTCAACTTGAGAATTCTGGCGAGTGAAAAGTTAAGCACAGACAGTCCTCACTTTGCAGGGTGGTATGAGATTATAAAAATTACTATGCAACCTGAAACTGCAAAGTGATCACAATAATCAATGCGAAAAACATGCAATTGTTCTATGATCTTTAACAATTGTCAAAACATTAAATATTCTGTTATAAATGTGTAAGGAAATGAAAAGTAAAACATTTCTAAAAGTACATTGCAATGTCAGAAATATTGAGCTTAAAATATTTTGTTTTGTAAAAACATACCAAGAGTAGTCTGAACTACATTTGCCTCCTTCTTCTCATTGTATAACTTAACAAAATGTAGCAGGCATCTTTTCCATGCCTTGGTGAACTGTCATACTCCTTTATCCCAACTGTGCACCAGCTTCTAACATTTCATCTTTTGTGCTTTCAATGTTGTGAGACATCTCTGAGAATTCAATTAATGTGAAGTTTTCTGACAACTGCACTTCCTCTGGGATATGTTCATTCTTGTAATCATAACCACTTTCCAAATGCATGTTGATAAGCTCACCTTCCTTAAGTTTCTCTGGCTGCATATCTGGAGTATCTTGTATAGCAGCAGTGTCAACATTTCCACAGTTGGCTATTTCTTTTATAACTCTTTATATAGAGTTGAATTCAAATTTCACTTCTTGCATTATTGTTTTGTTTCATTGTAACACTTTCACTTTGTTTGACAATTCCTTGTTCAAGTATCCATTTTTTGTAAAATATATCAGTTTATCACCGGGAGACAAGGAGTTAACACAACTATCTGCTTTGCAGACTGTACAGTGAAAACCATACACAGTGACCAGTCATTGACAGACTTTGAAAGAAGTTATGTGATTGGTTACTAATTATCACATGCACTTTTTATTTATGTAGTGCTTTGTGAAGTGAGGGCCAGCAGCTACTACTTTACAAGTACTAATAGTTAAAATTCTGACCTTGCCTGTGCCCGACCGGAGCCAGCGGTTCTTCAAGCACCCAGCATCCAGCGAGACGCGCAGCGCACCGATGGAGGGGACACGGGCAGAGCAATGGTGGCCAGGCTCGGCTGGGGCTGTGCTGCTGGCACTGCTCCTACCCACGCAGATTTATTCCAATGAAACAACTGTTGTAACAGTTTCAAGTAGCTCCTCCCAGAATACTTCGACTGCCCCAAATCCAGCTAATGCCACCACCAAGGCGGTTGGTGGTGCCCTGCAGTCAACAGCCAGTCTCTTCGTGGCCTCACTCTCTCTTCTACATCTCTACTGTTAAGAGACTCAGGTCAAGAAACATCTTCTAAACTTCCCCATCTTCTAAACCCAATCCAAATGGCGTTTGGAAGTCCGATTTGGCAAGGAAAAACAGGTCTTCTTCGAATCTACTAATTCCACACCTTTTATTGATATAAAATGTTGAGAATCCCAAATTTGATCGGTTTGAAGAACATGTGAGGATCCCAATTTGATCAGTTTGAAGAACATCTAGTTTGAAGAACTAGATGATGGATGACAATATTAAATCTGCTGGTGTTTCATGTATAAGATGAAGGAAAGGCAACATCCAAAATAGCTAAGACATGATTTCCTTGAATGTGGCCTAAGAAATACTACCTTGAAAATAAGAATAGTGGCCGGGCGCGGTGGCTCAAGCCTGTAATCCCAGCACTTTGGGAGGCTGAGGCGGGTGGATCACGAGGTCAGGAGATCGAGACCATCCTGGCTAACATGGTGAAACCCCGTCTCTACTAAAAATACAAAAAACTAGCCGGGCGTGGTGGCGGGCGCCTGTAGTCTCAGCTACTTGGGAGGCTGAGGCGGGAGAATGGCGTGAACCCGGGAGGCGGAGCTTGCAGTGAGCCGAGATCACGCCACTGCACTCCAGCCTGGGAGCACAGTGAGACTCCGTCTCAAAAAAAAAAAAAAAAAAAAAAAAAAAAAAAAGAAAATAAGAATAGTAATAAAGGATGTGATTGTGGAATGGAGATTCAGTTTTCATTTGGTTCATTAATTCTATAAGGCCATAAAACAGGTAATATAAAAAGCTTCCATGATTCTATTTATATGTACATTAGAAGGAATTTCCAGGTGTTACTGTAATTCCTCAATGTATTGTTTCGACAGCACTAATTTAATGACGATATACTCTAGATGAAGTTTTACATTGTTGAGCTATCGCTGTTCTCTTGGGAACTGAACTTACTTTCCTCTTGAGGCTTTGGATTTGACATTGCATTTGACCTTTTACGTAGTAATTGACATGTGCCAGGGCAATGATGAATGAGAATCTACCCCCAGGTCCAAGCATTCTGAGCAACTCTTGATTATCCATATAGTCAAATGGTAGGCATTTCCTATCACCTATTTCCATTCAACAAGAGTGCTACATTCATTTAGCTAAACAGATTCCAAAGAGTAGAACTGCATTGACCGTGACTAATTTCAAAATACTTTTTTTTTTATTATTATTTTTTAGATGGAGTCTCACTTTGTCACCCAGGCTGGAGTGCAGTGGCGCAATCTCAGCTCAGTGCAACCCTCTGCCTTCCGGGCTCAAGCGTTTCTCCTGCCTCAGCCTCCCAAGTAGCTGGGATTACAGGCACCTGCCACCATGCCTGGCTAATTTTTGTAATTTTACTAGAGACAGGGTTTCACCATGTTGCCCAGGCTGGTTTCGAACTCCTGACCTCAGGTGATCCGCCTGCCTCGGCCTCTCAAAGTGCTGGGATTATAGGCTTGAGCCTCCGTGCCCAGCCGTCAAAATGCTTATTTCTGTATATGTTGAATACTTTTTACAATTAAAAAAAAAGATCTGTTTTGAAGGCAAAACTGCAAATCTTGAAATTAAAAAGGCAAAGATGTAAAGGAATCAAAACTATAAATCAAGTATTTGGGAAGTGAAGACTGGAAGCTAATTTGCATTAAATTCACAAAAACTTTTATACTCTTTCTGTATATACTTTTTTTTTTTTCTTTAAAAAACAATTTTGGATCAGAATAGCCACATTTGGAACACTTTTTGTTATCAGTCAATATTTTTAGATAGTTAGAACCTGGTCCTAAGCCTAAAAGTGGGCTTGATTCTGCAGTAAATCTTTCACAACTGCCTCGACACACAGAAACCTTTTTAAAAATAGACACTTGCCGAAGTCTTTTGTTCGCATGGTCACACCCTGATGCTTAGATGTTCCAGGAATCTAATATGGCCACAGTAGTCTTGATGACCAAAGTCATTTTTTTCCATCTTTAGAAAATTACATGGGAACAAACAGATTAAACACATCTGAAGCTACTGTGTGTGTGAATGAATACTCTTTTGCTTTATTCCAGAATGCTGTACATCTATTTTGGACTGTATATTGTGTTTGTGTATTTATGCTTTGATTCATAGTAACTTCTTATGTTATGGAATTGATTTGCATTGAACACAAACTGTAAATAAAAAGCAAGAAAAGGCTGAAAAAAAAATAAAATTCTGTGGTAACTGACGTTTGAACAAATGTTGTTAGGAGGAACTGATGTATTTTAACTAAACCAGATTAATGAAACTGGTGCATGTAAGAACCATGCAACATGAGAACTGCCTGTAATTTAACTCATTTTGAGCCCCTCCTCTTTCCCTTTTCTTTTTTGAGGTGGAGTCTCACTCTGTCGCCCAGGCTGGAGTGCAGTGACGCGATCTCGGCTCACCACAACCTCCACCTCCCGGGTTCAAGCGATTCTCCTGCCTCAGCCTCCCGAGTAGTGGGTACTACAGGCGCGTGCCACCACACCCGGCTAATTTTTTGTATTTTTAGTAGAGATGGGGTTTCACTGTGTTAGCCAGGATGGTCTCAATCTCCTGACCTTGTGATCCGCCTGCCTTGGCCTCCCAAGGTGCTGGGATTACAGGCATGAGTCACCGTGCCCAGCCTGAGACTGTTTTCTAGTAAGACAAACAAATAATGAGCATGATAAAAATATGTGTAAATGTTTAAGATAAAACATGACACTTCAGTAAGATTGTGTTTGTCTTCCCCAGATTTCTAGGTACACGAGGTTGTTCTGTTATTAGGGAGACTTTGGTGGTAAAGTTTGAGAAACACAGCCTTATGGATAGGATCATCCAATATATGAGAATTCTACTTAACAACATGAGTTTCTAGGGCACTTGGGCTAAGTTGGCTTACAAGAACAGACTGTAAATATCAGGAAAGAAAGGGTAAGAGGGGTAAAAATACTAAAAATTTCCAGCCTCTGTTTTATGTTAGATCATGGTAACATCACAACCCTGATAGGTAGCTATCATTTTACATATGACAAAAATGAAATTTGAGGTAAGTTCACCAAATAGGAAGTATGAAAAATCCAGATTGACTCAAGTCCAACTCCATTTACAGGTAACATGCTACATGTATGGTCAGTAAAGATGAAGATGGAAAAGCTAAATTTATATTTTTGCTTTAGAGAGCTTACTTCCTCTACAAAAGGTTTTTGCCTTCTTAATGACTGCCAAACATTACCCCTTACTCAAAGCCTTCTCAGAATCTCCAGGCACAGCAAATCCTTCCTTCTCCTGCATTTCAGTAACAACTGTATAGACCTCTATCAGAACTTCATTATAACTTTTGTTTACAAGGTCAGAAGCTGTTAAATTGACCACAAAATCTGCAGACAAGCCAACAAGTAACTGGTTAACTTCTGTTTGCCTTGGGTTTAGTTTGCTTTACTTTTTCTATTGTCTAAGGTAGAAAGTTAGGTTTTTGAGATCTTCATTTTTAGTGTAGGTGTTTACAGCTATACATTTCCCTATAAGCACGCTTTAAGTAAACTCAAAGTATTTCTGATTTTTCTTGTGATTTCTTCTTTGACCCATTGGTTATTTAAGAGCATGCTGTTCAATTTCCACAATTTGTGAATTTCCCAAATTTCTTTCTGTTATTGATTTGTATCTTCATTATGGTTAGAGAACATACTCTGTATGACTTAAATCCTTTCACACGTATTGAGAATTGTTTTATGACCCAGCATATAGTCTATCTTGGAAAATGTTCTTATGTATTTAAGAAGAATGTGCATTCCGCAGTTGAGAGAAGACTTTTTGTAAATACATATTAGATTAAGTAGGTTGACAGTGTTTTTCATGCTTCATCTCTCCTTACTTATTTTCTTTTTTTTTTTTTTTTTTTTTTTTTTGAGACGGAGTCTCGCTCTGTCGCCCAGGCTGGAGTGCAGTGGCTGGATCTCAGCTCACTGCAAGCTCCGCCTCCCGGGTTCACGCCATTCTCCGGCCTCAGCCTCCTGAGTAGCTGGGACTACAGGCGCCCGCCACCTCGCCCGGCTAGTTTTTTGTATTTCTTAATGGAGACGGGGTTTCAACATGTTAGCCAGGATGGTCTCGATCTCCTGACCTCGTGATCCGCCCGTCTCGGCCTCCCAAAGTGCTGGGATTACAGGCTTGAGCCACCGCGCCCGGCCTCTCCTTACTTATTTTCATCTATTTGTTCTATCAGTTACTTGAAGGAGGGTGATAAAATGTCCAATTACAATTGTGGATTTGTCTACTTCTCTTTTCAGTTTGGCAACTGTTAACTCATTTATTTTGAAGCTCTGTCACTGGGTGCATATACATTTAGGATTATTATGTCTTCTTGATGAATTGATCCCTACAGATCATTATGTAAGATTCCTCTTTATCTCTGGCAATACTCCCAGTTCTAAAGTCTATTTTGTCTGATATTAATTTGGCCACTCCAGATTTCTTATGTTTAATATTTGCATGGCATATCTTTATGTTTAATATAAATTCCTTGTAGACAACATATAGTTAGGCTTTGTGTTTTAACAAGTCTGAAAATCTCTTTTAATTAATTAAGTTATTTATTTGAGATAGAGTCTCGCTCTGTTGCCCAGGCTGGAGTGCAGTGGCATGATCTCCGCTCACTGCAACTTCCACCCCTTGGGTTCAAGCGATTTCCCGCCTCAGCCTCCTGAGTAGCTGGGATGACAGGTGCACACCACCATGCCTGGCTAATTTTTGTATTTTTAGTAGAGACAGGGTTTCACCATGTTGGCCAGGCTGGTCTCAAACACCGGGCCTTAAGTTATCCGCCTGCCTCAGCCTCTCAAAGTGGTGGGATTACAGGTGTGAGCCGCTGTACCCAACCTCTTTTAATCTTTTAATTGCAGTGTCTTTAAATGTAATTATCAACACAACGGGTTTAAACTTACTATGTTGCTATTTGTCTTCTATTTGTCACATCTATTCGTTGGTTCCTTTTCCATGGCTTCTTTTGGATCAGGTATATTTTGTTTGTTTTTTTGAGATGGAGTCTGGATCTGTTGCCCAGGCTGAAGTGCAGTGGCGATCTTGGCTCACTGCAACCTCCATCTCCCAGGTTCAAGCAATTCTCTGTCCCAGCTTCCTGAGTTGCTGGGATTATAGGCGTCTACCACCACGCCCGACTAATTTTTGTATTTTTAGTAGAGATGGGGTTTCACCGTCTTGGCCAGGCTGGTCTTGAACTCTTGACCTCGGGATCCACCTGCCTTGGCCTCCTGAAGTGCTGGGATTACAGGCGTGAGCCACTGTGCCCAGCTGCATTTTTTTTTTTTTTTAAGATGAGGTTTCACTCTGTTGACCAGACTAGAGTGCTGTGGCATGAACACAGTTCACCACAGACTTGGCTTCCTGGGCTTAAGCAATCCTGCTGCCTCAGCCTCCCAAGTAGCTGGGACTATAGGCATGTGCTACCAAACTGGGCTAATTTTTTCTGTAGAGACAGGGTCTAACCATGTTGCCCAGGCTGGTCTCAAATTCCTGGGCTCAAGTGATCTTCCTGCCTCAGACTCCCAAAGTGCTGGTATTATAGGCCTGAGTCACCATAGCTAGGGTATCTTTAAAAGATTTTACCACCATTAATGGCTTATTAGCTATACCTCTATTTTTTCAGTGGTTACTCTATGGCAGGCACCGGCGAACTATGACTCACGGGCCAAATCTTGTCTGATGTCTGTTTTTGTGAACAGTTTCATTGAAACAATGCCATCACCCATTTGTTTATGTATTATCTATGGCTGCTTTCATAACATAACAGCAGAGTTGGGTAGCTGGAACAAAAACCATATGGCCTACAAGGCCTGAAATATTTATCATCTGAACCTTTATAGAAAAATTTGCTGACCACTGCTCTATGGTTTAAGTTTAAAAATTAAGATCTTGTGACAAAATTGCCTAATTGTACCCCAAATATAAAGTGGCTCAAATACTGACTTAAAAAGTTTATTCTCAGGAGATACAAAAGTCAATTCCAAAGATAATTACTCACATTGTTTTCTTGTTTCTTGTTGTTCTTCAAGAGTGTGATGATACAATTATGAATAAAAAAAGCAAGGGTAAGCACTCCAGTCAGCTGTGGAAACTGAAATCTTATCTCTAGGAGAAAAATAAAAACAAAAACATTAAAACTGACAGTTAGAAAATGAGTAGTGGTAGCCAACAGTTGATTACTAAAAATCAGTTGTCACTGTTTTATCCGGGGAATGAGAATATTAAAATGTCTTTAAAAAGTTCCTCAAGGCCAGCATTATACTTGGGCAAAGCACTCAAAAGGGGGAAAAAAAAGTATGCTCTGGCTGGGTGTGGTGGCTCACACCTGTAATCCCAACACTTTGGGAGGCCAAGGTGGGCGGATCACCTGAGGTAAGGAGTTTGAGACCAGCCTGGCCAACATGGTGAAACCTTGTCTCTAGTAAAAATACAAAAATTAGCTGAGCATGGTGGCAGCAGCCTGTAATCTCAGCTACTTGGGAGGCTGAGGCAGGGGAATCGCTTGAACCTGGGAGGCAGAGGCTGTAGCAAGCCGAGATCGCGCCATTGCATTGCGGCCTGGGTGAAAGAGCAAAACTCCATCTCAAAAAAAAAAAAAGTATACTCTGTGCAGGCGCTTTGTATCAATTATTCCTATTTGAGGTCATACAATTGGTATGGGGAAGGGCAGGATTCAAATTTAGGCTCTGTCTGACTTTAAAGTCCTTCATTTTTTTAACACCTGAATTTGCCAGAAAATTACCTCTAGAAAAGGAATTATGAAAGGGCAAACTGGTCATTTAACATTCTTCACTGACAAATCTAAAAAACATTATTTAAAAATAATAGAAATAAATGTCCACCTACAGGGGATTCATTAAATTGAGATACAGTTGTGCAGTGGTATACGGTATCAAAAATTATGTTGTAGAGGCAGTTTCTTTTTTTCCCTATGATTGAAATAGCATACATACTGTGATTTTACTTTTTATTGTTTTATTCTTTTTGAGATAGGTTCTCACTCTGTTACCCAGGCTGGAATGCAGTGGCACAAACACGGCTGACGACAGCCCCAACTTTCTGGGCTCAGGTGATCTTCCTGTCTCAGCTTCCCTGGCAGCTAGGATTATAGGTGCATGCCACCACAGCCAGCTAAGTTTAAAAGAATTTTTTTTTTTTTTTTTTTTTTGTAGAGACAGGGTCTCGCCATGTTGTCCAGGCTGGTCTTGAACTCCTGGGCTCAAGTAAAACTCCCACCACAACCTCCCAAAGTGCTGGGATTACAGGCATGAGCCACTGTGCCCAGCCTACTTTTACTTCTAAAATATATGTGTGTGTATAGATGTGTGCATGCAAAGAAAAAAGACTGGGGGAGGGGGGGAGTATCCACAAAAATATAAATAGTGGTTACATCAAGTTATGCAATTTATTTTAAATTAACCACTTACCTATAATCTCTAAATGTTCTGCAATAAACACAAAGCTACTTTAAAGTGAGAATAAAAGAACACTGCAAAAGCACTGCCAATTTCTGTATTGAGGACTGCTAATAGAAGGAAAAAAATTGATTTTATGTAGAATAAAACCATGATTTAATTGAAAATACTGCTGGTCTAGGCAAACCCATCTCAGGGGATTCCTTAGTGTAAAAAGTAGAAATGTATAAAAAATCCACTGATTCTGCTATATTATTTTAGAAAAAGAAGAGAAAACAAGAATCAAGCACTAGCTCTAAAATAAAATAAATAAATCGAAATAAAATAAGATTAGTTTTCAACACATTCTTTTTAATTTAGCTGAATTTCCTGTCTCTCAGAGTAATCAATTCTATTACTTAGTTAAGATACCCTGTAAAGCAATTTGTTATTTCATCCTTTTCTATCTTTTCTAATTAAGGCAAGTAAGACCACTGTTAGGTTTCTAACTTGTCATATTACAGTGGGTAAATAGTCAGCTTTTCCCCATTAACTACCAAAAGCTATCTTTTTGAGAAAATTTCTTGAAAACCTGAGACTCTTTTTAACAGCACTATTGAAATAAAATTCATGTTTCACCCACTTAAAGTGCACAACTAGTTTTTAATTGAACAGTATATTCACAGAGTTGTACAACCATAACCACAGCACTTCATTCCTTTTCTATTGCCAAATAATATCCCATTGTACAGATATACCACATTTTGGCCAGGCGCGGTGGCTCATGACTGTAATCCCAGCACTTTGGGAGGCTGAGGCAGGCAGATCACCTGAGGTCAGCCTGGCCAACATGGTGAAACCCTGCCTCTACTAAAAATACAAAATTAGCTGGGCATGGTGGTGCACGCCTATAATCCCAGCTACTCAGGAGGCTGAGGCAGGAGAATCACTTGAACCGGGAGGGGGAAGTTGCAGTGAGTTGAGATTGCGCCACTACACTCAAGCTTGGGCAACAGAGTGAGACTCTGTCTCAAAAGAAAAAAGAAAGATATACTACATTTTATTTATCCATTCATTAGTGATAGACACTGGGCCATTTCCACTTTTGGCTATTATGAATAATGCTGCTATAAACATGCATGTACAAGTTTTTGTGTGGAAAATACACTTTTTTAAAGAACACATTTATGCCATGATTATTACATAATACATTAAATAATAGACTCCTTCACAAAATGGTTTTAAAGAAGCTCCAAACTTCTGCTGCTTACTTTATTCCTTTGAAAAGGCATATCAAGAAAGGATGTAAGCAGGAAGAAGATAATTGCATTACACATATCTGAGAAAGGATTCATATTTGGAATGTATAAATAAATCCTATAAATCAATATAAAAAAACAGACAGTTAAATAGAAAGATAGAAGAAACACTTCAGAAAAGATGAAATCCAAATGGCCAACAAACATATGAAAAGTTGCTAACTCCACTGATCATTACAGAAATGCAAATTAAAACCACATTGTATGTTCCCAACAAAAAGATAAATGTTTGAGGTGATGGATATCCCAATTACCCTGATTTGAACACTACACACTGCATAGAGGTATTAAAATATCCTATGTATCCCCCTAAATATGTACAACTATTTTATGTCAATAAAAATTTTTAATTAAAAAACACAAAACCACAATGTAATACCACATTATATACCCATCAGAAAGGCTGGATGAAAAACACAGAAAGTGCAAGTATTAGTGCACTATAACTTAAATGAACTTCAACTAACAAGTAGAAATGACAAAGGGCCCTGGTTACCACTAACTGCAGGAAACTCAAAATAATCTCAATTGTAGTACTATTTTTAACTTAATAGCATTTATAAAAATGCCCAGCATAAAAAAGATCATTACTTGTTTTAGAATAGCATAACAATGGTTAACTTAAGATCACATTATTGTAATTTATTATTTTGCCAAAACAGCTCACCTGGTACAAAAAATTCTGTTGGTATAAACCAATGAAATTCCAAATGAAATCCCAAGCGAACAGCCTTAAAGGTGACAAGGAAAATCAAATAAAGGACAGATACTGTGCCTGTGAGGAAAAAATTCAGAAACCATTTATTATCTTTGTGTGTTTTACAGATTATTTTAAAATCAAGCATTGTTTTCATAGTCTCAGCAAAGTGTGGGAAACTGTTACCTGCATTGATTATCTCCACTAACACCCAGCTGGGATCTAAAGACTAGAAACAAGCTGAGGGAGTTACCAGAAAAAGAACAAAAAAACTCTATGTAGTAGGCCTAACAAGAACCAGACGGGTTGGGTGTGGTGGCTCACATCCGTAATCCCAGCACTTTGGGAGGCCGAGGTGGGCAGATCACCTGAGGTCAGGAGTTCGAGACCAGCCTGGCCAACATGGCGAAACTTCATCTCTACTAAAAATACAAAAGTTAGCCAGGTGTGATGGCACATGCCTATAATCCCAACTACTCGGAAGGCTGAGACAGGAGAATCACTTGAACTCGAGAAGCAGAGGTTGCAGTGAGCCAAGATTGCACCACTGCACTCCAGCCTGGGCGACAGAGCGAGACTCCATCTCAAAGGAAAAAAAAAAAAAGAATAAGAAAAGAAGAATCAGATGAAGGTAGCTCATACATTGCTGAATGCAAAACTGCTTCATTTACTTATGAGTTGAGTTTAAGCAGAAGATACAAGCAGAGAGTCCACTATAAAATTGTAGGATTACACAGGATAAAACTAACTTTTATTCTTTGAATTGGAAGTGTTAGAGACAGTCTGTCACAGTATTTAATGTGAGATGGTAAGAAGGTAAAGAAAAAAAAGCAGTGAACGTGGATCAAAAGCATATTTGAGAAAGGTGAGAAGCCAAAATACATGAACAATCTTGATCTAGTATCTAGATGAGGTTTTGACTGGGTAGCACTGCTTGCTAGACGGAGATTCCAGACTCCATTCTCAGGTATTATATACAGGGTAAAATGGGCATTCAGAATTTTTTAGTAGTGTAGAAGGCAGAAGATTATTCCTTTTAAGAAATTAAGTCTAGTCATTATGGAGTAGAGTCAGAAAACTCAGGAAGGCCTTAGATGCTAATTCCTCTAATGAAGCTATGGTTTTAAGAGAAAGGGAAACTACCAACGAAAAGAACAAAAGCAGAATATCCTTAAGGAGCTGGAGAATCAACAATCAACCTGGTTGGAAGTCTGGTGATTGTTGTGCCCAGTTGAGCAAATCCTTCTATAAGTTTATATTATTTTAAAAGATCTGTTTCATAGAAAAGTTGGCAAGCAAATCAGGAAACCACGAATGAGTGATATAAGCAGTACTGTGGGTTTGGAGATTAGCTGATTCATAAAGGATGAAAACAAGATGCCAGAGCTTATATAACCACAACTCTCCATCTTCTGTGTGTCTATGGCAGCTTACAGTGAATTCTGTACCTGAGGCAGACAGGCAAAGAGAAATAATTTTAACTTTTCCTTTGGTCTTCTGGAAACCTAGAAGCCACTGCCTTGTTCCTTGATATGATGGGTTATTTATTTATTTACTTATTGAGACAGAATTTTCACTCTTGTTGCCTAATGGCATGATCTCGGCTCACTGCAACCTCCGCCTCCTGGGTTTAAGCAATTCTCCTGCCTCAGCCTCCCGAGTAGCTGGGATTACAGACATGTGCCACCACGCCTGGCTAAGTTTGTATTTTTAGTAGAGACAAGGTTTCTCCATGTTGGTCAGGTTGATCTCGAACTCCTGACCTCAGGTTATCCGCCTGCCTCAGCTTCCCAAAGTGCTAGTATTACAGGTGTGAGCCACCGCACCTGGCCTATCTATTTATTTTATGCTCTAGATTGCCTGCCAAAGATCACATCCACAGGGAGGAGGTGAAATTGTATGGTTTATGTGGAGTTATCAATTCCTTATGAATGATATCCTTGTCTTTAGTTAGCCAGATCTGAACTTTCACTGGGAGGTTCCTTTTGCCATCTTTTTTTTTTTTTTTTTTTGAGACACAGTCTCGTTTTGTCACCCAGGCTGGAGTACAGTGGTGTGATCTCAGCTCACTGCAACCTCCACCTCCTGGGTTCAAGCAATTCTCTGCCTTAGCCTTCCAAGTAGCTGGGATTACAGGCGCCTGCCACCACGCCCGACTAATTTTTGTATTTTTAATAGAGACGGGGTTTCACCATCTTGGCCAAGCTGGTCTTGAACTCCTGACCTTGTGATCCACCTGCCCTGACCTCCCAAAGTGTTGGGATTATAGGTGTGAGCCACTGCATCTGGCCCCTTTTGCCATTTTAAGTGGAGTAAAAACATTCGTTTAGTGGTTTTTGAAAAGCAGGGCTCACAGAAAGAGGTCTATTCCTTAAAGAAGGCAATAGTGTTCTAAGAAAAAAAAAAAAGCACTGAGGAAGAGAGCAAAAGCAGAATAAACCTAAGAAGCCTGACATAGAGAATGATTTCCCAGGTTCAAAGTCAGGTGACAATCCTGCATAATACTCTTAGAGACTGTAGGAAAAAACATTCTATAACCTTCCTTAGTAAGTTCTGTTTCCAACCGTTAGAATTGAGAATTCCTATAAGATCCAATTTGGATCTCTCCTCCTGAAATTTTCATCTATTTCATCTAGTTGTATCCTCAGAGGAAATGAGGAAGAATTGTTCAGTAAGTTTAGAATGAGAAACCAAATAATTCGTGTCTCAAAAAAAAAAAAAAAAAACCACAACCAAACCAAAACTGGTCATCTACACTTTTCTCCATGCCAAACTCCATAAAAAAATAGAAAAAATCAGGTTATCATAAGAACGAACAACTTGCCAGGCACGGTAGCTCACACCTGTAATCCCAGCACTTTGGGAGGCCGAGGCAGGTCAATCACCTAAGGTCAGGGGTTCAAGACCAGCCTGGAGAACATGATGAAACCCCACCTCTACTAAAAATACAAAATTAGCTGGGTGTGGTGGCACACACCTGTAATCCCACCTACTTGGGAGGCTGAGGCACAAGAATTGCTTGAACCCTGGAGGCAGAGGTTGCAGTGAGCTGAGACTGGGCCATTGCACTCCACCCTGGGCAACAAGAGCGAAACTCCATCTCAAAAAAAAAAAAAAAAGAAAAAGAAAAAGAAAAAAACAAAACAAAAACGAATGAACAAATTAAACACAGATGAACAGGCTTGGAAGGTAACTCCCCAATCAGACCATATTTCCCTAGACTCCACCATGTATTCTATTACACAAAGTCTCCATAATTCATCGGTACTACTTACCTAGGATATTAAATTTTGAAAAAAATGAAGGAGATTTGAAATTGAGCAGTGGAAGGAGGAGCCCTACAAGATAAAAGGGCACTGTCCTGGACTTATCCCACCACTTTTCAAACTGTTGGGCTCCTGTGTCATTGGCATAGAAAATCATAGAGCTGTTGTCAGGATGGCCTCCACTCCCGGCACTTGGACAAATCACTGCAATAGGAAAGTACCAGATTAGAGAAGATGACCAAAAAAAAAAAAACCCAAAAAACAAAAAACGAAAAAGCAAAAAAACAGAAAATGACTGCCTCTAGAGACAGATACTTGCTCTACCAACCTCAACTTTTTCCAGGAGCCTAAATGTCTCCTTTCTGGAAAAAATAGAGGGTTAATTTTAAGAATATTAGTACTCCTTCACCTAAAAATAAGTAAAAGTGAGGGAATCTTTAAAATTTCTGAGATATTATCTTTATTTTTATTTATTTATTTTTTGAGACAGAGTCTCGCTCTGTCGCCCAGGCTGGAGTACAGTGGCGTGATGTTGGCTCACTGCAACCTCCGCCTCCTGGATTCAAGCGATTCTCTTGTCTCAGCCTCTCAAGTAGCTGTAACTACAGGCACACATCACCATGCCCAGCTAATTTTTGTATTTTTAGTAGAGAGGGCATTTCGCCACATTGCTCAGGCTGGTCTCGAACTCCTGACCTCAGGTGATCCACCCACTTTGGCTTCCCAAAGTGCTGGCATTACAGGCGTGAGCTACCGTGCCCAGCCCTGAGATATTATCTTTAAACTCTACTAGAAACTATAAAAATATCCCACCAAATATCCCTTGGTTCCACTGCCAGAGAGAAAATATTGGGCTGGATGGTGTTTGGTCTTATTTACACAATAATATAAAAAATATCATTTAGGGTGACTGTTTATTACACTAATAACCCATACAAAGGTCAAAGAGCAGGTTTCTTTTAACAGCAAACAAAAATCTATGGGTTTGGAATAAAAAGCAAACATCATTGAAACAGCTGCCATGGTATAATCACTGATAAAAATGCAAGAATCTTGAATCTCAACAATCCAAAATGATTCTGGAAGTTGATCACATTTGATAGAAGCCTAAGAGTCCAGATGATATCCAGACGGCTGGGAAATCAGTAAAATGTATGTATGTTTTTTTTTTTTTTTGAGATGGAGTCTCGCTGTGTCACTCAGGCTGGAGTGCAGTGGTGCAATCTCGGCTCACTGCAACCTCCACCTCCTGGGGTCAAGTGATTCTCCTACCTCAGCCTCCTGAGGAGCTGGGATTACAGGCGCATGCCACCATGCCGGGCTAATTTTTGTATTTTTAGTAGAGACAGGGTTTCACCATGCTGGCCAAGCTGGTCTCCAACTCTTGACCTCGTGGTCTGCCCGCCTCGGCCTCCCAAAGTGCTGGGATTATAGGCCTGAGCCACTGTGCCTGGCCTAAATGTTACTGATCTACTTACATACTGATCTACAAGTGGCAATTTCTTCTGTTATCAGACAGAATACCAGCCATTCTCATTGTGTTTCTAATGTCACAATAGAGTTTTTGCTAATAATCAGTTCTTCGTAAAGAACTCTTAATGCAGATAGAAAATATTCATCTTAAGTAACCCTTATACTCATCATTTGTCAAAGAGAAAGAATATTCATTGTCAGTTCTATTTTTAATTTTATTGTCTATCCATTATTTGGCATGCCACAAAGCCAAACATTTAATTTTCTTTCTCCTTCTTAGTCAACATTTTAGTGTGCTTTTTTTCTTCTATGCTCTGGACAGAAATTTTCTTGTGCTAATTATAGTGGTTAAAAGCACAGACTATGGCGCAGTGGCTCATTCCTCTAATCCTAGCACTTTGGGAGGCTGAGGCAGGAGGATCACTTGAGGCCAGGAGTTTGAGACTAGCCTAGAAAACATGGCAACCCTGTCTCTACAAGAATAACAAAATTTTGCTGGATGGGATGTGTAACTGTAGTTCCAGTTACTCGGGCGGTGGAGGTGGGAGGATTGCTGAAACCCAGGAGTACCAGGTTGCAGTGAGCTATGATCATGCCACTATAGGCCAACCTAGGCAACAGAGAGAGATCTCATCTTAAAAAAAAAAAAAAAGAGCACAGGCTGTGGATGGAAGTTAACTGACTGAATAATGAATTCCCAACTCTGCCACTTAATATTTAGGCGTCCTTGGATGAAATTAACTACTATGTTCCCTGGTCTCTTCACCTGGAAAATGGAGTTGACAGTATCTACCACTTAGGGTTGCCGTAAAACATTTAATGTAATGCCTGCACATAGGCATTCAATAAATGTTAGCTGTAATTTATTTATTTATTTTTTTGAGACGGGGTCTCACTCTGTCACTCAGGCTGGAGGGCAGTGGCGTAACTATGGCTCACTGTAGCCTCAACCCCTCAGGCTCAAGTGATCCTCCTGCCTCAGCCTCCCGAGTAGCTCGGAATGCAGGCACATGCCACTATGGCCAGCTAATTAATTTTTTTTTTTTTTGTAGAGACAGTGTCTTGCTATGTTGCCCAGGCTGATGTCAAAGTCCTGGGCTCAAGCAATCCTCCTGCCTTGGCCTCTCAAAGTGTTAAAATTAAAAGCATGAGCCACTATGCCCAGTAGCTAAAATTTTTTACATTAACTGAAATGGATTGTTTCATACTCTCACTGTTTACTACACTGTTCAAAATAAACATTAGCAGAGAAATCAAGAAGTGCTGGATATAAGATATCACTATATAAAGTAAACTGACTTTGCTGATGGTGTTCTCTAAATCATCAATGTGACTGTGATATTAATATTTATTACCTTAATGATGAACTGACTCCCTACTGGAGAAGTACTATTAACTTTAGATATTAGTAAACTAGTTTCATCAATTAATATTAGAATAGGTACAGTAAAATAATTTTCTTTTTAAATACAAGGACGTTATTTGGTTCTTTGAAAATTCTGAGGTAAGGGATAGGGCACAAGAGATTTTAGTATAATAATTCAAAGGTATATGTGTGTGTGTCCACAGGAATAAAAGCTAGTACTTTGCTCACTCATTTTCTAGCATTAACAAAAGACAGGTTTAATTAGGGGGAAAAGTAAGATAATGAGTAGCAAACACTGGAATGTAAACTTCATGAGAGGAGGGACTTTTGTCTGTTCATTATTATATCCCCAGAGCCTACAATAGTTCCTGACACATAGTAGGTTTAATAAATGTGTTTAATGAATTATCCTCTTAGTGATCAATGTGCATCTCCATCAACATGACATCAGTTTAGTATCCCTGAAATCTAAATACATAAAGCTTTAGGTGATGTTCAAGTTTAACAGCATAACTGTTACCAAAGTTATATTAACGTTTATATTCACTTTCCCTGTAACTGTCATATTGGATTAAACCCATTGGCCACAATGGTTTATTTTTTAAAAATAAAGAAAAATTTCTAAGAAATTAATTTCTTTTGGAGCCGAAGCTTCAATTTGTTTTTCCATATTTAGTTACTAACCTCTGTTTATTACTAGAAAATGAATTCTTTTACAGGTTACAAATTTGTATAGCCTATATATTAATAACTAAAACAACAGATCTCTAAAACTAAGTTAACTGAGAACTACGCTTCTAGACATCTGACATAATTAATAGTGATATAGGTTCTTGAAAATATTGATTATTCACAGGCAAATATGGATACTGTAGATAAAATTGTGAGTTGTATAATATGAACTAAATGTTGCCTAGCTCACATTAATACAACCTATTGCCTGGTTACATTAACACAGCCTTTTTGGAGGTTCTTTTTTGAAAAACACACTAACCACCAACAATTTAGTAGCAGCTCAGTAAACATAATAATTTTGTACTAATCATTTACCTAAAATAAGGTCACATGTTCTACCTTAAATCCTTTTTGGAGCAAGGTGGAGAGTAAAGAAACAAACAACATCCCAAACTACTTACCAGGGTTGCTATTATTGGTACTCAGTATAGTGTCTGTGTCATTAATGTGATGAATAAAATCTAAAAATAAAGGAAAAAATATAGTTTAACACTTAATGAAAGATACTAAATCTATTACTCTCGAAGGTCTTTTATTTATAAAAATCTTTTTTTTTTTTCTTTCTTTGAGACGGAGTCTCACTCTGTTGCCTAGGCTGGAGTGCAGTGGCGCGATCTCGGCTCACCGCAAGCTCCGCCTCCCGAGTTCACGCCATTCTCCTGTCTCAGCCTCGCAAGTAGCTTGGACTACAGGCGCCCGCCACCACTCCCGGCTAATTTTTTGTATTTTTTTTAGCAGACACAGGTTTCACCGTGTTAGCCAGGATAGTCTCGATCTCCTGACTTTATGTTCCATGCACCTCAGCCTCCCAAAGTGCTAGGATTACAGGCATGAGCCACTGCGCCCGGCCTATAAAAATCTTTTAATATTTGTGTAGTAATCTAGTACACTGAACCAAGACTACTTCACTGTTAACATAGCTTCACCTTCTACAGTTTTCTTCACTTATAGGCATGATAATGGTTTGTTTTTTTGTTTTTTTTTGTTTTTTTTTTTTTTTTGAGACGGAGTCTCGCTCTGTCGCCCAGGCTGGAGTGCAGTGGCCGGATCTCAGCTCACTGCAAGCTCCGCCTCCCGGGTTTACGCCATTCTCCTGCCTCAGCCTCCCGAGTAGCTGGGACTACAGGCGCCCACCACCTCGCCCGGCTAGTTTTTTGTATTTTTTAGTAGAGACGGGGTTTCACCGTGTTGGCCAGGATGGTCTCGATCTCCTGACCTCGTGATCTACCCATCTCAGCCTCCCAAAGTGCTGGGATTACAGGCTTGAGCCATCGCGCCCGGCCAGGCATGATAATGTTAATGGCTTCACAGTTCCACTGTGGAAAATCTTTACATAATTGAAGATTTCAGAAAAACCTATCCACAACACTGAATGAATGATAGTTTAAAGCCCCGGAATAAAGGTATGTATGTAAGTTTTCTTTTATACTCACACGAAAGTTACATCTCACATAGAGTACAGTTCTAAAGTGTGCAAAAAGGGGAAACCAACACTCATACACAGCTAACCTTATCTGGAAAATCAATTAAAGTTTTTTTTTTTACAAAGTACAATACATACTTTTATAGATCTAAGGCCATATACGAATTGTTATGCACATAAAGAACCACTGAATTAGACTAAAGGAAGTAACAAAGAATAAAGCACATGCAGATGGCTGAGCATTCATCATTCTACAGTGAAAGAGAGAACAGGCAGAGAATGTTTACTTGCCTCAGGGGATTTACTTTATTCTGTTTGATATTAACCTTCTATAACCTGAGTAAGCATTAATAAAAGTATTTGTTGTGAAACCTGAATAAGATAGTAAAAGGTGCTGGGTTAGGTTTTAAGGTCATAAAACTAAGTTAAATAGTTGAATTATTCATATTCACTGTATGTTTCTCAAGATAGAATTAAAAAAAAAAAAAACAGTGTAGTACTCTGGGTTTTTATAATATCTCCAAGAGTTGTTTATGATTTAACATTGGAATTTATGAATCTTTGCGTAATTTCTTGATGCCAAAGACTTACAAGGCTAGTAAAATCTTGACACAAAGTGTACTGGGTTAAATAGCATTCCTCTTACCCCAATTTTATGTCCACTAGAAACCTCAGAATGTGACCTTTTTAAAAATAGAGTCTTTGTAGATATAATCAAGTTAAGATGAGGTCATAATAGATTAGGGTGGGCCCTAAAGCCAGTGAATGATGTCTTTTATTTTATTTTATTTTTATCTTTTTGAGACAGAATCTTGCTGTCACCCAGGCTGGGGTGCAGTCGCATGACTGCAACCTCTATCTCCCAGGTTCAAGAAATTCTCCTGCCTCAGCCTCCCGAGTAGCTGAAATTACAGGCACCTGCCACCACATCCAGCTAATTTTTGTATTTTTAGTAGAGACAGGGTTTCGCCATGTTGACCAGGCTGGTCTCAAACTCCTGACCTCAGGTGATCCACCTGTCTCGGCCTCCCAGAGTGCTGGGATTACAGGCATGAGCCACCGTACCCAGCCCAATTTATAGGAAGAGGGAAATTTGGACACAGACACACAGAGGGAAGAGGGCCATGTGAAGAAGGAGGGAGAAACTGGAGTGATGCACCTACTTGCCAAGGAATGCCAGAGACCACCAGCAACCAACAAAGGTTAGGAAGAGGCAAGGAAGGATTCTTCCCTAGAGCCTTAGGAGGGACCAGGGCCCTGTTCACCCTTTGATTTCACATCTCTAGTATCCATAGTTATGAAAGAATCCGTGTTGTTGTAAGCATATTAATGGTAATTAATTACTGCACCCTTGGGAAGCTAACACACCAAGGCTCATGGACAGCAGGAAAAAAAACCACAGGCCAATATTTGTTAGGAAAAGACACAAAAGGTCTAAACAAATGTTAAAAAAAGCAAACTCAATCCAGTCAGGCATTTGAAAAATATATGTCATGACTAAGTTTACCCCACAATACAAGGATGCTTTAAATTTTACAAACTGTATTCATTTAATTCATCATATTGATAAAGGAGAAAATTTAATTAAGATAATCTCTTGATTGTCTCTTAGTATATTTTGATTATCTCAAGAGATGTAGAATAAGTACTTGATAAAATTCAACCACTTTAATAAAAATGCTTAATAAGACAACAGATGGAAGTGTCTTTAAATTATTAAAGGGTACAACTGATATCCCACAACAAACATAATATTGTGAAACATTAGAAAGATTTCCTTATGAACAATATAAGAATATCTGCAGGCACTGCTTCAATGCAATTTCACGCTTAAAAAAAAAAAACCATCAACATATACATATAGATACACACACGTTTATATGTATCTGTGTATGTATATATAATTACATGTCTATAAATATAAATGTAGGCATACATATATGAACTATTAAAAAATAACTGGAAAGGTTTATTTTATTTTATTTTTATTTGAGATGGAGTCTCGCTCTTGTTGCCCAGGCTGGAGTGCAGTGGCACGACCATGGCTCACTGCAACCTCCACCTCCCAGGTTCAAGTGATTCTCCTGCCTCAGCCTCCTGAGTAGCAGGGATTACAGGGGCCCACCGCCACGCCTGGGCGATTTTTGTACTTTTAGTAGAGACGGGGTTTCGCTGTGCTGGCCAGGCTGATCTCGAACTCCTGACCTCAGGTGATCTGCCTGCCTTGGCCTCCCAAACTGCTGAGATTATAGGCGTGAGCCACTAAGCCCAGCCAGAAAGCTTTTTAAATTCACAGATGATATGATTATTTAAATAGGAAATACAAAGTGCATCCACAAAATTTTTATTTTTTATTTCTATTTTTTTTTTGAGACGGAGTCTCACTGTGTCACCCAGGCTGGAGTGCAGTGGCATGATCTCCGCTCACTGCAAGCTCTGCCCCACCGGGTTCGTGCCATTCTCCTGCCTCAGCCTCCCGAGTAGCTGGGACTATAGGCACCAGCCACCAAGGCTGGCTAATTTTTTTGTATTTTTAGTAGAGACAGGGTTTCACCGTGTTGGCCAGGATGGTCTCGATCTCCTGACCTTGTGATCCACCCACCTCGGCCTGCCAAAGTGCTGGGATTACAGGCGTGAGCCATCATGCCCAGCTACAAAATTTTTAGAATCAGTTAAGAGTTCAGTAAGTTTGCTAGATTCAAGATAAACATTCAAGGGGCAGGGCACGGTGGCTCATGACTGTAATCCCAGCACTTTGGGAGGCCAAGGCGGGCAGACTACTTGAACTCAGGAGTTCAAGACCAGCCTGGGCAACATGACGAAACCTGTCTCTACAAAAAAATACAAAAATTATCCAGGCATGGTGGTAGTATTTGCCTGTAGTCCCAGCTAGATCGGGAGGCTGAGGTGAGAGGATCACCTGAGCCTGGAGAGGTCAAGGCTACAGTGAGTTGTGATCACACCACTGCACCCCAGAGGCTGGGTGAAAGAGTGGGACCCTGTCTCAAAAAAAAAAAAAAAAAAACATTCAAAATGTAATTAGGTTCTTTTATAACAGCAACAAATAATTTGACTGTATAATCAAAAATATATCATTGCTTTCTGGGAAGATGGAAATGTTCTATTTGTTGAAGGAGGTGTGGGTTGTATAGATGTATGTATGTATAATTAAGACTTGTTTATTTCAATGAGTAAATTCTATCTAAAAGAAGCACTATATATATACTAATAGTTGAACTAGGTGGGGAGTGGGAGTAGCATGGTTTATGTCATCTTAATGGATGTGATGTTAGTCTCAAAAGAGACAAAATTCATTCTTAGGGGGTGAAAGAAACTCTTCTTACAGATAAAGCATATATATGTATACAGTTCATAAAGAGATTTACAGTGTATCTTTGGTATTAAAATTTCATGGGAGGGGTGATCAGAAAAAAACATCTAAAAGGCTCCTTGAAGGGACAATAATGGAAAAATGGTTGAAAAACACTACTATAGATGATTTTAAAATGACAGAATGTTGATAACTGTTTAAACTAGGTAAGGAGAAATTATACTATTCTGTTTTTTTGGTATGTGTTTGAGATTTTTTATATTTTATTATAAAAAATACGCAGTTTTTATACTGCGTATTTGTATACTAAAACTATAGTTACAGAAAAAATGTTAAGATCCCGAGGAAAAAGTCCACAAAAAAAGGATATGTAAGATCTTTATCAAAAAAAAATTTGAAAACCTAAATAAACAAAGAACTATGCCATGCCAAAGTCATGAATAGGAAGACTCAGTATCTAAATGATATAAATTCTCTCCACATCAATAAATCCAATGCAATGTCAATCAAATTCTAACTCAATATGCAACGATATCAATTACTGTACTGTGTACCAACTGATAAAATCAATGCAATTCCAATCAAATCCTGATTGGAATTTTGTGGAACTTGGTAAGTTGATTCTAAAATGTATATGGAAGAGTTGTGAATCATAATGGAGAAAAACAGTAATTTTAAAATAAAAAACTTTTGAATAACATAGAGCTACCATATAAAAAGAGAAGACAAGTCACTAATTAGAAGATATTTGCAACACAATAATGGATAAAAGGTTAGTATTCAAACTTTACAGAGTTCCTATAGGTAAGAAAAGGACCAATAACCTGATAGAAAAATGGGCAAAGGATATGAATAAGCTATTTAATGGTCAATATAATTAAGAAAAGATGATTAATGCCACTCCTTATGAGGAGAAATGCAAATTAAAACCACATCCTGATGGCAAAATTTAAGTCTGATAATACTGAGTGTGAGTGAGGATGTGGAACAAGGGGAACTTTCATAAACTGTTGGCAGGAGTGTTAAATGGTACAAGCATGATAAAGAACAATTCTGCAATTTCAAGTAAGGTTGAAAATGTGAATATCTTAAGTTCCAGAAATGTGTCTATAAGGTCCATAGCTTGGAGAAACTCCCCGCCATGTACACAAGGAGACAGAAATAAGGATGTTTAATAAAGCCTTGCACAATAAGTGAAAACAAATTAAATGTTTATCAATGAGAACAGATAAAAAAGTTGTATATTCATATTACTAAATATTACAAACAATTAGAATGAACTTTGTGTATTAATAGAGATGATGAAAGACAGAAAGCAAGTTGCAAAAGCATTTGCGTAGATTAAAAACAAGCCACCTGGCGCCGCGGCTCACACCTGTAATCCCAGCACTTTGGGAGGCTGAGGTGGGCGGATCATGACGTCAGGAGATAGAGACCATCCTGGCCAACATGGTGAAACCTTGTCTCTATTAAAAATACAAAAATTAGCTGGGTGTGGTGGTGCACACCTGTGACCTCCGCTACTCGGGAGGCTGAGGCAGGAGAACTGCTTGAACCTGGGAGGTGGAGATTGCAGTGAGCTGAGATCTCACTACTGCACTCCAGCCTGGCGACAGAGTGAGACTCCATCTCAAAAAAACAAAACAAAAAACCCCCAAAAAACAAAACAAAAAAACCCCAAATAGTATATGTTGCTCTTATATTCATGCAGTAAAAGTCCAAAAAGTGCATGGGATTGATAAACACCAAATTAAGAGAAGAAAAATGAGATGGAGAAGGAGTGCATGTGGGGCTTCCACACTATCCATAATATTTTCTTTTTATAGGAATACAGAACTAACTAAGCACAGTGGCTTGTGTCTATAATTTTTTTTTTTTTTTTTTTTTGAGATGGAGTCTTGCTCTGTTGCCCAGGCTGGAGTGCAGTGGCACAATCTCAGTCACTGCAACCTCTGCCTCCCAGGTTCAAGAGATTCTCGTGACTCAGGCTCCCAAGTAGCTGGGATCACAGGCATGTGCCACCACACCAAGCTAATTTTTGTATTTTTAGTAGAGACGGGGTTTCACCATGTTAGCCGGGCTGGTCTCGAATTCCTGAGTTCAGGTGATCCACCCGCCTCGTCCTCCCAAAGTGCTGTGATTACAGGCATGAGCCACCACACCTGGCTTATGCCTATAATTCAAGCCACTTAGCAAGCTGAGATGGGAGAATTGCCTGAGGCCAGGAGGTAGAAACTAGCCTAGGCAACATACTGACACTCTGTCTCTACCAAAAAAAAAAAAAAAAAAAAAGAGATCTAATAAAAATAAGACAAATGAGACCCAAAAACTCATTAGTCAGTATACTGGTATTTATATTAGCTTTTGCATTTTTTTGTAGTTTGAAATATTTCATAGTTCTTTAAAAACAATAAAGATGCTTGAGGCCAGGCGTAGTGGCTCATGCCTGTAATCCCAGCACTTTGGGAGGCCGAGGTGGGAGGATTACTTGAGGTCAGGAGTTTGAGACCAGCCTGGCCAACATGGTGAAACCCCATCCCTAAAAATACAAAAATTAGCTGAGTATTATCATGGGCGCTTATAATCCCAGCTACTCAGAAGGCCAAAGCAGGAGAATCACTTGAACCTGGGAGGTGGAGGTGGCAGTGATCCAAGTTGTGTCACAGCACTCCAGCTTGGGTGACAGAGCAAGACTCCGTCTCAAAAAAACCCCAAAAAAACAATAAAAATGCTTGGCAATAAAAATTATAAAGTTAATTTTATTCTTTAAAGTTTAAAATAAAACAGAATTTATCTCCCTCATTCAAAGGCTCTTAGGGAAATTAGCTGTTGTGATTATGTTAGGACTTATTTTGAAATTTGGTTTTCACATAAATCCAGATTTTAAATATATGTTTTATTTAAAGCTGCTAAACATAGATTAAACTTTAGGTTTAGTGAAAACTTTAGTAAAACCTTTATATGGAAAAAGGTTTGGTATCTTATACAATAAACTTCCAGTTCAGTACAGTGGCATGAGCCTGTAACCAGGAGGCTGAGGTGGGGGGATCACTTGAGCCCAGGAGTTTGAGACCAGCCAGGGCAACATAGCAAGGCCCTGTCTCAAAAAAAGGAAAAAAAAAATTTCATTAAGTAAAAAAATGAACTTCCTCTATCCAACCTAAAAAAAATTATAAAAAGTATTTGGACTGATTTCTAAGATTCTCTTCAGAATTTAAGTAGCTGATTTAGATAAATTATAATTCTGTGATATATAAATATTAATAACATATTTATCACATAAATTCCATTATTCTTTGACTTCCTAATCTTACATCCTAATATGTTGAAAATAAGTGGCTGAAATTTGTTTCCCCTAGAGTCTACATATCAAATTCTTTAGTGAAACAAACTTAAAAGATCTGCTGGATTATAGATATATTTTATATTAACTAAAGATTTTGGAGGAATATTATTCATTCAAAGATTAATGTTTGGAAATAAGCGTACACTATATTTGAGATCACAACCACAGAAAGCAAACTGAATAAAATATATTTTCCAAAATTATATATGTTACTTCTTATTTTATTTATCCCAAGTCCTGGAATTTAAGGCTAGAACTAACATTACAGTGGTAATTGCATTTGAAAGTACTGTGTTAAAAGCATATGATATAGATACTTACTAAAAATAAACTTTCCAGTATTAAAAAGAAAATTTGACATAAGCACCCAATAAACTATCATTGCTCCAATGAGAGACACCAAGGAGAAAAGGAGACTCGACCACTGCCCAAAGGAGCCGAAATAATGTCTGCAGACATCTGGATATTCCCAGGTAGTGGTATCCAACGAAGCTAGATAAAGTAAGAGAAAGAATAAAACTAAATGTTGAACATATATTCCATATTCATAATCTGTGTTCCCCAAATAAACTCAAAATATTTGGCAAAATATTATGGGTATTCTATCGCTAGACATTAGAATATATTATGAGATAATAAAATTAAAACATTATAGAAAAATAAAAAAAGAAATGTAAATAAAATAGTACAGGTAACCTGAGAAACAGATTACAGTATCATAACATTTTATAATCAATAAAAGCAAGTAATAAACTAAGGTTAGACAAATACATCAGTAAGAGCCAGAAAATATTATGTAATATTGGGCATATTCGAACAACAACATTGGGGAAAGTTTCTTGAGTCACACTTTCTACCACATGCCAATATAAATTTCAGAAAACTGAGTCAAACAGACTGGGCGTGATGGCTCATGTCTATAATTCCAGAACGTTCGCAGGCCGAGGTGGGTAGATCACTTGAGGTCAGGAGTTTGAGATCAGCCTGGTCAACATGGTGAAACCCCGTATCTACCAAAAAACACAAAAAAATTAGCTGGGCATAGTGGCACGCCTGTAGTCCCAGCTACTCTGGAGGCTGAGGCGTGAGAATCGTTTGACCTGGGAGGCAGAGGTTGCAATGAGCTGAGATCATGCCACTGTACTCCAGTCTAGATGACAGAGCAAGACTTCATCTCAAAAAAAAAAAAAAAAAAAAAAAAGAAAGAAAAGAAAGAAATTAAATAACAAAAAAGTTAAAAAACATAATGTAGAAATAGAACATGAAAGGTTATCCTCTCCTAGCAACTGAAGAAACAAATTACAATGAAAAAGACAAAGAGGGCTGGGCATGGTGGCTTAGGTCTATAATCCCAGCACTTTGAGAGGCTGAGGTGGACAGATTGCTTGAGCCTAGGAGTTGGAGACCAGCCTGAGCAACATGGCAAAATCCCATATTTACAAAAATACAAAAATTAGCTAGGTGTGGTGGCGTGCACCTGTAGTCCCAGCTACTCAGGAGGCTGAGGTGGGAGGATCCCTTGAGACCAGGAGGTTGAGGCTGCAGTGAACCATGATCCCACCACTGCACCAAAAAGAAAGTAATTTAAAAGAATACAGAAAGTATATATAAAATATTTTTAGAAGAGTATTCTTGAGAATAGCAAAAACAAGCAATGACTTTAACATACGACATAGGGCAATGATTAAACAAATACAATAGAGCTGCCATGCGCAACTGTATACAATCATTAAGAGACACAAATGGTGATTGTAGAAACATAACATGTACTAAAAAATAGGTAATAAAGTAGAAGACAACTAAAATACAATATGATTAACTTTAAAAAGCATGTATTTAGAGATTCCTATCATTTAGGATATAAATTTACATAAGAAAACAAAAAACGAAAACCATTTGCTTTTCCATGATAGGGTTATTATATTAACAATATAAACTTTGTGTTTTACATTTCAATGTTCAAGAAAGAATATAGATAAGTATAACCTATGAAAGAGTATATTAATTGTCATCAAAGGATAATTGTACAGTCTTTTTTCCTCTATGATCCCATGCTTTGAACTACTTTGAAATAATTGTCATGGTTGATGAATACGGAAAAACTGAAGTTCTGCCATCTTTGAAGCAAAATATGGCAGCTAGTACATGGCAGAAAGCAGTGATAAGCCTGAAAAGTTGGGGACATTAGAATATAATTCACATCTAGATAAAGAATGTGAGGACAATATCACTATAAAGAATAACTGTTTTGGCTGGGTGCAGTGGCTCGTGCCTGTAAGCACTTTGGGAGGCCGAGGCAGGTGGATCAACTTGAGGTCAGAAGTTTGAGACCAGCCTGGCCAACATGGCGAAACACCATCTCTACAAAAAATACAAAAATTGCTGGGCACGGTGGCTCATGCCTGTAATCCCAGCACTTTGGGAGGCCGAGGCGGGTGGATCACGAGGTCAGGAGATCGAGACCATGGTGAAACCCCATCTCTACTAAAAATACAAAAAATTAGTCAGGCCCGGTGGCAGGAACCTGTAGTCCCAGCTACTTGGGAGGCTTAGGCAGGAGAATGGCGTGAACCCAGGAGGCGTAGCTTGCAGTGAGCCGTAGCTTGCAGTGAGCCGTAGCTTGCAGATCCTGCCACTGCACTCCAGCCTGGGTGACAGAATGAGACTGTGTTTCAAAAAAAAAAAGAAAAAGAAAAAGAAAAAAAATACAAAAATTAGCCAGGCATGGTGGTGGGCGCCAGTAGTCCCAGCTACAGGGGAGGCTGAGGCATGAGAATTGCTTGTCTGGGAGGAGGAGGTTGCAGTGAGCTGAGTGACTCTTAGCATTTCTAATAAAATTATCTTTTGACTGATAATATAATTCTAAGTCTTTTCTAGTTTTTATATTTAGGGTTTTTTTTTTTTTTGCTGCATTTGACAATATCTCCAAAAAAACTGATTAATTTTGAACATTTCTATGTTTTCTTGACTTTAATGAAAACTGCTTTAGCATTTCATAATTTTAGAATGGTGCTGGTACTTGTCTGGGAATAAATAGACTTTGTTATTTTTAAGTAGTGCTTTTCACTTAGAGTTTTAATCAGAAACAGGTGCTGAATTCTATTAAGTACCTTTTTGATAGCTATTGAAGCAATTATCAATTTTCCTTTAATTTGTTAATGTAGTGAATTATGTTGGATTTCTTAATAATGAAACATTCTTGCATTACTGGAATAAACCTTATCTTAGACACAGGATATGCTTTTGATACGCTGTTGGATTCTATATGATAATGTTTTACAAATAAATTTTACATCTATATATTATTTTCTTTATTTTTGGTCATGTCAGGCTTTGTGTTATGGGTGTGTGGACTTTGTAAACTGAATTGGTGGAAGATTTTTATTTTGTTTTATTTTATTTTATTTTGAGACACAGTCTCACTCCATCACCCAGGCTGAAGTACAGTGGCACAATCTTGGCTCACTGCAACCTCCACTTCCTGGGTTCAAGCAATTCTTGGGCCTCAGCCTCTCTTCTTTTTAAATGGTGTGGAATAATGTAATAACATGGGAGTTAACAGTTATACAGCCAATAATCCCAGCATTTTGGGAGGCTGAGGTGAGCAGATCACTTGAACCCAGTAGTTCGAGACCAACCTGAGCAAGATGGTGAAACCCTGTCTCTATGAAAAACACAAAAAATTAACCGGGCATGATGACATGCACCTGTAGTCCCAGCTACCCGGGAGGCTGAGGTGGGAGAATCACCTGTGCCCGGGAGGTCCGGGCAGCAGTGAGTTGTGACAGCACTGCTGCATTCCAGCCTGGGTGACAGAGTGAGACCCTGTCTCAGAAAGAAAAAAAAAGAAAAGAAAGAAAAGAAAAGAAAAAAGTTATAGAGAGAACTCTCTGGGGGCTCTGTCCCAATTTTAAATTAGATGCTGAATTAGATAAGATATGAACTTACTGTATATGTTTAAAGAAGTCTTCCAAGTTTAGCCACAATTTGCCTTAAACCAGAGGCTAAAATTATCTCCTTTTACCATTTAGAAACCAGAATGAATCCTCTCTCAAGACTTTTTTATTCTTTTTTTTTTTTTTTTTTTTTTTTTAAGATGGAGTATTGCTACAGTGCCAAGGCTGGCCTCAAACTTCTGGACTAAAGTGATCTTCCCACCTATGCCTCCTGAGTTGCTGGGACTACAGGCACACACCACCAGGTCTGGCTTCTCAAGACTTTTAAACAAATACTCGCCCAATGACTAACACTAGATCTGGTTAACATAAAGAAGAAAGCTGCTTAGTAGGCACAGAAAAAAACTGGAGGCAAAGTCTGGTCTGTTGATTCATACTTGCTAAGATTTAATGAAATAATGCATGTTTGTTTAGGTCCTAGACTACTTTAAAACAACCTAAAAAATATATTTCCCTGATCCAGAATATGTAGATAGAGTAGAGGTAAGGTGTTCACACAACTTCAAATATTCATTACTAGAGAGTTGCTTACATTTTCATATTTAGGAGATTCTAACATTTAGATCTTTTGGTATCAATAGGTAAAAACAAGTCACCATTAACTGACAGGAAGCATAGAATTCTCAATTTAGTTCTAGCAAAGACATTATTTTATAAATATGAGTTTTTAAATGATTCTTTTTTTTTTTTTTTTTTTTTTTTTGAGACGGAGTCTCGCTCTGTCGCCCAGCCCAGGCTGGAGTGCAGTGGCGCGATCTCGGCTCACTGCAAGCTCCGCCTCCCGGGTTCACGCCATTCTCCTGCCTCAGCCTCCCGAGTAGCTGGGACTACAGGCGCCCACAACCGCGCCCGGCTAATTTTTTGTATTTTTTTAGTAGAGACGGGGTTTCACCGTGGTCTCGATCTCCTGACCTTGTGATCCGCCCGCCTCGGCCTCCCAAAGTGCTGGGATTACAGGCGTGAGCCACCGCGCCCGGCCTTAAATGATTCTTATGAAGAAACTAGCACCACAGTGAATGCTCTCTGCAAGTAACTCCCAGCTTCTCTGAATTTCAAAGGCAGCCGCTAATATATTATTAACAAATTCAATTTAGCTGAAAGCAATGAATTACAGAAGTAAATCTTTAGGTACAAAGTAGACAGTTGACACACATGTGGCATATACACACTAGTGACCTGCCTCAAAGGGAAATGCTTATTAATACCCATAATCTATTGTCACTGTGTCAAATTCTTACATATCATAGTCCGTGATTTCACTACTCGGTAGCAGCAATAAAGTGTTAAAAGGCCCATCAGTATGATGACACACATTCCAGTAGTAAATCCAGCCTGTTTAAAAATAAAAGTATAAAACAGCATACATCAGCATGTAAGCACAAATTCATATGCAATTATTTTACCCTAAACAATCATGGTAAAAACTTGACAACTCATGAAAAACTAAATATAACCATCTATTTTCTTTCATGAATTTTATGTAGATTCATTAAAACCTCTGTTATAAAACTTGCAATATAAAGAGAAAATCATTTAGGCAAAAAGTGTGCTAAAAAATTAGTATTACCTGTTTTATGCCCCAAGGAATGCTTAGTATAGATGTTCCCATCATGGTATTCCAAATCATAAAACTGAAAACACAGAGTAATAGCAGTAAAAAAAATGGAGTTTGCCTCTTCAAACATTTGAATTGAGACAAAAAATAACCAGTAATTTTCATTCACATACAGTTTAAGTCATGCTCCAAAAAGCCATTTCACTCACATGGTTACTAAACTGGTGTTTTTACCGTATCCTTCAGTGTAACTTTGAAGTTTATAAGCAGAGCCCAATGGGCTATACACATAGCACTCTTCTGGACCTGGAACTACATGGTCTGGGGCAATCTGGTAAAAAGGAAACATAGAGAAATGTCAGAACCAGGAAATGCAAAATGGGATATTTTCTACACATCACATCACCTGACTCTAGACACCTTTTTTTTGTTTGTTTGTTTTGAATGGAGTCTTACTCTGTCGCCCAGGCTGGAGTGCAGTGATGCAATCTTGGCTCACTGCAAGTGCCGCCTCCCAGGTTCACGCCATTCTCCTGCCTTGGCCTCCCGAGTAGCTGGGACTACAGGCGCCCACCACCACGCCTGGCTAATTTTTTGTATTTTTTTTAGAGATGGGGTTTCACAGTGTTAGCCAGGATGGTCTCGATCTCCTGACCTCATGACCCACCCGCCTCAGCCTCCCAAAGTGCTGGGATTATAGGCGTGAGCCACCATGCCCGGCCCTCTAGACACATTTTAACTATCATAAACAAGTACTATGCATCCCTGATTAGTGAATTAAAAAGTTCTTTTTCAAATATGGAAAATCTAACTAAAAAAGCAAGAGTTTAAAAATCCAAAATAATTTTGGGATTTTCAGAAAACGAGTGTGGATGCAAGTACTATGCATCCCTGATTAGTGAATTAAAAAATTCTTTTTCAAATATAGAAAATCTAACTAAAAAAGCAAGAGTTTAAAAATCCAAAATAATTTGGGATTTTCAGAAAACGAGTGTGGATGTATACACACATTCATTAAGAATGGCTATATCATTGTTAATTTTATATCACTGTTTACATACTTTGACTTGCTAGACTCATCTCAGCATCAGTTAACAAACGGCATTCAACTTTGGTGCACATGCTGACTCTATCTCCAGGCAAACAATATACATTCAAGTATAAACGTGCTCAGCTGAGATCTCGGGGGTTTGTTTCCAAGAGCAGAGCCTCTAGAAGGTCTCAACTAGACCCAGAGATACTGGATTACCTCTACTTCTCCAAGGGCTTAAGTAATTCCATTATGCAACTAAGACTTTACCACAACTACTAATGTCAAGGCCTAAGGGGAAAAAGCCAAAAAAAAATTGAGAAAAAAATTACCCTACCTAGAACATTTTGGAAATCCCTATTTTGGCCATGCAAGAGGAAATCTTAATATTTATTTCACATAGCTATTGTTTAGGCTTAAATGAGATAGCTACATTCCAGTGATGCCCAATCACTGGTCCTTATTAAATGTTAATGAATGTTGGTTCTCTTTTTATTAATAATACTAATTTTAAAATCCTATTTTCTCCCAGAATGTTCTCATTTTCAGTTAAACTTGCAAGTTTCTGAATATCCCATATGTGGTAGTTTTTATAAACTACCAAATTATTTACATATTTTTTATCCTAAAATAGTAATAGAGATTTTTAGAAGATCAACGGTCAACAAACTCTGGCTCATAGGCCAAATCTGGCTTCAACCTGATTATTATATAGCCTCTTTCCTGAGAATGGTTTTTATAATTTTATAAATTTTTAATTTATAATTTTGATGATCATAAAATGAAGAATATCATGTGACAGTATGTGACCTCAAAGTCTAAGACATTTAGTATCTGGCCCTTTGACTCTTGGTTTTGATCAATAAAAGAATAATGCTAAATAAGAAACTACTATATTTATGTATGTACGTATTTCAGTTTCCCTTTTTTTTTTTTTTAAGAGATGGAGTCACATGGCTGGGCACAGAGGCTCACGCCTGTAATCCCAGCACTTTGGGAGGCCGAGGTGGGTGGGTCACGAGGTCAGGAGTTCAAGACCAGCCTGGCCAACATGGTGAAACCCGTCTCTACTCAAAAGACAAAAATTAGCCAGGCGTGGTGGCACACACCTGTAATCCCAGCTACTCGGGAGGCTGAGGCAGGAGAATGGCTTGAACCCAGGAGGCAGAGGTTGTGGTGAGCCAAGATCGCACCACTGCACTCCAGCCTGGGTGATAGAGCGACACACCATCTAAAAAAGAGATGGGTCACACTCTCTCGCTCAGGAGAATGCAGTGGCACAATCACAGCTCACTGCATCCTCAAGGGATCCATCCTGGGCTCAAGGGATCCTCCTGTCTTAGCCTCCCAAGTAGCTGGAACTATAGGTGCGAGCCATCACACTTGGCTAATTAAAAACATTTTTTTTTTGTAGAGACAGGGTTTCACCATCTTCTCCAGGCTGGTCTTGAACTCCTGGGCCCAAGTGATCCTCTTGCCTTGGCCTCTCAAAATGCTGAGATTACAGGCGTGAGTTACTGTGCTCGGCCAGTTTCCCATTCTTGTAGAAAATTTCTAAAAAACTATTTCCCTTGTAGCTTCAAAGTTAAAAATTGACCACACTAAGCAGAACCTGTTATTATTTGCTATTAGTCAATGGCCTAACCTGCCATTTCAAAAGTAATTTATCCTCCTCAGAGATTTGGGGCATGAGGATCAGGGGAATTTTCCAAAAAAATCTCCAGGTTGTTGTCAACACAGAAAGATTGTGTCAAATTTAGATAAGAATGAACTGGCCTGAGATGTAGGAAGTGTATTAATTACTGTCTTTGACTTTGCATGATGCTGTCCTTGAAATACAGTCAGAAAAAAGTTCAATCACTGGGAGGTGCCCTGGCTTATATTGTTCACTGTTCATTTCATCTGAATTTTAGACTATTAGTAATGTTTTGTCTCTTACCAGTGCCTTGTCTGCAGGAGTGGTGAGCCGGCTGTAGTAATGAATTCTCTTGTTCATGGCGGAGGCATGGTCACTAACCCTCTGAATGACATGATTCACATTCACGATGTTTGTGGGCTCTATATAGAAAGGCCTACAGAAGGGAATATACACTTGACAAAAAGTGTTCAGCCAAAAATTCTGGAAGTCAGCCTTTGAAGAAAATAACTTCTTGTCCTACATTAGTAATGGGATGCACAAAGGCAAGGCATTGACTTCTCACTTTTGGTGCAAAAAGAAAATGTCACAAAAGAAGTATTATCCTATCCACAGAATAAAGCTTTTGTCTCATAACACTTTTACTTTAAGCACACTTTTTTAATCTTCAGGAATTTAGCATCAGAGAAGACAAAACAGAAAGAACTCAAAACAGTTATTAAAAAGAAATATAGCAGCTATCAGTTTCCAACAATGAAACTTAAGACAGCTTTGAATAGTCTCTCAAAAAAGCTTTTGGCACTAAATCAGAGAAATTATGGACTAAAATGTCCCTCTCCTGAAGAGTCTCTACTCCTTCCTTATGGGCCAAAGCTATTTCCTATGATAAACATAATTCTTATTCCTTGGTTCATGTATTAAGGATTAGTGACCTCAACTATCAGATCCCTTATGAAACTTATCCAAATCAGTATAAAATGGAACATCAGGACAATGGAGATATTTTGCCTCATTCTACTTTTTGTGGATTTTAGTAACATACCCTCTTATTTATATATATGCTTCCTTTCCACGACTGCATCCTAATCAACTGCAGATTTTGGTGTTCAATCATCCTTTTCAGTCACCAACCTCTTCGGTTTCTTTCTGACACTCCCTCATTTTCTTCTGAAGTTTCCAGTAATATACTATCCAAAATGAAAAGACCAGGCAGAGTTTTATGAAAAGACTGTATCTTTTCATAAAAGATTCTTAGACTGCTGATTCTTAGACTCCTTGAAGTCATAAGTGACACTGTGCCCCAAATTGTACATAATTTGCCATTTCAGGCACAGATCCAAATAAAGAAGAAAAAAAATCCAGATTTATCATTGGTTCCACATAACTACTTTATACTTACAGTTCTGAAAGAAACTTAAAATGTAGTAATATATGGTAATCATTTCTGGAGATACTGTTAACCTAATTTTTTTTTTTTTTTTTGAGACAGAGTCTCACTCTGTCGCCCAGGCTGGAGTGCAGTGGCACGATCTCGGCTCACTGCAACCTCCACCTCCTGGGTTCAAGCAATTTTCTGGCCTCAGCCTCCAGAGTAGCTAGGACTACTCTGGTAGTACTCAGGTTTCAGACCAGCTAGGCAGCTCCTCCGTTCTGTCCAGAAGCTACTGAATTATAGGTCTTTGTTGGTTTGTTTTGATAATGTTGTACAAATACATGTACTCAGGTGTGCACCACCATGCCTGATTAATTTTTGTATTTTTGGTAGAGATGGTATTTCACTATGTTGGCCAGGCTGGTCTCCAATTCCTGACCTCAGGTGATCTGCCTGCCTTCGCCTCCCAAAGTGTTGGGATTACAGGCATGAGCCACCACACCCAGCCATTAATCTAATCTTGTGGGAAGTACTTGAAAAACCAAGTGACTGAACATTTAATTTCTGCTATTTTTCTTATTAATTCTGTGATATTTGAGAAACGGTAGCAGAGGTGTTAAACTTAGTTTTATCTCTCTAGTTAGCATACAGAATCTTTGAATCTTTTATTATTTGTTTTTTACCACACCACCTAAATATGCTGGGTACTATATAGGTCAATTCAATGAATATGTAAATAGAGCACTTATAGAGCAAATACGTGAATATAGGGATCAATATGACGTATCATATATACTAGTGCTGTGGTTTGAATATGTCCCCCAAAGTTTGTGTGTTGGAAGAAAATCCCTAATGCAACAGTTCCAACAGTGGAACCTTTAAGCGGTGATTAGGTCATGTGGGCTCTGAGTTCACAAACAGATTAATGACATTATCTTGGGAGCAGGTTAGTATCATAGGAGTGGGTTCCTGGTAAAAGAATGAGTTCAGTTCCCTTCCTTCCCCCTACTCTCTCTCATGGTCTCTTTGGCCCTTCCACAATGTGGTGATAAGCACGAAGTCCCTCCCTACATGTGGGCCCTTTGACCTTGGACTTCCCAGTCTCCAGAACTATAAGAAATAAATCTCTGTTCTTTTAAAATTACCCAGTCTCAGGTATTCTGTTACAGCAGTATAAAATGAACTAAGACACTAAGCATATTATTGTTAAGTGAATTAAGTGGTGTCAATATATTTCAAAGGGATATAATAAAAATGAATGGGTCAGAAGCTGAAAACGCAATCCCTACTTGTAAATTTGGTAGTCTGCTGTAACTACCAATTATCTCAAAGCATTATGATGTCCAATATATTTGTATCTCTACTACGACACTCAGTGGTACTAAAAAGCAACATAAAAATATTTATATCTGGCAGATGGCTTAATTATACCTGGGGTCACACTCTATAGTGCATTCTTTTTGCTTCGCAAGAATGATGCCCTACAAAATTCAAGAAAGAATGATAGCTTTAATACCAACATAATGCAAAGACTGAAGCTAGTCATGGATTACCAAAAGAGACTGATAAGTATCATACTGATAGAAAGAGATGTAGGTGTTCTATTGCTAGCCTTTTACTTTAAAAATTCAATGGTATTAGTTCCAACCACTAAGTTGGTTTGAGGCCTGCTTGCTGAAAAGCAGTCAGGAAGTGCTAAATATCTTGGCTCCTGGTTTCTCACAGAAGTGTTAACTGCACCAGTTTAGTTGGCTTGACTACTCTGAGGGCAGAATGACTCTGAAAGTTTTTCTTTTCCAACAGTTTTCATCGAGATGCTGAGTGCCTATTCAAACAAATATTCTGGAATCTTTTCAAAACAGTCTCTTCAAAAAATATACAACTCAGCATATTTAACTGAATTATTAGAAACATATGCTTAAAGCTTCATTTGAGAAGAAAAAAATATAAACTATATTTTTAAATTGAACTTTAGTTGGATCTGAAAACACTTTTAAAATTAAACAATACTATACAGAGAATATTCAGAATAAGACTTTTGAAACTTGGGCTTTCTTTTTTTGATCATAGTTCACATGACTGCTCCCTATCAATATTACTTCTCATTTGAAATGTAGTTCAGCTGTGCCACACTGAAAATAAAGAAGTCATATTTATCTTACCTTATACATATTTATGGTCATGCCACAGAAAAAATGCTTTCAATATTAAGCAAAATTTACAAAATATTTTAAAATGTGAGTCAAACCTCATATTTTCATTTAATACACATATAAACAGAGAAACCTTATTTCTACCTAATACCTTTTCTAGATTCCACTCCTTAAATTCCTTAAAAATTTTTGGCTTATACATCTGTCTCCACCCTCCTACTGACCAGTTATGCTTCTCTGAAATTTAACAACAATGTCATCACTCTTAAGAAGGTCTGTACCCCAAATGAAGTACAAAACCAGGTGCAACTGAATTCAGTATTTACGGATATGCAGACAACAAAACTATTACAAACCATAGGGAAATTATTATACAAAGTCAAGATAGTGGCCATCCCTAGGGAGGATGGGGGATGTGTTTGGTGAAGGACACATGGAGAACTGCGTTTTGACCTTATGTTGCTTGGATGGGTGTTGGCTTTATTATTCTTTCTTTCTTTCTTTGTTTTTTGAGAGAGCGTTTTACTCTATCGCCTAGGCCAGAGGTCTAGGCCATGGTTTACTGTAGCCTCAACCATCTGGGCTCAAGCAAGTTTCCTGCCTCAGCCTCAGCCTCCCAAGTAGCTCGGACCACAGGCGCACACCACCATGCCTGGCTAATTTAAAAAATTTTAAAAATAGAGGCAGGGTCTTGCCATATTGCCCAGGCTGGTCTCAAACTTCTAGCACAAGCAATCCTCCTGTCTTGGCCTCCCAAAGTGTTGGGATTACAGGCATGAGTCACTGTACCTGGCCTATAAATACTTCTTAAATTGTACATATATGAGGCACTTCTTTGTACATGTGATATATCAAAAATAAACTTTTAAAAATAGATTTTAAGTGGACACATCCTTTCAAAATTTAGTAGAGAGGTTGAGAGAGACTAAAAAATCTTTTGTATCATACAGAAATTTATCGGTTATGTTGTGGCAAACTTAAACAAGCTACCTATTTTTCTTCTACAAGAAACAACTACTCCGAATTTGATGACTTTTTCTATGATGACACATAGTTGTCAATAGTATGCTACATAGGTACACAGCGGATATTAAAAACAACCCCCTCCCACATACTTAATTTATCTCCCTTCAAGATAAAGATAGTATTTTAATTACCTGAGAAAGTAGTTGCTTTAAAAAAAGAACATTCTTTGTATAATAATAAATGTTTAGAAATGTTTCCATTGTTAGATGGTTTTATTGCTGAACATGTCTGTCACCAATAAAAACTCCTATCTGCAATTTCATACACATGGATTCAAAATTTTCTAAGATTTAAAAACTTCCAAATGAAGAATTTAAATGGTCTTTGAACCTGTCATTAAACATGACAGAAAAATCAAAGTAATAATTATAATTCTAAAGCAAATTGCACTACCAGTATCTTGGTATTTACTCCATGTATTAATACATGCAAGTATTAATACTAATATTTTAATTGAAAAGTGTGCAGAAGTATAACAATGTTTAGAAATCAGTGAAATTAAATACTCAACATATTTCAAATGTGGAAATTTACAAACATTATAAAGTATCAAATAAAACAATATATAAAAACATAAACATTAAAAAATAAAAACATAAACATTAAACAGTTAGGATTCTAACATAAAGTATTCAATATGACTGTATGCAATGCTTCTTTACCCTTTGTAAACTTCCACCCAGTGTGCCTTTCAAAATGACACCTCTCAAGTAATCATTCCAGAAAGACTTCAGGACCTTCCTAAAGTGTTTAGTACTCTTCCAATGGAGATTTCAGACCAGCTAGGCAGCTCCTCCAATGTGTCCAGAAGCTACTGAATTATAGGTCTTTGCTTGTTTGTTTGTTTTGAGATAGGGTCTCATTGTGTCACCCAGGCTGGAGTACAGGGGTGCGCTGATAGCTTGCAGCAGCAATAGGAGGCTCAAGTGATCCTCTTGCCTCAGCCTCCCAAGAAGCTAGGACTACAGGTGTGCACCACCGTGCTCAGCTAATTTAAAATATATATATATATATATATATATTTGGTAGAGATTGGGCTCTTCTTATGTTGCCCAGGCTGGTCTCAACTGATCCTACTGCCTCTGCCTCCCGAAATGCTGGAATTACAGGTGTGAGTCAACATGCCTGGCCAAGAATTGTTCCATCTGTCAACTCTTCTCCTTCCCCCAGCAGAGACTTGCCACCTTCTGAGGGGTCCCTCTAAATCAATACTTTTTTTTTTCTTGTGTGTGTGTGTATGTGTGCGTGTATTGTGTTGGGAGGGAGGGTAGTGGCTGGAACAACTGAGTGGTAAAGTAGAGCTAGAAGGGTGTCAGAAACGAAGGGGAAGGCAGAAAAGTAGAAAAGAAGAGCTTAGGGGACAGGCTAGAGAGAAAAACTCAGACTAGACAGAAAACCACAAAAGGTGAACGAGGTTACTGGTTTTTTTCTTTTTTAGACAGAATCTTGCTCTATCTTGCCCAGGATGGAGAGCAGTGGCACAATCTCGGCTCACTGCAGCCTCTACCTCCCGGGTTTAAGCAATTCTCCTGTCTCAGTCTCCCAAGTAGCTGGGACTACAGGCATGTGCCACCACACCCAGCTAATTTTGTATTTTTAGTAGAGACAAAGTTTCACTATGTTGGCCAAGCTGGTCTCAAGCTCCTGACCTCAGGTGTGCCACCCGCCTTGGCCTCCCAAAGTGCTGGGATTATAGGCGTGAGCCACCGTGCCCAGCCAATTACTGGTTGTTTCTAAATTAACAGTATTAAACCAATGAAAACACTAGTATTTTCAGCTTAAAAATAGCATGGAATACTAAATATACAAACTAGTACTGCAATCACTAAATGTAAGAATTGGAGGATGAAAATTCATCATGCAAATTTCAACAAAAAACATCACATGTAATTGTTGGATGAGACTGAAATGAACTTTGGTTTTTCCTTTTTTTTTTTTGAGACAGGGTCTTGCTCTGTCACCCAGGTTGGAGTGCAGTGGCGGTGTGGTCATTGGCTATTACCTTGAACTTCTGGGCTCAAGTGATCCTCCTGCCTCAGCCTCCCAAGTAGCAAGTAACTGGGACTAGAGGCATGTGCCACCATGCCTGATTAAGTTTTTTTTTATTTTTTGTAGAGATGAGGTCTTGCTATATTGCCCAGGTTGATCTTAACTCCTGGCCTCAAGTAATCCTCCTACCCTAGCCTCCCAAAATGTTGAGATTACAGGCATGAGCCACTGTGCCTGGCCTGGAATAAACTTTGAATCAGTTTAAATTACTGTGTGACAAAGTATTAAATAATAAAGACAATGTTAAAGTGAAAACAAAAAATTGTCTATACTGCCAATAAATCAAATTTCAAGTTAATTTTATCAAGATTGATTATATCTTTCTAATAATTAAAAATTTCTATGTTTTATAGAGTATATAATATGTAACTATAGAAGTACATGTACATAATTTGCAAATGAATATGTGCATGCACACACACATATGCAGTCTCATTTTTTTAAGATTGTTATTTTTTTTAACCAAGTGGCAGAGTGAAAAAGCTTTTGAAAAAAGCAAATGTTAATAAACACTTGGTTGAAGATCATGAGTTCTCTGTTTTAGAATTCCAAACTGTTACTTAGTTGAAAGTAAACAACTTCATCAACAACATATAGACAAAGAACTTGACCTGAAAATTAATTCTCAGGCCCATATATTTTATTATAGATTCTGCTGAAAATAAATTTCAAAATTCTTTTCAATGCAATTTATGTTTTTTTTTTTTAATTTTTTTTTATTTTTTTGAGACGGAGTCTCGCTCTGTAGCCCAGGCTGCAGTGCAGTGGCCGGATCTCAGCTCACTGCAAGCTCCGCCTCCCGGGTTCACGCCATTCTCCTGCCTCAGCCTCCCGAGTAGCTGGGACTACAGGCGCCCGCCACCTCGCCCGGCTAGTTTTTTGTATTTTTTAGTAGAGACAGGGTTTCACCGTGTTAGCCAAGATGGTTTCGAGCTCCTGACCTCGTGATCCGCCCGTCTCGGCCTCCCAAAGTGCTGGGATTACAGGCTTGAGCCACCGCGCCCAGCCAACATTTTTTTTTTTTTTTTTTGAGATGGAGTCTCGCTCCGTCGCCCAGGCTGGAGTGCAGTGGCGCGATCTCGGCTCACTGCAAGCTCCGCCTCCTGGGTTCACGCCATTCTCCTGCCTCAGTCTCTCGCGTAGCTGGGAATACACGCGCCCGCCACTGCGCCCCGCTAATTTTTTGTATTTTTTAGTAGAGATGGGGTTTCACTGTGTTAGCCAGGATGGTTTCAATCTCCTGACCTCATGATCTACCCGTCTCAGTCTCCCGAAGTGCTGGGATTACAGGCGTGAGCCACCGCGCCCGGCCTGCAATTTATGTTCTTAAATTTTGGTTTTAAAAAACTCCAATAATTTTTAAAAATTCTACTGTGCTAAGAATCTCTTATTTTTATGTCTACAAAATGATCAGCAAAAGAAATGCAAGTTTTGAGTTTTTTTTTTTTTTTTTAAATAGCAACACTGGAATGAGGCTTAAAGAATTATATAAACAACAGAAACATTTTAACCAAGTTAAGATGCTTCCATTTTTCTCTAGGTTGATGTAAACAATAACACCACCACCACCACCACAACCACTCCATTCCATCTTCTATCTAGAAAGAGCAGTTCCAAATGGGAAATGGTGAGTGACATTCCACAAAGGAAAATTAGGAATGTGGAAAAAATTCCCAAGTGAGAAAGTTTTCCAAGCAGCTTCTCCTTTTATCCACTTTATTAGGATGTCAAAATAACTCACAAATTGTCTCAATCTACTTAAGTGCAATAAGTTAAGAGTATTATTAACTTAATATTTTGAAATAAAGAGCATGTCTTAATTATAAATAAAGAGTAACTGCAATGCCATGCCAGTTATTACTCTCCTTATACAAACCCACCAGAACAATTTCTGGAAAATTAGTAAAATTTTTAGTTTCATAACCCAATTCCCCACGGGAGAAATAAAAGTGGGGAATAAGAAAAATGCTAGGTTAGCATTTTAACTAAAATTTCCTATCCTTAAAAACTAGAAAGACAATGAAAGAAGGCAAAGGTTTCACTATATATATATATAGAGAGAGAGAGAGAGAGAGAGAAAGAGAGAGAGAGACAGTTTTAAAACTGTACATGGATGTGATTCAAACAAAACACGTCTACTCTTTAAACAGATCATCAAAGAAAAACAGACTCTTTCTTGTTCCTTTCCCATATCTTAATGCTATAGGTTTGAATGTGTTCCCTCCAAAATTCAGGCATTGCCAATGTGATGATGTTAAGAGGTGGGGCCTTTAGGAGGTGATTAGGCTGGGAGGGTTCCTCCCTAGTTAAGGCCCTTACAAAAGAGGCTTAGCATAGCATTTGGCTAGCTTATTCTTCAGCTCTTCTGCCATGGATGACACAGCAACAAGGCCTGTGTCAGATCAAATGCCAGTGCCTTGATCTCAGACTTCTCAGCCTCCAGAATTGTGAGAAATAAATTTCTGTTCTTTATAAATTACCCAGTCTCAAGTATTCCTTACAGCAGCACCAAATGGACTAAGGCACTTAAGGAAAGGATTCTATGCATCAAGCCTTAGAAATCCTCATCATGGCTCTCAAGAAAGGTAAACAGACAAAGAGAAATTCTGCTTTACCACTGGAAAGACACTATCAACAAATGGTTTACACAAACTGGTCATTCAAAAGATGATGGCTGTATTTTCAATCCAGATGGCAAGTATTGTAGTAGCCTGATCAGAATCTATTGCTAGTCGCATTCTGCAGATCAATCCCAGAATAACAGAACAGATAAAGGCAAGAGCTCAAAGTGAAACCTGCCCTGCCAACTGGCTCCTATCAACTAATTTTTATCTATAGGAAAGTTTTACAACTAAATATGAGATATTTTAGGAAAAAAAGAAAAAAGTAGTGCTAGAAAGTATATGCTGAAATAAGAACTTTCACACATTGCTAGTAGAAGCATAAGTTGGCACAATCTTTCTAGAAAGCAATTTGCTATATGTATTATGAACCTTAATTGTGTTCATACCCTTCGTTATAATAGTTATAACTTTGAGACTCTATTAGAAAGAAATCAAAATATGATATAAAATTATGTAGAAAGTTGCTAATCACAGCATTTAATTAAAAATGTAAATATCTTAATATTAAAACACTTAAATTATGTATATTTAAATTTAAGATGATATTTAGAAAGAATTCCTAATATGGAAGAGTGTTTGTAAAACAAATTTCTTCTTCGGCATTTCAGTGAGTCTTAAGGACAATTTTTACCATACAACTTTTTTTTTTTTTTTTTTTTTTTGAGACGGAGTCTCGCTCTGTCGCCCAGGTTGGAGTGCAGTGGCCGGATCTCAGCTCACTGCAAGCTCCACCTCCCAGGTTTACGCCATTCTCCTGCCTCAGCCTCCTGAGTAGCTGGGACTACAGGCGCCCGCCACCTCGCCCGGCTAGTTTTTTGTATTTTTAGTAGAGACGGGGTTTCACTGTGTTAGCCAGGATGGTCTCGATCTCCTGACCTCGTGATCCGCCCGTCTCGGCCTCCCAAAGTGCTGGGATTACAGGCTTGAGCCACCGCGCCCGGCCTACCATACAACTTTTTACTGCTGTTTGAAAGCCAGTACTTTCCCCTATCATTCTTAGCTTCAATCTCAGCCCTATGGTTTATGGCAGTTAAAATCTTTGGATGACCTTGCCAAAGGACTGCAGGTTTGCTTCAGGGTTTAGGAGAGGCTAGGGACTGTTTTGCTGTTTTGTTGTCCAAAGAGCCATATTGATCAGAACATTTTTATTAGAGTTGTGTGGGTAGACTGAAATTAAGGTGCCTGACCTTTTTATTAACTTCCCCAGAAACAAGGCAAGAGGTATCCCTATGGGTGTCACAGCAGTACGAAGTACAAGTCCCTATGGTTGCTGACATTAGAGTCCTTCTGTGCAGACCAGGGGTTGGTACACTATGGCCTGATAAAAAAAATCCAAGCCCATGTCCTGTTTTCATAAATGTCCTGTTTTCGTAAATAAAATTTTTACTGGAACACAGGCAGGCCCATGCACTTATGTTTCGACTATGGCTACTTCCACGCCACAGTGGCAAAGTTGAGTCCATATGCCTACAAAGCCTAAAATATTTACAAATGTGTCCTTTATAGAAAAAAATTTGCCAACTCTTGTCCTAGACCATCTTAAGGCCCCCTTAAGGACACAGATCTGGAAGCGAGCCTTCTACTCTCCTCCTTGACGGGCAAAGGAGATGACTGACGGAGGAACCTACATGCCCTTAACAGATCCATGCCAGGGAGCACCTGAATAGGTTTTTCCTTTAGTAATATTTGTAACCAGATGTCCCTAGGTCTCATTCAGCTTAATCCCTTGCAAAATCTACCTCTCACATTTAAAAACAAAAGCCAAACAAACAAACCTCAACCTCAGCCAAAACAACTACAATAAATGTTCTTGCACAGGGCAGCACCTGCACAGAAACCTTCCCAAGGCACCTGGTCATCAATATTACATATGGCCTCATTCCACTCCTGGTACAACCAGAACCTATAACACAGTCACTCACAGGAGTATGATCCGCAGGATTCTTGGTAATGCTAGTACAGGATGTGTTCAATTCATGTTTTTCCTAATGAAAAATGAGTTCTAAATATATACATATATAGACTGGGTGTGGTGGCTCACGCTTGTGATCCCAACATGAGGACTGATTGAGGCCGGGAGTTCAAGACCAGCTTGGGGAACACAGCAAGGCCCTTTCTCAAAAAAAATAGTAAAAGCAGCCAGGCATGCCTCCAGGGAGGCTGAGGCAGGAGGACTGCTTGAGCCCAGGAGTTCAAAGTGACAAGGTGCTATGATCGTGCCATTGTACTCCAGCATGGGCAATAAAGGGAGGCCATGCCTCAAAAACAAACAAACGTGTGTGTGTTTATACATATAAAATCAAGTATTTATCACCCCTTATTTTTCGCTAGGTATCCACCTCCCCCACTGGAGGGTGGAGCTGTGTTTGAGTAAAGTGTCTGGCAAACAGAAGGAACATAATGAATGTTTGTTGACAAAAGAATAGAAGAAGGAAGGAAGGCAGGCAGAAGAGGAAAAGAGGGAGGGAGGGAGGGAAGAAAAATGGCAGGGAGGTGGGGAAGAAGAGAAGAGAGGGAAGGAGGCTGGCAGACAGACAACTAGGGAATAACTGGCAGAAGTAACGATAGCATGTAATATAAATTTAAAATGAAAAGGCAGCACGATAAATTATATATACTATGTGATCTCATCTAAAAACATCATAGAAAAGAAGGCTAGGAGTAAATACAGTAAATATACCAAAAGATTTTTTGGTTTGTTTTACAGATGAGTTCTCATGATGTTGCCCAGGTTGGAGTGCAGTGGCTATTCACAGGCATGATCATAGTGCACTGTGGCCTCAAACTCCTCGGCTCAAGGAATCCTCTTGCTTTAGCCTCCTGAGTAGTTGAGACTACCAAGGTAATTTAAACAAGGTTTTAAGAAAATGAGTTTTTCATTTTGTATATACCATTTTTATCCTAAGTTATAGGAATGCCTTATTTTCGGAATAACTTTGTTCTCATTAGAAATGTAGCACATTGTCTACATTTAAGATAATCAAGAAGTTATTGAAGAAAATAAAATCACCTATCAGAAATAACCACTGTTAACATTTTAGTGCATTTTCTAGACACATATATGTGCACACATGTATGAAATTAGTTTCATTTGCTTTCAAACTTCTCATAAAGTAGAATAATACAATATATATTTTTCTGTCTGGCTTCTTTTGCCAACATTATCTTTGTGGCATTCACCCATATTCTGAATGTAGCTATAGTCTGTTCATGTTCATAGCTGTATAACATTCCATTATATAAAAACACAACAATTTACTTATCCATTCCTGAGGGATATCTGGGTTTCTTTGGAGCTCTTATAAATCAATTCTAATTTATATTCTCTTACATGTCCCTTACAAAGGGACCTTTGTGCAATGTGCATACATTTTTACTGATTATAAACTTGGTGTATACTCAATGGTAGCAGATAATTACAAACTCATTTCCAAAATGACTCAACTGATACTTACTCTAGTACTATATGAGCATTCCCATTGTTCCACATTCTAGTTAACACTCATTATTGTCACTGATTTCTTAATCTGGGTACTGTAATTACAGAATTTCTATTTGATTCTTCAAAAAAAATTTTTTTCCACAAATTTACTTTTTTTCATATTTATTTCTAGTCACTGCCAAATTCTCTGTCTTATTTTAATTTCCTTGAACATGTTAAAGACAGTGCTTTAAAAGTCTGTTCCTGATAACTCCATTATCTGGATCACCTGTGAGTCTCTTTCTATTGTGTATTGAGTCTCTTAATTTCCAATCATCTTGTCCTGGTTTCTCTTATGCTTGGCAAGTTTTTAGCAAGTTCCTGACATTCTATATAAAAAAACTGTACGAATGACTTGAAACCTAAGATATTTTCTTTAGAAAGAGTTTATATTGGCTTTGGGAAGTCAGTTTGAGACAGGAGCAATCCTAGATCACCTTAACCCAGTTTAGGGAATTGAGATGAGTTGAAGTTGGCCTTTGGTTCCTGAAAGAAGGTCATTCTATTTCAAATTCACTCACATTTCTAGGCTATAGCCATTTGGGCTTCCAACCTAAAGTTTATTTGAAGTCTGTCTTAGTGGGCCCTGGAATCCAAATTTTCTTCCTCTAGCCCTGTAGGCTGGCAAAGGCTCTGGTTTTTGTTGTTGTTGTTGTTGTTGTTTTGTTTGTTTGCTTTTCTGAGATGGAGTCTCGCTCTGTCACCCAGGCTGGAGTGCAGTGGTGAGATCTCAGCTCACTGCAGTCTCTACCTCCGAGGTTCAAGCAATTCTCCTGCCTCAGCCTTCTGAGTAGCTGGGATTACAGGTGCCTGCCACCACGCCCAGCTTAGTTTTGTATTTTTAGTAGAGACAGGGTTTCACCATGTTGGCCAGACTGGTCTCGAACTCCTGACCTCAGATGAGTCACCTGCCTCAGCCTCCCAAGGTGCTGGGATTACAGATGTGAGCCACCACGCCTGGCCAAAGGCTCTATTTTAAGCCTCTCAGCTAATAAACTGGAATTGGCAGATATTCTTGAGGAAACGCTAGGCTCTCCTTTCTGGCTTTGTCTTCTTCCTGATTTAGACCTTGGTATTCTACATTGTCTTATTAGTTGTCGTATGTCTTCAAGCATATTTTTAAAAACATTTTGTCAGCTTTTCTAGTTATTCTCAATAACTTGGTCAGCCCAAATTCCTTAATCTGTCATTCACAGATTGATGACTGTACAGCCATCACCATAATCCATTTTAGAACATTTTTACCATCCCAAAAGAAGTCCCAGACTCCATTTTCCCCTTTCCCCAGTCCCTGGAAACTATTAATCTGCTTTCTGTTTCTATGACTTTACCGAATTTAGAAAGTTTATATAAATGGAATCATACAATATGTAGTCTTGTGTGGCTTCTTTCACACAGCATAATGTCTTCAGGTTGATACATATTGTTGTTTATCAGTTGATGGACATTTGAGTTGTTTCCACTTTGACCATTATGAATGTTAGGAACATTTGTTTACAAGTATTTGTGTAGACATATGTTTTTAATTCTCTGGAAAGATACCCAGAAGTAGAATTGCTAGGTCATATGATAGCTCTGTATTTAACATTCTGAGGAGCTATCAAACTGTTTTCAAAAATGGCTGTACCATTTTTTTTTTTTTTAACTTTTAAGTTCAGGGGTACACGTGCAGGATGTGCCTATGTACATAGGCAAACATGTGTGATGGGGGTTTGTTGTACAGATTATTTCATCACCCACGCATTAAGCCTAGTATCCATCAGCTATTTTTCCTGATCCTCTCCCTCCTCCCACCCTCCACCCTCCCATAAGCCCCAGTGTGTGTTGTTCCCCTCTATGTGTCCATGTGTTCTTAATATTTAGCTCCCACTTGTAAGTGAGTACATGTGGTATTTGGTTTTCTCTTCCTCTGTCAGTTTGCTAAGGGTAACAGCCTCTAGCTTCATCCATGTCCCTGCAAAGGACATGATCTCATTCTTTTTTATGGCTGCATAGCGTTGAATGGTATGTATGTATCACATTTTCCTTATCCAGTCTATCATTGATGGGCTTTTTGGTTGATTCCATGTCTTTGCTATTGTAAATAGTGTTGCAGTGAATGTATGTGTACACGTATCTTTATAATATAACTATATTCCGTTGGGTATATACCCAGTAATGGGATTGCTGGGTCGAATGGTATTTCTGTCTTCAGGTCTTTGAGGAATCGCCATACTATCTTCCGTAATGGCTCAACTAATTTACACTCCCACCAACAATGTATAAGCCTTCCTTTTTCTCCAGAACCTCACTGGCATCTGTTCCTTTTACCTTTTTAATAATAACCATTCTGAGTGGTGTGAGATGGTATCTCATTGTGGTTTTGATTTGCATTTCTCTAATGATTAGTGATGTTGAACTTTTTTTATATGCTTGTTGGCTGCATATATGTCTTCTTTTCAGAAGTGTCTGCCTATTCATTTCTTTGCCCACTTTTTTTTTTTTTTTTTGAGACTGAGTCTCACGCTGTTGCCCAGGCTGGAGTGCAGTGGCGCGATCTCGGCTCACTGCAAGCTCCGCCTCCCGGGTTCCCGCCATTCTCCTGCCTCAGCCTCCTGAGTAGCTGGGACTACAGGCGCCCGCCACCGCGCCCGGCTAATTTTTTGTATTTTTAGTAGAGACGGGGTTTCACTGTGGTCTCGATCTCCTGACCTTGTGATCCGCCCGCCTCGGCCTCCCAAAGTGCTGGGATTACAGGCTTGAGCCACCGCGCCCGGCCTCTTTGCCCACTTTTTAATGGGGTTGTTTTTTCTTGTAAATTTGTTTAAGTTCCTTATAGTTGCTGGCTATTAGACCTTTGTCAGATATATAGTTTTATTCCACTCTGTAGGTTGTCTGTTTACTCTATTGATAGTTTCTTTTGCTGTGCAGAAGCTCTAGTTTCATTAGGTCCCATTTGTCAATTTTTGCTTTTTGGCAATTTTTTTGGCATCTTTGTCATGAAATCTTTGCCTGTCCCTATGTCCTGAAAGGTACTGCCTAGGTTGTCTTCCAGGGTTTTTATAGTTTTAGGTTTTATATTTAAGTCTTTAATCCATCTTAATTTTTGTATATGGTTAAGGAAAGGGTCCAGTTTCAATTTTCTGTAAATGGCTACTCAGTTATCCCAGCACCATTTATTCAATAGGGAATATTTCCCCATTGCTTGTTTTTGTCAGGTTTGTTGAAGATCAGATAGTTGTAGGTGTACGGTCTTATTTCTGGGTTCTCTATCCTGTTCCATTGGTCTATTTGTCTGTTCTTATATCAGTACCATGCTGTTTTAGTTACTGTACTCCTATAATATAATTTGAAGTTGGATTGCATGATGCCTCCAGCTTTGTTTTTTTTTTTTTTTTTTTGCTTAAGACTGCCTTGGCTATTCGGGCTCTTTTTTGGCTCCATATGTATTTTTTAAAGTTTTTTCTAGTTCTGTGAAGAATGTCAATGATAGTTTAATGGAAATAGCATTGAATCCATAAATTGCTTTGGGCAGTATGACCATTTTAATGATATTGGTTCTTCCTATCTATGAGCATGGAATGCTTTTCCATTTGTGTCATCTCTGATTTCTTTAAGCAGTGGGTTGTAGTTCTCCTTGTAGAGATCTTTCACTTCCCTTGTTAGCTGTATTCCTAGGTATTTTATTTTATTTTATTATTTTGAGATGGAGTCTCACTGTCGCCCAGGCTGGAGTGCAGTGGCATGATCTTGGCTCACTGCAACCTCCACCTCTTGGGTTCAAGTGATTCTCCTGCCTCAGCCTCTTGAGTAGCTGGGACTAGAGGTGCGTGCCACCATGTCCGGCTAATTTTTTATATTTTTAGCAGAGACGATGTTTCACTATGTTAGCCAGGATGGTCTCAATCTCCTGACCTTGTGATCTGCCCGCCTTGGCTTCCCACAGTGCTGGGATTACAGGCGTGAGCCACTGCACCGGCTGGTATTGTATTTTTTTGTAGCAACTGTGAATGGGAGTTCATTCGAGATTTGGCTCTTGGCTTGACTGTTGTTGGTGTATAGGAATACGAGCAATTTTTGCACATTGATATTGTATCCTGAGACTTTGTTGAAGTTGCTTATCAGCTTAAGAAGCTTTTGGGCTGAGATGATAGGGTTTTTTAGATATAGGATCATGTCATCTGCAAACAGGGATAGTTTGACTTCCTCTCTTCCTATTTGAATGACCTTTATTTCTTTCTCTTGCCTGATTGCTCTGGCCAGAACTTCCATACCATGTTGAATAGGAGTAGTGAGGGAGGGCATCCTTGTCTTTGTACCATGTTTCAATCCCACCAGCAATGTATGAATGAGGGTATGATCTCTTTTTTTTTTTTTTTTTTTTTGAGACAGAGTCTCTCTCTGTTGCCCAGGCTGGAGTGCAGTGACCTGATCTTAGCTCACTGCAAGCTCTGCCTCCCAGGTTCACGCCATTCTCCTGCCTCAGCCTCCTGAGTAGCTGGGACTACAGGCGCCCGCCACCACGCCCGGCTAATTCTTTTGTATTTTTAGTAGAGACGGGGTTTCACCGTGTTAGCCAGGATAGTCTCGATCTCCTGACCTCGTGATCTGCCTGCCTCTGCCTCCCAAAGTGCTGGGATTACAGGTGTGAGCCACCATGCCCGGCCCGAGGGCATGACCTCTTTAAGCAATTATTTTTAATACCCCATTTACTAGCCTTAATAAAATAGAAAATACATAACTACCTAGAGGCATAATTATTAAAAAATAAAAATAACTCCTACTATAATATAAAACAGAAACAAATGAAAGTAACATAATGAAATTGTATTTTAATATGTAAATTCCCAGGCATAGCTACAGTCAAAGACATAATAAAGAAGACCAATGCTTGCCTCTATTTGAAATTAATAAGACAATTTAAGAGAAGTAAAACTAGAAGCCATTCTGTATATGAAGTATAGGTAAATAAAAAAGCAGAAGTTTTGATAGACATAAATAAAAACTACTGTTATTTTAAAAAGCTAGTGTTAGAATAAGTAATATCAGGTCAGATCTGTATACAGTAAACAAGGATAAAAATAACCTTAGTTGAAGTAGTGATAATATACCAAGATAAACTATAAACTACTGAAGTAGAAAAAATATGGAAGCATGATGTTCTTGCAAATGAAGCAGGCCTTTTTATAAGTATAGCACCAAAACAATTCCCAATATTATTTTATAGAAAACATATCTCCTAACTTAAAATGTTGAGGCATTCATTTATCTTCTAATACTTAAGAGAACTTGGAAAAAGTATCTTGTGACAAGGGAAGAGAGAACAGATTGAAAGAAGAAATACTAAAAGAAGGCATAGAAAAGTAATAGACTTCGGGAACAATTTCAGAATGAGACTAAAAAAAATATCAGGCAAGCCAAAGATGTATAATCTCCATGTGTAATTTTTACACAAATTCCTTATATTTGGCCTATAGTCAGTCACTGAGCTGTAACAAGACCCTTGCTTTTCATGTGCCTCCATCAATTCAATAATATTAGGTTTTAAGTCTGTTTGTTAAAAGAAGTTTCAAATCTCTTGTTATATACTTGCAATTGGTTTCACTGCTTTTACAGTATGATTATACTATTGCACTAAAACGTTTTTGACTAAATATATATGTGTTACAATATTGGATGTGTTACAATAGTGAGCAAACAGAGAACAATGCTAGCCCAACCCTTCATATTATTTCCTCCAAAAAACCCACACTTTTGATTTGGCCCTAAAGAGTACCAGTCAAACCCAATGAGGGTCCCTCTTTCTTCAGGCTTCTCTAATACAGTCCCCAACTTACAGCAGTTCAACTTAAGATTTTTTTACTTTATGATGGTTTTATCTGGGTATTAAATGCATTTTCAACTTAGGATATTTTGGCTTACTATGGGTTTATCAGGAACACCCCAAAATAAGTGGAGGAGCATCATAATAATAAAGAGAGAAGGAGAAAAGATGATAAAGCAAGACCAGCTTCCAGGCAAGTAAACAAATAGTAAAATCAATTAGAACAGAATGATCTAGGAAAGAAAGAAGCCACTTAGGCAAGCAGTTATGGATACAAAAGGGCAATTAAGTAAACAAAACTATCTGAAAAGAGAGGAAGAAAGAAAAATATATAAGGACAATGAATATGAAGGGAAAAAAGGATTCTAATGGGACTAGGAATAAGATCCCAGTCTAACAAAGTTTGTATTTAGATTTTTTTTTTTTTTTTTTTTGGTAGAGATTTGCTAAGTTTTGCATAGGTCTCGCTATGTTGCCCAGGCTGGTCTCAAACTTCTGGCCTCAAGCAATCCACCTGCCTCAGCCTCCCAATGTGCTGGGATTACAGGTGTAAGCCACTGTGTCTTGCCTGTATTTAGATTTAAGGCATCCCTGACTCTAAGGTCAGGATTTGCTTCAAGTGTTTAGACAGTTCCTTTGAGGAAAAGTAACAGTGGAAAGTTGGAGAGAAGAGAGGGGGGCCCAAGTGTGAGAGAATGGAAGGGAAAGAGGATGGAGAAGGGTATAAAAGTAATACAACTAGCAAGTTGGCCATCAGCACTAGCCACTGATGAATGATCAAGGTCCTAGTCTATCTGTTTAACACTGATATCAAGTTCCTCAAAATATAATTTATGCGGCTCTAGAAACCACCCCTCCTGGGAAAACTACTTTTCTGTCTTTTGTTGAACATCTGTATAATCCCAGCTATGAAACCACCAAGCCTCAATTACTTCCAATCACTGTCACTGGGCCAGCATCTATCTACCCTTACCTATTAATAGATAAACTCTTCACTTTGCCTTAGTAAATATCCTTTTACTAGATGTACTAGATTCCCCAAAGAAACTGTCTTTTTGTTAAGTGCTAAGAGGACAATCTGAGATGTGGAGTTAGAGATGTCTTAAATCTAAATATAAACTTGTTAGACTGGGTCTTATTTCCAATCCCATCAGAATCCTTTTATTCTCTCAAATTCTTTGTCCTTATATATTTTTCCTTCTTCCTCTCTCCTAAGACCTCAATTACCAAAAAGAGTCAATTTAGGCTGCTCTACAGTGACAGTATTAGTGACAGGTGAGACAGAAAGACCAATTTACAGATGTACACACTAGAAGACATTCTAAAAAAGAGTGCCGCAGCATACCTAGGTTGTTTGAAGGGCAGTAGGGATGCTGCCTGTATCCACTGGCTTATCAGAACACCTGAAATGTTCTCAGTTAGAAAAATCTTGAAACTTTTGGTTAGGATTTCATATTTACCGGATTCTCCATGTTAAAATGCAAATAGCCATGGAAATGTAATAGACTAGGTCTCTGATACATCCAATTGTTTTCCATTACAATACCAAGCTGACAACAGAACCCTGGCAGGAATAGGACAGATAAGTATTGGTGAATAAGGGCCAGAAGAAAAATATGGTTTACAAAGAATTGCCTAAGGGGTTAAGTCTGAGTGAATTCCTGCCCTGGGTAATACTGGGCATAAAGAGAAGGATATGAAATCCCTAGGCCCTGGGGAAAATGGAATAAGAGGAAACAGAGATAGAGAAGACTGAAAAACAGGAGAAGCTCAAAAACAAATTAACTATTTCACAATCGGTGTGTAGGCTAACTGGATGGTCAACTTCCCCAGGGCATAGTCTGAGAGCAGCAGCAATCCTGAATATGCAGCAATATCAAGCAATACTGAAAATCAGGTTCTATCTTTGGCTACCAGAAAGTCTGGGAAAAACAGGAAAATAACCTCTTAGACTGGTGCTTGCTAATGGAATGTAGCACATATATCAGGATAGGAGACTTCTAAACCTTTCTGTCCCTCCACTCACATTCCTTATTCCACCCCAAACCAGGGGGAAAATTGGTGGGGGAGGGGAGGTATGCAGAATAAAAAGTAGGCCTGCATAGTTTGAAAAAGACCCCAAATGATTTGACATATATTGTTCCTCTGTAACAACAAGCTTCTTCCTCCACGTAAGTTTAGTTACACCCCAGTTCCACTAAAAGGATAAGCAGAACCATCATACTTTCAGTCCAAAGCAGTTATTAAAATTATGTGATTTTATTGCCACCTAGTGGAAGAGATATAAAACCACAAGCTAAACTGAGGATAAGTAATCTAAATATATACTTGACATACTCTGACAGCCAAAGACAGTTTCTCAAAGTATAGTAGTATATAAAACGATTGTAAGTAGCATAAGAATAAAGGGTATTTAAACTAGTTTGTATTTAATGCAATGTGTATTAGAAAAAAAGCATAAACAACACTTCAAATCCATCGTTTTATAAATCTGTGTTGAGGCTAAATTAACCCTAATTTTAAAAAGTAGATTTTTGAAGAAACATTCACTTATATCATACAGGTACTACTGAAGATATTGCCAAAGTCATAAGGTAACTCTAAAATGACTACAGTTTTGGAAAGTTGTCCTAATCTGGTTCTTCAAATGGAAGATAATTTTCCCTCAGTGTAGATGAGTTTTATTTATATATGTAACGTGAAGTAATCCATATTTTAACAAAAATAACAATGTTTTAAGGTGCTCACATTTTTTTTTCATTAGTTTGTTTTCCTAAACAAATTATTCCA